>NC_134455.1:40866511-42289011 GCF_047948215.1 Lycorma delicatula | reverse complement strand
ACCGCGATACATTTTACTTCAATAAAGACGCAAATATTGCGCAGGCCTGTGAAGAGACGTTTGCTGTTTACGAGCAAGATATGTTATCGATAGCAATAGCCAAAAGATGATCCAGTCGCATTCTGGAAATCCGATGTCCAAGATGCTCCTCGCAGTGGGTGACCGATCACAGAAAACTTGAATAATATTCTGAAAAAAATCAAGAAGACCGACATGTAAGCATTCAAGACTTTACCGATGACCTAAAAATGCACCGTCAAAAAATGCACCGTTTAGAGAAATCTCAATGTTCGGGTACCGCATGATCTGACTCAGAAAAATTTACCTCGAATTTCTATCTGTGAATCTCAACTGCAACGTAATGAAATCAAGTCATTTCTGAAGCGGTTGATCACGAGTGATGAAAAGTGGATAACCTACGACAAAACCGTGTAAAAAGATCGTGATCGAAGCGAGCAGAAACTCCACAGTCTGTGCCCACACTGACGCCCAGAAAGGTTATGCCGTGCGTTTGGCGATATTGAAGGGCATCGTGCATCACAAACTGTTGCTACCAGATAGTACGATGGACTAAGACCTATACTGCCAAAAATTAGCGTGATTTCACCTAGCAATTCAAACGGAACGACCTAAAAAGGGTGTCGTATACCACGCTGACAACGCCAGACCGTGTACATCTTTAAGAACACCCCATCAGGATCGATAGAATTTGACGGAGATTTTAACGCATCTACCGTATAGCCTGGACTTGGCACTGACAGACTATCATTTGTTGCTGTCTCTGCAGAACTCCGTAAATGGTGTTAAGTTAGTTTAAAAAGAAAGAAGCCTGTAAAAACCACGCGTGACAATTTTTTGACCGGAAACTTAAGAAGTTCTATAGCGGCGGGATTATGGTGTTGCCAGAAAAATGGCAGGTTATAAAAAAAAAAGATGCATATATGGTCTCATAATGTTATTTCCCAGTCGCATTAAATGTATTCTCAGTTTTAGTTTCCAAAGGCTCAATACTTTTTAGACAACCTAATATGTCCTGTAACTTACGTAGTTATCGGTTCTAAATTACACAAATTTATTACTTAAGAAAACATACAATTTTAACTATAATTTATCTTCTTTTTTTTCAGGGAATGGGATTAGTATTAACGTTTGTCATTCTGTTTATTCAATTAAAGGCTTAATATCGACAAACTGGAATTGTAGAATCATTTATACTAATTAATAATCATAAATAATGTTATTATTGTTACATAGAAAAAAAAAATAGTACAAATTTTAGCCGAAAGTTATGAATTTTTTTTATTATATCATCATCCTAATATGTTAGATGAAATAGAAAATTTAATATGCTAACAAATGATTCCGAAACTTTCTCAGCGCTGCCCCTCATGTTCAAAAAAATGTTTAAATGAAAATAATAGAATAAAATTAAGTTAAATAAAATTTATTTAATTTTCAAAAAAAATTATACATTTAAAATTTTTTAAACACAAATTTTTTTTTATTACTATTTGATTTTACTAACACATAAAATCAAACAATATTTTGGTGTCTTGAAGTTAATAATTTTATTAAACAAAATTAAAAACACTGTGAATATTACTATTAAATATAAGTAAGTGTGACTCACCAATCAGAAAAGCGACAGGTGCAATAGAACGGCCTAAAGCTTTAGTATAAGTAAATCCCTTATTCAAAAGTAATTATTAACAATTACAAAAAAAATTAATTTTTACATCTTTTCCGGTTATCACAGTCTTCATAATAAAAATAAATATCAACCGTAGATCAATTAATTATACAGAGAAACATTGATCGCTTATAGAAAATGCGAATACAAATAGATTACAGAAATTACAAATATATGTCTCACATTTCCATTACATTATAATTTAAACAGTTGACTTTTAAATTTAGATATTCTTCCATTAAAAAGTCAATTTTTAAAGATATGTCGTTAGCCGTCTCAAGGCAACTACACAGAGGTGATTGGGCTACTCCATTACCGATGGACCTAAAACTTCTATACCTTTTAATAAGTCTATATTGTTCTCTCAGTCCTAAAGTCGAAACTTCATCATCAATAATCCCCCGAAACAACTGTTATTGTTGTTGTGTTATCGAAAATGATGTCGACACTATAACCGATGCTACATTTGACTAGGCTTTAAGATATATTGCCACAACCTCTACAAAACTCAAGAATCCATCCACCCCGTGAAATGGAATGGAAAAAATTTCCATTTCAAAAATTTTCATGGAAAAAATTTACCTTGAAAATTTCAGTTTTATGGAAATAAAATGAATTATATTTCTATTAAGTGGAATTTCATGCCGTGAAAGAACACATAAAGCGATAAAAAAGAAGTAAAAAAACCCAACGCTTTCAAGAAACGTCGAACATCGGAATTTCAAATCGCATTTAAAAAACGCCTCAAGAATCACCTGTTTAAGTTTTCAGGCGTACGCCAAAATCTTATGACAGGTACAAAAAAATTGTTGTGAACAATACGTGTCATTTATTAGCAGAAATACGACAGCGGCAGACGTTTGAAAGAAAGTGCCGTCTGTAGGCATTCAAAGTTTATTTCCATAACTTGCCTTCAATCTGATGTTGAACTAGTGGATTAACCCCACCCAAAAAAAAAAAACTGCTGAACTTCTAGCCGATCGATTTGAAGAAGTCAATTATGACGAATATTTTTAAAATAAAAAAAAACAGAACTTAAGGGTCATCTAAATTTTAGAATCAAAATAAATTTCTCATACAATGTAACTTTCAAATTAGATTAACTTCTAAAAGCGTTGGAGAAATCAGAAATACAGACTCTGTTCGGAACGAAATACGTCGTAGTCAAACAACTAAGTACTACTGCAAAACTTAGATTGCTAAAATTGTATAATAAAATATGGCAGGATGGGATATAGCCATGGCAGTGGAAGAAATATATATTGTTTCAATTCCAAAAAACGGTAAAATTGATCGATCCCAATAGTTACCGTTCTATTTCCTTGACATGTGCTATTGAAAAAATACTTCGAAAAAATGATAAAAAGTGACGGAAAACTGATTGTTTGGATTTTAGAATGAGACGGTCTTTTATCCTCGCATTAAGCAGGATTTTGACAGTACCAATCAACTACTGACCAAATGATCGATTTAGAAAATAATGCATACAACCAGTTTCATCATTACGAAACACAGCGTCAGAGTCTTCTTTGAACTGTAGAAGGCTATTGATATGGAATAATGATTAAACTACATGAATGGAGCATTCACGGAAATTTACCGATAATACTTGACATTTACATGAAAGACCGTACTTTTCAAGTACGTGTACTTGGAAATATATATAATGAATACTTGTTAGAAAAAAGGTTAGAAAATGGCATTCTACAAGGCTCTCCGTTGAGCGTTACTTGTTTACAGTCATCATCAAAAAACGATGCAAGTCGTTACACGAGAAGTCAGCAAAAGCGTTTACGTCAATGTTCTAGCAATCGTATATGCTAGTAACAATATAGAGATAGTGAACGAGAAATTGCAACGAGCGATAACCGCGATTAAAGAAATGGCAAAGAATAACGGATTCAGATTTTCACCAGAGAAAATGTGCTATGTACACTTCTATTGGAAAAGAACTCCCGATGTTAATCCTCTTTTGGCCATCCTAATCAGTAAGAAGATAATATTCGCTTTTTAGATAAATTATTACATAAATCCTTCACCGGAAGACTTCACATACAGGGATTGAGTTTTAGATGCAAGAAAGCCCTAACGTATTAAATGTTTAATAAAAATGAATTGGGGCTCAGAAAAAAAAAATTACTGAGATTATATAAAACACCGATTTCATCGAAGTACGATTACTGTTGTATTGCATATTCATCCCCTAGAAAATCGTATCAAAGAAAGTTAGACTTTATAGGTACATAACAATGGAATCAGATATGCCACAAGCACACTGACTAGTTTAATGACTGAAGCCGCCACACGCGCGCGCTAACTATTCTAGACCTGCCTGAATACGGTATCGTACGTTAGCAAAAAACACGAAATTGTTTTGCCGGACACATTAGCAATTTTTATAAGAAAAATACCGTTATAACTTTTGCTATCGATAAGCAAAAAATTGAAGCTCTGTTACAGAATAATAAAAGAGAAATCAATAGTAATCATCCAACAGGAATTTTCGACAATCATCAGTAACAATGAGGGATATATAACAAGTTTTACTGATCGTTCTAACATCGAACACGGTGATATTTCTGTGAAAAGAATGCGCTTATATGTTCCGATTCTTTAAGCGCATTAACTGTGAATCGGGATTAGAACATTAAGGATGTTCTTAAAACAAACATCTTTTCATTCTGTATATATTAAATGGAATAGCAATGTGTATTTGTATCGACTCCACGGCACGCTGGTATCTCAGGAAATAAAACGGCAGATGAGGCTGAGGAAATAAAAGAGCAGAAGACAAAAATTTGTGAGAATACGGATACGATTCCTATTTGAGAGGTAGACGTTAAACATTTTTTAAATTGTTTATCAGAACCTCGTGGAGTAATGAACGAAGAAGACTAAGCGCGAAACAAAATGCAATTAAAATTACACCACGTAAATGGAAAAATCGACGTGAAACTGATTCGACAGGAGCAAGAATCGATGACCAGAATCAGAATAGATCCACGCGAATAACAAATTCATATTTGTTAACCGGCGAAGAAAGACCAACGCGTAGTAGATGTTATAAATCATTTACTGTAAACCGTTTACTGTGAACTGGAAGAGTATATTGTATGTGAAAACCTCAGAAACAGGTACGGACTAAGAAATAATATTGCTGGAGATTTAGAAAATGGCAAAAACAAGCGGTTGCTTACCTACATGCCAGTAAATTATTAATGCGTTTATATTAAGCCTTTGTCGAAGTCAATATGTGTTACGTTTGACTGAGAATGCTCAACGTGAAGGCACTTTACACCCGAACCCAGATTTCTCAAATTTTCATTGTATTGTCCAACATTTTTGTGCGTTTTATTTTACTGTGTGTTTAATGTTATATCTTTATGTTTTTATGTTTGATATATTTTTATTTTTACGTTATGTAAATGTCAAAGCCCTTTGCACTCTAAGTATTATACGCATACATTTTGTTTAAATGTTTTACGTTACGTTTATTTTTGTGTTTTATTAAAACGGAAGGGTAAATGGAAGTGCTCTATTAAAATAACGTTTAAATTTAAACAATGTGATGACTAATGACATTGGAAGTCAATCCTCATACAAAGCAAAAGATAAAAAATAATTAATAGTGTTTTAACTAGTTTGGTTAAAGGGATACAGGAAGTAGATTTGAGTCAAATCTACTTCGCGAAAAATATCAAAAGTTCAGTAAAGAATTTGTTCCATTTGAACCTCCTAAATCAAATTACATTTTTGCCTTAAAAATTATAAGTATTAAAAGTATCATTTCTGAAAGTAAAATTTTTTAATAAAAATATTTGGGTACCATTTGATCTCGTTGCCCAAAGCTTCTTTATGT
Organism: Lycorma delicatula; assembly: GCF_047948215.1. NCBI lineage: Eukaryota > Metazoa > Arthropoda > Insecta > Hemiptera > Fulgoridae > Lycorma > Lycorma delicatula. Next base: position 42,283,462 of record NC_134455.1, on the reverse strand, counting down.
AAAGTTTTTAATTAAGCTATAAGATACCAGAAATTATAAAAAAGTCAAATTTTTTCAGAATCTTACATCCGGTGTTATGGACTTTTTAAATCAATCTCACCTCTACATTAAAGTAAATACAGTCGGAGTATCCCAATTTTTAAAACTGACATTGAAAGTTAAAAAAAAAATTGTATTATAAATATACGTGTCCCCTTCAACTCCCCTTGTTTTGTAGGGAGTTAAAAATTGATTTATCTATGTATTTATTCTAAGTAATTATTATCTAAGTAATTATTTATTTCAATGAGTCGGAGTCGATTCCATTCGATAAAAAAAAATGCTCAAAAAAAGTGTCTATGTATACGAGTACCTGTGTATATATATATATATGGGTACCGTGATTCCCCTTGATCAAATGGAATTGAAAATAAGGTCAAATCAAAAATATGTATATATATACATTTATATATTAATAATTAATTATTGAATAATTTATTCAATGTATATATATATATATATATATATATATATATATATATATATTAAACACACACACACACACACACACACACACACACACACACACACACACACACACACACACACACACACATATTTATATATATATATATATATATAAAAATGTTAAGTTCGTTTGTTACGCTTCAAAAACTCAAAATGTTCTGCACCGATTGAGCTCAAATATTAGCACGATATATAACCCGCATCAAAGATTGTTTTCATCTATTTTTAATAAATCTATCTATTTATTTTTAATTTGTACAGTTTTTTAATAAATAAGAGGCTAATAAATCAGATGGAAATGTAAACAAAGGAAAACCAATCAGATCAATGCATGATGGCCGCTGTCAAACACAACGACCGATCACAAAGAGCCCGTATGGCCGTTGCCGGTGTAAACAAAATCACAACTGATTAAGTAACAAATTTCTTTCAATATTGAAGACAAGTGCTTAACTAATGCAAATAAAGATCTTAGTCGATTGGGAATGCCAGCACCCACCCGAGCTGCGATTGCTTCATTTGATGTGGATTTACGCCGTGAACAGAGTTACAAAATTGGTGATCTTCAGTCATATGTCCGATCAAACATTCCCAAATTAACGCGTGAACAGAAAGGCATTTACGATCGCATAATGCAAATGATAAATGACGGAGTTGGGGGGACCTTCTTCTTGGATGCGCCAGGAGGAACTGGGAAAACATTCCTCATTAGATTTATTCTAGCAACGGTTCTATCAAAAAATGACATAGCCTTAGCTCTTGCTTCGTATGAAATAGCTGCAACATTGTTATCACGTGGAACAACTGCGCATTCAGCTCTGAAGTTGCCATTAAACACGTAAATCATTGAGACTTCCGCGTGCAAAATTTCCAAAGCATCCTGTATGGGAAAAGTATTACAAAAATGTAAACTCATTGTTTGGGATGAATGCACGATGGCACGTAAAAAAATCGCTTAAAGATCGATCGTTACGAGATTTGCGTGGAAACGTTCAACCGTTCGGAAATGCTTTGATATTGCTCGCAGGAGATTTTAGGCAAACATTGCCTGTAATTTCTCGATCGACACATGCAGACGAAATAAATGCTTGCCTGAAATATTCAACACTGTGGCGACACGTACGTACATTGCAGTCGACTACGAATATGTGTGTCCAGTTGCAGAACGATCCATCAGCTGAGGTATTCTCACGACAGTTACTGGACATTGGAAACGGACAGTTGCCAGTCGATGAGAATTCTAGACGAATATCATTTCCTGATAATTTTTGTAATTTAGTAACATCAAAAGAAGAACCGATCGAAAAAGTATTTCGTGATATTCAAATTAATCATAGAAATCACGATCGGCTCGGTGAACGAGCTATCCTTGCCGCAAAGAATAAAGATGTCTATCGACTTAATAATGTTATTCAATCCGGCATTCAAAGTGAGAAAATTACATATAAGTTGATAGACACCGTTGTGGGAGCAGATGCAGTAGTTAATTATCCGACGGAATTTTTAAACTCACTTGATCTGCAAGGGATGCCACAACACATATTAAAATTGAAAATAGGTGTGCTAATTATCCTGTTGCGGAATATTAATCAGCTAAAACTCTGCAACGGCACGCGACTTGCAGTTAAGAAATTGATGAATAACGTAGTGGAAGCGATGATTTTAACGGGGCCTTTAAAAGGTGAAGATGTCCTCATTCCTCGAATACCCATGATCCCGACCGATACACCATTTCAATTTAAAAGATTGCAATTTCCAATTCGATCGGCATTTGCAATCATAATCAATAAATCTCAAGGTCAATCTTTAGAATTGCGTGGTTTAGATTTAGATGCGGATTACTTCTACATGGACAACTGTATGTGCGTGTTCCCGAGTCGGCAAACCAGATAGCCATTATATCTACGCAGACAGTGGAAAAAAAAAATATTGTGTATCCACAAGTATTGCAAAATCAAACTTCTATGAAACGTATGCTTTGTTTTGTTTCTCATTTCTCATCCATGCGACCACAATGTGCCACAGCAAAGCGTGGCGAGTACAGTTAGTATATATATATATATATATATATATATATATATATATATATATATTTAAAACTACACACTAGTTTAAAATATATTCAAATGTTTGGGTCAAATTTCAACTTTTTTGGAAAAAAGATTTTGGAGATATGGAGAAAAACAGTTTAGAAATAATGTTGAATATCCTTCATCCCTAAATCCGATCGACGTAAAACTGAAAGTTAAACATCTTAACAAGTACTTTATTATACTAAACTTATTTTTTCTACGATCTCTTTTCAAAAAAAAATTCATAATGCCCTAAACCATCTCTTCCAAAATTTAATGATATCATTGCCCCAATATAGACATTTTTCGATGCAGTTTCCAAGAATCTATCTTGAATCAGTCTGGAGATATTAATCAAAATACAGGCTAACAAAACGTACCTACACTTTGTGAAATTTTTATAACTTTTCTTTGGACTAAGGGAGTTTTGAAACGTCAAAATTTGTAAAACTCGTGACAGAAGATTTTGGCCGATCGCTATACATTCCCTTTACAACTATGCTGTTGTAGCAGTAATAGAATTATAGCCGGGAAAGTAAAAATTAGTTAATGAAGTAAAGTCAATTAGATTTTTTTTCTTGTAACACTACATATATACATTTTTATATAAAAACTTAATCGAATGCTAATTTAGAATAATAAAAACCGAGAGATAAAATGATAAAGTGTTAAAGAGTTTAAATTAAATTAGTTGAAAAAATCTAAGTAATCAACGATTAAATTTTAAGGGTATATTAAATTGAAAAATGAATTTACGAATGGTTTCAAACAAATTGAAACCGCTGTGAAGGAATGAGTTGTAATACTCGTACTTTTACGGCGTACGTTTACGAGTCAGGTCAGTGAATTTCAAATGAAATCGCCGTTGTAGTTTTAACTTGTTTTATTTTAATGTAAAGCAAGAAATTGGTTTTCATTGTTATTATTATTATGATTGTTTATATTTTGTCGTTACATTTTATTTAGTCAACAAGGTAATTCAAAACATTATACTAGCACGATAATGATGTAGTATTAAGAGTGAAAAAAAGCTATTTTAATAAACATTTATGATTTATTTCTGGTTCGTGTTTAATTTTTCCATAGTTATTTCCCATAGTTGTACACTGTATTACCGCGGTTATTTTTTAGCGATGAAGAAACATTTCATTTAAGTAGTAAAATTTCTCGTCACAATGTTCGCATTCGCATACAAGAACTTTAGAATCAAGAGAATCCGCACGAGATTGTATAGTAGGAGCGAGATTCTTTGAAATTTTGATGTTTTTTTTACACAAAAATTAATATTCTTGTTGTGAAGGAAGTAGAGCAGTACAGCGTTCTTATCTTGAGATGATGCAAGACTGGCGATTTCCGCAACTAAATGAAGAGCTGAAGAATTAATTTTTCAGTGAAATGGAGGTTAGCTACATCGGTAAAGAGAAATTCATCAATTTGTAAATGAAGCACGACTCGTCTCTGGATAGAGCATACGGAAGCCAAAGAGTTGGGACTACACTCTTGGTCCCCAAGGTCCTCAGACAATACATCTTCTGATTTTATCTTGTAGGGGATATGTGACACATATCCCCCATTTTTTATGTATCTAAATTATTGTTTATGTTCCACCATTGTCATTGCTAATTTGGATGAAAACCAGGATCGGTAATTCTTTTTTATACACGATATATTTTTAATGGTTTTTTTTCTGTTTATGAGCGTACACTGTACAGTGACACTGATGTTAAAAGAAAATTGAGGTAATTTAGGGCATTAAATTAAATAAGTGTTTATCGGTCATTCGTTTTCGCTTTATTTTCAATTCGTCCGTTACAATATATTTCTTCAATAAAAATTTACATTTGTGAACGGGTTAGATATTTTTCTTTTTTTCTACATTTCATGTTTAGCCTCCGGAACCACCGTAAGGTATTACTTCAGCGGATAAATGGGGATTTTATGATAAATATGAATGTAAATGAAGTATAGTCTTGTACAGTCTCGGGTTGACCATTCCTGAGGTGCGTGGTTAATTGAAACCCGACCGACAAAGAACATCGGTATCCACGATCTAGTATTGAAATCCGTATAAAAGTATAAATAGTAACCTTTACTATTCTCTTCTTTTTTTAAACCTCCGGGACCGATGTTAAGTATTATATTTCAGAGGATGAGATGAATTACAATTTTTTTAGCGTGTGAAAATGCCATGCCTGACCGGGATTCGAACGCGGCACTTCCGGATGAAAGGCCAAGACACTACCACTCGCGCCTCGGCGGTCGAGTGGTAAACTACCTTTACTAGGATTTGAACCTCAGAACTGTCGACTTCGAAATCAGCTGATTTGCGATGTCGAGTTCAGCAGTAGACCAACCCGGTGGGTTAGATATTCTAATGAAGTTCTTTACATATTTACCCGGTAAAAGTTTCTATTAAGTAAGTAGGTTTGAAACTTTTTCCTTCAAAAATATAAAAATTGAGGCGATTCAATTTTTTTAATTATTAATCAGATAGAATTATGTTTTTATTAGATAAAATGTTAGGCGGTTTACTGTAAAAGATCTGGCAATGAATTCTATCACAGTATTATTAATAATATTGATTTAATTTATTTTTTTAATTATTTTAAGGGTAATTTTTATTTTAATTAATAAAAAAACAAACCAAACACTAAATTTTTAGACTACATTATATTTCCGTATGCGTTCTGTGAACTGGTTTTAAAATTGTCTGCTATATCTCTAATCTTTATTAAACAAACTTAAAAAATAATACATCTTTTTTTTTGTCATAATAAAATGCTTAAAATTTTATCTTATTAAAAGAAAAAAACAAATTGATGAAATTAATATTTATGAAGCTATTAATAATTAAATAATTTAAACGGTCACCGTTTTAAAATTATCAAAAGTAAAATATTGAAACGTGTTTTATTTTTTGGATAAACGTATACCGAATTTCATTAAAATACCTAACTTGTTACTACGATATAAAACTTTTTTGAACAAATACATAAATGCAGAAACATTATCCCACATTTGTCAATTTTAATGAACTGAATCAGTCTAAAGTTTGGTAACCATCATCCGGAATGCTCTGTTTAAAGAGAATAACAATAATTAAATTTTATATAACTTTCTTTACTATGATTACTGATAATCCCTTTTCCGTGAAACTAATAACTTAATGTAGTCTCTCTGTTAAAATAAATAGTGTCGGAAATATGGTTTATCCATATTTCCGACACTACGGTAACTACCGTTTAGATAATACTTCAGAGGATGAATGAGGAAGATATGTATGAGTGTAAATGAAGTACGTAGTCTTGTACATTCTCAGTTCGACCGTTTCTGAGATGTGTGGTTAATTGAAACCCGACCGCCAAAGAACACCGGTATCTGCGATCTAGTATTCAAATCCGTGTAAAAATAACTGGCTTTACTAGGATTTGAACGCTGGAAATCTCGACTTCCAAATCAGCTGATTTGGGAAGACGCGTTCACCACTAGACCGACCCGGTGGGTTACGAAATACATAACTAGAATTACAAAAATAAATTACCATCACAATGTTACGGAATCTCATAAAGATTGATTCAATAGTAGTAAAATAAAAAGACAAAAATTAAAAAAAACAAAACCAAATTTATGTTTTTACTGCTTAAAATACTAAAATTCTGAAAATTATTTTAGGATATTTATCTAAAGAGTAAGGATTTGCAAGTCAAAATCAAGCGAATATCTCGTTTAGTATATTCGGAAACGGGGAAAATTTGTAATCGTTGTTGAAATTCTCTTTACGTTTCTCAACCCTATTCAAAGTCGAATTTAGACAAATTTAGAAATTATCCACCTTGTATGTCGGGAAAATTTGACTTGATTAGGATACTTTCAACAATATTATTATAAAATAATATAACTATATAGATATTAATGGTAACTATGTAACTGGAAAATAATAATGTTTTAAATCTTCGTCTACGCTCTACGAGCGAGTAACTTTGTATTCTATTAAATGGAAAATTGTAAAATAAATTAAAAAATATTACTCTATGATACTAATTACACATATGATTGTGAACATCGATTCATTACTTCTAACAATAAAGTATTGTACTTTTTTACAAATAAGGTATTGTTGTATTTGTTAGTTTGTTTATTGTAGAAAGATTTTGAAAATGTTTCGATCAGGAATCATATTCCTTTTTTTTTCATTTGTTTAATTATTTCAAATTTGTTTTTATTACTTAATAAAAATACTTAATTTGCACAATTTTTCAATATATGTATTCTGTTAATTTAATAAGATGAATAAAATAGTATCGATTTCCTGTTTTTTTTTTTTTTTTTTTTTTTTTTTACAATTTCAGGTCTACAGCTAATCTTTGTTATAAACGAAAATTTCAGTAAGAAAACTATATATAGTAAATAACAAGAAGATTTTTTTTACGTTCAGGCTGGAGTTTTAAAAAAATGTAAAATTAAAAATTATTACGTTAACATTTCTAGTTACAAATCCTACATTTATAAAATATATTTTTTTTTTAACTTATCTTTGCTTAAACTAATCGTACTTCAGTTGAAAATGATGGAAATGTAAAATACGGTTTAATATTTTGACAATTCCTACTGTATTTTGTCGATATAATATAATACATTGAATCTTTTCTGTCAGAGACGAGTCTATTCGTAACAGATGTTGAAGTATGACAAAAATAATAAACATCGAGAGATATTTTGAGTGACAAATGATAAAATACAACGTAACATAACATTACATAACAGAACAGAATGTTTCTTGGGATATTTATTATTATACGGAATTGTACATGGATCGTTTATCATCATACTACATCTCCCCACCGATTGTTCAACCAACATGAATTCTCGTCGCCTGCTTTAGATCCTGAGCTTCCTACAATGTTTCCTTCCTCTTCAATCCAGGTATCACTTTCTTGTCAAAACAACAAAGAAACATCACAAAACCGTCCTTTTAGAATATCTCTCTACGAATATTTTCCTAAAATTTTCAAACAAATATTTGTTACCGCGAATGCAATATGTATGTACTCGAACAAATAAAAATTTAATCCTAAATTTAACAGCGTTTGAAAAATATAAATTGTTAAAAAATCTTTTTATAATCCGACTTTCAAACCGATTCGTTCAAAATTATGTCAGCGGTATATTAGTAACAACTATTCTTTTATTCAGATTTTTTTTTCAGATTTATTTACAGTTCAGAGTTGATTTTTTTTTTAATTTCTAAAAATTCCGGTATGTAAATCAATAATTTTGAAAACAAAAATAATAAAAAGTTTGTTTTACATCGATGAATTAATTCACCGTAGATTCCATGAAAACTTGTACTTGGATGTATGGAAATGGAATATTGCAGGATATGAAAAACACTACGCCTGACCTGGATTCAAACCTGGAATTCCCGGATGAAAGACCGAGACGCTACGATTCCTGCCACGAAGATCGTTTTACGTAAAACAATTTCTAAAATTATTCATTATATTTTCACTTTTAGAAGTCGATGTCAAATTTCATTAATAAAGTAATTTAATTCCACCCGGATACATTTCTAGAGCCTTTTTTTTACACTTCCGGATATACAGGTATACTGAATATTAATATATAAGCCAAAGTATGTTAAACGGTCAAATTTTGGTTATGTTAGTTTTTGCTGGTTTTGTTTAATAACACTATTTATAAAAAAAATTATCACGTGCAAAATTTGTCAGCGATGAAATTGTGCGATTTCGTAAGACGGGATCTTGAAACTTCGATCTTCAAAATCTCTGTAATGCTAAATTTGATCTGATTCGGTATACTTTCTCTTTTATAGTATTATACTGTACAAGTAAATAGTATAACACGTATGTAGCCGAGAAAGTAAACATGATATTTTTGTCGTTATTGTAAATGATTTTTTTATGAACGATATTAATATATGCAGAATAAAGATTCTTTTTTCAAGTAGTTTTATTTAATACGGTATCGGTTGAGTTTTAAAAAATGTTGATTTATCATATGGAGAAAATACCGTCTATCTTCTACCGTTTTATTTGTTTTTTAAAAAAACTTTATTTATAATTACAGAATATAATTAATCTTAATATTTTTCACCGGACAAAATAAAACTTATTTTATTGATGAAATAAAAAAATGTCACCTACTTCAAAAAAAAAACTATGTTCTATATACGTAAGTTTTTCAATTATATTAAAAAAAATAAATAAATATATAAAAGTATAATGTAAAGAAATAATACAACCAAAGTTGTCGTACACAATACTTTACAATAGACTAGTGATTTTATTTGTATATCTCTACAAACCTCCAAAAAGTAAAAATATATATAATGAATATTTGGCGACATCCCTCCAAACTACAAACCAGTGAAACCTAGTTAAAACTATTTATCTGCATTGATAGCGACGGATATGAACATTCCTGTATGAAGTATACAAACACGAGCGATTTACAGATTCCAACTTGATGTGAACGTGTTCCTTTTAATTTGGTCAGCTTGCAAAATATTCGCTGTGAGATTGTTATGTTCGAACGTAAAAAAAAATCCAGTTTGCGGAGCATATCTCGGAAGGTAAAAATGATTTCTCGAAGAGACGGGTACTGAATCCATTTAGTAAGAACGTTGTTGTTGCTACTAAGTTACCTCTTGAGATTCACTAGTAGTTCACCGAAATGTCTGTCGATATCACGTTGTAACTAAAATTTACATCTGGAAATTTATATACGTTTTGGCTTGCTTGTCAAAGTGAATATAAAAATTTGGTCACAAAAGCACTGAAAATATTAATCCCTGTCGCCACGTCTTACTTCTGTAAAAAGGGTTTTTCGTTTACGGTCGGGCTAAAAACTAAATATGAGAATCGTCTTTTACCACTTGGAAACAATTTGCTTTTTTGTGTTTCTATCATAGATCCGCGTACGGTGAAACTTTTAAATGACAGACAAACGCAACAATCTCATTAATTTATTTTCTTTAGTTATAAATGTAAGTAAAATGTTTATAATAAATAATTTTTTTCTCATAAAATGATTTCATTACTGTTTCATGTAAAATTGTAGGCTAATTTCGTGACCCCGTGGAGATAAAAAAAAAAGGCTGAGAAACGCACCCATCGGGTTGGTCTAGTAGTTAACGCGTCTTCCCGAATCAGCTGATTTGGAAAGTCGAGAGTTATAGCGTTCAAGTCCTAGTAAAGCCGGTTATTTTTACACGGATTTGAATACTAGAACGTGGATACCGGTGTTCTTTGGCGATCGGGTTTCGATTAACCACACATCTCAGGAACGGTCGAACTGAGAATGTACAAGACTACACTTCATTTACACTCATACATATCATCCTCGTTCATCCTCTGAAGAATTATCTAAACGGTAGTTACCGGAGGCTAAACAGGAAAAAAGAGAGAGAGAGAGGCTGAGAAACTCAGCATTAGACAATTCTTATTCATGACCTAATACATAGCCTTCCCGTGTTAAATACATCAGTTTTCTTTGAATATTGAAGTTATTTGATCTAAATCGGACGAAATCAAATATTTTTATCATTTTCTACATAAATCACATGCATCAACTCTAATAGCTGCAAATTAAAAATAGCTCTAACAAAGGACACAAATTAAAAAAAAGTCCTATCAAATATCACCCAAACGTAGCATAAAGAATCAATTTTTATATAGATTTAAAATTAAACAATAAATAAATAGATTTAATAAAATTTAAGATGTCAACATACAAATAAAATACAATTAAAAGTTTATTTATGTTAACATAAATAAACTTTGTTTATTACGTACTCAAAAAATAGTGTTTCTAGTTTATTCAGTTTTAGAATTGACAAGTTTTAGATTCATCAGCGATAATTAGAACATCACTTAAGTTATGTTTTCAGAAACAAAGCGATAGAAAGATAAGGGCAGAGAGACAGAGAGAGTGAGAAATATTTTGTAAAAGTAATCAAATAGTAATTTAATAGCATCAATAATACAAGACAAATTCCATAAACAGGAATTTTCAGTTTTCTCTTGTCTCTGCTCCACATACGCGTTCGTTCACGAATATTTAGTATTCGTACAAAATATTTTATATACGAGTACAAATTTAATTTTATTAACGATTATTCGGTATTCGTAATCGAACAGGAATATTTTCCATCGAGAACCAATAAATTAAGTGGAACACTGTGTGTGTGTGTGTGTGTGTGTGTGTGTGTGTGTGTGTGTGTGTGTGTGTGTGTGTGTGTGTGTGTGTGTGTGTGTGTGTGTGTGTGTGTGTGTGTGTGTGTGTGTGTGTGTGTGTGTGTGTGTGTGTGTGTGTGTGTGTGTGTGTGTGTGTGTGTGTGTGTGTGTGTGTGTGTGTGTGTGTGTGTGTGTGTGTGTGTGTGTGTGTGTGTGTGAGCGCGCGCGGGTGCTATCAGATAGTGTGTGTGTAAAGCCGAATACAAATAATCGGATAAACAAGCGAATGTTTAGAGGGATAAGCCGAACTCGAATTTTCCTATACAAATATTCGCCGATTAACCGAACATTCGTCAAGGAACGTGTTGTAGCCAGTGTTATAGTAATGCGAGTAGGGTAGATATAATTAGAGAACAAATACTTGCGTGTCTGAAATCGTCATCAGTAACGTTGACTTTTTTCCTGCCGATTGTAATATTTAACATACATTTATTTAAGAAAGAAATTTACACAACAATATTACACAGCTAATTTTTCTTTTAAAAAATGGGGGAAATTTCATTTCAGATTAATAAACGATTTAAAAATCGGTTTGGGAATGATTTCTCTGTCTCTCACTCTCTCTCTCATTTTACAATTATGAACGGTGCGAGCAGTTCAGTGCGGGTCGGAAGGGAGATAAAATTAATCTCACACCCTTGTGGGAAAAACCACAATCGGTAAAGACAAACATACTGAAATTTATTTTAAAGATTTGGCGATTATATTTTCTTGAAAACTTGAAATTGATATTGGAAGTGTAAAGATAATAGCAAGAGATAATTTTTTTAAATTTAACAAAGCGATTGTATACCGTTATGCCAATTTGTAATCGATTGTACCGATACGGTACAAATTTTTTTATAATACTTTAGTTCTGTAACATGTAACAACCGCCCAAAAATGATTTATTATAACAGTTTAAGATGAGGTAGTACATCGCAATTGTAGTCGCAATTAGGAAATTTCTTTGAATAATAAGAAGTTGTACAATCCAGGATGTATCTGTCATTTCAAATCATTAATTTACATTACAAGAAGACTATTTTTATTCCATAGAACAAATGAAAAGTAGAGTACGATAATTTTAATGGCATTCCAATACCCAGATATTCATTCGCCAATCTTAATTATTTACTTGTGTAATTTTAATTTATTTTTGTACCTACCACGTATCAGCAAAGTTTTTGATAGATTCTACATGTATTTATAAAACTAATGGCTTTCCTCAAAGAATTTCAAGGCACCGACTCAACAGTCAACGTTCACCTGTACGTTATTCGGTTCAACACTGGTGATACCATTTTTTAAACAGAAAAGGAAGTTTGATTTATCTTCAGGATAGAGGATGTTAATCCGGAACTTCAAGGAATTCGACAAATAAGCATTTCCCATATTCAATAACTGCTATGCGTAAGAGTTATTAACAACGATAAACTAAAGCATGCAGTAATACTTATGGGCCCTTTTAATCGATTAATAATTCGGTAAATATCTTGCGATTGAATCTTCAGTCGTCATTCGACATACCGATGTCAGGACTCTTCAGGAGGGATAATATTGAATTACTTTATATTATATATTTGTTTTACATCTCATTTCAGATACGTTGATAAAACGGTCACCAAAGGTTTATTTAATAAGATTACAAAAAAAAAAGTATTACCATTACATCATTTCCTTTCCCGCTTAGTTCATAAGCCTGATTCACTGTCCCAGCGCTTCCTAAGTTGTCCTTTTTCTTCTAATACTGGATTAAGAATCTTTCTCAAAGTTGGAACAAGTGTACTGCAATGGTAGGAGAAAGATATTGTAACAAGACCGGTATAGCGGACCTGAGTAACGGATTCCTGCCGATTATTATGGAAGTAATAATAATAAAATAATAAAAGGAGAACCCTTTTTGTAAAGAATAGGTCCGTTTTACAATTGACTTTTCTTATATTGCCCGCTAACACACAATGCACACCTGTTGTTCGGTGAGAAGAGACCAGGTTTGGAATTCTGGGAACAAAACCTCGGTAGAATCTTCTCACAATTCGACTTGGGTCCGATTCTACAGGTAAAGAGGCTAACAATATAAATAGCCCAGTAAGGCCAGCTAAAAGTCACTGGTAAAAATAATAGACGACCTTGTCGGAGGCCTGAACAGGAAACGGGTGACTGCAGCCGTTTTTCTGGATGTGGCCAAGGCCTTTGACAAAGTTTGGCATAGCGGGCTGCTTTATAAGCTAGCGCGATCGGCGATCCCCTACCGCTATGTCAGACTGATGCGGTCATACCTGCTAGACCGACATTTTGTCGTGCGCGTAGGGGAAACGATTTCCTCCACCAGAGAAATAGCCGCTGGGGTTCCCCAAGGAGCAGTACTTTCCCCGTTCTTGTACACTTTGTACGTGAACGATATGCCGCTGTCGGAAGGGGTCAAAACGGCCCTTTACGCAGACGACACGGCATATTTCTACGAATCCGCAAATGTGGATTACGCGGTCCGGAGGCTCCAAAGGCAGCTGGACTTAGTGGAACCGTGGCTCGACATGTGGAGAATCAGGGTCAACGGTGAAAAATCGGTGGCCGTGATGTTCACATGCAAGACACGAAAACCGACCAGAGAGCTGGAAATCTCAGGGGAGAAAATCCCTTTTGAGAAAACAGTTAAGTACCTGGGGGTGGTGTTGGACAGGCGGCTTACCTTCGGCGAACATGTAAATTATGCGACCCGGAGGGCTAAGGCCGCCAGAGCCTCACTATACCCAGTGCTGAACAGTGCCAGCCCATACCCACTGGCAACTAAGCTTCTCATTTTTCGGCTGTACGTACTGCCGATTCTAACATATGCTTACCCGGCATGGGGGGCAATGTTGAGCTCCTCGCTTCGAAAGAAGATCGAGGCCGTCCAAAACATCGCGTTGCGGACGATCTTTGGAGCTCCGTGGTTCGTCAGGAACGCCACTCTCCGATCTGATGCGAGATTTCAATCCGTGTCCGAGGTGGGGGTGGCGCAGGCGCGCAGACTGTTCGGGAGAGCGGCTGTGTCCGAACACAGTCATCTTCGGGACATCTGCAGAGAGGACCCAACTCCGACAGTTGTAAGGAAGCGGCCTCACGCCGTACTGGACGAACCACCGTGATGGTGCGGTGCGGTAGCCGAAAATCGACAAACCAGGCTTAGGGGCCTCCATATCGCATGAGCCATAAACGGAATAGTGCGTCAGACGCGTTTCCGGGGTCGCGAGTGAATAGTTTTTTCGCGAGTTATATAGTTTGAAGACTTCAAATACGGTAAGTCGCGCACAAAACAAAAACGCGGTCTAAAAAAATTTTTTTTTTTTTTCTCGCGTGTGTTTTGTTCTGTTTCTCTTGTTTCAGAAACGGGAAAAACGTGGATGTGGAACGACGCGTCGTGCCGTCTCATCCTGCCAGTTGAAAGGAAAGTAAAAATTAAAAATTTTTTTATTTATTTATTTATTTATTTATTTTTTTATTTTTTTTTATTTTTTTTTTTTCTTCTCTCGTGTGTGTGTTCTGCTTCTTTTGTTGCAGATGCCAACAGCCACCACAAAAACAAATGGTTTCTTCACTGCGGCCACGCGGTCCCCCCAACCCCTTCTCAGACACACGCGTGTCTGAAGGTTAATAATTACGTGGAGAGAATAATTACTGTTTACTTCTTTCCAGAAAATCGCCGCCCCAAAACCGCGATCGCGAATAGGTATCACCATCTGTAAGTTAAACTTACAGTAAGATAAAATAACCCAGCAATTGCGACTCCTCCGGAAAAGCGGACGCATTGCTCCCTCCTTATAGCTAGTGCCCCGTTGTGGCGTATTCCTGCTAGCCTATTAAAGAGTTATCACCGAAAGGACTTCAGTGGACGGTCTGAAGGGGAATTACGTCGGGAGGACAGGCTTTATAAGCCTAGCCTTCCGCGGTCGGCCCATGAAATGGGTTCGATAACGCTGGTTTAACAACGGATTGGAATGCAATTAAATCCGTCTTAAATTCACTAAAATAATAATAGACAAAACTTGAAAAATTAGATCCGAGATTAAAAAATAACCCTTTTAAAAACAAGCCCGATTAGAAAGATCCAGCAGCAAGGGACTCTGTCCAGGTTCTGCGATAAAGTAGGGAGTAATAGACTCCTGCCAACTTTGCATTCCATTCCTAAAAGTCAGTTCAGTTCGGCGGAGTTCCGAGAGGCGTTACGGCGTCGGTCCCGCAGGGGCAGTTCTGCGAGGAGAGGCTGCGAGTTGTGTATAGTTCTGAACCGGTCTAACAAGACGTAAGACGAAAGTCCAGCGTGAAGAATATCCAGTTCGATACGCTTAAGGTGACGACACGAGTAATTCAGTAAAGTAGAAAGTACTATAGGTGAGTTACAGTAAAACTATAAGTGTATATCTGAAAGAAATAATGCGATAGACTTCATTCGTAAACTGTTAGAATAGACAATAAAAGGGATTTGCAAGTGAATTTTATAAGATTGTTTGATAAGATTAAAATAAAGGATAAAGGGTTAAAACTTACGTTTCTTTTGTTAACGGGTCTGAATACTAGTTTTTTGTTTATATACCTGGAATAAATTCCAGATGATTATTTATTTTGAACTTATTATTTTATTTTTATTTTGAATTTATTACTTACTATTGATATTACTGTCGACGTATTACTATTTGACGTGTAATAATTTTGATTATTATCTTTGTCGATTACGTCATGTATTTTGTCTGTTTTTGTGTCACGCTTACTGTTTTGGTTATGTTATGTTTCACGTCATGTAATAATCGTTTACTACTATTATCCTGACTTATTGTGGTTGAAATTTGTATTAATATTTGTGTTAATTAATTGTTTTATTTATGTTACTTATTATTATATTATCGATATTGTATTTATCATAATTGTTTTATTATTAATTTATCTGTTTATAATTTGAACATTTATACCGGTAACTATAATTATATACACATTATATATTGTCAACAACATGTCAATATCCTGATCGTGCCGTGCGGAACCACACCACACCACGCGACAAAATTGTTTAGTTCGTCACACTGTATTCAACAGACTATACTCGTCGTTTACATTTGAATCTTCCAAGTAAATAATAAACTTATTTACCCTAATTAGGTAATACTGGCATTAGAGTTACTGAAAAATAATCATTTAATATCATTTATAAATAATTGTAAAAAATCTAGATAATCAACTAGAATGATCTAAAACATTGTAGAAAATCGTATAAGACTATATAATAAATAAATGCGGGAGGTATTTCAGTTTTTACTCACAAAGAGAGGTGGTCAGCTTTAAAACTGTATTTATTGATACTATCTTGTCGAGGGTAGAGAAAGGTCCCTACTTTAAACCTGTTTTAAAATAATATAACAGTTTATTTTAAAATAAACAGCGTCTGAAGTAGTTCATTTGTGTACGTACACTGACAGCAGTCGAATGGGCATAGATTAAGTCTTCCAAGTAAGATCTCTTGAGTTCGATTTCGATTTTGTATGTCGATTTTTTTTTAACTTTTATTATTTTCCTAAATATACATTAAAACAGATGATTTTTTGTATTATATAGTATTTTCAGTAATAATAATATTTATAAGAATTTAGAAAAAACTATTTGAATTTAATATTATTATTTTAAAAGGAATAAGACAATTATTAACAAATCAAACAGATATTGTTTTATAAAACTTGAGAGAACTTAAATAATTCGAATATATTTATGTTCCGCTGTTTTTTTTAACGGTTACTGGCGTACGGATTGTAACAGCCGTAGCGAAAATTAAAATGAATTTATTTATTTTAATCGGACCTTTTCCGTAAAGTATCAAGAAATATTTTTTTTCAGAAATTACGTATTACATAATCTTAACCAAGATGCAGTTAAACTACCATATGAAACAAAAAATGAGAAACGTCCTTGTCATTATGGATGCCAGTAAGCGGCAGTATTTTTGAAACAAATCGTGGTCTTGATTGTGTAGGGATACATAAACTCAACGAGATACGAATCAAGAAGTGAATTCAATTTTATTCCGTTATTTGGCCGACCTCTACGTATTTTCTATTGTTAGAGTATCCCCTCCTGTTTGCGAGTCGATGAAATTTCTGATCGATTGACTGTTTGGTGTTTATAATATCCGGTAAGTTTCGAACGCCACGCTACGCGATCCACCGGTCTGAAATAATTACTTATCCCGGCCGAATATAATTAGCTATGAAGGGCAGTAACGTTTCTACTCTTTTGTCCTTGATATAGCGATTAGAAAATATTCTTTGCACGGCAGAAATCTCCTCAAACTCGTTCCTGACGTAGGACCGGGCTGAAATTATGTTTCTAACATAAGAACAAAATCCCATCAATTTTAACTGTTAAAGCTGCCGTCAGTAAGGATTATTTTTAATCTTGTGGGCACATACCTCACGCACACAGTTAAACCAATCGATCGATTGTTCACCACCAATCTCCAGCTCCTCCTGGCAAAACTTAAGGGTTTTTAGCATATTCGACAAAAAGTAAACGAATAACACAATTTAGCGGAAGGTAATTTAGGCCTAGCAATGAAAGTCGCCTGATATAACTGTATTCCGTACGACCATTCCCGGAGCACATAACCGATCGTGAGCACTCATAAGAAAAAAACATTTCGCGACCGCTTTGACAAACGCGAGGGTTTTGTACAACGCTCCAGTAAGAATGCGACAGCATCGTTAACATTTAAAACTGGTTTCGCTAGACAAATAAAATTCTTTATGACTGAATGGAAATACACGACTATAATACGTACTTATAAAATTGTTAATACCAAACATACGAGCCGCACGTTCAAATAAGCAAAAAATGAATCATCAAAACGTAACATATTTATAGTATGCAAATGAAATACGACTCGTTGACATGTCTTGTTAATGTTTTATAATTTTTGTAAACATTGAAATACAAGTATTAATTAGTATATTTAACGTTTAAAACACAAGATGAAAGAACGTAATGAAAAATAATTTCTTGGCATTTAACGGGAAAGATCCTGTTAATTTTTTCAAGTTTTATAAAATAAAATATGTTTGTCGGTTGTTCTTTTTAATCCTTCGTTCCCCTTGAGACCGTCTCGCATGTTCATAAAGAGTTTTAGATTAATAATTGTTATATTCAAAAACATAATCGGTAAACGTGAAATTCATATACTTTTTTCAGATTCTAATAAATATAATAAAATAAAATATCATAGTCTTTAGTGTATATATAGAAAAAAAATAAAAGTTAAAAAATAATATCGTCTCTGGGACCTCTCGATTATAAAACTGTAACGCTTGTCTCTCGGCTGCTGTCACTATGGTATTTTTAAATATACAAATAAGCTACTCGAATCGCTCGAAAATCTTTAAATGGAGTTTACTAGAAAAACATGGGACCTGTCATTTTGCACCCTGCAAAATAGCTTCAATAAACTCCGTTATAAGCTGACCGCCTGCCTTGTCAGTTCTGAATAAGTAAAAAGTGAAGATGTTTAAAAAGTTTTCTCTATTGTTTTACACGATAAAGTAATTTTTAATGAAAAATGATATTATATCGCATAATAAGGAGCGATCAATCGTTCGCTCTTTAATTTTGTTAAATTAATTAACACAAATAGATGTAAAGCTTAATTCTATCGCTAGAAGTCTCGTAATAATTAAATAGTAAAACTCAGTAGCATTCAGATCATATACATATACACATGCGCGCACGGACACGGGTTCGGGTATCGTCTTCCAGTATTTGGGATTTTATAAAAGTTAATTAAACAGCAAAGTAACGATGCAATTTTGTAAACGATAGCCGTTTCTATAGTTCGGTTTGTTAAATGTAAAACGTGCCGTGAATGAGCTATTTTACAATTCCAAACAATATCGTAATTTGCCTTGGGAATACTCGAATTTTCTGTCATAACAGTACAGTGTTTATATGTTATATAACACAGCTATGACACAACGTACAAAATTAATGGAAATTAAATCGTAATTATCGGATCGTTATTGTTTATACTAAAACAAATTCGATTAATTATGTATTTTTATTATCTCAAGTTTACAACATACAAAATGATTCAACATAAAAATTAAATTTGCGCTTGAATAAAGAAACGATGAATTAAGTATAATAAAAGTCTATATCCGCTTTAGTACAGTCAATTTGTATTTTTATTTAAAAATCCTTACCTACCGATCGATGTTTTTTTGCACGTTAGGGGTGATGAGGGAAGCTTAATTCCAGATTTGTAATATCCCCCTCCCGTAGATTTTTGAAAAACTCAAAAAGTTTTTGAAATACGTTTTTCTCTGAATCGATGCATTTTAGAGAAAAGTTTTTCGACAAAAAATGTAGAGCGCATTTTCCTCTACAATTAATGTCTTTGAAGTTATGCCATATTATTTTAAATTGAACTGCTAGGTGGCGCTGAAGTTGTAAAAAACGTGTTTTTTCGGGTTTTTCACCGGAAAAAAAATTGTTTTTAATTGATATTAAGATGAGCTGTTTCATTAACAAATAAGAAGAAAGAAGATGACAGGAGATGTTTAAATTAAGCAAAATAGCAAAGAAAACAAATGAATATGAACATAATCTACCTTCAGAACATAATGTTTAGATCTTGTTATTAAATAAACTGAGAATTTGTAGTGAAAGTTATTTTTTAATTAACTATTGGCTTGTAGATTCAATATACAACAGTAAATAATTATTTATCTATATCGAGACGAATATTAGATAAAAAATTATTTCATAATTACCGATTCACGATCGTGATTAACGTTAGGAATACTCCCGGACGCAAATTAAAGGAAGTTCCAAAAGATGGAGCTGAATTTTATATTTAAAGTAAATTAAATAAAATAACAATAATATTAAAATATTCCAATAATTTTCTACTTCATTTAAAACATTTTATGTAACTAAAATGATTAAATTTAAATTAGGTAATTTATATACTCTGCTAAAAATAAAAATCTTATTACCGAAGTTAATTTGTCTCAGAACAACCGTGTGCTCTTTGTACTACAGTTAATCAAAGAAATACGAAAATTATACATTTAATTTAGAAAACAGAATAATCTCGTAACTCCTTCACTAAGAATTTCGAGTGTAAACGTGGCTCACTATAAATTATGAATGACTACACAGACACTCACTTTAATATACTAATAATGCCAACTTAATTGCTAATCCTATAATTGTTTTTCTAGTTAATTTGTTACAGAAATACGTATTAGATTAATTGCGAGTATTTTTATGTGTAAATTATTCATTATGTATTATATGTGTATAGTATATTATACATGTTATTCATTATAGTAGCACCTGTTCTGAGGGTAAAATAAAATGAATCAAATATAATAAAATGAAAACGCAAGATCAAACCGTACTTTGGTTAAAATTAATTTACTCTTATCAACAAATTAGGAAAAATGTAATTAAAAATAAAATCGTATCGTATTCGCAGTCAAATAAATTTAAATTGTATTAACATCGCTCGTTATTAATTGTATTGTATGTATATAGTAATTCACGGAAACGAGAAATTTTGAAATATTTGTTGGTAGCCCTGAGCGACTGTCGGCACTGAATAACTTAAGCCGGCTCACGTCTTCTTGCCCCACCGCAGCCAGCACGTGCGACTCCCTCCGGAGAGGGGAGCGCATTGCGTCCTCCAAACACTAGGGCCCCGGCAGGCGTGCTCCTATTAGAGCGAAAGGCGCCAACACCGAAAGGACTGAAGGGGAATCACGCCGGGAGAACGAAGCTCATATGCGCCTAGTCTCCCACGGTCAGTCCTGGTCGATTATTTCTGACTGGCCCGTAGAACCGGAACGCAAATAACGACTTTGACCGTAAATAAAACACAAAAAATCTATAACCACCGTTAAATAAATAATGGCTCGCCCGATAAACGAAAGACACAGTAGCAACAGACATTCGTCCAAGCTCTGCGATTAGTAGGAAGATAATAAACTCCCGCTATCCTTGCGTTTCGTTCCGTTCTTTCTTACTCCGATGAGACGCATTCCTGCTAAGCCGGAAGCCGTTAGCGCCGAAAGGACTTCAGCGGACGGACTGATGAGAAATCACGCCGCGGAACGGAGAACATATGAGGATAGTCTGCTAAAGTCAGCCCTGGTAAATTTTTTCAATCTGGTCTAAAGGATCGGAAGGCGATACGCAATTCCGTATATAAATAAACAGATTAAACAATTACCTTCCCGATAATAAGAATACTACAACAGCAAGGGCTTTTGACCGGTCTCAGCGATCGGTTAAAATATACATAAATCTCCTGCTACTCTTGCGTTTCGTTATCTTGTCATTTAATTTTCTTAGGTTCTTAGATTCGTTAGTATTGTGCTCCTTCCATCAAAGCTTTTTGTAGAAAAATAATGACAATGTAGAGGCTGCATGTAGAGAATTTCGTCGCTAGTTTAATTTAGGACATCATTTTACCTTCTAATACTGGTAGTTGATAGTTTTAAAGTTCCCACAAGGAACTATAAAATTCCCCGATCTCGTCTTTTAGCAACTATTCTATTTTTGGATTCTATCTCACATTTCATATGATGTAAAATAGAACTCAAAAATATTCTGCTAATCCACAGATTAAGGAAAATTACAAGTTCATACGGTTAACAAACAAGGGAAATGCAACGGGCTACGGACCCTGAATCACCGTTGCAGTCGATATTAGGGTCCTCTGGTACATTACCCGAATCGATATATCAGATGTAATATAATTTAATTTATTTATAACAGATAAAATTTCCGATGGAATCTCAAAACCGGAAAAGTTTCCATTTTTATATTACGGAAAACAAGTATCACTGATTCATCATCACGGAAGACCGGTGGAAGTTTCAACTTATGTTTTAGAATTAACAATCTTCTTCGAAAGGAAGATCATAAAAGATTTTTAAATTGTTGAAATTTGTGGTGCTAATACCAGCACTGTCTATTGAATTTAATATGATAAGCTGAATAGTAGCGTTACATGTTCAAGATGGATTTTATCAAAATCACAAACACAACCGAATTTACATTTGTAGGGAACATAAAGAAGCCCTAATAAGAAAGGGAGTCCGACAAGGATGTTCCCTATCTCCGTTACTTTTTAATCTTTACATGGAACTAGCAGTTAATGATGTTAAAGTACAATTTAGATTCGGAGTAACAGTACAAGGTGAAAAGATAAAGATGCTACGTTTTTTTGATGATATAGTTATATCATCAGCAACTCTCGGCTCTTCTAGCCGAGAGTAAAAAGGATTTAGAAGAAACAATGAACGGCATAGATGAAGTCCTACGCAAGAACTATCGCATGAAAATAAACAAGAACAAAACAAAAGTAATGAAATGTAGTAGAAATAACAAAGATGGACCGCTGAATGTGAAAATAGGAGGAGAAAAGATTATGGAGGTAGAAGAATTTTGTTATTTGGGAAGTAAAATTACTAAAGATGGACGAAGCAGGAGCGATATAAAATGCCGAATAGCACAAGCGAAACGAGCCTTCAGTAAGAAATATAATTTGTTTACATCAAAAATTAATTTAAATGTCAGGAAAAGATTTTTGAAAGTGTATGTTTGGAGTGTCGCTTTATATGGAAGTGAAACTTGGACGATCGGAGTATCTGAGAAGAAAAGATTAGAAGCTTTTGAAATGCGGTGCTATAGGAGAATGTTAAAAATCAGACGGGTGGATAAAGTGACAAATGAAGAGGTATTGCGGCAAATAGATGAAGAAAGAAGCGTTTGGAAAAATATAGTTAAAAGAAGAGACAGACTTATAGGCCACATACTAAGGCATCCTGGAATAGTCGCTTTAATATTGGAAGGACAGGTAGAAGGGAAAATTTGTGTAGGCAGGCCACGTTTGGAGTATGTAAAACAAATTGTTGGGGATGTAGGATGTAGAGGGTATACTGAAATGAAACGACTAGCACTAGATAGGGAATCTTGGAGAGCTGCATCAAACCAGTCAGATGACTGAAGACAAAAAAAAAAGAAGGGAACATAAACAAAGATTTTAGCAGAAGGTAATGCTTTCTTAGATTGCATAATAATGTGTGATGAAACTTTATTTTTTTGAGCTGGAGTCCAAACTTTAAAGTAGGAATGAAAATATCTGTGTTCGCCTACCAGGAGAAAACTTACGCCTCACCTGTTAAAATGATGCTAACGGTGTTTTGGAGGTATAAAGACTCAAATTATTGCAACTGTTTGGAAGAACAACGTACAATGAACTGGGGAGTACTTAAGTACCGTATGAGAAATTAAAGTAAAACATTAAGGAGGAAATTTCCTGGTTCTCTCTCAAAAAGCATAAATCTTCTGCATGATAACGCCCACGTCCACAACACTCAAATTACTTAGGGAAGCTATTTAAAAGTTGGATTGGGAGGTCATGCCGTATCCACCCTACAATCCCGATGACGCACCACCCTTTTTTTTACGTGGCAACAATGAGCATGGCCAGATTACGATACAGAAGAGTCAGACAGCGAGGTAAGCAGTTCTTTCCTAATGGAATAAATAAGGTCACCGAAAGATTAGATAAGTACCTAAACGTAGAAAGGGATTATTTGCAAAATAATCCCCTACAGTCATAATTTTTAATAATTTTCTAGTCATTTGTCTCTTTAATTATTAAACGACCCTCGTACTATCTAATATTACAATTTTAATCCATTTTTGCATCTTGAAAAGTCATTCGACAATGTTTTACGTTATATCAAGATATAATCTTGAGATTATTACAGAATATTACGTTATATATAGTATATTATCTTATACATTGGATTATACAGTATATCAATTAAGTAAATTAATAACACGTGTTTCTAATAAGGACCTTTATGTATCAGCATCCTTTTCTGGCTAAATGTCTGGTATCATTACCACACACAGCGGTCAGTTAAAACAGTAAAGAAAATTCAAGTTTACGGTTCGTAAAAATAAAAAAAAACAAGCGTGACTAAAAAGTGTGCAAAAAAGATTAAGACTTTCTTAACTTAAAAACTGCAGAAGAAATTGAAAATTTCGTGAAAGCCCTAAAACTGTGGAAAAATATAATCGTACAACAGCTTGGCCAGATTAAAAGTGATATTTCGATGCGGAGAAGCTAATTATGGGTAAAATGAATATCCTGTTGGATTATATGATGTAGAAAATACGAAAGTATTATATTTTAAAACACAGGAACATTATAATCGTATCGATGGAATACTTGATTTCAGATTAGAAATACAAGATTTTATGTGTGAAATTTTATCGACGGTATTACAAAATATAATACGATCAATATCTGCTTTTCGTCGTAGCAATCTGGAAAGTCTAAGCTAAAATAATGTTTTATATCATTTAAAAATGAAAAGTTCGCCGATTATTTAATATCAGTTGTAGAGGGTTAGATACTACAAGAAAAATGCAACTGTTCCAGAAAAAGACTGATGAATTCCTTTGTAATCGCTTTCTTTTACGATTTTAAATTGAACATTTTTTTAAATTTTATATTAATTTTAAATTGAAATCATATTATTATTAAAATTCAAATAATTCATTTAAAAGTTAA
The DNA here is from genome assembly GCF_047948215.1 of Lycorma delicatula. NCBI lineage: Eukaryota > Metazoa > Arthropoda > Insecta > Hemiptera > Fulgoridae > Lycorma > Lycorma delicatula. The sequence goes on along the minus strand of NC_134455.1, from coordinate 42,259,037 downwards.
TTCAAAATTGAAATGACTGAGCCATTCATGTAACTCTTTTCGTATACAACAGAATTTTTAACTAGAATATAAAGTTAACTACTTAAAAGTAATCTAGGGCTAGGGAGGTACCCCCTATGCCGCGGGTGTTCTGGTCTACCCACATGCACGAGTAGGGGGTCGGAACTACCCGATGATGGTATGAGGGACCCTCAAGATGCGAGAGGACCGATCGCGTGGGGTAAACAACACCAGGTGAGCGAAACGCACACCTGATGCTTTGTAGGTTAGGGACGGTAATCCAACGGGTCGGTCTAGTGGTAAACGCGTCTTCCGTAATCAGCTGATTTGGAAGTCGAGAGTTCCAGCGTTCAAGTCCTAGTTAAAGTCAGTTTTTTACACGGATTTGAATACTAGATCGTGGATGCCGGTGTTCTTTGGCGGTTGGGTTTCAATTAACCACACGTCTCAGGAACGGTCAAACTGAGACTATCATCCTCAAATACATATCATCCATACTCATATCATTCTCTGATGATGATATGATATCATCCTCTGATCATGAGGATGATACATATCATCCTCACTCATCCTCTGAAGTATTATCTGAAAGGTAATTACCGGAGGCTACACAGGAAAAAGAAAATGTTAGGGACGGGAAGGGCAGCTTTCAAGCTGAGGCATGGGCTGGCTGTCCAGGAGAAGAAGTCGGTGTGTCCTGATAACGCTAGTAATGGCTCTAGAGGCGGCTAGACAGGGAAGGCAGGCGCTGCCACGACACCCTGAGGTCATCCAGTGATGCATGATTGCCGAAATGGTTGCCGTAGGGGTGATTACATCAGGAAAAAACTAAAAAATTCGTAAGATTGCAGCTCAAAGAATTTTTATCTAAATTTATATTTGGAGATTTATATCTGGTGCACCATTGCACTGTGCTTTTCAGATAGAAGCAAGCTTGTAGATCTCGTGAATTCCAAATAACGATAACGATAGTATTTCTATCGCTTACAAAACAAAATTTCTGGGTGTTTTATCGGGTGTTAACTTTCCGTAGAACGATCAAATTTATTTCAGTTTTACCAAAATAATGAAACGCTAAACTCGTCATCATTATTAAATATTTATTACGCCTAAATTTATATTCTTTTATAAGGTGTAATAACATTATCTCTTACAGCTTCCTTAAATAGTCAGAACGAATTTTTAACGTACAAAAATGGGCTCTCAAATCCTGTAAGTACGAAACGTGCAGACAGATATTTAGAAAATTAAATATGTTAACTTACGCTTGCGTTTATATTATTTACGTACGAATATGGCAATCTTTGATTAAAAGAACAGACAATTATTCTTAAAAACTAACGATATCCACCTTTACCGAGTCAAAAAATGGAACTGCATTCGTAAAACTTAATAAAATATTTCGGCTTACGAAATAATGACTTATTTCAGTTTAGTTGCCGGTTTTAATAAATTGCAGAACCGAAAAAATCTTTCCATCAATCTCTTTAGCATACAATTAAACAATTTTTTTTCACGGAAACAATATTACTACGTTAATTAATTTTTAATTAGCAATAAAAAAACATGCTTTATTTGCATCCTGTACAAAGTAAACGTAATATATACTCAAATAATTTTCGATGCTTTTGAAGGAGAAATTTGACTAATTTTGTGCTAAAATTAGTATAAAATTTCGGCCATTTTATAAGTGACATTTCCATTCGGAGTAGTTCATTACATGCAAAATTAATATCCTGCTGGATTATCGCTTTTATATCATGTAGAAAATACGAACGTATCATAATTTAAATTACGAATGAAAACTATAAGCGAGCATTACAATTATACTGACGGAATACAAGATTTGAATTTAAAAACAAGGCTACATTAAAAAGATCGTTTAATTAGCACTAAAATTACGTCGCAGTATTACTTTTATTCTTATTGTTGGGACTTTTAAATTATACATTTTGCGGTAATTTTTTTGTATTCAATGTATTTACTTTAACAATATTTCATGTGTTTTCATTTAAATAATTAATATGTACTTTAATCGATTCTGTTTTTATATTTGGTCGGAGCCTGATAAAATCAATTGTAAACTTCTTGGGCCAAATTTGTCCGCAAACTCCTCTGAAACTATTTAACCGATTGTTTTGAAATGTTGCACGCGTGTTCTATACTATAAAAATAGTGAAAAATTAATTCTAGTATTTTTAGGTATATCAGTTACAGAGTTATATTAGATTAACTTTAAGTAACTACTTAATTCGATTAATTTTTAAATAAATTGATAATTTTTCAAATAATTATTTTTTCAATTTAAATCGGTATTTTAAGGTCATTACCGTTTTTTTAATCAAATTCCATATCGAGTTGTGCGATTGAAATTCAACACAACTCAGGAACGGTCGGCCTGATTCTGTACAAGACTACATCTCATTAACACGTCATACATGTCATAGCGCTCTCACCGGGTAATGAGGGAATTTTTAATCGTCCAAGAATTGAACACATTGCAACATTCACATTAGGAATCTAAAAAATTCAAATCTATAAATATAAAATAACACGGTGAATCCATCATATGGAATCTAAACGAGAAAATAGCCTGGCAAGAAAGAGCACACAGACTAGCAACGGCACAAGTGGTCACACGAAACACCTATAACAAGAAATGCATCTCCAAACAAGCCAAGATAAGGCGCTATAATACGGTGATCAAACCGGTAGTAATGTACGGAAGTGAAACACCGGGTCAAATCAAGATAGCATCGAGAACTGAAAAATTAGCCGAAATAGAAAGAAGGATCGTAAGGACCTGCATCGGCGGGGTAAACTCGGTGGAAGGAAAGTGGTGATTACTCCCAAACCGTAAAATCTATGAGGTCGTTACACCAATTACAGAAGAAATAAGAGAATAAAATTCTTCGGCCACCTCTTGCGTTTGGAGGAATCAAGGAAAAGTAAACGACTCTTGGAAAGATCGGTAAAGCTAAAAACGCAACCGGTGCCGTGTGTTCATCAAGACATCAAAGAAGCAGACATTGCACTGCAAGATCTAAGAACAGGATCTGGAAATTATAACGACTTGCCCGGTGTTAATTTGCAGAAAACCCTAAAAAGAAATCGGGGAAGATTTGGACAGAGGAACGGAAAAGGGATTTTTCCAGGAAAATGAAATAGTATTGGAAGATAAGAAAGACTAAACGTAAACGACTAACTGGTCCTTCCGGGCCGTAAAAAAAAAAAAATAAATAAATAAATAACGTGCATTCATAATAATGAGTCGTACGTAATCAACGCCCAGCAAAAACTACTGAAGGTAAATCGATGAAAATTTGTATACACATTCTTCCTACACGGGAAGTATACCCTAAGAAACCGGTTTTTTTTTGTTTTTTTAGCACACTAAGATGCTCATTGTTTGTTTGCGCAGTTACCCTTGGGTAAAGAAGCATGTCTTATTCTAAGACGAATTCTTTGGGTTACAAATTGGAATATTAAAGATAACCGACCGGTTTCAAGTTAGTCTAACTTACGTGGCTCTTTCAGATAATAAGACGTTAGAAAGCTCTGTTGAAACAAATATTCAAATTTTAAACGTAACTGAAAATTAAGTTTAGCGATGATTGGACGACGAAAAATGTCGCAACGACTATTGAATATTGCTGAACAAATCTGCACGTTTTCATAATCTATAAAAAAAATAAACACGTGAACCCAATCTGAAAATCATTACGTATCTATTATATATAAGATTTTGAAAGTTTTTGTTTGTTGTTTGACTGTTTGCAACAGTATTACACGAACTAACCGACCGATGACTTTCAAATTTACAAAATACATTTGTGTTATACCTTAACTCCCTATGGGATGAAGATGGGTGAAGATTAGTCCTTTTACTTTATTATTATATTTCTGTCACCACGGCAACAAAAATAAGTTGTGAAGTTTTCCACGTCAAAAGTCGTGTACTTAAGTTATCACAATTACTACTATTCTCTAGTAAAGGCAGTTACTTTTATACGGATTTGAATACTAGATCGTGGATACCGGTGTTCTTTGGTGATCGGGTTTCAATTAACTACACGTCTCAGTAACGGTCAAACTGAGACTGTACAAGACTACACTTTATTTACCCTCATACATCCTCTGAAGTAATACCTGAACGGTAATTCCCGGAAGCTAAACAGGAAAAGAAAGAAAAGCGACTGCTATTTTGTATTTTATAATTTAATTTCTGTTTCAGAAATTAATTATAGTATTCAGGATTTTCTATGAACCCTGAATACTATAATGACCCTGAATGTGATAATGAATATGATAAACCCTGAATATGATAATCTTATTTATCAGTATTATTCTCACTACCGTGAGGATTATAAACATAACAGGGTCTAGGAGGCGGAGCCCTCTGACCGTATGGGAATAGCGACCGAAGTGAGCTCTGCGGCCCTGGGGTCGGCACCGTTATTTCGCAAGGTCGTGGAGAGGGCTTGGTTCCGTGGGTCGTCTTGGCCGACCTGGACCCCGTGAGTCTACGGAGGAAGGCCCCTCGCTAGACTGGCTAGTATGTAAATATATGTATATTTTTCAAAAGTTTATTATAAGATGATCGTTAATAAATTATTTTATATTAAAATTAAAAAATTTGATGGACTTTCAATTCAAATGGAATACATTAATCCAAATGAATCAGAATCTTTTTTTGTTGTTACACACTCCTGATTATAATTTATCTTATAAAGACGCGATCTGTAATATATGTTATTATGTACCGATCAAAATAAAATATTTATTTATTTACTTATTCTAAAGTTCTTTATTTACTTCGCTTTCTTTACTGTGAAATGAGTAGCCGATTTGGTATTAGTGTGTAATGTAATACTTGTGTATTGATGGTAAGTGTTCCTTCGTTTTGATGCTGTTTCTTCTTCTTCTTTAAATAAATGGAAATCCAAAAATCATAGGAGTTTGTATTCCAGGTTAAAAGTGTGATTAATTACGTGAATCGATACGCCTCGTAAACGAAGAGAATGTAGTGTTATTAGTCGCTTAACAACAGATCAAAGAGAATGAAACGCCAACGACAAAGTGTTGAAATACAATAAAAATAAAGGATTTAACGTTCACATCATCTATCAAATTTTCACGATGAAAGTAATACGGAATTTATAAATCTCCATACGGTCGTAGTAATATATTTAAGTAGACTATTGAAAATAATATTATGTAATGCAACACGTTATTATTATGTAACAAAATTTACATAATATTATATAGTTTTTCTTTTTCTGTTTACCCTCCGAAACGACCGTAAGGTATATAATACTTCAGAGAATGAATGAGGATGATATGTATGAATATAAATGAAGTGTAGTCTTGTAAAGTCTTAGATCGACCGTTCCTGAGATGTGTGGTTAATTGAAACCCGACCACCAAACAACACCGGTATCCACAATCTGGTATTTAAATCCGTATAAAAGTAACTGCCTTTACTAGGAACTAAACCTTAGAACTCTCGACTTCGAAATCAGCTGATTTGCAATGACGAATTCACCACTAACCCGACCAACCCGGGTCGGTTTAACGAGTAGACTAACCCGGTGGGTCGATACTGTACTGTTTAGAATAATAACGCTGTACAAAATAATAAAATTTGCTTATTCATTCGTGTTTAAGATAGTTTTTTCTGAAACATCTAATATTGAGAATATTATTTATATTTGAAATTTTGTAATCGTTATTATTATTATTGTTGTCGCCTTACATAATTCCAAAAAAACAGGGTAACCCCGGTTAATGTGTGTGATCGGTTCGGTACTTAAATACAGGCTAAACGAATGAACAGCATTCATAAATTTTGTAGGGATATAATATATCACTAAAAGTGTCAAGAATGACATAGTCTATGTAGGTAACACCATATGGAGACTCATAGAGTTATCGACGTTAAACGTTACGGGTAGACACGCGGCTGAAATTGTAAACCATCAACAGATAACTTCTTCATTCGTTTATTTACTTTTCCCTTTTATCTAATTTATTTTTATAGATAATTTAGTAAAAATATCTGTTACAAAGTAACATTTTTCCATGTCTAATCTATTCTTTGTTTGTTAATCAAAATGAAACGTGTTTGTTTCACAACAAAAAAAGAAATATATGTCAGAGATTCATATGGTGTTTTTAAAATTTATCTTTATAACAATTAAAGATATCAAATTTAAATTTTATTTAGAGATTAATAGATCGTAATAACTATGTTTTTACCTTTCCGACTTTTATGAAAAAATTGTAATTTTTGATAGAGAATTTGAAATACCATTTTAAAGCCTACTTCAAGTTGATAGTAGGAAGAAAACTGACGCTCAATAAAATGACGTTAAAAACTGATGGCCGATAAAAAATAGAATAACACCATTTATTTATAAAAAAAGTAAAAATAGTAAATTATAGGTAAGTTACCTAAAGTTTCCAGAAAATTTTAGAACGTTTTGATAATCAACTGGTAATAAAAAAATGTCCAAATGAGTCAATCAATCAATAAATGTTAGTAGAACTGTAATCAGTTCTAACATAAAAAGATCACAAATAAATAATTAATTATTTAAAATAATTGAATTTAAAACTAATGAAATAATTTTAATTAACAAAAAAAAAAAAAATAGATTGTAAATTAATAATCAGAAAATCGAAGGAGAATATTTTAAATGTATATGTGAATGAATCAAATGCAACCCATTATAATACTTTAGAGAATAAACAGTAACAGAATAAATAAAAATAAATATTTTAATTCATCAAAGACATAAAAATCTAAAAGCAAATGGTCCAAACAAATCCAAGAAGCCTTAAATGAATTAAATATTACGGATAAAATAATTTAAAATACATCCTACTTCAGAAAAATATTAAAAGATGAAAACCAAAATCCGAAAGATGGGGAAAGTTTCAGAAGAAAGACAAAAACCAACCTCAGAAATAATATTGAATAAAACGGAAAGCAGCCAAAATACATTAAAAAAAAATCCAACGTACCGCAAACAACGTTAATTAGAAAAGATTATAGAATAAAAAATGTAATCATCAGATGTCGTCGGTATAATTAGATGTTTTATTAACAGGTTAACTGACACGAGAACCGATTCTGGGTCTTAAGTTAAATGTGCAGCTGGGCTGTGAGACCCATGTTTATGTAAATCGTTAGAGCGCTTGCTCTTAATGTGTAAGGATATATATATATATATATATATCAAAAGTGTAAATTTGGTAATGTGGCACTGTTATTCAATGCTTGAAAGATATACATACTTATTAATTAAAAAATGATTTCATTAATTATTCCTTTCAATTTACAAAGTTAATCTTTATATTTAAAATCCTTCAGCTCCACTCCCTCCCGACAAATCCCAAAAATCGGAGTGATTTTGTTAATAATAAGAAGATATTATTCTTCCCATTATTAATAAAATCTAGCTGGTGGGAAGATTCTAATCTTTCATAATCAAAATTTAAAAGGTTAAGGGGAGTTTAAGAAACATTTTAAAACAATATGGCTACAAGGATTTCCGCATAAAAAAAATTCAACAGAAGTGGAACTTTTAAAAAACTAAACCAATTTAAAAAAAAAAAAAAAGATAATGAAACTTCTATTCAAAATGTATTTTTAATGTTACAGTACTCATTATAATTTCCAGTAATATTTCCTTATAATCTAAAAAATAAAAAAATACAAAATACAATGGTTGATATTCAAAAAAATGTAGAATTGATAACCCTATTACAGAGCCTATAACTCCAACATATTTTTATGAGGATGTATTAAACTACTTTTCAATTATACGGTGAAATAGACGCTAACACAAGCACATACTCTTATAAAAATGCATATGTACAGTATTTTGTAACGTCGGGTTTTATTACTGTTCTATTTATCAAACTTCAATAATCGATAAATAAAACTATCTAGAGGAGTTATTGTTTACTATTAGTAATAATTTCCTTCTGATAGTCAATCTATAATATTACAGCAGTAAAATGTCCAATACCGGTTGAAGTCTATTTATATGGTACAGTACCATGTTACATAAAATTAGGCCTACATAATTTAATAAACAATAACTGGAATAACGATAAGATTATATATTTTCAACAAAAAAAAAATCCCTTACGATACGCCAGAAGACGAAAATAGATTTCACCGGTACTAAGAAGGCTTAAAAAATATTTCCACCTTAAAGTTAAGAAAAGCTTCAACTTTACTCAATACGACAGTGGTTGCATGTGAAAAAGTTTTCCATGTTTAGCATACAAAAAGCCCCATTTTCTTATAATTCTAGCAATATTTTGGTCATCCCTTGCCGTAAGGGTTGGCCATAACGTAATTGTTTCCGACAAATTTTAGGTAATCTTTAAAGAAATAACTACCACATTAAACAGATTCGATACTGTGCCTATTAAGGAAGTTATGATTTTTTTGTCTTCGACACCCCATTTTTTCCACCTCCTGAACCAATGGTTTGCGATATCGAAAACCTTTGGTTAGATAAGTTTTAGACCCTTATCCAAAGAATAGTAGAAACGAAATCTCTATTTTTCTTTATAAGAAAGTTATAGAAATATTTTGTTTTTTTCGTAAAAGCCCTCCCCCATTTCCACCCTCATAGTCCGATTTTTCCCATTAACGAACTCGACCGAGTATGTGGGTCGTTATATTTTACGTATCAATTTGAAAGTGATTGGCGCAAAATTACGGTAGTTACCGTGTCCACAAGAAAGTGAAATATATATATATAAACTTTTAAACTGTTGGTGGGTTTGGGGTCTGGGGGATGTGAAACGCGAAAATATGTCAAAATTTTCCGGAAGTCGAATCATGGTACCCACTACAATAGGTAGCTTTCTTATGAAATCTACCTAAAAATTTGTAGTTAAGAATTACTAATAATCGTTATTTGTTCATATTGTTGTTAATTATAAATCGATCCGTTTAACAGAAACTTATCTTAGGTGATGCTGTGTTATTTACAAAACAATAATTCTATTTTTATAATTCTTATAGTGAAAAATTTAAATAAATAATTAATTAAAACCATAGTTATACATAATTTATTTATTAAAAAAATGTTTACAGAATGCTGCTTATTACGAGTTACTGTATAATTAAATTTAAAAAAATTGAATTTAATTAAATAAAAAAAAATAAAAAAGAGAAGGAAAACGCAAAAATGATTAAAGGAGAAAGGGAAAAACAAAAAAGATTTGAAGTTTCATAAAATAAGAAAAGTAGAAAGATATTTACTACGCAAATTTTCAACCAGATCATAACCTGATTTTACAATTAGCGTCAAATTACCAACCGATGGATCAACTTTCAGATTAAAAATATTGTGTTGAATATAGGTCCTCCTTCGTGTAATATATAAAGATGAAAACCAAAAGTCATTTACAAGTCGTTATGAAAAACGAAATGTAAAACTGCTCAGTTCTTATATTTGGTAATAATAATAATATTAATAGTTTCTTTGTAAACGTCTTTTACCACCCTAAGACCCCAAGGACAGAAAGGACATCCGACCAAGAAAGTAGCAGGGGTGCAATGTAATAGTCTCAAGAAAGACCTTTATTTACTGCTCCCTCTGTATTAAAACATATATATATATTACAAAAGTCCAAACATACTTCCGTTTTTGTCAAGAGAAAAGACTTAAATACTTATCACTCAATCAAGCGGATCACCGGCAATCTACTCCTCCGCCGGGGATTGTCATATAACAACAGGAAACAGACCCAGGCGCTCTGATAAAGCGGGGTTGGGATGATACGTAGAAATGTACAGGAAATTAAATCAGTAATAAAAATAAATAAAATTATAAAGTAAAAAAACTTCTTTTTTTTTTATAAAAAATCAACGTCCAATTTCAAACTACATCATAAAATGATTTCAAAATTTAGTTAAAGTTAAAATCTGTTTAAAATCAATGAAATTAGAATACAAGTTTTGATTTTATTTTAAAAAGTAAAAAGTAATATCTTAAAAATATATACCACGTACATTAATCATTTTATACACCCATACCATATCACGGTATGTTTAAAAAAGGCACAAAAATCTTTAAAAATTGATCCAGAAACTCGTAATATCTGGAATAGTAATTAGAGATTACTCTTTGTATCTAGTAATCAAATAGTACCGTTGTTTGGAATATGACCATTTCAGATAAAAGGAAGGAATAAAAATAATCGTATTATTTATTGCGTAATTTAATTAATTTTAAACTTCAAAAACTTCAAGCATTTAATTTATAATAAAATAAAAGACAACTAAAACAGAACACAACTCTTGTTTGACAATCAATCATTTTTACTCTCTGGTTATAGCTGTATTAGCCCATCCGGCTGGTGTAGTGATAGTCCAGTCTGGTTGCGTGTAGTCGCAAATCAGCTCATTTCGAAGTCGAGAGTTCTAAGGATCAAATCCTTGCAAAAGCAGACACTTTTATACGGATTTGAATACTACATCGTGAATACAGGTGTTCTTAGGTGGCTGGGTTTCAATTAACCACACATCTCAAGAACGGTCGACCTGAGACTGTACAAAACTGCATTTCATTTACATTCATACATATCATCCTCACTTTTCCTCTAGAGTAATCTCTTACGAAAGTTCCGGAGGGTAAATAGAAAAAAGAGAGTTTATAGGTCTAGTCTGTAACAGTTAGATCCGAAGTGCAAGATGAAAAAATAAAAATGCTACGATTTGTTGATGAAATTCTAGCCGAGAGGAAAAAAGATTTAGAAGAAGCAATGAATGATATGGATGAAGTCCTACGCAAGAACTACCTCGTGAAAATAAAACAAGAACAAAATGAAAGTAATGAAATGTAATAACAATGAAGTAGATGGACCTCTGAATGTAAAAATAGGACGAGAAAAGACTACGGGTAGAGGAATTCTGTTATTTAGAAATTAAAATTGCTAAAGATGGACGAAGAAGAAGCGATATAAAATGCCGAATAGCACAGGCAAACGAGCTTTCAGTCAGAAATATAATTTGTTTACATCAAAAATTAATTTAAATATAAGGAAAGCATTTTTGAAAGTGTTTGAAACGTAGCTTTATATGGTAGTGAAACTTGGGCGATCGGAGTACTTAGAAGAAAAGATTAAAAGCTTTTGAAATGCGGTGATGTAGGAGAATGTTAAAAATCTAACGGGTGGATAAAGTGACAAACGAAGGGGTGTTGCGGCAAATCGATGAAGAAAGAAGCATTTGGAAAGATATAGCTAAAAAAAGAGACATACTTATAAGCCGCATCTTAAGGTATCCTGGAATAATCGCTTTGATATTGGAGGGACAGGTAGATGGGAAAAATTGTGCGTTCAGGCGACGTCTGGAACATTTAAAACAAATTGTTATGGATGTAGGATGTAGGGAGTAAACAGAAATTAAACGACTGGCACCAGATAGGGAATCTTGTAGAGCTTCATCAAACCAGTCAAATGACTGAAAACAAAAAAAAAATAGCTCTGATGGTGCTCCTGCAACAGGATACCTGTAAGAAAAAGCATAGCGATCTAAAGGTTGGATATTGGGGTTTTTACATATATCGATGTTTCAAGAACTCCTTAGTACAAAAAAACCCAAAAAATAATCATTTAAATTTCTGGAAGATGTACGTACGTATATATGTTGGTATGTATTTTAGTTAATATCTCCCGACTGGCTAAATACAGTTTTCCAAAATACTCGACTAATTTTTATATAAAAATTATCAATGGCAATAAATTCCGAACAAAATTATAAATAAAGCAGGAGGAGTAAGTTTCGACATTTAAATTTTTTTACTCTTTGTGTAATATTTATTTATATTATTTTCCTAATTTCTACCGTTGCACTTTGATCAATTATTGAAAAAAAGCGACCAACCCACGGTCCAATGAGTTGAGGATATATATGACATGTAAATGAGAATTAATTTTGTACAGACTCAGGTCGACCATTACCGAGATGTGTGGTTAATTGAACCCCAACCGCTAAAGTACACCGATATTCACTGTCTAGAATTCAAATCCGTATAAGGTAACTAATATATTACTAGGATCTGAACCTCGAAACCTTCGACTTCGAAAATCAGCTTTTAAACAAATGACAAAGAGATTTGCGACGATGAGTTAACCACTAGACAAGCCCGGTGGCTAACTTTTATATAATGATCGTAGATAATTCAGCTTTTTTGATGAATGTACAAATTAATTTTTTTTTTTTAATTTTAAGTCGATCGGATTTAGGGACGTGGATATTCAAAATTACTTCTAAACGGTACTGGATTCATACATTGAAAACTATTGATCAAAAGTGTTACAATATGGCAAAAATATCTGATAAGAACATCAAACTTGGACTGATTTTCGACCTCATCGGACAACAAGGCCTCCGATTTATTTAACTGTGATAACAGATATGTATGATAATTGATAATTATTATTTACTCATATGCGTACTCATATGCACACACGGAGTATAAACTCTGTTATAAATACTCTCAACTTATGTTGTTTTATAAATATAGTTTGCTTATCGGTAATTGAATATTTTTTTTTTTCATCATTTATTCATTTATTTATTTTATATGCCATTGCTCATTGTGGTGATGACGACTGTTTAAAAATCGAAATTGCCATCAAGTTTTAAATTTAAATGATTTTTTCTGTGAACAATTTTTGTAGTATAATCAGTATTTCTAATTTATTTCAATCTCGTTTTGTATAGTTCATTCATTAATTAATTTCTTCCACGCACAATAAAAATAACATTTTTATTATTAGTTCTAAAAAAATTGTTTATAATTAAATGTTTACAGCGCTTTTAATGAAAGGCATGTTTTAGAAAATTTTGTTGTTGAACTGGCCGTTAGGATAATTAAATGAAAAATTCTATCTGATAGAAAAAGCGAGTTCACAACGTTACTTGTATTTATAAAAAAGAAAAAAATTTAGCATGTTATTTACTATTAAAAAAAAAAAGTTGTACCGTTAATTTTGGAAATTCATGGAATGTTTATTAGTCTCGTTTCTAAGAATCTTTTGTTTTTTGATTTTTTAAAAAATATTTACTCTAATGTAGCTAGGTTTACAATTTTTTCACTCCGTTTCAATTAAAACAACGAATTTGTCGTGAAAAATTTGTAAACGAGTTAAGAATAATAAACTGCATCTACATAATGCAATTATGATTTGATGCAATTGCGTCTACATAATCGGACTGTACTTGAATCAAAAAACTTCCGTTCCACATGCATATTTTTAATTAATGGAAAACTTTGTGGACTTTTCTGTTTTCCCCGCAATAGTTCTTTTTATATTACGTATCAGTAATTGCTCATGTTATAGTTATAAATATAATCTAATCAAATTAAACCTACCCTAGCTTCGCTCGCTAACCGTGAATAGCAAGCGAAGGCTAAGTTTGGTTAGATTATATTTATAATTTCTTTGCAAAAGCTCCAAATACCATATAATTACTAATACGTAATACGAAACAAAAAAAAAAAAACTCCGACTTTCAAATCTAGGTACAACAATAGTTTCCCCTCTTTTATTTCAATAATAAATTGTTATGACGATTCCAACCGCACAATATTTATCATCAGATCCCAGGGTTTAAAAATCGCTTAATTAAACCGGTACTTGTAGAGTAATAAGCAAAAGTTAGATAAATATGTTGCAATATCAAAATTTTAAGTTTGTCTGTTATGTTTTTTGTGGCTATCTTAATTTTGAATTTCCTGAAAACCGTGTTTTTTTATACTTTCATATCGATACAAAGAAAACAAAAAAATAAATACAGGTGACATTTACACGTTGTAAGGTGAAAAAATTATTGATTTTAACGATGCAGTTAAATCTTATCCAATATTAATTTTTACGATACAAAAACACACGATTTTCACCCGATTTTTTATTCAAAAAAGACAAGGATATAAATACAGTACATAGAAATAATATCATCATAAGGAAACAAAAAACAAAAATACTAACCAGATATATACAAAAATTAAACGTTTTTGTTAAAGCAAACATTTCTATTTAATAATAATTATACTAAACGAATAAAATTGGAAACATGCGAGCACAAGTTATAGCAAGTTACAAAATACTAAAATTTATTTTAACGAAATTTCTTCAAACAAACGTATAATATTTATCCAAGATACTTTGTTTTCTTTTAATATTCATTCTTTTCCGACTACGAGAAAGTAAGCGAGGGTAATATTTTCGCCCGTTTGTTATTCTTTACTCTAGAGTTTCAGTCTAATATTCTTTCCAAAAATATAAAAATAAATAAATTTTACATTAATAATATAATATTTATATTAAATAAATAAATATTAAACCCGTGGCAATAATGCTAGCTGCTATTATTATATCCTAAATCGTTGTAGTATACTAGTATAACAAAGAGAAAGTATTAATTAATATAACATTATTATTAATATATTTATTTTTGATCCCACTATTATTTCTATTTACTACTCGTTCGAAAATTCATTCCTCCAATACGTTTTTGTTTTTGGACGTTTTGAAATTTCTTAGGAAGAGTAAAAATTTAATAAGTCGGGGAAAAGTTAGTATTTTAATGCAACAGTTTTGCAATAAAATATTAAAACAAAGTTTTTTATATCGCAAATGATGTTTATTAAATCAAATATGAGCAGTTTTGATCGACCCTCTTTTGCTGTTAAGAAGGTAAAATCATTATCTTGTCGCTACACAAGTTCAATATTTTCTCGAAGAAAAACCGATAAGTGATTTTCACATGCCTCTTTTGAAGTGAATTCTGTAGAGACTGAAATAAATTGTATTCTGAGGTACTAGACCAAGACTATATATATAGTCTGGTGGATTATGTAATCTTGTGATTCCAGTCAGGTTCTCAGTATTTTCGACGGGTTACTAACCGTGTGGAGAATCTAATGTGTTGATGATAAAAAAACGTCACATCTTCCTAATGACCGATTATAGTTGCTTTATAATCTTACCGGTTGTTGACAGTAGAGGTTAAAATCGATCGTTTGACCGGGCGGCAGCAACTCTTAGTGAATCATTCCTTTTCGATCCCGCGATACAAATATCGCTTGGCGTCAATCGTGCCTTTATCATCGTTTGCAGAGGTTCACCTTGCTTCTACCGCAATCTTTTCCGTACATTATTGTCGTACATAATCGAATTTTCTTCTCCCGTAATAAGTCCTTTCAAAAACGGTTCGATTTCATTTCGTTTTAGCAACGACTTGCAGATGTAAGTTAGATCCGTAACGATTTTTATCGCTAAAA
The DNA here is from genome assembly GCF_047948215.1 of Lycorma delicatula. NCBI lineage: Eukaryota > Metazoa > Arthropoda > Insecta > Hemiptera > Fulgoridae > Lycorma > Lycorma delicatula. Next base: position 42,243,714 of record NC_134455.1, on the reverse strand, counting down.
CATTTGACGCTAAAATATATGTCGTTTCGAAGCGTTTGATAAATTTCCTTTTTCTATATTATGTTGATTGTAACGGTCGATATATGCATACGCGTACTATAGAAGTACCTATGTATAAATTACCTAATTGTGTATTTTTTTCCTGCTCCCCTAGGTCGGATTGGCATTCAAGAAATACTCAACTCGAGGGGGGTGGATCTTTTATTCACCTCATTCACCTACCTAAAATCACTAAGGCGGGATAACCGAGCCCGGCTGTACCGTTCCCGGGCTCCTCCACAGTAACCGGGACTCGGTTTTGCCTCTTGCCTGCCTTAAGCCGCCAGGAAGGGAAACCGAGTCCGACTATGCCGTTCCCAGATCCCCCTAGTAGCCGGGTCTCAGTCTTTCCCTTCCTTTTTCACGAAATTCTATCGCTTTCCGCTGAAAAATTTCCGTGGCAAAAACATCTGTAGCATTCCATCGTACCACCCGTTGTATCATACCGCTTACAGTATTTTCGGGCGTTATTCGTCCGATGCCGCTCTCTCTTTACATCCGATCCGTCTGTCGCATTCGTAAAACGTACGGTAAGGTGAATCCACAGTATATAAACGAAGTCACAGTACCGGTACTAGGTCACAGTATATAAAATCGTTCAAGTTCTAGTAATGTCGGTTATTTTTACTCGGATTTTAATACCGGATCGTGGATATCTATGTTCTTTGGCGGTCGGGTTTCAATTAACCGCACATCTCGAGAACGATCGAACTGAGACTCTACAAAACTACACTTCATTTATACTCGTACATATCATCTTCATTTATCCTCTGAAGTATTATCTGAACGGTAATTACCGGCCGCTAAACAGTAAAAAGAAAAGATAAACTAAAATCGGGTACCTTATTATATTTGTACTCGATCGATTTAATGACATATATAATTTAGTACGGAGAATAAAAACAAGCGGACCGAATCGATCTATTAATCTGTCTCTAAATTGACGGCATAATAATCATTAAAACACAATAATCGTTCGTCAGAAGTGAGGTTTTTCTTGGCGAGATATACGTATATATATTAGCGATAGATAAGTTGTAATCGTGCGAAAATTACAACTTTATACCTATGTTTAACATTTTTATCTATTTTACGTTTTGACAATTTAATGAACGAATCGTTTTTTAATATTTATATTTTAATAAAGTCGTCATATTTATACCGTTTTAACATTATTAATATTTTTAACGTCGCTTTGAATTATACTCGCATTATAATAATCGGATTATAACTCTTTCATTCATATTAGAAAGGAGTTCGGTTTTTAAAAAAAAGTAAAAAAAAAAGAAACGGTATCATTTATACATGGAGTTGCTTTTGTAGAAGGCTTTTTACCGGCTGAATTATTAGGAATAAAATATAAAACAATTATACCGAGATATATCGTTATTGTTATAAATTATATATTAATATTTTATCGTATATATTTCGTTAATTCTATTTCTACGAAGGATTCGTTTAAAAGCAGTATACTAACGGTAATGAATAATATAATTAATGGAGTATCGTTGATTTATTCGACGATATACATCATCAAAAGTAATGGTATAATACAATTCTATGAAGAATTAAAGAAAATCAAATTAAATATTAATAAAAATTTTATATGAGGTAGCTGTCGATATTAAACGGGCCACAAAACTTTTCTAAGAAAAGTTTTTTTAGCAATTATTTGCTAATTTTAATGATAAAAATTTCAAGGAGATAAACGCTACACAAAACGTTTTATTAAAAGTTTTGATTTTCTTCTAAATTATACCTTCATTAGTTTAATTCTGCAAATCGGACTCAAATTGTACAGAACATGACTTCCTGTTCCCGGTCATTCTTGTCAATAAATATACTATTTTAACTATTTATAATAATATTTATTTTTTTATTAAAATTAAAATAATTTTATTGTATTATTGTCATTAAATTTCTTTTTTAACATAGTAGATAGCCCCAAGAAAGTTTTGCAAATGTTTGCCGGCTTTTATTTTTAATTTATTACATTAAATTTTTTTACACTCTGCTAACAACAGATCTACGCCAAATTACAGTTATCTTATTCGTCTCTTTTTAAGTTTTAAAAACTATTTACTTGTAAATGAAAAATAATTTTCTAACGTGTTATTAAATAATAAGTCTGACGGATATTAGAACTCAGATAACCTGTAAATGAAAGGCAGAACCATTACAACTCATGTATGTTTACGCACTCTTATACATTTATAATTTTATTTAAAACGTAAATCCTTTTACATATAGCTTTATATTTATCTATCTTAGATTTATTTACTAAGCCACTAGTAAAATATATATTTTGCAATAAGGAGGTCTTAATTGGTGAAAATAAGATTTACAACGTAAAGAATGTCGCAATAGAAACCATTTCACTTTTACAACATGTATTCTTCAATGCGGTCTTTTTACATTCTTGGCGTTTTATGACAGAATTGTATTGTCAATTGCATGGGCTTTAAAACAAGGTGATTTTATTGTTTACGACCATATAAGACTGCCTATTTGTTGATTTGACACAGATTTCTTTTCTGGTACAACTATATAAAATTATATAGTTTTTTTTCAGTAGACTTTTTTTGTTAAGATGTTTATATATATATATATATATATATATATATATATATATATATATATATATATATATATTGTTAATTAATTTTTTTTTTGTGCTAATTATTTTGTTTGTACCGCTATTAATTAATGATTAATCAATCGATTAATATATATAACTAATTTGTCCAATGTCTATTGATAATAGATGCTTACCGATTGAACGTTGATTAGTTAGGAGTATTTTTATTTAAGAATTGTTTTAATAACGACTTTTATTTTTATTACAATACAAATATAAGAGAAATTAAAAAAAATAAATAATTAAACGGTATATAATCTCATATGCTTCGTGTATAAACAAGGGGAATTTACGAATATTGCTGAAATACCCTTTCTCATGAAACTAACGAGTTAATCCCTTTATCTAATAACATTCTCATTGTCATGTAATTATATTTCTTCTTTTCAGGATTACTTTAACTAAAATATATGTCTCAGGTTTTCATATACAGGGATTTATACGAACGTTTGCAAGGGAAATAATGAGAAAACGCGTTTTTATTGTATATTAAATAAATCTTCATCTTTTATAATTATTTATTTATAAATAAAATAGAATACACAGCCTATAATTACTATTCACGTAGTAATAATAGGCTGACGCCAGTAGTACGATGATAGATGAAGACGAAAATTTTTAGAAAGTGAAAACTGGAGTCCTCCTAATCGAGCTATTCAAAATCCGGGACTCAAACCCGGTTCCTTCAGATAAAATAAAGAAACCACTCCACCACGATGATCGGTGAAAAGTAATATAATTATAATTACGAAACTAATTTTTTAATTAGCTAAAATTTACTAATATTCTAAAAAATGTTTCCGTATCGTAATTATACGTGTTTTATTAAGTAAAGTAGAAACAAAGCCGGGAAAAGAGTTGCATAAATTTCCCGTCTTTTCTGCTGACAAATCTTTATTTCAAATACTCCATACGGGTTTTAAATATTAATGACTTAATGTTTGTAGTACGATTGTCAGAATTAATCGTGCAGTATTAAAAGTATAATTAGAAAAAAATCAAAGCTCTTCGTAAAAAATATCGAGTCCATTTGACCTCCTTGACCAAATAACTGGAAATAAACAAATTCCACTCTTCCGATGTCGATCGCATGAAATCAGTTAGTATCGTGCAATTACAGACGCATCGACATGAAGCGCAGCTCCTTTATCGTTCTTGAAACAAAATACGGCCCGGATCACATCGCCGGCCCAAAAGCATCATATTCGTTATAAATAAAGACAACGCCCTACAATTAATTTAGGATTTTCTAAACCCGCATGCGACAGTTGTGTTTAGTCACGAACCCGCTCATCTGGAAATGGATTTTATCACTAAGGATAATTATCTTTATAAAAATCGGGATTACCCGCCTTCGTTTTCAATACCCGACCTGGCAGCGTTAAACATAGTCCCCTGGTTGCAATCGTCGCTTTACTTTCACTTTGTAAACATGTAATCCAAGATTGTTATGCGAAACGCGTTATAAACTAGTCTTTGAAATAGCTAATTGTCGTTAACGTCTTGGAATATACAAACTTGGGTTTTCAGCTAGAGCGATAATGTTTTCAGCTTCTTATCGATACGTTGACAGAGTTGTATCTTCACATCAACAATTTCATCCAGATTTCTCAAACGTAGAGATTATTTTTTCAATTAACGTACGACTAAGACGATGTTTCATTTCGATCGAAAACACTCGAACTTTACGAACTATCTCTGTGAAAAGTTCACCGTATTTGTACCGAAGTTTTGCAATTTCATTGCGTTGTTGGAGAGTACATAGCTCAATTTTCACTTCTTACTGATTTCACTTAACAGTTGTAAGTGAAAATAATCACAATTATGTTTGATTTTTGAAAAATACAACTCAAAAAAGGGATAATTCTTAATGAATAACCGTTCAAAGAGTGGAGGTAAAAGTTTTGTTAAAATTTGTTTTCTTTTAATCAAGTCTGTTTAAAATTGTATTATTTATATTTTATTAAATAAAAATCTGATCTGGACACCATACGACTTTCTTGTACGCCTATTAAATTACATATACACATTTTTTTTTTAAATGAAAAGTACGTAAAATTTTATTTCATTAATAACTTCCGATATTTTTTCATTTTTTTTTATTGTTATTTTTGATTTATTAGATACTGTAAAAATTATATTACAATCAGATGTAATAATTATTAATAAATCAATACTTTTAAATTGAAAAAAAGTGAAAAAAAAGAAAAAGGAGATGTGCCTTCCCCTTGTAAGATCCAAATATTTCATAAATTAAAATTTTAATGTGGCTATAACTCTGGAAGCAATTAAAGTATGTTGAAAGACTCTCGGTGAGGGTTCTTACTGCAGTTAAGAAAAAGTCCAAAATCCAAATCTTTTGGATTTAGGGCTTTTATGGACACTTTTGGTCCAGTTAATTGCAATCAAAATGGAAGGTGCACAACTAGACGTTACAACAGTCCTAAATCCAAAATATTAACATTCTACAGCTAGTCGTTTTTGAAATATGCGAGATACATACGCACGCACGTATGTACGTACGAACAGAGGTCACGCCGAAACAAGTCAAAATGGATTCAGGGATAGTAAAAAATATTTCAACGGAAATATATAGATGTTTCCGTTGAAATCTGAAAAACGAAATTTTCCCCGATCACAATACTTCCTTTACTTCGTACAAGGAAGAAAAATAGGCAAGGAAGAGGTGAAATCAAACGTACAATTTAATTTTTTAATTTTAATATTTTACTAAATAATTTTTTATTTATTATTTAGTAATTTCGGTATTAAACGTTAAACGGTTTTAAACGTTTATATAACAGAAGTAAAATATACATTTAAAAAAAAAAGTAATTTTTGGTTTTTAAATACGTTTCCTTACGTTTTTTCCCCTAATATGAAGTATAGGAAGTATTGTGATCGCTAAAAATTTCGGTTTCCAGATAACGGAAATATCCATTTTTAACATCCCTGAATCAATTTTGACTAGTTTAAGCGTGACATCTATACGTAGGTATGTATCTCGCATTATTCAAAAACGATTAGCTGTAGGATTTTGAAATTTTGGATTTAGGATCGCTGTAACATCTAGTTGTGCACCTCCCTTTTTGATTGCAATCGACTGGACCGAAAATCCAGAAATCCAAAAAAGCCAAAATTCCCCCAAAAAAACTTTTGACTTTTTTAACTGTAATAATAAGCCCTCATCGAGAGCTTTTCAACGATATATCATAATCGGTAATTATTTTCTTTGTTCTTGAGTTATAGTCAAATAAAATGTTAATTAACGAATTATTTGATCTTTCAAGGGGAATGCACATCGGTTTGAATCCGACTTCATCTACTTTTTTTTTTACCTTTTTTTTTGATTTAAATATATTAATTTATTAATCGATTTAATCTCTTATACTTTATTTGTTTTTCTAATTGCGACTATTATTAAAACTATTATATGGGGAAACTGTTTGCTAAATTTTTATACGGGTACAAAATTTTTAATAAGAATTCAGATTATTTTTTTTAAACATTTTAACTTTTAATATACAAGGTTTTTTAATAAAAAAATCACTTGATCAAGGGTTCAAATCGGGGTCTAATTTTTTAACGAATATCTTGATCTTTGATTTATACGATTGCACTCTATCGTTTAAATAAGTCATTAATATTTGAAAACTATATGGCGTATTTGAAATAAAATTCTGTTATGGTCTAACCCGGGAAGGTTTACGCCATGCCTTGCAGTTTTACGAAGGAAGGCGCGTGCCACACGCGCCACTTTTTCGTAATGTTCGTCTATAATAAGAAACAAATATGTTTTCATAAAAAAATAGAAAATTTCAACTTAGCTAGTTATTGTTTACATTACTTTACAATATTTACTTTAATACATATTTTTCCTCCTATTTTTATAGTAAAAGTCTTTTGGTTAATAAATAAAACATAATTAAAAAAACCTGATGTGGACACTACGTAACTTCCTTGTACGCCTATTAAATTACATATACACACGTTTTTTAAAATAAAAAGTATATACATTTTTTTTTCATTAATAAAATTCAGATATTTTTCTGATAATTATTTTAAATTATTTTTATATCGGAATTTAATTTTTACTAAATTCTTATATTTATTTTTCTGATATTTTTTAATAATTTGTTTTTTATTATAATCGAATTATTTATTGAAAAGCTTTTTTTTTACAATCAAGAGGTTAATAATTTATTAATAAATCAATTTATTTAAATTAAAATAAAAAGTTAGAAAAAAAGAGATGAATTCTGATTCGAACTGATGTGCCTTCCCCTTATAAGATCTAAATATTTAATTAATTACAATTCCATTCGGCTATAAGTCTGGAACCAATGAAAATAAGAAACAGCTATATCTTTGTAAAGCTCTCAGCGAGGGCTTATTACTGCAGTTAAGAAAAAGTCCAAAATCTAATTTTTATGGATTTTGAGCTTTTTTGGATATTTTTGGTCCAGTCGATTGTAATCAAAAGAGGTGATGCACAACTAGATGTTACAACAGTCCTAAATACATAATTTTAACGTCCTACTGATAATCATTTTTGAGTTATGCGAGATACATACGTTGAGTACAGACGTCACGCCGAAACTAGTCAAAATGGATTCAAGAATGATCAAAATGTATACTTCCGTTGAAATCGGAAAACCGAATTTTTTCGCAATCACAATACTTCCTTTCTTTCGTACAAGGAAATAAAAAAAAATGAATATAATCAGCATTATAGGTTTTCCTCTTGGAACACTAATGAACGTTTATGTATTGATATTACATAACTTTTTTACATAAAACAATTGAAGAAGGATCAATTTAGAATTACAGTTAAATAAGTATACTATATTATTTGTTTGTCGAATAGATTTACGTACTAAAAATGATGTATTAAAAATTAGGTAATTTTATTTATTGTTCATTAATTTAATGAATAAATTGTAAAATGTTTCTAGTGTGTTATTGCATATCGTGAAGCACTCGGGGTTGACACTAGTTTGCTTGATGTTGAAACAATTGAAGAGGTATGTAAACATAAAAGAAAATTAATATTTAATTTTTGATAAAATAATATTTTTTTAACCTTTTTATTGGTAATATAAATATTCTACTGAAATTTTATATAATTATTAATTGCAAATTTAAGTAAACAAATTTATAATACAATTATAATGTTTACTTACAAATTATTATTGTAAATGAAATAATAAATTAATAAAATATTATCAACATATTCTTATAATTTATAAATTTCATAAACATTAAAATCAAAATTGTAAAACAAGAATGACCTAATTTTTAAAAACTTGGACAAACCGAGTGTTCAATGTTTTAAACCTACTTAAATTAAACAGTCGCAAAAAGGTACCATAAAATCATTACATATCAGACGACTCACTTTCAAATTAATGTATTCTTTTTCCAAAGACCTTTCGGAATTAACTATCAACTCCTTTTTTAGTGAAATATCCGGTAGTAATTGTTTTTAACGGCATTGTCATAAAAGAATCAAAAAGTTCTTAAATATGTAATCGTTTTACTTATTCATTTATTTTATATTTTTTTGATTCGATTCCGGTCTCTGTAGGACCGTGATAAATACTTTTACTAATTTCCATTTGCTTATCGGCAGTAGTTTTATCCAGTAAGTTTTTCAAATTGCGTGAGTGTTCTTCTGCTTGGACCATTTTGCTGGGACCATTCTGTTTTTGTTCTTTTCTTTAGGAATCCTTCACACGATTTGGATTTTTACGTGTAATTTCGTATGTTTAATCGATTATTTACGTATTATTTAATTAAGTAGTAACTTTTTGTGGTTTTCCGTTTCCGTTCTGTTTTTTCCGAATATAATGGTTTTCAAAATTTGTTACTTCACGGTACATTATTTCCGCGGGTAACGTACAATTTTACAAATCTTGTGGAAGAGTCTGAATCGGTTACGCTAAGTTTACCGTCAGTCAGTTATTTGTAGGCTTTCAATCGTAATACACATTTGTTCCTGTTTTATATTAATTTTTTTAGTTTGCTTAACACGTGTTATATCGGGTATCGTGTATATTTTTTTGTTTTAATTTAAATTCAACCTAGATAATTACCGAATTACATTCTGTCGTATTAACTCAATTTTCTATTCTACTGTGTTTTCCGCACCGATCATCATTTTCCTTTAGTTTATGTCTCCTAACGTAAGATGTATTTAATATAATTTTCATCGGTAAATTTTAATTCAGTACTTATTTGTCGTTCATATTATTCTGTCGGGCTCATTTTGTTTCTGTTCTGTTTATTACTTCAAAAGGAGAGGCGGAATAATTTTATTAACGCGTTAAAGATTTGTAAACAAAATGAGAAAAACGTAGTTTAATACTTGAAAGGGTATCATAATATTTACCGTGCTAGAAATGTCAACAGACTTAAGATAAAATTATTAGTTTCGGACTGTAGACGTGCGCATCGTAGTGCACCTCCAACGATAACCTGATGATTCTATCGCACTACGTTGATGCATACGTCCTATTAATCGTATTTGCTCTTACAAGCAATAAATTACATCTATTTATATACTGTCGAATTGCATTTCAGCATCATTTTCACGCGTGCTAATTCACGCTTACACTGATAAATCATAACACCATTACCGATCGGAGTAATTAACTTAGGGAAGTTTACGCATTCGTACTTTTGAACATCTAAAGCGTAACCGATAAAGACAGAATGATGGTGGAATTCGACGAATCGCTTTTCGCTAGTCGAAAAATTTGAAATGTAACATATGCCGCATGAACGATACGTGTTCGATGGGATTTGTCGCAGATAAAAGAAGAATGTTCCCTTGTAATAGCGGGCAGCGTCTTGCTGTGCACATAGACTTACGGCTGGCCTACCGCGCCATTAACTATGCTGAAAATATCTTATACTAACTTAATTATATGTAAATATACGGAGCTGTACGAAATGTATTCATAAGGGAATGATTATCTAAATGTTCCAGCCGTCCTATCAATCTATCTCTCTAGCACGCCATTTGCACAGCTATACGCCGCCCGCTATACAGTCGGTAGTATAACGGTTGAAACTTTTAATGTAAATAATTATTAAAAGAACTGAAACCGGTATAAAAATTATTTTAGAAAAAAGGGTTTGATGTAGCGGATCGATTAATCGTTCACACAATTTCATTAATCCTATTATGAGGTCTATCATTCGATACGTCGAAGGCGAAAAAGATATTAGAGAAAACACCGTTCGACTTATCCAGATATTTTAGATACCTACTTATTTGAATTCATGCGGCAGAAATACATGCGACATAAACTTATTTTCCTGTAGCACTGTTAACTGACATTTCAGCTTCTTCACCGCCACAATAATTTAAGCGGATAAATAAACCGTAAGAAAACTTTATAATAATATGCAAAAATATATATTATTCACATAACCTTTTAATATCGAGGGTTTTAAGGATTGTAACTAGTTTTTTTTTACTTTAATAGAAACGTTGAGGAGAAGTGAATACTGAAATACAACAATATAAAAAACAGAACAACCTATTCCAAGTGCGTCATCTAACAGTATTTTAGACCGGCCTATCATGACGGTTACTTTCGCCAAATAAAGAGCTTTTAAGAGAAATATTTTCAAATAAATATACTATCGATCGGGATCTCTTTTGTAAAAAAAATGTGATACTCTTTAGCTGCAAAAAGAGTTATTAAGTATATATAGCATCAAAAGTTACTCGCTTAAATGATGAGCGGTACTACGCAAAGATAGTCTATCTACTCGGCTGATACTTTACACTTTGTTTGTTAATCTCTTAAAAGAGAATATGCAAGGACAAGAAGAAAATATGTCAGGTGAAAAATTCACCTTTTTCCTATGAAAGCTTAGAATTTGGAAGTTCCACGTCGAAAAGAAATATCTTCATTTACTGACTTTCCACGGGGTAAATTACCGTCTGTGACACAGTGAAAGCTTAACGAAGCAAGACAAGCAAGAAGGTTTAATTAACCCCTTATCTACTGAGAGTAACATAAAGTAATATTTTGCTTCCGTTACAGTAAAGTAGGCAGTTCTTATGCTTTGTCTCCAGCATTCACAACCGACTCCCCACGGAAAAGAACAACTTGCAGAACTTCCTTCGTCATTCCGAACGTTTAAATTGACTTCCGAGTTTTTGAATATTGCCAAAATAATAGTAATCAGATATATTTATAAAGGCGGTTAATTTTCTGTTACACTTTTTAGTCACCTATTTGTGTGCGGTATACTTTTCGGCATTAACAAACATAAAAAATAAGAAACACGAAGTTTTACAAAAAATGGAAAAGCGTTTGTTACTTTCACGAACTGAAGTTCTAGTATCTTATTAATAATTGAAATCTATTATTGTAAGCCGATAAAATCCTTTACATAAACAAAACATTATTATGCTCTTGCTCGTTTGTCAAAATTACTAATTTCATCGCTGTTACTGGCAGCACCACGGTCTCGGAAGTGTCGCCCCACGCCTAATGAATCTTCAACGATACATCCGCTGAGAACATTTGTTTAGTATGTCATTTCGGTCAAATTTATTGCAAAAATTTCACGACCTTCAATTATGTTATGTTATTGGTTTTTGTGGAACGCGTTAACATTTTACCGTTTTAGTCTTTTACAGTTATAATTGTGTCTTTAAGACGCATAATTATTAGAAAATTAAATTAAAATTTGTGTATCTTTAAGACGATTCGCAAAATCTAATTCTACGATTATGTGTAGTGGAGTTACCTATTCCTTGTTTAATGAAAAATTGTTGTTAATAATGGTATTACCGAAGAAAGAGCTGATAATTTTGAAAAGTTCCATCGATTTCATAGTAAATCGTTCAATATTTTATAAATTATTTATTATCGATGGTATTCAAGGAAAAATATGATACTAAAATTAACCTAAAAATCTGATTACGTAAAAAAAAAATTGACTAAATCGATCTCTACTAATTGACATTGGTAGATGTTCAAAAAAATTATTTTCTTTACTTTGATATTTTCATTAGATACACCTCGATATAACAGATCACGGTTATTCAGAAATGTTATCCAAAAATAAAAAATTATTTATTAAAACGTATAAAATAATAAATAATCCGTTAGATTGCTCACTTCTCATTCTTGCCGAGCCGCTAAATTATCATGCTCCTTTCTTACAGCTAGCCGCTACCAAGATTTTTCAGTAGAGAATTTTCAATAGTGTCTAATTGAAATTGACAACATATCGTTAGCGATTATTCAACACCGAGCAAAACCTACTGAAGCTAGATCGATAAAAATTTTTATACATGTTCTTCTTACGGCGAAACCGCACCTAAGAAACGAATTTTTGAAATTCTGATTTTAAAGAGGTAAACTGGAGTAACAATAAGTTTTACTATTTTTTTTAATTTCTCGGTAACAAATGAAGAAATCAAACTTTTGCCGAGTATAATCTTCATACGAATAAACTAATATATAGATTTTTGAAATTCTACCTTGAAAGGGGGTAAAGAACGATAAAAAAATTTTGAAAAATTTCAAACTATAATTTTTCCAATCTCGACCGATTTTTCACTGCTAAATTTTCCCAATCGCAACTATAATAAACGAGATATTCAGTAGATTTGATGTTGCAAATACTCTTCAGATAAATATCTAAAAACCATTCTCGGGTTTTATTCAATTCCGATTCGATCGACACAACCACTGCCACCGTTACTGTATCTGGGACAGGCTGCACCTGCCTCCTAACATAAAATAAAAAGATTGACCGTTACGGGTATAATCAAATAGCGCTGACGAAGCTGCGACGGGGAGCTAATTAAAAAATATTTCAAAATCATTTTCATCTTAACCGTCTCTGCGGCGTATGTGAATTATATTTGAGGGGGTTGTCAAATGTGGGGGTTGATGATGTTGACGTTAAACGTTTTTCACTCGATCAAAATTAAAATAAAAAAATCAAAATCAAGATTTTTCACTCGATCAAAATGTTTCATCGTTGATAACGATGATAAATTGTTCAACTATCATCCGCAAACATTCTTGATCGGGGGAGTTAGAATTTAGCTACTACAAAAGAATTACAAACCTAAAATACCAAATATATGTACACCAAAAAGGGATCAAGACTTGTCTTATATAATTTCTTGACTATGGGGGAATTTCAAATCGTTGTTGAATTAAAGCTTTGAGTTTGGTATTTACGACTGAAAATTAAATATGAAATGAATACATAAAATACGTAAATTTTATTTATTTTTTATTTTTTTCTATTCGACTCATTAAAATCAGTACCGTTTCGAAATTCAAAATATGTAAATGTAAAAGAATCTTTAGTAATTAAAATAAAAGTATTTTTACAATCAAATCCAGTTCGAGTAAAAATTAAGTCACACGATAATGAATGAACGAAATTTTAATGACTCCGGTTAACATGTTTATATAACGATCGATTAATTACATTAACAAAGATATTATACTAAGAAATAATTAGCGATCGATAGAATAAAGTTTTATTATATTATTAATAATTATAATAAGTAATAACTATATACATTTCTTTTACAGCTTTCGACTTTTATAGATGAAATAGCGAGACGCAAATTTGAAGTAACTGCTAGCGATTACTTCGTTGTCGACAACGAAATGTTGCATTCGGTAAGTTATCAGGTTTTACTTACAGGTTTTATTAGATTATTATTTCTTTTATGTAAAGAAAAAATCGGAGTAACGAGAACCGAATAAGCTGAGAATAATGTTAAACATTCCTAGTATTTGTGTAGAGTATAATTTTAATCCGTCCATCAGTAATTAAATCGAATTATCTTTCGTGATTTTATTATATTTATTCTTTTTCAGATTTTGACCGGCTGAAAAAACTTTTACCAATCTTCATTTATTTTTTTAATGGTTTCTCAATTTTTTTCTGACTGTATCTCTCTTGTCTAATTTTTATGTATTGTCTATTCTTGTGTATTTTTTGTGTCTATTTTCTCCTCCTTTTTTAAGAAGGGATTTGATCAGGAATTCTTTCATATTTTTGATGATTTTTGAAAATTCTTCTCTATTTTTTTAATTTTTTTTTTTAAGTTTATTTATTCTTCTTTTAAATCTCATATTATTCATTTTATAAAGATGGCCGTAAAGTTAAAATACATTCCTTTTAATTGTATTTCAAAATTTTTCAGTCGATCATATAGTTTTTCTTTGGGTTGCCTTGTCTAGCCTTCTTCGGTCTTACGGGTAGGAAGATTTTTCCGCAAAATTCTTCTTTCGTAATTATCTATTTTTTCCTACTAAACCTTTATTATGGATAGAAAAGCATTCAGATGCATATATAAAACTTTGGGTTTAAAGAAGATATTATAGAGCCTTAATTTTGCATTTGTTGATAAGGAGTCTTGTTATAAAAGTTTTTAATTAACGCTTACGATTTAGTTAATTTTATTATTTTTTCATCTAGAGCTTTCTTTTCTAGTTCATTTTCTATTATTATTTCATCAAATTATTTAGCGACTGACTTTTCCATTTTTCAAATTTCTGTTTTAAAAGTTTCGATGTGATTCTTAAGTTAAGGTATGTATTTTGTTTTTCGTTGAAAATTTGTAATCGTGTTCTGATAAGTGATTTTGTTTAAGATTTCTATTTGTTTTACATCAATTCAACTTCTTCTAGAAAGGATAAATCATCTACGAAAGCTATGTTATTTTATTAAAAAATAAAAGTAATAGTAAAATAAAACTGGCTTGTTAGATCGTAAAAAAGTTTTTAAAAAATGAGTACAAATATAAAATACTCCGCAAGATTATTTTCCTCAATTTATAATGAAACATTAATTATACTTTTATAGGAGTGTTTATTATCGTCAGTTCCAGTAACAACTCATTAACAGTCAAGACTTTAACGACACAACTCTTAGTAAAAAAAACAGTAATTTTGTTGGTTGAATCGGGTAAACAAAGAAAAATTGAGAAAAATAAAAACGATTTAACCCAAATACGACCGGTCCAGCGGTTCTTGACTATAAGAATACACTGCTTCGAACAATATCTGCAGACAATAAAATATATTTTTGGCGTCCATGATTTTTTACTCGCATTATCATCGACTAATTAATACCCATTGTAAAGATAAGAAAAAAGGACCTAGACCCGGCCAGTCGGGCGGTGGCCTGGAACAGTATAGCTGATCCTGATGCGGATCGTTTGGCCGGTTAGAGGTAGAAAGGCGCCCTTTCAAGACCATGTAGTGCAGTACTGCGGGGCTAGTCACGGGAGACTACGGAAGGATGACAAAAAAAAAGGTGAATTAACTTCGGAGAAAATAAAGGAGTAAAGAGAAACAACAGCACGGTATCGCCCTGCGGTAGGCCAGATGAGACGAGTCAGAATGTGTGCGTTATACGCATGATATTTCCCAATTTTTTTTTATTTGTGGGACCCTCTTGGATACACCCGAAAAAGTGTGACGCAATTTCTTTCAGGGCATGACGCGTTTTGGGACAGACTACACAAATTCGGCTGGCGGACTCCGGTATGTGTCCTCAATGCGGATTGTTGGACGACGCTTATCGTATGATATATGAATGTGCTAGGTACGATTTAATGCGCACAGAGACCATTTGTCGGCTTGATATTATCGGGTCGACACTTGATCTCCGTGTTAATTGGAAAAGCCGGGCCGAATGGTTATTGTAAAAGGTTTTATCGCATATTTGGCGAAAGAAAGGATCGCTGAAGGGATGTGAAGTTCTCTTGAACTTTCCTTCTTTGTGTTTACGTTTAGTTTTATTGTTATTTTGTTGCTGTTTGTAGATTTTATTTTGGTTTTTCGCCGGTTATGTTATTTTACATTATCTGATGTTATTTTTAAGATTTGTGTTGTTTCTGTTAGTGTGTGTGTGTGTGTGTGTGTGTTGCGTTTTATGATTTTTTGTGCGTCAAATTCATCTCTCACCTATCCTTTTCGATAGGTAGAGTTCAGTTTCTTTGTTCTTAGAAAGTTGTTCAAAATCTTTTGAGACTTGGCTAGATGTGTTTTCTTTGGAGTTTATGTTAGTAATACACCAATGGGAATGTCGCTTGTGACATTCCCATCGTTTTGCGGCATCCTGGCTGAGGCTTAACTGAAAGATGTCATCGACGAGGTACTGAAGATGACCTCCGGTAAAGCCCATAAGGGCTGTGAATGGAGGGGGTGGCGTGGCGACCGAAACCGTCAGATGGAGGGTGTCTTCACCTATGGGGTCAGGATGTCCCAAGCCTTTTTAGTCCCCTTGTAGTTTCCGGTCTTCACTTCATCTGTCAACTTCGTCCTTTTTCTTCCTCGCTTCCTTTCTTCTTCGACTGATCTTCCGATGTAATGTTAAGATTCCACTTTCTCTAACCACTTGTCCGTACCGGTTTCCTTTCCTTTTGAGTACATTATGCATTAGTGCTTTTCATTCCTTCATTCCTCACATTATCGGTCCATTCTATTTTCTCAAATTTCTCCATGTCCACATTTCAATAGCCTCAATCCAGTATATCTTCCTCTTCATTATCGTCCACGTTTCATTACTATACAACAAGACAACATATATAGCATTTGGCTAAGTTCTTCTTTAACACTAAATCCAGACTTTTACTACATAAAAATGTCCTCTTCTTACGGAAGGCTTCCGTTACTATGGCTACCTTTCTTTTTATTTCCGTTGCATTCTTACAGTCCTTTGTCATTGTATTACCCAAATATCTGTAGTTTATTACTTTTCTATTGTTCCTTCACTTTACCTTACCTCTAAATTCTCTTTGTTCTTTACTTCCATTAATTTGTTTTCTCTTATACTTATTTTCATTCCATACCCTTTCATTTCTTCCTCCATGGCTGTTAGAATCTCTGAAGCATATGTGCTATCAGGTAGAATTACCATATCATCAGCAAACATTATGCATTTTATTTTTCCTCCTTCTATACTGATTACTTCTCTTTCTTGGCCATCAAAATCATAAAGTCCATTCTATAATATATACAAAGTTATATCTAATTTTAAATAATGTAATTATTTTAATTTTCTAATATTAAAAAAATTAAAAATATTAGCATAACCTTGGGTGTTTTTTTGTTTTTTTTACGAATGTGGGGTATTTTCTAAAAAAAACTCATTTATTTTAAAAATGTAATTATATCTACCTCTACCTAACCAAATAACAAAACAATTTACAAGTATTTCAACGTAATATTTTGGCTTAAAAGAAAGGGCCTTTTTAAGCATCTGTTTCCGATCCTAAAAAATGACCAAATTATTTGAAAATAAATACAAACCGATTTATTTAAAATATAAGTAAAACATTTTCTTTCGGAGAAATAATATTTTATTGTAGATGAATTTCCAAAAACACTATTCTTTATAAAAAAAATGCTTGAATTTCTAAATTCCGTGAATTGTGTATACAAGTGTTCACACAATTTTTTTTTATTAACATATCCTGAAGTGTGAATTACTTGGTAATTTACACAAGCACGTCTCTTTTTTATTATACAATAAGTATATGTTCTTTAATACTGCTCTGACCAAATTTTTACCCGTACCCCATTAATCCTTCCAGGCAAATGCTGGAACAGTTCCTTTTTTTATCGGTAAGTATCATACAACCATTATTACGTAATCTATGTAATGTATTATTATATATCGATCGTAATAAAATATTTATTTATTTACGTATACGTAAATATTCTGATTTATATATACAAAGATAACAGCAGGTATAATCAAATGTATGTTACAAGATCGATGTTACCATCGATTCTGATTTGGTTAAAAATTACAATACGCAAAGTAATTTTGTAATTACTATGAATTTGAAATGGAAAATTAAATAAACGACCCGATAAGAAAACTAAAACATAACAGATTGCGCAAAAAAAATCAATCCAAAACATTACAGAATATATGTATTTGCGTGTTTATAAATATACGTTTTTGGTTGCCGGGAATATTTATTTGATTGATGTAACGTACATGTTGTCCATACATAAGTGGACAACATTTATAAGTCCATATATAAATATGGACTTCTATATATATATATGGACTTATATATATATGGACATATATATATATATATATATTTCATTGATATATTTATTAAATATATCAATGAAATATAATAATAAAGAGAACGTGAAAACATGTTTCAAAGGCAGACAACAAAGTTGTAATACTTTACTGCCATCGATTATTTATTCTTATAAAAAGGAAAAATAATAATACATGAAAATAAACCAAAAGAAGTTTTAAAAGTTTCAAAAAATTTATATTTTTAAACTTTGATCATATCATCCCTCCAATATAGCCCCCAAAGTACTTTTTTATATCGTTTGCATTACTACTATTCTAGGAAGACCAAAAAAAATCGGTTAAAAGATGTGTAATCGATAAAAGGATAGCTTTTTTCGATTATTGGGGAGTGGGAAATTTTAGAGAAAAAGGTTTTTAGAAATAATAAGATAAGAACGTACGTACGTACTCGGCTTAATATAAAGTGGGACTACGTTAACAAATTTTTGAGAGAATTGACCCCAAAATAATATCTACCCCCATTTGAAATGTGGACCCCAAAATTTTCCCGCAAATTTCCCCATACACACGAGTCTCTGTACAAAATTTCATCAAAATCTGTTCATCCAGTCAAACGTTATAAAGCTTCAAACACTCCGATACACGTATATACGTCCTTAGGAACAATTAATCCCCAATTTTATTTTTATTTTTATGTTCCCTGGGTCATGCATGAGATATCGAGAAATGCAAAAACCTATATATAACCAATTTTTTGACCGATTGCCATAATTTCCTTCTTGTAACATCCCTCTAGAAGTTTAACGGTAAGAAAGAAAAAAATTTTAGCCGGATAAGTATTTTGTTTGTTTAACGTATCGAGATCGATATCGAATAGGAATAGATGAATAAAAATAAGAATACGTAAAATAAACTAAAAATTGAAAGAAATTAGAAAAATAATACATTGTCACCTGTTCAGTTTTAGTGTCAGCCAAATCTTAGGGTAAATAAAACGAGCTAAACTCTTGATTAGACAAATATTTTATATATCTAATCAAATAAAAGCGAGCGAGGCTGGACTATTTTATTTCCATAGATAGAGAGATTTTCGTGGTTACTTTATGTTTTATAAACTCAAGATAATTTAAAATGATTTCAAAAATCAATTCACACAACGGATTCTAGATATTTACTTTTAAAGAAACAGTTCTTGAACGTTCTCTTCCTTATCGATTACTTATTTAAGTTAAATATAGAATTTTTGTTAAAGTTGAAAAATGAAATTAAATATCTGGTACCCATATTTATAATAACACGGACATAATTGATAATTTTTAACTTTTTCTAATCACTTATTAAATTATCCCTGGCCTTTTCGTAAATTTCCCTTATTAATGCATTAGTAAAATTATTTTTTTTCAATATATCTTTTTTTTCAGATTATTGGAGTACTTTTCTCTTACAGCGTTATAGTAGCTACATTTGAAACAATAAGTAGAAGATACAAAACACCGGTTGTAAACTCAACTACAGCGTTTATGTTTTAATATATTCACAAATAATAAATGACAATTCAAAAAATATAACAACTTGTTAATTGTACAAAAAAACTATTACATATATATTATTTCAACGGTTAAACTTAAAAAAATGTAATTTAAGAAGTGCTTTTACCTTGAAGCGATATAGTTTCGGGTATGAGACCACTACTATACCAAGCACCCAGATTAGACAACTCTGCTCTAATTTTGCTTAAAAGACAACTCGGTAATTTTAAAAGAAAAGGGTAGGATTTTTAACAAATAATTTTAGGGAAATTAGAAAACAAAATTTTTGAAATAAAACACATCGAAAAATGATAACCCTAACCAAAATGGCGGCAATTTAGTGTTATAGATAGTTACTTTATACTTAAGTACTTAGTACTTTACGTTATAGTTACTTTTACACATAGTTACTTTGTTTTTTTAGTTACGATACTAAAAAAAAACAATCGGCAAATTTGAAGCTCAACATGACCTATTTGACTGTGTAAGATTACTACTTGAGGGTGTACTGTAGCCTAATCTTGAAACCAGCCGTAAAAAAAATATTACATGGCCACAATTTTGACTAGAATTGTCTTAGCCAGATTTTTTTTTACTCCAAAATGTTTTTCAATGTCCTTTAAAATGGAATGTCCCAATCCATTTAAAATGTCCGTGTACTCCACCGAATGCTCATGGTGTAACACCACATAAAAATAAAACCATTCGTGGAAGCATTTAATAAATTTGATTTTTATACGTTTTACTGTTGAAAAATGTTTTATATATTTATATACAATAAAATGCATGTTTATACTCGTGTGTATATATATATATATATATATATATATATATATATATATATATATATAATGAATATTTAATAAAGTACTAGAGACGATATTCTTTAATATGAAACCAAAAATAAAGTTTACAAAAATTAATTAATACACGTATTTAATTTCAGGAGTGTACATTTTATTAATTATAATTAGTAATATCTGTAATAAATAAATATATTTATTCTTTCTTGTACCTAATACATATATATATATATATATATATATTCTTTTTTAATAAAACCCTTTCTGACTGTCTCACTTGCTCCAAGCCACACCGCGTCACTTCACGACGCAATTCATATATTATATTAAACAAGTATCAGGATTATTCGTTCATTCACCATCCACTTGTCATCCTCAAAAACTATATACTTTTTTTACAGTTGGCGAATCTGAATTATTCGCAGTTAAAAATATTTCAACACAGGAAAATTTTATCGCATTAATATGCAATTTATAATCAATTATACATAATATGCAAATGATAATTCGTGGAGAAAATATTCATTTTATAATTCGTGATAGAGATTTTGTGTATACATTTATTGCTAGCATTACTTATGATTATCCCACTTGGTCTTCGATTCAAAAACAATAGGAAATCTTCGCACAAAAAATAGGGCAAGTAAAATGTTGAATTTTTATACATTTTTGTGATTTCTTGTCTTTCCAGTTAAAAGAAAATCCTACGGATGGTTGGATGTGGGAGGTTACACTGAATATCCGTTATTTTGGTATCAACAACTCGACGAATATCTACTTAAAACATTAAAAACTTATTAATTTTGCTGTAAATTAAATGTAATGTAAATTTTGTGAGGAACAAAAGCTTTAGACGAATTTTTATCGTATGAAAACAAAATAATAATTCTCTGTTGAACACTTAAGCATCACTGTAAAAGCCGAATCCCTACATTACGTAATTCACGCTTCGTGAATTTTACCAACAGAGTGTAATAGAAAGAGAGAGGAACGCTATTTTAAAATGATCAAGAAATATGGAAATAATTATATTTTTTTTATACTTTGCTCGATATATTTTTCCATTAGTTTAAGCTTTTAACTCGCTTCATAATAATGATAAAAATCGAAGATGATCTTATTTTACCCCCCGGTTATTTTTCTTTTATATAATGTAATTTAATTTCATTACTGAAATTTTCTTCAAATGATCTAAAGAAAAAATCCTCCCCTCCCCCGTGACCGAAAAGTTATAATTCGAAATTTATTTTATCATCTAATAACAAATATTTTTAATTGTATTTTCCAAACTTGGACAAATTTAAATTACTTTACATTTATCGACCGTTTAAGAAAAAATCATTTTAAATTTTAAACAACCACTCCTGAATGAAATTAATATTACTGAGAAAAGAAAAATATATAGAGTCCTATAATTGGAAAACCATGGGTGAATAGATTCTCAAATTAAGCGAAGAAAATGAGAGAAAAGCTTGGCTATTCCACAGTCATTTGGATTTTTTTTATAAATTTAAAGAAGAATTTCAATAATAAAACAAAATTATTTATGTTAATAGAATGACTGGGTGGTAAAATGTAAAACGAGAAGGGAGTTGTTGGAGGCTTGCCAATATTTCTGACCATTTCTATCACAAGCGGTGACAGAATGATGAGTATAACTTTCAGATACAGATTCTGTCAGAACTGGAAAGACTAGGAAAAAAAGCAACAAAAATTCCAAGTTTACTACCTTTTTTTGTTATAAAACGTTTTACTGCTGTTTTAGAATTGAATATCAGGTAAGATATTCAGAAGTATTGCTAGCAACAAAAGCGTACACAAAATTTAACCATTTGTGTGTGTTTTTCATTTTAATTTCTATATTGTTTAAATTTGTGTTTGATAATTAAAATACGGTTGAATTTAGGGAATTTATTTTTTGAAATACACAGCAGAAACCTGGTCAGAATGGAAATTTTTGTATAAATTTTCCTCAAGATGTGTTTAATAATTTAGACAAGTCTGATTTATGTGAAAACCGGTTACGGATAGTAATTTTAACATTACATTTGGTGAATTGTACAACTGAAGGATGGAATTATGGAAAGCTATTTTACTTATATTACAGGCTTAGGCAATAACACGATAAGATAATTTAAGAGAGAAAAGATTGGGTGAAATGAGGGCTCTTGTTTTTAAATGTCTGAATGCAATATTCAGGACATTTCACAAGTTTCCAGCCAAATGGAGAAACACAGTATATATGATATGTGCGACTGAATTGTAACCAGAATGGTATCGAACATGAAATCGTTTTCACTGCAGGGGCTCATATTCATTTACCTTACTGTTTGGAATTAAGCATTTTTATCAGTTTCAATGATTAGAATCAATGACAGAACGATCGAGGAAAATGAACAAAATTAATTTTTTCTCGGATGATGTCTGGAGAAACCAATGTATTTGAGGTACATTTATTTCAAATAACACACGCTTACTTTTAGCAATGAAAATCAAAAGGAAGAATTTATAAGAAAATACAGATAATCCATTAAAAGACAGCGCACAGTCAATTAAATTTATATTAAAAGTTAAATATTGTAAAAAGCAAACTAAAAAAAAAAAGAATTGTGATTTGACGGTAACTGTTTTCAGCTAAAAAATAAAGTACAAAAATTTGATAATGCAATTTTAACGATCTAATAATCTGGCTAAACGATTTTATTTTTGCTAAAATAAATTACATTAAAACGATTAAAGTAGTAACTTTTATTATTTAACATTTATTATCAGGAAATTAACAATTAATTAAAATCTACACTACAACATTATTTCACAGTAAAATTAGATGAAAACGGGCAAACTTTGCCCTTGACATATTACTACCTAGGAGAAAAATTAGTAAATAAGTATATAAATAAAGAATTATATATAAAAAAAAAATTTCTGACTAAAATTTTAAGATCCAAACCCATGACGGCCATATCATACTCCTCTTCACTTCTTTGACCGATTCCAACCAAAATAAAATGGCATCAATGAACTAAATTTAGAGGTTATTGAGCAAAATTACTTAAAGATTGGTAAAAGTCTGAAGATATCAAGAAAAATTATAACTAATGAAGAAAAGCAAAGAAAAAATAGCGTTTTTATCCCCCATCGGTAAATTAAATTGCCCAAATAATACTTAACATAAAGGATATACTAAAGTAAATAATCATCTAATTAGAATAAGAATGTGACTCGAGTTCAGAAACAAAAACAAAATTTTGTCACCCCTTAAAAGGGATTTTGAATTAGACCAAATATTATAAAGAAGAATATTAGTTATATAAAAGGCATTACATTACATGAAAAAATTTATGAATATTTTAATAAAATTTTGGTATACAAAACCCATAAAGTCTGAATTTCTGTGCCCATTGATCAATTATGAAATTATGACTAAAATTAAATGACATCATTGTCTTATATATATTAAGCGGTTACATAAATCGCTTTCAAATATCTTTCCAGAATTTTTCAATGTTAGAGTGGATCAGCAAATGATCTGAAAAAAATCTTAAATGAAATATTTGACCTGATTAGTCTACATTCACTTACATACCTTTATTGTCTAGCTATATACTATGCGATTATAAAACTGCAAAAGTAATAATCAGAAATTAAGCATTAAATTCAGTGGAAAATATATAAAATGAGGTCTTATGAAAATCAGCATCAGCTATTAATCATTAATCATCCACGATTATTATTGTTAAAGTAACTATTAATTTTTGTTTGCTAAAGATGTTCTGCAATGTAGAAAACTACATTGCAGTTATGTCGGCATCAAAGTTAAAAGTAATTTTAACTTGATGCTTTTCTATAATGATGTTTAACTGTTCATTTCTTGTTTCTGATGCCAGAAGAAAGTTACATTCTTCCATCGAATCTTGTGATCGATAACGGTTCATACTAAATATTTCATTAGTGGAAATGTTTATACCAAAATCCCCTGAAGTAATAATTATGAAAGTACTGTATGTCATAAGTTAAACAAAAATTGTAACTCCAGCATAATATTACTAAAAAATATTTAATATTATTTGTTCATCGATTGATAAAGCAGTCTTAATCTACCACATGAGGCTGATATATGAAGATTTGACAGTCATGTTCATATCCAAGATGCTTACACATGGAATAAACGACCCGTACCACAAGGGATAACATCTTTTGGGGGCTCCCCAAGAACAAAATGGGCTATCCGATAATCTTGGGCCTACAGATATGACTCATGTAGACTGATATTTTGATAATTAAAAACATTAACAAGTATTCTTCTGTTTATATTTATGAATTTACAACCTTTGTTAAAAGTCACATATTCTTCCAAACAATATAATAAACCTCTATCAAACCAGACCACACAACTATTTTTATATAACTCAACTCAATTATTTGACGTAAGAGAATCGGCCTTATACTTCCGTTCCTATTTTTAATAAATTATTGAACAATTTAAATAATTTTCATACAGATTTATTTAAAATACAATTAAAAAACTTTCTTTTACAAAAATAATATTACTCTTTCAATGAAGTTTTAGATAATAATTAAAATAATAATAATAATAAAAACCCTAATTCGTTGTATTTTTTATATTTAATGTAATTATGACCGCTTCATATCTTTATGATTTTTAAATAATTAATATGGGCTTTCAGATTTATTGTTTTATCTTATAATTTGTTTTTACAAAAATAATTTAGTTTTAATATGGATAATTTTTACATTATATAGACGTGATCTATATATAATGTATTAGTATTATGTAACAGTCAAAATAAGAGTTTAATCTTATTTTTTCCTGCAAGTCTTACTGTACGACAGCGTTAGAAGATGAGAGTTACATGCATTTTATGGTAAACCGTAAATGCAGTTTTATGAATCACCAATCCAGGGCACACACCCAAAAAATTGAACTTTTGTGAGATTGTGCAAAAAAGAAAAAGAAAAAATTGTGAAACAGCATTTGTTACATAGGGTAGTATTTATTTGAGTTCGTGGAATGGCAATTAGAAAATAAAGTCATACTCAATTACACACATAGAAGGCGATTGCAAACTACTGGACTCCAGTAACAAAGCGCTAGTGACTAATGCGTAACAAAAAAAAGTAATTAAATGTTAAACTAATACAATATCACTGATTAATATGTAAATGGACAAATATACTTATCTCTCCCCTTCCCCGATAACAGACAAGTACCTAATATTATATTTAAAATCATAAAAAATGCCTGATTCTTTCCTAACATATAGTATCATGCCTTCTTTGTACTTTTAGAAAAATATACTGTAAGCACTTAGAAACAAATGTTACCAAAAGTTGTTTTTATTTTTGCATATAAGTAGAGGAAAAGAAAAAAACCATTAATAATATTAAAATAAAAAGATGCAGTGTTTTTGGCTATTTACATTAAGCGTATTTACATTTGTCATATTTTGGTTATTCATAAAAGTTCTCGTTTTACATGTAATATTATGGTAAACGATGTGTTTTTTACAGATTAATAACTGACATTATTTTCCATGACAAAGTACAAGTAGATGGTATATTTACCACTATAATCACTGTAAAAGTTATTCCTTCAAATAATAATTTTAATATATTAATTGTGCTATGATCACTGCTATTAGATAAATTATAATAGTGAAAAAGTAACGGATAATGTTTTTGTAGATAATTTGTTCAATAATGACTAACAGAACCAGTAGCAAGGTAGGTGACAGAATATTCCTTTGATGAATCGCCTTTGATGAAGGTTGTTAAAAGAAACCTAAGATTTAATTCTCAGTAACACTACAGTAGTTAGCTTAGGTAATAAAATATCTAAGTTACGTAAATTTGTAACTGCATATCAGTGAGGCTGCATTTTCTATTTTATCAATAGAAGTAAATTAATTAGTTAATCTCACAATTAATTTTAAATTCGAATTAATTAAATAAATTAATAACAAACTGAATAACTGAATGTATTTAATAAATGCAAAGTTACCCTTTGTAACATCACAAACTGTTATACACTCATCCTTATTAATTGAATAATCAAAGGAATTTATCAAAGAAATAATGTTTACTTACATATTAATTTAATAATGTACAAATACAGTGCGCCTCTGTTTATAAATTTATAGTGGTAATATGTAATTAGTAATTACATTCAAACACAATAAAATAAACAGAAAATAGTTTCATATCTATTTAATTAACTCCGGAAATATGTAAAATTCATGGCAAAATTATTACGAAAAAATAGTATACGTCCCTACACTGAAACAATTTATTTCTAATATGACCAACATAAATCCAAGCTCCCATTACGTGAAACTACGAACGTTTGAAGGGCATCAAATCAGACCCAAATTTTTTACCCGACAGTTTGACTTTTTTTTTCACAATTGTGTATTAACACAATTATACCCGACTAAACCAATAAAAAACACTATTTTCACTATTATGTATAATAATGATGATAGTAAGAATAATCATTAATAACTTATATTTAATAATACTTACAATTTCTATTTTAATTTAATTAACTTCATAAAATTACTAACTGAAATCAGAAAAAAATATAAGTAATAAAAAAAAAAGAAAAAAGATAATGAAAAAATTCTAGGACCAAAAAAAACAGGTGAAATAAATACAAATTCAAAGGTAATAAAAATCTTTACAAATAGAATGAAAGTAAGAAAACATCAGATACCATCAGAAAGGAAGTGCCAAATTCTTCGGTCATCTTATTAGAATAAATGATAACAACCTCACAAAACAAATCATTGACCCCCATTTACAACAAAAAGAAGATAAGTCAATAGATCTCAATAGTCAAAAACATTTAAAAGGAATGAAGATATCTGAAGAAATAATACAAGATAGAAGAACGTTCAGAAGATTGGTACTACAAGATTAGAAGAGTTTTCAAGAGAAAGGGAAATAAAAACTAACTACGTCTGGTCAGAGAGAGGAGGAAAAAACAAAGCGAAAGAATGAAGAACTATTATTATACCAGGAATGAAAACGTCCAAAAGAAGGAGAATGAATGTAAAATGTTTCTCACGTGTTCCTCAGTCAGCAAAATACGTAAAAAATTTCTTCAACTTTATGGCACTACTTACTGTTCGATTTATGATTCGTAATAGCCAAATAATAATAATATTTACAAATAAATTTTACTTAACGACTAATTTTATTGTATTATTTGAATTTAAAAATTTTGTTAAACAATAACTAAAGGCAGTGGAAAAGTTTTGCAATCCTTGGCCAGTTTCTTCTACACTCTCTTCTATATTATTATTTGCTATAAGAAATAATAAACTGTACAAGAATGTGTGTGTGTGCGTGCGCGCGCGCTCGTGTGTATGCTTGTACGTTGCATAAATCTTTATATTAAAAAATGTACTTGTTTGTAATAATTTTTTGTTAAATGAAAAGTTTCAATTTTGTGTTACAAAAAGGTTTTTGTTGTTAAGTAAAATTATTAAAAAATTTTTTTATAAAAATTTAAAAAAAAATTATTTTTATAACTTTTCTTTCTTTTTAAGATAACTTTTTTTTAATAATTATTAACAAAAACTTTTTGCGCTCTCTTAAGGATTTAACAATAAGGTGATGATAATTTTTTCTCTTACATTTTTAGTGTTCCAAAACTAAAATATTTTAGTCAATAATAACATTAAAATCTTCCTCTTTTAATCTAATGATTACTTAAACTAAAACATAATGAAGTGCACTATTTAATAAATTAAAAAAAAAAAAAAAAAAAAATTGAATTTATTACATCATTCTGATCCCCGTAGCAGATGCTTGTGGCCTTGTGATCTTCCGGGTGGCTGAACCACCTCCTCCATTTATAGCACCCTGATGGACTTTAGCAGAGGCCGTTTTTAGACCCTCAAAATCTAACAACTCATGACAGCCATCAGTTTGGCTCTGTGAACCAATGCAAATGCCTCGGCAGACATTTCCATTAGCGTATTTACACAACTTACTATTGCCTTCATATGGCTTCCTCCAACACCGACCAACTACCGTAACATACAACCCTCAACTATAAAAATGACCTATTCGCAGAAGCGCGAACCTGCACCTTCCTGTAACAGTTTCACACAAAAACTGTTTCCATAACTAACTACAATTAGACTATGCACTCAGATTATTACTCGATTGACTCTTTAAACACCAAAACTACTATTATCATACCAACAAAACAAGTGTTGATCGTACAACAACAATTTTGTCCTCTAATTAAATTCATTCAAGAAACAAATTCACAAATTTAATCGGCTTCTAATGAAAACACATTATCTCACACATGCTCTGATCCACTTTCAGGAGCGAGGAAAATGCCTACATTCTCCCTCAACTCAGCTCCATCACACAGTTCTCCATAGTTCCATTAACATCCTAACAGCGAATATCCCAGCAAATTGGGGCTCGATGCCAAAACGCCTTTCTTGGCAAAGTAAGCACCCAGGCTGGCCCCTAGCCGGGTGGCTAGGGGCCACTATTACTATTCTATCTAAACATCCATAATAATATCAGATCCCCTCAGCCATCTCAGGAAGCCAGCAACTATGTTCCATTCCCTTTCTGTTTTCCAGTTAACTTGCAGATTAAAACCACAATTCATCCTCGCAAGCAATCTAACTGCTTTGGTACATTCAACTTCGTATCTGGGCAGACATATAAGACAGGTGCACATCATCAATGATCTTACCCTCTAGACGCAAGCCTGAATTAATCTAACCAAATCTGGACAACCTATCTTGAAAATCACAATGACCAGAAGAAACTGCGTACTATGCCAATTGGGAGAGATCCATCTAACCACCTGCATACATCTTTCATGAGAAATGACCATCGGATCATTCAGTCTACCTGAACTGCGCATAAATGGAAATCCTAGTTATTTCCTTCAAGCACCAAGAAGTAAATAGACTTACCTTCTCGATATCATAAATTAATTGGCGCTCGGTCCATAAGGATATCAATGTGCTTAATACCAGAAAGAAAAAAGACCGCCTCTCGAGAAACCAATCTTTATAGGCAACAATCACAGACAGAAATAGGGGACACTGGGCACTCAACAAAATATTCCTATAACGACTGTATTTTATTCTACGAGCCCAGACAGGTTTTGGCATACAGGATTATTTCTCTGAATACACCCTTACATAGAACACGCACGGTTTTGAAATTATGACCCTAATCAGGGTGAACTGCTCTCTGAACACCGAAGTAAGCATTACAAGCCTTTTTGGGAGCATATTGAAAGTAATCCTCATTCCTTGAATATCTCAAAGCCTATCATTTGCATACGCGATGACGCAGTATCCACTTGGTAACCTCAATCGCATCAAAAATTTGAATTCAAAGAACCAGAGCAGTGGTCCTAAAACATTACTCTGCGGACAACCTTTAAATAGTCTCCTACTTCAGTGACACCATTTCAAAGAACGACGTCTCAATTGCTGAAAAACTATATAAAACATTCTGCATACAATTACTCTTGTGCAGTTGAAATAGGGTAGAGGGCCTCCACCGATTATTAAAAGTGCCTGATATGTCTAAAAAGATACCTAAAACATATTCAGACTCAATAGAAGAACCGATCGATATTCATATCCTTAGAATTTCATTTTATGTTTTCCTGCCTGGATGAAGGGTATACTGATCGTATGTCAAAATTTTCTAGAATTTAATCTACCAGCCATACGAATATACAAAACCTTCTCAAAAACCTTGCCAATAACTGGCAGGAGCGTTAAAGACCTATAAGAGGAGCTCAAAGTGGGGTCCTTGTCACTACCTTTTAACAACAATTTTATCAACATGTCTAGGCAACGTAGGACACAATTCTAGGGATAATTTAAGAACATAACAACCCTACAGTTGCAGAATTTTATTATTTAAAACATAAAAATATGGACAAAAACAGAAGATAACATAATGAATAAAATAAATTTACTTATATTATCAAATAAAGATTAAGGTATTAGAATTTCTAAAAAAAAAAAAATGGAATAAAAATAATAAGTACGTTTTCATTTAAAGATGTACTAAAAAATTAAAAAATAATTTCATTTTTATACTAAATCAAGAATAAACGTTTTTAATAAACTCTTTGATTAAATTCATATACCATTTTATATTGATAATGATAATCTATAAATCTGTTTTCTATTCACGGTAGTAAATATACTTTTTGTGTGAACATTTATTTATTACATCTCTCAGCTACATTTAATTATAATAATGCATATCGAATGAATTTATTAACAAAATTCCATTACATTTTATATCACAAATAATAAAAGCGTGAGGTGCCCTTCATTGTATTACATTATATTTTATAATAATTTCATTGATAATTTGCTATGCGATACAATGAAGGTCCCCTATCTGAATTTAAGCAAAGAGTTTATTTATTATAAACATTTATCTTGATTAATATGAAATTGAAATTATTTTTCTTTTTTTTAATGCATCTTTAAATATATTTTATATTGGAGAATTTTTCCAAACAATTTATACTTTTATTCAATAATTTCCAAATCGTGAAATTTCGGTATATTTTTGTGATTTTTTAATTAGTAAAAAAAAGTATTTTAAAAATTAAAAAACCTTATTTTATATTTTTAGTCTCAATTAGACTAAAAGAAATTACTGTCATAATTAGGCGGTGTATTATTATGAAACTTATCTATCGGGCCCAATTTCAGCGAAAAGTGTTAATTTATCACTTTCAGATATTACACATAAACGCTTACGTAACTCTACACAATTGTATACAATCTTAGATCTATTTCTTATGAAATATAACGATGTATCAAATGCAATAGCAAATATTCCATAATTAACTGCATCATTTTGTTATTGAACCTCGGAAAAAAAATTTTATTTACTAAAATCTTTTTCCCCAAGAGGTATGGGAATAATCTATTAAAAAATAATTCGTGCCAAATATTTCAATTTTAACTATTCCAAAAATCATAAATATTGCAATCATGAAATGACATGCATGCAGTATTTATGCACTATATAGTCAGATATAGTGCGAACAACAGCATTTCAAAAAACTTTTACTCTCAGTCCATAAAATTCGTGGTACTTTTTGTTTCTCCCCCTCAAAAGTTTAGAAGTTTTTTACCTGGAAATAACTCAAAATAGCAGGATTTATTGATATTAACAAATAACCAGGTTGGAGAAATAACCATTGTAAGATCCAAATATTTCATCAATTAAGATTTTATTTGGTTGTAACTCTGGAAACAATGAAAACAAGTACCGCTTATATATCGTTGAAAAGCTCTCAGTGAGATTGCAATCAAAAGGGGAGGTGCATAACTAGATGATACAACAGTCCTAAATAAAAAAATTCAACATACTACGGCTAATCGTTTTTGAGTTATGTGAGATACATACGTACAGAGGTCACGCCGAAACTAGTCAAAATGGATTCAGGGATAGCCAAACTGGATGTTTCCGTTGAAATTTAAAAACCGAAATTTATCGCGATTACAATACTTCCTTTACTTCGTACAAGGAAGTAAAACGGTTACTGTGATAGCTCGCTCGCTGTCCTTTAGGGTCAAAATTCAGACCATATCTGGTGCGTTTGTGTGTGTTGCACGTACGCGTGTTATTTTGTGTGTCTAAACTGGCAAAGTTATACAAGAATATAAAATATCTTGCGCATCTTTTTCATTGCAAAAAATTTCTATACATTTTAGATCCGAGGTCTATGAAAAAAATTTGTAGACATTTCTCGGGAGTTCAATAATATGAAGTACAAACTTTCCAAAAAGTTTTGAAAAATATATAAACCGATGGGAGTTATAAATAATGAACACCAATTACTCAGACTATTTTGTTAAGAAAAATTTTCTGCGCGTTTAGTTTAAAAGTATTATATATTAATTACCAATTTATTGTACGTCATACACAATAAACAAAGGTTTTATCCCGATTTCTTGGTTTTCACCCCAAATTTCTCAATAAGAGCAGATAAAGTTATTGGACTTATTTTACTCAATTTTGCAGGTCAAAAACCATAAGAAATCACTAATTCTGCTCCTTAATTAACGACCTGAATATTTCAGTACGACCTCAAGGATAGTTGAAATCCAAGGGAAATCATTCGCTAACCGCAACTCGCAAACGACTATTTTAGGACATAAATTTATATGAACATTTTTCATTATTTTCACGAGTAGAATAGATTATGACAGTCTCGTGATACATTCTGTACATAACCAAATTAAAATTTTTTCTCAACAAATTTTGAGGTAAAAACTATTTAAAAATTATATTGAATATCCCCGTTCTTTAAATCCGATCAAGCTAAACTAGGAAAATTAATATAATCTAATAATCATACTCTGTAATTCCGGTTGGAAATTTGCCGCAGAAAGCCGTGTACATTGCAATCGATTTACAATATTTTTTTATAGCCGTAAAATTGACATCTGTCTCTGTTCTCTGTTAAAAATTCTTTTCGAGAGTTCAAAACGTTCATGCCGCTCGGTATGTAACTGTTTCAACGCATTCATTGGCATTTGGATTTTTCTTCTAAAGCCTTTCTAACGGTTGTAATAAGCGAACAATGAACGACGTTAACGATGAATAAATGCCACTTCTACACCGCGTCAATTTTCATGCGTTTCGTGCACTATTTGTGCGATTGTGATAAATTATTTTATTAAACGTTTTAAAGTTTTCATGCCCTGCGGTAACCAACCGGTGGGACAAAACCAGAAAGACTTACCTTGTTCTTTACGTACTTGTTTCGAGGTGGAAAACTATTTTAAATTGTATTTTTTTTAATGTTTCACAGTCGAACAGGTAAATTGAAAGATACTGTTAGCCAATTTTGATTCTAGCTATGAAAAATATTAAATCGCTCTATTTTTGGTTAGCGTTTTCGAAACCCGAATTTTTTTTGTTAAATATTTTGTATTCAACAATTTTTTAAAAGACATTTCACAACCCTAACCTATGTGTAAAATTTTTTATATGTCTTC
This sequence comes from Lycorma delicatula, assembly GCF_047948215.1. Lineage (NCBI taxonomy): Eukaryota > Metazoa > Arthropoda > Insecta > Hemiptera > Fulgoridae > Lycorma > Lycorma delicatula. Next base: position 42,210,575 of record NC_134455.1, on the reverse strand, counting down.
CTGGAGGCTCAATTTTTTTACGATCTCAGTACAAATACAGACGGTTTTAAGGTAGGAGGATTTACTAAATTAAATTTTTCTACTGTTAACTGTTGAAAAGTTATTATATATAAATATGTAGTTTGCATTCAATATAAACGAACCACGTTTAACATAAATAAAATATTTTATAATCGTAATTTTATTTAATTCGGTCAGTTAAAACCTAATTTAAAAAATAAAGACAAATTAACGACTTCATCGAAGGAACAAATTTTAGTTTTCGTTTACCGATATTAACACTCATCTTGAAAGAAAAATGTAATCTATAGTTTTGTGGCCTAAATAATAAATAAGGCAAGAAATTCCTGACTCAAGATGCACGGCTTATAAAAAGCTTTGGGTAAAGGAATACGAAAGTAAAAGTTCGTGACATGAATATATAACATACGATCTTGTATAAACTTCTTTCTATTTAAAAATAAGGAAAAGAATCCTAGGCCCTTTTTAAATGTAGTTAAACTTCTAAAATTAAATCCAATTACAATTTATTGTATTTTAGTCAATTATATTTCAAGGATTTGTATTTATTTATAATTTTATTATCATATTTAAAACTGGAATGATTTTTCTTTATAAAAAAAAAAACAGAGATATTTATTTAAAAAGAAAATACCATGAGTTATGTCAATTATATTTTCGAGGTATTTAATAAGTAATTCGGGTTTTATCATTAATTCATTAAAGTTTAAACCTAATTTCACCGTAATCTGAAAGATTTCAAGTAAAACAATTTAAGAATATTATATAAATTTAAGAAAGATTAAGAAAGTTCAATGAATTAAAAGAAAAAACTTCCTTTAGTCTAAAGTATCGATTTTAAACCTTTTATTTACTAACAAACTCATGAAATCAATTTTACCAGCTTAAGAACAACGCGCATTATTAAAATTAAATGAAAAAATTGCCATAATTCGATGACATATTAGAAAGAGTGATTCTCGAAGAATGTAATAAATTTTCCATATTCTACCGGTGGAAATAAAAAAGAAAATTCATATAAACGTAGGTTGAGAAACGCTCGTTAGCAATTGTCGGGTAGTAAAAGATTTCTCTTTCATTTGTAACCCGGAAATCAGTACTAATTGGGATTAACATTAAGGAGTATATTTAGTGGTTTTTAAATGAAATCTAACCTTTCATCTGAAATCGGCCTTTCATCCGGAGGTCCCGGGTTCGAATCCCGGTCAGGCATGGCATATTCACAAACGCTACAAATCATTCATCTCATCCTCTGAAGCAATACCTAACGGTGGACCCGGAGGTTAAAAAAAAAAAAATCAGATCGGAAAAACTGAAAAAAAATCCCAGAACTATATCGTTAGTAGTTTTCGATAAATCTGGTGTTAAAAAAAATGTTCGCCTTTAATCTAGAGTCAAAAAACTCACAATTTTATATTAGACATAAAATAATGATTTTTTTACCGAGTAATAAAACGCAAAGGTTTTGACCAAACTAATAGAATTCGATCCTGAGTAAAATTATATGAATAAAGTCCACAATAAATAAATACAAATGTAAGAAATTTTGATTTTATTTTTAAAAAAAAACATAACAAAATGTGGCAGAATTTAACTAAATATTAAAGAAACAAATTTTTTAATTTTACAGAAAAAAATAATTAAAAATTTTAGATAAATAACAAACACAAAAATAAAACCGACTTACAACCAATTAAATTGTTTAAATGTCCTCTGTCAATGTGATAATAAACAGCGTTATACCCGATTAACAATTTATTTTATGGCTTTCCGTTTGTCAACAGGATTGTTTTGTGTTAGTTGTATTGCACTCAGAATTCTAATAACCGATTCTTCTCTTACACACGTGTTATACTTTTGTTCATATACTAATGATTTCAAGCGGAGCCACCGGTAATAGTTTGTGAGTATGTGTGTGTGTGTGTATGTGCGCGCGCGCCATCCACAATAAATCATATCAGGCATTAATCCATATTATACAGTAATCCGTATCAGGTGACCTTGGAGGACAATGTGGTAAAAAATATTATTTCTTTAATAATGGCAAAAAACAGAGGCGAAGTGCCATTTTGTTTTTTGATTAATAAACTTCGAAATTTTTTCATCTATTTTTAGTTTATATGGACTTAATTCACGTCGTTTTAGTTAAGATCAAATTCTTTACAAGTTTTGTTTAAAACTTTTACGTATTTATTACTAGTTTAACAAGATTATTTTATGTCAAACATAAAATAATCTTGTTAAGTGTCGGCTGGCGAAATCATTCGCCAGCCGACACTCGCTAATGAAGCTTTTTGAAACCTATGTTTATATGAACCTATCTTATGTTTAAACCTATGTTTATATGAACTTTCTTTTTCATTTTCACAAGCAGAACGTTCCGAAAGTTTATTACGTTCTTTTTGAATCACGAATTTTTGAAAATTACATAAACAAAAATAAAAGACGGCAGATCGTCGACGCGAAAATCTTTACTCTTTACAGAGCACCACAGTGAAACTTTATAACATCATGCAAAGAGTAACGTAAAAAATCATTCTAATGTTTGAGTAACATTTTGAGATACGGACTCATAGTACTGTATATCGCCCCTTCAACCATTTATAAACAAAACTAAATGGTATCAATTACCCGTATTCTTAAGACTTCGTACAAAATTCATAAAAATTAATTCATCCAGCCTGAAGATATCAAGCAAAACGATAATTAACGAAAAAAGGAAAAAAATAAGCTTAATATCCCCCATCCCCGAATGATATTTCCCGAATGTGTAATGAAAGGTATATACGGTAATAGAAAGAAATCATCTCATCAGTAAAACAATGTGATTTTGATCCATTAACGACAAAAAAGAGATAAAAATGTTTTCTGCCCCCCACCAAATTCTGGGAATTTGAATGAAACCAAATACAACCAAAAAGAATCTCAGCTAATGAGGATTAAGATATAAATAATAAATTTACCTAATAATCTTCATGTAAAATTTTGAATTTTTTTTTTTTGACTAAAATTTTGATGCATAATGTTTGCATCTCGATTCCTTTACTAATTGTAAAATGGTTAAATGACAACAGTGCTCTATGTACAGAAATCATCGTGAAAAAATTTCATTCGAATCGGTCCAACCAGTCTGTTTGTAAAAACCAAAACAAATATATATATATATATATATATATATATATATATATATATATATATATAATACATAATAATACATTAAAACATAATAATTCTGTAAATTTTTGAAATTGTGATTTTGATTAAAGGGAGTCATGAAAAAGTCAACTTCCCACTTGTAAAATTAACCCGATTAGTCTATTTTCCCCTTTGTAATATACAATTTCTTTTTCCTGTTTAGCCTCCGGGAATTACAGTTCAGGTATTACTTCAGAGGATGAATGAGGATGATATGTATGAATGTAAATGAAGTGTAGTCTTGTAGTCTTGTGAGATGTGTGGTTAATTGAAACCCAACCACCGAAGAACACCGGTATACACGATCTAGTGTTCAAATCCCTATAAAAGTAACTAACTGCCTTTGCTAGGACTTTAATGCTGGAAATCTCGAATTCGAAATCAGCTTATTTGCGATGACGAGTTCACCACTAGACTAACCAGGTAGGTTTAGCTTTCTTACAGACTTAGTCATCATTGTTTGTCAAAGTGATGGCAAAATTTATTTAAATTTTATAATATACCGTACATTTATAGCTAGGAGAATACCTGACAAAAAATAGTCGTTAAAGATAATAATAATTCTACGTTGATTTTTTTGTAAAATAGTCATTATTAAAATTACTGTACATTTCATCATTGGTGTAATCATTGATTACATCATACTCTCCTAGGTATGATATACATAAACGTTATTAAAAACATCTTTAAGGACTCTAGCATCTAATATTGGATATTTTCATAAAATTAATTTTTTTAAGAGTTTTTTTAACTGTTATATTAAAAACCAATTTATACAATAAAACATTTAGCATATTTTTATTTAGGAAGTGACATTAAAAAATAACGCTAAGTAGAGTTACCTTAAATTGAGCAATTTAATGCGATTAAATTTAATTGAATACAGTATTATTATCTTCATCAGTAAAATTACCCTTTGAAAGGTTAGCCCAAAAAGTCTATCAGATGCTTTTGTTTCAGTCTTAGTACAGTTTTTTGATGTCTAATAGATTTCTTGTCAAATGATTTTAGTGGATTTCAAGATTGCTTTTCGTATTTATTTCTAAATTTTGAAATGCTTTTAACGGTAGAAAGTTTAGATCTGTATAAAAAAGTTTATTTGTGATGTACCTGATGTTTAACTAAACGTTTAATTTTTTTTTAACTGGAAACGCTGAATTATTACTATGTTGAATAGAATGTCTAACTAGTGTGAGACAAGGATCTCAAAAATATGTAAACGTGCATTCATTTTTTAATCTGTTTTTTAATAAAATGTCGTGAACTGAATGAAAATACTTAGAATTTTATAACTCAAAGATATTATTTTTCTATGTAATATATTATTACCAATGATAAGCACAAAAGAAACCCTTCAAATAATGTATAACGTTTCGTTAAAAAATGTACACCTTTTTTGTTAAAAACATAACGGATCACCAGTTTTGAAACTTCCCATAAATTCTCTTTACAAAATAAAAACAAGTCCTCAAAACTAATTTATTGGATGTAGACTTGGACACTCGTATTAAAAAACATAAGTTGAATCAAGAACCTGTTGTAGTTTATTATTAAAAATCAAATAAAGCAAAATATTACACTAATTTAAAAAAAATGATATGGAATAGTAATAGGTTAATAAAGTAAAAGGGTAGTGTGTCAAAAGTTCAGCCTTTACTTTAATTTAAATGTAGACGAGTAATATGAAGTTAAAACAAAAGAATTACGGGACTCGAAATTAACATGTTCCTTGTAAGGTTAAATGAAAATTCTAACAAATAATATTGCATCACACTTTAAAAAAATTACACTATAAATCTACCTAGAAGGTGATAAATTTCGAAAATTCTGAAAATAAAAATAAATTATTAACATAAGTTATTACGAACTACTTAAAACAAGACTTACATTTCAAAATACTTGTTTGACAAATAACGGCCATTGCACTTGTAGGTAGGGTAGCGATCTACTAAAGCGTTGTTTTTACATATAACATTGTCGCCGTAAATAATTTATCTACTAAAATAAATACACTAATATAAAAATTAATCTAATAAATTATAATTAACATTATATTTGAACAACAACTGTCGTAGTGAGTAATCGGCTGCTAACAAAACTAACGCTGCCTACAACAGTATCATGAAGCGCATGCGCGTAACATGACTAGTTGGTTACATACACAACTGCTAGCTAGCAGCTACTCACTAGACACAGTTAGAGCACATCAACAGCGTTTCTGTACACGATGACTCATCTGTATACAATAATGCTTTTAAAACATACTAGGCGGCATGTTAATATTCAATTACCGTCTTTTTACTAATTTAAAAAATTATTATTTGCGTAGTCATAACAATAGTCGTGTACACAAATTAATCGTTAATTATATATATTTTTTTTATATTAATTTTATTCAAGTTATTTATTACTCGTAATAAATAACTTTATTCTTTTATTACTCGTAATTATGAAATTTATTTTTTTTCATTCTTCGATAATTATAAAAATTTTACGATGGATTTTTTAATAATTTATATCCATCCAGTCCAGAGACATTTATCAAAATACTGGCTAACAGAGGTACATTTGGATGTGATAGGTGTGCGTTGGAAACATACATCTTCCGATTTTTTTAATAATTTTTTTTTTTTTTTTTGCTAAGTGAGTCTTGAAATTAGTCATAACTCAGACACCTAAAATTTCGTTAGATCATTTTCCTTTTACATGACATGACAATGAAAGAGAACTATGATAACTTGCCTACCATACTCAATGAAGTTAAATATGAACAGTGTCAGTGGGATATTTATGGCAATTTGAAAACGATAGGTATATTGCTAGGGCTTCAAGAGGGTTTTACATATATTGTTGTGTTTTGTGACTGTGGGAGAGTCTGATACAAAAACATTTCATTAATAAAGATCGGCCTCGTAGAACTTCTTTAGAACCAAGTACTTCAAATATAATGTACGCTTCCCTTGTTCATCCGATAAAGATATGCTTCTCCTGCCTCTCCATATTAAGCTTGGATTAATGAAACGATTTTTTAAACCTATAGACAAAGAAGGTGCTTTAAGTACTTTAAAAAAACTATTTTCCCAGTTAAGCAAAACTAAAAAGAAGGCCTCAAATAATTATTAGACTTCAAATAAGGTGACTTTTAATAATCCGCTTTTTAAAGAAAAATTAAACGACAAAGAATCGATAGCTTGTAACTGTTTTGTAAGTGTTGTGATGGGATTTCTGGGTAATAAGAAACATGAAAACTATAAAACCTTTATAGATGAACTCTTAAAAGCTAATGAATTAATAGGATGACGCATGTCCTTAAAAATACATTTTTGCACTGTCATTTGGATTTTTTCCGAAAAAATTAGGAGTAGTAAAGTACGACCGATGAGAGAGACTTCACCAGGACATCAGGATACTAGAAACCCTGGGACCATCTATGATTGGTGACTACTGCTGGTTTTTAAAAAAAGAAAATTCTACTGAACAGAAGTGAAAAAATTGAAATATTTAGTCGCTGCATTGTACCTTTATGTTTTATCATACGTAAATATGTTTTAACATAGATCCCATAAATTTTGTAACATTTCATATTTTTTATTGCATATGGTCCTTATTAAAACGTCTTTAATTAAATTTAACGTGTTTTAGATTTAAATATACTTTTTATTCGACATACATTTCAAAAATATGTCTTCTGTTTTAGTCGAAGCCCTATCCCCTATAACAAAAAAACTGTAAGTGTTACTGTATTTTACATAACATTTTTGAATTTTGGACCACAAAATACGCGTATTTTAAATACAGATACTTTCGTCGATGCTACTTAATAAAAGTTTAAATTTGCTCGACAGTGAATAACAAAAAGTTTTTAAAATTCAACAAATATTTTTGATTTTTAACTCGGTTCCACACAAATAATAATTTACACACAAAGGTTTTATACCGGTGTTTATAAAGAAAAAACTCTTGCGCAGTTCTGCGCAAGAAGACCGTTTTTTATTTTTGTCTCCTTTTGAAAACGTATCAAAAGAACCACCCTTTTTTAAAAATCTTCCCATGTAATCTTCTGTAATACTAGATACAGTTGGATTTTGAATCGTGCAAATTAAGGTTAAAAAAAACTGATATTTTAAGTGTGAATTCCTATTCAGTCTCTAATTTTTTTGGGGTTAAATTTTATTTGAGTATTTACGAGTATTTAGTAACACTCGTTTTAGGAGTAATATGATTATTTGAAACATTATATATTTAAGTGAGTACACTATGGTGCAATTTTATTTATGATTAGTCATATTTCGACTGATGTGAGTCGAAAACAGGACAAAGCTGGTATATATATATATAGTTAAACATTTATGCCTAATTTCAACTTTTTTATTGTCGATGGGTTGTAGGATATGAGGCAAAAATAGTTATGAGAATATTAGATATAAAGCAAGAATTATTTAGGAATAACGTTGAATATCCTCTACCCCAAATTCTGTTGTAATTAAATAAAAAATTTAAAGGAAAATTATCAATTTCGTTAAATTACTTAAAGAAATTTTAAATAAGCTAATAACTATTTTCATCGTACTTCAATGTCGTAATCGTAACTTCAATTTTTTCCTTCATTAAAAGAGACAAACATAAAATATTTAAAACGTTAAAAACTTTCTCTGCTCCTTCTTTTAATATAATCCAAAATTTAATGTTTTAATGCGATCAGGCTAAGTCATGATTATAATGTTTAGTTGATGTGCGGCACGAACAAACAAATAACCAGTGCACAAGAAACATTACACACAAAGGTTTTATACCGGTGTTTATAAAAAAAGAACTCTTCTGCAGTTCTGCGCAAGAAGACCGTTTTTTGCTTTTGTCTCCTTTTGAAAACGTATCAAGTCTAATCTAAAATAAAAAAACCCTTTTAACCTTGCACACAAGCATCAAGTTTCAACTTGTAATCATTATGACTCACTGCATATAGGCTTAAATTAAAAACTTATACGTCCGTTAGATAAGAAACATATGCCAATCATCATGACCCTCAAATTAGGTAACGCTACCTGAATACGCCAAATAACATTGCTAACAATACATACCACAGATAAAGAAACATAAACATTTCTATTTGTAGCATTATAACGAATCACGTTTCTAACTTGCCCCGCTCAAGTTTTTTCGACTTTAAATTGAGCGTAACTAAACTTAATCAAACCTGATAAAATTTTACATACACAATTTCAGATACACTACTACACCATATTTAAATTTAAATAAAATTAATCTGATAGGAATGAAGATATAAGAGCTACAAGATTTTGTAAATAGGCCAGTAGATAAATATATATATATATATATATATATATATATATATATATATATATATACAGAGTAATTCAGGAGGAAAGGGAAATAGTTTGGAAAGTGATTCTAGAGCTTAAAATACGGAAAAAAGTCCACACAAACATACGTCCGATAACGCTTTTTTAGAGTTGCGGCTAGTGAATAATTTCACCCAGTGAAACGAAATCATTCTAAAATTTTTAAGGCATTATAAAACGAGTAAAATCGATAGTTTCTCATGTTTTTTATCTACATAATTTAAAATAATAAAAATCAGAAGTGTATCCAACGTAAGTAATAAAAATTTGCTGGCCAAAAACACGTTTTCTAGGTTTAAAATACACACTTTGTTAAAACCTTTGTTAACATTTTTAGGTTTGAAATACCTTGTTAAATGATTAATAAATGCGTAACTTTTTTTTATAGATATTGAACTTTCTTACATGACAAGAACGCAGTTCACGAACGCGTAATGTCCTCTACTTTGTGAAATGTTACGTCGTTTAGAAATTCTCCGTGTGTTCGTTGTAGGAGTAAGCTGTTCCACCTGAAAAATATTTTCCCGTTCATCACCATCTACCGTTTGATATTCAGATGAAACACGAACTCTAGAAAGCGTACAATTCTCGCGAAGATTATTAAAATTTCTAAAAAATACTATACGGTTTGCAACTAATCGTTCAGAATACCTTCTCTGGTGTTCTTCCCCGGCAGCTGGAGCACTTCCTTTACAAAAGCCGTACGTTAAAATCATATCAGTATACTCTGTACGAGTGAAGAGACGTAATATTTTTCAGAAGAGTTCAAAACGGAATTTCACTATTTTAAATTTAGATTCAATCGGAAAAATGTAGGCATAGTTCAGAGTATAACAATCACAAAAAATCTACGTAACTTGATAATAATTTCTGTAATTTCTGAAGGCAAGTACCGTCGATTAGGAACATACACCCGTCTATAGCGTGAGACATACGGGTTAAATTTCCAACATGTTTTTAAATTAACTGTTTGTTTATTTTAATGAACGTAGTAGCTTTGTTTCCCTTTCATATCAGTAGGTAATACTACAGCTTTCATTTTCATTACTTGTTTTAATTGCACTGAAGAGAGGTGTGTCATTCTTTTCAGAAAAGCAACAACAAGATTCAACAAGAATTCTCCCATAGATCTTGTTTTCCACCAATTTTACTTGTCAAGAAGTATCTCAGTGTTCGTATTTTCTTTGGACTATTTTCACCACGCCTTCTTTGAACTTTATTAACATCGACACAAATCTGAATAAAATATCGCTTTTCTCTGTTGCTCACATTCCAAACATTTACATTAATTTGTTTTCTGCTATTCTATGGGATTTTTTCCACAAATTTCTTCCTATGAGGTCTTAATGCGTGTTTGATTACTCCGTCTTTTCTCATCGTTGATTTTTTATTTATTTTCTGCAGTAAAAATTTTAGGTTTCCTGTGACAAGCTTCACCTTTTTTATTCAGATTTGCCGAAGAGTTAATATTTTTATAAAGTAAAAATATTAGACTCGCTATTAAATGACACTGAACATACTTTGCTTACTACTACAGTATTTTCAGTAGTACTATCGCATAATTAGGTTGAATATATTCAGTGAGATTGTCAGTACTTATTGTAGTCTAGTTATCTCTACGCGTTGGAAACATGCATCGTCAGTGTCAAACATATAATTTCCTGAAGCGATGCCAAAAGTAAGAACTACTGCATTCGGCAAGGGCTTGTACGCTATTATTTTTCTCATCAAGGCGAAAAACTATCTGATATCATATTATGAATTTGCGCATCTATAATCATATCATCGCACAGAACACTACAGTCTCTTTCAACACTAGGCTCGCTTTTGACGCAGATCAATGTAGCACGATTTTGATTTAGAAAGGAATCACGTATTAATGTAAAGTTACTATATTTGAAGTAACTTTGGTGACTTTATCAGAAATATTTTTAAATATCTGTTGAGTTTTATTATTAAAGCTATTAACCTGAGCACCGATATTACATTTCATATTTTGAAAACATAAACCTAACTTACAGCATCCCTTTTTTAAAAATATTTTCATTAGTAAAATTGCTGTCACTGGAAGCTGTGTTTTCTTTATATTTTTCTTCAAGAAATTTGAAAATATGTTTAGAACGTGAAGAGAAACCTAATTTTCGTACAGTCTTTCGTTTAACACTACCGTTAACGAATTCCATTTCAGATACTATATATGGGAAACTTGTAAAAAAAATGCCGATCAAAATTTCTAAAACCAGCTCAGTACGAAATTTCTTAAAACAGCCTTTTTTAAACTACGAAGTGAGTTACAAAAAACCTATGAGGCCGAAAGGTTTACTATAGTATAACCAAATATCAACATAGATAGAATAATTATTACAGAAACTACGACACATTGCTTTTTAACAGCGGATTGCTGTTACATGTGATTTGAACAAGAGAATAAAAAACAGTAACACGTTATGATCTTAATACGAACAACGACAACAGCTTGGAAAGAAAAAACCAAACAGTATCTCTGTTTTTTGTATTATTGTGTGCTTTTGTGATCCGATGTCTGGCATTGATTGTACTTCGAATTGCGTCAAGATTTTCTGTTCCTCAAGCTTTCCTCTAATAAGGTAGATCTGAACGGATATTGTAAGTTCCTTGAACAACCAGGAAGCTAAGAACCAACCAGAAGCAAGTTCTACAACCAGGAAGCTTTCTTCCATACTATTAAATGTATGATCGATCAGATTTACTCACGTACGAAGTTTTAGACGTCCTGCTCTTTCGAAATAACACGTAATTGTTTAGAGCTGAATACTCTTATGCTGTAATCGCACTTCTTAATCGCAGTTTCAATTAATTCAAGCCGGATAACGTTGTCGATGACGTATAGGATTATCGGCTTAATGACGTTCTTTTTAGAGACGTTGATATTACCATCCTCCATTGGGAGGTCCTGAAAACGATTTGATAATGGCAAATCGACGGTAGCAACAGGAGAATGTGAAACATGACGAATTTGAAACTTAGTGGAACGCAAAACTGGCACCGTCTGCCACGGTTCTGAAGCCATCTACGTACGAGTCTGTGGCAAGAGTATTACTCCTGCTGTAGGAGACGTCACTCGCATCAAGCATAAAATTGTCTCTAATAGATTTGTGGTGGGACTGCTTTCTTGAATCCCTTTTCGAGGGAACTACGGATCGACGCTTTCCGGACTTTGACAATGATCAGTAGTTGTTGCCTTATCCTTTTCAATCGGAACAGCTTCCAGCCGTTTCTTTTTCAAGCTACTCCTGGAGTTACAGGTTAATCAAAACTATTAAATTTAGTAAATTTGAAGGTTTTCTTTACTATAAATCTTTTTTATCTCCTACTTATCACTGGTGAAATCTACCTCCGCCTACTGGTGTGCCGAAAGGAATTTTTTTATTATTAATTGTTGAAAAATTTACGCAATAATGTGAACAGCTTTTATTTTATTTCATACGTCATTTACAAAGTAATTTAAGTTTTATTATTGCTAATTATCTATCTATTTATTTTGATTTTCTAATGCCTCTCTTACATAAAAAACTGATTGTAATCTCGTTAATCGCGCATGTAAATTAATTAATAATGAGGATTCGGTTAATTATCCTGGCGATTTATTACTTGGTAAACTAAGTTGGAATATGCACCGAAAACAAAATCCAGAGAATTTCATGTTAAGATTGTTTAATAATTTAACACAATAATTGCCTACTGCTACATAAAAAGTATATTTTTACATATATTATTCAACATTAAATTATGGTACAGCTTACTAAAGATCTATTTTTAAATTTCATCTTGTGTCATTCATATCTGTGATTCATGTACGGTACGAATGAAGAAAACAAACGCTTTCCTTTGTTTTTATCAGTATTCTCTTTGGTATACTTATGTTTTTATAATGTCTTCATGCTGTTCTATAAAATAAATGACAATTTTGGATAATAATAAAGTATTGTATAGCACAAGTTAAAGGACTTAGTTTAACTAGTAATCTAATTAAACTAAGTCCTTAACACTACTTTTAAAAGTAAGTTTTAAAAAATGTCTTTTAAAAGACATTTTTATTTCATTATCCTACATTACATTATGATTATATTATTAAATATTATTTAACATACAAAAAAAAAATTTTTAAATAAACAATCAGTAGCAAACAGAATTTGTTAGTTTACGATAAAAAAAAAAAAAAAACTATTCGATTCCAGTACATGTACATCACTTGTGTTTAATATATAGTACAAGATAAAATGTGGAAAAAAGTTGATATATTTATGTGGGATACCTGAATGGACGAGAATGTGTCCCGGTTTGGGACGCGTGTTTGGGACCACCGGTGGTTGACTGGCCGAGGGGGCACGACTGGAGGGCTCTGGAGCTCCACCTCCATCCCTCACAGATAGAATCTCTGAAATAACCATCGACTCGTATTTAAAATTAGTGTATTCTAATAAAAAGAATCATTTTAGTATGTTATAATGTAAAAACAAAACAACATGTTTTACGTGCAAAAACAAAATAATAGAGTTATTAAAAAAAAATAGTATATTTTTACTATTTTAACATTTTAAAAGTTAAAATAATTAATTTAAATTACCCTAATGAATTTTTTTCATGGTGTTCGTATAAAATGATAATTTTTAGATCTAAATTAAAAATGTAAATAGATGTGTTTACACTCACACAAAAGTGAGAAAGTAATTAAAAATTGTCTTATCGACTAACACTTTTTAGAAAATATAACATGGAAGAAAATATAGTACTAATGGCCGATCTTTATGTAAAACTGCACAAAAAGTTTTACTTAAATTTAATTTTCGGTTGGCATACACGATTTAATTTTCAAAAAAAAGTTGAAATAATTGTACGCTGTATTAAAAAATTATATTGATTTGTTAGCGTTCTCATTTGTTTGATTGTTAATGATTATTTAAATAATCTTTTAAAGTATATTTTTGATTAAAATAAAAGTTAATTAAAAGGAAGCTGCTGGTCAAAATACTGCGAATCAAATTCTGTAGAATGAAATTCGTGGTATAATAAAAAGATAGAAATATGAAATATATGTTTTTTTATAAACATAAACAATAAATAAAATTAAGACAAATAAAGAATAAACCCGGCGATAAATATAGAAAACACACCCTATTGTTTCCATTAAAACAGTTTTAAAAATGTTGATTTATTTATTCTCTGAAGAATTTATATTTCTGATACAACTTCGATCGTATTTTGAGTTTATAATATTTTATATTTTAATGTTTTCTTGGGTTTTAAATTTGGCAATTTTTTTCTTATATTTATATATCCCGAAATAAATAAAATTAAAGTAATCTAATAATAAGTAAAAAGAAAATTTTCTTTTCACTAATGTTTCTTTTTACTTATTCAAAATGAGTATGAGGATAACAAAAATGAGGCAGAAATTTCTTATTTTAAAATAATTACGAATCATTTTTAAAAAAAGAATAACACTACATTAATAGATTTAATATACGAGTGTATACAGATATCTTCTTCGTTTATTTAAAAAAAAGAAATAAAAAAAAGAATAGTAATAATAAAATAAAAAAAATAAATAAATAATAAAAAAAAGAGAAATGCAAGATCTAATTTCTATTACACATGAATAAAATATATATTATATTATTATAATAAAAATATAATTTTAAAAAGGCACTAATTAGGGACAGAATGAAATTTTGGGGAAATTTTTGTATCAAAACGTAATTTAAGAAATCGAAGAGTCCCATTGCCAGATAACGGTGATTTTTCAATTCCTGGGATCATACTTCTAGAGGTATGCTGCAAGGAGAAAGTATGGTAATCGGTCAAAAAATGAGGTATAGCTCTTTGCATTTCTCGACGTTTCACGACCCAGGATCCCAAAAACAGACAAAAAATTGTGGGGTGATAATGTTCGTACGTACGTACATAAATGTGTGTTGGCCTGGATAAACCGATTTTTATGAAACTTTGTACAGCGACTCTTGTATGTAGGGCCATTTGTCGGTAAAAGTTTGAGATTAATATTTCCAAGGGTGGGGTTAGTAGTTTATTTGGGGACAGTTACCTCAAAATTTTGCATAAATAACCCAGGTTTATGTTTACGTTAAGTTCAGTACGTGTGTGTGCATGCTTATCTTACCGTTTAAAAATAACATTTTTCCATAAAAATTTTCTGTTTCCTAAAAATAAATTGAAAAAACTATCTTTTTATTTATCGATATTTTTTAACAGAATTTTTTGCGTCTTCCTAAGCGTAGTTGTAGTCCAAGCGGTCCAAAAAATACTTCGGGAACAATATTTGGGTATAGTTTAAAAAATTCGGTTTTCTTAATTTTACATATTTCATGTACTGTTTTTCCACTGTATAAGAATAAACAATACCAAGAAAATATAACAACCTTGTTGTCAGCTTTTTTTCTATCGGTGATTGATTATTCAAAAAATTAATTTTTGGGAATAAATGAAAATGTAAATCCCGTGTAATCTAAGTATTTTTTCTGCGAAACTAGATCAAATTCCCTACAAAAGCTTCCTTAGAGATTTTATATGACCAAAATTGACAGAGTAGCCCTTTGAAAAAATAACAAATTTTGGAGTTCAGTTTTGCAAGTATCTTTTAAACAAACTCTTCACGGATCGAGAAATTTTTTAAATAAAAGTTGTAGGTTTTTCTGTTCTCAATTTATTTTTTTTGTATTTCGTATAACTGAGATATAAAGATAATATGAGGAAATGTTCCAAGTCTCAAAAAATGATTTTCTGAGTGTCATTTTAAACAATTTTATCAGAAAAAAAATATGAATGTTACCTTATTTTGATGGAATTTTAATGACAAATAGGAACTATGTTTTTTTTTTATTTCATGAATTAAAGCCTTAATTTCTATTAAAAAAATAGTATTTTTTTCAATATATTGTAAATTTTATTGTTTTTGAAATTTTTTTATTTTAAAATCTTATCGCAAAATACTTTAGATTCATGTAATTAATGTAAATACGAAAATTTGTTCGTAAAAACATTAAGTTGTCATCACTTTGTGAACTAATTGTCACTAAAGTACGGAAATGGTATGTTTTTAATGAGTATTAAAATAAATCATATCATGGCTTGATGAAGTAAACAGCACATATTTTAAGTTTATCTAGGTAGTAAAAGGATTTGAAATCATGTTTTCAACATGTGTTGATCAAATCAATGGATTTTCGCAATTAAGAGAAAATTATATTTTTTCATTTTTTTTCAAAACTAAGTCAAAAAGTATTAATTTTACAAGTAGTTTTTTAAAATAGAGACTTAAAAATATTGCAAATTTGTGTAAATTTACAGTCGAAATGGTATCTTTATGATAAAAATAGAAAAAACTTATAATAATTGGAACAACATCAGAAACTCATAGAATTAACAATTTTAGTCTTCTAAAAAAAAGGTTTAATATAAATTAATCGTGGAAAAAAGAGTTTTCTAAAAGAGAAAAATATTAGCGAAGTTATTCGGCCAGCTGAAGGTGCATATAAGGATGATGAAATAGAAACAGACCAAGCCATATCGATGGATCATTATGCAGCAGCGCTAAAATTAAGATAACGGTCCGATATCTTTACTACTAAAATGCAGTAAACTCTATAAATTAAAGGCGAGGCCAGCACTTAAAAGATATGTACATAGAAACATAAGGTTGAATGATAATACTTTGAATGATGGATTTTTAAAATAAATAGAAAATGAAAAAGGCATAATCTTGTAAATAGATGAAATAGGTTAGTTCGCTTTTCATATATATATATATATATATATATATATATATACGAGAGGTTATTTCTAAAGTAAAAACCATTTCATTGTAAAAGCATTTATTCTAAAAACTTTTTTTTTAATTTTTATTTCTTACCCTTTTTTATTTCTCTTAAACTACATACTCATACTACTTCACTATATAATCGCCACAGGAATTAAGACATTTATCGTAGCGATACACCAGCTTCAATACTTCGTCGTCGTATTCTTCTACCGCCAGTTCATTCAGCCACCGATTAAAAATATTTTTAAGTTCATGGACGCCCGCGAATTGCTTACCGCTCAAAAATTCTTACAATTTCCCCAAAAAATGGTAATCAGATGGAGCTAAGTCCGGATTATATGGTGGGTGATCGTAAATTTCCCATCCGAATGTTCTCATTAAATCACGTGTCGGACCCGCAACAAGTGGACATGCATTATCGTGAAGCAGGACGACGCTGTCGGTCAGCCGCCCATGTCGCCGATTTTGAATGGCGCTCCGTAACCCGCGAAGAGTTTCGCAGTAGGCTCTACATTTACAGTCGTTGAAATCGATCGACAGTATACCAAACCGATCCCAAAAGACTGTGGGCATCAGTTTGCGTTCAAATAGCTGTGGCTTGATCTTTATCGGTCTGTTTGGTGATTAAGGATGACGCCATTCACGTGACTGCCATTTTATCTCGGGCGTGTAAAACGTAATCCATGTTTCATCGCCGGTAACGATCGAATTATCGAATTCATCACCTTTTTCTGTGTAGCGCATCAAAAATTCCAAAGCCGATCGCATTTGGATTTTTTTGTGACGTTCCGTTAAGACGTACGGCACCCGGCGTGCACAAACCTTTCTGAAGCTTAAATGGTCATGAAGAATGCGACCGATAACAGCTCTTGAAACATCAGGAAAAATAAGGGCCAGGTCGGAAATTGTTGTGCGACGATCTTTTTTGATTTCATCATCGCGTTTGAACTAGTCCTCAGAACAACGCGTTTGAACTAGACCTCGGTGGTTACCTAGTGCTTCCTCGAACGTTCTTCACCGTGCAAATTAAATTTTGTTATTTTTAAACTTTTCTCATCATCTTCGGATGTTTTTTTCATTAATTACATTATCAACGTACACTTGAACCAATTACCTATGAATTTCAGCCGACTTTAAGTTTTGTTGGTTTAAAAAACGTATGACCACGTATTTCAGTCGGCGGAACATCGATTTTCCTATTCATTTTATAACGTAATAATTCACACGTAAACCAAGATAATACAACACGATAACTTCCTGACAACAGTTCAGTGTGGATATTACTAGCGTGGCCATGAACGACACAGGTTCGCCAACCTTAAGGAGATAAATTTCCCAGTGGTTTTTACTTTAGAGATATCCCTCGTATACACACACGCACACGCACACACACACACACACACACACACACACACACATACATATATATACATTTATATACACATTAAGATTTCCAGGTAGATTAAATTAATTTTCTAAATGAAAAATCTGTTTGAGAATACAAAAATTAGAATAATAAATATAATTGATTAAATATGTAAATGTAGTAATTATGTTAAGGTATAGAAATGAACAGAAAACAAAAATTATTGAAGAATAGCATCAAAATTTTCAAACTATGACAAGTTTGACAAGGATTTACGGAATAATAAAATGGAGTGCATATATATATATATATTTTTCTAAATTATGTTATAGAGATAGTGATAAAGAAAATGTATAATGTACAATTTAACGTACTGTTATAATTACTTGGATCCTTACCTTCTTTACTTGCTCCGCTGACAACTTTTGTGGGTTTAGGAGCAGAAGATGGCATTGGTATTTCTGAAAAAAAAATGTACCTATAAATCATACATAGAATTCAAAATAAATTATAATATTAACTTATTATTTGCAATGACCATATTATTACACAGGATGAAGCTGAAATGATACTATAATTTTATTTTTCGTTTTATTTTTTAATAAATAATTCATTACCCTAGATAAATTGAATCTTTTTGGTTCAACATTTTTTATTTCAAGTTACTGGCCAATGATGAAGAAATATTTGTTTTTTGTCATTACAAATAATAATTCGTAACCAACATTATTATTTTTCTTAGTAAATAGAAATTATTTTTCCTTATTTAGTTTACTAAATAAGGATAACAATTTCTTTATTAAAAAAAATAAATAAAACATTAATGTTTTACTTTTCAGCACGTATAGAACTTCTAACGGAAAAATACGGAAGAAAATTTCATAAATTTACGGGTATCACCTACAGACTTTTATTTCAAATACACTAAATATATTAATGAGCTACTATTATCACATAAAATTGATTAAATCGACTTGTGAGATACAAACAGAAAACAACAAATTTTTTATAACAAATTCAATAAACAAATTTTAGAGATCGATTTCTACAGCCTATTCCTAGAGTTACTAGCAATATTGCAGTAGGCATCCCTCTGATGCCTCTGATGCACCAAATGTAGCAAGGTATACATCATGAAAAATTAATATACTGTTGTATGATTCTATTATGGGTATAAGGAAAAAACTAATCAAATGTGATATGTTTAATCATTTTCTACCTCTTTTAAAGTAAATTCACTTTAGTAATTTCAGCCGTACATATTTATTGTATATATGTACATTACAATTTACATATCTACTTATATAAAACAATATGTCATGAGTCCAAAACAAATATGTCATAATGAACGCCCAACAAAAACTTCTGAAGATAAATTGATGAAATTTGTATACTCGTTCTTCTTAACAGTCTGAGTGCACACTAAGAAAGCAGTTTTTTGAAATTCCTATTTTGAAAGGGTTAAAATGAAGTAAAAATAAAATTTCCTATTTTTCTTTTAAATTTCTTGGTAGCGAATGAAGATATCTACTCAATTTTTGACGTGTCTTCATGAAATATCTAAAAATCAACTAAGAAAGATTAAAAACTCATGAACAATGATCGCAAATATTCCCCATTCCCACTAAACTAAATGCGATTGCTTGCAGATACTCTTCAGATAAATATCTAAAAACCATTTTCGTGTTTTATGGTTATATATTTTTAAGGACGGTGGTGGTGTACGGCGAGCGGCTCAACTAAAAAAGCTGTGGCAGGGGCTGTGTTGGTTTTGAGCGAAAGTAGCTGTGTTGTTACTGTATGTGCGACGCGAGTGGCAGCATTTTCTTCCGGATATGTAACTAAAAAAACATAAAATAAAAAAATAAAAATGGTACACAAGGAGAAAAACAAGTAAGTATATAGCGCGGGCGATGCTATGGCAGAGATACTAATATATATGTAAATCGTCATTGTCCAACGGGGTGGAAAATCAGGTCAAGTTGTAATATTCAGCTAAATATTTGTACCAAATTTCAACTGTTTTGGTCAAAATACTTTTGAAATATGAGGAAAAACAACTTTTTGAAATTCAATTGAATGTCTCTCATCCCTAAATGAGATGTAATTAAAACATTGGAATTTTAAATAACTTAAAATAACTAAAGCTCAATATTCTACGGCCACTAAATAAAAATTAAAAGATTAAAAAAAGCAAAAACTACTACTAACTACTACATTTTTTTTTTATTTTGTCTAAAATTTAATTTCATTAATGACTAATATATATAAACAAATTTTGAGACATTTTTGAAGAATTTATGTCTGGCCACTCAGGAGATATTAATCAAAATATAGTCCAAAACATGGACTATAATCCAGAAATGGAATATTCCAGAAGGTACATCTTCCAGAAATTTCCACAACTTTTATTCACAAAGGTTTTGCACTAAGGAGAGTCTTGAAACACTGAAATTTGCAAAAATCCCGATATCCAAAATTTTCATCGATCGCTATACATTCCTTTTATAGCCATGTTGTTGCACCAGCATAAAGCTTTAGCTAAAACAGTAAAGGGTTATATCTTATCACCCAATAAGTAACAGGCTATATATAATGAAACAAAACATACTGAATATGAAACAAAACAACTGTATATAATCTACAAAACATTAAACATCATTAGTAACACTTTTAAAATTTTGGATTACAGCTTAGTAAAATTTTCAAACGGTGGTAAAAATTATTTTGTATTGCTGAATACGAATATTAAAAAAAAAATTCGTTTCAAAATCGTTAGAACTTAATTTTTAAATAACATGTAAGGTTTATATATATATATATATATATATATATATATATATATATATATATACTAGCTGTGCCCACCACGCTTCGCTGTGGCACATTGTGGTTGCATGGATGAGAAATGAGAAACAAAACAAAGCATACGTTTCATAGAAGTTTGATTCTTGTGGATATACAATATTTTTTTTGTTTTTCCACTGTCTGCGTAGATATACTGTCCACTGTCTGTCATTTTCCACTGTCTGCTTTCACAAAGGTGTCTATCGACTTATATGTCATTTCCTCACTTTGAATGCTGGATTGAATAATATTATTAAGTTGATAGACATCTTTATTCTTTGCGGCAAGGATAGCTAGTTCACTGAGCCGATCGTGATTTCTATGATTAATTTGAATATCAGGAAATAATTTTTCGATCAGTTCTTCTTTCGATGTTACTAAATTACAAAAATTATCAGGAAATGATATTCGTCTAGACGTCTCATCTACTGGCAGCTGTCCGTTTCCAATGTCCAGTAACTGTCGTGAGAATACCTCAGCTGATGGATCATTCTGCAACTGGACACGCATATTCGTAGTCAACTGCAATCTACGTACGTGTCGCCACAGTATTGAATATTTCAGGCAAGCATTTATTTCGTCTGCTGGTGTCGATCGAGAAATTACAGGCAATGGTTGCCTAAAATCTCCTGCGAGCAATATCAAAGCATTACCGAATGGTTGAACGTTTCCACGCAAATTTCGTAACGATCGATCAAGAGCTTTAAGCGATTTTTTATGTGCCATCGTGCATTCATCCCAAACAATGAGTTGTACATTTTTGTAATACTTTTCCCATACAGGATGCTTTGGAAATATTGCACGTGGGAGTCTCGATGATTTGCATGTTTAATGGCAACTTCAGAGCTGAATGCGCAGTCCTTCCACCTGGTAACAATGTCGCAGCTATTCCAGACGAAGCAAGAGCTAAGGCGATGTCATTTTTTGATCGAACCGTTGCTAGAATCAATCTCAGGAATGTTTTCCCAGTTCCTCCTGGCGCATCCAAGAAGAAGGTCCCCCCAACTCCGTCATTTATCATTTGCATTGTGCGATCATAAATGCCTTTCTGTTCACGCGTTAATTTGGGAATGTTTGACTGGACATATGACTGAAGATCACCAATGTTGTAACTCTGTTCACGGCGTAAATCTACATAAAATGAAGCAATCGCAGCTCGGGTGGGTGCTGGCATTCCCAATTGACTAAGAACTTTATTTGCATTACCTAAGCACTTGTCTTCAATATTTATCAATGCTTCGTTGTAAATGCCTTCTGTAAATTCAGACAAAAGTGAATATTTAACCTAATAAAGGATTTTTGGTCATTATGTAGGGATATTATTTTCTGTGCATTTGGTTATTTCGACTTTTTTTGTTTGCATAGTCTTAAGTCTATCTGGGCTATAAGAAAGTTGGGTGTTTTAATTTATTTACTGTACGTCATCCTTCTTGGTGGCTTTTCTTTTTGTCTTGGTGTTTTTTTTTGTTTTTTTTTTAATAAAATACTGATGTTTTAGCTGTTAAATATAATTCAAAGATATTTGTTTCTTAATCAGTTGTGATTTTGTTTACATTGTCAACGGCCATACGGCCTCTTTGTGATTGGTCGTTGTGTTTGACAGCGGCCATCTTGCATTGATCTGATTGGTTTTCCTTTGTTTACATTTCCATCTGATTTATTAGCCTCTTATTTATTAAAAAAACTGTACAAATTAAAAATAGATAGATAGATTTATTAAAAAAAATGAAAACAATCTTTGATGCGGGTTATATATCGTGCTAATATTTGAGCTCAATCGGTGCAGAACATTTTGAGTTTTTGAAGCGTAACAAACGAACTTAACATTTTTATATATATATATATAAATATGTGTGTGTGTGTGTGTGTGTGTGTGTGTGTGTGTGTGTGTGTGTGTGTGTGTGTGTGTGTGTGTGTGTGTGTGTGTGTGTGTGTGTGTGTTTAATATATATATATATACATTGAATAAATTATTCAATAATTAATTATTAATATATAAATGTATATATATATATATATATATATATATATACATACATATTTTTGATTTGACCTTATTTTCAATTCCATTTGATCAAGGGGAATCACGGTACCCATATATATATATATATACACAGGTACTCGTATACATAGACACTTTTTTTTATCTTTTTTTTTTTAATAAAATACAGATGTTTTAGCTGTTAGATATAATTCAAAGAAATTTGGTCGTTGTGTTTGACAGCGGCCATATTGCATTGATCTGATTGGTTTTCCTTTGTTTACATTTCCAAATTTAAAATGTACAAATTAAAAATAGATAGATAGATTTATTAAAAATAGATGAAAACAATATTTGATGCGGGTTATAAATCGTGCTAAAATTTGAACTCAATCGGTGCAGAACATTTTGAGTTTTTGAATCGTACACAAACGAACTTAACATTTTTATATATATAGATATATATACCTATTATGACGAGAGGTTTTAAAAAATGAATATTAACGGTTTACATGAATATAATAATTAAGAATTAATAAAAAATAAAACAAAAGTATGTATTAGATTTACACCCCTATACGTAAATAAGTTTATAAATATTTACTTATTTATCTAAAAATTCTTGTATTTTATTTATTTATGAATAAAAAAAAAAGCCACTGAATAATGTAACATCAAATCTGATCGGAGAGAATATCTTATTTCAAAGCAATGAAATATTGATTGACCTTTTTTTCCAATCGTATTATTTTTAAAATTGAAATACAACCTTCTATTCTATTTCCCAGTTGGTTTCGTATAGAATTTTTGTTTGTTATTTGTGGGAATTGTAAAATCCCTTGTAAGGAGAGAAGAATAATGCTAGGGGAAAGAAAAATGCTGATCGTAAATGTATAAAGTAAGGGGGAGCTTACAAACAGTTAAATAATAAATAAATAAAATTGTTAAATTTACTACCGATAATAATATTAAACAATATATGAATGACTTATTTTATTATTCATCTGAGGATTAATCCTCCAGTATAGTTTTATTTTTAATCTTTTATTAGCACACATTCTGTACCGCTCCCGTAGATGATTGTTATTGTTATAGATTAGATTATCTAGTAACAATAACTTAACAAAACAAATCTTTCTAACGATAAAAACAAAAATTCTACCTGCCCGTTTTTATTTTGTAATTTTCTATTTTTTTTAAATTTTGCGGTAGGATTTCATAAAAGTAAATCGACTAAGTTCATCCATCATAATTTTTTCCGATGTAAACCTGATTTTCATTAATTATGCTTGGAAAATAATATATTTTCTTATCGTTTTAGTCCCCTATTTCAACCCTAATATTAAATAAAGTCCCGCACTTCAATAATATAATTACAGAGGATTTAGTGAATTTAGGATTGATTTAATAGAATTTTGTGCAACGAAAAAGAACAGATAAAGTAAAAAGTTACGGATATTTGGGGATTATGCTATTAGAGACCTGGAAGAATACAATGGAAATAAAGAGAACAACAATGCCGACGAAGCGTTTAATAAGAGGAGAAAATTATTATGTAGTAAAAGTCCGATATTAGAGCTAAGAAGAGATTAACCGACTGCCGAATATGGAGTGTCTTGTTTGGTAGCAATAAAACGCGGAGGATAAATAAAAGGGAGAGGGACTGGATCGAAACTATTACGGTGTGGATTTGAAGAAGGATTGAAGAATTAAGATAGACGGATAAAGTGAGGAATGATGAAGTCATATACAGTATTAAAGAAGAAAGAGGACTTATGCGGGAAAAACATAAAAGAAAAGGAACCCGGTTAGGACATGTGGTTAGAGGGAATACAATCTGACAACTGTCTGGGAAGGGAAAGTAAAAGGAGGAAGGAAGCGAGGAAAAAGAAAGATGGACTTAATAGATAAGCGGAAGATTGTAAACTACAAGGAGAAGGCTTGGGATAGGAACGAATGGAGAAAGTAGTGACGTCACTGTCATCCTGCCATGCAGAATACCAGATAATGATGACTAATTATTCAAAATCATATCAGCTGTGTGATTTCGTAAATGGATCATTATTTGCGGCCAAATATCACAAAAAAATATAAATTGTTTTAGTGAAATCCAAAAATAGTATTCGTATTTTTTTTTTTAAGAGATAAAAATAAAAATGATGTTAATATTTGAACAACTTAATAATACATGATAATTTTTTGTCGTAAAGTAGAAATTTTATATGAATAAAAGATGATGTAACAAAGATAGTGAGAATCCATTAATGCCACAAGATTGTTATGAGTATCTTCGATATTAATATGGAAATTATTTGTTTCAGGCTCAGTGTATCTGTAGTAGATCACACTTAAATGATATCGACAAGAAAATATATTTCTAATAGATTATCAAAATTTAATCGATAACAGAATTCTAAAGTAAAATGTATATAGTTAATTTGTTTTACTCTCGCTTTTATTATTAATATGAGACACAAGATCAATTTTTAAACAGCAAGAATTAAAGCTATTTTTAAGTCCAATAATATAAACCAACTTAAAACGATAAATCCATTAGTTCTAAACAATTTTTTAAAATAATAGAAAAGTTTTCAAAAATTATGAGCATTATTCGTACTTATTATTAACATTAGACAGGCTTGGCGATGAAGTTTCATGATCTATGTGAAAATTTCTTTTACCCCTAATGAATTAACGTATTTATTCCTTCAATCTGGCTCAGAGACTGCAAATAATAATCTCTAAAACAAAAATTTAGGATAAAAATATTAAAAAATATGATATAAATCTATTTAAAATAACGACGAAGAGACGGAGCATTTACCATTTTTCTGTCGTACGATTCCAAAAATAAAACGGTTTTGTAAATTGAATAACAGTTCAAAAAAGGAACAAATTTTAATTTAAGATATAATAAATCGGTAGAATAGGCTAACATGATAAAGCTTGGTCCAAAAAGTTCAGATAACTTAGAATTAGCCTAGTCGATGTATTAGCGATAGCGGTGACCATAATCGCAGACTGTAAAAGGAGCATGCAATTTCAAATTTTGAATGAACTTACGTTGTCTGCGTAGTCATATGTTTGAAACTAAATTTATAGACGATTACTTTTGCCTTGTCGGTTTGAAGGCCAAACCCGTAGACGTCCGGTAACGGATGGTCCGAACTGAATCGGCTCTAGAGAACGGTTGTCACAGATGGAGGGGCTCCTTTCGCGGAAACTTGGATACTTTTCTCGTACCCAAAGGTTTACCTGAAAACAGTTGTTTCCGCACAAAACTCCGCTGCTTTCATCCATTCCCAACAAAGCGGAATCGATCCACTGGCCCCTTGGCTGACAAGATGAGTTCCTACTAAATTTTTATGAGTATGGAATGCTCGTGGATGAACATACGAATTTAATTAACCGACTTACGGCGGGCAGCAGATGGATAGCCTGACAGGCGGGTTGTAAAGCGAAGTGATCACACTCAAAGCTAGATACGAGGTGTGTGAGAAAAGTAATGAGATTAGTAACACTGCGAGCGATCTGGCAACGCTGTGCTAGACCGGTTTGTTCATCCCTTCCAAATGATCAGTACGATTTTCAACTCTGTTCAACCGACACATTATTTTTGACAGCGCCATCAGTGAAACGGTGTTTTTATCGTGCGTTACGAAAATGGAGCATCGGAATTTAGAGCGACGTTGCACAATCAGGTTTTACGTTAAACTTAGGGAATCCGCGAGTGTTACCTTTGAAAAGTAGAAACAGGCCTACGGGGAACATCGCTTATCAAGAGCGCAAGTTTTCCGCCGGCACAAATCATTTTTGAAGACCGAGAACACGTTGAAGATCAACCTCGCTCAGGGAGACCTTCAGCTTCAAAATCTGACGAAAACGTTGAGCGTGTGAGGGTTCTTGTGAGATCAGACCGTCGTTTAACGATAACGGTGATGAGTGAATAGTTAAATTTAAACCCTTTCACCGTACATCAAATTTTGACAGGCGATTTAGACATGCGAAAGGTTTGTGACAATTTCATGACAATGCCCCGTATCACACAGCCATTTCCATCACGGAATTTTTGACCCAAAACGCATTCCTACGGTTCCTCAACCCCCCTATTCCCCTGATTTGAGTCCTTGTGACTTTTTACTTTTCCAGAAATTGAAACGTGTCTTTAAAGGACGTCAATTTGGAACTCAGGAGAACATTCAAAAGAATGCGACCGATCAGTTAAACGCCCTACCGGTTGAAGCCTTCCAGCGCTGCTGCCAGTAGCGGGAACAATGACTCCACCGGTGTACAGCTGCCCAAGGGAACTACTTTGAAGGAGATAATATTGTTGTTTGAATAAAAAAAAACTTTGGTAAGCAAAAAGGCTCGTTACTTTTCTCACACCTCGTAGGTGTATACAATGATCCAATAAGGATGATAAACCGGGGAATGTGATATGACAGAACCAATATATGCAAAAAAAAAAACTAGTTTGTCTTTTTCTTCTACATTGTTATAGTACATGCAGGTTGCGAATTTCTGATGATTCACAAGATGCGACTCATAAATATGTCACGTAGCCGTTAAAATGTTAAGTAGACTATAAAGATGAAAATAAAATATTTTAAAATTCCAGAATTCTGCTACTTAGGAAATAAAATTTAAAAAGATACTTTCTTCAAAAAATAGAAGCTGTATAAAAACCAAGCAGTATGGAAAGGACGTGTGAAAAAAATTCAGCTAGTCGCAAAAACATTTACATTCACGTTATATCATTCTTCATATTTATTTACTGTATTCTTATACAACACTGAGTTTAATAAAAACCACAATTTTTTATTCAGATAAAAATTATTTTTCCTTATTTTTGTAATACATAGTTGTTAAATATAGTTTTTAATAAAAAAAAATAATAACAATTTAAAGAAAAAGTACATCTAATTTTATTTTTCTTTGTAAAAAGAACTTTTCCGAAATATGAATTATTATGTTTATATCTATAAGAAAGAAAAATATTTTATAATCTTTAAATCACCGAAAATGAAAAATTCAAGAAATCAATCAAAAATATAATTTTTCACAAACTTTTTCGAGTAATTTGAAACATACATCGGGTAATCTAAAGTCTTTTTTAATTTAAATTTCAAATAAGTTTGTGCGTAAATAAAGGAATGAAAAAATGAGGGTTTATAAATTTTTGCACCGACTCAAGGATCGCATTCCTGGTTGTTATTTGAAGCATAAAATTCATAAAAAAATATAAATACGAAAACACTGTGTTTTCAATTTAAGAAAAGCTAATTATTTCAACCCTATTTATCCTTAAAAAAAAAAATAATAATAATAATAGTAATATTGTTACCTGCAATAAAAATTCTAAGGTTATATTTATGGGCGAATATTAATAGTTTAATATGCTTTTACCTAAAAAATAAAAAAAATAAATTCAATAGTTTTTTAAGAAACAAAAAAAAAAATAATAATCATAATGTTACCATGTACTAGAACTTCTAAGGTTATATTTATGCGCGAATATCAATAGTTTAATATTAAATGGAACCCAGACCTATATTCAATAGTTTTTTTAAGTAACGTTTTGCTAATAATCAGTGTGCAAATAAACTAATAATATTGTGAAATTTATAGGGATTATTTTAAAGATAACTGATGTATAAAAAAGTAAACAAAAATAAATTATTATGATTCTAATTCAAACAAAATGTTGAAATTAAGAATTCAAGAGGGGAATAAAAATTAAATATATTAATTTTAAAACAATTTAAAAAATTAATTAAGTTATTTGAAAATGTTTTCTACAAGATGAAAAATTAACTATTTAATTGAAAACAGTAGTATGCTATCTGCTGCAATTACTGTTACGTTTTCATTGATAATAAGAGGCAATTTATTTGACTGTGATATATGTGTTACTACGCCGTATTTGTTTATGAATGAGAGGCTGATATTATGCTTATTTTAGTTGTGTCTGATGATAATGTTGAAGCTATTGTTGTTGAATGTAAATCGATGTTATCCTAACAGTAGGTTTATAATTAGTTGGATACTCCATACGCAACGGGAAACACGTTCTCTTCTCAATATTCATACTAGACGCAATCTTTCTACTACGATGTAAGGCTAGTATCAATGAAAACGTTACTGGGACTGTTCAACGCAGCCTTTTCAGTATACATCTGTCTCGGTGGTGCAGTTTCAGAAACTCTGCGGTTCCTCCATGTGAGAGTCTTCTTCATAGCAACAATCTTTATCCTTACCGTCGTCAATTTGTATAAAATCTAAAAATAAGAAACCCTTCTCTTCTGCTCAAGTTCCTCGACGGATCGAATAGAAATTTGTTGTTGTATATGTTCATTTTACTTAATAACGAATCACAGTTTACTCTGTAAGGCATCGATGAATAAGCGGGCTTAAGTCAAGTCTCCTACAACGATGGGATGTAATTTTCAATATCGATTTGGTTCAAATTACGGTACGGCACTTCTGTAACGGGTAGAAAAGCTTCCAGAAAGAATAAAGAATGAGGAAATAAACGAAGATGAATCTAGAAAAAAACGACAAGGGATTCCTTATAGAAAAGCGTATAATGTGCAGACAATACACCTTCTACGTAAAGCGTAAAAGCGTAAAAGATGCAGACGTAAAATTATTACGCTCAAAAGGATTAAACAAGCGAAAGGACAGGCGTGTATTGGAGGAGATAAAAATACAGTTGCGGACGACCGGAGTGACTGCTTTTTTAAGTTCAAATTCGATGCAACGCGATAACAACTATACACATAGATAGTGTTTGATAACACCGAGTGAAATTTGTTATCAAACACAAACTGTCTTTTGGACAGGGTTGAAAACAAGAAGTTGTTCGATGAGTTATTTGTGAACAGGAGTGAAAGTAATTCGTAAAGTGTAGGGTTAGTTCTTTCCAAACAGTAAAAGATTTATACTTGCTTAAAGGAGATTGTAAGAATTTTAGGTTTTTCTCCTGTTAATTCAATATTAGTTTCTATTATAAGGTTATTAGTAAATCGGAATTAAATTTTGGTATTTACAATTTAATTGTTATTAAACTAATTTTGTTTTTAATTTCACTTACTATTTTGAACATCACAAATTATTTAAGAGTAATGGATTATATTTACGAGAAATTTGTACCTGTTCCATCTTTCAATATCCTTGTCGAATAGCAAACACACGACACTACAAATCGGCTAATTGTATTGTCTAATTTTTCAGAACGCTTAACTTCTGAAGTTTACCGACGACTCGTGTAACAGAATTGTCACAGCTACTCGAAAGCGCTCCTCGAATGAAGTACATACTTCCAGGACGCGTTCTCATATCTCATGTGCTATATCGGCTCACGTAAATCACATTAACCAGAATAACGATTGGTCATGATGGTTCACATCTTTGAAGGGATCACAGGAGGAAATATCCCTTCGATTGGTTTAATATTGACGGTAAACTATATCTTTAAAGAAATATGGCATTATCTTATCAAATCTACTGTAAGTAAAGGGGGTAGATTAGGTTTAAGTGGCCGATCAGAGTTGCCTGTTTTTAAGCTGATGTGACATTTTTTATTTGACCTCCCTGAAACGATTCATTTGATCGACAGTTGTTTTTATTTTAATTTTATAATCGTTTGAAACTTTTATAATATGTTTTTTACGGACACAATATTATTCTGTCAAAGAATTTTTAGATTATACTAATTTTTAAAAAAGAAAGCCCTAATTACCCGCATTCCATTCAACGTATACGTAAACAAATGGTCAACGTAATTTTCAATTTCTCTTCTCAATTCTGAATTATTTTGTAGTAATTTTTTTAGTTTAATATATACTCGTATACCGTAAAATTATTTAATGTACTTATATTTATATAATTAATATGATCTTTAATCGCATTTATTTTAGGTAGATACGAGAAAGCTGTACCTATTGGGGTTTTAGGTAGGTAGAAAGCTACCTATTGTAATGAATACCACGATCCGACTTCAGAAAATTTTAACATATCATCGCGTTTCACATCCCTCAGACCCCAAAATATATACTTTATATATATATATTTCACTTTCTTGTGGACACGATAACTGCCGTAATTTTGCGCCATAACTTTAAAATTTATACGTAAAAATATAACGACCAAAAACCTCGGTCGAGTTCGTTAACGGGCAAAATCGGTCAATCGGGGTGGAAACGGGGAGGGGCTATTGCTATAAATTTCTTATTACGTAAAATATCGAACTCGTTTAAAGTTCCTACTATTTGTTGGATAAGGGCCTAAAATCTATCTATGTAAAGTTTTGATGTCACCAACCATCGGCCAGACGTGGAAAAATGGGATTTCGAAGACAAAAAAAATCATACCTACCTTAATAGGCAAAATATCGAATCGTTTTAAAGCGGTCGTTAGTCCTTTAAACATTACTTAAAATTTTTGTCTGTATCAATTTTTGATATGAGCAATCCTTACGGCAAGGAGTGGCCAAAATATTGGTGGAATTGTAAGAAGATTGGACTTGTCGTATGCTAAACACGTGAAACTTTTTTTACATGCAACCGTTGTCGTATTAAGTAAATTTGAAGTTTTTCTTTACTTTAAGGTGGAAATATTTTTATCCCCTACTTAGCACCGGTAAAATCTATCTCCGCTTTTCGGCGTGTCGAAAGGATTTTTTTATTTTATAATAAAATGATATGTATAATGTATTACGACGTACAATCTAAAACAAATATTTATTTATTTACGAGTACTAAATTTTTGGACTCTCATCAATCCACTACTTCAGTTACTAGAGATAAGTCAATTTCCTAGATGTAGCCATGTCTAATGTAAGTAGAAGGAATGTTTAATTTTAAAAAAATATTTTCTTTTGCCTGCGGGTATATGGAAGGCAGCAGGTCATAATTGAACGGTGAGAAAATAAAATATGACTACCCACCAGTTCTTCTTTCATACAGTAAGTTATTAAATTTCAATAAATATAAATAAAAATACAAGTAAATTTAAATTCAATCTCTTTGCAAAGATATAACGAGCCCAGAATATTAACCTGCTCAAAAAATTATTAGATCCTGGATACCAGTATTTTTTGGTGGTCGGGTTTCAATTAACCACACATCTCAGCAGTAGTCGACATGCGATTACAAGACTACGCTCATTCTACACATAACTACATTCATTCACACATATCATCCTCATTCATCCTCTGAAGAAATACCTTCCGGAGGCTAAACAGAAAAAAGGAGAGCTCGAAAATTTATTAACAGTTAATTTTACTGCATATCCTGTTGTCACGTAAATTGCCTCCGTAATCATCATAACGGACTGTTTCTACAAAAATAGTTGGATTATGCTGTTACTTACAAATATTATTATATAATTTTTCATTAAATTTTACGTATAAATTTCTCATTTAATTAATATCTTAGTTATTTTAGTTTTAATATCCTCATTATAAAATGTTATAACTTCATATTATCCTACGGCTAAAATATAATTATCGTAAACTTTACAGAAATAAAATAAAAATAAAAACTAGTTAAAGCGTATTAATTCATTTAATCAAATGAATTATTATTTTATAATGTAGATGTTTTAAAAAGAGATCGTTTCAGAAACTACGTTAAACAACTAAGTAACCCGTATTCAGTAATAAAATTTTCATATCTCTGTCGAAGTTAGACCGGAATGAGGATAGATTTTGGCACGGAAGTACGTAATACGGCTCATGAGATTATAATAAAGATGGTTCCCCTTCCGGTAAATTATTTAATCCGATCAGTCCTTCCGGATTTTCCATTAACCAAATTATCAGGAAAGTAGGTAAACTGTTTCGGTGAACAGGAAGACGCAATTATCATTTAAAGTTTCTAATCTATCTTAATACGTTATTTATATTATATCTACAATTAATTGTGTATATACTTAACTTTACTCCCTCAAACTAAAAATGATGTTACGTTTTTGATTTTAGAACGATATAGACTATTATTACAAATTTATTAACGTATTTGGCTTCGGCAAAATATATTATAACGTGGATTTAAAAGAGGTTTTATTCTTATATTATTCAAAAAGTTAATAAAGAAAGAACCGATTTATTTATCTCATGTACGTAGCTTTCCGCTTGAGCTGCCTTTTATAGAATTCGAAAAGACTTTCCAAAAAATGAAAATGGACTTATTAATTAGCGTACTGAGAATTTAAGAATAGAAGAAATTTATCTAAATATTTCTTAAAATACGTACCTGGAAATCCTAATCTTAAATTAAGAGGTAGAAATGAGAGACGAGTTAGGTCGAAGCGATATTTCATCGCCTAAAATCTTTTTTTGCAAAATTAGAAAGGGTCTTTAGAGATTAGATCGGCAGGATTAAGGTAAAAATATCCTGGGAGAATGGCTCAATACCTTAAAATATGTATATAATGTGATGCTTATTGTGAGGTTCTTGCAGGAAATCAGAAAAGCGATGAAAGAATTATTTGACAAAACCAGGCAAGTCGGTATTATAACCGACTTAAAGAAAACAAAAATTAAGCGTTTCAATTGTGAAGGAGCAGGAAAAATTAAGGCGAAGGGCGAAGTGGTACTACATGTTTCCAGTATATCGTCTACTTAAGGCAAAAAATTTAGAAAGATGATTACGTCAAAGAAAGGATTGGGACGGGTAGCATTTAAAATATATGAATATACAGATTTGACATCAAAACAAATAAATAAAAAAACAAGATTCTTAGTATGCGTGTACTGTCAGGTTTGATTTTATTGTCGCAAAATTTAATCGCTGTCAGAGGAAATCATATTGAAATTAAAACAAGCGTATGATCGACGGCCAGAGGCGTGATGGGTATTACTAAATGAGATAGAAAAACTAAGGATTAATTACGGAAGATACGGAAGAAACAAAATTGTAAAACGGTTAAAATAATACTCAAATACTAAAGCGTTGGATTAGCTATATCAAGACCCAAAGATGAGAGATGGACACTGGAAATGTTAAATCGTATGCCGAGACGATGTTTGGAATTAAGACTTTAAGAGATATCTTGGGAAGTAACTAGAAAGAGAGTGGCAATAAGTAGGAGAGAATGGAGAAGGATGACAGGAATGTATAAAAGCAAATAGATATATAGGGAGTAGATGTCAAAAATAGAAAGAATATTTGAATTAGAGAAATTATTTTGGTTTATTAATTTTTTTTTTTTAAACATTAATGATTACTCTTTATTATTATTATTAGGTTACCGAGTTGCTATACACGGTTTTTATTTAGTATGAAAAATATAGTACAGTAGTTTAAGACTGAAAAAATAAATTAATTTTTGATTATTCATACATTACCTAATTTCAAACTTATTTTCAAAAACACACTAAATAAAAAGTTACACTAAATACATAAATAATACACTAAAAAAAAGTTATTTATGAACGTTATAGTGATTAAAGGTAAATTATTCGTTTTTAATTCATTTTGAAGTACATGGTCTTCAAGACAATAAAATATGTACTATAAATTTCATGTAAAAAGTTTTAATTAAGAGGAGTAACTTTTGTATGTATTTTTATTATCTTCCCAAAGTTTCAAGATTCTATCTAGTTCGTGCATTAAACAAATCTTAATCACCGTTACAAATACTTATAAATTTTTTTTTAAAAACATAATTGTTATTCTATTGTTAATAACGGAATAACGGTTGGTTCATCTAATACCAGATACCGGTCGAGATTAAACAAATTTTATTATAATAAACTTGGAAATTAAACTGTCATTTCCACTAAATATCTACATCTGGATCGCATACTTACTTTGCACGTAAAAGAAAAAAGAAACAATAAAATAATTGTCATTGGTTTATTTAATATTTGAAAATATAAAACTTTATTTAATTTACATCTATATATACTCGTCCATTAACTGAACACCGTTCTATCGGTTGCCAAGTGCGTTTATTTGTTTTCTTTCATGTTCAATCATCAGAATAGAAACAACAGATTGACAGCAGTTTTCGGCTTATCGATATATTCCTTAGTCGCAAACGATAGATTTTCTTTCATTAGTAATGATAGTTTTCCAAATTGAGCTGTCACAGATTGTTAAATATGGACTTTAAGGAGATTACAGAATTTCTGAAATTTAAAAGTCATTTAAAACATCCCTTATCGACATCGAGTAGCTGCTCCATATGTAGTAAAATAATTATATAACAATCGATCGAAGTCGAAGAATAAAATAATTTTTAAACATATCAAGGTATGAAATGCTGTTAAATTTTTTCAAAAAAGAGCAGTCCTATCAGATGCTTTGTAGATATCGCTGGCCTCATCATTATAAGTGATTGATGTTCTATAATTTCCTCGTGAATGCGGGAAGATTTTTCACATAATAATAGTTAACAGCTCCAAAAGCTATTATTAAGAAGAAGAAAACTGATTTTCATATTTGGTAACGCATTCTGTGTGTTACCGATATGTGGAATATCATATAAATATGTTTTCACGTGAAATTTTTTTATTACGGAAAGGGACTTTGTGGCCACTGTAAAATCAAACAGTATTACTATCGATTCGAAACTTTTTAACTTAAATTTTGCCCGATCAGTAAACCATTGCGTGCGAGACAGATAAAAAAGGGCTCACTGGGCTGGTCTATTGTTAACTCATCACAAGCCGGCCGATTCTAAGTCGACAGTCCTAAGGTTCAAATCCTAGTAAAGTCAGTTACTTTTATACTGATTTGCATACAATATCAAGGATACCGGTTACTTTTGCGGTTGGGTTTTCAATTAACCGTACATCTCAGGTACGGTCGACCTGAGAGTGCACAAGACTATATTTCATTTACATTCATACGTATAAACCTTATTCTTATATCGATTCTTATATAGATCGCTTCTCGGCCTCTGGCCCCGTGCTGTATAACTTGTGTTTAGCAACCGGTGCTTAATTTGATTCTGCAAGTACAGCGTTCTACGTTCTCGTCGTCGGGGTTGACAACGATCAGCAGCGGTTAGTCAACCTGCGTTGCTGTGAGGCGTTTAACCGAGCGGCGGCGTAGTGTGTTGCAGGAGTGCTGCTGTCGGCTAAATAAGGACGTTTCCTTTGTAATAACGTGTCCCCGTTCGTAGTTGGTGAGGCCAGATATTTTTTCAGATCCTCTGGCAGGTTCGAGAAGCGGTTTTCCGCTCCAACCTAGCCGGTGGTAGGAGTGTTTTATTCTTCGACTCCTCGATTGGGCTGCCGAACAGACGGTCCGTCGGGGTACAAGAGGTTTAGACACTCACCTTAGTTTTGTGGATAGGTGATAGTTTTAAACAAGCTGTGTTTGTAGTACCTGGCAGCACAGCTGGTGTAGTGTCAGGTATTAAAGCGATGGAGCAACCCGGAGGAGGTTGTCTGGAGGACTTGGTCGGTTTGGCCAAGGACCTGGTAGCCGGTGACCCCTTCATGCCGAGGAGGTCAATCGGCAGGTCGCCGCCGAGGCCCCGGTCCTCCGAGAAGGAGGTCTCGGAAGCCCCTCGGGTAGTGGAGCGCCCGAGTGCAGCGGCTTGCACTAAAAGCCTGCGGGACACCTCTGCTTTGGGCTGTGCGGAGAAGGCTAAGGCTGGAACCGTACAGCGGGAGCACGGCGTAGAGGGGGGCGCCAAGTCCGAAGGACGCCGACTTGCGAAGCAAGGCAAGGCGGAAAGCGGCAAGGCGGATTCTGTCCCTGAGCGGGAAGCCACTGGAGTGAAGCCTGTGTCAAAGCAGGTGACCTCCAGGGCTGAAGGCTTGGGGAGGATCGAGGAAATGAGGGCCGAATGGGCCAAAATTTCCTCTAAAAAGGAGTCACGAGTTGCTCTCGAGTTGAGGCAGCTCGTGGATGCTTATTTGGCTGAATGTGGTATGTTGGTGACGGGACTGGCGATAAAGTGTGAGGGCCTCCAGGGTGCTAACCTTGCCCTAGACTCGGTCGTTACTCGACTGTCGGGCAAGGTGGATCAGGTTGTGGAGGGAGTCCGGAGCTTTAAGCCGGTTAACGGCCAGGCTCTGGGCGAACTCCAGAAGTCCATTAATAGGGTGGAGGAGAAGGTTAAGAAACCTATCTCCTTCGCCGCAGTAACGGCCGCGCCTGCGCCTAGGCGGGTAGGTCCGCCGCCGCCAGCTCAGGCGCCGGCTAACAAAATCAAGCGGGCCACTGTTAAAGTGGTCCCGATTAAGCCTGATCAGGGGGCTTCGTCAGCGATGACGGAGCTAACCCTCAAGAAGATCCTGGACCCGCGGAAAGAAAGGTTCCAAATTTCCCGGGTCACTAAAACAAGGGATCATGGAGTGATCCTGGAGGTTGTAAATGGGCAGCAGGCTAATCAACTGCTGGAGGCCACAGTTCTGGCAAAGAACGGACTGAAGGCTCAGCTACTGGCCGAGCGTAGACCGCAGATATTGGTCTACGATATGCCGAGGGCAACAAGGGTGGAGGAGCCCGAAATCCTTAAAGCGATTCACAGCCAAAATCCATCATTGGATATGGCTGTCGAGGACTTCCTTAGGGAAACCAAGGTTGTCCGGCAGTTGGGTAGAAAGGACTCCCGGAGTAGTCACTGGGTCCTCGAGACCTCGCCTAAGATCCGGCAGGTCTTAGTGGCCGGTGGTAGGCTGTTTTTTGGGTGGACTGCCTGTAGGGTGGTCGACCATGTAGAGGTAGCCCGTTGCTTCAAGTGTCAGGGCTATGGACACACCTCTCTCCGATGCAGAGCGCAGAAGGAGATGTGTGGCCACTGTGCCGCTTCGGGGCACAGGGCAGCCAGCTGCCCACACAAATCGTCGCCCGCTAAGTGTGCCGCCTGTGCCCAGGTGAAAGGCAGTGATGCTGGACACCGGGTCGGGAGTAGGCAGTGTAGGGCGTACGAGATAGCACGGGCTCGAGCTGTAAAGAACACAGCCTATGGCGACGCCTGAACGGCAGGAAACCCTAGGGGACGGCCTCCACCCACTCGAACGCTTGCGCCTGGGGCAGATTAATCTGCACCATTCCCGGGCGGCCACGAGTGAGGCCATGAGGCTCCTCGAGGAGTACGACCTCGAGGTCCTCTTGGTCCAGGAGCCGTACGCGGTCGCGGATAGGGTGGTCGGCTTCCACGGGGTGAAAGTAATTCATTCTCGTGGGGGACGGCAGCTCTCTGCGATCGTGGTGGGCTCAGACGCTCTGGGTGTGTTCTGGATGCCCCAGTGGTCTGATGAGCGATTCACCGTGGTGCGAATCACGAGGGGTACGCTCGATGTCGTACTCGTGTCGGGATACTTCCAGCTTGGATGGAGTATCGATGACTTGCTGGCGAAGTTGGGCGGGATTCTGGACAGTCTCCCGGGCACCAGAGTGTTGGTTGCCCTGGATGCTAACGCCAAGTCTACCGCCTGGGGTTCTCCACTCACAGACCCCAGAGGCGCTGGTCTCGAACAGTTCGCAGAAGCCAGGAACCTCTACCTCATTAATGATGCGGAGCAGCCACCAACTTTCTCCAGCGAACTGGGAGAGAGTTACATAGACGTCACTCTGGTGACGGGTGACTTGCTTCGAAGGGTAGGTAGTTGGACTGTCTGGCCCGAGGCCAGTGTGAGCGATCATAGGCTCATAACCTATGATATTGCTTACGGAGGCGGTCTAAGGGCACCAAATCCAGGTCGCTACAACCTAAGGGGCCTGGATCAGCGCAGGCTGAGGCGGGTATGCGATGCTGCATTGCAGGGATTGCAGTGGAGCATGGAGTCCAGGGAGGAGGTGGAATTGATGGCGGAGCTAATCGGCCGGGCCATCAAGACTGGCTGCGACGAGGTCCTACGGCGGCCTAGGCCAATGGACGGACCCGTCATAAGCAGCCAGTCCGCTGATCTGAGCGTGCCTGGAGCCGTCATGACCCCATTTTCCGGGGGGTCGTCTGTGGAAGGCAGACGGAGGCCCGGCAAGAAATGGTGGTCCTCTGACCTTAGCGTGCTGCGCGCAAGAGTGAGGTCCGCTCGGGCTAGATACCAGCGTTGCCCCCTAACGGGGATCACTGTCAACGACGTGCGCGCTGAGCGTCTGCGGACCTTCCGGCGTGCCCGTAATAAATATGTTCACGCCATCAAGGAAGCCAAACTCAAGTTTTGGAAGGACTCCATGCGGGAATTGCAACGCGATCCCTGGCAGCTCGCAAAGTCTTGTTACAAGCCGAAGCCATTGCACGTGTTGTCCAGTGTTCGGTGCGGGTTAGGTCGTGACCACACTTTAACATCTGTGGCGACCTACCGGGCGTTCCTGGATACTCTGTTTCCAGATGCTCCGGAGGGTGAAGCGGAAATCGGCGTCAGGGCGGGTGAAACACCATTCCCTGGCGTTCGGACCGTGGAACCCGATCATATAGACCGAGTGGTTTCTCGAATGGCATTAAAGAAGGCACCGGGGATTGACCAACTTGACCCGGATATTTTCCATCATTTATTGCCTGTCATAAGGGAGCCTCTCGGCAGGCTGTTCACGGGATGCCTAAGCTGGGGCTGCTTTCCGGGTTGCTGGAAGGTGGCTTTGGTAAGGGTGATCCTGAAACCTGGAAAGGATCCTGGTGAGGTCGGCAGTTATCGACCCATCAGCCTCTTGCCGGTTTTCGGCAAGTTGCTGGAAAGGCTGGTTGTGGAACGGCTCGAGGAAAGCATCGATATGAGCCGTATTCTAAATCGAGGCCAATACGGCTTCATGAAAGGGGTTGGCACCGAGGATTGCATCTTAAATGCTCTTGCCGAGGTGGAAAGCGCCGACTGCAAATATGTTTTGGCAATTTTTATTGATATAGAGGCAGCATTTCCTTCCTTGTGTTGGAGTTCTGTCCTCTATGCTTTGGAACGCCGCAATGTTCCCGAAGCCACACAGGCCGTGGTAAGAGACTATCTGTCTAACCGAACGGCTCTGTTTAAAGATGCGCACCTAGTTGTGGAAAAATCCGTCACCAGGGGAAGCCCGCAGGGTTCCGTTCTCGGTCCCCTGCTGTGGAACCTGGTGTTTGACGGATTTCTGGGATTGACTTTCCCAGAAGGAGTCACGGCCCAGGCTTTCGCCGATGACTGTCTCCTTTTAGTTCGTGGAGATTCACGACCACAGCTAGAAAGCAGAGCGCAGGCGGCTTTGTCAACCGCCGAAGGCTGGATGGACATTCAAAATTTAAAAATCTCTGTGCCCAAAACGAAGTTTATGCTTCTAAAGGGCGCAGACAAATTATCATGCAGTCGAAACCCCCACATTAAATATAAAGGCTGTGTAATCAGCCGAGTAAGGGTTCATAAGTACCTAGGTGTTTTGTTTGATGATAAGTTGCTGTTTAGTAACCATATTAAGCAAGTTGCGGCGGACGCCGTCTCTGTGATGCACAAACTTAGACGGATTGCTCGGAAAGACTACGGGCTGTCGGGCCGCCAAATGTACTTGGTGTACCGAGGCGTCTTCGAGAGTATGATCGCATACGCGGCGCCGGTTTGGGCGCACAGGTTGGAAAGAAATAGAGCACTACTTCAAAATTTAAGGAGTGCCCAGCGCAGAGCCATGATTGTATGCACTGGGGTATTTAAAACAACCTCCTACGAGGCTACTACTGTATTGGGAAAGGCTCTCCCAATCGATTTAGTGGTGAAAATTCGGGCAGTCATGTGGAAGTTGCGTAGAGGTCGGGAGGCCGAGGCATTTGGGATGCGGTTTCGGGCCGGGCCAGAACCGGATCGGAACGGTGATCACAATGCACCGGAGCAAAATTTTGTCCAGTTGCCCATCTCCCGTCTGCGGAAAAGGCTTCAAAGCCTCGCGATGGAGGCATGGCAGCTTGAATGGCACACCACGACTAAGGGTAGATCCTTGTATAATTTTATACAGGATTTGGGGGGATGGTATGCCTCGAGTTCTTTCTTAAGGGCGTCGGGTGCCCAGGTGCTCACCAACCATGTGAATCTAAACCAATATCTGTTTCGGTTTCGCCTGGTGGCTGATGAGTTGTGTGTCTGCGGGGAGGTCC
This sequence comes from Lycorma delicatula, assembly GCF_047948215.1. NCBI lineage: Eukaryota > Metazoa > Arthropoda > Insecta > Hemiptera > Fulgoridae > Lycorma > Lycorma delicatula. The sequence continues at coordinate 42,169,971 of NC_134455.1, read as the reverse complement.
AGTCAAATGTACATATGATGTACGACTGCCCGGCCCTTGGGGGGGGCCAGAGACCGTGCCACCCTGGAACTTAGAGGTCAGGGGGAAACCTGGCCGCTCACAAGCGGCGAGGCAGTGTGGCGAGAGCCGCACTGTCGGACCGTGTGGGAGTTCCTCGATGAGGTTGCTATGTTCAACCGTCATCGGTAAATTTAAGGGAATAAATGTAAATGCATTTAGACTCCTGAAAGCTTTGCTGCTGGAAACCAATTGCCTTGGTAAGAGGGCTGGCCACCAGCCAAATCAGCTCCAAGCGCTGTTAAATGGTGGACAGGTACTAGCTGGCATACAGCGACCGAGGCGTGGCAGCCAAAATTGCTGTCTTTTTAATTAATCGACGTAAATAAATTGTACAAGGGGTGCGCCTCCCCGATCTAGTTTTATGTTTGACAAGTGAGCGATTGGGACACTTCAGCGGGTGCTGTATGGCGCCCTGCTTGATTCGCTCACGCATGTTAGGTAGCTCACTAGGAGCTTTTAGGATTTGGGTCGCTAAACTGTTCGAGGCTCAGTAGCCGTTCTTGGCACGGAACATTTGGTCTATGCTCTAGGGCGACCGAATGGGGTGGTGGTGGGAGAAATGCCAGTTAACCAAAAAACCTTATTCTTCATCTGAAGTAATACCTTACGGTAGTTCCGGAGGCTAAAAAGAAAACACGAAAGCTAAAAGGAGGATTTATGTTAACTAAATGAAGACAACAGTCTGCCGAGAAAAGTGATAATCTGGAGTACAGTTTTTTTTATATATACGAGGTGTGATGAAAAAGAGTGCCAAAGAAGCTCACGAAATGTTAGAATCGGTGTACGGCGATAATGCGGTAACTTTGAATTTTGTGTACAAGTGGTATGACCGATTTAAAAACGGAAATGAGTCTGTTAAAGACGAGCAGCGTGCGGGACGTCCAGTAACCCCAAAACAATTGAAAATGTGCAAAAAGTGGAAACAGTGGTTCAGAGTTCGTTCCAAGAGGAACAACTGTAAACTCTGAATTTTATAAGGGTGTAGTGCAACGTTTGCGAAACGACGTACGAAGAAAGCGACCAGAAAAATGGACCGACGGCTTCCTTCTTCACCACGATAACGCGCCGTGTCACACCTCGCTTCTCATTTTTGGCCGAAAAAAGTGTTCCTGTCTGTCCACATCCGCCATACTCACCGGATTTAGCACCATGCGACTTTTTGGCTCTTCCCAAAAATTAAAACTGCGCTTAAAGGAAAACGTTTTGACACCATCGCTGACATTGAGAGGGCCACTACCGAGCAGCTAAAAGCCCTTCCGAAAGACTCCTTCCAGAAATGCCTCCAGTCATGGAGTCAATGTTGGGATAAGTGCATCGCTAGCTAAGGACAGTACCTTAAAGTAGATTAAATCGAATTCTATGTAACCTTATTACTTTTTTTAATAAAAAATTATTCACCGTATTTTTTTATCACACCTCGTATATATATATATATATAAAATGTCAGTTAAGGCAAACCGTGTTGACGAATTTCCGTCTAGTCTGATATGTTCTCAGTCAGCTTATTAAGATCTACAATCACCTGATACTGAAAATAGTAATGTATTTCTTTGTATTACCTACTGAAAATGTGTGTATACTGAAAAATTGTTATCGCACAAAAACAATTTGTTTCATATTACCTATCCCGATTATTCTTATCTCTAATTTAAAAAAATTATAAATAAGTTCCATAATTCAAAAATAAATGAAATTAAATTTCACCTGTTTTGCTATCGGAGATGATGTTGCACTTCTAATCCAAAACACAGAATTTTCAGAAATTCAACTTGAACTTATCAAAGTTAAAGCGGAAAAAACTAAATTTATGACAAATAAAAAATACATGAATCACATTAAAGTTTATCTTTGAAAAACACCAAAGTGTCAAAATCATTAATATTTTAGGAAAACGACCCGACAAAATGACAGTAAAATTGGTTCTTTAAAAACATGAAACTGGAGCGATGAAAAAAGCATTCAGAATATTTAAATGGTATGTATTAAAAAAATTCCTTTCCATGAACACAAATATAAGATAACAGTAATTAAATCCAAAAGTCTTTACATATCTGAATGTTTAAATCAAAATAGAACTGAAGAAATACAAAATTAAGAGAACGACGGAATTTAGAAAATAAAGAATGATTCCGAAGTATACATAAAATAGTTTACTCTTCAATAAGAAAGAAAAGATAAAAGTTTTACAGACATATTGCAAGAACGGTAAAAAATATCGATAAATAAAATATTTGAATTCTGTAAAAAAGAGAAACACTGAGTTCTCAGAAGTTCAGAAAAACTTGAGAAAAACAGATCTCTGAAGAAAAAATCCAGTGTAGGAAAACTTTTACGAAAAGTCATAAAATCGGAATATTTTTAAGCCAAAATAAAAAATGGATTTTAAAATCCAGTGAATTAAAAATACAAGAAGCGGCTCAAAATAATAATGAAGGATATTGAAAAAAATATTTTATCTGTATCCGTGCCAAAATCTGTATTTTTACACAACTTCAATTTTTCAGATTTTTGGTTCAGCTAGAGTTTTATTCGAATAGGCATAGATACTACTACTCATTACTATTTTTAATTTTTTGTGGAATACATTTTATCACAAAAAAATTTACGATTGATTTTCATCACGTAAAGACTTCATACATCGATTATATTTTATCTAACTAAAATTATATTCTCAAATAATACTGAGTTTTTATATCTATATTATCAATCTTGTTTTTAAAAATTATCAGCGACTAACAAGATATTAAATTATATTAAATAACTATAGTAGTAGTAATAATAAAAAAAAATTACTTACCGTAAAGCCTTATTGAACCCTCAGTTTCACCGAGGGAATTTTTTGATATACAACGATAATTGCCAAAATCGTGAGCTTGTAAATTCCGGACGGTAAGCTTCATATGAGCACGGTAACTATTTTCTGAAATTTCAGTCGCATATTTATGTGTTGGCAACAGCATAACACTTTGATATACCCAGTAACTAATCGCGCGTGGGTATGCTTCTGTGTGACAATCCGATGTAACATCGGTTCCAGCTGGTGCACCTACTAATTGGTTTGGCACCCGTATCATAGGCGAAATTGTAAAACAAAAAAAGCAAAGTTTTAAAACCTTTAAATAAAATACGCGCGTGCATGTGCCAACATACATACATACAAATAAAATATGTTAAATGATTATTGAAATGAAATAACTCAGAAAAAGATTAACGGAAAATGAAAATTTATACCGTGAAAGTATTTCGTTTTTTACACAATAATTTTCGAAAGAAATAAATTTCAGCGAAAGAAGTTCTTTCTGCAGTTCATTATCAAAGTAAACATTATCGTGCACTATATAATGGAAGCATAGTAAACAGAGTGTACTGATTAATTCTGGTGAAAATTAGTGTAGCTTACAATTTTCTTTTTAAATTAAAATTAAATTATTATGTTTACAATTTTTTTTTAATTTAAGAATACAAATGATACTGGTATTTATAATATTTATGAAAAGTATTTTTTGTTTGATTAATTATTATTCTTTCCATAATTTTTTTTTCTTATGTAATTAATTTAATTACATTTATTTCACTTTTAATTAGCTTATTAGCTTATTAGCTTCACTTTTATTTAGCTTATTTTATTTGCTTATTTTACCTTTTTAAACATAAAAAATAAATTTTTTCGACTTGGTTGACTACATATAACTTTATATTTTTCTTTAAGTCACAGAAAGCTCTGTTTTGTTAGATCGTATATCCCGAAATTTATGTTAAAAAAAGTCACTAGCACAATATGTGTTTGAGAAGTTATAAATAGTCTGAGAAGGTACTAACCGTTGAGGAAAAAAATTAGTCGTTAACGAATGTAAATTCACATTTATTTGTAGTGATTATGTGTTCTATAACTGTTAACAATTTTTCTCTGAAATATTCAAATTTACATATATATATTTTTTTAAATTTCTATTAACTTTCATTATTTCTACTTCATTTCCATTAAATTTTGTATCTTGATCTTTAAAGGAAATACGATTGGATTAAATGGCCACTGCCTGGACGTACCATTACATACTTTTTTTTGAGGTTCCATTGTAGGTGTTAATTTCCTTTTAAATATCATACATTCTCATCTCATCTTTTTGATCTGCGCCAGGTTTTTTACTTGCTTAAGGATTACATATTTCATTGAATTATTATATTATTGATATCTATATATGGTAAAACCTAATCTGCCTCCTCACCCCTCCGGAAACTGTAAAAAATTGAGCCCAACGTCATTTTCTCCTTTCCTAATATAATAATACTCGTAAAATTAAAACATAATGTTCACAATTTTTTTTTTTTTTTTAATTCCTTTTACGAAGTAAAGGAAGTATTGTGATCTTGAAAAATTTTAGTTTTCAGATCTAAACTGAAATATCCATTTTGACCATCCCTGAATCCATTTTCACTAGGTTCGGCGTGACGTCTGCACGTACGTATGTATGTATCTCGCATAACTAAAAAATCGATTAGACGTAGGATGTTTCAATTTTGAATTTAGGACTGTCGTAACATCTAGTTGTGCACCTTCCCTTTTTATTGCGATCGAATGGATCAAAAGTGTACAAAAAAAATTCCAAAAGATTTGGATTTTCTACTTTCTGTTAACTGCAATAATAAGCCCTCATTGAAAGCGTTTCAACGATATATCATGCGGTACTTATTATCATCGGTTCCAGAGTTATAACCAAATAAAATGTCATTTAATAAAATATTTAGATCATACAAGGAGATGGTACATCGGTTCAAATCAGATTCCATTTCTTTTTTTAATTTAAATATATCGGTTTATAAATAATTATTAACCTCTGATTGTTAAAAAAAAAATGTGTATATGTAATTTAATAGGCGTACATGGAAATCATGTGGTGACCCTACCGGATTTTTTTTTCTGTGAATTAACTTGTTGCACTTTGTTGAAATTAAGTAAGTTTGATAAAATATCTTTTATCTCTTACTATTAAAAAAATACATTATTTTTAAAATTAAAACGAAAATTTATCAATATAGATTTTATTTTTAAATATTAAGTTCATTAATCCACACAACATAAACAAAAGAGTTGTAATTTTAGTGTTCGCATTCAGCTTAAATGTGATCGTTCCTCGGACATAAAATTGATAATTAGTATTAGCCCCTTGCGATCATATTTATTCATTTTCTAAAAAAAGAAAATTTTAAGTTATTTCAAAATAGTAAACATTTATTTATCTGTAAATTAATAACACAAATTTTATATATGTATAAAAACTAAAACTAGTGAAACTACTGGTGGTTTAGCTACTATCAACAATCTGATTAAATTTTTAATTTGTTTCATCCTGATAATGAATTATTAAAAAAATTAATTTTTTTTAAATTGTCAAATCGGTAGGTTGCAAGATTAAAAATATATAATTAATATATAATATATAATACATATATATATTTTAGTAAGATAAATTTTATGAAATCCATCTTGCTATAGAAATAGTATTTCATATTTTTTTCAAGAATTTATTATAACCAGCTCATTTTTAAAAAGATATTACTCCAAATTTTATCATAGTCGTTCCTGAAAATCTTGAAGCCAGACAGCATGTTGACGCATACCTAAATACTTATGCACATTGGTAAAATAATATAAGCTATATTTTTGTATTGTAAAAAAAAAAGAAAAGATATTTAGAAATATGAAAAGCAACAGTTACAATTTATGACCAGTAACGATACTTTCTCTTGTATATTATGATAGACTTAATAAGAAGATGTAAAAATTTACAAGAAAAGAAGTATTTTAAATATTAATGTAGTCTTTAATAGGTTAACAAAAAATCAAATATTAGGTACAAAATGGAATCTGTAATCTATGCAACCTTCCCTCTTTTAGTATCGAGTTCGTAAATGTTCAGGTATTTATAATATCTAAAAAAATAAATAAATACAAATCAGAATCGACTTACAAATATTTTTTGTAAACAATTGATTCTTCAAAACGATCGGCTTAAGTAAATACTCAGTACTCTGTTCGATCTCAGAGAGTGTTTAATGAAATTAAACGTTTCATTAACTCTCTTAAAAAGCCATCAGCATATGTTTTTACATTAATATCACTGAATTAAAATATTTTTTTTTTTACTATTATAATGAAAATAATATGTTTTAGGTAGATAATTCAGAATAAAATTTTAAAAAATTGCCAAGCTTTAAAGCGCTTAATTTTCTTTTTTAAATCGATGTCATACCTTCCGTACTCCTATAGAACATATAAAATAAATAAACGGATATTTTATTGTAATAGATATATAAAGAGAAATTATACAAATAACATAATCCGTGGATAGAAAAAGAAACTAACTTGGATGGTTCATGAACCCATTATAAAACCTTCATTAGAAGTAATTTAAAAAAATATATATATAGAAATTAATTATAAAATAAAATAGTAAATATCATGAAAGTTTTTTATTAATTATTTAAAATAAAAATAAATACCACGAAATAATTGTAAAAAGACTACATAAAGACACTAAATAAATAAAAAGCTACAGAATAGATAACGATAAAAACGATTCAAAAGGTGTTAATGAAAATTATTTGAGCATATAATTTACGTACGAGTTGAACGGAATGAAGAAAATTCAGGGATTTTTAAATACTTTAACTATTTTATTTAAAAATATATATCGACAAAGTAATATTATTTTTGATAAAATAAACTCTTTTAATTGTAAGTTAAATAAATTGGTAAAGATATTTTTTAAATGGTTCGATAATTTATTAAAAATGGCAACAAAAGCGTAATTATAATTGCCTTTCTCGTAAACCGTATATAGTATTATATTAGACTAAAGCAGTTCTGATGTCTGGATTGGTACCGTTGATGTTAAAACTTTTTTTTTTTAAGTGACCAATTTTTTTAAGCAAAGATTGTACATTCATAATTATATATATAAAAATAAGTTAAGTTTATTAATTTTCTAATATCGGCCAACAAAATCTATATTTATGGGATGCAAACATAACATTACAATTCAATAATCACAAATTAATAATGGTTGCCAAATTATGGTTCAAGTAAGTTCATAAACACTTCTGGGATAGTAATATATAAATTAGAATAATTTTGAATTTAATAAAGCTAGATATTTCATTTCAAAGTTAATTTGTAAGTTTTATCGTCTATTAAAAAAAAAAAATATATATATCTATATATAGTCAAGAAGTTTTTATTCCGTTGACAATAAAATATGATGTACCTTCAGGAAAGGAAGTTTTTTCTTTCTCAAGACAAAATTTATGTCTAGCAGTAATTATATCTAGATAAATAAATGTTCCTAGAACCTTTATTTAATTATAATAAAATATTATGTAATGTGTTATTTACATACCCCCTGATTTACGACCATACTTTCTCCTTAAATTATAAAAATGCATGAGCAAATAAGAAAAATTACTATCAAGGAAATGTGAAAAAATATTACATTTATTAATTCTGTACTGTCTTATGAGGTAAGCAGAAGAGAGTTTAATAGTATTCTAGCTTTAGTAGTTAAAAAGTGAGCTATTATTTTACGAAACAGAGAAACGTTGGAAAACGGCCGACCTCTAACGAATATATAGAATCCTGATAGAAGAAAATTGTAAATACCTCAACCGAAACTTAATTTGGTATCGATGTAGAACTATGAAATTTATAAATGTTCACCGATTGAATGTACACGTTTCATTTTAAATTATGTTATTCTAAAAATAAGAAGAATTTTAGATCATATCGAAGCCGATAAATCACTAAATTAATTAAAGAGTCGCTAATTAATTTAGTGATCGCTAAATTAAAGAGTGATAACACGAAGTTTTGATTTTTGAAGTTTTTGTCCTTTGAAGTTTAAAATCTGAGCTTGTAAGTCAGATTCTGCATCGATTTTAAGATATAATGCAGAGATTGCATTTATAATTGATAAATAAAATCCTTTTGGGTAGAGAGAGGTGTTCAGCCAGAGACCCGATCTTTTGTCTAAACCCCTTCTTTACTTACACAGATCAAGAAATTAAAACATTCGATAAAAAGCGGTAACTAAAGATAAAGGAATTTTGTTAACTGTTTTTAACCGTTCACTTTTGGTATACATTTCACGGACGGAAAAAAGCGGAATGTGTAGGAAGTGTACAAGTGGATCAAAAAGGGCTATTATCAGTCAACCACAGGCTTAATAGTTAATAAAACTCCGGTAGAGAGTTGAATATAAGTTGTCGTGAATATAATAAACCGATATAATCTAAATAGTTTTCGGGACAATGTGTAAAAAATGGTAAATACCATAGAACAGTATTCCAATAAAGAGATTATTGAAATTAGGCAACAAGAGTAAGTTTACCAAGAATTTGAAGAGACAAGAAAAAAATCAGATTCTTATAAATTAACGAAAATATATAAGATATTGAATTAATACCTAACAATTATGGAATCACGCAATCCACGTTTTTCATGTATACTGCGAAAAACGTTAGGATATAACACTGTTATAATGTGATGTGTGCTACAAGGAAATTTATAAAAGAAGAAGACTTTCAGAGTACAAGAGCCGTTTTAAAAAACTATATAGAACATAATGCTTCCCACAATCCTCTACATCAAAATTTAATTTAATATTTCCTACCGACAACATTTACCCGATAAGGTGAAAATAAGATTACAATGTTGTAATTTTACGCTTTTATAATTACTTCAATTAAGTTGTGTTTTTTAATTACTTCAATATATTTGTTTAATTTTTAAAAATCGTATACTTTTTTATCTTAACAATTTTACATCTGCACTAATCTCGTTATTCTAGTAAATAAATGGAAAAAATGGCAAAATAATAGTTTTATTTCAGTTTATAAAAATAAATTTATTAATTTAATGAAATAAATAAATTATTTTTTGATTCAAATTTACGAAAATAAATACTATTACGTTAGACAATATATATACTCGCGAGTGAAGCTACGATGGGGATGCGAATATATAGGCTCTATATATATAATACAATTTAGGAATAATAAATAATATTTTGTTAAAATTTTTTTTAAAATTAATATAATATTAAAAAGTAAAAAGTAATTGAGTTATTACAAAAATAAAATTTATTAAAATAAATTCACAATCGTGCATGAAAATTTAAGCAAGTCTCACTTTTAATAAAGATACGTTAAACAATATTATACCGACAGGAAAATGTAATTGAATAATCATTGCGGTCAATTTTCTTTTGCTATTTTATGAGCGTCATTTTTTCCTTTAAAATTACGTACATATTTTAAATGAAATAATTGTCGTTTATAATAATTTCATCTTGAATTATTCCATCGAAACAATAACAAAAGAGTAAAATTACAACTCTGCGGAGTTAGGTTGTTGTCAGAATCTATTTACAACTGAGGATGAGATATAATGGCTGAACGGTTATATTTAATGAAGTATGTTTTAGAATTATACTTTATAACCGAAAGTATAATAAAAATTTAAAGGGTTTCCATAAATAAAATAATCTGTCCGCCGTATTTAAAAATCTGATGTGGACAGCACATAACTTCCTTATACGCCTTTTAAATTACGCGTACACGTTATTTTACAATCAGGGATTAACAATTATTAATAAATTATTAATAAGTCGGATTTGAACCGATGTGCCTTCACCTTTTAAGAAATAAATATTTCATTAATTAACATTTTATTCGGCTACAACTCTAGAACCGATGAAGGTTACCTCTTACCTCTTGATACAGGTGAAAAGCTCTCGATGAGGGCTTATTACTGCAACTAAGAAAAGCCCAAAATCCAATTTTTTTTTATTTTCGGATTTTTTGGACACATCGGGTTCAGTCCATCGCAATCAAAAAGAGAGGTGCACAACTGGGTTTTACAACAGTCCTAAATCCAAAATTTCAACATTCTACGGCTTATCGTTTTTGGTTTATGCGAGATACGTATATATATATATATATACATACATACGCCGAAACTAAAATGTATTCAGGGTTAGTCAAAATGGACATTTCTGTTGAAATAGGAAAATCGAAAATTTTCGCGATCATAATACTTCCTTTACTTCGTACAACGAAGTAAAAACGGCAAAGATTTCAAACAAGCCACCGGGTATTTTTTAAAGTACTCAAAAATCGAGGGAAATTTTTCCATTTCAAGTTCTTTGTAGATTTTCTACAAAGAAGTTTACGAGATCTCAACGGTGACACACTCGAATGAAAAATGAATACTTTATAAAAAACATTTCTTGTATGTACCGCCTACTATTTGATATTTATTTTGGTTTAATAAAAATATACTAATAAAAGTGTGAAAAAAACCTAACAACCAGAAATGTTTATTTTGGTTTCTTCGGTCATGTTATTTGTTATAAATAAAAAATATTGCTTCACAATCTTTTAAACAAACGTATTATCTTGCTATAAATACGTTCGTTATTAGTTAATCGATTATTTTTACAGTGCCATCTACTAAAAGCATTTTAAATATATTTAAAAATAGGTGCAACGAAGTAGGGTGAGATTGTCAAGTAAAGAAATATTTCTTTACAACTTCTCAATTTCTGATCGGTGTTTAGAGACCGATTAGAAAAGTAATAAGAGGTCTTCCGCATAATATTATGAACATTTGGTAATCGAAAGAACAATTTTTTTCTTATAATTCGTTTTTTGAAGATCCTATTATTTTAATGAATACATAACTAGATTTAAAAATTTTTGTTTTTAATGAAATAAAATCTTATAAAACAACTAATTTTAATTAATATAAAATTAATTATTTAACGTCATCTTTTGGATCGTATCAAAAATATTATAAAAGAAAATCCTAATGTAGCTTCCAAAATAAATGAAGTGCATGAGCAAACTGAAAAACTTTGCAAATGAAAGTATAATAACCGAAAAGAAAATATAAATTATGTCTTTCTCATTTTGAAAGTGAACTAAAAGAGGTAGGGAAGAAAGATCGTTTCTGTAACTTTAAAAGGAAATAAAATAAAAGAAAAAAACTGAAGAAAGTTACCCAGAAGCCACTCAAACGTAAACAGATGATATCTGATTTCAGAAATATTTATAATGCGAAATAAGGCCGGTCGAAAGTCGAGGCGAGTAGAGATAATAATTAACGATAAGAAGAGAAGAGTAAAGCTTCCTCTGAATGGAGCTTCCATCAGCCGCCGCAGTTCAAGCTCAGCGTGCCTCTTCTAATAATTCATATTCCGCCACCATACCGACCTATCCTCGTCATATCCCTCACCTACCCGTGTTTCCCGCTTACCGCATAGACCTCTGAGAATCTCCGTCTCATATCTAACCTAGTCCTATCTTTACACGGTACGGTTTAGTAACTAACATCTCATTATTTTGCATAGTTAATAGACATATACTTAACACAACATCGTAAAAAATTAGTTATTATAAAAACCTTTAATAGTAAATTTTTTTTGTACACGTTTCATTTAAAATTAAAAATAATAACAGTCGATCAAAAAACTACTTAATAATTGAAAATAAAATTAAATAGTTTCTAAACTTTAAAAACTGATAAACGTTAATTAAAAAAAAAAATTATAGTAGCTTTCCATTCCTTAACACTTTCGTTCGCTTATAAACGTTCAAAAAACATTTACTTTTAACTCCCATCTGTACGCCAGATTGGGTCTTCTAACTCCCATTAGAAGACCCGATCTGGCGTACAGATTAAAAAAAAAAAAACGTTTACTTTAATAATTTTTTTTTATTTATTTTTTATCGCGCTACTGTTTTGATGAATAAAAATATTTTTACATACCGATTATGTTTTTTTTAAATTTAGATTAGAATGAGTTGATAATTTTTCAAAAGAAACAAAATAAAATAACGAAAAGTAGGTCTTGTGCAGAATAGCACACTAATATTTTTTTTTTGTAGATTTGAAAGCGACATTATAATTACTTCCTTGTACGAAGTAAAGGAAGTATTGTGATCTCGAAAAATTTTAGTTTTCAGATTTCAACGGAAATATCCATTTTGATTAGTTTCGGCGTGACGTCTGTACGTACGTGTGTATGTACATATCTCGCATAACTCAAAAAAGATTAGCCGTAGTATGTTGAAATTTTTGATTTAGGACTGTTGTAACACCTATAAGTAGACCTCCCCCTTTTGTTTTCAATAAACTGAACTAGAAGTGTCCAAAAAAGCCCCCCCCAAAAAAAAAATTGGATTACGGACTTTTTTTTAACCGCAATAAGCTGTCATTGAGAGTTTTTCAACCGTATATTACAGGTGGTATTTATTTTCATCGGTTACAGAGTTATAGAAATGAAATAGGCATCCGTTAGAATCGTACTTCATCTCCTTTTTTATTTTTTTAACGTTTTTTAAAATTAAATATTTTATTTTTTTGAATAATTATATGAAACAATAAAATCGATTAGCGAAACAAAATATTATGTACTTTTAAAAATGTGAACGTGTAATTTAATAGGCATTATTACATAAGTGTACATGTATTAGATTTGGTGAAACATTTGATTATTTAATATTAATTGAAAATTAGTGTAATTAAGTATCGTATTATTTTTGGATTTTCTAGTTTAATTTTTCTGGAATTTCTGAATAATTTAATCAACATTACAGTTAACTACAGAGCGACTGAAAAATAGACCCTCGCAATAACAACATATACACTGAGGCATACAGTTCCCATCTTTAATAAATTGCAAAAAATTCTTATCTTTAGTTCATTACTTCTCTGATATTGTTGGACATCATTCTTCCTAAGTCAAAGTCGATTATAATTTCGTTTATTTCTCTTTTGTCACCGATCATTTAAACGCCGATCGGTTTGATATAATTCATCTGATCTTAAATTGTGTACACATTCTCTAGTTTTCAAATTTTTTTTCTCGTTATATTCATCATCCTCTCTTAATCTTTTTATTCTTTCCTCGGTCATCTCTCATCGAGTAAAGTTCTACTGCAGTACTCGTTCGATGCACTTCATCGTCCTATTTAATTCATCATTAACAGGTAAGCAAAATTATGTTAAAATTTAATTATTTACAGTTAATGTATACCGATTGTAATAATAATATTAATCGTATAAATAAAGTTCACGTTTGATTTATAATAATTATTAACCTCTGATTGTAAAAAAAATTACGATAAATTAGAATTCAATAAGTTATTAATGAAATAAAATTTCATGTACTTTTCATTTTTAGAAAATGTTTATATGTAATTTAATAGTTGTACAAGGAAATCGTGCGGTGTCGATATCTGATTTTTTTAATTTTTGGAAACGTTGAAAATTCCTTGTAACGGTTATTTGATCTATATTAGTGTCATTTGTTTAATTGATTACACTAATTATATCATTTAATTCCGTTATTGTTTGCTTATATTACATGTCCGTTAGAAAATCGGGGCCCTAAAGCTGATTTGAACCAAAATTATCGTATATCATAAAATCTATAACAGAAACGGAGAAAGTAATAAATACGTCTAGGAGCTATTTAATATTTTGATATACGTGCGAGTATGAGTAGTTGTTTCTTCTCCCTTTCAATAACACGCATTACCAGGTAACGGTGGATTGAATTATCGTAATACGGTACACTAATGCGTAATACAAAATTCAATATTCAATGACAAATCGACAATAATTATCGATAATTGCCTATGGCGTAGGCCAAAATAGAAAAACGGTTAATTTGTAAAACGGGAGGCTATTAAATAAATTAAACGTAACGATATATCAAACCCACATTTTGTATAAACGTAGTAAATAAACCATTTTACATCGAATATTTACAATAAAGGATCAGAAATCAAATTAAAGGAAAAATATAAAAGACAAAATGTAAAAAAATTAATCAGAACGTCCACGCAAATAAAACTCCTCGTTTTTTTCCTACCGAATTTCTCTCTAAATAAATTTACGAAATTATAAAGTAATAAATAAAAATTAAAAAAAAATAATGTAATTTCAAGAAATATTTAAGTAAATGTAGTTTACATAGTATCGATGAGATGGACACTACAACCACGATTAGCTTTATAAAGAAAATTATTCCGTTATTATACCTTCTTGATTTTGTCATCCGTTCTCTTATGGCAGTAGATATGAACAACCGACGACAGTTAATACTTTATTACAATACCGCAATTATGAATTTCTTTTTTTTGATACGATTAAAAATTTGCTACCGGTATTAAATATTTTCTCCGATTAATGAATAGTCGCGTTGAATATGTTTATAATTGATTTGAACGAGAGAAATCTTAACAGAAATTAATTCTTCTATATTCCATTCATTTATGGTGACACCCTGTAATAACTGCCGATGAATGACAATAAAATGAATTGTTTGTGTAGCGTGCAAAACAAAGTGACATGCCTGACCGGGATCCGAAACCAAAATCTCAGTATGAAAGGCAGAGGGGATAACACTCCGCTACAGATATCGGCATGAATTAGTTAAAACAGTTGAAGAAAAAACCTGAAATGTGAATGATCAAACTCTAACTACTGATACACGAAAAAGTATATATATATATATATATATATATATTGTATAATAACACTAACATTGAAACAATAATAAAAAAAAGAAAAGGTAGTTTATGCGATCAAAAGAAGAAAAACTACAAGAGAAGTAGAACTTCTCTCCAGTCGTACCAACGACTCAAGAAAGTTATACAAAGAAATAACCAGCTTTAAAAAAATATCAGAAAAAAGCAGCCGTGATTAATAAACACAACAGCATGCTGTCAAATGATGAAAAAATAAGCAATAGATGGCGGGAGTACTTTAGTGACCTCCTTAGTCCTAAAGAGCCTGGAAAAATGTAAAAGTTTTCAACAAAATCCTCATTTGAGCCGCATATTCCAAAGCAAACAACTACTGAAATTAAAGGGATTATCAAGAGATTAAAAAGGATAGAGCTAGTGCTGATTAAATAGCTGCTGAACTATTAAAAGTAGGCCATGATTTACAGGAAAGATTTCATAATCTTATTGTTAAAATATGGAAAAAGGAAGAGCTATCAAAAGAATGGATCGATGTACTGATAGTCCCGTCGTTCAAAAAAAGGAGACTTAAATTGCTGTACAAACTACGGGAAAATTTCATTTCTTTCAACAAGCTATTAAGTATCGTAACAGCATAGTACTGAATAGATTATAATTATAAGTAGAAGACATTACTGACGGTTACCGACGCGATTTAAAAAAAAAAATCAATCCACAATAAATCAAATACTTACATTACTGGAAATATTTGAGAAAAACTGGGAGAATGCATGAGAATTCTACTGTATATTCGTAGAATTAAAGAAGGTATAGGATTCTGATTATGGAATACAATGAGCGAACTGGAAATACCTAAAAAATTAAGGAGTGTGGCTAGAATCTGCATGCAGAATGGAAGTAACATAGTATTATATAAGAGAGCGAGTCAAATCGGATTACTTTTCGGTTCAAACAAATCTTAAAAAAATAAAAAGTTTTACCGGCCATGTCGTTCCAACACTGCTCTGGAGAAAGCGGTACAAGCAGCAAAGGAACAAAATCAGGAAATTGTTGTCCTTACCGATGCGGATGATCGGGCTACGGCAGGAGGTACTAAGGATACGTCGGTAACATCGTTTTAAAATATAAAAAATGTAGCAGAGAAGATTCGGTTACCTGAGGGAACAACAGAATATTTACACGTCACAAGCAAAACAGAAAGTAGCACAAAGAATCCTCTACAGACAGATGATGTATCCTTTCAGAATAACGATTCCTTTAAATACCTCGGTGTAATTTTCAACAACAGAAACATAATTGTAGAGGAAATGGAGGTAAGACTGCAAGCCGGAAATAGAGTATTCTACGTTCTAAATAATCTTAATACTTCCAAGTAACTATCGCATAAAGCAAAAATTATTATACTCGTATAAACAACAATAATTCAACCGTTTGCTTTATACGGGTGTGAAATAAGGAATACCTCAAAACTAACAGAAAGTAGAATCCAATTCTTTGAAAATAAAATCTTTTGCACCGTATTTGGGCCTATTAAAGACAAAATATCACACAAGCGAAGGAGAAGTAAAAATATTAAAATTCACGATTTATACAAAGAACCCCCTATCGACAGAGTTGTAAAGCCGAATAAACTGAGGTGGCCCAGGTTTTTGTGAAAGAAGAATTTTCAAGAGTGGTGTGGAGTGACCACGTCGTCGACCAAGACGACGCTGGATGTACTAGGGGATTTGCGGGAGACTGAAGTGCAATTGAACTATTAAGATATGGAGGACAATTGTCCTCCGTTTTGAGAGATTGAGGATAATTGTTTGCAGCCAACAGCCACCAGGGCTCAGAGTGCAAAAGAATAATAATAATAAAATATACGTATTTCGTAGAGTATATTAACGAACCAAATCATAATTATGATTTAACATATAATACTTCTACCGTCCACCTAACCACCAGAAATAAAGTGTATTACGCTATTTATTCATTTTATACAAAATATTAAATCGATTATTAGATATATTTAATTTCTTAAGAAGACATATATATATATATATATAATGATCTTTTTATTTTTCTCTAACTACATCTCAATATAATAATTATTTTGTAATTTATTCCAAAAGAATGTATAAAACACGTATTGAACAAATAAAAAATACATAATACAATTCGAAGAAATTTTAGGTTTTTTTACGATTTACACGCACTTTTTTAGTTTTTTGTTCGTATTTTACAAAAATGTGGTCTTTATAAAAAGTTATTTTTACTAAATTTAATTACATAAGTTTACTCGTAATTAAATTTTCAAAAGACTTTTTCTTAAATTTTATTTTATTATTGGAAATTTATCAAAGGAAATTTCACTAAAACTAAAAACGCTTGTTTTCCGATTCCAATTTTTGGGGATTTTACAAGAATTTTCCCGAAGAGTACTACATTTCTTAGACCTAATATTTCATTTAAGATCGCATAGTTATTTGTTTCCTTATAGTTCTAATATAACATTTGATCGTTTGAAATCTTGTCGAATTTTTTCGATAGATTAAACTCGAAAATAAAACCTTTCTGGACCTATATTTAAAATTTGTGTTTTCCATTATTTTGATTTGCGGTACTTTCTGTACAGGTATATATTATATAGTATACGGTTAAAAGTGTATTAATTTAAGTTATAATGAATTAATAAATATTTTCACCCTTTGCCGTCAAAATTTTATTCATTATTTAATCGTAGGGTGGAGGAAAATATATTCTTTTAATAACATTTAATAAATTGTTGCGCTGCTAAAAGAAATTGCTTTAAATCGCTTCAAAAATCTATGTTGAATTTAAATGAACTTAGAATTTTCAAATTATGAAAATTAAGGAATGAAAAAAAGGATAAGGACGCTTGGCATGTAGATATGATTTAATTACATACTAATAATAAATTAGGTACTAATAATTAATTAAGTACTATTAATTAATTAGGTAACTGATTCTTAATCGTGATGTAATAACAAGTAATCGGGCGCTTAGTATAATAGTGTTTCAACGGAATTTCTCAGAAAATCGTTGAGGCTTTCAGTAATGCTCTAATTTTTCTAGTTTGTGTTGATTTTTCTACTTAAGGTATAGTATTTAATTTAACAAATAATTTTCATTATCGCTGTTACTATTTGCATTATTTTTTTTTTCGGTAGAGAAATTTGATTATCCCAAATTTTAAAAAATCGATTAACGATGGAAACCGTTTCGGAAAACAAATTTAGAGACGGTTTATAAACCACTGGTCTATTTTAAAATTTAAAAAGAATGTCTAAAAACCTGCAGATTACGTTAAAAATAAAACATGCTGGCAAAGGACCGCATAACTTCCCGGTTTTGTTCTTAATGTTTGGTTTTATCCATTAATTACTTAATAAAGGGAAAAAATTAAAATTTGTAGTAAAAGAAAAGATAAACATTTTAATTAAAATTTTGGTTTAATAAAAATACGTTTAACGATATTAGAAGAAAACTAATAAAACGTGAAATCAGGTGCCTGTTCTTAGCCGCTTGACGGTAGGGCTTGCAGATGGAAATTTTATGCTTGTTTTCACTCAAAACGTTTTTATGATCCACGTTGTTTGTCGACCGATTTGAAGAAATGAGATGTCATTTTCTTCAAAATAGCAGTCTCAACAATTTATGTAATTAAAAAAAATAACTTGAAAAAATTAATATTTTTAGAAATATTAATGTTAATGAACACCGATTTTTTAAGTAATCCCGTGATACTCTCTTGTCCGTCGAGTCGAAAATCAGCCCAAAGCTGGGATAAATATACCGAAATATTTTTTGACAAATTTCAACTTTCCTTGGTCAACGGGTTTATGAGGTAAGAAGCGAAAACCGTTTAGAATAAATTTTGAATATCCCTCCATCCGTAAATCGCGTCGTCTTAGAACTTTGGAATTTTAAATAGCTTAATCGTTTTAAAGATCGATTTTATACAATTACTACAAAAAAAAATTTTAAAGTTTGAAAATGGCATTACCATCTTTCCCGAAATTAAATTTTGTCCGAAATTTAATTCCATCAATACCTCCTATATAGAAATGTTTTAAGACGCGTTCAATAAATTTATATTGAATCGGTCTGGAGATATTTATCAAAACAGAGTATGTACATACATCTTCCAAAAATTTATACAAATTTTTTTACGTTTTTTTGGACTCGGTAGATCGTGAAACTACATTAGAAAAAACCCGACATCAAAATTTTTGGCAAACGTTAATTAAACACTAATCATTAAAACGATAAGTTAATGAAACGCGGCAAAAAAAGCAAATGCTATTTTGTATTCTTTTTATCTAAGGAAATATACAAGAAGCTAGATTTCTACCCGACGATCAGCTCGTAAAATACTTTAGAAAGTTTGTAAAATAAATGAAATATTATTCGTTTCACGTTCATTAATACGATTTTGTTTCTTTTATACCTATAATAAAAAAATACAATTTTTTTTTTGTATATACACTGTATTACAAATAATCGTTAAACTCGTATATTTGCACGAAATTTGTTAAGTATCTTTAAATTAATTTTTCTGGTATATTCGCATTTCCGTATATGACGGAATTCATAACGGATACGGTGGATTATGTCAAACATCAGTCGTATCTGAACGGCGAACGATGGATAGTTGTAACCTCATCGTTGTAAAAATACAACAGAACACAACAGAAATGGGAATTTTAATCTGTGAAAATAAATTGAAAATTTATATAAACAATAACTACGCGGGCGTACAAAGCAACAATTTATTTATAGAATTTTCACATCGCTTTTCATAATAATTCAAAAGAAAAAGAAACACGATAAAGCGAAAATCAAAACAAAGGTAGAAATAGATTATCGACAAGTTAAGTCTAAAAATATTTTAACTTTCAATTATAATAGTAAAATACTTGTTATAATTAAAACGCATCAAAATTTAAAAAAAAAAAGAAAAGACGGTTGGCTTTTCAAAAAGATTGTTTAAAACATTTATAAACTTCATATAATTACGGATAGGGATTGTAAATTACATCATTATCCTCTAATAAATTTAGAAAATCGTTATAATCATACAAATGTCTAATTACAGAAAAATAATAAATAAAAGTCGACGGTTTAAAAGAGTAAAAAGTAGAGAAATCATTAAAATTTTAATAATATTCTTTTTTTAACTTAATTTTACATCGGTCGTGCCTAATAATGTTACAGTTGTTATTTTTTTTCATAACGAAAAATTCACGTTCGAAAAAGATTTAATAAGGTCCACCTCTTTCAAGAAATTACAGTAAATTCCATTATAACGTCCTCATTTTTTTGCCAAAAATTGATCGAATCATTTCCCGGTACTACGTACTAAATTTCATAATCGTATTAAGGAACGAATATGAACGACGCAGTACTAAGAGAACCTAGTGAAGAAATGAAAAGAATTTCAGGACGCGTTCTACAAGTGAAAATACAGAAAAAAGTTTATATCAACATGGAGCTAGAAACGCATCGTTTTGAGTTACATCTAGGGTAAAGTTTCACTTTGTTTCCTGATCCGAGGATAAAAAACAGCCTTACTGAAAAAATTGTTTTTGAAATTTTAATTATCCGGCAAATATTATCGTTTTATACGGGTGTTTTCTCGTAAATTTGAATAAAATACTTCCTTAACTGTACTTTTTGATAAAATTATTATTAAACGCAAACAGTAGGTGTTAGAAAACAATTTTTTTTATGTTCGACGTGCAGTAACTTTGTTAAATTACCGGTAAATACATAAAACGTAAAAAGAAAATCTATCGAGATAATGTCAAATAAAAGTGAAGAAAAGCGGAAAATTTCCAAATAGTACATTTTAAACCTCCTGCAAGTGACGCGTTTATAAATTTTCTTCATAAGTGTTTGTCATATTCTACTGCAAGATAAAACGTGAAATTTGAAATTTGTCTAGACAGAGCCCTAGGATGTGTTAACTTACCGATTTATTTTCTTCTTATCATCGACAGGATAATTCATCGTAGTTCATTCAAAAGAATATAGACGTGATAAAAAAAAAACCGGTTGTTCATAATCCTAGGAATACTAAAGGAAGGCTTTTAAATTTGTGATCATTCCTACGAGGAAAGCTGGCTTATCTACATTACAAAAATTACATTCACATATTCTTCAGTTGAAAACCGAAAAAAAATTTAACAAGCATGAAATTTTCTTCAGTTTGGATAGCGATTAGTAATACGTGAAATTCACTTGCTGATCGGCTTAATTAATACTCCCGAATTAAAAAAAAAATTAAACTTTTTCACTTCTTTTCTTCAAAGTTTGTTTTAAATATTAATTTTCGTCTATATTCCTTGTACAAAGTAAAGGAAGTATTGGGATCGGGAAAAACTTCGAAAAACCTTCCTCGGGGTCAAAGGAAATATCCATTTTGACCATTTCTGAATCCATTTTAACTAGTTTCAGATTGACGTCTGTTCGTACGTACGTATGTATCTCGCATAAATCAAAAACGATAGCCGTGGGATTATGGAATTTTGGATTTAGGACTGTTGTAACATCTAGTTGTACACCTCCCCTTTTTATTGCAATCGACTGCAATCCCCTTTATTTCCAAAATAAAATAAAAAAATGATTTTTGACTTTTTCTTAGCCCTCATCGAGAGATTTTCAACGATATAGTATCGTTGAAAATTTCTACATATATCTGCTACATATTTTCATCGGAGTTACTATGTATTTTCCAGAGTTACAGCCAAATAAAATTTTAATTAACGAAATATTTAGATCTTAGAATAGAAAAACACTTCGGTTCGAATTAACTTCATCTCCTTTTTTTAACTTCTTTTTTAATTTAAATATATTGATTTATTAATCGATTAACGTTAATAAATAATTAACCTCGATAATCGATAATCATAAGCGCTTAATAATCGATAAAAGGTTTAATAAATTATTAACCTCTGACTGTAAAAACATTCTTACGATAAATAATACTTAAATAATAATAAGAAGAAGAAGAAGAAAAGGAAAAAAATATCAGTAGTTATTAATGAAATAAAATTTTATGTACTTTTCATTTCAAAAAATGTTTATATGTAATTTAATAGGCGCACCAGGAAGTCATGTGGACATATATCAGACTTTTTAAATCTTCTATAAAAATGAAATTTAAATAATACTATTGTTATATTTAATCTTTAAATTTAAAGTTTTAAATTATAATACAATATCTTACTGCCACACTTCAATCTGTTTTGTTTTTAATAGAAGTCTAATTTCTGAAATTCTTCTTCACGTTCGGTTGTGGCCTACAAAAAATTTTCATAATTAAATTTTCGACTAGATTTGTTGCATAATTTTTTTCTTTACCGGCATTCTAACAGAGTTATTGTACGAGGAACTTAAAAGGAAATTGTGTTTTGCTACATCAGTGTTTTATTTTTACAATGATTTTCTGATTAAATACAACAGATGTAGTCCTGAAACCTGTTTTATTCAATTTTTCACATAAAAAAAAACACATGAAATTTACTCCTGAATTTAATTTCTACGAATTTCAGTGTAATTTCATCTCGTCTTACTCTCAGAAGAGAAATTAGAGAAAACGTTTTACAAGCTATAAATTAAGATGAAGCGTTTCCGTACCGATATTAACATACCGTTTTATCTTTACTTTCACTTGTGAAACATACCTTAGATTTCGTTTCTTACTAAGATACATAAGGTATCTTGGACGTAAAAAATATAGAAATTAGACATTTTTTTACACGGACTCAGACGATCTATAAATACCACAAAATATGAAATTTCGAAGTAGATGATAGATTGTTGATCGACAATAAAACTTTCCTTCTATTACATACTAGAAAAGCTGTTGAAAATATAAAACGTACTGAATAAAAAATTTACAGATTTCTAAAAAGCCACTATTAGTTTCTTTCAAATTATTCATTCTATTCGACTTTTCGAAGTTGGCGCCAAATTAAAAATATTTATCAATAATTTTCTAGAACTTAATTTAACCCCGCGTTCAAAATATTATATTTAGTGAAGAATTTAAATAGTAGATGTTTTTTATATATAAATATTTCTTTTTAATTTAAGTAGGTTTTGCGAAATTACTTTAAATTTCTTCCACTTCCAGTTACACGAGATCTACATCTCGAAGGTAACTTACTAAGAAAAATAAAAAATAAAAAAATAGCATTTTGAAAAACTTATTACATAGAATTTGAAAGTACATCTTTTAAACTACTTTTCTACAGAGTCAGCAAACAATTTGAAACACTTGTCATATCTATGGATGAGATTTTGCAACCATCAACAAAACATTCTGCCGCCTGGTTTTTCAGCTACTTAGTGACATCTCCCTGTAACCCCATGTTGTCTTCATAGTGCTTAGTTGCCAGCCAGGTTTTTATGTGAAGGAGAAAATCTGGTGTCAGATCGGGGCTGTTTGCAGAATGATCGAAAACTCAAAACAAATGCCACATGCTGGCATCTTCTAAAAGCAGTTTTAGAACTCATCAAGCTCAAAACTTATGGTAAACCAAATTTATCGTTACAACTTCTACAAAAGACTACGTGAAATTTTTGGAAACTAGAATGAAAGCTCTGTTTGAAAGGCGCTAATCGGCTGATTAGCGCGAACCTTTTATCACTTTCGCTACGAGTTTGTCAGTTTAGATCAGCGACATTATTTTTCATTGTGAACATTTGAGTGGCCATTTTTAAGCACGATACACCACTGCACCTTCATTCGCTATATAATTTTCATAAACATAACATATTCTGAAGGTCAGCATTAATTGCCTCAGTAGATGGCATCACATCAATCAACTAACCGTGCAATACTAATAAAAACATCATGAAATTAAAGGTAAAAAAGAATTCTTAATATAATGCATCCAACGGAAGTTAACAATGAATTATTCTATCTACTTTTTTTATTAATCTGAAAGTCTGTTGCCGTGCAACAGAATTATTTTATATTTGAATCGTTTACTTTACCTAATTCATTATATTTTTTCTACTCGTAGCTATAAGAAGAATTTTTATAGCGGTTTAAAGAAAAATGTCGCAAAATAATCAAACTGAACCAAGTCAAATATTTAAAGGAATCGTAGAAATTAATGGCGAGACTTACAATACAATTCAAGAGATATATATCAGAGACAACATTATAAAGAGGTTGAAAACTGAAATACTTGAATTAAATCGCATTCAAGAATCGAAAACCAATATTTTAAAAGATTTAAATGAAAAAAATCGTCGGTTCCAAGAAGACATAAAAATACTAAAAACTGAATTATTTGAAGCAAATGAAAAATACATTCTACAGGAAAAGGTCATGAAAACAAATAAAAAAAGAATGGAAGAATTAAGTGAAGATTATGATGAAGTGAAGGCTAAAGTAGAACGTTTCAACGAATTATACAAAAAACAAGAATACACTAATGCATTTCTCAGAAGAGAAAATGAAAATCTGAAACGTGATCTACAGATACAACATTTGGATTCTATTAGAGCAAATAACAAAACGAAGATAGATTATGAAAAACAACCGGCTAGTTTTAAGCAGGAAATGGTCTGTCATGTCCAGACATCATCGAAAACAACAGATAACAGCAAAGAATCGTATTCTGATAGACCTGTTTCATCAGCCCTGAGTAACGACGTGACAATAGAGGTATTCGAAGATAATTCAGTTGAATTAAAGGAAGATAAATGCATTATGAAAACTTCTGAAAATAACAACAAATTTATAAGTTTACTGCATCATGTGCTTCTCAGAATCAGTTATCATTGGAATCAATGGACAAGGACATCTCCTAAAGTTTCGCATTTCGAAAATTATATTTAATTTAAAATTAATAGTGGCATATGTGACTTATAATACAAAATTCATCGTATTATCTTCAATATATACATCTTGAACTGTTAGAAAACTTCAAAATTGTAATCGTGAGCTACGAAGATATGTATATTACTACTGGATCTAGTGTTATTTTTATAATTTTATACCGTGCCAAACACTCAGATTTTTAGTTAATTCAACAATTATTTCAAGGACTTCAATAATCTAAATGAAAGTGAAATATTTTTACTAAAATCAAGAAATATGTCTATTTAAGTTGTTCTATTATAATTTCTTGATGATGAAATAAATTGTTTCGTTTGATATTTAATTAATTGTAATGTCTTTTTTTGCGAATATTAATTTAAGATTCTAATTGCTAGATGATAGTTGTTATTCAACGTCTTCTATGATCACTGTTTATTTAAAATGTTACTTGATCTTACAAATATAAAAAATGAAATACATATACACACCCTAAAAACATTACACTCCTTTTTGAGCAGTCGTGTAAAAAATTGAGATATTACTTGGAAGATAATAATTTTACTTCCTTTTTATTGCGATTGACTGGTACCAAGAGTGACAAAAATCCCAAAATCAAAAAATATTGAATTTTGGACTTTTTCTTGACTGCAGTGAGGGGCCCTCATCGAGAGTTTTTCAACGATATATCATATGAGGTACTTATTTTCATTAGTTCCAGAGTTACATCCAAATGAACTTCTAATTAATGAAGTATTTGGATCTTACAAGGGGAAAAAATTGTAAATGTATTGAATTTACAAGATTTAGTGTTTGTTTTTATCAGTATAATTTCATGCGCTCCAAATCATTTGTAATGTTTTGCGCAATATCTTATTTATTCGATCTTATCAACATAATTACATTGTTTATCAGCTTATCACCTATCGCTTGTAGTCATTTCAGTAATTTTTTATAAACTTACTAATTCAGTTTTACCAAATGTATTTACAGATTAGAAATTATTGAAGGTCTAAGAAAAAAAATCGTTTAATATTTTATAATTGTGATACACAGTTCTGAATAAATAAACTAGCAAAGCCTAACGGATGAAATATTTTCTTTCTGGGTGCCAACCGCTTAAATTTTTTCAAAGTTTGCTTATTAGTATATAAAAATATATTCTGCGAAGAATATATTTTTGAATCGAATTAGATTTATTTGTTAATTTCTTTTTTTATGTGATAATATATTATAAACTTTTAATACTCCAAACAAAAAAGTAATTCTTTGAGCGCTATTCAAACTACGCACAAACTTCAAACATGAATGTTTCAGGTAGTACAAACAAACAACTCAGACTAGTAAACTTATCTACAGTTAATTTGGTAAGTATTAGTGAGTATTATCTAAAGTAAGATTCAAATTCAAAACTATTATAGACTAAAACAACAATAATGGTTTTTTCTATTTGCATGTCCCAAAGTGCTTTTGTAAATGAATCACTCAAAATGCAGTATATACATTTTTTTAAACTTTTTTACTAGTTACTATACAACAGAATATTAGTTCTCTTATTAATAGATAATAAGGGTTTCATTCTAAAAAAGCAGTAACTTTCTTATCGACTTTGCAACAGTCAGTAGTCATTTTTGTGAGTAGGATTTGTTTCAAACCGGTTGAAGGTAATGAATGCAACTATATATTTTTTTTTAATCTGATAAGATAAGCTTCTGTTTTTTTTAAGTCTCTTTGTAGAATAATTAGAAATTAATATTTAATTTTATACTAAATTAGAATCCATCAATAAACATCTTCTGAAGACAGAACAGATAAAAGTTGTTTCAGTAGCTAAAGATGTCTCAAAAACCTTTTTGATAAAAAAATTAATTTATTATTAAAATTTATAAATTTCAGTAAACAATATGGATTAAAAAATACTCGCATGATTTTATTTTTGGTAAACAGAATTATCAGCGAGTGTAATTTCCATTTATCACATAGAATATTTTGCAGTGGAGAATTAATCAGTCCATATATTTCTTTATGGCTGTAAAATATTTAGTTTTCTTCATACGAATAAATTAAATATAAATCCAAATAATATTTAGAATTATTCAAAAAAATACTGTATAAAAATGTGTTGTTTTTCCCTCCAATGTACCAAAGAAGAAAAATGTATTTGGTTAGTAATGCTCTTGGTAGTAATGCCTATTAGCCATATTACCTACAAAAAAAGGCTGTCATATGTGTGATCACATATTTCAATGTAAAAGATTCTGCTCTTTTCATTGGTGGAGTCAAAATTAGATCATTCCATTTGAAAAAATCATGTTAACCTTGAAATAACAGTCAAGTTATTCCATGTCAAATCCAGTCAAGGTTACCACGAGTTTTCCTCTCCAATCTGAGTAACCTTTGTTTAGGTTATTTTTTTGTATTGTGTGTAGTTTCAAGAAGAAGAAGAATGGGAGAATGTTAAAAAGGAAATTCTTAAATCAGCAGAAGCAAACTTAGGCTGAATAAAGAAAACTGGTAGAAAACCTTGGGTTTCAGACGATATATTGCAGCTGATGGATGAACGTAGAAAATATAAGAATGCTAGTGATGAAGAAAGTAAAAGGAACTATCGGAAATTAAGAAATGCTATAAACAGGAAGTGCAAACTGGCGAAAGAAGAGTGGATTAAAGAAAAGTGTTCAGAAGTGGAAAGAGAAATGAACATTGGTAAAATAGACGGAGCATACAGGAAAGTTAAGGAAAATTTTGGGGTACATAAATTAAAATGTAATAATGTGTTAAACAAAGATGGTACACCAATATATAATACGAAAGGTAAAGTCAATAGATGGGTGGAATATATTGAAGAGTTATACGGAGGAAATGAATTAGAAAATGGTGTTATAGAGGAAGAAGAGGAAGTTGAGGAGGATGAAATGGGAGAAACAATACTGAGATCTGAATTTAAGAGAGCATTAAAAGATTTAAATGGCAGAAAGGCTCCTGGAATAGACGGAATACCTGTAGAATTACTGCGCAGTGCAGGTGAGGAAGCGATTGATAGATTATACAAACTGGTGTGTAATATTTATGAAAAAGGGGAATTTCCGTCAGACTTCAAAAAAAGTGTTATAGTTATGATACCAAAGAAAGCAGGGGCAGATAAATGTGAAGAATACAGAACAATTAGTTTAACTAGTCATGCATCAAAAATCTTAACTAGAATTTTATACAGAAGAATTGAGAGGAGAGTGGAAGAAGTGTTAGGAGAAGACCAATTTGGTTTCAGGAAAAGTATAGGGACAAGGGAAGCAATTTTAGGCCTCAGATTAATAGTAGAAGGAAGATTAAAGAAAAACAAACCAACATACTTGCCGTTTATAGACCTAGAAAAGGCTTTCGATAACGTAGACTGGAATAAAATGTTCAGCATTTTAAAAAAATTAGGGTTCAAATACAGAGATAGAAGAACAATTGCTAACATGTACAGGAACCAAACAGCAACAATAACAATTGAAGAACATAAGAAAGAAGCCCTAATAAGAAAGGGAGTCCGACAAGGATGTTCCCTATCGCCGTTACTTTTTAATCTTTACATGGAACTAGCAGTTAATGATGTTAAAGAACAATTTAGATTCGGAGTAACAGTACAAGGTAAAAAGATAAAGATGCTACGATTTGCTGATGATATAGTAATTCTAGCCGAGAGTTAAAAGGATTTAGAAGAAACAATGAACGGCATAGATGAAGTCCTACGCAAAAACTATCGCGTGAAAATAAACAAGAACAAAACAAAAGTAATGAAATGTAGTAGAAATAACAAAGATGGACCACTGAATGTGAAAATAGGAGGAGAAAAGATTATGGAGGTAGAAGAATTTTGTTATTTTGGAAGTAAAATTACTAAAGATGGACGAAGCACGAGCGATATAAAATGCCGAATAGCACAAGCTAAACGAGCCTTCAGTAAGAAATATAATTTGTTTACATCAAAAATGAATTTAAATGTCAGGAAAAGATTTTTGAAAGTGTATGTTTGGAGTGTCGCTTTATATGGAAGTGAAACTTGAACGATCGGAGTATCTGAGAAGAAAAGGTTAGAAGCTTTTGAAATGTGGTGCTATAGGAGAATGTTAAAAATCAGATGGGTGGATAAAGTGACAAATGAAGAGGTATTGCGGCAAATAGATGAAGAAAGTAGCATTTGGAAAAATATAGTTAAAAGAAGAGACAGACTTATAGGCCACATACTAAGGCATCCTGGAATAGTCGCTTTAATATTGGAAGGACAGGTAGAAGGGAAAAATTGTGTAGGCAGGCCACGTTTGGAGTATGTAAAACAAATTGTTGGGGATGTAGGATGTAGAGGGTATACTGAAATGAAACGACTAGCACTAGATAGGGAATCTTGGAGAGCTGCATCAAACCAGTCAATTGACTGAAGACAAAAAAAAAACAACATAAACATAACATATTCCTCGATAAATCTCAATGGGTCTGCATATTTTTTTTTAAAAGAATTTTAATTCCCGATCTCACTTCACAAATGGGAATTTTCTTTAATGTTAAATTAAAAAACAAGTGTTTTTTAAAAATTTGTAAAAAAATCAACAAAAAGAATCAGAGTCCATCATATAACTCGATTCCTACTGAGTCAGACTAGCAAAGACAATCAAGAATGCGCCGATAGCCATCCCGTCTTTTGTGATCAACAGCGAAACGTAAGTTACTTTCTGGACAGCACTTGTATATCATTAAGTTGTAAGAATCTAATCCTTAGAAGTAATGGTTACAAAAAAATTTTCAATTTAACTTTTCATGTACAAAATTTAACTTAATGTTTAAATAATGTTCAATTTAAACTTTAAAACTAAATTGCTTTAAAGATCCACTTAAAAATATCTGTATAATAACAAAAAAAGGGAATCATCAAAATCAGTTATTTATTAAGGAGTAAGACTTAATCTCATACATATGTACAAAATAAGGGAAATCTCATTTTTTAAATTCTGTAAATAAAAAACCTATCGCTTACATTTATATCTAGAATTATAAATACATAAAAAGTAATTTTTTTTGTTTGCTAGATACTCGTGTACACTAGTAACGACAAATAAAATATAAATTTGAGCAGCATAATTTATTAAGCACAGTTGTTTATTATAGAATACGACGAGGAAGTTTTTAAAACGATTCGTAAATTCTTTTATTTTAAATTTCAGAAAGAAAGAGATTTGCAACGTGTATTATTAAAGAATATTTAGTATCTTAGTTTTGAAATGAAAGGAAGCGTACAGGATGATTTGTACGGGAAGATAAATAAAACAGATAAATGAGTATGCATGGTGTAACAAATACGTTGGCATTAAAAGACAGGCAAAGAATAAAATAAAAAAGAGAAACGCATCAAATTATTCAAGCTACTGATGACAAAATAAGAAAAAATTACACGTATTCATATTTCATACAGTACGTGTAATCTGTCAGGTTTTAATATTCACAATTAAAAACTTAATACGTAAAAAGTAATGAATAGAAGGTAAGTTCTATACGGGATAAAGAATGACAGTTCTGCGACTACAGAAATAAAAGTACAAAAGATATCGGATTGAAGGTATAAAAAAGCACATATTTTTTAATTTTTTTTACGAATGATTCAAGGTACTTACCCGCTTATGTAAGAGTATTAAATTCGAAAACACATACTTTTAATAATGAAAAAGAAAACAGTACGAATGGGATCAAATATCTTCTTTTTATAGGAGTTTACGTTACTTAAAATATGTTCTTTTTTCAAAATAAGACGAACAGAGTATATATTTTTTTTTTTTTATAAAAGCTAATGAGAAGGGGTACAAATTTTAGTTTGATTAAAGAAAGAAAATATAATTCAAATATTGTTCAATACGAATAAGGAGTAATGCAAAAATTAACGAAAAAAAAATTACCTAATCCATGGTACCAGTGAAACAATACAAAAAGACATTTCGGAAAACAATTGTGAATAAAAAAAAAATTGTATAACTTTTTCGTTAGGAATATATACCCGTATTATTTATAAATACCACATGTTCAGCAAATTTTATCAATAAAGTTCGGTTTCTGTTATTTCGATTTCCTCAACGGTTAAGAGTAAAAAAAAAACCGTTCATATTATTACTTGAAACAGAATTAAAAACCTAACAGTACTTCTGCTTTTACAATTTATTCATACCGTTCAATTTTGGTCAAGGTCGCGGACGTTGTTCGGGAAACCAAAGTTTTGCTGTTTATTATTATTGTTCTGAGAGCTGTGTACGAATGTTGTCGCCGTCTGGCGTGAGTCAGCTGTGTTTGCTTCTTTTTGATGTGCTATTCTCTGTCTTGTGAACATTGTTTTTTTTTTTTTGTTATTGACAATTTTATGTAATTCTGTTTTGTTTTGTGTTTTTAAACAGTAAAAATAAATTAATGAACCGTTTAAAAAATCTTCCTACCAATTTATTTAAATATTTTCTTTAACGGAAACAATATTACTTTGTAGATTAATTTTTAAACGATAATAGATATACGTCCCGTATATATATGTATTCAACGTATACATAAATATCTGCTCAAAATAATTTTGAATTATATTGTAGTACTTTTTTATATTTAGAACCTTGACGTTATTTCACGAGTTTAAATTTTTGGAATAAAGCATATGAATTTGAATTTATCTATTTTTTTCTTAAAATTTGGTTATTTATTTATAATTTAACTTTTAAATGGAAGTGATTTATTTAACGCATTACTATATTCAAATCAGAATGAAAGATATATATCGGATTAAAGATACAGATCGTGCGAATAAATTGTATTATTTTGCTATTAGGACTTTAAAAATTACATCGTTTATTTTAAACGAGTAACCGGTTTATAGCAGCGATACTGTGCGTATTAATTTTTCTACTTGGTATTCCTTATGATTTTTTTAACTGCAAAATGACTATTAAATTTGCTTGTAACGTGCGAGCATAAATTTCATGACAAATTAATGATAAATTGAGAGGTGTGACTACTTATTTTAATTAGCGACTTTGTTAGTTGTTGTTTACGATTAATTTAACTCGTGTACTGTTTATGTATTGCAACGTATTAATGTAGGTGTTGTTTTCTGATATAATGCTTGTATATAATATGCGATAGTTCTCAACTCTTTTGTTACAAGGTCTTAACATTAAAGTACAATAAATCTTACGTTATCGAACAATACAGCGTTGAAAATTGTATATAATAGTGTATAAGCTGATTGTTATTGTATAAATTTACATAATATTTAGTTAATAAACATTAATAAAATTAATATTTTAAAATAAACCTGTAATATTTTTTATCGACCGCCCCTGTATTTCCATTAATTTATTTATACTGTTAATGAAATACTATAGTGGTCGCCAAGAAAGATGGCGCTTGTATTTAAACTATTGTATCTTAGTTAAAAAAAAAAAAAATCACAGATTAAAAAGGAATGTATCGTCGAAAACTGTAATTATTTTTACTCTAACTGAATGTGACCGATTTTAGTTACTGTCTTTCCTTTGAAAATTAATGGCGTGAAAATCTGAAAACTCGTGATTTTTTACTTTTTTTTGAGAACGTTAATTTGAATTAACATAAAATAAAAACTGATCGACGTAAAAATTTTCTACTTTCAGAGTTAGATTAAAAGATTGTTGTTTTAATAATTATAATTAAGATTTAACCCAAAACTAGAATTATTTAAGCGACAGGTCGTTTCAAGTAAAACCATAACATTTCAGTTAATTTTAGGTGTAGAAAAAATAAATTTTGCTAATATCAGACATTAGTTTTGTAGAATTCATATGTGTGGATTATAAATTAATAAACACATTTGCTTTTTATGGTGAGGTCTATTTACAGGATCATAAAAATCGATTTAAAAAGGTAGCAATATATAATGGACTGAAGAAGCCGTCTCAGCAAGCGGTACAGTCTCGACTATGTAATACCTCCTGTTTGTGTTCTATTCATGAATCCCTTGTATTAATACATGCGTTAATTAGTATTTATATTAATTAATTATATTATACGTAAATAAATATTTTACAAACATTATGTGTATATTTCAAGTCATAAATGAAATAAAAAAGGACCTTACTTTAGTTTCATGAACGATTAATTTAATGATAACTAATAAAAAAATGAAATTGTTAAGAAACACGGTTGTTTTTAACTATTATTTTCTGACTTAATAATCATTATTTTAGTGCTGATGTAGGACTAATAGAATTAATGGATAATGGATAGCGAATGTAGTCCCCTCTTCGTGGATAAGAGATTGTTACGCAATCTCAAATAATGTTATAGTAAGATGACTCAAAGTTCCAGAACTCATATTATTACTGCTACATGTTTACGTTCTTACTTTGTTTTCTCATACTACGATGTCATTGTATATTAGTATAAATTACTGCAATACCAGTCTTCAGTCTTACGGGTTCTTTAAGTCCTCGGTTGTGATATCTAATAAGTTAATTGGATTTTGGATTTCCATACGTTCAGTTCGTGTCAGTTTCTTAGCGAGTTTATTTAACGGTGCCGTGATTTATCTAAAACAGTTTAGAATAATATATTAATTTGCGATTTTTATCCGGTTATAAAGATTTTTTTTTTTAATTTTTCTGCGACTAACTTAGAGCATTATGAACGAGATGAAATAGTTTCTTTTTCCGGTCGACAAATTAAAAGCTTCAGGTGATAATCGACCCGTATTTTAGATAAATGAAACTACTTGGGTTGATGAAAATCATTCTCATAAATACATATAGCAAGATTTGAAAAAACAGAGGGATTAAAATACCAATCGTTTAATAGTTTGTCATGGAAGTTCAGCTAAAACAGGGTTCATTAAAGTAAGTAAATGAGTTTTCCGCAGAAAAATCGAAAGCCGTTTCGGATTATCGTTCACAAAATGAACAAAGATAGTTTTGAAAATAGATTTAAAAATTACTTTTTGAATTACAAAAAGGAAGCGTACTAATTACGGATAACCCAAGTATCAGTCTGTTGCAATGAATTAAGTTCCCACCAACAGGTGGTAACTTCCTCCACCGCTGGAGGAAAGCTGAAATCCAGTCATGGCTTCAAGCAAAATCGGTTCCTTACAACGAAAGTGAAACTAAACAACAGCTGTTGAAATTATTACTCCCGTATAAGAATAAACCGAGAAAGGACACCGAGAAAGGACATTCTGTTATTCGTTTCCAGCCATATCACTCTCGATATAATGCGATAGAACTTATATAGCTGGAAGCGACAAGGAAATTTGCTGATTTAGATCGAGAAATTTGCTGACTGATATTGGGAAATTAATTAATGACCGATTAAAAAACGTTACGGCAGAGGACTGGGAAAAATGCGTTTGCATACAGAAAAAAATATCGAAAAGGATTCCTGCAATGAAATCATGCGAGATGAGTTAATAGAAAGATTCATCATTAATCTTCAATAAATAGACTCTGACGTAGATTCTGTTTTTCAAAACTCTGACGAAAATGATTTTCATACTTACACAGAATACTTACAAAAATGAACAGGATGAAGCCTTGGCGGAACGACTTCCAAACCGAGTACTGTAAGTAATCATTGCAAACAACTTTTACGAATTTTTGTACGATTTAAACTGAGAGTTTTAACTTTATTTGAATTTCTATGAAAGAGTTTTCACAATCGGAACAAAATATTAAAAATAAATGATGAGTAAGCAGTTAATACGTTTTTAAATTTCAGTATTATAATAAACTGTATAATGTTTACTTATACGATTTTAACGGCTTTTTGTAATCTTTTATAATTTTCTTTTTATACATTTGAGCCTTTGATAGAAATATTGTGAATAGTTGTAAAAATAAAAATATACATGAAAATGACAACACCAACAATATTAATAATAATAATAATTGTATTTACATTTGCAATAGTATTTACAAATATTATAACTTATAATATTAACGAAGTATAAAGTAATATGATAGAATTGTGTGAAAGGCAACATTAAATCATGCCCGCGTGTCGTTGGTCTGCATAGCGACGAACAAGATCTCAACTAGCGTATAGCTAGTTATACGTAATGTATAGCTGTAATTGTCTGAATAAATAGCTGAATAAATACCATTTATTCTTAGTGTCGCAACACCTTTTTTTTTTGTGGGATCTAAACAAGTCTTCTGACACTTATTAATGAAATTTAATGGAATAGTACCACAAATAAACATTTTGTATAAAATGAGCTAGTAGTTTTTAAAATCAAATAATACAACAAAAAATTAAGCGCATTTAATTTTAAAATGAATTATAAGCAGGTTGTAAATTATAATAATTTATCGATAAACGTTTTAAAAAATATAATCGTTATTATTAAGAAATTATTACGGCCCGTATTTCATTTTCATTAATTTTGAAGATTATTTTAACGGCATCCAAGTTTTATCAAAGTTATATTCTATTTCTACCAAATAAATTTGAATAAGTAAATATTACTGACACTTTTAAGAATTATCATCATAATCCAATGAATTTTCGTTATAAAATATTACAAAAAATAAAATTCCTATTGTCAATTAAAATTCCTTTCATGTTAAAAGGGAAGGTGTTAAGTAAAAAGTATGAAAAAAGTATATAAAAGAGATGCTAATCAATTTTAGAGGGAGATACAGTACGAGTAGCTTAACCAAATTCATTTCGAGCGCTGCTTTGAAGCACTCCAGTTAACACGGGTTACAGTGTAGAGCTGAACTAGAAGGGGATGGTTACCATAACAACAGTCTTGTTCTCTTCAGGTTAATCGTTTTTGATATTCAATCTAATATCACTTTACCACCTTTTTTCTATTAGTACTCTGAGCTGCTCGTAGAATAAACGAGAACTTATAATTTCGTTGGAAACGTCCAGACGAAACGGTATAACAACATCTCAGAATAAAGGGTTGTAATACATTTTTTTTAGTTTTTCATTTATAAGGAATTAAATGTATATAACTTAAACGGATATGCAAAAATTACATATTAACATTAATTAATTTTGATAACCGTTTCAAAAAATTTCATTTGATGGTACTTCTCTTAATTTTGAAAAAAATAAAGTAAAAAAAAATATACGTTAATTAGACTAAAGCAATAAGATAAATTATATTTTGGCGCAGGGACTGAAGCCTATGTACTAGCATTTTGCATGCACTGTTCTCTGTTATAAGCAAACTTATAACAGGGTCATCTTCTGTGTTATGGTAATATAAAAAAACGAATTTCATAAACATGCTGTAGCGTATCCGATTGTTGAATTTTATTCGAAATTATATATGTTGTGAGTAGGCCTACTTCCTGTTGTATAGCAACTAATAATAGTAGAACATTCATGAATCGTACATGACTAACGGGCAATTTATGAATTGTTATAAACACAACAATTCCAATAATTTCATTCGATTATATTTAATCTACTATCATTGCGCTTCTATGATATATGACATATGCATATGTGACATATATCACGTGTATGTTCTAGAAGTAGTTATTATAAAAACATTTATTGCGGTGTATATTTTACTTATGAAGTGAATGAATTTTAAGTAAAATTAGCTAGTATTGTAATGATAGCAGTCATTTATATATAAAACGATTCAAGTGATTAATTTTTACTATTTGGTGTTGTTTTCATTTAAGGCTTTGTCATAATATTTCAATACACATCAATTTCTTTTAAAATGACAAAGTTAGGTGGAAAAGGTACAGCAGTTTATATCCAATGTTTACAATTTCTTTTTACAAAATAATGCCGGAAACGGAATAATGAGGAAAACTGAACTGCTGAATACGGTTATTCAACAATATATTTGTTATACCTAGAGTTTCTATTAATTTCTATAATATGGCTCTTGTGTTGTATATCATATACTAACATGATTTTGTGGAGCCAGTTCTGCCTGTGTCATCCTAGAACTGTGTTTTTTTGTTTTAATGGCTAAAACATTCTAACAAATTGTTTGTATTACATAAATCCTTAACTCCTACTTCTTTCTACTTTATATATTTATCGAGTACTTACGTCCTTCAGTGATGGAGTGAGTATACGTAAATATATATTTTTATTATTATGGGAGGCTGAATATTTTAACTTACTTTCCCGTACTAAATAAAAAGACAATACTTAGTTCATTTCTGCAAACTTTAGCAATTTTGGTGAAACAGAAACTGTACTATACGATTTTTATAGATTTTATTATCTTAACGATAAAAAATGACAAAATATATGTTTCCTTCAACGACAGGAAAATTATTAACATCTTTATTGATTTTTGGAAATCGATTCAAATCTTGAAGGTTGTATATTTACTTGTGTAACACGGTAATATATTTATAATAAGCTAAATATGAATTAAACAATTTTAAAAATAATACATTCTCGACACGTTTCTAAAGCGGGACACCGATTGAATTAAAATGTACATACCTTACTTGTTGATCGGTCGGTAAAAATTCAAACATAATATCGTAACTAATTGTTTTATTAGGAAACCTGCTGCATAAATTTTGGAAAATTATTTCTGATTTTCGTTTTCCCAGTATAAGAAATCGTTTTCATTTACGAATTTTATTAGAAATATGAGGATTTTAGACGTCATTAGAATATTAATTTATTTTTTCCAGTGATTAATAGGAAATTAAAATGTACCACCGGTAGGTAAATTGTCGACATTATAGCAAACTAATGTTTACATTTCTTATGGTAAAAAAATTTATGTTAAATTTCAATTTCTATGATAATCAAAATTAGAAATCTGATTATTTTGTTTTGCAGTGTCTCTCTTCTACTTTAAAACGTCTGCTTCATACTCAGAGAGAGCGAGAGAGAGAACATGCAGGGTCCCCATTTTAGAAACATGACAGAAAATAAACTATAGTTAATTTTTATTGCAGCATATCGGTTTGTGTACACACGGTTTTAATGTACCAAAGAATAATATTAGTAAGAAAGAAATCTGTAAATGTAAATCAATCAAAAACATTGTTCGTGTACAGACTCGAGAACAACTAGTACTTTGTTAATTTAAAATTATAAACTCTGAAATTAAAGTTAAACTCTTAACTAAATTATAAATTAGTTATTATTAATTAAATTAAATTATAAACTCTTTAAATTTAAAAATTATAAAGTTTGAATTTTATTTTTAATGTGTTAATGTGTTAAACAAAGATGGTACACCTATATATAATACGAAAGGTAGAGTCGATAGATGGGTGGAATATATTGAAGAGTTATACGGAGGAAATGAATTAGAAAATGGTTTTATAGAGGAAGAAGAGGAAGTTGAGGAGGATGAAATGGGAGAAACAATACTGAGATCTGAATTTAAGAGAGCATTAAAAGATTTAAATGGCAGAAAGGCTCCTGGAATAGACGGAATACCTGTAGAATTACTGCGCAGTGCAGGGGAGGAGGCGATTGATAGATTATACAAACTGGTGTGTAATATTTATGAAAAAGGGGAATTTCCGTCAGACTTCAAAAAAAGTGTTATAGTAATGATACCAAAGAAATCAGGGGCAGATAAATGTGAAGAATACAGAACAATTAGTTTAACTAGTCATGCATCAAAAATCTTAACTAGAATTCTATACAGAAGAATTGAGAGGAGAGTGGAAGAAGTGTTAGGAGAAGACCAATTTGGTTTCAGGAAAAGTATAGGGACAAGGGAAGCAATTTTAGGCCTCAGATTAATAGTAGAAGGAAGATTAAAGAAAAACAAACCGACATACGTGGCGTTTATAGACCTAGAAAAGGCATTCGATAACGTAGACTGGAATAAAATGTTCAGCATTTTAAAAAAATTAGGGTTCAAATACAGAGATAGAAGAACAATTGCTAACATGTACAGGAACCAAACAGCAACAGTAGCAATTGAAGAACATAAGAAAGAAGCCATAATAAGAAAGGGAGTCCGACAAGGATGTTCTCTATCTCCGTTACTTTTTAATCTTTACATGGAACTAGCAGTTAATGATGTTAAAGAACAATTTAGATTCGGAGTAACAGTACAAGGTGAAAAGATAAAGATGCTACGATTTGCTGATGATATAGTAATTCTAGCCGAGAATAAAAAGGATTTAGAAGAAACAATGAACGGCATAGATGAAGTCCTACGCAAGAACTATCGCATGAAAATAAACAAGAACAAAACAAAAGTAATGAAATGTAGTAGAAATAACAAAGATGGACCGCTGAATGTGAAAATAGGAGGAGAAAAGATTATGGAGGTAGAAGAATTTTGTTATTTGGGAAGTAAAATTACTAAAGATGGACGAAGCAGGAGCGATATAAAATGCCGAATAGCACAAGCTAAACGAGCCTTCAGTAAGAAATATAATTTGTTTACATCAAAAATGAATTTAAATGTCAGGAAAAGATTTTTGAAAGTGTATGTTTGGAGTGTCGCTTTATATGGAAGTGAAACTTGGACAATCGGAGTATCTGAGAAGTAAAGGTTAGAAGCTTTTGAAATGTGGTGCTATAGGAGAATGTTAAAAATCAGATGGGTGGATAAAGTGACAAATGAGGAGGTATTGCGGCAAATAGATGAAGAAAGAAGCATTTGGAAAAATATAGTTAAAAGAAGAGACAGACTTATAGGCCACATACTAAGGCATCCTGGAATAGTCGCTTTAATTTTGGAAGGACAGGTAGAAGGGAAAAATTGTGTTGGCAGGCCATGTTTGGAATATGTAAAACAAATTGTTAGGGATGTAGGATGTAGAGGGTATACTGAAATGAAACGAGTAGCACTAGATAGGGAATCTTGGAGAGCTGCATCAAACCAGTCAAATGACTGAAGACAAAAAAAAAAAAAAAAAAAAAAAAAAGTTTGAAATAATTTTATAGCATTTCATTCTTTCCCACACTCCTCATTCTCTTGCCATTCTGAAGCACGGTTCCTCGGCACATTTTTGAAATCTACTTCCCTATTATTTGCTGATTTATCTCTGTTTCTAAATTATACTGGAGTAACAATTTCGTATTTTTAGGGATCATCTGCCGTAAATTGTTGTTCCTACACAGCCTCCTCAATTACATTCACTTTTTCGTTAGATTTTCCAATAACTTCAATTTCAGTCTGATTTACAATCAAATATTTAGTATAATCCTATAGTTCCGTGTAATTTCTAACATAATATTCTCCATTACTCTTACACACACCCTCATTTTGTACATTATTGTACTCATTTCCCCGTAACGTATTAATATTGGTACTACGGAAATATTGAAGAAGTTTTTTTTCTTCGATATTTTCTCAAAAATGTATGCTTACATTTTTTAAATCCA
This sequence comes from Lycorma delicatula, assembly GCF_047948215.1. NCBI lineage: Eukaryota > Metazoa > Arthropoda > Insecta > Hemiptera > Fulgoridae > Lycorma > Lycorma delicatula. Next base: position 42,130,184 of record NC_134455.1, on the reverse strand, counting down.
AACCGGCGATACAAATGACCCATAAATTTACTAATATTGCTGGGAATTAGTGAACTTCAGTGTTAGTATGAAAAAATGATTAAAACATTGACATTTTTTGATTCATTGATAATACTCATTTCAATTCATAGAATAATTAAATAGATAAAAATAAAAAGGTAATATTTGGTAACTATAATGAAAAAGGGTTATCTTAAAAATCCAATTTTTTAATAATTTTTCAATATTAAAAAAAAAGAAAATGCTTATTTTATTCTTGTAGTTCAAAAGATGTAAAATATATATATATATCATTTTAATATTAAACGATGAATGAAATAATGAATTTTAAAATACAGTAAAAATAAATAAATGAAAAATATTGAAATTTATACATAAAATCTACGGATATGTTACATTCAAGCTGTGAAAAATAATAACATAAACAGTGTATTTAACAACTATTACATACGGTACACGCAAACATTCACTTACTGCTGATTATAAGTCAATTTGCAGTTGTTGACCACATGTCGTCCGGTGTAGTTGTCGCATTTAGTTTATCGATTTATTACACAAACGAGCAAAAGTTTGACAAATTACATTATTAGTATTAAATATGTATGTATGTACATACTCTTTTTGACAGATAAACTGGAGAAATAATAATTATTTAATGTTCACTCACTTTCTGGTTCGTAGTAAGTGCATGTACTACACGTTGCGTAACATATAAATTTCAGAAATAAAATATATTTTAGTTATACAACATCACCTTTAAAAAGATACAACTTTTGTACTAATTTGTACAAAGTGATTCAGGGAAATGGGAAATTTGAAATTAGTGTAAGTAGCCCTGGGCGAGTGTCAGAACCGAGTAACTTTCAGAAGCCAGTTCGTGCCATTTTGCCGTTTATTTATCACGGAAACTCGTAGCGATACGTAACGTGGTTTTGCCATTAAAGCTTTTTATAAAAATAATAACAGCGGAGGCTGCGCGTAGACAAGGAATACCGTTCACCGCATAAAAAAATAATTCAGTACTAAATTCACTACCAAAAAAATTTTCTTGACACTGTACTGCGATTCCAAATACGTCTACATGACTGACTACCTAGAAGCCGGATCGATTGTAAATTCTGTGAAATACGTAGAGACCTCTTTGTATAATGTCTCTATGTTTAGGAGGTGTGTATGTCATTTTCAAAACTGCACGCATCCGACACTTTTACAACACAATAATATTCGGCCACACAGATTTAGTTCATTCACTAAGGCTCTTCTGAAATTGAAACTGGAATCGATTCCGCATCATCCATACACACCGTATTTGGTCCCCTACGATTTTCACTTCTTCAGTAATTAAAGAGGAATATTAAAATAATTAAGAGGTTAAAAAAGGAACCGATGTCACAATAAGTTCTTGGATCAAGGAAAGACCGCCAGACGGAATGAGTAGACCGGTTCATGGTTTGGAGAAATGTATTAAATGAAAAAGTATATTCAACTTTTAGTCGGAAATAAAATGTACATTTATGTTATGTTTGTTTTAATCGACTGTCTCTTTTCATTTTAAGATATGACCTTAATTTTTTATGTTATATGATTTAAATAATTATAACCTTTTTACGTTTTATATGTTTCTTTTATAACGTCTTCCATCCCTGTCTTTGAGAAAATTTTGAGAATTCTTGAGAACCGTTTTATGTTTTAAGCATAATTTTCCCATCTGTTTTACCTGATATTTATTTTACATTTGATAATCAGATAAAGTAATATTAAGTATTATGAGACAAATACAGTAGTATTATCTGCAACATTTACCAGTAATAATTATAATTACTCTTTTATCGTCTACAAAAAAAAAAAATATTTTAATTTTGTATACCTTTTTTTTAATATAAAAGAGTATGAGCAAAACATAAAACGTTTTAATAAATTCCATAAAAATATTCATAACGGTTATTTATTTTTTTTAAATTTTCTCGTTACATAACGAGAAAAACCTAATAACCATCTTTATTCCTTCGTAAAACACGAGTGACGATATTATCGTACGTATACGTATATTTCTATAAACTACCAGAAAAGAGATACGTTGTACATATTAACAAGTGTAGTAAACATGCCGATCCCAGAACGTAAATCATGTTACAGTACATGGTAATATTTGGTTTGCGTTTTTATTTCCTGTTTTCTCTGTGAAACAACGCCCATCAAAACATATAAAGGTATACACAGCCGCACCGCAACATGTGAAGCGCATTACTGTATTATACCAGCAGTTATAATAGTCGGTACACCCCAGCGGTACCGACTTTACAGACGTAAGTTACAAGCACAGCGTGAATAAAACAAATGTTTAGTATCTATATTCCTTTTTTATTTCGCGTGTAATGAAAATTTCTATTAGGATTACGAAAAAAATGTAATAATAATAAAAAAGAAAATAAGTTACTTCAAAATAACAAACGTAAAATAAGTAAACGTATTTGTAATACAAAGGGTTTTAAACGTGGTTATTTTAAAAATAATATAATAATTTGTACGGGATCGTTTTCGTATTTTTATATAAAACATAAATTTTCTATAATAAAATATCGCTTTTCTTATATGAGAATAAAAAAAAAAATTACTTAAAGAAAATCTTGTGCAGTTCTTCGCAAGAAGACCGACTTTTGGTCATTTTTTTGTTTTGCTTCTTTTACCCCGCCCAATATACACCCGGTCAACATTACACTCAAAGTAGGTAACGCTAACTGAATACCCTGAATAATATTACTGACGATAAATATCGCAAATAAAGAAACGTCAAGTTTCGAACTTGCATCATCGTAATGAACCACGCTTCTAATTTGTCTGCTCAAATTTTTTCGACATTAAATTGAGCATAGAATTTTCTAAAATGTAAAATTTTAAATACACTACTTCAGCATATCTAAATTTAAATGAAACTGATATAGTAGTTTTGAATATTGTCGAGCTGGAAAATTTTATACTTAGGTATATATATATATATATATATATATAATTAAAAACGGAAAACCCATTTTAAATTAATGGTAATTTCCTACTTCTCATACCTCAAAACTTAAAATAAACAATTTTTATCCCCAATTCTTATTATGCGACAGAAAGTAATACCTTACTTTTCTTCGAAAAGTTGGTAAAAACAAAATTTTCTCGCAGTTTAAAATAATATACACAAAAGAGGTTTCATATAAATTGAAATTTTTATATTCTAATAATACGTGCAAAGTAGACATCGATTCATTAAATAAAAGGAAAGTATTTAATTAGGTATATTATTAATATAAACTGAAAAGAATTTTATATAAAAATCGTATCCTATCATTTACGACGTGAAGTGTGTTTTGATGTTCCAAGGGTTTTCATGACTACGGCTATATGTAGGTTCATTATATATGTCGCAAACGGGTAAAATTAACATATTAAATTTATATTTTCTAGATTAAGTAGTTCAACACTTACGAAAATAGTGGAATGGATAATAGACAGCTTTTATTTCAAAATACATTTTTACCTTTCCGCCTTTTGCTATAGCAAAGCTATCTACAGTTACAGAAGGGAAAGTTTGGTAATCTGTCCAATTTGAGCATATGCGCTTTTCACCGGTTCTTTACCTTCTGATATCTAAGGAACCCAAAAAACCGGATGGAAATTTTCCGGATCTTCATATCTACAAGAGTGTGTTCGGGGTTTTGGCCTTTAAATCACCTTATATTTGCAGAACTACTCGACCAAACTTGGTCAGATTACTTCTATATATATATGGGGTACTGATGCCATTAAATTTTTGTTTTAAAAGGACAAGGGGGTGAGACTATAGAGCATAGTCATCCTCAGTAACTCGAGATTTGTCTAATTAAGTTTTTTTCTTAGGCGCATTTGTTAACGATTAAAAAATAATATTAAAAAGAAAATGTGTAAAATCCCACTCCACACCAAAAAAAAAGTGCTCTAAATAATGTAGCGGCTAAACGGGTTAGTGTGTCATTAGTACCTTCTATCACCACAAGAGACGCTAGTAGCACTGAGCTACAGATGCAGTAGTAGTCTTCTGTATTGTAAAGTCACAGGTGAGCGACGGTAGAATTAAATAAACGAGTAATATTTAAAGTATAAAAAAGTATTTAAAGTGGCCGCTATGAAATACGGTATGAAAAAAGTCGAATGAAAAAATTTTTATTCAACTTGTCAATATATTAAAATATATTTAAAAATTTTTGGTTTTTATTTATTAGAAAAGTCATCGAATTAAATAGAGAAAAATATATTATATTAAAACAAAAAAAAAAGATAAATATTTTAAATCGTGTGTGTAAGTCGTGAATTAGAAAAAGCAGCGTAGCTGGAAAGTCCAACGACTGTTTTGTCAGCATTTAAATTAGTTTTGATAATGTTGTAATTACTTATTTTACGTATATCTATTTCAAATTAATGATTCTGGGTGATTGTAATGTCGTGTGAAATTGAACCCAAAATTTTCGATCGACATTATGTTTAATTTATAATTCTTTTATAACGAGAGGTAACAATAGAATAAATTTAATTATATCCGCTTCATAGCATCATCATTAGCGCTCTAGTTCTTTACCGCTAGTGATCCCTAATTGAAATTTATTGTAATTAATTATGTAATCCTGTGTGTAAAGCGACCGGTTTGTATACTTTAAAATGTATATTTGTTGTAACATTAGTAATTGTACTATTTAAAATATTAACTCGTCGATTTATTTAAGTACTTGCACGTTTGAAATTATCATTAATTACATCTTCTACACTTTTCTCTCTCATCTGCCGTCCATAATCAGCACGTTTAAACAGGAATTACACAGTTGTATTACGAGGCAAATTATTATTACATTTTAATTTTCCCAGCTAGAGCCGCATAGTTATAAAGGTAGTATGCACAGCGAAATCGGCAAAAATGTTTGATTTCCTGGTTTTTGCAAACGCCAACGTTTCAAGACTCTATTAAAAGTTAGAAAAATTTTCGAAAGATGTACGTTCGTACTTATATTTTCTATAAAATATAATAAAATTAAATCTTGAACTAAACTAAAAAGAAGGGAAAGAGGATGATTATTCATCGTTTTAAATTTTTTAGATTTTCTATAGCGGTCAGAAGAAGAAGAAGAGAATCGAGTATAGCATTTACCCAGACAAATAAGAGATTAAATCTTTCTGAAATTCATCTTTAGGCTTTACCTTTAAAATTCCTTTCAGATGTTTATAAAATTAAATAAAAATTAATAAATTAAATAAATCTGGACGGCTTAAAAATCCAATAAACTAAACCCGTTTAAAACTCTCCGTCGTAAACCTCAATCTTCTAAAATTAATTTTCATTTCAAACTCCAATAATCGATCTATATTTAACTTTCCCGATTCTAGCTACGTTGCAGCTGAAGCATGCTAACCGTAAAGGGCTAATGATCGGCCAAAAGTTTTGATATCAGGGTTTTGCAAGTATCGATGTTCAAGAGCCGCATATCCCGGTAAACGCGAAAAGAAATTATAGAAATTTCCTATAAATGTATATTTGTATGTACGTATTTGTACTGTGTGTTGACCTAATGTTCCCGTACACGTTCGACATAATTATCTTCGAAAATGGTTCGTCAAATTTCTATATGTGAGGAATCGATAGCGTTAAATTTTCTACAAAATTAAAAAGGTAGTTATCGTCTATTTCTAATATTTAACTTTTTTTATTGCGGTCGTATAAAATTGAGCTTTATTACAGCGACTGAATTTATGTTAATTAAAATTACCTAAAACTTTACGTCGAACAGATTTAAATATAGAGGAATATTCAATATTAGTTCTAAACAGTTTTAGCGTTATAACTAGAAAACTCGTCGATTGAAATAGTAGAAATTTGGCAAAAATATTTGGGTATCTATGCCCTACTCGAATAAGAGGACATCTCGGTACGCAAAATTTCTTTTAGTAAAATATAATTTTTTTTAATTATTTGAATAACGATGCACAAAATCGGAACAAATAATTGAAGTAAAGAATTAATTCAAAAAAATAACTTTTAATTTCTAAGATCCGCACTGAAAATACCAATTTTTTAACTTTAGTTTTCAACATTGAAAATTTCCAACAGTATTTTGTATTAGTGTACGAAATATGAAGTGAAAAATAATATTAAAAGCTGTTATATATTTTTGATTTTTTTAATTTCTGACTTTACTTGTTTTTCAACTTGCGGTTGTTATTAAAAATGTTATATGAGAAATGTAGCTATCGAGCAAGGATATTAAAATGAAACCCAAATATATTACTAAAAATTTTATTTTTTCCAATTATAGTTGCTTCCACAGATTTCAAATCGCTCACGTGATTTCACGTGAGTTTCACGAAAATTTAAATGTTCATTAAAACTATTTTAATGAACATTTAAATTTTCTTTACAATCGTCGTTTAAATATCGCATAACTAAATCATTAACATCTAAAATCTCTACGGCGTTCTTGAAATAAAAATCTATGAATGACAAAGCCAGGAAATTTGTGATGGATTGCAACAAATTGCCGGTTTTTTACAAACGAGATTTTCTGATTCGTATGAGATTTGAGTACGATTATATATTTCTCATTCCAAAGTGTTACGAATGGTAAAGTCATCGACAAAAACTTAGATAAGTACTAAAAATGACCGGTATGCTCGTTAATGAAAAGAAACTATTATGAAATCGTCCGGGAAAATTGGCAAATTAATAATTAAGGAAACTCGGGAAATTTTTGAAAATATAAGCAGGACTGAAATAGAATAGAATAACTGGAATAGACGGAATACCTGTAGAATTACTTCGCAGTGCAGGTGAGAAAGCGATAGATAGATTATACAAATCGGTGTGTAATATTTACGAAAAAGGGGAAGTTCCGTCAGACTTCAAAAAGAGTGTTATAGTCATGATACCAAACACAGCAGGAGCAGATAAATATGAAGAATACAGAATAATTTGCTTACCTAGTCACGGATCAAAAATCTTAACCAGAATTCTGTACAGAAGAATTAAGAGGCGATAGGGAGATGTGTTAGCAGAAGACCAGTTTGGTTTCACGAAAAGTATAGGGACAAGAGAAGCAATTTTAGGGCTAAGATTAAAAGTAGAAGGAAGATTAAAGAAAAACAAACCGACATACTTGGCATTTATAGACGTGGAAAAGGCATTCGATAATGTAGTCAGGAATAAAATGTTCAGCATTTAAAAAAAATTGGGAATCAAATACAGAGATAGAAGAATGATCGCTAACATTTTCAGGAACCAAACAGCAACAGGAATAATGTAAGAACATAGAAAAGAAGCCGTAATAAGAAAAGGAGACCTACAAGAATGTTCCCTATCCCCATTACGTTTTAACCTTTACATAGAACTAGCAGTTAATGATGATGTTAAAGAACAATTTAGATCCGGAGTAACAGTACAACAAAGTGAAAAGATAAAGATGCTAAGATTTGCTGATGATATAGTAATTCTAGCTTACAGTAAAAAAGATTGCAGTAAAAAAGCATGGATGAAGTCCTACTCAAGAACTACCGCGTGAAAATAAACAAGAACAAAACGAAAGTAATGAAATGTAGTAGAAATAATGTAAATGAACCACTGAATATAAAAATAGGAATAGAAAAGATTCTGGAGGTAGAAGAATTTTGTTATTTGGGAAGTAGAATTACTAGAGATGGACGAAGCAGGAGCGATATAAAATGCCAAATAGCACAGGCGAAACGAGCCTTCAGTCAGAAATATAATTTGTTTACATCAAAAATTAATTTAAATATGAGGAAAGCATTATTGAAAGTAAATGTTTGAAACCTAGCTTTATATGGATGTGAAAGATGGACGATCGGAGTACCTGAGAAGAAAAGATTAAAAACTTTTGAAATGCGGTGATATAGGAGAACGTTAAAAATCTAACGGGTGGATAAAGTGCCAAAGAAGGGGTGTTGCGGCAAATCGATGAAGAAAGAAACACTTGGAAAGATATAGCTAAAAGAAGAGACATACTTATAAGTCACATATTAAGCGACTATCCAGGAATAGTCGCTTTAATATTGGAGGGACAGGTAGAAAGAAAAAATTGTGCAGGCAGGCAAGGCTTGGAATATGTAAAACAAATTGTTAGGGATGTAGGATGTAGTGGGTATACCGAAATGAAACGACTGTCACTAGATAGGAAATCTTGGAGAGCATCAAACCAGTCAAATGACTGAAGACAAAAAAAAAACACAGGACGTAAAGAAATTAAATCGGTTGTTGTAAGAAATCTTTAATAATCGTGATGAATTCACGGGTACACTATTTTACCCCCTGAGCCTAAAATCAAATATATAATGGTAGGATTGAAGATTACCTCTACAAAAATAAGTAAAACCCAAATTTAAATCTGGGACAAATATATTTCTTATTTTTGGAATTGTAGGATGTGTTTTAGACTCCAATTATAAGATAACCTCTGTAATACAAAGTTTTTAAAACCGTTATTTTAAAGTAGTAGTTATTTTTAAAAAAATATAAAAATATAATTTTTACGGTACGATTCGGATATTTAAATATAAAACATAAATTTTAATTTACATTTTATAGAAGGAAAAAATCCTTCTAGTACCAGTTCATTAACGGTGTACAAGAACGGGTTAATAAATGTTCAAAAGGCAAATTTCAATTATAATCAAGTAGCTTATTGAGCATTCAAAAGACTGCACTTCAATACAATGAGAGTAAAATAATAATGTGATAGCCACCTTATTTTAATAAATAAATAAATTATAACTATAAAATTTTTAATTCATAACAACATATTTTCCACATATATTTGGTAAAAGTATGGAGATAATTTTCTTTATTGACTTGAGTGAAAAGCATTAGAAGAAGATACAAAAATGGGAGGCCTAAAATGTCACACCCGCTCATATACACAAACTTAAAAAAAATATTGAAAGATCTTATATCTTTAAATTCTCTTTTTTTTAATAAACGTGTAAATAATTTGTGAAGACGAATTCAAAAATAGCGAATATTCAGATAGAAACTAAGAATTTAGCAGCAGAATGAGTTTATTATTTTAGAACAACTTTATTTAGCACGGCCCGTTTGTATATGTAATATAAAAATAAATAAATTGTAATCCCGCTTATCGACTAATATAATTAATTATTATGTTCTAGCGCTTTCGGAAGTTATTTTTCCATCTTCAGGAACATCTGATAAACTTGAACATAAGTATTCACTTCACATATTAATTTGATGTAGATTAAAATAAAAAACGATAAAATTTCCATACATATAACTTACTATCGATCGATTGTTGAACTTGACGATCGATTGTTATACATTTATTTTTTATTTAGTATTTTTTATGGAAATTTTATTTTAATTTACGTAAAATTAATATGCGAAGTGAATAATTATATAAAAGTTTATCAGATGTTCCTGAAGATGGAAAAATAACTTCCGAAAGCGCTAGAATATAATAATTAATTACATCGGTTGGTAACCGATGTAATTAATTACATCGGTGTAATTTCTGTTGTTCCTTACATTTCTGTTTAGAAACTCCAAACTCAAGTTTTGGAAAGACTCCATGCGCGAGTTGCAGCGCGATCCTTGGCAGCTCGCGAAGACTTGTTACCGACCGAAGCCATTGCACGTGTTGTCCAGTGTTCGGTGCGGGTTAGGTGGTCGTGACCACACTTTAACATCTGTGGCGACCAACCGGGCGTTCCTGGATACTCTGTTTCCAGATGCTCCGGAGGGTGAAGCGGAAATCGGCGTTAGGGCGGGTGAAACACCATTCCCTGGCGTTCGGACCGTGGAACCCGATGATATAGACCGAGTGGTTTCTCGAATGGCATTAAAGAAGGCACCGGGGATTGACCGACTTGACCTGGATATTTTCCATCATTTATTGCCTGTCATAAGAGATCCACTCAGCAGACTGTTCACGGGATGCCTAAGCTGGGGCTACTTTCCGGCTTGCTGGAAGGTTGCTTTGGTGAGGGTACTCCTGAAACCTGGAAAGGATCCTGGTGAGGTCGGCAGTTATCGGCCCATCAGCCTCTTGCCGGTTCTCGGCGAGTTGCTTGAAAGGCTGGTTGTGGAACGGCTTGAAGAAAGCATCGATATGAGCTGTATTCTAAATCGAGGCCAATACGCTTCATGAAAGGGGTTGGCACCGAGGATTGCATCTTAAATGCTCTTACTGAGGTGGAAAGCGCCGACTGCAAATATGTTTTGGCTATTTTTATTGATATAGAGGCAGCATTTCCTTCCTTGTGTTGGAGTTCTGTTCTCTATGCTTTGGAACGCCGCGATGTTCCTGAAGCCATACAGGCCGTGGTACGAGACTACTTGTCTAAATGTACCGCTCTGTTTAAGGATGCGCACCTAGTTGTGGAAAAATCCGTCACCAGGGGAAGCCCGCAGGGTTCCGTTCTCGGTCCCCTGCTGTGGAACCTGGTGTTCGACGGGTTTCTGGGGTTGACATTCCCAGAAGGAGTCACGGCCCAGGCTTTCGCCGATGACTGTCTCCTTTTAGTTCGTGGAAATTCACGACCGCAGCTAGAAAGCAGAGCGCAGGCGGCCGCCGAAGGCTGGATGGACATACAAAATTTAAAGATTTCTGTGCCCAAGACGAAGTTCATGCTTCTCATGGGCGCAGACAAATTATCATGCAGTCGAAACCCCCACATTAAGTATAAAGGCTCTGTAATCAGCCGAGTAAGGGTTCATAAGGACCAAGGTGTTTTGTTTGATGACAAGTTGCTGTTTAGCAACCACATTAAACAAGGTGTGGCAGACGCTGTCTCTGTGACGCACAAACTTAGAAGGATTGTTCGGAAAGACTACGGGCTGTCTGGTCGCCAAATGTACTTGGTGTACCGAGGTGTCTTCGAGAGTATGATCGCATACGCGGCGCCAGTTTGGGCGCACAGGTTGGATAGAAATAGAGCACTGCTTCAAAATTTAAGGAGTGCCCAGCGCAGAGCCTTAATTGTATGCACTGGTGTTTTTAAAACAACCTCCTACGAGGCTACTACCGTATTGGGAAAGGCTATCCCAATCGATTTAGTGGTGAAAGTTCGAGCAGCGATGTGGAAGTTGCGAAGAGGTCGGGAAACCGAGGTATGCGGTTTCGGGCCGGGCTAGAACCGGAACGGAACGGCTATCACAATGCACCGGGTCTAAATTTCGAACAGTTGCCCATTTCCCGCCTATGGAAGAGGCTTTGGAGCCTCGGGATGAAGGCATGGCAGCATGAATGGCACACCACGACTAAGGGAAGATCTCTGTATAGATTTATACAGGATCTGAGGGGGATGGTATGCCTCGAATTCATTTTTAAGGGCGGCGGGTGCCCAAGTGCTCACCAACCATGTGAATTTGATGCAATATCTGTTCAGGTTTCGCCTAGCGGCTGATGAGTTGTGTGTCTGCGGGGAGGTCCAGTCGAACGAGCATATGATGTTCGACTGCCCTGCTCTTGGGGGGGGGGGGCAGAGACCGGGCCACCCTGGAACTTAGAGGTCAGGGGGAAAACTGGCCGCTCATAAACGGCGAGTCAATGTGGCGTGAGTCGCATTGTCAGACCGTGTGGGTTCCTCGATGAGGTTGCGATGTTCAACCGTCATCGTTAAGATTGGTTAATTTAAATGGGATTTATTGATTCCTGTAGCGTGTCTGTGAGAAGTCTTCCTTGAAATAATGGCTGCCATCAGCCAGTAATAAGCTCCAAACGCTTTAAATGGTGGACAGGCACTAGCTGGCAAACAGCGACCGAGGCGTGGCGCCTTAGATTGCCGTCTTTTTAATGTATAACTCTATAGTTTTTAATTTGTAACAAGGGGTGCGCCTCCCCGATCTAGTTTTAATGTAACAAGTGAGCGGAAGGGACACATAAAGCGGGTGCTGTACGGCACCCAGCTTAACCGCTCACGCAAGTTAGGAGCTCACTAGGAGCATTAAGAAAACGAGGTCGCAAATCTGTTTCAGAGGCACAGTAGCCGTTTTTTGGCACGGAACATTTGGTCTATGCTCTAGGGCGACCGAATGGGGTGGTGGCGGGAGAAATGCCAGCTAACCAATATTACATCGGTCGGTAAGGAGAATTATAATATATATATTTTTTATTATTTTACTTTTGGCGAAAATCAGGATTCTGAAATCATGATGTCAAAATTTGTTCAGAGTGAAGAAAACTTTGTAAGGGTCAGAATTTGTTAGACGTCGAGAAAAATATCTTGTATATACTTCTAGTTGTTCTAAGCCATCATCTGTGAAATCGATTACTCAGTATAGTACGACTATTATTTCGGAAAATGTTGGTGAAAGTCAGATGAATTTTTGTTTTTTGAAGATAATTCTTAATTTCAAACTTACTGCATTAATCGAAGAAATGCTAAGAGAGATCAAGCGATATATGTCACCCCATGCCCCATACAAAGCATATCAACTTTAATTTATTTTTTAAAGTATGGATACAATTTCTCCAAATTTGATTTGAGTTCAATTAAAACTAAAATATTTTGATCATTTTAAATAGTTTGTGTTACATCAAGGTACTGAATACATTCAGTCCTGGATTAATTTGATATATATATATTTTTTTTTAATAAAATTCAAAGAGGGAATCGGTTACATAATATTTTTATCGGTTGTTTAGACTAATTTTATTCTCTAATTAAAGAAAAGAAGAAGACTTAAACGACTACAAAAATATTTTTCTTTTTCAAATTATCCTGAGTTATAGGTTCAACCAACAAATAAACAATTAAAAACTTTTTTCTCCTTATTAACTCATGTAAAAATAATAGCTTTGATTTTATAAAAATTATAGATAACTAATAAGTTTAAAATAAAAGAACAATGTTCGCATTTAAAAATCAGTTATTGCTATTCACACAAATAGAGATATATAAATTAATAACGAAAGTATTCATGTTATATTTGAATATATGTATGGTTATCAAAAGGGAAGATTTGGTTATAGTTATAATCTACTAACACCTGTCCGTGGGAAATGGGGTGCAAAATGTGTGAAACGCAGAACATTAGTGTGTGGTAACAGGAATTAATTTCCTCTCAGTCACACTCATTGTGGTTAATTCAAGTGCTCGTTTGTGGTTAATTGTCTATTTCACTTGAATCGGTAAACCGTATGCGTAACGCAACTCACGATCTATTTTGTTAGATTTGTTGTTCATAAAGGATTACTGCTATCATGCTATGTTATAAAGCTATTTTTAAAGATAGTTCTGAATTATTTCAATTTTAAAATTAAATTGTTATTTGAATCTATTTACTTAACACGGAAATGAAAATTTAGTGAAATCAAAATTTAAATAAATAAATAGGTGTAATTTTTAACTTTCAGTAATCGATACGCAAAAATATTTATACTAATCATTTTAAAATTGTTAACTAAACCTTATCTAGCACTTAAAAAGCTTGCAGCGTCGTATAGATAGCCAAACCATCCAAGTGATACGACGAGAAATGAAAAAAAAAAAAATTATTTCACAATTAAAAATTTTATATCATACTTTCAACCAAAAAAAAAAAAATTGTATATGTATAATTATTTCGTCTTTTAATTACGTATTCTATGTATTATTAAGGACTAACCAAAATTAAACACTGATTTTTTGTGCTATTTAGAGAAAATACGTAAACTTAAAAATCGATAAGTTAAAACTGTGAGAAGTTAAGAAAACAAGTTTACATTTTTAAAATTTCGATTTTTTAGAAGTAAAGGATTTACTATTCCGAACACACAGAGGTTTTAAAACTTTTTCCAAATCTGATATCGCTACAAAATAAAAATATCATGATAAATGGAACAATATTATTAACGAAAAATTGATAAAAAAAGATTCTTATAGATTTAATCACTTTTATCAAACATATGTAATATTACTTAAAACTTAAACGGTTAATATTTTTAATATATATTTGTTTATTTACTTTTATTATTATTTTTTGGTAAATGTATTTCATTAATTTTTATTATAAACTAGCAGACCCGGCAATGCTTCACTATTACTAGATTTGAGTACTATATATGTATAGATTAAATGAATACAACTGAAAGTTTGATAAAATATTAACAAAATGAACATTACGGAACTTCACAAGATTTAACCTTTCCCTTTTATCCTATCTCCCTTTTACCCTTTTCCCATTCCCCTTTCCTTTTTCCATTTTCATTTTTACCATATTCCCTCTCAGTTTCCCCATTTTCCCCGTTCCTCGGGTTTCACTTTCCTTCCCGCATTTCCCTTTTTCTTTTTCTCCTTTCCCCTTTCCAATTCCTTTCTCAGTTTTTCCTTTTCCTTTTTTATTTTTCCCTTCTTCCCTTTTACTTTTTTAGATTTTTCTCTTTCCCCCTTTTCCCTCGGTCTAGTAGTTTTTTAGTCCATAGCGGACACACATATCGGAAACATTGAAATGGAATTGTAAAATATTTAGTATAACGTGTATTTTTTAGAGGAATCGGTGAACTTTCGGAGATTTAAGATTTTGAACAAACAAACATTTACATTTTTATTTATATGGATTTTCTGTAACTACTACGTATAACGGTTTAAAAACAATAAAAAATCTCATGTAGACAATACAGGACATCCTTGTACGCCTATTAAATTACACCCATTTTTTAAAATGAAAATACATAAATTTTATTTCAATAAAAACTTCTGATATTTTTTCATATTTTTATTTTAATTTTTTTTGTTATTATTGCCCCACAGGTAGTAGTTCCGAGGTGTTAATCAGGGAACCTTGGAGACCGGTTAAGAGAAATGGAAATTTAGGGAATATGTTTTGATCGATACTTATAATTTATCATTATTATATACCGTTTACTGTAGAAAAATATCATCTATTCAGAATGTTTCGTAATTAATTCACATATTTACTTTAAATGTATATCTACTGCGTAATAGTAGATGATGTTATGTTTATCTATTAACCGTGAAACAAACACGGGTTTTCCAATATCAACCACCGGATATTAGGTAGATTTCATGAAAAAGCTTACCTATTGTAATCGGTACCGTGATTCGACTTTTGGAAAATTTCGACATATCTTCGCGTTTCACATCCCACAGACCTCAAAACCTCCGTCAGTTCAAAAGTTATATATATATATTTATTTATTTCACTTTATTCTGGACATGATAACTGCCGTAATTCTGTGCCAATCACTTTCAAATTGATACATAAAATATAACGATCCCAAATCTCGGTCGAGTTCGTTAACGGGCAAAATCGGCCATGAAGATAAATATGGGGGTTTTTTCTAAAAAACAAAATATCGTTAAAACCTTTTTTATTAAGTAAAATATTGAATTCGTTTAAAGTTTCTACTATTCTTCGGATAAAGTTTTTTGATATCATCAATCATGAAAAAATGGTGTTTCTAAGACAGAAAATCATACCTCTCTAATAGCGCAGTATCGAGTCGGTTCAAAGAGGTCGTTAGTCCACTAAACATTACCTAAAACGTTTGTCAGAAAAAAGTTTTGATATGACCAAGCCTTACAGCAAGGGATGAACAAAATGTTGCTGGAATTGTAAGAAGATGGGGTTGTCATATGCTAATCATGAAAAACTTTTTTTTTCACATGTAACCATTATCGTATTAAGTAAATTTGAAGTTTTTTTTTAACTTTAAGGTGGAAATCTCTTTTATCCCCTACTTAGCACCGGTGAAATCTACCTCCACCTTCCAGCGTGACGAAAGGGATTTTTTTTTATTAAAACAAAACACACTTAAATTTATAAAACTTTTAATACCTTTTACAAATTAACAGTAAGAGTGATTATAATAACATGTGAAATGTAATAATGTGCATCCATTTTTTCCTATATCTTCTTTTTTTAATTTCTATTTTAGAAATTTGAATAACATTCGGTTATAATTCAGAATACATTTTGCGAATAGATTTTTCTAGATAGCTTGTTGCTTATTGAAGTATATTTTACTTTTAACATAAATTGAAAAAAATATCCAGCAGTGTCAAATCGCAAGATTTAAGATTCAAGTTCATCGTAACTTAGAAAAATAATTTCTCCTCCGTAATCTATTTCCAATAAAATCATCGTTTCACGGCTGTATGACACTTTACTAAAATCACTTGTCATTTAAATGCACTCATTACGCCATCGGGTAGTATACTTAGGCGAGTTCGTTAAGTTTTTATATAATACTGATAAGAATCTCTAAATATTTAATGCAGAATTGTATGCTGTACGTTAAACTGATTATTATTTACAGTAATAATTAATTAGTTATTAAGTTATATTCACCAAAATTAGTTTCATTAACGGTACAATAAAAAAAAAATAAAAAAGATATTCAAATCTTTTTAAATTTGGGAGCCCATATATCAAGATGCTTTTTTTTATTGAATATGATGAGTATAAAAATAGATTTAAGCGACAAAATAACGAAATTTCGAAAAATAAATTTTTTGATTTTAAAGAACTTTTACTCTGCGAGGAAAAAATCTGATGTGGACAACACATGACTTCAATGTACGCCTACTAAATTAAAAATATTTCCTATATATTTATATTTTTTATTATTATTGAATTATTATTTTTTGCAATTTTTTACAGTCACAGGTTAATAATAAAGAAATACATTTAAGGAAAAAGAAAATTAAAAAAAGAAAAGGAGGCGAAATCTGATTCAAACGATGTACGTTCCGGTGTAAGATGCAAATATTATGTAATTAAAATTTTATTTAGCTATAACTATGGAACCGATGAAAATAAGTACCGCTTATGATATATCGTTGAAAATCTCTCAACGAGGTGTTATTACTCGCACGGTAAAAAAAAACTTTATGTTTTGGACAGTTAAAAAAAGTCCATAATCCAAATTTTTGGATTTTGGGCTTTTTGAACACTTTTGGTCCATCGATTGCAATAAAAAGGGGAAGTGCTCAACTAGATGTTACAACAGTCCTTAATCCAAAATTTCAACATTTTATAGTTTAATCGTTTTTGAGTTATGAGAGATATATACGTACGTACAGACGTCACGCCGAAACTAGTCAAACTGGATTCAGGGATGATGAAAATGGATATTTCCGTTGAAATCTTGAAACCGAAATTATTCGCGATCAAATACCTACTTTACGTCGTACAAGGAAGTAAAATTGCTTCCGATTTTGAGTCCACAGTATAATGTGAGTCCACAAGCTACGTTAATTTTAATAATAGCCTTAAGCGATGAAGAAAAAAACAATTTTTTTTAATAATCAAAATTGAAAGAGTTAATGAAAAAACAAATTAGAAAAAAGAAATACAAATTTTTTAAAGGCGGGTAAAAAATTTCAAGATAATATTTTTCTAAAAATGTTGATATGTAAGGTAACCTTAAGAAAATTGTTTAAGTAATGTTTTCTCTAGCTGTAGCAACCCTTTCGATAAAGGCTAAATAAGAAGAAAAAAATATTTTCCAAAACCTTTTCTGCATTTTAGGTCCGGAGTCGATAATGTAAATAAAAATTTAGATATTTCTTGATCACGCTATGTATGAAGGATAAACTTCATACCGAAGGAAGAAAGAAAAAAGAACAAAAAACATTTATAATTTTAAGAGTTGGAGGCTGATTTTTTGGAAATAAATTTTTAGATTATTTATATAACAAAAATTTGGAGGTTACGAATTTGTTTTAATAAAGTTTTCTCAAAGATGCTTATAGAGGAAATCGAAATTATTTTTTTTTATGAAAAAAAAAATGAATGCTCAAAATGAAAACATGCAATATATGGTCGATGCTAAATATATTAATATATTTCAACCCGGTTCGGTTAAAATCGGTTCGGTCAATCCTGAAACGTAAGAACAGAAGCAGTGCGACACATATATGTACGTACATTCGTAGATATACACAAGCATAATTACATACATATGTTTTTTTTTTTTGGTCTAGTTGGACTAGTTAACCCAACACGTAAAGATTTGCAAAAAATTCGATACCCCATTTTTGACATGATCACGATATTTTCCCCTTTGATATAGCTGGTTTTGCTTTCGTCGTAAGGAAAAATTTATATAATTAAAAACCTTATTAATTATTTGAAATATTATCATACGAAACAATATTTAATAATAATATTTGCCGATCTTATCGGTGAAGTGACAGCGTCTCAGCCTTTTATCCAGGGGTTTCAAGTTCGAATCCCGGTCAGACATGGCATTTTTTTTTTAAGTTGAAAAATTCCATTTCCATATTTCCACGTACAAGTTTCTAAAGCTTCTGCGGTAAAAATTAATTCATTAAAGCAAAATAATTTTAAAATAATTAAAAATCTGGATGGATACCTTGGATGTGGTTATTAGTTTACTAAAAAATAACCAACTTAGGAACTTATTTATCGGTCGACTTGAATCTTTTATACACCGCTTATAACATATAATAAAAATCAAAATAATTTATAATTAACAAATCGACTCGTCATACGTTTATTTTAATTCTTTAATTATTACAACGGACTAGTAAAACGATGACTCTGTATGTTTCTCGTGTCTATACAGGGAGATAGTTACCGGTTATAGATATAAACATAAGTTTTTTTTTTTTTTTTTTTTTAATTAAAAATCTAATTACATTAAAACAAACTAAATCCACTTAAAGCCTACGTCAAACTAAATTTCATATTTTGAATTAATTTGATAATATAAAATGCGATTAAAATCTATATTAAATATCTAAAATATAATCGAATGAAATAATTTAATAAAGGATTGCTTTTATATAATAATATGTAAATACTACGTATAAGGAAGTTACAAAATAATTCACAATTCAGAACGAATAAATAAAATTATCGGGTTACCTATTTATGTAAACGTTAAAAGAAGATATAGCAAATTCAAGTTTTTGAAAGTCTGTTTAATTAGTAATATTTAAAAATTCATTGCGAGAGTAATATTGTTTCTTTAAAAGAAAATCTTTTAACGGTGTTTTAAATAAATCGGTAGGATAAACTTTTATACAAGTCGTAATTTATTAAAAATTAAGTATAATAAAGCCCTTTCTCTTTAGTCGAAATATTGTGTTGAGCTGCACGAAAACAGGTCATTTGCTCGGTTTGATAGAGGTCGATACAATTATTGTTATTATTATTCTTTTAATATTAAGAATAAGAAAGTGATTTTATTTATTTATTTTTTTGTAAATATTGCACATTAACAAATATAAATAGACGAACGAGTTAACATTTTTAATTTTACGAATTGTAAAAATGGTGTTTCTTAAATTTTATTAGATTTCATTATCCTCTAATTCTCTTAAGAAATTTGTAAGATATGTATGGCGAGTTCTTAAATGTATTGTAGCGATTATTTAATTAATATATTCTAATTAACGTAGCAGAAGGGCGACTCCACCGCCCTTCTGCTGTAGGAACGGCAGGAGTTTTGGGACACCACGTATAAGGGTACATGGACTCGTCGGTTGATCTCCAGGCGAAGTCGGGTACTATACCTCCCAGCTACTCTCAAGGCACGGGGGATTTGGGACTTATTTGCGTAGGTTCAGAAGGCGAGAATTTCCTGAGTGGATTTATCGCGGGCAACCAGGTGGACAAAGGTGAAGGAGAAACTGCGCCTGGGGTGGCTAGTGCCAGAAACCACTGCCGATTACATATCGCGTGGTACGGAAGAGTGGCGTTGAGGAGCTAGCGGCTGGGATCCTGAAGTCGAAGGAGAAGTAATCGCGGCTGGAAAGCAGGTTGTAAAACTACCGGGGACCCCGGGGATCTTGGGAGTAGAGCCTGTGGCTTAGGCGGGCTGTCTAGGAGGGAGGAGTTAAGACCGTGCCACGGTAGTAGCGGGTCCCTTTGGGAATTCACGGCTTGAGGCAAAACATAAAGACCTTAATCTCGATGGGGATCTGCTGGGAGATGGTCGTTAGAGGCACGCAATGGCAGTCCATAGTCCCGGTGGGGGGCCGCTTTTGCGGTTCCCTCACTTGTGGCGAGGCGCACAAATCCCGACCGCTTGGGTTGCTCTGGCACGGGCGGCATAGCCGGGCGCACCGGTGGGTGCCTGAGTGGTTAGAAGCGAGGTACCTCCCAGGACCGCGTGATCCTTGATTGCAAGTCTAGTCCTTGGAGGCTGGGGACTATGTAGCGATAAATAAATATGTAGCGATATTGATTTAGTACTAATATTTTTTGTAATTTATGAAATTTAAAGATTTATTTTTTGATATGAAAGAGTGACCGTCAACAACTATAGTCTAAATCCCGGTGGAAATTTGAAGCGTATGAAAAGATGCCATGCATGACCGAGATTCAAACCCGGGACCTCAACACGAAAAATCGAACTTAATTTATAAATAAATGTGTAAAAATTATTCAAAATAAATTAAAGTTATCGATGTTTTGAAATTGTTACTGGAAAAAAGTAAAAAAAAAAAATTGAAAATTAACGATATTATTGTAAACTAAAAATATATAATTATTCTTCGTTATAAAACGAGTTTATATAATATATTTGATGTAATGAGAAAATATTTTACAACGAAACCCTATAAAAACAATTCATCTATTCAAACAATATGAGTTATTCTGCGACCAAATAACGATGTTTGAAAATAAATAAAAAATTCGGCAAATTTTTTTCAATATTGAATTTTATTATTTCATTTAATTTTAATTATAAGTATTTATTTAAAGCTTTTTTTGTAGCGCTTTTATTATAGTTTCATCAACAATTATAGTCATTAGCGGGTAAAGTAACATTATCATGTAGAATACTACATGATAATGTTACTTTACCCGTTGTTTTATATAATAATATAAAACAACAAAAATAAACAATAAAGAAACAGAAACGATAAAGAATAAACATAGACAATTATCAACAATAAATACAAAATAAAATACGTAAATCAAACAAAAATCACTAAATTGTATTCTTCATTCCACTATAGGAGAGGAATCGCAACAGACGTTTTACACCTTCGTTTAATAGAAATTTCATATCCGAACACAGGTCTAAGTTTTGTCTGACGGTTCCAAAAATCGGGTAGTCAAGGAGCAGATGGTGCAAGGACCATTTGACCTTGCAAGTTTCACAGATCTTCTGAGGAGAGCCAAGTAGATGAGTGCGGGGTATCCCTGGTGTGTCCAATCCTTAGGCGAGTTAAGATGACTTGGTCTCTTCTGTTGCTCGGGGAAAGAGGTTTCACGAGCACATTCTCCCGAATGTTATGTAATACCGTGGGAGGACTCAGCAGCCAGAATCTATTCCACCGAGTCCGCAATTTTATACGGACTGATCTCAGGAAGTCTCTCTCACTTGTCGATTTTATTCGGATGCCATTTATTGCAGCTCTCTTGGCAGCCTCATCGGCCCGTTCGTTCTTGAGGATGCCAAAGCTTATCGATCTTATGATATTCCGAAAGTTTTCAGATATTATTGAAATACTGCTTTCTTGATCTAGAATACCAAAATTTTTTTTTTTACTTTTACGCAATTTATATTTTTGGAAATACATCTTTTTTCATTATATTATAATAGTTTCATATTATGTTGATTATTTTTTATTATATGCCGGCAAAGTGTTGGCGCCTTTGCCTTTTACCCGGAAGGTTCTGAGTTCGAATCCCGGCCGAGCTTGCTAATTTTCAAACTCTACAAAATTTATTTATTATAAAATGAGCGTAAGAGTTTTATTGTTCTAGAATAAACGAACATATAATAAAATATATAAATCACATCGTTAAAATTTAAAATTAAACATCGGTAAATATAATGATCTTTAGAATAATATGATTTAGAAGCTTTTTTTCGCTTACTTTCAGGTCAAGTGATCAGTAACTAAAAAGAAAATAAATTACCGTTCATTAGCAACCGACCAACCGTTCTTTTCATTTCTCATCAGAGCAAAATATATTCGGTAGTATTTTTTGCACATTTATTAACTATAATTAAAAGTATATTTTTTGTTCAAAATGATAAAAAACGCTTCTGGTCTTCATTAATGTATAACAATTTATATGTACATTAATATACGCAAGCTTATTTCATCTATTTTAAAATTTCTTTTATCTAATTTACGGTTTTATTTTTTTTAAGTTTTGTCTTTACTCGTTAAAAAATTAAAAGTATTTTATTAAAAAAAAAATTGTATTTACTTACTTAAACTACAATTTATATATATAATTTGGTGACCTAAGGTTTTCTACAATTTACATTTTTTATTTTTCAAATAGAATGCGTCCGATGTATGAAAACGCTCAAAAACTATAAAATCGTTCCGGTTAGAATAATGAAACTTTCAGACTAAGACATCAGTCGACTACTTTACAGTTTGACGAGAAATAGAATTTCAACTCCTTCTTGGAGGTGGCCCAGGGGTTGTAATTCAAATATTTTTAATATTACTTTGGGTGCTATATTTTAAAGGTCTCCTTCAGCCAAGAAAAATCGTATAATTATAAAGTCGGTTCAATCTCTTTATCCAAAACGGTGACGGGATTAAATTTTGATTTTGAAGAAATTACATTGATAATTTAAGGAACTGTTATCGCAAATAAACAAATTCACAAAGATTTTATTAAATGGATAATATCGAATAAATTTATTAAAAAAAAAAATATATATATGTTATGTATTTAATAAGCATAACGTTTGCTTATTTACTTACATTTCATTTTAATAAATCTTCGAAACGTCCTCACTCTGTTTTTTGATAGTGTGCCGGTCGGTTGTAAAATGATGACAATGCTTTTATTCAATGAATCCCTAGTGATATTTTGTGCGGATTTTTCAATTTTATTTTGTAAATCGTCGAGAGCTTGGGACTTATTATGAGAAGCGATACTTTTTTAAGAGGCCCCATAGAAAGTAATCCGATTGTAACAAGTCGGGTGATCTCGCCGGCCAGTCTATTTGACCTCTTCGGCCGACTCATCTTCCAGGGAAAATATATTTAAAATTTCACGTACCTGAAGACCAAAATGAGGCGGAGCAGCATCTTGTTGAAACCAAATGTTTTGGAATTTAGTGCCGATAATGTTTTGAATGTTTGGAACGACCTAGTAGAGAAGCTAATCCTGATTCTTTACACTACGTTTAAATTAATATAAGCCCTATCAATCGTACACCGATAATACCTGCCCGTAAATTTACTTTGACTGGAGTCTGTGTATGTGCTCCACGAAACCGGTGTGAATTAATTCAGTCGCAATTATTGACAACCGGTAACTTACATTGCCGTTTAAAATAGGTAGCTTTCTTATGAAATCTACCTAAAAAATGCGGCCTTATCACCAAAACCTACGTCGTTTAATAAATTAGGATCTGTAAAAATATTCAAATCTTTTATCGTAGTCACTTTATTAAGTCCTTTCACCGAACGAATTTTCACTTTTTAATGTTCGAATCACTGAACTTTGGCTAATGTTATTTTTTCGTGCTATGTTCGAATCGAGGAATAAAAGGATTCTCAATAAATTCTTGCATATTTGTCACAGACTTAGGCCTCCCTGGTTTTCCCCTATTATTAATGCTCCCAGATTCTTCAAATCATTTGATGGTTTTTGACATGTACTCTAAATGTTTGTACGATTCACAAACATCATTATACGACTTAATTTTATTACTAAAGCCTCTCATCATTAATAATTATGGTTTTTTGCCGTTCACTAAGTGACATGTTGATAGCGATGTTTGCAAGTAGCACAGAAAAAATTAATTTAATAAAAACAATTACAAAAAGATAAAAAATAGATAAAAGATATAAATAACAAAAGTAGCTTACAAATGCGGTAAAGATACACAAAATCAATTACCCGACCGATCGCAATAAATTCTCATAAGAAACAAACAGTGTAGTAATAAAACACTATAAATACAATATTACACAAAAATGAAGCGAGCTTAATTTCTGCAACGATTGTAAGATACCGTAAATGATCGATCGATTAGCACGATTAGGTAACAGATTTTATTAATTTACTCATTAAATTGGAACCAAAACAATTTTTTGTCAAAAAATTACGTTGTTTTTTTAAATTTAAATTTAACTTTTAAAATAAATTTTAATTAAATTAGATTAAGTTTTTATTTAATTCAATTTCATTTCTCTTTTTGTGAAATTATATTATTTGAACTTAGTAAATTTAGTAATTGTCAAAATGCAATTTATTCCGCCGCCATTTTGTGTACAGATATCTTACCGAATTTTATTTATACCGTTTTTCGTGTTTTAAAGAGACATAAAATGATGTATCACACAAAAAGTATTACCGTTAAAAATATTTAAACTACAATCCTTCAGCCATCCCTCAAGAAGCGGGTGAAATTCGTTTTCTCGTCAAAAAGTAAAGTAGTTGACCGATACCTTATCCCGGAAGTTAGAGTATTTTATCTGGAACGGCTTTAAAGTTGTTGAAGAGCTTCCGTATTTTTGTCTTCCTCGCTTTATTTTTATATTAGTTTTTTAAAAAAATCTTTCTTCTTCGGTACTTTTTTCGATGTTTTTTTTAATAAGAATAAGTGGTAATTTTGAGGATACAACTAAACATAGAAAATCTGATGAGGACACCAAATGACTTCCTTGGACGCCTATTTAATTATATATACACGATTATTTAAAATGAAAAGCACATAATATTTTATTTTATTTTATTTTATTAACAACTAATGATATTTTTATTATTTAATTATTATTTATTGTAAAAATCTTTGGATAATTAGAGGTTAAAAATGAAAAAAAATCAATAAATTTAAAAAAAAAGCTAAAAAGGATAAAAAGGAGTTGAAGTCTGTTTCGAATCGATGTGCCTTCCCCTTGTTAGATCCAAATTTTTTTTCATTAATTTAAATTCCATTTTGCTATAACTCTGGAACCGATAAACATAAATACCGCTAAGGATATGTAGTTGAAAAGTTCTAAGGGCTTATTACTGCAGTTAAGAAAAGTCCAAAATCTAATCGTTTGGGAATTTGTGTTTTTTTCGAAACTTTTGGTTCAGTCGATTGCAATGAAAAGGGGAAATGCAAAACTAGATATTACAACAGACTTAAATCCAAAATTTCAACATCCTACGGCTAATCGTTTTTGTGTTATGCGAGTAGATACGTATGTACGTACAGACGTCATGCCGAAACTAGTCAAAATGGTTTCTGGGATTATGAAAATGGATATTTCCGTTGGAATCTGAAAACGGTTTGGTGGTTTTCAGTGCAAGTAAAGAAAAACCTGGCACGTATGATCAGGACCCATAGGAGACTGTTGCTTGGAGTGATTTCTGCATATAGGACGGTCTCCTATGAGGCTTTGTGTGTGCTCGCTGCAGTCCCACCGATTGATTTATCGGCACTTTTAAGAGTTGAAAGAGACCAGGGAGTTGGAATTCACGAATCAAGGCAAAGGCTAATGGCAAAGTGGCAGGACAGGTGGAATGAGAATGGCCCTGGAGGTAGAACAAAGAGACTCATCCCCGATATTAAAAGCTGGATATATAGGAAGCTTGGGGAAGTGAATTTTCATCTGTCACAATACTTTGCAGGGCATGGCAACTTTAATTTTTACTTGGACAGAATCGGTAGAAGAGCATCGACGGAATGTATGTATTGCGATCGCAAAGATGATGTTGAGCACACATTTACTGACTGCCATAAATGGAGAGAAGAATTAGTAGACATCGTTCTATCATCTGATGGTAACGGCAGATTAATTAATCACATGTTGCAGAGTGAAGATGCCTGGAAGAGGGTTGATTCAGTTATTAAGAAAATGTTAATGCAGAAAAATGAGGACGAGAGGAGATTGGGGTTCTGATCTTAGTATAGGGAAGGGCGGATAGCCCCAGTGGTGAGGACTGGCATGCTGAGGTGTGCCAGTTTCGATGAGCCACTGGGGACTCCAAGGGTTTTCTTGATAGGAAAGATCAAAGAAAAGACCCGATCGTCACGTCAAGACAATCACGGTTTGGCGTGGCGATATATATAGATGGGCATATCAATAGACTCAAAAGAACTGACCGATGGGCCGATCTGCCATGCCGGACATACAGCCGGTAGGTGGGAAGGCCCATTTGAGTACAACAGGCACTCCCCTGTGTGGCTCAATACCAACCAGTCGGACCGGCCCAGTGAAGGAGAGTCAAAAAATAAAAAATAAAAAAATAAAAAACAATGCATTTTCGATGGAAAATTGTGTAAAATTAATTATTAGAATATCTTTTAAAGGAAATGTTATAAAAATTATCCTTTTTACATCGGTAAAAGAAAAGAAAACGTTTGGTTAAATATTGAATTTTTTTTATATCGGAAATAACAAAATAGATTTAGCTGCTTAATTATGCTGCATAATATAATAAGAAAACATGTATTTGAAATTGTTAAAAAATAATAAAATTAATATTAAATAATTATAAAAAAATAAGGACATTAACTTAATTCTAATTAAGTTTGCAACTCTCACCGAGTTAGACAACGATGAAAACTTTCATTTGTTACGAACTACTCAGAAGGTTTCACGAGAATATGTACTATTTGATACGATGAAATTTACAAGATAGAAGTAGTTGCACGTTTTGAGCGGTTTGAAACACTAATGGTCCACACCTACAGTACAGTTGTAGCAATTATTCGAGGTGATGCCGTTTAGACTTTATGCATTGGCGCGCTTCGGTAGCTGTAGAATAAGGGCTCAATATTTCAGGAGTAGCGGCGGTGGGTCAGAATCATATAAATAATAAAGTGGTAAGCTCTCTCTAGTCTCATGGGATTTTAAAAAATTCCTTCCAAAATGGGATTCATTTAAGATGCAGGCGTTTATTTCGTTACATCCAAGAGAACTCAGTCCAATTTCGTTGAATCACCCATCCCTTTATGTTTTCAAAACGCGTTCCACATTCGCCTTCCCGACTCGTACAGATGTTAGGTTGCAATATTATTTCCGATATGTAGCGATAGAAGAACTCAAAATTCAAAAATAAGACATAAACAAAAAAAAAAAAAATTACAAATAAAAATGCAATCTTTAATATAACTATAATCGAAGTTGTTTTACAAAATGCTTATGTTACATGTGATAAAATGATATTTATAAGTTGGAGATTTACAAACAATAAATTACCATGATTTTAGAGCACGCAAACAAAATAGGTAAATTTCACTCCGTAAAATATATTGATTTAATCCAACGTAGCTGGAAATTATTACTTTATCATCGATATATTGTCTAGCAGAAGTGTAACCAACTGGTATGTTAAGTTTCCAGAATAGGGTCGATTCCTTTTTAAGAACTTGACATACTTTCACTTGTTATCATATTATTTAAATTACGCCAACGTTAAAATATATATATATATATATTTATAATTTACAATTATCATCGAATTGTGCTGGAAAGAAATTAAATGTACTAAAAATTAAAATAAACGTAGCACCACAAATGCATAATTAGGTTGCCATATATTTTATTCGCTTAGCTAATGAATCGTATATAATTACCGGTTGGTGTGATAATAAAAATAAATAAAATATTAGAGGTTAGATCGTAACTGTAATTTATTCAAATTGATAACATGTTAATTAATAACTTTAGAATCCGTACAACAGATAACACGATTTGATAGATCGTTTACATTTAGATATATTTTCTTAATAAAACCCATACATGGTAAATCTGGTGAATCGTTAAGACTAAATAAAAAGCAATAATATACGTTTATTAATAATGTGTTAAAACAATATTAATAAGGTTCATAAGATTATTTACCCGATTACTTGATTTCATGTCTGAACAACAAATAAAACGTAATTTTGAAAGTTTATTTTCAACATAGAAAATACGGCCCACCGTGATGGTGTAGAGGTTAACTCGTCGTCATAAATTAGTTGTTTAACAACTGATTTTCGAAGACGACGGCTGTGAGGTTCAAATCTCAGTAAAGGTTAGTTGCTTTTATATGGATTTCAATACTAGACAGCGGATACCGGTGTACTTTAGCGGTTGGGGTTCAGTTAACCATACGTTTCAGGAATGTCGATTTGTGTCTGTACAAGATTACACCTCATTTAAATGTTATATATACCAATATCACCTCACAAGGTCGTAGAACGGTTGCTTTTTGTTCACTAGTTGAACAAATTGAACGTTGATATTATGAAAAAGAAAACATGTACAATATTTGTTATTCTTATTCAAATTATTCGTAATATGAATCGACAAAAGAATTTTCAATCGTTAAGAGCTACCGTTTTAATAATTATAAATTTATTAATTTATACGGTTTTTATTATTATTATATCTTTCATAGTAAACATAATAGATCAACGTTTTGAATTATAACTTAAAAAAAGATGGGTACCAATGTTATTAAACTTTATAGGCCGTGAAAATTCAAGCCAACACCAAGAATAAAGCAGAGTTTCTTTATAACCATTATGAAAATACCGATTTAAAAAATAAAATACGGATAAAAATGATATATACGACATTGTAGTAGTTGAGTTTCATTAAATTATGAAGTAGAAACCGTACGGTTTATGGTGGCCAGTTCCCCTAGACCGGAAACCGTCATGAAAAGTTCACGATTGAAATACTGAATACACATAGGTCTTTCTACTCCACTGTATTAATTTTTATTTGTCTTCTAATATAGTATTATTTGACTCGTTAAATTACCAAAAACCAAACTAAAACATCAATAGAAAAACTATTGATAATTTAAGTCAACCCGATCCATAGATTTTTGAAAAAAAAATGAAATTAATGCCCCGTATATTACAAGTAATCGTAAAAATGTTTAATATTTACGTCAACTTCTTATGAAATTAAGAAAAAGAGTCCAGCGTATATGCAAACACGCACGCACATTCGCAAACCATTTTCGCAAAAATTTTCTGTATTATTTTTATTGTGTTTGGTTTCTAAGTTTTTATCAACAATAATTTTCTCAAAATTATATTCTGTAAAAAATTTTACTGAAGTTTTGAACATTTTATATATAATTACTGCAAACCTAAAAAAGCGTCCTGTCAAAACCCAATTTTGAATTTTTATAACAATTTTCTCAAAAACTACTGGAGATGTACGATTCTGAGACTCATTTTTATTGTTTTTTCGTGTAATATTGCATTTGAACGGCTAGTTTTTCCCAAAAATCAGTATCGGTAGAAAATAAGTTAGCATTTCTAGATTTTTGGAGCAGAAATTCTAGGTTATATCTTTCAGCAACGGCAACTCGAAAACAAACCTAAGTTTTTATAAACTTTTTTTCTTATTTTAACAACAGGAATACGCCTATAAAGTATATCTGAAACTTTCTGAAGAACCGTGTTTGTACGTATGCGTATATGTAAATTAATCTTTTATATCGATAGGAATATAACATTATATTATATATAAATCACATCAATATATAACTTATAAATATAAAACAAACTAAGAAATAAAATAGATTTGACTATCAGAGACAAAAAAAAAATGATGACACTCAGAGAGCCATGTGCTACAGAATTGATACACATGGAACCTTCCATTGAGGTCAACTGTATAAACTTTATACGCAAGTATTGCTTTTATTTAGCGGCTGTGTATGCATGTATGTATGTATGGATGTATGTAATATACAATTGTGTACTTGTCGACGGGTAGTTACGTAATACTTTTCTGATTTTGTTTAGTCTCCGGACGAGCGTAAGATGTTACTTCAGAAGATAAATTAGGATGATATGTATGAATGTAAATGAAGCGTAGTGTTATACAGTCTCTGGTCGACCGTTCCTGAGATGTGTGGTTAAATGAAACGCAACCAACAAAGAACACAGCTATCCCCGATCTAGTATTCAAATCTGTATAAAAGTAAGTTACCTTTACTAGTTACCTGTACCTTAGTTACCTTTACTAGAATTTGAACCTTTAAACATTCGACTTCGAAATCAGCTAATTTGCGGTGACGAGTTAACCAGGCTCGTGAGCTAATTATGTAATACTGGCAGTATGTTATATTTTTCCTTAGCCATCACGTTGGCAATACTGGTTGTATAAAATCAAGTGTGAAAAAATAGTCTTGGAACATTACCTGAAACGTAACTGGTGTTTGTTTACATTGTGTTTTAGCGCTGCGTACGTATTATTTAAAAAAAAACAAACAAAATAATTAACGTTAAGGTAAATAAATAAAATATAACAAATTAATAAAAAGTAATTAACAATTCAGAAGCTGCTCTTGTAAATTATTTTGAGCTCATATTTATGAAGTTGTTGGAAACGATGAAGAAAGTATTTTTTTTTTTTTAATTATTTAATTAGGATTATTTAAAAAATCATTGACAGGGAAATAATGTGCCGATAAAAGAACATTTTTTAATTGCGATTACATAAAAATCGTAGTAAGATTTTTCACATACACATTTTTCCACATATACGCCTAATTTAACATCGGCGGCAGAACACGAGATGCGAACTGGCTCACAGTATATGGATCCGCTGATACAAGCATCACTACCACCGCGCAGTTCCCCCACCGCTTTCCGGCTCCAATAAAAGAGCGTGCGCCACGACAGTGAAGTCAATTAATCGTCGACTACCACCTGGAGAAGACCAAGAAGAAGACAGAAGAAGTTCCCTGGCAGCTCGACGTGGGAATTCCCTTTCCTTTCTTTTTCCTGTTTAGCCTCCGGTAACTACCGTTTAGATAATTCTTCAAAGGTCGAATGAGGATGATATGTACGAGTGTAGTCTTGTACATTCTCAGTTCGACCGTTCCTGAGATGTGCGGTTAATTGAAACTCGACCACCAAAGAACACCGGTATACGTGGGAATTCCCGGCGGATGCTAACATCCCCGCCGGAGCAGCAGGCCTGGCCGGCCCGCCGAGGGAGTCGCTGGACGTGGCTCCCTTCCCGCTACTAGCTCCAGCTCAAGCTCCCCGGGCTTCCGTCGCCCTGGCCTGTGGACTCGCCAGCAGTAGCCGGCATGGGATCGCTCGGGGAGAACCACCTCGGCCGCGCCGGCGAAGGACGACCCGACACTGCGGGGCTCGTGGAGCCACCACTGCCGTGCTGTAGCGGGGACCCAACTGCCGCCTGGTCGGACTTCAATGGACGAGCCGCAACTTCCCGACTTGGTCGGAAACCAGCTTCTGGACCCGACAACTCTTCTCAGAGCTAACGCAAAAAACGGCCTTTTTCAGAGCCACCACAAAGTTATGGATTACGAACCGTCGAAGCCATTCGACGATAATAGCCCTTCTCAGGACTACCTTAAGGTTAGCAATTACAGTGAGCTGTCAAAGCCACTCTACAACAAAGACGGCTCTTTTCAGGGCCACCATAAGGACAGTAAGTGTCACGTGCCATCGAAGCCATTCGGCGACAATATATATATATATATATATATATATATATATATATATATATATGTGTGTGTGTGTGTGTGTGTGTGTGTGTGTGTGTGTGTGTGTGTGTGTGTGTGTGTGTGTGTGTGTGTGTGTACTAGTTATATAAACGATTTCAGTGTTGAGAACATAAATTATTCTTGTTTTTATTGTATTTACTATCAGTTAACTTATTCTAAGTTACGTTCATAATATACAGTAATTATTTATAATGTTTATTCAATACAAATTTCGAATTATCCTTTTTTTATGAATTAATTCATCTTTAATCATTCATCATATTAATTCAGTTTAAATTTATTTAATAACCTCTTCTTTTTAGAACCGTTGTCGATATTCTACGTCAATCTAGAACCAAACGAAAACAATAAAGAAGTATTTACCTGAAATATATTCCTAACTTGACACGGGGAGGGGGTTAGGTTCGAAATCCCAAATAAACCTTCGGATTGTGTACACTGTATGATATGCCAGCAACATAAGCAAAATAATTTCATGCAGCCTTACGGCTATGTTAAATTGCGGAGGGCCGCAATAGAATTACCAACTCTGCCGATCAGACCACCCTACTAATTACAAGTGTTGAGGATATACGGTATCAAGAAATCTTGGAGAGGAAACAAAGGTAAAGAGCACAACTACTTACTTGAACTACTAACCCGCTCTAGAATCGGGACAAACGAGTCAAGTTACTTCTGAGCAACGCCAACTTCTCTTCCTCGGGTGAAGGAACAAGTAGGAATCTGAGCAAACATTCTGACACTCTTCTGAGAACATATGCGTCTGCTGTTGAACACAATACCTGCAATGTTTCTGAGTATAAGTTGGAAAAACTAACATCAAATATAGAGTCACTGGTAAGTTCCTAGTACAGAAATAGGTAACCCGATTACCCTAGTCATGTTGGCGAACTCCAGACTTCATTGATGGCCAGATTCCTCAGGATTTCTCCCTGGAACCTGAATGATCCCTTAACGAAATCAGGAATTACAAGCTTTGTGTTTACTGAACAAAATTATTTCCATTTCCGAGGATACTCGGTTTATATAACTAACCACCCAGATGGTAAGACTCATGGGAATACCTCAAAGCACTGTCAAATATCGGAGTACATGACCGATAATATACAGAGAACATCAATTAAGATTCATTTAATATTATCTACAGTATTGTCTACTGTCCTCCCCGCCATGTGACCAACGATGACTATTCTCATTTTTTTTTTTCAATCCTGAGTACTCGTTTAATAAAACCTTTATAAACGTTTCAAAAAACGAACGTGAAGCATCCTCTTTGGGACTCTCGGCTCATAACTACACGGAGAAAAGATTTAAGGGATTGCATTATCGATAAAACTGAAAAAATTCCATCTGACTTTTTGAGGGAGTTCCAATAGATGACGTTATACTTTTTATGAGAATATATGTAGTCGTAATAAATATTTAATAATACAGATAAGCTTATTGTTTTATTACGGTCATTAAGATCAAAAGAGTAATGCTTGATTTTATCGGGAATAAAATTAATTTCATAACCCAAAAGGAACCGATCATCAATAACATATCCAGAAATTTCGCTTTGCAGACGACAAAAATATTACAGTTATGATTAATGGGAATTTCTATCTAAGCGATCAGTCGATCAAAATAATGTCAATTTCATTTTTTTTTTTTTTAATTATAAAGCAGGTTGTATTGCGATTATATTTCAACGATATGATGACTATATCTTTTAACTGTTAATATCACACACTGGGCTTAAAAATGTACATAAAAAGTACGTAATAAAAATAATTCTCAATAGGGGCTGCTGAATTGTGAATTATTTTATAGTAATATTTTTTTTACGTTTGATGTATCTATCTTAACGTTATTTTTATTTAAGTAATACCGATTTCAAATCGCATTTATTTTTTTGCTTTGTAATTTGTTTTTTATTTACAATTTATCTTATATTGATTTGATCTATATAATGTACCGATCAGAATAAAGATTTAACTATTGTAATTGTAATATTAGTCGTAAATTAATCAAACTTGTCGAAGAAAGTAGTGTTGGTTGGAGAATTTGGAAAATTTTAGAATTTGGAATATTTGTCCAATTTTTTCATCTGCTGAATAGTCAGAGGATTATCACCATATGTTACCGCTACTCTGCTAACAAATAATAGAGTTAAAATTTACCCGCTTACTAGTTATCATACATCTTTTGGTTAATATACCTACTCCAAATATTATCAAGTGCGAATTTAGCTGTGGATTTTTTTAAGTATAAAGCAATGGATAATAAAGATGTAAATGCCTTACCGCTTATAAATATTCATTAAATATTCAGTTTTACAATCCTTCCAATTTAAACACCCTTTCTATACACCATTATCTTAGACTTATCCCGATCGATTACTACTCCCTACTATTAATACTGCTTATCTATTAAGATATATTTTGAAGCATCTGGTTCACAGACCGTCAAAATAATGTTGTCAATTTTAGAAATATTTTTACATTTAATCTATCATTATTCACCCCTCCTCTGTCCAAATCATATAATCTTTTATATATAATTTTTTAAAAATTAACGGAAGACAACATTGGAAATAATAAAATTGTTTTGAAAATAGAAAAATTAGTACCGATTTTATATCTTGAAATGTTGCTTTAACCGGAGTAAATTACAATTACAGAGCCATTCGGTACAATCAGTACGAAAATACCAATTTTTATAACTAATACATAGAATTAATTTTTTTTTTCTTGCTAAATTCCTTATTTACAGTCATCTCAATCGACTTCTATGTTGAACTTATAAGTCGTGTCATAGACTGCCACTTGAAATAGAATTTTCTTATAATAAAATAATTTTAAATAATAATAATTATTATTATATTATCTCACGCTTTCACAGCTTTTACTTTTGCCGGTGATATTCCTTAAACTCGGAGTAATTTATACCGACGAGATTAGGCTTGCTGTTGTTGACTAAGTGCCTTCCGGGCGACATGGCAGGTGTCAATTATCACGCTCCTTTGCATTAGCGCGTGGGTCTTCCACTGGATCTTCAGTTTTTCAAGACTGTTGTGCAAAGTAGATGGTATTATCCCCTCCGCAGATATAATTATCGGGATTATATAAACTTCTTTTTGATTCCACGTTTCTCTTTAATTTCAAAACCAAGATCTGTATATTTCTGCAGCTTCTCATTGCGTTTACTGTTGATGTTGTTACTCGATGGGATGGCTACGTCTATTAGGTAAGTTACTTTTTCTATTTTATCGACTACTACTATATCTGGCTTAATACAGTCGATGGGTTTTGCTGTTACAATTACCCGGTTCCAGAAAATGTTTGCGTAGTTGTTCTCCGATAAGGAGGCTGGTTCATAAGTATAGTAGGGCCCTTTTTGAAACTTTAAATTGTATCTATCGCAGAGTTCTATGTTTACAATTTTTGCCACGTTGTTGTGCCTCCTGGTGTACTCCGTCGGAGCTAGAATCGACAATCAGTGATTATACGGTCTATTGTTTCATCGTGTTGCATACATAGCCTACATTTGTTGCTGATGTCTTCTTTAAGAATAAATCTCTTAAAATTTCTCGTTGATACCACTTAATTGGCACAAGCCGATTATTTGAAGCTGCTTTGTCAACTCCTTCCTGCTCTAGACAATGCCTAAAGCTCGCATGCAGCTCTTTTCTTCCCCGACCTAGAATTTTATCTGCATCGCTCTCTTTCTTTGTTAGTCCAGTCGGCTAGGTTCAACGGCGTATAGTTTTGGTCTGCCGCTACGATGGCTTGATAGAAGGGGCGATGCCTGCTACGGAAGTAATCCCTTAAGTTTTCGTTCTGGCCGTAGCTCATATTTACAACATCGAGTAATCCTGTTCCACCTTCCTTTCTCGGGAGCGTGAATCTTTCTTTGACAAGTGGATGTGGTGGGACTTTCCTCGGTAGAATATTTTTCTAGTGAGTCTGTTCAACTCTCTAACTCTGCTTCACTGTATTTTATTATACCTAACGCATAGGTGAAACAACGGTAGAAACAATTAATATGGATAAATACAAGATAAATTATGTGAATAAATATTAATAACTAAAAGTAACATTATTATGTTACTATTATATTCATCCTCCTCTATGAATCATGAGACCTTGCCGTTGGTGAGGGGGCTTGAGTGCTCAGGGATACAGAGTAGCTGGACCGAAGGTGCAACCATATCGGAGAGGTATCTGTTGAGAGCCAGACTAAGGAATGATTCCTGAAAGAGGGCAGCAGCTCTTTCAGTAGTTGTTAGGGGCGTAAGTCACAATGACTTAAACGGCCATATCAACATCACTCAGTCCTCTGAGTACTGCGCAGCTGAAAGCAATGGAAAACTACAGCTGTTTTTTTTTCCAAGAAAATGTGGCTCTGCATTTTCAAAAGCAATAATGGAGGCGCCTTCCTTGGTAAAATATTCCGGAGGTAAAATAGTCCCCCGTCCGGATCTCCGGGTGGGGACTACTAAGGAAGGGGTCACCAGAAAAGTAAAAAATAACATTCTACGAGTCGGAGCGTGGAATGTTAGAAGCTTAAAAAAGGTTGGTAGGCTAGAGAATTTAAAAAGGAAAATGGATAGGGTAAACGTGGATATAGTAGGAATTAGTGAGGTTCGGTGGGAAGAGGAAGGCGACTTTTGGTCGGGTGACTTTAGAGTAATTAACTCAGCGTCAAATAATGGGCAGGCAGGAGTAGGTTTCGTGATGAACAAGAAAATAGGGAGGAGAGTGGAGTATTTCAAGACGCATAGCGATAGAGTCATTGTAATAAGGATAAATTCAAAACCTAAACCGACAACGATTGTTAACGTCTATATGCCTACAAGCGCCCATGATGATGATGAGGTAGAATGTGTATACGAAGAGATTGATGAAGCAATTAAACACGTAAAAGGAGATGAAAATTTAATACTAGTTGGAGATTGGAATGCAAGCATTGGAAAAGGCAAGGAAGGAAATATAGTGGGTGAATATGGGCTGGGCAAAAGGAATGAAAGAGGGGACCGACTTATAGAGTTTTGCACGAAGTATAATTTAGTAATTGCCAACACCCAATTTAAAAATCATAATAGAAGGATATACACTTGGAAAAAGCCAGGCGATACTGCAAGGTATCAGATAGATTATATCATGGTTAAGCAAAGATTTAGAAATCAACTCGTGGACTGCAAAACTTACCCTGGAGCAGACATTGATAGCGACCATAATTTGGTGATAATGAAATGTAGATTGGGGTTTAAAAACCTGAAGAAAAGGTGTCAGATGAATCGGTGGAATTTAGAGAAGCTTGAGGAAGAGGAGGTAAAGAAGATTTTTGAGGAGGACATCGCAAGAGGTCTGAGTAAAAAAGATAAGATAGAAAATGTAGAAGAAGAATGGGAGAATGTTAAAAAGGAAATTCTTAAATCAGCAGAAGCAAACTTAGGCGGAATAAAGAGAACTGGTAGAAAACCTTGGGTTTCAGACGATATATTGCAGCTGATGGATGAACGTAGAAAATATAAGAATGCTAGTGATGAAGAAAGTAAAAGGAACTATCGGCAATTAAGAAATGCTATAAACAGGAAGTGCAAACTGGCGAAAGAAGAGTGGATTAAAGAAAAGTGTTCAGAAGTGGAAAGAGAAATGAACATTGGTAAAATAGACGGAGCATACAGGAAAGTTAAGGAAAATTTTGGGGTACATAAATTAAAATCTAATAATGTGTTAAACAAAGATGGTACACCTATATATAATACGAAAGGTAAAGTCGATAGATGGGTGGAATATATTGAAGAGTTATACGGAGGAAATGAATTAGAA
The DNA here is from genome assembly GCF_047948215.1 of Lycorma delicatula. Lineage (NCBI taxonomy): Eukaryota > Metazoa > Arthropoda > Insecta > Hemiptera > Fulgoridae > Lycorma > Lycorma delicatula. The sequence goes on along the minus strand of NC_134455.1, from coordinate 42,092,945 downwards.
AATGGTTTTATAGAGGAAGAAGAGGAAGTTGAGGAGGATGAAATGGGAGAAACAATACTGAGATCTGAATTTAAGAGAGCATTAAAAGATTTAAATGGCAGAAAGGCTCCTGGAATAGATGGAATACCTGTAGAATTACTGCGCAGTGCAGGGGAGGAGGCGATTGATAGATTATACAAACTGGTGTGTAATATTTATGAAAAAGGGGAATTTGCGTCAGACTTCAAAAAAAGTGTTATGGTAATGATACCAAAGAAATCAGGGGCAGATAAATGTGAAGAATACAGAACAATTAGTTTAACTAGTCATGCATCAAAAATCTTAACTAGAATTCTATACAGAAGAATTGAGAGGAGAGTGGAAGAAGTGTTAGGAGAAGACCAATTTGGTTTCAGGAAAAGTATAGGGACAAGGGAAGCAATTTTAGGCCTCAGATTAATAGTAGAAGGAAGATTAAAGAAAAACAAACCGACATACTTGGCGTTTATAGACCTAGAAAAGGCATTCGATAACGTAGACTGGAATAAAATGTTCAGCATTTTAAAAAAATTAGGGTTCAAATACAGAGATAGAAGAACAATTGCTAACATGTACAGGAACCAAACAGCAACAGTAGCAATTGAAGAACATAAGAAAGAAGCCCTAATAAGAAAGGGAGTCCGACAATGATGTTCTCTATCTCCGTTACTTTTTAATCTTTACATGGAACTAGCAGTTAATGATGTTAAATAACAATTTAGATTCGGTGTAACAGTACAAGGTGAAAAGATAAAGATGCTACGATTTGCTGATGATATAGTAATTCTAGCCGAGAATAAAAAGGATTTAGAAGAAACAATGAACGGCATAGATGAAGTCCTACGCAAGAACTATTGCATGAAAATAAACAAGAACAAAACAAAAGTAATGAAATGTAGTAGAAATAACAAAGATGGACCACTGAATGTGAAAATAGGAGAAGAAAAGATTATGGAGGTAGAAGAATTTTGTTATTTGGGAAGTAGAATTACTAAAGATGGACGAAGCAGGAGCGATATAAAATGCCGAATAGCACAAGCTAAACGAGCCTTCAGTAAGAAATATAAGTTGTTTACATCAAAAATTAATTTAAATGTCAGGAAAAGATTTTTGAAAGTGTATGTTTGGAGTGTCGCTTTATATGGAAGTGAAACTTGGACAATTGGAGTATCTGAGAAGAAAAGGTTAGAAGCTTTCGAAATGTGGTGCTATAGGAGAATGTTAAAAATCAGACGGGTGGATAAAGTGACAAATGAGGAGGTATTGCGGCAAATAGATGAAGAAAGAAGCATTTGGAAAAATATAGTTAAAAGAAGAGACAGACTTATAGGCCACATACTAAGGCATCCTGGAATAGTCGCTTTAATTTTGGAAGGACAGGTAGAAGGGAAAAATTGTGTAGGCAGGCCACGTTTGGAATATGTAAAACAAATTGTTAGGGATGTAGGATGTAGAGGGTATACTGAAATGAAACGACTAGCACTAGATAGGGAATCTTGGAGAGCTGCATCAAACCAGTCAAATGACTGAAGACAAAAAAAAAATATATTCATAGTACCTGAATATAGTTAAACATCTTCATACAATTAATTAAATCGGATATGTAAATAGAACAGAAACAAATAGAACACTAACTTTAAATAGAACAACAATAAGTGAAAAATTACCTTTAAGATAACCATAGATGAATAATAAACGTAAGCAACCGTAAGTATGAATAACCGAAAATAAAACAAAAACAATTATAAGAAGTGGTATCGCCAACAAACCCGATCGTCAACCAGATCAAGAACATGGAGCCTTTTCACCCTCCTTACGTCCTCACTGTTGTCAAGTACGAGTAAATTCAAAGATATATGTGATTAACGTGCTTCTACAACCTGGACAAATATCTCGAAACTAGGCGTTCAACTTCTCAAAAGTATGGAATGTCTATGTAATCGTGAATCTCAGAATTCCTCGCGAACCACGTCACTTGGGTTATGTCCCGTAGTAAAATATAAAAAGTAAGAAAAAGTTTAAAAAATGTTACTGTTATGTTTGAAAAACGACCAACTGTTATATAAATAATTACACCTAAATCGATAATAAAATATTAAGACGATATGATTGCGTTGAGTTTTTAAGAAAAAAATCATTAAAAAATGAAAGTTTATAAAATTAACGAATTTATAAACGATAAATATAATTCTTTTTTATACAATTTTTTTTATTATTTTTTTTATTTAATGTTTAATTAATCTATCTTATGAGAAAAAAAACTAGTTAATTTTGAATGTTTATTGAAAAATTTACTATTTCTTTATTAAAATAAGTAATATTATTTGTACCTAAAACTATTTCTCTACGTCTAATTAATTTAGTCAGATCAGTTACTTGAGAACATCGGATATTACAATTCCACCAGAGAATATTAATACAAGCTATAGGAATATGGATATTACAATGCAACTCTTGATCTGATACTGTCTTGTTATAGCTTTATCTACGCTTCAAGTAATCATCAACCCGAGTGAGGTACTCGTACATGGTTATCAGGGATGTCTTTATTCCTAACTAGGATGAAAATTACATCTTATACTACTAGCCGATTTACTTTATCCCATTTTAAATACTTTATTTATTATCAAATAAAAACTTTGTATCTTATTATTTTTCAAACTTTTATTTTTGTAAAATAAATCATCGAGTTTATCTGTATATTATACGGGCATCTGAACCGATGTTCGCTTAAACTCAAGAACCTTTGAGGTCATTTCAATGATTCTTTAATTACGTTATTTGTAAAATTAAAAGAACGCTTTAGATATAAATTATCCAAATAATTTCAATATATAGAGAAAAGAGAAAGCTTAATCCGAGAATTAATCCTACATTACAGAATCGTTTTTCACGTAATAATATTTTAAATAACTTTTTATGAGATATATCACGATTTTAAAATAAAAACTGAAATTGAGGTACGTATAAAATTTAGTTTATCGTTTGATATTTCATTTATAAAGATCGGGTAAACAGTTCTTGAGTAACCATCGACTTAATAAAAAATGTTCCGGTAAACATATAGTCTGGAACAGACTATGGTCGGCCATTCCTGAGACGTGTGGTTAATTGAAACCCAACCACCACAGAACACCGGTATCCACAGTCTAGCATTTAGACCCACATAAAAAGAGACAAACATAAAAACAATATTTATTCTATCTACAATAATATAAAAATCTTTTCCCTTAATAATTTCTGAATTGTCAATTATTTTGTACTTATTTTTAATGTTTAGTATCTTCTACTCTTTACTTTAATGTTATTTGATCGATTTAAATTTTAAATAATTAAATTTAGAATTTAGTTAAATGTATTTTTTATTTTATACTTAGTTGTATATTTTATGATGCAGTTACAATCAAAGTTGTTATATGATTTCCAATCCTGTGTTCATATTCTGTGTAATGTTGTTCATCCAATATTGTGCAATTTCCATTTTTTATCAAGAAGCAGGATATCTACCGATTCTTGAAATGATAAAAAGATGTATTTATGCATTGCAGGTTGCGGAATAAAATTGAAGTGTTAAGTGTTCATGTTTCTTTTTGCCTAAAACGGGATCTCATTTGTTTATTGATACTATCTTCCGATTCCATTATAAATCACCTTACTAATTTAAATACTAGTCTTGCACCGTTTCAGTCACTTGTAACTTGTTAAATCAATATGAACATTTACATCTATGTAAATTTATATATATATATATGTGTGTGTGTGTGCAGTTGAATGCATTACCGTTTTAAATTAGCTTGTATTGAAGTGTGGTTTTGTTTGTATTACTGTTTATTTCATTGTAACATAGCTTTGTTTTAAAATAAAACAAAGCTACGTTACAGCTGAAATAGAGTCAATAAATATGTTTCTTTGTCGTATAATTAGTATTTTGTCACATAATTAAAACAAATATGAAAGCTTATTAATTTTAAGAAAATATAATAACGGTGATATTTTGTTTAATTTTGCCGTAGATATTGTCTCTATTTCAACAGTACTGATTGTATTAAAACTAAAATAAACATCCAACATGCTATTAAAACATCCAACAGAAAAAGGTAACAAATTCGTAAGAAACTTAATGAAATCTAAACAGAAGAACTTAAATTAACCGACATTCTTTTTCAAGAAAAAGCTAATCTGCTTAGATATATGTTCGTTCGTGAATCTATTTATTAAAAATCTTTACGGTAAAATTTGGTAAGTTTGATAAGTCGATAACAAATAAGATACCAGTATTTGGCAGCTAAATATTTCTTGAGACGTTTTTTTGTTAGCCTCCGGGACCGACGTTAGGTATTGCTTCAGAGGATGAGATGAATGAATTTTAGCGTGTGTGAAAATACCATACCTGACCGAGTTTCGAATATTGGACCTCCGGATGAAAGACCGAGACCCTGCCACATAGGCTGGCAATTTATCGACTTACGAAAATGAATGTTAACTTTAGAAAACCGAATTTAAAGAAATAATAAAGGATTATACTTGACGATAACTTTGTTATGTAAATGAAACTGAGCTAAATTTTTGAATTCTAAAAAAAAATTTCTTGCCGCGAAAAGTAAAAAGAGGTCTAATTAATGTATATTTTATTTTTGTACTTAAAAGTTTACTTAGAATTTTTATTCTGGAAATCGATTAATATGTCGCTTTTACAGTCGCTTAGTATTATAACGGTCAAAATTAACGGTTTACTATGTCGTCAGTTACATGTATCTTATTCGAGCAAATACGGCGAGATATTAACTCGTACTTCCCATCCGAGTAACAATATCAATGTTACAGCCGTAATACAAATAGATTTGCACATGTTAGGTTGATTAAAGTGAAACGAATAGAAATTTTAAATTTATTTCAGAATACTGTAATTACAATGGAGATAAATGGATTTTTGTTAGTAATTAAAGATGTTATTAATAAAAAAATTATAAAAAACATATAGTCGTTTTTAATAAAGACCCAAATTGTGTTTCCTATTTTAATTTAAGCGACGGGAGAATAATAGTTTTATCGTGTAATAATGTTTCCAGAATATTTTAATTTCTATAAACGTTTCTATAAACGGTTATTAATATTCATAAACGGTATTCATAAATCTGGTTTATCTAAAATCGGGTTTTCCCCATTAATTTTGATAATCGAGAATGTACTGTAAGTACTGGTAAAGAAGATTACGAGCTAATATTTGACTGCAAATTTTTTTCGAAGGCTGGGTTAATTCAACACAGAAAGCAGTACGGATTATAATTAAATTAGCAGCAATACGAGTTTAATTAGAAAGGCTTATTTACCTTTATTAAATTAAAGGCCGCTGCACATTACCCGATTTACTTTGTCTAACGAATCATTCTTTCAAATCTTCACATCACCGCAATACTTTTCATACAATTTAAACGTAACTTGCGATAGAATTTTTCAGTTTTTATTAAGCGCCGTGAGTGTACGTTTGCCGTGCCTCCAGATCTGTCTAAATTCTGGAAAACCGGTGTTGCACTAATGGCTTTAATCTTCATTTCAGTTTCAAGAAAGACACAAAAAATTTGAGAAAATATAAGCTGAAATCGGAAGAGATTCAGCCACGCAAATTTATCGCTCGAGTTAGGTGTAAGTGATTTTAGAACAATTTTAACGGTTCAGTGAACATTTCATCGAGTTACACATCGCTTTCTGATACCATAAATAATTTTAAAACTAATAATACTGAAACTGACAAATTAAAATTGAACTTTTAAATGAAAAGGATTTTTAAAAAAAATTTATGAACACCATGAACACACTGACTTTTCAACATTGAACCGTTTGGTTCAACAACGTTACTAACATCACCAACAATAGGAAGAACTAGACTAGGGAAACCTTAAAGTTGAAGAAGTCGGATGATTTTTTCTTAACCGCTCACTATCACGGTAACGTAGGTACTACCAATTTGATTAAAGAACATAACAAAAACGGTTGAATCGTTGAAAAAATCGTTCTGACCAAGTTGTATAATATACAGAAATCTTAAACGAAATCTTAGAATATCAAATTAACGTTAAACAAATATTAATCAAAATCGGTTTTTATTAACCGTTTATAAATATTTATAAAACGAATTACGTTTGGATCACAGAGATTTACTCAAGAAAAGAAGGATGAAATGTCAAATAAGTTTATTACGAAACGGTTATGAGCTTTCAAAAAAAGAAGTAGAAGCTAAAGTTTACCAAAAATAATTCTTAAAACAGGCAATTTTGAAAGCAGCAAAAAATGCGGGAAGGTAGAACGGTTTAATCTTGTTCTTTAAACACGAGAAAACCAAAGAATAGATAGGTAATAATATAGGAGTAGTTTTTTACTACAAAGAGAATTAACTAAAGAAGCGGCTGGAAGCGATTCACTGTAGAGATTTTGAATAGACGATTCTCGAGGAAGAAGAATTTAAGTAATTACGTATGTAGTTTTGTTAATATTTTCAGGTTTGTTTGTTTTGCTAGAAGATATAACTACAACGGATGAAATGACCTTGTTTGTTTCACCTCCGGGACCACCGTTTGATATCGCTTTTGAGGATGAGATGAACGATTTGTAGTGTGTGTGTGAAAATAGCATGCCTAACCGGGGCTCGAACCCGGGACCTCCGGATGAAAGGCCGTGACGCTACCACTCGCGCCATGGAGACCTGCGGATGTAACGACCTGAAATGACTCAAAAGTATTTACAATAAACGGTGGAAAATTCTGTAGCGTAATCATATTACTACAGAAAAAACGATGACTAGTAGTACTACTACTACTACTACTACTACTACTACTACAGTAAAAAGAGACTAAACAAAAATCTAATAAACTAAGAAATATATGCTGTTTTGGTTAATGTGTTCTTGCTAATTCAGTTATGATTCTTAAGATTTTCAGGCCGTAAAATGATCTACAGATAATTCAAAAGCGGAGGGTTTTTAAAGTTTCAAAATTATTTTAATACCTAGAACGAATTTCAAATAAATTATTTTTAAACTAATGAAATTCGTAATACTTCATTTTATATCTGTATAATAAAACGATAACTATTTTATATTAACTAGGAGAAAAAAGTACTTTTTCCGCTTATTTTCCACGATTAACTTTTAAATCAAAAAATACTGGAAAAAGGCATAAAAAATTATTTTCCAACAGTTTTGTTTGTATTTTTTTTTCTATAACTTCAAAATCGAAGTTTGAGTTTTAAATATAAATATGGAAAATATCAGTAATTTGTAATAAATATTTTTTCAGTTAATAATTTACGGAATGTTTTTTTTGTTTTTTATAAGTCGCATCAACGATTGTAGTCATTAGCGACTTAAATATAACTGCACGATCATAAATAATAAACAAGAAACAACAAACACAAACTAGAACGAGAATAATAAATAGGTAATAAATATTGAAATATAACCGCTAGTCTATTTACAATGCGCATAAAGTATTCCGTAAGGGATCTCCCGTAAGGAAAACCGCTAAATTAAGTTCTTCATCCCGCTATCAAAGAGAGACCGCAAGTTTTTTTTATTCCTTCCGGTTTATTAAACGTTTCATATCTGAATCCAAGTTTAATTGTTGTCGAATAGACCCGAACATCGGGCGATCTACGAGTAAGTGATTTACGAACCGTTTTACATTATATTCCATGTAAGGCCGTAGGAGGACTTAACAGCCAGAATTTATTCCATCGAGAAGATAGTTTAACACCGACTGTTTTTATAAAGTCGCTATCATATGTTAATTTAATCGGAGGCCATTTGTTGCCGATCTTTTGGCGGCCTCATCAGCCCGTACCGTTCCCGAGGAAGCTGCAATTTGTTATTTTGTTTAATTTAAATTTCATAAAAAGAAAAAGATGTGTTTTTAATTTTTTTTTTTTAAAAATAGTATTTTTAAATTTGTCTAACAAAAATGTTAGAAAAAAATAAGCGTCCTGTAACTATTTCTTTATTTAACGGCTGCTTTTTACTCTTTAATCCCCGATATAATGAAGCATAAGTAAGGACGTAACGGTTTATTTAGAGTTTCCTTCTTTAATCGGTACAATGTACATCAGCGACTAATTAAATGTAAAAGGCAGGTCATAATAAATTCAACCGATGGCATCTTTGCATAGTATAATTAGTTACTATATAATAACCGACAATACTTTCAGAAAAAGTAATATACCGATGCCTTTTCTAACTTGCTGTTTTAAATGATTATTATCACTTACTTTTAATTAAAGAAAAAATTAAGGATTTTCTAAAATTTTGTAAACACGTTAATAATTTTATTTTTATACCTTAAAAAAAATAAATATAAAAAACTACGCCTAGTTTCCGCCATTTAATTTTCATCAAATCATTATACTCGTATACCATTGTGACTAAAAACAAATAATCGTTAGATATATGTCATATAATTAGGATAGGGAAATGTGTTGGGTAATATATTGACAAATATACTTCCGCAAATACATGGTATATTCGTGTAATTAAATAGTGTATACTCTAATTTCCTTCAATTTCCGTTGCCCTCTCACACTCTCTCACTCGCTCTCTTTCTATATATATATATATATATATATATATATATATATATATATACACGAATCTATTTAAATAATTCAAAAGTGTCAAGATTTTAGGAGCATAGTTTTGTTTCTAAAAGTGATTCATTTTGTTGCTAAATCTAAGAAATTTTAGTTACTATAAGGCATATTTTTTATTTATTAAATTACATAAAATATTAAAAAACAAACAGGTGATTATGAATTAAAGATAACAAAAATAAAAGAAGTTAAAGCAATACGGAATTAACATTAAAACCTATTAAATTAGTTTAAGAAACTTTGATCAACACATATTCGAAAACTAAGTTTACGAGTTAAATATTCGAATTACTTCAAATAAAAACCGAACTCAAATAAGGAAAAGGATGTTTATCGGTCCTTTCCTTTCCTTTATACGAAAAAATAATTCTACTGATTTATTTAATTAGAAAAATTATAAATCTGTGTCGTACTTCTACAGATAAAAACAAAATAAATTGTTTAGATTTTATGCATGATTTGACACCGTTAAACTAAAACACTGAATCGGAAGAAATTCAATTTAATATTTTCATGGAAATAAGAAAAAAATTCAGACTAAAAATCTCCATAGAAAACCCTAATTTAATAAGATTATAAAAATTCATGACAAAATTCGTTAACAAACTTTTTAAAAACCCAAAAAGGGGGAAAATTGAATTATTATAAGAGATTATCTAAAAAATTTAAAAAACATGGGAATCTACAAATAAAACAGGAAAATGGAGAAAGCATAGGGAATCGCTAAAGGAAAACAAGACAAAAAATAGCTATCTATAAAGGTAAAAACAAGATCTTGTTACAGAATAATTCAACCGAAAAAATAATTATCTATTAGAATTTTTAAACGGTAATAAAGAAGTAGAGAAGATTTAAAAACAGCCAAAGTGCAGATCAACACGCTAGAGGAAATGGATGAATTAATGGGCTTTGCAAAATTGCATTAGAAATAAAGAGAGTTCATGACAAAGTAAAAAATACACCCAAACATCTTAGCACAAAATGAAATAAGATGAAAAGGGCTGACAACTGCAACCACCTTGAAGAACAATACCGCCCTTTGAACTAGATAAAGGGGTTATGTAGTTAGGGTAGTAAAACATGTAGGGTTATGTACGGAAAAATATATTCTAACAATTTCTGTTTGCCTCTCACTCGCTCTCTTTCTACGTACATATATATATATATATATATATATATATATATATATATATATAATAGGATCTATCTAAATAATTGCAAACAAAGTCAAAATTTTAGGGGCATAATTTCATAATTTTCTATACAAAACAATTTACTCACTGAGAAAAGAAGAAAATGGTACAAAATTACGAAAAAACGATGAAATTTACCAGAAGCTAGACAAAATATCAGACGCGATTAGAAAATTCAGTCTTATTTTCTACGGACAACTGATAAAAATGAACCACCAAACACTCTAACCAAGGAAATCGTTGATCAACAAAAGAAAAGAAAAACAACTACCAAATGAATCAAACAGGTAAATGAAGACCTAAAAGAAGCAAATGTAGAAACACACGAAATCACAGAGCGACATGTTCAGACAAAAATTCAAGACATATGACGTGAATAGAATGGACTAAGAAAAGGCGAGAAAAACACTTATGCAAAATGAAAGGTACTGGAATCAAAAGAAAAGATAGCGATAAACGAAACTATTTATCTTGATCCTAAAGAGATCACTATCGATTCAAAAAAAAGGGAAGTGGAAAAAGAGAAAAAAGAATTTTAAAAAACCTTTATGATAAAATATTATTTCGAAATATACCAAATAGTCCGATAAATATTTCAGTTCGATAAGAAAAAAAAACTAATATTTTACGACCGTCGTTTTAAGAATAAATAAAAATAAACAGACAAAATAAAAATATTCGAATGCTTAAACAGAAAAAAATTGTTATAACTCGGTTCTCAGAATTTAGAAAATTCTTGAGAAACAACAAAGATTTCTGAAGAACTAATCCACAATAGGGATATTTATGTTGGTAAAAAGGAAAAAAAAAGTGTAAAGTATCCAAATTAAAATAAAAAACGAACAATGAATCCAATCTAGTGATCAAAAGTAACAAAAAACAGAAAAATTACATGATGTAGGATTACTTAAAACAGAAAACCGAGAGAACAAGGCAAAATATAAGTTGTATGAATCGATAGTGACCAAATAAAACCGTTAAAATATGATATAAAATGTGGAATATTACTATAAAATCAAAAAAAAAAACAAAAAAAAACTGTACGTACATTAAAACCACTATAAAAGCACCACCTACGTTGTGGTATATTATAAATGTATTAACAATTAAAAAACTATTATTTTCATACATTAAATACAAAACCGTTAAATTTTATCTGACGTAATTTACCACATACTGTTGCTGTAAACTATAAAAACTGACGATATTATAATGTTAGTGTGATATTTGTTTTAAAAGGATAGATTGTAACTATTTCAGTATTTTATTTTGCAGCTGGTATCTTTCAGCAATATAAACTTTATTACATAAAAAGTAAATTTACATTAGTAAAATAATTTACACAGTCTATAATCGTTCTTTTGTAAAAAGGAAGAAAAAATCTGGAATCGATAGATGAAAATAGATTTTCATCGGTGTAAATGCGATTAATTGAATGCGAGAGAATTAGACAGCTAAAGATTTACTGTTACTAGTGTAAAGAAGGAATGCAGCTTGTTTGTTTCTAACCGCAATAATATCTTACAGAATCTGATCCAGAAAAAGGAAAAGAAAGATTTAAAGGTAAAATAATAACGTTAACCGTTTTACTGTTCTCATAAAGCAGATTCCTTAAGCGCTCGAGCGGAAGACGAACGGAATGCGACCGACGGCCCGACGGGTCACGTGGCCTAGGTGCTTTCCGTTTCACCCCTAACCCCCTAACAACCTATACCGAACGAACAAACCCTTCTAAAACACCCCCTCCTGGCGACCAGCAACCCCTGTGTTTTATTGCTTGCCTCCCACACCTGCTATTTCTTCTATCCAATACCCTTTCTAACCCTTTTATAAGAATTTTTTTTATTATTATTTTTAATTAAAATAAAGCAGAAAATAAAGTATTTGAGATGTATTGTAAATAATTTCTTTTTTCATTAATATTGAAATATTTTTAAAAATTCCTGCGAGAAAAAGTTATACAGGAAGTGTTATTAAAGGACTTCATTAAACGGTATTTTATATTAGTATATATTTATTTTTCGATTATATTTTTTTGTTAAGTCCTAAAAAACGATGTAATAAAAATGAAATAATTGTTTTATTACATTCCTAATAAAAGCTGGAATTATTTTTTTCTTTATTATTAAAAATTAACAAATATTTATTATAATCGCCGAGTAAAATTATCACTAAAGATTACGATTAATGCAACTGTAAATGCAATTTCTCTATTAAATAAACAGGAAACGTTTGTTTGTAATTTAGCCAAAATCTGAACAATCACTAAACTATTCTCTACCAAATATTTAGCAGTAGCTAAATTATGTAATCCGGAGTATAAGTGTAGGCTTCTAAGTATAAGGTACATTAAAATGAAAAATTATTTCTTTTTAAAGGGGTAAAATGGAGTAACAATGAAATTTACTATTTTTCTTTTAATTTTACGGTAACAAATGAAGATATAAGCTTCGTTCTTTTTGTGAGTTTAATGTTCATGTAAATATTTAAATAATAATTTATAATTTTTTTTTGCAAAATTTTGAGTATAAAGGGTTAAAATGAATTTTTGAATTATTTTTGAAACCCGGCTATTTTTTTTAATTTCCCAGACACAAATGAAGATATCAACTTGATTTTTTGTGTGTATAATCTTCATATAAATATTTAAAAGCCGATCTAAAGATTTTTGAAAATCGATCTTGAAAGGGCGGTGAAGAAAGTTAAAATAATTTTGAACGATGATTTAATTTTCCCAATTCCGACTATACTAAACAAGATATTCAGTAGATTTGAAGTTGCAAATACGCTTCAGATAAGTATGTCAATGCATTTTTGGATTTCTTTTAATTCCGATTTTTTTAGAGTCGGGTCGGTGTACGTCGCCCGTCAACCCGTCGGTGGGTCAACCAACACACCAACAACCAATGTTACTCTATGTGCAACGCCACTGGTTGCACTTTCCTCCGGTTACTTGACTAAGAAACATAAAATAATAAGAAGTAAGCACGACGAGGGTAAATCATTTGAATTATTTGCCTTCCTATTTTAATAATTATATTTATTTAAACCTATACACACACTCACCCACACACACACACACACACACACACACACACATATATATATATATATCTAGTTATTTTTTTCTGTATGGAATTATAAGAGGTTTTATTTCTATTAGGTTTCCATCATCTTACTAAGTTTCGTCAAAATCGGATAATATTTGCGACCGGTAGAGCTGACGAGAAAATCTTATAAATACATATATTTATATGTTGTATATACACATCACCTTGTTGGTTCCGATTCCCAAAATTTGTGGAAAGCCGCTGATAATAATTGCAATAAACCTGGCTTACAAAGTGGTTACCTGTTGGATTCCCGCTCTCGGATGTTCGCTCGACAGTGGACGCATCCTTGTACAACAATTTCATTCGCGGAGAAATTGTTGTTGGTTGTTTTAACTGTATACATTAATTAATGCCGGATAACCGATTATTAATAGTCAGTTCCATTATTTACTCTCAAAATTTACACTTTGTTAATTAAACATTGCAACGAGTTATATAATAATTTACGTTTTTAGTTAAGTTCACATTTATTCACATTTTAAATATATATTAAATATGTGTAGCTAGAAAAATAAAAATTTAGTGATGTTGCTAATATGTCTTAAAGGAAAGTGAATTCGTATAATTAATTCTAACGATAATTAAGATCAGCTGTTTCAAATAAGAAGAAAGAAGATGAAGGAGATGTTTACAAAAAGCAAAACAAGAAAACAAATGAATCTGAACATCCTATCCTGATCCTGTCGTCTGTCAATCGATTGGCCGCACGGTACGTCGGGAACGGAGGTTATCCGCCGCTCCAATCATTGTCGACAATGCTGTATGAACTTCCTTGTCAGACATATGTACAACAGTCCACCTAGCGCCCCTACATTTACCCCACGATTACCCTCTATATATCTCAATCAGTGCTACAGTCAATAGCGCTACTTCACCATCCTTTCTTTCTTTTTCCTGTTTAGCCTCCGGTAACTACCTTTCAGATAATACTTCACAGGATGAATGAGGATGATATGTATAAGTGTAAATGAAGTGTAGTCTCGTACAGCCTGAGTTCGACCGTTTCTGAGATGTGTGGTTAATTGAAACCCAACCGCCAAAGACACTGGTATCCACGATCTAGTATTAAAATCCGTGTTAAAATAACTGACTTTACTCGGACTTGAACACTGGAACTCTCGACTTCCAAATTAGCTGATTTGGGAAGACCCGGTGGGCTTACTTCACCTGTCCATCAATCACAAACAGCAAATAACTCCAAAAATGTCGTTAACGGTAAAATGTATTATAGTCTATCTAGCCACGATTGCCGTCTCATAGGCTAAAGCACAGAATGCAAAAATAAATTAAGAAAATAAGCAAACTTTAACACCAAAACAACAAAATAAAACAAGAACAAAACGGAACTAGAAAACAACAAAAACAACACAACAAGTAATACAAGTAATCCTGTACCGGGAGCATAACACACATCCACACCTTTCTACATTTTTTTATCGCTTAGTTGTTTTGTAAAATCTTAAATTAAATTTTTTCTGATATTGTATTTTTAAATGATAAATATTATCTTCGGAACTCCTCTTATGGTCTGTAGTTTAAGAAGGAGGAACGTGTGCTTTTTTTATTAGTTTTTAAATATTTTATTATTTTATAACCGAATTTGAATAAAGAAGCTTTGTTTCTTTACAAAGTAATTGGTGGGAAATATTTTCTCAGTCTCTTTAACTGTTAGTTTGATTTTTTGTATGTAATAAAACAGTACTTGCCTAATGAATAACACGTAACATTTTCTTTTTTGAAATAATATACGTGAAATTATTGGAAATACCGCTACAATACAGCCAGATTAACTAAAGAATCCAGATTATAAAACATTAAGCCGATATGAACATTCCTCGGTTTTGAAGGCAGCTTAAAATATAATCGTTATTTCAGTTATAATGTGAAAAAAAATTATTTTTAATCAAAAGATCTTTGTATCGTTTTTATTTATTTTTTGTTAGAAAAATAAAAATATAACAAAAGTTATCGAATAATTTCTTTTATTAATAAAAACCTATAAACGTTAGAACAAATTCTATCTTATATTAAAGTACTTTTTAATATATCACGCACCTTATTTAAAAATGACAATATTTTGAATTAAAATTCTTAAAAATTTGCCCCTTCTATCTCTGTGATAACATTAAAAAATTTCAAACTTGATAATAATTAATTTACAACGAACTTTAAAAAAATTCTAGTCGATAACTTGGAAAAATTTATAATAGATCGGTCCTATTTTTTGCACCGGGGATTTATTTATTACCTTCTGTTAATTTTTACCACATCTACTTATAAAAAAAAGATAATAATAACAAAAAAATTATATTGTTGTATAATCGATAGGTCGAAACAATCAAAGTTTTTACAAACAATTTTACTGTTTTTTTTAATAAAAAACGTTTAATCGTTGTTCAAATCCTGTGAGAGAAACTACACTCTCAATATTTCCCCAAACTTATACCGGACTTTTTTAAAGTTTAATACAGAATCGATACCCTTGAACAGAAAAAAATACTATGCCGTAATTCACGATTATAAGTCTAAATCGCTTTCAAGATATATAAGTAAATGTATAATTAACTAGTGCAGAATTTTGGGATCAAAATACGACTAATTTTTTACCGAAGAGATCACTAAATGACAGGAAATAAAATAAAATTTTCTCTCATATATCAAAATAGGTGGGATAATATACTCTTCCACCTATTACACAAATTAAAAAAACACCCGTTATAAATAAAAATAGTAATAGAAAAACTATTATAATCGACTTAATTACGAATTATAAAAAATTAAACGATATCGTTACATCTTAAATATAAAAGAGATTAATGTTTTACTTACATTCTACATCGACAATTATTCTTTTGCTGACTGAAGGAGGAACACCATTTGTAGCGATACACAAGTACGCTCCCATTTCAGTGCGGCTAATTCTAGTAAGATTTAATCGTTCACCGTCATAAACATTAACCGTAAGAAATATAAAAAATTATAAATTAATTAAATAATCAATAAGATCTCAAACATTGTATATATTAAAAGTAAATGAACAATACAATTCATTTCACTGAAAAATACTAAGATAATAAGTGTTACATGCACGGTATTCCATAAAAAATGCAACCTATCTATTTCTATAAGATAAAAATCTAGACATCAAATCTGGAAATTTTGGTGGCCACAAGCCACGATCATTGAAGATTCATTAATGAAAACTATTTCCTGAATTTTCGGTGTGATGTTCCAACGTCATATTGTAGCCAACAGTATTATCGAACTTCTTCAACTAAGAGTTTAATGACAATTTAACTAACCCTGAGTTTAATGTGTATAACTAAGAATTAAACAACGAGTAATAAAATATTCTGATACAGATATTTCTATATTAATGGATCGCATTTTCATTATTCAAGACCGATTTGTTTGATTTTTCCTTCCCGCTAATCAGTCCTTTATAACAGAATAAATATTTCAATCGAGAATGGTTAATTAAAATAGTTATATTATTTAATTTTAGTTTGTGACCATAGGGTGCATGTAATATTGTATAACGACTAGATAAGATATGAAGGACACACGCAAACCGGTTCAAAGTAACGGAGAGTCAAACGAATTTACATCTCTTAGGAGATGATAGGAGTTTTGATATACAAGAAAAAATAATAAATCTGTTCATCAAGCTGTGTTCGATCAAGATTGATCGATGCTGATTTTTAAAAATATAAATAAGATGTTTTTTTTTATAAATATTTACTCCAGTTACGTAATCTCTTGACTGCTGAAAATGTTTGGTCTAAGTCTTAAGCAGAAGAAATTAAAAAAAAACTGAATACAAAGAAATAAAATTCCAAGATAATCCTAAACTAAGGTAGGAGAGTTGAAAAATTATATTTTAAATGTATGAAACATTTTTAATGCAAGTTAAAAAACAAACCAAGAACCGATTATAATACAAGTTTCTTTGTTGTCCTAATCGAAACAAAAAACAAAAATATCAATTTATCAATTGGTAATAAACGTAGAAACTAAACTATCACTCTATATAGAGGCCATATATATATATATATATATATATATATATATATATTGTAGGCCGTAACGTACACGATAAAAGATTTATATTAAAAAAATAGGTTACAAAAGCTATAAAAACAAAATGTGAGTTAACAGAACGAAAAATATGTGGTTCAATACAGTAAATTATATCACGAACTGAAGACACGAGATGTTACTTCAAAATAAATTTAATAAAACTTCATTTTTATTGGATAATATATTGTATATATATATATATATATATATATATATATATATATATATATATATATATATATATATATATATACATACATACAAATGCGTGCGCGTGTGAGTACAGAGTAATCACGAGTTCACCTGGGACTTTCATAACCTATTCTACTAGTAGAAATAAGAATAAATATTCTACTTGTAAGAAATAGAAAATGTCATATAAACAAATGTCCTAAAATGTTTCGTTTGCGAGTTACGGCTAGTGAAAGATTTCGCTTGGATTTCAGCTACCCCGGAGACTGAACTTTTTAGAACGTTAATTAAGAGAATTAGTGATATTTATAGTTTTTGACCTGAAAGCCGTAAAAATGCGGTCCTAGAACCGCATCTGCACAAGTGTTTGAGAAAATTGGGGTAAATCCCTCTTTTTTATGGTAGAAACAATAACTTTGTTAAACGGGTAATAAACACGTAAAATTGTTAAACAAGACTTGTAAGAAATTCAATTTTAAACATAACGGTTTAATATAAGTTGAATAAAACAAAGAAAAGTTACACAAATTCAAGTCTAATTTAAAAACAGTATATTGCTAGATTTGACAGAAAGTACTTATTTAATGTATACCGAACCAAATTCTTCTTTTGGTGACGTAAAAAAATCTCTAAAAACAAAAATTGACTGTTACCGATATCTGTTAAAATTTTTTTTTTAAATCTGTAAATTACAAAATTGTAAAATAAGAATTATTAAATAAATATAGCTTAGAGAATAATTTTTTTATTAATGACAGATATGCAATAAATTATTTGAAAAATGATTATTTCAAAAATAGCAATAAATTAACAACAGCCGATCGACACTGCGCGATGCTGTATTAGTGTTTAGATCGTTCTGTGAGGTACATTAATTAATTATATCGGATAGAGTGAACTGTGCTGTCGTAAGCGAAGGTTTCTGTGAATTTTAGTTTGAACGTGTTCGGTTTGCCGTTGATGTAATGCCGTACTTATTTACAACAAAAGGAATATGCCGATGCGGTATTTATTTTGGATATGTGTAACGGTAATGCTGCAGCTGCTGTAGCGGATATGATGTGTGTTTTCCGAATCGCAGGATTACAGTTCCCATCCCACCGGGTCGGTCTAATGGTGAACGCGTCTTCCCAAATCGGCTGATATGGAAGTCGAGAGTTCCAGCGTTCAAGTCCTCGTAAAGTCAGTTACTTTTACACCGATTTGAATACTAGATCGTGGATACCGGTGTTGTTTGGCGGTCGGGTTTCAATTAATCACACATCTCAGGAACGGTCGAACTGAGACTGTGCAAGACTACACTTCATTCACACTGATACATATCATCCTCATTCATCATCTGAAGTATTATCTGAACGGTATTTATTTACCGGAGGCTAAACAGGAAAAAGAAAGGATTACAGTTCCCGAAAGAATTAGCACAACTTTTCGCGAACTTTGAGAAACAAGTTCACTACCTAGTATTCGTACCGGCTACCAGCGATATATGCAAACGAAGTTGTTATCGGTGAAATTATTATCGATGCGGTTCACCGGTGTCTAGGTGTCAGTAAACGACGTCTTTCGAAGCAGATCGCATTTTCGCAATCGATGGTTTTTATGACGTTTAAATAAATCAGGTTTTATCCTTATACATAAACATTTATACCCAGGAGACGTTCCGCTTTGCTTAGAGTTTGCAACTGGTGGCATACAAATCGACAACTCTACACATATGTTTTATTTGGGGATGAGGCAAATTTCACTCGAGATGCCATCAACAACTTCCACGATGAGCATAAATGGGTAAAAATAAAAAATCCTCATGAAATAGTGGAAGGAAATTTTCATCACCGATGTAGCCTCAATATACGGTAGGGTCTTCTTCACGATTAGCTGCTTGGACTGTTCGTATTACCTGGTCGCTTAAATTTCAAATATGTTAACTTAAAAGTAAGAACTACAGCAATAATCTGAATGGCTATTTTACCAATGGTATTAAGAGTAAATTTATAAATATAACAAAGGTATTGGTTGAACAGTACAACTTGAATCACGAACGAATTTTTTTATGACATTATTTTCTTGAAGTAATATTTTCAGATACGAAAAAAATCACATTGTATAATAGGTAGCTATTTTCCTTAAAAATAAAGTCAAAAAAAGCCGCAAACAGTCAAACAACTTTCCTGAAATGTTATGCAACTCATCCTAATGAGGATCTCAACCGTGACATACTACTGATTACGAGAAAAGATAATTAGGAAATTAAAATATGTTAGTATGAAAAGAAAGAATTAAAAATTAAAGAATCTATTGTACAATTAAACTTTTGAGATGCGGGACCCGTGGTGACCGTATGCCTACACACTCTTATATAATTATAAACAAAATTAAAAGGCATCAGTTACCATATTTACAAGTCTTCGTACAAATTTTCAAAAAAAAAATTGGGTTATCCAGCATGAAGATATAAAAAAAGGACAAAATCAAATATACGACAAACGCTTGCTAATGATCCTCCATCTGTTAATGAAGCCATCCGATACATAATTGAAGTATATACTAACGTAATATGATAATTTCTATAATATAATAGTAAGATTTGGAGCTTAAAATCAATGAAAAACGTTTATCTATTGGAATTTGTAACGACTAAAAACAATCGTAAATTAACGTGGTTACCTAAGGAGCTTTAAATTATATTCAAAACTTTACCTCTCCATCGAGTAAAAGTTTAAGATTTCGAAACATGAGATCAATAACCTCCTGCGCTTTAATCGATTATAATCCAGAGTTAAAAGACATCAATTGTTCATATAAAGAAGGTTAAATTTTATTTAAATTGGTCTATCGTTCTAGAGATAAGAAAAAAACCATCCGTACATCCTTCCGAAATTTTTCAATACTGAAAGTATATCCTTTTGTTACAAAGGGTCATAAAACCTCAAAATCTACAAAAAATTCTAACGTTCAAAATTTTACCCGATTAGAAAAATCATATTTTTGTAGTTTACTATTTAGCCACACAATATTATAATTATGTAGACGGAAAGGTTAAAAGAAAGCAGTTTACTTATAATTTATTCTATTAAAATCCGGTAAACTATCTTCAATATATCAAATATTTTATCAGACAATGATTTTCATATGACAGCGAGTCACAAAATTTTTCATAGCAAGCATTATCATTGTAGCGATTTAAAAAAAAAATTAAAATCGTATCGGTAAAGAACCGATAAGATTCCTTTTAATTGTATATCATCTTTGTGTTCCACACTAGAGTAAATCTGTCAGTCTTTCCTTTCAGTAGATTGTATTAGTTCAAATTGAACTAATTACGTTATTTGTTTACAGTCTCAATGTTATAACTACAAATTAACAGATTATGAAAATAAACTGATTTTAACGAAACATACATAAAAAAATAATCATACAACTCGTAATAGAGGATTTACAGAAAAAAATTATCGAGAATTTATTTTCTTATAATATTTCTTGAATGAGGTGTACGATGCTGATTTAAGGCCAAAAATCAAAAAGATAGTTTTAATTGCGCGCAACACCATATATTGATTCTCTGTAACTTTTCGCTTGACACTGTCACTAACAAAAATGGCGATTCCTGATAACAAAAGCTTATTCCAGTTTGCTAAATATGAATCTGTAGTTACAGTACAACGTCCGTTCCGTAGAAAGTTTAATCGTGATGTCTCGAGTAAAAATAACATCGGTCGATGGCATAATCGATTAGAAAAGACCGGATATCTGCGTAAAGATATGCGTACTGTATGACCGAAGGTATCTGAACAAAATGGTGTACGTATCAGGGAATCTTCCCCGCATAATCTTAAAAAATGTGTTACGAAGGCCGGCCACAAACTAGCCGCGCCGGTGATGACAGTGTGGAATATTTTTTTAGGAAACATTTACACATGCGTCTATACCGTTTGCAGCTGTTAGGGGCTTTGAGTTATATCGACTGCAATGCGAGTGCTGACTTCGCAATCGATATATCGTGCTTAGTTATGCGTCAACATTTTAACTATGTGGAAAAGTTAATACGCATTTGTTCCACGGCTGGGGCTCAAAAACTCTCTATAAGTAATAACAATACCGAATTAATTCCTTAAAATTAAATGTTTTTTTTCTTTAGAATACTCGAAAAGCAAGTTTACGGACCGTTATTTTTCGCTGAAGCAAGCTTAAGAGAAGTTACTTTTTCGATATTCTGTAAAGACGGCTCTTTCCTCAACCGTTAGCTGGAGCAGAGGATTTTATTTGACAAAAAGATGGTGCGCGTCAACAGCGGTATATCTGTACAGGATCGGTTGAATTACGTTTTCCTAAACCGATGGATCTGTAGGCACGGATCCGATGACAAGAATTTGTTTGCGATGGCTTCCGTGTTTAGCCGATCCACTCTATGCGATTTCTTCCTGCGGTGTGATATTTTGAATGTGTCTTTCCTACATACCGATCAATCCGAATCGAGGCAGAGATGACGCCATAAATCTAGCACCAGATGATGATCTTACTCGAGACGTGCCGGTTAAAGTACGAGACAAATTCTTCTATCGACCGGATCGATGCCGCGTGAAAAAACATTTTCACATTGAACATCAGTAGGGAAAAACAGTAAGTTTTATTCTTTCATTTTAAAGGTGATTAATTACTAAGTCAAAGTTAAGACGTATTAAATACCTATAAACTCCGATAATTTTTTTTATAACCCGTGAATTATAACATTTTGATTAATTTTTTTTTGCAAATTCTGATGTTTATCAGATAAATATTTACTACTACCAGATTTTTTAAATTTATTCTATTGAGATGAGAAATTGTAATAGAATAAAATATTTAACCCTCTCTCTTTTATATAAAATATTTCTTTAATTTACACGAATTACTCCTTCAACATGTACACTAAAAACAAAACGACATTATACAGCTTTTATCAGTAGATTAAACTAAATTTTTAACGATACAACATTAAACGAAAAAATTGTCTAAAGAAATAAATAGAGCGCAATAGTGGTTTTTTTTTCTTAATTGAATAATTTCACACTCCGCTGTGTATGAATGGATCGCTAAATTTAAACAATTCTTTTGCAGAAAATTCAACCGTTTCAGTTCATTTCATTTACAACATTTATAAAGAAATTATACATGTACGACCGAAGAGTTTCTTCCAGTACCATTTACTTTGATGTCAATCAGAATACTGGAAAAGGTACGTTACTGTAAATTAGTTCGACCATATACACGATGATCCAACTTTATTAATTTCACTATCTTCCGGTATATAAATTAATTTTTAAGATCTTTATCGTTACGTGTCAAGAAATTACTTTTCATTATATTATTTCGCGGTGTTTGTCCGTAATTATTTTAAAAGTTAATCGTACTAATTAATGTTTTCACTTCAGCGTATACAAAGATTTTAAAATACCAAAACACATGTCAGCGAGTCATATACCATTTGTACGTCATAAATCTTCTTTGATGATGCACGTATCGCGTGTTCAAACATGTGAATCTTATATTAGTTATTAACAATTTTATAAACGCATATTGACACCGCGTTTATTGCCATCCAGTCGCCGTGAATTTTATTCGTCTCGTGAAACAAGTTGCAAATGAAAACGATGCTTTCGCGTTTTTACAGTAGTACGGAATTGTACGCAACCCTCGCGTATGACACGCGGTCACATAATGATTTTCGTGATCGGTGGATGCGCCCAAGAGATGGTCGGACGAAATAATAAGTTACGTCAGGGAACTTTCCTTGCCGGTGTAGATTACTGTTTTGCAAAATTTAATTTTTCTTTTTCTCTTTGCTAGGCGAATAGGATGAAAGTCCTAGGTTGCGAAGAGGATTTGGATATTAACTGTACGACAAAAGTCGACCGGTGCGACTATAGGCGTGATATTTGTGTTCACAATGTTATAAGCGATCCTGTAGTTAACGGGGGATCGGTTTCGGAACATAAAGTCAGAAAAATAATGTCGATCGAGTTCTACTTCAGAAACGGGTTTTCGGCGATTTCTACTGTGAAACCGAAGAATTTTTTCAGGTTTCTGAGCAGGAAAGAAGTGCAGAAACGTTATCGCCTCTCATAATGAATTATCTTTTACCGATCCCGGCCACTCGCCTGAAATAATTATTTCAGGCGAGTGGCGCGCATACCGAGACGTTCGAAACAAACTGGATAATTATAAACATCCAACGGTCAATAAAATGTTGTTGACCCGCAAACAGGAGCGCCCACTCAAACGGTTGATAGTACGCGGAAGTTGACAAAAACCGGAATAAAATTCAGCGCAACAGCAGTAAAACTTAGGACGAGTCGTATTTTGTGGAATCAGGGCTACAAGATCAAGATTTTTTTCAACAAATGTTGACAGATATTGTCGCTTCTTGGCTTCCACAATTATTAATTTCTTTGTTTAATAGTGCGTAGCAGATTAATATCAAATAATTACGTAATGTCTGAAAAAAAAAATGGTAACGTTTAAAGGAAAAGGTCCATTTTTAATATCAAAAATTCAAAATTTCATCGAATTTTGTTGGATATTATCTTAAAAGAAAAATCATCGGTTTATTTTTAACAAAATGACAAATTTTGATTCGTGCTAAAAAGAAGCCCGGTAATATCAATCGGTAATAATATAAAAGAGCAACATGCACGCTAATATTGCATGCCATTTTCCGTTTTCTTTTATTGGAGTGAAAATATTTTTAAAAAATTAGTTTTTTCGGAGAATTTTTAGTAAAGTAAAATTTAGACTGCTATAAAAGACTAAACAACTACGATAAAGATTTGATATACTAATATGTTGTTCCGACTAACGTTTATTTATTATTCTGCCGAGTACATTTGCTTAAAGAATAATTTAAATGGTAACACGTTTTTTTTAGCAAAACATGTGCATTACAGGATTTTTACGGTCGTTTTGCGATAACCTTGATTTTGTTTGAATCGTTAGTACAACACGAATTCAAATGTAAAAATTTGAGAAAAAAATAAATAATGGAGAAAGGTGATGGACCTAAAATTTTTTAATGAATTAAAACAGCGGTTATGGAACGGAATTCACTCGTTCATATACAGTCCGGTTGCAATGAAATATGCAGCTTGAGTTTTTTTTTAATATTATTAATTTGTTTTCAATTTCTCCCGACTTATGAAAATATTCTTCAGTTGAATCTATATGTTCAAGTTATATGGCGGTTATATCTTGAAAATTAGGTTATTTATAATAAAAACTCTTTAAAAGTTAACAGAATTATTTAAAATTATTCTGAGATTATGTCTTTTTACGAAATTTTATCCTAAGCGACTGTCCACTCTCCTCGAATAAATGCAAACAAGCGCAAAATTTATTATATTTTTCAATAAAAAATTTAGATTTAATTCTATAAGAAATTTTAACAATGTAATTCGACACGGTTTAAAGTCTATTTCATTCGCTTAATCGTAAATCAGTATGAATCATAATTGATTTGATTACTATACGAGATTTAAACAAACTATCATAAATAAATAAATTAGTAAAATGTTTGCAATCTACCGATTATTTTTTTAATCCAAAAATATAAAACGTTAATCTCTTAGATAACAATGAGAACTGCTTAGACTACAGCTCAAATACTTAAAATTATTTAAAAGGACAAAATCATACATTTAAATCGAAAATAAAATATTCCAGGTAATGAAAAAGGTAATCAACACGACTAGCAATGTAAATAAATTGCTCACTTCACCAAGAGGCTTTAAATAAGATAAATTTACCCAACGAAACGGCAATGTTTTGCTTACAGAATAAAATAAAACTGATTACATAAAGCAGCGTTTAAAAATAAAATCCGTAATAATACAGTATGGAATACCATAGTCAAGAACTGAATGTAATTATTTTGGATCTGGTATTTATTTATAGATGCAAAAAATACAGTTGAAAGATTAAAATTATTTTCAATTTTTATCTCTACAGAAATGCTTTAAGAACTCTAGGAACACTACAAAAGAATACTAAACTTTTTGTTACAGTTAGTAAAGGTTAACTTATTTGAAGTATTACTAATTCGGATTGCACCGTCGGTCTAATTTGAAGGCTAACTAACTTGAAGTGAAGTATTTTAAAGGAAAATATGCCGAGACACATGCATTTTTGACAGAAAAAACTATGAAGAGTATGAAATGAGAATAAATAATAGTAATACGAAGAATAATTTAATAAGAAGAAATAGCGGAAATGTAAGTACTAGAATGAAAGGTGAGGAGATACCAGGAAATTCTTGATATAACACAGAGATGGTGCAAGAATTATCAAATGACTTTGATATCAAATATCGTACGTCAAATGTGATCATTTAAATGGCATGCTGCGTGAATTCATACATGTGTATTTAGGTATTTGTTTTTGGCAATCGAGTAAATAAGTGTTGACATTTTTTTGAAAAATAGATAAAATTAATAATCGAACTGTTGTACTGTGTTTATAGGGTTTAACCCTATGGATATACTAAAAGGATTATATTTCACTTCAAAGAATTCTTCCCTTTCATTTCTAGTGCAAAAACGTAAGCTGCTTAGTTTAAACATAGTTGGACCCAAAACCCTTACGACCGACGAATTCGTCACAAAAGTTCACAACGACATAGTACACGTTCACCGAATGAAGGTGAGTATCTTCAGTCGCCAAACTTCAGTAAGCTTGATAGCATTGGAAACATCTCGACAGATGTTGCCTACTACATTTTCACGATATTTTGGTATGAAAACGTTTTCCGCTTGATGAATGCTGGATTTGTTAATAATCGACCAAACACGTATTCAACTGAACATATAACAAAGACTTTTAAATGTTTCTTCGATGTTTTATAACAGTAGATGAAACATCAATTTATCGTTATGCGCCAAAAATTAGATAATAGTCCAAAAACTAGATGGAAGCAGATAAGAGTGTACCAAAATAAAGTAAAACCGCTTGCTTACATATGTCGGTAAATCAAAATTCAAATGTGCCAAGAACTGTTTCATTGTGCGAGCACGTAGTTATGAATTTGTGTGATAATATTGGATTATGTCCCTTGTCTTGTAGCTTTTAACAATTTTTTTACAACTTTGAAACTATTTGAAACGTTAAAATTGACAAATATTTATCCTGTAAGGAACATTCATAGAAAATAAAAAGGGTCTCCCGGATGTGATAAAAGAAAAATCAGAACTGAAAAGAGGAGAGTTTGAGTTTTTAATGAAAAAATGGCAGGACAATAAACCAGTGATGGTTGTATCCTCAATTCATAGTCCAACGGATGTGACTGAGAGATAGATCACAAATTGACTTATTTTGTCCCATAGAAATTAAAACCTACAATGAAATAATGGGAGGTGTTGATCATTTTGATCAGCTCAGAGAAAGATGGCTCCATCAAATGGAGCCATATTCACAGTGCATTATTGGCTAAGAACATAAGCCCATATCTTAGGGAGACAGGTGAGGAGATACCTCTCTTGACAGATCGTGCAGAATTGCAACGCAAAGTGGAGATTTGGAAGTCAATATACATGGTGGAGTTCCCCAGGGCTCCGTTTTGGGCCCGTTATTATGGGCTTTAACTTTTGAAGGAATCCTCAATTTGGATTATCCTACAGGAGTCGAGGTGTCATTGCCTATACAGATGACCTGGTGATCCTTGCGAGTGATAGACATGCATTGGAAGTACAAAATAAGGCCAATTTGGCACTATAGATGATAGAAAACTGGCTATGTAATAAAGATTTAGTGCTGAACATTGATAAATGCAAATTTATCACTTTCACTGGAAGAAGGATCATTGATCGGCCGGATATCAGGATCAATGGTGAAGCAATAGCAGAAAGTGATAAGCTTAAGTACCTAGGCGTTACCTTTCAGAGGAACGGTTCCTTCACCGAACATATAAACGAAGTTTGTAAAAGGGCTGACAGAATGATAATATCTTTAAATATCATTATGACGAACCAAAGAGCGCCTAAGGCGTCAAAGAATCTTCGGTAATATCGTCCATGCTTTATGCGGTACCGGTTTGGTGGATTTCAGTGCAAGTAAAGAAAAAACTGGCACGAATTATTAGGACCCATAGGAGGGAGTGATTTCTGGATATAGGACGGTCTCCTATGAGGCTTTGTGTGTGCTCGCTGGAGTCCCACCGATTGATTAATTGGGACTTTTAAGAGTTAAAAGATACCAGGGAGTTGGAATTCACAACAGGCAGCGACTAATGGCAAAGTGGCAGGACAAGTGGAATGAGAATGGTCCTGGAGGTAGAACAAAGAGACTCATCCCCGATATTAAAAACTGGATATATAGGAAGAATGGGGAAGTGAATTTTCATCTGTCACAATACTTTACAGGGCATGACAACTTTAATTTTTACTTGGACAGAATCGGTAGAAGAGCATCGACGGAATGTATGTATTGCGATCGCAAAGATGATGTTGAGCACACATTTACTGACTGCCATAAATGGAGAGAAGAATTAGTAGACATCGTTCTATCATCTGATGGTAACGGCAGATTAATTAATCACATGTTGCAGAGTGAAGATGCCTGGAAGAGAGGAGATTGGGGTTCTGATCTTAGTATAGGGAAGGGCGGATAGTTCCAGTGGTGAGGACTGGCATGCTGAGGTGTGCCAGTTTCGATGAGCCACTGGGGACTCCAAGGGTTTTCTTGATAGGAAAGATCAAAGAAAAGACCCAATCGTCACGTCAACACAATCATGGATGGTATAGCGTAGCGATATATATAGATGGGCATATTAATAGACTCAAAAGAACTGACCTGTGGGCCGACCTGCCATGCTGGACATACAGCCGGTAGGTGGGAAGGCCCATTTGAGTACAACAGGCACTTCCCTGGGTGGCGCAATACCAACCAGTCGGACCGGCTCAGGGGAGGAGTCAAAAAAAAAAAAAAGCTCAGAGAAAGATACATATTGGGAGAAGATTGTTAAAATGGAGGCACCGATTATTGTACTGGTTTTTAGATGTCTATACTGTAAATGGTTTTATTAAAAAAAAAAACAAAAAACTAATCGAGCCAAATCGAGATCAATTAAGACTTTAGGTTACGACTAGCAGAACAACTGATCGCTGGATATACAAGTAGAAAATGGAAAGGAAAGCCAGCTCTATACCTCATCCCACCGGGTTGGTCTAGTGGTGAACGCGTCTTCCCACATCAGCTGATTTGGAAGTCGAGAGTTCCAGCGTTCAAATCCTAGTAAAGTCAATTATTTTTATACGGATTTGAAAACTAGATTGTGGATACCGGTATTCTTTGGTGGTTGGGTTTCAATTAACCACAAATCTCAGAAATGGTCGAACTGAGAATGTACAAGACTACACTTCATTTACACTCTTATACATATCATCCTCTGAAGTATTATCTAAAACGGTAATTACCGGAGGCTAAACAGGAAAAAGAACTCTCCATACCCATACCTCAACTGCAAGAAAGGAATTGTACGAGTACCAGATAATGTGCGTCTTCAAAGTGTCGGCAAAAACTATGCCAAAAAAGGAAAATACCAAAAAACGGTGCCGTGTTTGCAATACAAAAAAAAAAACAAGAAATAAGAACAATATTTATTCGTATAATATGCAAAGTGCCCCTTTGTATGGATATTTGTTTTAAAAAATAATTAAGAGATAAATAATTATTAAAATGTTCATTTAACTATTTATTTTACAAAGCCATTACATATCCAGCAGCCCACCAGGAACTATAGGACCCATTTGTGGATCTACAAATATATAAATAACCACTCGACTACTGTGACCATAAGGTCCCAACGTTTTTTTCCAGGAAAATTGCAGTGAGAAATTTTTTTTTACATTCATAAATATGTTTTATGGTCCAAATTTGTAAATGTCACTGACTTTCAGTTTTGTAACTTGGTTACAGAAATTTAGCCATGAAAGGGTTAATTGGCTACTGAGATCCCTTGATCTCTCTCCGTTATATGCTTAAAAAATGTATGATTTATTGCCAATTTAACAATGTTATTGTATGTCAAACGTAAAAAAGTGTGTTTTTTTACCATATTTTTGTCGTTTTACATGGAATATCTTACAAAATAAGAAAAATACAGTTCTAGGACCTATTTTGTTCTATTTCCCAGCTCAAAAACCATAACAAACAATTGAATTTGCCCCTTAATTGAGTTTCACAGAATTTCAGAAACCCTTAATTTACCCGGAGGAACTGAAACTCTGGCGAAATCTTTCACCCTGTATAACTCGACAACGAATCGTTTTTTATTTTGAGCATTTTACTAATTTTTTGCCTCTAGAATGAGTTGTCAAAGTATTGTTGCCCTATCCTTCTGAATCACCCTGCATATATATATATATGTATATATATATATATATGTTCACGCTATTTTAGGCGTTTTACATGGTATATCTTAGAAACTAAATAAAGTAATGAGACTATTTTTTTTTTGGCAGCCAAACTGGCAACACTATAAAGTTACTAGTAAACATATGTTTATATGAACAGCTGATTTATATTAGGTATTAATATTTTTAGTCTATTGTTGACACATGAGACGTAAACTTTTCGTAAAACGAGTTTTTGTTGTGCGTTACAAAAAATAGTGATACTAATTATCGGCAACGTTGTGCAACCACGTTTTGCGTTAAACTCGGTGAGAATGCTACTGAAACTTTTTCAGAATTGAAAAGGGCATATGGAGATGACGCTCCGTCACGAGCTCAAGGTTTTAGGCTTTTAAAGTATTTTCAGACGGCCGGGAATCGGTTGTGGACGATCCATTATCTGGAAGACCGTTAACGACAAAAAGTGACGACAGTATTGAGCGAATCAGAGACTTGATACGGTACGACCGGCGATTAAGTGTCAGAATGATTGTAGAACAATTGAATTTGGACCGTACCGCAGTCCATCAAATTTTGACAAACGAATCGGTCATGAAATAATTTGTGAAAAATCGGTACCAAAAAACCTCACTGTACAACAGAAAAACAACAGGGTCGAAGTGTGCCGCGATCTTCTAGGGCGAGTTAAAACTGATCCTGATTTTCTAAAAAAAATTATTATTACTGCTGATGAATGTTGGATATTTGAGTACGACCCAAAAACAAAACGCCAGAGCAAGGAGT
Source organism: Lycorma delicatula (assembly GCF_047948215.1). Lineage (NCBI taxonomy): Eukaryota > Metazoa > Arthropoda > Insecta > Hemiptera > Fulgoridae > Lycorma > Lycorma delicatula. The sequence continues at coordinate 42,062,558 of NC_134455.1, read as the reverse complement.
TCACTCCTTGCTCTGGCGTGGTGAGTTTGAACTCACCAAGTCCCAAAAAGCAAAAATGAGCAAATAAAAAATCAAAACCATGCTTATTTGTTTCTTCGATACTAATGGCATTGTTCATAAGGACTTTTTGCCTACAGGACAGACTGTAAATCAGTATTTTTACCGAGAAATTCTTGAAAGACTGTGGAAAAGAGTTGCCCGCGTTAGATCGGTCATCAAAGACAACTGTGCATCGCCATGCTGCATCATGGCAATGCACCTTGTCACACTGCACTCTCCATTGATGAGTTTTTGGCAAAGAAAAACATTTCTGTAGTTTCCCAACTACCATATTCACCTGACTTGAGTCCCTGCTACTTTAAAAAAATACATCGAAGGGGTCACCACTTTAGAACAGTAGAAAACATTTTTAAAAAAATGCAACCGACCATTTGAAGGATATTCAAGTTTCTGAGTTCCAACACCGCTGTGAAAAGTGAGAAAACCGTTTGAAGCGTTGCGTGACTTCCCAAAAGAACTATTTCAAAGGTTTCGAGTCCATTTATAATCGGATTGTAAATAAAACGTTTTTCTGAACCGGTCTCATTGCTTTATTTACAGACCTCGTACGTGTTTTATTTTTAGCTATAGAATCCTCACCGGAGAGATAGCGGTGAATTTTTGATACATAAATTATTTATATATTGATTTATTTACTCTGATAGCACCGATTTAAAGAAGGCAATGTCGACTAGTTTCATTATTTGACTTTAATTAAATAGCACATTATTAATTAATTATTACAATACAATGGAACTAGAACAAAGTGTTTTATGAAAATTCATCTCATATTTATGTGTATCCTTATGTATATTACCGTGTAAGCTTGTAGTATTACATTGCCATTTTGCATACACTAGTCTACTTCTCTCTTTTCATAATACATTTAATCTATTTCTAATTTATGATCTTTTACATGAATTCTTCCCTTTCTGCTTTATTATTAAAATGTTTTTCCTTGAATTTATTTAAAAACATACGGGAGATTGTAAGTTATAACGATTGTTGTATCATCCACATCGTGGCTCTAGTTTCAGTACCGTTTATTAGTAGATAAGCTGTAAATATTACACGTTATAAAAGACTTAAAATTGAGCGGTTCAAGAAAACGAATGTAACCGTTAAACAAAATCTAAAATTTAAATTAAAATAATTTGAGATAAGTTCTTAAAGTTTTTTAAAGTTACGACGAACTATCTATAAAAGTAAAACACGGATACTAATGTCTGCAAATAGCCAAATACTTCGAACTTTATGAGATTCTTAAGGCCTGTTACAGGATCTAAATTAGATGAAGATCAGAAGATTAGACAAAGACAAATCTTGATATGAATAAAATTATATTATTAAATGATAAAAGCTACATTTATATTAGGCAATGATTCGAGTAGAAGAGAAGAATGAATGATGGCCGAATTTTTCGCGCCAAAGTGATTGGCGCAAAATTGAAATTGTCAAAGTGATTGACACAAGAAAGTGAAATGTATATATATATATATATATATATATATATATATATAAACCTTTGAACTGACGGTAGTTTTGGGGTCTGGGGGATGTGAAACGCGAATATATGTCGAAATTTTCCGGAAGTCGAATCATGTACCCATTACAGTATATAGCTTTCTTATGAAATCTGCCTAAAATATTTCAGCAGGTAAAAGATTTTGAAAATATTTTCTTTTATAAAATTTACAAATTATTTAAGTATCGTCAGGTTACAAATTAATAAAATATTAATTACGTTTTCTTTTTAAATTAATTTATAATTTTAAACAAAATTTATTATGTTTTGATGAAATAAAATTTCTTGATAATTCAACCCCACCCACAAAAAAAATTTGGTAACTTTTTATCGCTTGTATATTTTTCAGTAGGATGGTTTTTAGTTCCTTCCATTTAACAAAATATGTAGGAAAAATTAAAAAAAAATTCTTGGAGATCATTTTGGGGTTCGGGAGAAAAAAATTAGAAAAATATCGATTTTTTAATAATTTTTTTCTTTATATATAATTATTTTTCCATTATTAAGAATAAATAATCATTGCCAGCAAAGTATAACAACTTTGTTGTCTGCTTTTTCAGTTATTCTCGAATGAAAAATATTTATTCAAAATATATATGATTTCTCTCCTCATTAATAAATAAAATTCAAATAAACCCTGCCCGACGGACTGGCCTAGAGGTTAACTAGTTGTCGTAAATCAGTTGTTTTTTGAAGTCGAAGACCCTGACGTACGAATCCTATAAACGTTTATTACTTTAATACGGATTTTATACTAAAAATTGGATACCGGTGTACTTTGGTAGTTTTTTTAACCCTGCCTCCCGAAACCAGACCCCCGATTAAGGATGAACACGGTTCCGGGAGATGCCTTTGCCTCTTTCCGCCAGATGAGGGAAACGCCAGGCCCGGCTATGCCGTTCCCGGCCACCATCATCCAGCAACCAGGACTTGGACCTTTGCGCTTTGCCTCTAACAGGGACACCCTCAAAGGGACCGCCCCGCCGGGATTCAGTCTTTTAGCTCAGCGGACGAGAGTACCTGCCCTTCATCACCACCGCCTACCCGTGTAAGAACGGGCAAAGGGCAGCTTTGTACGTAGCCGTCGCTAACCCTTTCTCGCTTCACGATATTATAAAACCCGTCACAGTGTCGAACTTCGTAACATCGTTCCAACGATGGTCCCCCATCTCGAGATGCCCGGTTACGGCAGTACAGTCGCGGCGTTCCTCGTCATACCGCGGGCACTGGAATATCACGTGTTCCGGCGTGTCTAACTCCCGACAGTAGGGGCAGAAGGGGTCTTCAGCTCTTCTTCGTCTAGACAGGTACGAACGAAAGACCAAACGGCCGGTCAGGAATTGTGTCAACCGTACTTCGGTGGTAAGATTCAATTACCCGCTCGTCTTAGTAACGGTCGGCCTGAGTCTGTAGTCTGTACCAGATTATACTTCATTTACATATCATAGATATCCTCATCTCATTTTACCGTGGGGGGATTGCTTATTGTTCACTAGTTAAACAGGTTGCAACGTACACATTAGTAAAATAAAATTAAAAATAAACCCTAAGAAAAATATGCAATTCTTTGTTTTTTTTATTTCATGTTTTTTTTTTTTTTTAATACAATTCCTTTGCATGAAATATCAATTACACACACAATTTTTCGATTACGCGATCAAAATAGCTTTAAAAAAAAATAAGTTTTCATATGTAGATTAAATTATAAGCCATTTGTATGCAGAGTACAGTCAATAAATCACACAAAAAAATAATAATAGATAAATGAGATTTACAGATGAATTTTTTTATTAATATTTATTCATTTTTTTTTTAATCACCGGATTAATATTTTATCCTGAATCGTATATGTACGTGATGAAATACTTCCATTATATTTTTTAAAATATAAATTTAAAAAAATAATTTATTTGATTTTATATAACAACTAAGCTATGCATAAAAAAGTTTGAATACGGTATCAAAGATTTATATATATTTTGTGTTAATGTGCGCGCGCGTTGTGTGCGTGCGTGTGAATATACGCGTAACCGGGCATATTTATACGTAAAACAAACACGTAATACGAATTTACCGTATTGTAAATCAAATTTTTGAAAAAAGTTCTACATATAACCGTAAAAAGTATCTTAAAAATAAAAGATTAATACAACGAAGGCTTTGATAAATCTTAATAAATAAATCATTCTACTCGTACTGTGAAATAGAACTCGTGATGATCGTATCTATCAAAATTAAATTGTATCATTCAGTAGTATAAATTTAAATAAAAATGGTTATTCCAATTTTTTTTATCTCCGGGACCGGAGATAAATTTTTTTTAACTCCTGATGATGGTTACAAAAAGACCGAAAGATCTCGAAGATTTAACACTTATTTGCCGGTAAGGTGGATATATAGCTTGTTAATTACATTTAATTAAAATATATTTATCGTTTTAGTAAAATATAATATTTCTTAGTTTATTTAATTTAATTGTTCTAACGAAACCGCGTGCCCATAGCGTATTTAATTCGCGCGGATATGGCGGTACCAACTAATATAATTTCACAACTTACAACAAATTTAGCTTGTACGGTCGGCGTAGCCGTGAGGCTTTACGCACCAGACACCGTATCAACCGGGTGATCGAGTTCGCCCGGCCAGAACAAGTAAATTTTTAAATATATTTAATTACAAAACTTTAAATATTATTCGTTTATTTAATTCTGCCGCTCACCTATGGCGTCAGAACATAGCGTACGACTACAATAACATTTTTTGAGGTAAGATGCGATTTCCCAAATCGTTTTAATTTTTTAACCGTAAACAAACGCTCCTAAGAAAAATATGACCGTAATTAGGCGATATCTCGAAATACTGAGGGTGATCTTTCTCTATAGCCCCACCTCTTTGACGTTTTAAGTTGAAAATTCAACGGCATAAATCCCCCATGTATAGAATTAATCTGACCAAGTTTGGTCAAAATCGGTCCAGTAGTTCTGTAAATATAAGGTTATTTAGCGGCCGACACCTAACACATGTACATCAACATCCGTAAAAATTTCTATTCGGTTTTTCGGGTTCGTTAGGTGTCAAAACGTTAAGATCCGCTGAAAACCGCATATGCCTAAATTAAAACGATTACAATGCTTTTCATTCTAAAACTATCTAGACGGGAAAGTAAAAATATGCGATAAATAAAATTTTTTTTTTTTTCGATTTTTGCGGCAAAATTTTTAAAATATGGCATATATTTTACAAATACTTGCGCTCACGTAAGTACTGAAATTATTATAAAGCGGTGTCATTATGTTTACAAAATTTTGAAAAATGAACCCTCAACCCCCCGCCCCCGCCCACTCTCACCACATCGGAGGTGTTGATCCAAAACTTCTACCAATAAATTCTCTAACATACGAATCTCTATAAAAAATTTCATCAAACTCTATTTATCCATTCAAAAAATATTAAGCTTCCGACACGCCAACAGACGCACTTATATACGTATGAACATTACCCCCCTCCCCGCAACAGTTAATTAGGTTTTCTGGGGTTCCTGGGTGATGAAACGTAAAGAAATGTGAAATAACCCATACCACATTTTTTGACTTATTACCATAATTTCTTTCTTCACCACAGCTTTAGAGCAGTGGTCTCGAAAGTGGTGTACGCGTACTCAGTTCCGGGGAGTATGCAAAGTAATAGTTGGGGATACAACAAATAAGTAGTATAAATAATTTGATTTTTGACTATATACACACGTGGACGCGCGCACACACACACACACACACACACACACACACACACACTCACTCACTCACGTACTCTATCTCTTTCTCTCTATCTATCTATCTATCTCTATCACGCACGCACGGAAACGCGCACACACATTATGTTATATGGGATACAACTTATCATTTTCGTCTTAGGGGTATGCCACACATATCTCCGGTGAGTGGAGATCATTGCTCTAAAACTACAATACCAGGCAAGCAAAATAGATTAAACCACTTTGTCCTGTAACATTCTGAGATAAAAAAAAGTCAGGGGTTTCAAAATGTAGTTTTTTTAATTAATATTATTTAATAAATGATTGATAATATAAAATTATTTTAATAAAAAAAATAAATGTTTAAATAAATTACTGGGAATATCCATGAAATAAGGTCGATCGGCAAAATATATAAATTTGCTAGAAAATACACCCAAATTTTTTAACAGAATTAGTAACAGATTATGTGTTATATGTTTTGCCTTTGTAAATATACTGTATTAAAAAAATTGAAAACTGTTATTACAATAATGTTTATTTATTCTACAACACACATACACACACACACACACACACACACACACACACACACACACACACACACACACACACACACACACACACACACACACATAAACACGCGCAACATACACATTATGAAATACAGACAAAAAAGTGTACATCTTACTGTTACAATAAAAAAAACCTTTAAATATTAACAAACAAAAAAAAATAGAAGAGTTGAAATTATGAAATATATATATATATCAATAAACGTACCTTATTTAACTACACGTACTTCGTTGTATATCCAGCGATGACTAACTAGACCGAGTCGGCTGTTTGTTACATTCGTTCCCTTCCGCGTACAATCGGTCATCTTCGTTCTTAACTACACAACTGTTGACTCATCTTGTTAGCCGAGTTCCAGATGTACATAACAAATTGTTTTTATTACTTTATTTCAAGAGAAGGAAAATAAAATTATATTTTTAAATTAATAAATCTTTTTTTCAAGAGGTCAAATAATTATTAAATTATTCAATAAAAATTAATTTTTGTAATATATTTAACTAAAAATTATTTATTTATTTATTTATTATTATTATTATTTTGGAAAACAATTTTCATTTACCATATAAATAATATCTGTATCTGTAAAACATTGACTGTACCTAATCGATTGATTCATCATTAACGCCCAGTAAAAACTACTAAAGATAAATTATTGAAAATTTTAATTAATGCACGTTCTTCTTAGGAAGAGCACACTAAGAAATAATTTTTTGAAATTCAGAGTGTTTATGTTTAAAATGTAATAACAATGAAATTTACTTTTTTATAATTTCTTGGTAATAAATTAAGGTATCAACTTGATTTTTGATTCGTCTAATTTTCATATGAATATCTAAAAGCTAACATCTAGATTTTTCGAAATTACAAGTTTAAAGAGTTAAAATTGATTTTGAATTTTTTTTCAAAAACGGCTGTTATTTTTTTTTTTAACTTTTTGGTAAGAGATGAAGATATCAACTTGAGTTTTGGAGTGCTTAATTTTCATGTACATATCTAAAAAAAAAGAAACAATTTCTAGATTTTTCAAAATTATTACACTTAACACTTATTACAAATTTTCCCCATTCCCGACTATACTAAACACGATATTCACTAGATTGGAGCTTCCAAATACTGTTCAGATAAATATCTAAAAACCATTTTCGGGTTTTTGAAAATTTTTGAAGGGTGAGACGGTATATAACGCAACGGTTCAACCAACGTAGCAACTGTTATTGTTTGTCCGATACGACTGGCTACATCTGCTCCAGTTACTTGGCTAAAAAAATAAAAGTAATTAAAAAATTAAAAATATAAGAAACGAAATACGGTCACCTTGAAGTGGTATTTGTCGAGTAACACTAAGAACCGGGTAAAATACATTTTTACCTTTCCGAAGTACGGGTAACCAGTTGTCTATATAAACAAAAACGTGATGTTCGTTTGTTCAAAATCTTATATCTCCGAAAGTTCTTCAGCAATTGCTTTGAAATTTTCACACAACGTTGCATCCGAATAATCGCGTGTTTTTGTGTACCTACTATTTATATACCTAAGATGTTACACCTGTGACGGGTAAAATGTTTTTTTTAAAAAAAACAACGCTATCTGTTGGACGTAAAAGTAACACACGCTATAAGAAATATTTTACGATTCCATTTCAATGTTTCCGATATGTGTGTCCGCTATAGATTCAAAAACTACTGGACCGATTTACACGAGGGAAAAAGGGGAAAATCGAAAAAAGGGGAAGAGGGAATGATTCTTCCCTCTAAAGGTTGATTTGGAAGTCGAGAGTTCCAGCGTTCAAGTCCTAGTAAAATCGGTTATTTTTACACGGATTTGAATACTAGATCGTGGATACCGGTGTTCTTTGGCGGTTGGATTTCAATTAAACACAGATCTCAGGAGTGGTCGAACTGAGACTGTACAATACTACACTTCATTTACACTCATACATATCATTCTAATTCATTCTCTGAAGTAATATTTGAACGGTAATTGCCGGAGACTAAACAGGAAAAATAAAGAAAAAGAAAGTAAAATCTGCCAAGTTTTGATAAACGAATTGTTTTTAATAAATTTCGAAATTCTTACGTTTGTATATCTTCCTTTTTCCTGTTTATCTTCCAGGAATTACCGTTCAAGTATGACTTCAGAGGATGAATGAGGATGATATGTACGATTGTAAATGAAGTATAGTCTCAGGTCTATCATTTCTGAGAAGTGTGATTAATTGAAACCCAACCGCCAAAGAACACCGGTATCCACGAACTAGAATTCAAATCCGTGTAAAAATAACAGAATTTACTAGAACTTGAACGCTGGAACTCTCGACTTCTAAATCGGCTGATTTGTGACGACGCGTTCACCGCTAGACCGACCCGGTGGGTTGATATATACATAGATAACTAAAATATACAAAATATTTATACTCGGAGAATATTGATGCTGTTCAGGATCGATCATAAAAGACCCTCGACTTGCTGAGTCAACAGAAAATCAAAATGGACTTAACCTCAAAAAAATTCACTACAGAAAATAAATTATTGGAATGTGTTTGTATAGCATAAAAGTGTGTCCTAATGGACATGAGCTATTAACTATTTATTTTTTAGGTAGATTTCATAAGACAGCTACTTAATGTAATGGGGTACCATGACTCCACTTCCGAAAAATTTCGACATATCTTCGCGTTTCTCATTCCCCAGACCCCAAAACCACCGTCAGTTCAAAAACTTATATATACAATATATATTTCACTTTTTTGGGAACAAGATAACTACCGTAATTTTGCGCCAATCCCTTTCAAACTGAGCCTTAAAAAGATAACTCGTCTAAAAATCTTGGTCGAGTTCGTTAATAGGAAAAATCGGACCGTGAGGGTGGAAATGGAATGGGCTTTTTCGAAAAAAAAAATTCGCTATAACTTTGTTATTAAGTAAAATATCGAATTCGTTGAAAGTTCCTACTATTCCTTAGATAAGGGCTGATAACTTAAGTAAAGTTTCTTGCTATCACTAACCATTTGCCCAGTTGGTTGAAAAAATTGTGTTTTGAAGACAAAAAAATATGTTTTTCGATTTTTGAGAAAAGAAAAAATTAGGAGGCAAAATTTTTTTAAAGAACGTAAGCTTGTAAGCATGTATTGAGGTTAATATAATGGAGTTAAGTTAGCAAAATTTTCAGAAAGACGTTTACTAACAAATCGCCCATACACACGAGCCTCTGAGTCAAATTTCATCAAAATCAGTTTATCCGGTCAAAAAGTTACTGTTAAGCTTCAAACACGCCAATACACGTACGTATACAAACATTACAACCTCATTTGTTGTTGTTTGGGGTCCCTGGCTCATGAAAATTTGAGAAATATAAGAAAAAACACATAAATCATTTTTTGACCGATTACCAACCGTATTTTCCTTTTTTCAGCACGGCTATGATGCTAGGAAATTAAAATGACGCTATAAAGACGCTAAATATAATAGTGAGAATATACATGGTTGTTACCGCCATGCTTAATATGAATGCAGAATGACGTAAACAGCTGTGATCCTAATCACAGCTAAATGCAATTTTTCCATACGTTATTTTCCCTGGTCCCACGTTATGTCAAACTTTCAACAGAATATTTTAATAATAAAATAGATATTACATGAATGGCGTAAATGTTAAATTAAAAAATCCCTACATTGAAGGAAAGGAGTTAAGATTTAGTTACTAAAATAAAAAATAATACGCCGCCAGTCACCAGTAATAAATGGATTTTAGTGTCTGTATTAGTGATCGGTTCGTAAATAAAAAGAATGTACTTTGTAGATGTTATATTTATGATTCCGTAGTTTTTAAATGGAGACTTTAAATCTAACGATCCAAGTGTATACTTATTCGCTTCGTTTCAAAGTCGGTCACGTTCAGAGCTCATATTTCAGTATTCCTGAAATCTGAATAACTAGGCCAGCTCGTTATGTTTTCTGGTGAAATACGATTTCGGAAAATCAATAAACATTGTATTCATTTTATTTGTATTCCCTTTTACACCCTCGTCGTTGTACTCATTTTTAATTAGAAAGAAACGATTTCCGATTATGTCATTAGTAGGCGAACTGTTTATACCGATTTCGAGTCTACTATTATATTGTACGGTTTAAATTTAATTTACTAAGCGTTTGGCACCGTTACTATTAATACGATTGTATAAAATAATGTTTCACCGACCGATCATTTTAAAAGTATATATCGGAGTACTTTCGGAGCCGTTACACCGTCATCAGGAATTATCTATTAAATGGACATAATAGTCGCAAACATCTCACGAACATGACGTTACGTTCTTATTGACGTACAATTTAATTTTATTTCTTGCCGACCGACTATTGTGAACGTAACAATTTTACTTTAAACAGAGTTATACATTTGAATTTGAAATAACATCTTTTGGGAAATTCCTGATGATGGAGGAACGGCTCCGAAAGTACTCAGATATATACTTTCATAATTGTTGGTAAGTGGAACTTTATCTTATACACAGTTTGTCATCCATAGGTATCGTTTTACCCTGACCTAACATATTCGATGGCCTACAACAAAAAGAAGATAGTTAATCAGCCTACTCGATTCTTGATGAATAGTTTAGCGCGCGTGTGTGGACATATATATATATATATATATATATATATATATATATATATATATATACTTTTTTTTGTCTTCAATCATTTGACTGGTTTGATGCAGCTCTCCAAGATTCCCTAGTGCGAGTCGTTTCATTTCGGTCAACCCCCTACATCCTACATCCCTAAAAATTTGTTTTACATATTCCAAACGTTGCCTGCCTGCACAATTTTTTCCTTCTACCTGACCCTCTAATATTAAAGCGACTATTCCTATTCCAGAATACCTTAATATGTGGCTTATAAGTCTGTCCCTTCTTATATATATATATATATATATATACTCGTACATACAAATATGCACACATTTGTTTAATTTTGTAAATTTCAATTTACTTTTACTGTAGATATCAATTTTGTTTTTGAAATATTCTGATGACCGTACGGCGTAGTCACAGATCAGTAAAAAAAACATACGGAAAAATTGGAACTTTCACATGACCTACGTATGATGGAAAAAGGTGGATAAAATTTCTGTATGAGGTTAAAAATTGCTGTACTGACAGAGCAGTATGGGATGGAATTATCGTGATGCAGAATCCAATTATCAGCAATGTTGGCACGGACACGAAGAACTCGTTTACGAAGTCTTTCTAAAATTTATTTGTAGAAATATCGGTTAACTGTTTGTCCAGGAGGCACCCGCTCTTTATGAACAATTCCCTTGGAATCGAAGAAGCACACAAGCATGCGTTTCACTTTTGACTTGCGAATCTGATCTGGGTGATCCCTTTGAGCACCATCGCGAATTTTGGCGTTTTGTCTCTGGATCGTATTGAAAAAACCAACCTTCTTCACCAGTGATAACACGGCTCAACAAATGTGGATCGATTTCCGTTTGCTCTAACAGACCGGCTGCCACATTTTTCCGTGTTTCTCGCTGTTGTGTGAGATTTTTGGGGGCCATTTTTGCACTAATCTTTCTCGTACCAAGATCTTCAGTTAATATTGGACGAACCGTTTCTCGATCTATGTTGAGTTCTTCTGCGATCATTTTCACGGATAATCTTCGATCGGATCGTACGATTTCACGCACCCCGGTCAAGTTGACATCTGTCCGTGAGGTTGACGGTCGTCCACTGCGGTCTTCATCCTCGACATTCGTTCTGCCTTCACAAAAATTTTATGCCGCCGAAAAACTTGAGCTCTTGACATAACCTCCTCTCCAAAAGCCTTCTGAAGCTTACCGTAAGTTGTCGTCCCGTTTTCACCCGATTTAACGCAAAAAGAAATGGCATACCGTCGCGCAATATTTTGCGGTTTCATTTCTGTGCCGAGAGACGCAAACACGTGTTCACTTATTACAGCACAACTCACGACCGAGCAGTTGCATCAATGTGCCGCTTGGACTAGAAGTAGCTTATAGACCAAGGTCAAAGATGGTGTGCCTACCCAAGCTGCAGGGTTGCCACATCTTGCAAAGAAAAATCAGTCTCATTACTTTATTATTGCACCTCGTATATATATTTTTATATAAATTTAAAAAATTTGAAAAAATTATCAGACAAACGGGTTGTTTTTGAATAACTCGCATCTCAACGCTTCGTTCTGAATGATTCGCAAACCTCGTATCTCATACGTATTAAATTGTCTTACTAGTGTTTTTACACGACTGTCCAAAAAGGACTGTAATGTATTTAGGATGTATATACTCCTATGTTTGTATGTATATTTGTTCCACCGAAACAGCTCAATGGTTGAACCGATGTAGATGTGTGACTCTCGTGTCGGAATCCTTACGTTACCAGGAATCTTATAGGCTATATATATGTATGTTTACGAAAATTTAAAAAAATTTAAAACAAAATTATACTATATACAAAATTGCCCTTTAATTATTCTATATGAACAAACATGTTCGTATAGATACTTTTTTGTTTTATTCACTTATCTTACACTATTTTGTTCAGAATTAAATTTTCTACAAGTTTTTTTAAAGGTTTTATGCGTTTATTACCCATTTAACAAAATTATTGTACGTCGAACATAAAAAAAAGGCGTTTTTACTCCAATTTACTGAATTTCACGCCAGATTTTTCAGAAACTACTGCATATAAGATTCTGGAACCTATTTTATTCAATTTCTCAGGTAAAAAGCCATAAAAATTCACTAATTTTGTCCCTTAATTAACATACTAAAAATTTCAGTACGATCTCATTTCACCGGGTTAGCTGAAATCCGGGAGAAAACTTTCACTTCAGGTGGGATGTATGTCGCACCACAAATGGAAGCCGCATCGAACCAAAGTGAACGTCGGATGACAAACTTGATGTATTTTTCTATGAAATGAGACTTAAACCGAATCTGTAAGTGTTATCTACATAAATTTTTATACGCTTTTAAAGTCGTAAAGTTCATTTTGAATCATCCTTATACCCTCAATAGGTACAACAGGAGAAGAGATGTAGCTCCTGAACGGTTGTGATTAAGGGAAAATGTAAAAAAATAAAAACATGTTATAATATTATATGTCGTACCTAAAAGTACGATAAAAATCGGGAAAGGATTCCATTAAAAATAATTAAGTTGTTGGCCGCCTTATTGACAAAATGGTGGAAATTTCAAAAATGCCAAGAGGGTATTTTTAACGGAACTCAAAAATCGAAAAAAATTCTCCATTTAAAATTCTTCACAGCTTTTCTTGTGTACGAGATCCCGACAACGGTAGCAAAGTTAAAATGTAAGCTAGGTTTTGTCAGTAACGTTATCAATATTATATGATTTTGCTACAAAAACAATTTAATGATGATGACAAGAAAATGAAATGAAAAAAAAATTCTTCAGTTTTTTAATTAATACTTGCCGATTACGGCAGATGTCACAGTAGCAACGTTTGCTGACGATGAAAATTCTTACTTTCTAAGAAAATCCGACTACTGCGTCTCGTTTTATTCAAGATTATATCTTGGCTTACGCGGTGGAAAACAAAAATAAACGAAACAAAATCAAAGCGCGTCAAGTTCCTTAGTAAGGAACAGTGTGCTACTGTTTCTATCTTCATTATTCCGATTCCGAGATCTCAGGACTGCAAATATTTGGGCGAAACATCAGTTGGATCTCAAGTACTGGCGGATAGGAAATAGAGAAAGTAAATTATCGATTTATAAATGAGTTTTCAAGCCTATTTGGACTTACGGGCTTGAATTGTGGGGTTCAGCGTGTGTAACTCCACTATTGACATACTTGAACGCTACTAGACAAAAACATTGCGAAAAACGCTAAACATACCTCAGTACATAAGCAACAGCCTCATATATTATAATGATCTTAAATTTCGAACCGTTCGGCAGGAAATCTCTCTGATCAGCCTACGGTATCAAAATCGTTTGATCGTCACCCGAATAATTTGGCGGTCAATTTATTGGTTAACACGATCGATGATTTTTCAAGATCGCTAAGGAACAATATTCTTGATCTGCATTATCGTTTCAATCAGGTGACTTTACGGTCTGGCCGTACAGAGTGCTCTTCTATTTCATTATTAAACAAGCCGCTGGGTTTGTGGCTGCTTAATGTTAGTTCAAATAGATCTTATTTACTTATAATTCAATTATCTTGCTGAACAGATTGTAAAGTTGCTATGTCGTTATAATAAAAAAAAATTAAAACAATGTAGGTTCTTTTTTTTTTTTTTAAATTATATTTTACGTGAATATGACAACCGCATCTTAACGCTGAATGATCAAAGCTACTTCGTCGATAATATAAAAGCATTTGATGAAGAGTAATGCTTTAACGGATACACACAAAAAATAAATGGACTGAACTTATAGTCTCTTTCTTTCATGGAAGTCTGTTAAAAACAATTTTTATCGATAACTTTTCTTACAAAATTATTTCCTGGATAAGATAATACAATAACTATTATGTAGTTTTACCGGATTTGTACAACAATAACTGAAAAATTATAGGTTGTTTCTGATGCACGGCTTATATACGCATACACACAAGTTAATTTAAAATACTTATCGTTATATATAAATATAATATTTTTTCGTTTATTTTAATTCAATTTGATAGATTTTAGAGCGAGTATGGACTGTATTTGATGAGTTTTCATTATCATACCGGACGATTCTTTGCGATGGGAAGTCCTGAGTATCGATGCGAATTTGTCTATACATTTTGGGAATATCTCCTGATAGCACGTAGCTAGGAGTTCTAAAACGAATTAAGATTGAAAATAAATCTTGTTGTATTACTGCACCGTAGCGAGAATTGAATCGAGCGATTAGCCGTTCAAAGTTTTCACCCCACCATCAAATACTACTCTAGGTTTAGTAGCGGTGGAAGATTCACGAAATACTCCGTGGTGAAGCAAATAAAAGGTTTCAGATGGAACCTTAGACTGAAATGAATCTACAGGTCGCATGCGATCTAATTCTTGATATTCCTTCGTGAAACGGAAGTAATCTTCTTTAAGTTTAGCGTTTTTCTGAAATATACGATGTAACAAATTGAAACGACGTCTCGCATTTTCATAAGAATCTCCTAAAGTACAGTTTTCCTTACGAGGAAGAGATACAACAAATCTGCCTTGTTGATCACGAAAGATATTTTGAAGGAAATGTTTTTCGCAAAAGGATTCCTCCACAGTCGGTAAACGATCTTCGATCTCTTCAGATCTCCAAAATGTCTCTATTTAAGAGGAAAGTTGTTCGTTACTAACAAGAAGCGATATTGAATCTGAATTATTTTTCCGTTTACTAGGCTTAGTAGGGAGTTGACCAGAGACTATGAAACCAAGACGAGTTTCTTGAAGTACGGTACGATCGGAATTACGAGTCGATCGAACAGATTTAATATTTAAATCGACACAGCTTAGATTTAGTAACCTAAATCTAAGCCTGTTTTATGCCGGTGATCGGCATTAAAACAGGTTTGGTTTGAAGATCAAGTTTAGCAGCAAAACGTATGTTAGATCCTTTGCGATGCGGAGGACCGTAAAACCTTTGCGGTTGGTTTTAGAGCGAGTATGGACTGTAGATGATGAAATAAAACAACTCCTTGTCGCCTTTGAATCGTTACGTTTAATATGTCGTTACACTCTTGACGTAATAACTAACACGACAAACTAAATTGAAAATAATAAATGCTAATATAACTAGACTTGAACGTTATCAAAAATACTACTAGTAACACTAATCGTCCATCCGGACGAAATCGAAAATACGACTGCTCTTTGCAGGATTCGGGCCCCGAATGAATAGAAGTCGCTGCATCGTAATGACCGCTCCTTGCGGTATTATGTCGTAGGACATCGTATGAACATAGCTTGTCGGAGAGCTCTAGCACCCGACGGCAAAAGCGGAACGTAACATAATAATTCTAAATAAAGCACGCGCACATACCGTATTTAATTCGCGCGGACGTGGCGGTTCTAGCGGCGATGATCGGCACTAACTAAACAAATTTCGCTTGTACGGTTGTACGGTAGCCGCGAGGCTTAACGCACCAAGAACCGAGTAAACCGAGCGATCCGGTTCGTCAAGACCCAGCTAGACCGAGTTATTTTTTTACAATTTAAAAAGTATTCGTTTACTTAATTCTGTGATGTTCATTCATCTGTGACGTTAAAACATAGCAGACGACTACAGTAGTATTTTTTGATCCGGGGTGCGATCTAGCGGAAGGTGATTTAGAGGCCGACACAAAATGCGAACATTAACATCCGAAAAACTTCCATCCTTTTTTTTTTGTTTTATGGGTTCCTTACGTGTCAAAACGCCATGCCCAAACCGGACCGATTACAATACTTTCCCTTCTACAGCTATAGATCTGCTGTAACGCCCTCTAGATGGAAAAGTAAAAGGTAAATTAAATGAAAATAAATTAGACTTTTTACGATCGGTACGTTATAATTACAGGTATAGAAAAACAAGCAAAGGAAAACTTAAGGAATAAACGAATGAACTTTTCATGTTAATAATACTGAATAAATTCAAGATATTATAAAAGAAATCCCTTTCGGCATGCCGGAACGCGGAGGTAGATTTCATCGATGCTAAGTAGAAAATAAGAAAATTTTCACCTTAAATTTAAGAAAAACTTCAAATTTACTAAATACAACGACGGTTGCATATGAAAAAAAGTTTCACGTGTTTAGCATACGACAAGCTATTTAAGCATATCTTCTTACAATTCCAACAACATTTTGGTCATCCCTTGCCGTAAGGGTCGGTCATAAAAAATTGTTTCAAACGAAAGTCTTAGGTAATGTTTAGAGGACTAACGACCGCTTTAAACCGATTCGATACCGTGCCTATTAAGCGAGGTATGATTTTTTTTGTTTTTAAACCCTCATTTTTTTCACCCCCTGTGCCGACGGTTGATGATATCAAAAACCTTGACTTAGATATGTTTTAGCCCCTTATCCAAAGATCAGTAGGAAATTTAAACGAGTTCGATATTTTGCTTAATAAGAAAGTTAGGGCGATATTTTATTTTTTTTCGAAAAAGTCCCCCCCGTTTCTATTCCCACGGTCCGATTTTGGCGGTTAAAGAACACCACCGAGATTTTCTGACGAGTTATTTTTACAGAACAATTTGAAAGTGATCGGCGGAAAATTACAGCAGTTATCGTGTCCACAAGAAAGTGAAATATACATACGTATAACTTTTGAAGTGACGGTAGTTTTGGGGTCTGGAGGATGTAAAAACGCGAAGATATGTTAAAACTTTCCAGAAGTTAAATCACGGTATCCGTTACATAGGTAGCTTTCTTATGAAATCTACCTAATAGATTGTGGAAAACAAAACCGAACATTTTTTTATTTTATATCACCTCTATTTATTTATAAGAACGTAAAAAAATTATCGTAAGTAAAAATTAAAGTTTGTAATCACAGATCATTATATTCGCGTTGAACTTTGAATTTTGTATTCAGATAAATTGAAACGGATAAAAAAGTTAATAAAACATTTTGTACACCTTTAGTTTTAGAATTAAATCCGGTTTGTTCTGTGAAATCGTTTTCCCATTACCTATTTATTTAAAAGTTAAAAAGCACGCGTTGCAAAAAAAAACCGGTTACGGACAAAATTAATTTTATATTTGGTTTATCGTAAAATTGATGAAACATTTTCGCTCGTATACTCCTACTTCCCCTACACCAACGCGCCATCTCGATCGTTCTCTCGCTCAAACTCTCTCCCTCTCCCGCGTGAGTTTGCCGTGTATAATATCGGCAAAGTTTTATCCGGGTTAAATTTTCTATAAAAATAATTTAGATTTAAATTAAGCGTTATAATCCAGAGAAGGTTTTTAACGTTCTACACCGGTAGTAAAAAAAACAAACGTCGATAAATTTTATAAAATGGTTTTAATAAATTTTTAAACGGAACTTTGCATCTCGTAAAAATTACGTCTCGTGAATATTATATAATAGGTATAGTCGTAACAACACTCGCGCCGATAGAAAAATATTGTAATATTCCATTTACGTACATTCACTGATAAAATCTTTTTTAGTTCCACAGAAAACCGTCTACAGTTTTTAAGTAACAAATTATTGACTTCAGAATGTATTAATAATATTTCAATATTTTCACGTCGATATTTCTCAAGCGCATTAGATACATCTAAAATATATGTTATTGCCGTAAAGTCAGTTACTCGAACCCGTACTTATCAGTATTATCTTTAGAAAATTTTCCAACAAAAAAAAAATACAAAACAAAACCGAATAACGTAAGTTCCAAGAAACTAACGCAAAATTCAAGTATAAGGCCCTTTGCCGTAAGCCAAAGTATTGCGCTGAGTTAAATGAAACCGGTTCTAATATCGGCTTCAGATCTGATTACGAGATCATGGATACCGTCGTTCTTTGGTGGTTGGGTTTCAATTAACAACGATCTCAGGAGCGGCTGACCAGAGACTTTAAAGACTTTAGTTCATTTACATTTATACACGTCATCCTCATTCATCCTCTGAAGTAATATTTTACGGTGGTTCTGGAGGCTAAACAGAAAAAGAAAAAAGTTCTTTATCGGCATTAACCGGTCGGGGTCTAGTGGTGAACTTATCATAGTGAATCATTTGATTTCGAAGTCAAGAGTTCTAAGATTCAAACCCTAGTAAAGGCAGTTACTTTTATACGGATTTGAATACTAGATTGTGGATACCGTGTTCTTTGATGGTTGGGTTTCATTTAAACACACATCTCAGGAATAGTTGATGTGAGACTGTACAAGACTACACTTCATTTACATTCATACATATCATCCTCTGAAGTAATACCTTACAATAGTTCCAGAAGCTAAACAGAAAAAGAGAGTTCTATTATCAGATTTGATAGCATGGATATTGTTATTTTTTTAAAAAGGGACTATTTTTGGAAAAGAATGCACATTCATAAATATAAACTCAAGGATAACTAAAAATATTTCATTTTCTAAATATCAATCTACACGATTCATATTTATTGTCGCCAAACAATTTTCTAACAGCCTATTTATGCATTTTGAAAATTTGTTTTAACTTTTTTGGGAAACCGTAAAGAGGTTTACTATACTTTAAAATTCAATATACATAAGTATAGTACATATTTAATAATTGTCAAGCGTAAAGTTTTATAAAATACTTCATACGTGTTTACTTTGCCGTTTTTAATAAATTATCAAACGATTTAAAAAATCTTAGCGCCGATTTATTTAAAATACAGACGGTTCAAAGAGCGACACAATCTCACGGAAGAATGTTTTATTCTTTAGTTGCAAGTTTAATCGGGTAAAACGGGTTACAAAATGCAGCAGAATATATTCGTCGCCTCCCGATACATTAGATGTGCCAGTTACGCCCAGACCCAGAACGCCTTCACAGAAAAGTAGTTCTCCATCAAGCGGCAGAATCAAGAGACAGGGAATGCGATAGACGCAGCCAAAAGCGCTCGACCGAAAACGGTAGCATCAGAAAAGTCGATCGACGTGCAAGCTTTATATTCTGTTAGTACCAAGAAATCATGGAACAAGCGTTTAAAGATGCGTTCACGCAGAATCACGGCTCATATAGCCGACTTTCTTGTATCGGTGTTTTCGTGGACAATAGATTTCGAAGGGATTGTGGCCCCCTCGGTCTCCTGATTTATCCTTTCCTGACTTTTTCTTGTGGGGGGATACCTTAAGGATGCCGCTTACAAAACTCATCCTCACACCGTTCCTGAATAGCAGAGCGAAATTAAACGATGTGTCGCGAAACACATTTTTTAAAACGATGTTTTAAACGAAAAATATCTATTTTTCGAAGCGAATGAATTATCAACCCCACGAATTACAAAACGGTTTATTTCAGTATTTTTTTCTGCAATCTAATGTTTTAAGTAGATTTCAAAAGATAGCTACGTATTGTAATGGATACAATGATTTGATTTCAGGAAAATTTCGACATATCTTGGCGTTTCACAGCCTCACACCCCAAAACCACCGTCAACTCAAAATTTTATATATGTATATTTCAATTTCTTGTGAACACTATAACTGCCGTAATTTTTCAAATTGTTCCTTAAAAATAACCCGTCAGAAAATCTCGGTCTAGTTCGTTAACGGCCAAAATCGGATCATGGGACTGGAAATGGGGGAGGGCCTTTCGAAAAAACAAAATATCGCTGCAACTGTCTTATTAAGTAAAATATCGAAAAGTGTTTACTATTCTTTGGATAAGGATTTTTTTAAACTTATCTAAGTAAAGCTTTATGATATTATTTAATTTTATATTATTTTAATTTTTTTTCTGATGCCTTTCCCTCAAAAATTATTGCATACCAGCACGAAGCCGACTAAACTATAGCTGATATTCAGCCCTGAAATTAGTCTTTTTACTCTGTTCATCGCATCGAACGGTTATATCGTGTCATAATAAACGTAAAGAAATCAACTTTATATGTTATCACTTATATATCTTGCACGACTTGTATAACACAGAAGTCACAGATCAGGAATTTATAATGTAATAACTTGTTCAAACGCGCTTCTTCATTCTGTTTAGCGCTGGTAAAGAAGCAATCGATGAAAGACACGATGATATCGTCGTTTCCAACTTGTAATTCTGTGTTTTGTAATTCATTTTTTGTGAGCAAGCGAACAGTGAAACTAAAATCGGTAGATGATAATCTCATGTTCATACTAATATTATGAGCGCGACATGACGCCAGAAAATCAGAGAGAAGTGAGCCGTACAGATTCAGATGATATTATTGAACTGAAAAACGATTGTCGCAACATTTCGGAAACAAAAGAATCTACTAACAGAATTGATGGAGCTTGGGACTGCAGCGATATCAGAATCTTATTATGAATTGAAGGATGCTAAACAAATCAAACGGTGCAGGCTGCTCTCGATGGCTGTTATTCGTCTGAATGAAAATGCATAATCTTACCCTGTAGGCCACTTAAAGACTTTAGTTGTCGGTTCAAGTTGGAGATTTTTATTGTCCGGACACTGCTTGAATACCTTCTCTTTATTAAGATAAAGATTTGTCTGTTAATCGGTATAATGAACTAACAAGGTGCTCAGAAATGGACGGGTGGTGGATTTCAAAATTCATTTCTACAAAAGTCGGTGTTGCGGTGCAACAAGACTCTCGGGTCCACCCGAGAGTGGAAAGCGACTAGACGAAAGTTTAGTGCAGATATGTTTGTAAGATATAGCGATCCAAATAACAAAATATTTAGACAACGTTTTTTTTTTTTTATTACCAGAAATCATGAACATGCTACATTTGTCTATACATTGAGGAGAAAGAACTTTTCACGATAGCTTTAGATTTTTACTAAAGTAAAACTTGCCGGTTTTTATCCGTTTGTCCTAACATCGCATAAGAAGAGCCGAACAATTTTTTGTAATTAAGAATTACATTAAACCCGATTGAAGTTTAGATATTTATTTTAAAACACGATAGATAATCGCAGCCGATACGATAATTTTTTTTTATTTCTAATTGCTTAAGAAGAAATTGTAGTTTGAAAAAAGTCAATAAAATATTTATAGACATTTATACATGTCCATTTGCTTATTTGCCGTAAACAAAGGATCGAATGCGACAAGATACGTGATACAAGTCCCACAAGACGGCATTGCCGTTCTCAAGAAAAAAGCATTTCACGACGGGCATAATAAGGAAAGCGAGGGCTGAAGCGATTACCCGTTGTCTTCTACCCAGAGTAGGCCACCCCACTAAAACGCAGGAAATCTTTCACCTGTACAAGCGACACCTTCGCTCTGTTCAACACTGGGACCGGTCGCGTATGTAAATCAATATTCTTAATGAAAGCGAAAGCAATTTTATCTCTTGCATGTGTTGTGCTTTATATGCATCACCGCATTGTGATTGCGACAGATTATGTAATTAAACAACTTCTGCTAGGTCACAGATAACGAATCGCAAAACGTACCTCACAGTCGCAAACAGTAACATCATGCGATGCATCGACTCCATGTACGAAATTTAAACAGTCACTTGACCTAAACATTCTCCCATCTAACAGCCAATCGTCAGTCAGCAGATGCGTAACAACAGAAGAGTTTTTGTAAAGTTTTCATATATAGCCCTATCCTTTTTCACAAATAAGTCACACTGATATCTATGACTAGATGTCTAACAGAAATTAAATTTTAAATAATCTCAAAACTGTAACCGATTTGTATAACAAAAACAGTTTACCTCATTTTGTTCTAAGTTAGTAACTCACCGGGTCGGTCTAGTGGTGAACGAGTCTTCCCAAATCAGCTTATTTGGAAGTCAAGAGTTCCAGCGTTCAAGTCTTAGTAAAGTCAGTTACTGTTATACGGATTTAAATACTAGATCGTGGATATCGGTGTTCTTTGGTGGTTGGGTTTTTTCAATTACCCAAACATCTCGGAAATAGCCGAATTGAGACTGTACAAGACTGCACTCCATTGAAACTCATAAGCAGCATCCTCATTCATCCTCCGAAGTATTATCTAAACGGTAGTTACCGGATGCTAAACAGGAAAAAGAAAGTTAAAATGTTCTAAATAAGTAATCGTTTTCTGTATGTCTGTCCAAATACGAATCTGAACTAGAATAGTTAAGAGAACTTCCGAGAATTAATTATAATTTAGATTTGTCAAATGAAAACCCCAAAGGGTGTAGAATAAAGTTGCTCGCTTCCTTAGGATTCTGGCCTCGCAGAGGATGGCTAAAGGAGTTTGTTGCTCTAATAGACAGAGTGAAACCCGGATGGCTAGGGGCCGGTTTGGGCGTTTACTTCACCAAGGTAGGCGTTTTGGCATCGAGCCACGGTTAGTTTAGTTATTCGTCTTCAATACAGAAGTAGAATAAGTTAGAAATTCGGTGATGGAGCTAAAGTGCGGGAGGGTGAAAGTTTCCTCGTTCCCAAAAACGAATCAGAACAGAGTAAGTTAGTGTTTGTTTCTTGTTAAGATTTCATAATTGTCTTTGACAGACTGAGATGGATTTGGATATATGTTGAACAAAACTGTCGTTGTTGCAATAATCATTTATTAAAGAAGTATAAGAATAAAAATTTAGATGTTTCTAGTAAAGTCGAATGAAATCTTATATATAGATAACGATGTCTAGTTTGAAACTGAGTTATGGGAAACGGTTATTTTGTTACCTTCGGTCACAAAATAACCATTTTCCTGTTATATAATCAAAATTTCCCATAACTCGGTTAGGCGCGTGGATCACGCTTCCGCGAAACGGTTATTTAATTAGTTGAGAGTTACAAATAAGAGTAGATGAGCAAAAATTTGGAAAAGCCAGTAACGAAAGGGATAGTAAAGTTGAATTAAAACACTGAAAATGTCTGCCGAGGAATTCGCATCGATGGTATCCCGACAGAGGCCAAACTAATACTGTGATACGTAATCAAAGTCAGAGGGTCTATAAGACGATCTCCGGTAAAGCCCATCAGAACTAGGAACGTAAGGGGTGTTATGTCATCCGGGATCTTCACAAGACCCAGATTCCTCTACGAGGGTCAGGATTTACGTGAATGTATTTATGTATTTTCAACTTTTTCGAATGATAATAATCGATAAATATTTAAGTTTTTTTTGTTTTGTTTTTGGTTGATGATTAATTCACCACGTAAGCTCGAAGCTTGGGCATGGGATGATGAAATACATATTATCTAGCGTGTGAAAAAACGTCATGGAGGTTTAACATTTTTGTCCTACTTCTTTTTCTCTAAACTTTTAACCAAAAAGCGGGAGAAAAATATTTTTTTGTTACGAGTTGTACGAGACTCCTACTAATTTCATGTTGAAATTTTTCTCAAATTTTAAACAGGATTAAAATAGATTTATCTAGAAATTTTTATTAAAATTTGTACATATTTTCGTCTATAATCTCTAATAAGAAAGTCGAGGAAATGGACTTTTACATTACGGTTTTACGTTACGGGTTTTTATCTTACTGAAAAATAAAACTTTTGTTTTATATGAATAAATATATTTGAGTCGACTACAAAAACCGTCTCACTGGCCTGTTACTTATGAAGATAGAAATAATTAATTTTGTATTATATTTTCAGAACGGATAGCTTTTTTTTAAAGTAACAATGCAAAAAGGAAAAGCTTAAGATCGTATTGTAAATATTAATTATGACAGTCGTGTAATGATTGACTTTTTTCTTAGAGGAAGTAATTTACTCGGCGTTTTAAAATATCACTGCACGAATAATAAACGTTTAAAACTTGTGATTATCTCGATTTAAGTTATCCAAATAAATTTAAAATTAAGCAGTTTAGGTCGTAAAAAATACGTACTTACAGAACCATTTAGATCGTTTCAAATCATATAATTCACAACAAATATCGGTACAAATACACAGACATGTATACATCTATATTAGTTACGACACAAAAATTTGATTGTAACTAGTTTTCTGTGAAAATATAAATTATTCTACTGTTATTTTTTACCGCTCTTATATTAACTCGCTCTTCGACTATACGTGAAATTCACGGTACGGAACCTTCCGATCGAATTTTGAAGCCCTTCCGCTTAACCATTCGCTCTGTAATTTTTCATACAGGTTTGCTCCTGATAATGGCATATTTTAACAACATTTACAAGTCTCTAAGACGCCCCTAAGTTGCTAACTGAAAAAAAAATGCCTCTCGAACTTACGCAACCTCGTATACATGCATATTTTCTTAGTGAAAGAATTATCCGTGTTTAATTTATCCATTAAACATGAATAATTCGTAACATGATATTGTCGTTTCAATCGATTAGATTGAATGAACGTATTTTTTCTACCGCCGAGAAAAAAAATTCAAATTTCTGCTAAAAGGTAAAAAATAATTTTAGGACGATATCTCAGAATGGATTTGACAACAAGCTTTGATGATGATATGTAAGATTATGTGAAAGTCATAGCTTCAAGTTAAAAATTTGATGTTTTTGTCAATTTTTTCATACGCGTGATGAATGGCCCAAAGAGTGGGGTGCCCATGTTAAAGTACAAATCTTTGCATTATTAAGTAGTATACTAATTATTATAGTTTTTTTTTTTTTTTTTTAATTAATATTGGTACCAATTTTAGGCAATTTTAAAAAATGCTCAATACAAAAATCTATTTCAGTTAGATTTTATTTATCCTAGCTTTAAATTATTTACATTTTGTTACTAATAATAATATTTTACGTTCAATAAAATTTTAAACTAAAAAAAATTTATTCAAGATTATATATATATATATATATTTTTTTTTAATTAAAAAATTTCAGAGTATATGCATCCAGTTTAAACAGATCGAACCTCAAGTCCCATGCAAATACAATACAAGGAGAGAACGGCGTATAATAGGTATGTGAAATCAATAAAACCAGGCGTAAATGGAAATTCTTTGGAAATAACTAAAACCAACAATATATAATGAATAAAGAATAAAAATTTAATAACAATAATACTTGCCCGGTACTAGTACTTGTATTGTACAGTTTTACTTTATTCTAATTTACTTGTTAAGTTTTTATATCGCTAAATAACAAGCCTTTAATTCAATAGCAAACAATATATGGAACACTGAGGAAGTTATTTAAAGTGCAGTGTTTTAAATCTGTTTATTTACACAGATCACAACGAATGTGGACAGTTTTAAATTTGTTAATCGTATTTGATGCGTAACAACACATCTACTGTTCATTAATTATTTAAGAAAAATACTTAAAAATTGGCTTAATTTACAAACAGCAAATTTTGATCCTGACGAGCCATCTTGAAAACTTGTTTAGAATTGCAGATTCAATGACAAATATTGATAATTTTCTCAAATTTATTTTGATTAGGGTTTTGAAAAAGAATTTTTATTTTTATTATTAGAAACGAGTTGTTTTTAAAATCACTGAAACTTCGAGGTTTATGTAAGCTTCCGAAAAACAACGACAAATATTTAAATATATATATACTTTTTCTTTTTAAGAAAGAACGAGTATAAACAGCTACGGTCATTAGCCCGGTGAAAATCGATAGCGTATGAAAAGTTACCGTAGCTGACCGGGATTCGAACCCAGAACCATCTCGCTATTTAAATATTGTTCTATTAAATTACGTGAAAAAAAGATTAATATGGCTCAATCTTTTAGTTAATTTTAATGAAAATATATTTGCAAATATACCGAACTACATATTACATTTTATTATAAATTTAGATTTTTTTAGATATAATTAACATAGCACAGTTCAAGAGAATTAATCTAAGTTATTTCAATTATGTCCATTTTATACACATCTTTTAATGGACTTCAGAAACCTATCGTACATACATTGCATTTTTTTTCTTTCACCTCTGGGACCACCGGTAGGTAATGCTTCAGAAGATGAGATGAATAATTTGTAGCGTGTGAAAATGCCATGTCTGACCGAGATTCGAACCCGGGACCTCCGGATGAAAGGCCGAGGACTACCTCTCGCGATACGGAGGCCGGCAAAAATTAAACTATTTAGATATCTCTATATGCTCTGCGAATATCTCGTCTGAAGCGTAGTAAAATAATCCTAAAATAAGATAGAGGCTGCCGATGCAGCTTTTAGTATCTTTCGTAATTTTTTTAGGTTCAGTTCAAAATCATATTAAACTGCTATTCAAAAAATGAATTTTTCGATTATAAGCAGGCATTTTCAACAAAGTAAAAAATAAAAAATAAAAATGTACGTTTTTATTATTTATATACATAACGTTTTACATCCTCTGTATGTCCCGAAAGAGAAGTAATATTACATCGTATAAGTTAAACGAAATTTTAAGTTATCTCATTATATTAAACTACTAAATTTACTACGGGGTTTAACATTTAGGTCACGTAAATGTTAGATACGGCGTTAAACTGATATTATGATTTTAAATGAAGGTATCGCAAGTTAAGAAAGGACGGAGTATGAAATTTTCCTATAGTTGCCGGGATGATGAGAGAGAAGAGAATGATGTAACGTGTGCGAAACAGAAAGATCGAGTGAATGAGGAACAGGCATGAGACACGACTAAAATTAATAGAAGTAATGTTGCAGAATACTATAAAGTTATTGTAACTTGGTCTAGCCGAATAGCCGGACATGTCTTCCTGCCAACGATTCCCCATTACATCCAGCTAACTCAGCGATATACACGTGTTAACCTGTATATGTACCGACTACATATGAATACACAAGTGGTATTGCGGTTGAATGTGCGTTTGTTCACACAATTATCTATAAGATAAAATTAAACGAAAGAAAGAACGAAATAGTAAGACTTGTGGAAGAAATTTACGTAAAAACGTATAGGCGTAAAATATTATAATATATTACTACGTTAATAATGAATCAAAATATTTGCATATATGTACAGTATAATAGAAGTTACAGAAACAATAAAGTTGCTATACTTAACGGCAATTAAAGCTTACAAATTAGCATCTGAATAGTAAAGTTTTAAATAATAACAAAATTTTAACTGATTTGTTAAGTAGTAAAATATTAGACTTTTTCAACCGTACAAAGTACCAAGTTACCACAAATATAACCAACCAAATTAATCTTAAAATTTACAGTTTTTTTTTTTTGTTTTATTCTTAACTATTTTTTTTTTTTATTCAATTTAATTTTGATTAGTGAAATGAGTTAAATTAACATACATTACCTGAAGAGTTAAACTGTAGAATTAATGCCAAGTAGTAGTTGATTACATTCGGCCTTACAATTTGTGTCTATAGAAATTACATTATTTCCAACGTTTATAAAACTTAATATTTTATATAGTAAATTTTTAAAAAATAAACGAAACTAAACAATTTTCGACATCAACAACAACACGCGTAAAACGAGAAAATACATTAAACTCTATTACATATTAAACATTACAAAAATTAAATCAGAAACACGTAACACAACACGCACGTCTCATATTTTAATTCAACAGTATAATAAGAATCCGTCAGACAGCGCGCTTTCAGTCATTCCCCACCCCGTCAATGTTTAGTCTAATGTTCCGTTTTGTTCATAGACAACACATGATACCTACCTAATTTTTGTAACTAGTAACTAACTGTTCTTTGTAGTTGTATAACCGCACGTCAAGCAAATAAAATACGAATTACTTTGTTTTAACATTACTCCATCAGTTTGATGTTAATCTTTATATTAGTAAAAAAAAATAAAATAAATGCCATAAATGTATTCGTAAAATAAATATAGTACATTAAATAATACTAGTGACATGTGCAAACATGTTAAGTTTAAGTGAGAGTTGTAATAAAGCTTTAATTTCTCTTTTTATATATATGTATATATCTACATAAAAGCGCAGGATGTAATCTTAAAGAAATAGAAAAATATATTAACTGCGTTCATGGCTTATTTGTTACCGTAGGAATACAAATGAAGGTTTATATAGTGTAATCACCCCTTAGTAAGACAATAACCGAAACATATAGTTACTATATTAAACGACTTAAGAATAATCAATTCTATATTTTTATTTATAACAATCGGTTCTTACGATAATGAAAAAAATTTAATTTGTCTTTCACTACTCCTCAAAATCGTAATTAATGGCCCAAGTTTTTAATACGTGACCTGGAGATGAATTTCACAAAACTCTAACACCAAAACCTTTTCGTTAATTTTTTATTTGAAGTACTGTCCATCGTCAGCTGTTTTATAATTATTGAATACTTCATGTAGAATTTGAATTTGTAGTTTCTACAAATTACAATTTCTACATGAAATATTTTTATATCAGGTGACATAATTAAATGAAACTTGTACTATTTTGGTCGGATAATATATAAACGAAATACAATTCCCAAAAATAGAATAGTTTTTTCTTGCGATACCCATAGGGTTGGTCTAGTGGTGAATGCGTCTTCCCAAGTCAACTGATTTAATAACTATTGAATTTAATAATAATTAATTTTTTTTCGGATAAATAATTATTTTTATTATATAACTTTAATAGGTATATAAAAAATTTAAAGCTTTTATAAGGAGATGATTCAATTGAAATCAAAAGGAGTTATTTTTAGTCGCCTACATAAATATATGACTTTTAATTAACTTTAAAAAAAAGAAAGTTTGCCGTAAAAAAATGTAACGTTTAACACAACTGTTATAATTATTATAGGGTTTTATATATATATATATATATATATATATATATATATATATATATATATAGGGAATTTCCCACTGGGATTTCCTATTAAATTGCATATATAGATTTTTAAAAGTACATAAAATTTTATTTCATTATTAACTTTTTTTAAATTTTATTATTGACTTATTATTTATTGTTATTTTTTTTACAATCAGAGGTTAATAATTATTAAAAAATCAATATATTTAAATTAAAAAAAGGAGATTAAGTCTGATTCGAACCGATGTGCCTTCCTATTGTAAGATCCAAATATTTCATTAATTAAAATTTTATTAAGCTGTAACTCTGGAACCGATAAAAATAAGTACCGCTTATGATACATCGTTGAAAAGCTCTCAACGAGGGCTTACTTCGATTAAGAAAAAGTGAAAAATACTTATTTTTGATCGGTTCCAGAGTTATAGCCAAATAAAATTTTAATTAATGAAATATTTGGCGAGGGGGCGGAAAATCGCAATTTTTTTCGTTTTTAGGCCACATCTCTTGAACGGAGGGTCAAAACCTATGAAAAAAATCACATCGGCTAAAAAAGCTTAGATCGCCTTTAAACGCGTATATCCGGAGTCTGGCGAAATTTTCGTTTGCGCGATCGACCGCAGACTCGGTGTGGTGAAAGTAGAGATCGGAAATTGGACTTAGCCCGTATCGGGAATACGAGTGCTGTTATCCCTTCCCTATCGGGGCTCGCTTGTCTGTATCGAGTTTGGTCCGAATCGGTTTGTCCGATCGCGAGTAAATGGGTTTATTACTTTTTTTGAAAATGTATAACTTTTTTTCGGACGAACCCTAAGGTTTACGCAATAATGTTACGGACAAATGTTTTTGGGCTTGCAAAAAGAAAATTTTTGGTTTTTTGTTTGATCGCGATCGGACGAGCGGTTGTCTAGATACGCGTTTCCGACCGTATTCGGGCAGGGGCCCGATTGTGGGGGGGATAATTTTGTTACCGATCGGAAGCCGAGTCGAATCGGAACGGCAGATTTTTTCGGCAGATTTTTTGTCGATAGGCCTAACGGTTGCCGAGTTATTGGCGGTGAAAAATCGGCAAAAAAGCTCCCTTACCGCGTCGAAGCGATTTTTCCAAAATCGTTGTCGTCACAGTTAAAAAGTCGAAAAAAACCCGAAAAATACTAGATTTTCTGCTGAATTTTTTGACGGCAGGCACGATTTTGTCGCGCGACGAGGGTTCGGGCAGTTAAGTTTTGAAAAACGGCCTTAAGGGCTGATTTATAAAAAAATCGTAAACGAACGAACCGAGCGTCAAAGTAAGAGAAGGAAGCTACCCAGTTGGTAAAGTCGGCTCGGAAATCCGATTTTTCAACTATAAATGGATTATCTCTAACCGTTATCGGTATAGAACAGTGCCGTTAACTGAACCAAAACCGATAGTAGGATCGAGTTGAAAATACGGTAGACTGTTGAAAGCGATCGGTCGGCCGGTTTTTCGGAAATTCAAGTACGAAATCCGATTTCACGTTGTCTCAGGCGAAATCCAAACTTACAGCGTTTCCGTATACCCGACATATGCATTATGACGGAGAGAAACCGTTCACGACTAAAAACGAGATTCGCCCAAGATAGGGTCAGGAATGATGAACTAAAAAAGAATTCTCAGCCGGCAAGACAAACAGCCTCGCTCTATCCCTGTCTCTCGCTCTCTCAGAGAGAGAGAGAGAGAGCAAGTGTGTGTGTGTGTGTGTGTGTGTGTGTTGTGTCGTGTGTGTGTTGTGTATGTACACTATATATATATATATATATATACATATATATAGTGTACATATGTACTCTGTTGTCATATTCACTCACTCTCTCTCTCTCTCTCTCTCTCTGTGTTTGTGTGCGCGCGTATTTCTATTGTAAATATGCTTACTGTAAACTTAGTAATCGGGAGTGTGTGCGTTGGTGTGAGGTTGATGGATGTTGCCGGGCTAGACGCACATTCTTACTCTGTTATTATTGGCGCGGAGGGGATAACGTGATGCGCACTGCTGATCTGCGCACCTCGCTGCAGACCGCTTAGCAACAACCGCCTCACCTTGTAATCTCCAGCTGTTCCATTGAAACGGCTTTTCTATAATTACCACCCTTTTCTGTTAATGTAATAAGATTAAATAATATTTAAATTAAATTATCATAATTCCCTATACGTAATCTACAGTATCTTATTATAATAAATAAATAAAAATATACATATAATCCTCATTCATCCTCTGAAGTATTATCTGAACGGTAATTACCGGAGGCTAAAAGACGAAAAAGAAAGTATACATAATAACATATGTTTTGCATCAAAAATTACCGTTTATTATATATAAACTAGGACATCATTAGTCGTAATAAAATATATATGTAAAAGTAATCCGTAAATAAAAAATAGCATTATTTTATGTGAAATTGCAAAACCGGCAAGGAGTTAAGTGTAATCTAAGATACTGAAGAGCGAATGTCTGTTATCATCGGCTTAATTTTTATCGAATTTCCTATTCTGATTAGAAAGGTACTGAAGGAATTTGTGAGGGCGGTGTATAGTAACGCTTTACCGGACTATGACGGATGATAATTAGAGAAAACAAATTTAATTCACACACACACACACACACACACACACACACACACACACACACACACACACACGCACGCACAGTGTTAAGATAGTCGAATTATACTAATAAATTTCATTTTTCTCCCGCGCAACTTATATACAACATTTTTCACCAAGTACAATGTGTAGTTGTTGTAGCCAAATGGTCTAAGGGGTCAGTCAACCCTGTCTCACCGTAACACAGTTCGATTCTTGGTGAACTCTATTTTTTTTCACTTTAAAATCATTTATTTTTTTAATTCAAACCAGCAGCTGCTCATCAGCGGTAACAAACTTTGAATTAATTATTATAAATAATATTTAAAACGAAAATATTACCCAAGTTGACGCCCCTGCGGAATTACAAACTCCCGCCAAGGGAATAGGGAATTTCCAACTGGGATTTCCTAATAAATTACATATTTACATTTTTACGTTTTTAAAAGTACATAAAATTTTTTTTTTTAATTTTATTATTGACTTATTATTTATTGTTATTTTTTTTACAATCAGAGGTTAATAATTATTAATAAATCAATATATTTAAATTGAAAAAAAAGGATGTTTGGCTTTATTTTATAATATTTTATTTTTCTAACGATGATTTGAATCATGAGACCTTGCCGTTGGTGAGGGGGCTTGAGTGCTCAGTGATACAGAGTAGCTGGACCGAAGGTGCAACCATATCGGAGAGGTATCTGTTGAGAGCCAGACTAAGGAATGATTCCTGAAAGAGGGCAGCAGCTCTTTCAGTAGTTGTTAGGGGCGTGAGTCAGGACGACTTAAACGTCCATATCAACATCACTCAGTCCTCTTGAGTACTGCGCAGCTGAAAGCAATGGGAAACTACAGCCGCTTTTTTTCCAAGAAAATGTAACTTTCTGCATTTTCATATGCAATGATGGAGGCGCCTTCCTTAATAAAATATTCCGGAGGTAAACTAGTCCCCCGTTCGGATCTCCGGGTGGGGACTACTAAGGAAGGGGTCACCAGAAAATTAAAAAATAACATTCTACGAGTCGGAGCGTGGAATGTTAGAAGTTTAAAAAAGGTTGGTAGGCTAGAGAATTTAAAAAGGGAAATGGATAGGGTAAACGTGGATATAGTAGGAATTAGTGAGGTTCGGTGGGAAGAGGAAGGCGACTTTTGGTCAGGTGATTTTGGAATAATTAACTCAAAACTTAAAAAGGATAAAATCAAAACTTAAACCGACAACGATTGTTAACGTCTATATGCCTACAAGCGCCCATGATGATAATGAGGTACAGTGTGTATACGAAGAGATTGATGAAGCAATTAAACACGTAAAAGGAGATGAAAATTTAATAATAGTTGGAGATTGGAATGCAAGCATTGGAAAAAGCAAGGAAGGAAATATAGTGGGTGAATACGGGCTGGGCAAAAGGAATGAAAGAGGGGACCGACTAATAGAGTTTTGCACAAAGTATAATTAGCAATTGCCAACACCCGATTTAAAAATCATAATAGAAGAATACACACATGGAAAAAGCAAGGTGATACCGGAAGGTATCAGATAGATTATATCACGGTTAAACAAAGATTTAGAAATCGACTCGTCGATTGCAAAACTTACCCTGGAACAGACATTGATAGCGACCGTAAATTAGTTAAAATGAAATGTAGATTGGGGGTTTAAAAACCTGAAGAAAAGGTGTCAGATGATCAGTGGAATTTAGAGAAGCTTGATGAAGACGGCGGTAAAGATTTTTGAGGAGAATATCGCAAGAGGTCTGAGCAAAAAATTTCGGGTAGAAAATGTAGAAGAAGAATGGAAGAATGTTACAAAGGAAATTCTTAAATCGGCAGAAGCGAACTTAGGCGGAACAAAGAGAACCGGTAGAAAACCTTGGATTTCAGACGATATATTGCAGCTGATGGATGAACGTACAAAATATAAGAACGCTAGTGATGATGAAATTAAAAGGAACTATCGACAATTAACAAATACTATAAACAGGAAGTGCAAACTAGCAAAAGAAGAGTGAATTAAAGAAAAGTGTTCAAAAGTGGAAAGAAAAATGAAAATTCATAAAATAGACAGAGCATACAGGAAAGTTTTGGGGTACATCAATTAAAATCTAATAATGTGTTAAACAAAGATGGTACACCGATATATAATACGAAAGGCATAGTCGATAGGTGGGTGTAATATATTGAAGAGTTATATGGAGGAAATGAATTATATAGGGAGAAGAAGAAGTCGGGAGAAACAATACTGAGATCTGAATTTAAGAGAGCATTAAAAGATTTGAATGGCAGAAAGACTCCTAAAACAGATGGAATTGTGAATTACTGCGCAGTGCAGGCGAGGAAGCGAGTGATAGATTATAAAAACTGGTGTGTAATATTATCGAAAAAAGGGAAATTCCGTCAGACTTCAAAAAGAGTGTTATAGTTATGATACCAAAGAAAGCAGGAGCAGATAAATTTTAAGAATACAGAACAATTAGTTTAACTAGTCACGCATCAAAAATCTTAACTAGAAATCTATACAGAATTGAGTGGAGAGTGGAAGAAGTGTTAGGAGAAGAGCAATTTGGTTTCAGGAAAAGTACAGGGACAAGGGAAGCAATTTTAGCGCTCAGATTAATAGTGGAAGGAAGATTAAAGAAAAAAATCCAAAATACTTGGCATTTATAGACAAGAAAATGCATTCGATAACGTAGACTGGAATAAAATCTTCAGCATTTTAAAAAAAATTAGGGTTCAAATACAGAGATAGAAGAATGATTGCAAACACTTACAGGAACCAAACAGCAACAGTAATAATGGACAGAAGAAAGAAGCCGTAGTAAGAAAGGGAGTCCGACAAAGATGTTCGCTATCCCCGTTACTTTGTAATCTTTACGTGGGACTAGCAGTTAATGATGTTAAAGAACAATTTAGATCCGGAGTAACAGTATAAGGTGAAAAGATAAAGATGCTACAATCTGCTGATGATATACTAATTCTAGCCGAGAGTAAAAAGAATTTATAAGGAACGATGAACGGCATGGATGAAGTCCTACGCAAAAGTCCTGACGATTTAGATGTGATAGCGCGGTGATTCGTGTGTCTGCGTTTAGAGTTTTTCGAGATAGATCGATTTATGTAATAATAAGTGTATTTTGGACAATATTAACGTGTAAAAAAGTACAAAAATTCAATATGTCAGCCTCAGCCCGCGCAAAAGCCAGTCGGAAATATAAATTACGCATATCGTCGGAAAGGTACCGCGCACAGGTACCCCAGTGTCCGGTACTGAGAAAGCTAAACTGTTTCGGGAACGTCGCAAAGCTGACACGGCGCGCTCAGTGAACGACGCCGACGGCGCGAGCACCTCTACCGCTGCTTATTATACGTTATGCTTCTTACTTCTCATATCACACACCGATGTTGAACAAAATTGTCGTCGAATATTAATCGAAATAAATATCGTGTAACATTTAGCGTCTGTTTCATGTTAAAATTCAATTTAGTACGCAATCGATGTCTCCTCGTTTTTGTTTCGATCCGATACACTAAAAGCGACTCGCTGACATACAGACCGACTAATTTATCTGTAGAGTCGGCCAAACGAAGGGACTAAAATTTTCCATCGGAGTCTTTCAGTTTTATTCAAAAGATACGACGGCGGCTCTCCTATCGGTCGGTCTGTAACTCGGAGGAACTTCATCCAAGGTCTGTAATGTTTCACATTAAACCAACAGCCGTACGCCCCGACTCAGCTCCACCCGATTTTTTTTAAAGACTTTATATCTAGGGGTGAGTTTATCCCCTTCCTAAAAAAAAAATATAAAAAATTAGATTTTTTTTTCAAAATCTTTCTTTGGATATTTGACGTACATTACGATGATGATAAAATCTAGCATAACTGACGTAACCGGTGAAATTCGTCGCGTCTCACCGCACTTAAAACATTTTTCACGATTTTCAGCTTAGGAATACATCTTATAAGATATTTTTTATAATAATAATTAAATTACATTATAAATATAACTTTAATTTTTGTACTTTTTTACGCGGTACCGTTACGAGAAAATTAAAATGTAAAAAAGAGAAAAAGTATTTAATAAATAAATAATTTACATTTTATGCCAAACTATAAACTCGGCGTTTGGCAAAGTACAAACTTGTTGCAAACTTTCTCGCGACATTTTTATCGGAATAAAAAACATCATATCGCATATATATATCAGGGAAATTACGAGGGAGCTGGGGAGAAAAAAGTGAATCTGTTAAAATAACGTAGTCCATTATGTCCAAAACAAAAACAAAGAGGTACAATGAAATGTAACGATTGATATTCACATTAATAAATATCATATACATCTTACAATCTTGTTTAATCGGCTGTTATTTAATCCCTCTCAGCTTTCTTGTAAGAATACACTTTTATTACAGTATATTAAAATGATTATACGGCTGTTATAAAAATACTAATAAAAAGAAATTAACTATGAATAATCGTATTAAAAAATTTCTAAAATATTAATCTAAATAAAAAAATTGTTTAATGGAAAACCGAATAGTTAAATCGATTTTTAACGTTTATAACTTATTTTAAGATTATTTCTTATTACAGGTATAAAAAAGTACCCACCGGGTCGGTCTAGTGGTGAACGCGTCTTCCCAAATCAGCTGATTTGGAAGTCGAGAGTTCCAGCGTTCAAGTCCTAGTAAAGCCAGTTATTTTTACACGGATTTGAATACTAGATCGTGGATACCGGTGTTCTTTGGCGGTCGGGTTTCAAAATTAACCACACATCTCAGGAATAGTCGAACTGAGAATGTACAAGACTTACACTTCCTTTACACTCGTACATATCATCCTCATTCATCCTCTGAAGAATTATCTAAACGGTAGTTACCGGAGGCTAAACAGGAAAAAGAAAGAAAGGTAAGAAAAAAGTACGTAAGACCGGTTTAAAACTTATATATTACAGGTAATAAGTTTTCTTATTAAAGGTTTTTAACATTCGTAATTTATTTTAGTTTTATCGTATAATTACTACAAAATTTAGTTTCATTTTCTCTCTTTTTATAGATCGATTGCTACAAAAATATTGTTACAGTACTAAAATTTTGGTCAACGAAGCAAAGAAGTCGGCTTTAAATGTATCATCAGATGTTATGCGACAAGTATACCGTAATTTCTGACTCGTCAGACACAAAATGTACAGAAAACGTTTTACAACTTTAATCGGCGTGATTATACATTTACGCCGATTAAATGTACTTTGCCGCGATTATTAATTACTACTTCTTTGGTTATTATACAGTAATATTTTACAATAAAATTAAAATAAATTACAAACGTTAAAAACTCTTTAACAACTGTAAAAATTAATTTTCTAATTTTATTTAATTTACTCGACCGGTTGTATAAAAAAAAAAAAAAAAAAACTGTAACCGGAAGAGAGACATTAAAGCAATGTATCTATCTCTTTTTATAGTAGACAAAACAATGACAGTTGTCCAGTGTAATATTAAAAACGCCAAGGTTAAAAGTTTCGTATATCACGTACATGTGTATTACGTTTTAATAAATATATCTGTAGAGAGAAAGAGAGTAGGAGTGAGAGCGCTGTTTCTCGACATAAAGGATTTATTACATATAACTAAGAAATTTGTTCTCTTATTTTATTCTTCCCTTTCGGTTTTGTCTATGCGATCTAATTGTGTGTCATTCTGCTTCAATACAAACACACGCACGCGCGTAAGCAAAGCAAATAAAATGTTTAGACAGCAGAGTTTAAAGGAAAGGACTATTATAATAATTTTAATACTATACGAATATAATTTTATAAATGTGTCTTGATTAAATGTTTTTAAAAATTTCGCATTTCCAAGCGTACAACGTAGAAGGGATAAAATATTAAAAACCGCTAATTTTAATTAATTTACTCTTATTATTTTTTATTAACAATATTTATTACGTTTAATTGAGGAAACAAAAACAAGCAAAAGTTATCACCTTGCATTACGGTGCAAATGTGTACGTATATCGGGTTACTTGTTTGCAATAACTCGATTGTTTGTCAACGGAGTTTTAAAAATGGGGTATCATTTTGTTCAAAATAAAATCCTTAATAAATCTTTTAATAATTAAACATTTTATCAAAGAAATAATTACAGACATTGAAGAATAAATAATTAAAATAGCCTCCGTTTTGGAATTTTTGACGTGACGTTTTCAGAATATTTTATTTTTTAGAATAAAAAATTAAGTTTTCTAAATTTAATTAACGCAGGTTTACCGCTCCTGAAAAATAAATTTTTTGTTGAAAATCACAGAATGGCGACCAGAAGGCAAACAAGGCAATATAGGACTTGTGTCGACATGAACGTTTTTGCTCCTTTTGGCTCCACTGAATCGGTTCTGGAGTTGGGCGAATACGTCCCGCAGCACCGTACGTATGATCTAATTATAAATATAATAGAGAGCTGTATATTTGTTATTTCAGTAGCCGATAAAAAATGAACTGACCTGTGCTCATAATTAATTTACGAATTTTTATATTCCACTGAATATTTTACATTCAATTTATACCGACGTGAATACATTTTTCAAATAAAATACATTTAACTAATTATAAAATCGAATTTAAAACTAAAAAAAAATAATAATAATAATTAAAAAACCGGTAAAATAATTAATAATGAATCTTAATTCTAATATATTTAAATTATATGTAATGTTTATAAAATATAATTTGAAGACAAAAATTATAAAAAAAAAACGATATAACAAATAAACCGTTTTTAGAATCATTTACAGAATTGTTGAAAATGAAATAATATATATATATATATATATATATATATATATATATATATTCCGACACATTAGGAAAAAAATAATTACCTACTTTGAAGTAAAATATCAAGGAAATTTTTAAATAAATAGCAAAAAATTAAAATTCTTTACTGTTGCAAAATATAAATAAAAGAAAAAAAAACTAACCACAATTCTATTATATTGACGGCATTTTTTTCGTTAGTTCCCGATAACCGCAAAATTACTGAACCGGAATAAAAAAATTTTACCTTAACTTTCTTATGACACCTGGAAAGTTAACCGCAGTTAAAATCTCATCTATCTCACTACTATGTAAATCGTATAATAAAAAAGCTTATAAATAAAAATGTCGTTGTCTATGTTAATATCGACTTCGTCAGAAAACAATTATGTTTTTTACTAAATTTAATTCATCGTCTATAAAATATTATTTTATATCGATATCATAATATAGGTAAAAATAAATTAATTTAAAATAAAATTATAGGAAATGACGACTGTGACCGTTTACAAATTTACGACTGTACAGAGTAAGACTGAATATTTTTAGTTCCTGAACTAAAAATTTATATCAGGGTAAGCCATACCCGTAATCGGCATAGATTCGACTTTCAATAACGCCTACGTCACAAATAGAAAAAAACTTGTAGGGCTACTAAAATTTAAAATCGCAGGCAACGTAAAATCTACGCAAGAACGTTCTCAAAGACATGAAATGCAACGCGTACGCTCGGCTCAAAATCAAATGCAAGCTTTGAGAAATATATTAAGTTTAAATCGGTTTTTGAGTTCTTGAATAACTTCAACGTCGTTCAGAACGCATTAAAAATTTGAATTCGGGAATCTGAATCTTACCTAACATTTTACTTTATCAGGAAATTTGAACGGCGATAAATCTTGAGATCAACAGCCCACACATAATTACTAAGAAACTATTCCAAATTTTTCAAGTTCTCTACGCATACAAATAAAATTTGAACATGATGAATCTTTTAAAGAAACAGTAATACTTATAAAATATTCTGACGAAGCAGATACGTCCGTGAAAATACTAACACCGAAGAAAAAAAAGTAAATTTGAATACCTTTAACTTCGGAGTCAAGAAATACGAGAAAAAAGTACGGGATGGTGGCTAGCTACTAAAATAATATTACATTTCAGATATATATTTGAATATTTGAGTCGAGCCGATATTTTTCTTTAATATATATATCTCGGTTCAGTTAAACGTATCGCTAATTTTAAAGTTATTTTTGCTGTTGATTTGCA
This sequence comes from Lycorma delicatula, assembly GCF_047948215.1. Classification (NCBI taxonomy): domain Eukaryota; kingdom Metazoa; phylum Arthropoda; class Insecta; order Hemiptera; family Fulgoridae; genus Lycorma; species Lycorma delicatula. The sequence continues at coordinate 42,022,733 of NC_134455.1, read as the reverse complement.
GAAATGGAATTCAGTAACTTTTACAGGCACTTAAATTATGAATTTCTTTTTTCTTTTTCCCTGTTTAGCCTCCGGTAACTACCGTTTAGATAATTCTTCAGATTATGAATGAGGATGATATGCATGAGTGTAAATGAAGTGTAATCTTGTACATTCTCAGTTCGACCGTTCCTGAGATGTGTGGTTAATTGAAACCCAACCGTCAAAGAACACCGGTATCCACGATCTAGTATTCAAATCCGTATATAAGTAACCGCCTTTACCAAGACTTGAACGCTGGAACTCTCGACTTCCACGCCGGTAAGAGTCCGCAGACGACGAAGTCGACGAACTACGTTTACGGTTCTAAACGTGACCTGACCTAAAAGCGAAGTAAAAACGGGGGGGAAAAATTAAAAAATAAGCACGAAAACATTATATTTCAGTTCAATTAGATTTATAACAAAGAATACTTTCAAAATGTACCTCGAATTTTGTCAGACAATTTATTTTTTCATTTGACAACCGCCGCGGGACTCGATATGTCATTTTTTTCATTTTTTAAGGTGACTTTACAATCGCGCCGTTATATAGCAGTACTTGATAGTACTAGATAGCGTACAAAAACTTGACAATGTACTGGAAAAAATAAAATTTAAAAGAAAATATACTACAGCTTGTTTTAATAGTAAATGCTGTTACTTTAATGAAAGTACTGAAGGTGAAACAATTTTTATAATTCTTTAAAAAAAAAGTATAAGTTTACGAGAGATTATACAAATTTTATTAAAAAAGGAAAAATACGGTATGAAGTGTCAAAAAAAAAAATTGGCCGAGAAAATCAATAAATGTATATTGTTCTAGAAAGGCGATCAATTTTAATAATGAACCCGTTAGATAATAATAGTAATTCGTAAAAATAATAAAAGAATAATCTTAACAAAACGCAGTGATATCCCCAAAAAATTACAATTTTATTTGTAAACCGTACGGTAAGAGTCTCGCAGATACCATTTATTCCGCTCAAAAAAGAAAAATTTCTTTAATATAAATAAAACTGTTTTTAACAAAACAATAGCGATATCAAAAAAGGTAAGACGCTACATTTCTATTATCAAAATCTGTTATTAATTTAGAATTTTGTTTTAAAAAAAGTTAAATATTTGTAATAGACGACAGATATACACAATAGATAACAAACAATGTTTAAGCGTTCTATATAATAAGCAAAAAATAGAACAATTTGTTAGAAAACTCTTACCGGCCCGATTTTATTTATTAAACAACGAATAATACATATCACATTTAGAGAAATTATACAATCAATATCGGTATCGTTTTGTTAAAAACAATTTTATTTATATTTCAGAAATTTTTGTTTTTTTAGGCGGAAGAAATGGTATCTGGGAGACTCTTACCGTACGGTTTATAATTTAATTGTTTTTTTTTCGTATTTTGCTTTTACTCAGGTTTCATTAAAACTATTTATTTTTGTATTTTGTTGTACAATTTAATATTTTTATTTTGTACTTTTGTAGGCCTACAAAGCTCAATAGAATATTAGGTTTTTGGAATAGGAAATTAAAAAAAAAAACACTTAACCTATATAAACGAGAAAAAAAATCGTACACACCTCTAATATGAACAGAAATAAACATTTCGTCATAAAAATATTTACTTTAAAACAACAGAAATTTCATTGTCATATGACATTAAAACTCTTACGTAAAATTAATTACGATTAAAATCCTTTACTATCACGAGAACTATGGCTGTCATTTCATCTACATTCGGTATAAAAGGTTGTACGTCACTCAGTTACGACATATTCGTCAAGTGCTGCTCGTGGAGTTTTTCGGCACGATTAATATACTTTTTCCAGCCTCAAACGGTAATATTTTTTTAACGCGTTTAATACCGATTCTTTTACGTCTTTAACCGTAAACCTTTTTACGTTTGATGCCACCTTATCTCTTTCTTTATTTTTCCTGTTTAGCCTCCGGTAACTATTAGATAATACTTCAGAGGGTGATATGTATCAGTGTGAATGAAGTGTAGTCTTGTACATTCTCAGTTCGACTGTTCCTGAGATGTGTGGTTAATTGAAACCCGACCGCCAAAGAACACCGGTATCCACGATCTAGTATTCAAATCCGTGTAAAAATAACTGGCTTTACTAGGACTTGAACGCTGGAACTATCGACTTCGAATTTTGTAATCTTGCCGGTTTTTTCCTAGGTCGATAATAAAAACAACTCGTTAACTAGAAAGCTTGTTTGTAAATCTGAATAAAAAACGGAAAACTCTATAGCATGTGAAATATACTGTATTTAATCAGGATTTGAATCAGGGACGTCCCAGGGTCCTGCCGTGAATATCATCGGTTTGGTATTTGCTTCATGTATTCTGGTCGTGCGATCGTCTAAGGTTTTTACCTTCGATATTTACTTACAATATAAATTACCGATTCTGGGAACCTTAAACGGAAAGTCGACCGTTTTTGCTCAAAAATTACTATCGGCTTCTTTCATCTTCGATTTATTTTATATCGCTTTCTTTCGCATTTAGTCGAACCGGTTAATTTTCAATTCATTTTCTAACACAATTTAAAAACGATATTTTTGGCTTACTTGCTTTCTTATTGTCAATGTTTGTGCCCAGGCCACCTTACATCCTTTCACCGGTTGAAATTTTACTGTCCAAATAATATATATATATATAAAATGAGTGTTTTATTTATTTTTTTATAAAAGTACTGGAGATGGACACTGCATTCTCGTCTCGCTTCTTAACTGTTTTGCAGATTTTCTTTTCGGTCTTTTATTTTAAACCCAAGCTACCTGAGTTTTGTTCAGATTATAAATAATTTTAAATTCTCTATATTTTAACTTTATATTCTTTACAAGTTTTTCAGTCTTCTTCCAAGGGATATTTCCAAATACCTACTTAACAAATTCCATGTACGTTGCTTTACTTATATTTATCCTTCTTTACTAGATAGATTTCAATAATTAAAATCGTCTTTCTCTTTTTTCAAACTAAATAAATTTTCATCAAACATCGCATCGATTGTAAATATTTGACGTCTGCTTTAAGTAAATATAAAGTATAAAATAATAAATATTATCAGAAATGTATACGCGATTTTACGTGAAATAAAAATCATCGCTGAAACAATCATTATCAAGATAATAAGGTGTGAAGTAGTTTCCGGTTGCTTTATCGAATAGAAAAAAAAGCCTTTACCTGCAGTCCTCAGACTCAGACTTTTCGTGTTGTGGCACTTACCACGCTACATGTTCCCCCTTCCGTTATAACTTATCCGAATCGACCTCTAGTAGAGGGAAAAGTCGGTTTTCAAGCGTATCGAGACACGTTGTTCCCACAAAAGTGTTCTCTAAGAAAAAAATATTGACCGTATACCTTTTCCCCCGAAACCGCACAAAAAATATAACTTTGGAAGAGTCTCTCTCATGCTGTCCAAATTCACGCGGCATCTCTCCGTACCCCGTCATTCTAATATCGATCGTAGCGGTTCACCTTCCCGCTTAAATGAAAAGTAGCATCGTCATTAAACACTAAGCGCGTTACAAAATAGTCATCTTCTTCCTCCGCCTTATTAAGGACGAATTCACAAAATTCGGTGTTTTTGGTGTCACCTCCATAAAGAGATTGCGCTAACCGAATCCTGTACGGTTTCGTAAGCAAACGACACACAAAACAAACCGTATAGACTTTCTGAGAACGTTTACTTTTCTACCGGCACGGCGAGTTTATTTTCGGGGGCTGCTTGAGAAAGTCAGACGGATTCGTTCCATATATTGGTCTGACACACGGGTTAGTCCGCTTGATTTCCCTTACGTAGACAACCCGTGTCTTTAAATCGTCTATACGAGCCTAATTCTCTTAGCGGAAGGACGTTCAGCGCCGTACTCGCTATGGAAATCACACCGAACAGTAAATACGAACTCACGCTGTGCGAGAACAAGCGTGATTTCTGTCGTGAAGTCGCCATTTTTTCTAACGTTGAAGCGAACGAAGTTCTGGAGCTACCCGGCGGCAACCTCGTGAAATTCGAGAGTTCCCGCTTTTTGTAACGGTACTTTGCTCGATCAAAACGGACTAAAAGCTAAATAGTTATGAAATTTCAAAATCGGATGATCTTTTAGAAACACGCATATTATTTAACAGAAACTGTACTTACGTAAGAAGATATTAGAGTTATAGAAGCATATTATGTAAAGTTATGTTTGGAGTATGCGTAAGTACGGATGAAACACCGAGACTAAAAAAAAAAAAAAAGCCGCTTAGGAGATTTCAAATGTGAAATTGAAGAAAAAGACAAATTAATAACGAATCTGAAATCTTTAGATCTGCTGTCTGATGAAATAAGATAACAAAATGCGTCTCAAACTTGACTTCCGTAACAGAAAGATAATGAATATCTCAGCTTTTCGTTTGGAAAGTACTGAATTCAAATTCCGGTCAGGATCGATTTTTTTTTCGTATAAAATTTCAATCGTTTATTTTCACGCTTATATAGCTAATTAATTTATCGACTAAAAAAATAATAAAATCTTGAAAGTAGAATCGAGAGTAGTATCGACGTGGTAAATTCACCAGAATAATAAGTACAAAACAAATAGCGCAATAATCTTCTTATCGACATAGGTAACAAATTTTTCAAAATTTGGGAGATATAGGAGACGGGTCTTTTAGTTTAATGAAATATAATCGAAAAAATAATCGGTCACGATTTATTTAATGTAGAAATGAATTTACAAATAATCTACATAGATAATCTATATTATTTAATCTATAGTATTTAATTTCCGATGAAATATAGCATCTTTCATCAGAAATTCCAGTACCTCTGTTTTGACGCGCTTCATTTCATACAGAAGAAATTTATAAATTGAAATCGCTAGAAATTAACTTGAAGTTTTCAATTAGTTATCATTTTTTATTTTAGCTAGTATTTAACGAAGAATTCGCTAATTAACTAAATTACATTAAAGCGGTTGTTTTTGAGAAAAAAATTACAGCATATATTTAGCATAACACCGATTATGTAAAATCAAAGAGTGCGCCTAAGAAGTTCTGTTCCTATCCCGATGTAATTAAGTATAAAGTTGTTTTCGTCTAGACGGTAAAATTATTTCAGACGGTGACAGGACAACAGACCTGTATTAAATCTACAAATATTTTGCACTGATAATGCATTATACAATTAATATCAAGAAAGGTTAAGGATGGAAATACATCGATAAAAAAATAACTCTTATAATACCGGATAAATCAAAGAAAATAGAGGTAAAACTTTAATTAGAGCGACATATAAAATAAAATCGGATGCGGTGAGTCTATATTAGTTCTTAGAAATATTAAATATCTGCATAGATGATCGGTAGATTAAATAAAATTCAAAAAAATAAACAGCTAAAAGGCATTGAGCGCATATTACACAGCTATGAAAAAAACGAATTAAAAAATCATTGAAAACGGAATATTATTTTTTTCTGTAAAAGAGAATATTTTAATTAAATTAACGGGGAAAAAGATTTAACTAGATCTTATTAAGAACAACAGCAGAAAAATAATTAACTCCTTTCTTGTACTCCAAAGAACAAGTAAACTGTTCTATAGCCCGATTCGATAAAATACAGGTAATTTTGTTTTTTTTTCTCTTTAGAATAAGTGACTACCGAATAGTGTGATGTTAAATAAAAATACAAGGATAAATTAGAATTGATCGTACAACGGTAAAGATGTTTGTTACTTACGAGCGCAAAATAAAGAGCACACAGGATACATTTGTTTCTTGAAAGCCTTTCATTTTGATGAAAAAGGAATGAAATAAATTTTAATCGATACATTTAGGTGATTTTTCTTACTCGTCACATTATTTTTTTTACAGAAAATTCTGCGAAGAGGGTTAAAATTAACGATAACATTTGAGGCAGATTATCAATAGGCGGTTAAGAAAAGCAAAAGAACTAAGGGGGTCTCCTACGTTCTATAATTTGGAGTAGGGACTACATTTCTATGGATGTTATAACAGAGAAATAAAGAATATCTGATGTCAGTAATGTGTGACCGTAATCGGTTTTAAGTAATTCCTTTATTATCGTAATAGCTATGACGATTTAACAATAAGTCATAAATCTGCGGTAGAGGGACGGCCGAGAAGGTTAATCTTAACACAAATTTTGAGTTAGGAGATTACCTCCTTTATAACTAATTACCTAAAAGGAGGAGAAAATACACCTCGTATTGTTTGCTTTCATAAGACTATATTTACATTAAATATATTTCCTAGATAGGCTTGACGTTAAGATTAATTATAATTTTTACGTTCGAAGAACCAGACATGGACACTAACATCACAACGCAGTGATGTTTACTAACCCACCGAATCGGTCTAGTGGTGAACGCGTCTTCCTAAATCAGCCGATTTGGAAGTCGAGAGTTCCAGCGTTCAAGTCCTAGTAAAATCAGTTACTTTTATACGGATTTGAATACTAGATCGTGGATACCGGTGTTCTTTTGCGGTTGAATTTCAATTAACCACGCATCTCAGGAACGGTCGAATTGAGACTGTACAAATACCTCATTTACAGATACATATCTCTCTGAAGTAATACCTGGACGGTAATTCCCGGAGGCTAAACAGGAAAAAGAAAGAAAAAGATGGGTTACCCGAAAATGTTCGGTATTTATAACGAATCCTACGATTAGCCGGAGGATGTTGAAATTTTAGATTAGGGCTGTTGTAACATTAATTGTGGACCACACTTTTCGATTGCGATCGAAATTAAAATAATATTTTAATTTATGAAATGTTTGGATCTTAAAGGAAAGGCTCATCGATTCCAATCAAACTTCATACGTTTTTTTTATTTTAATTTTTTATTTATTTTTTTAACTTTCATTTTTTTTAGGTTAAATATATTGCTTTAATATATTAACCCATTATTTAAAAAAAAAAAATTACAATAATAAATACAATAAATTACAATTCAATAATAATATATATATATATATATATATATATGGAAAAAAAAATCAGAAGTTATTAGTGAAATAAAATTTTATGGAATTTTAAAAACGTGTATATCTAATAGATTTGGTGAAGTGTCTGATTATTTAATATTAATTGAAAATTATAATTTATAATCGTATTATTTTTGGATTTTCTACTTTAATTTCTGTTTAATTTTATTTACATTAATTAAAGTTAATTACAGACTGACTGAAAAATAGACCCTCATAAGAACAACAACATATACACTGAGACATGCATGCCCGATCTTTAATAAGGTGCAAAAAATTTGTATCTTTTAGTTCATTACTCTTCTGATATTGTCGCACAATATTCTTGCCAAGTCGGAGCTGATCGTCATTTCGTTTATTTGTTTTTTGTTGGCGATCGTTTAATCGCTCTTTGATTTCATATAATTCGTTATATTATACTTAAAAATTTACGGGCGATGTACTGTATATAGATATTTTGAAATAAAATTAATAGAAAAATGAAGAACGGCAAAGTTAAGATCGTCCAAGGTGAAACGATAATCGACAGAAAAATATCATTATCGGCCATAATGATGTACCGCAACGAAAACTAACAGAAAATTTTGAAGAAATGAAGCTTCAGTACATCGGTAACAAACACGCGGATGAAAAATCGCTCGATCAGGAGAGAGAGTTAATAGATACTAGGTCGATAAGGGGAAAAGCACAGATCAGGAATATTCTAACATCAGGGTATGGAGTAGGGAAAATTAGTAATCTCAGTTAATTTTTAAAATTTCAAAATACGATTTTGAGTTCTAAAAATTCAAAAAATAAACGATATATGGGATGTATCATTGCGCTAAGCTCTTTACAAGATTTACGTTATATAAATATTTTATTTAATTCTTACTTACGGTTCGCGGCTGTTTCTGGATTGCCGGAATATAATAAAAAAAGGTAAAATTAGATTTTATTATTTTTGTATTTGCGAATGTAATTGTATTCGATGCAGAGTGTAATATTTTCTGTTTAGTCTTCTGTTCTTGTAGCGTAAATGTTACTTTTTCTAAATAAGTAGGGCTAAGAGAGTAGGATTATCGACTGTATGAATAATATGTAACTGATATTTTATGCGACTGGAATAGTATCAACAAAAATTAGAATAAGGAAAAACAAGTTTTTTTTGTCTTCAGTCATTTGACTGGTTTGATGCAGTTCTCCAAGATTCCCTATCTAGTCTAGTGCTAACAAAAAGTAATGGAAATATTTATGCTCATTTGAAATAATATCGATCGAGAAATAAATTGTGAAGATTTTATTATTTAATCTAGCGATACAATTAAGAATTGTAAATATGTTTCTTTAGATGTTAATGAAAATTTAATTAAACGGATATAACAGAGATGCAGTATTTTTTGTCAAGTGTGCCGCAAAAGGAAAAAATAAAAATTATTAGATTTTGTGGTCAAGGACACACGTCGCAGACAGCAGTTTTGTCGATTTCGCAATACCGGCTAGAATTTGTCAACAAATGTGAACTTACCAACGAATTACACACGCAAGATTATTGTTAATAATAATATGGGCGGGGAAGACGATGTTACCAATCTATCGAGCATTTGTGTTCGTGAGTACGTAAGCGTCGGTTGTGCAGTGTAAATGTTTTGTTATCGATAAATCATTGCGCTAAGCTCTTTACAAGATTTACGTTATATAAATATTTTATTTAATTCTTACTTACGGTTCGCGGCTGTTTCTGGATTGCCGGAATATAATAAAAAAAGGTAAAATTAGATTTTATTATTTTTGTATTTGCGAATGTAATTGTATTCGATGCAGAGTGTAATATTTTCTGTTTAGTCTTCTGTTCTTGTAGCGTAAATGTTATTTACCGTATTGTTTTCCTTTATTATAGTTGACGCGTAAACTCTTCTTGCGATTCTGGTATATAATTATAAATTTAACAAACTTTAAATAGCGTTTAAGCGATTTATTATGTTTTTCTTTTATCTTACGTAACCGCTACCCGATCAGACCATCAGGAAACGATAACGAAAAGACTTTAAGGAATAGGAACCTATCTCATCGACCCCAATAATAGTAAAATTTTATATAGAAATAACCCACTACTTTACGCAAGAAAGAGTTGCAGGAATCCAGATTTTTAGACGTTAGCGAATTAAATTTTTATAAGGCTCGTATTTATGTATTGTATTGTAATCAGCAGCTCCCGGGTATTTTTGGGTGAAGGAGGAGTTAGTATTTAGCATATGCAAGCGTATTCCTGGAATAGTAGTAATTCTAACAGATATTACGTTAAAGTCTAGGTTTTTTATTTTTATATAATTCTTGCACTAACTACATAGCAGTGACTGAGATGCGCAGAGCAGCATGGCGCATCACGTGTCCCCTCTGCGCCAATAGCAACAGAGTAGGGAAGCGCAGCTGGCCTGGCAGCACACACACACACACACACTTAACGAGAAAGATGGCGTCATCGAAGTAGCTATACGTCATTTATTATAAACATTTAAATGGCTATTAAAAATTAATATTAAAATTAAAAACCGTAAAATTCTACAATAAATCACAGAATCGTCCTAAAATTGATCAAATCACTTGAAAATGTTCACAGAAATATACTCTATGTCCTAATACTAATCGAGTAAATATTTAATTAATAAATATTTAATAAAAACAGAAAACTGAGGGACGCGAAAACACGTGGTTTTAATACGGCCCTCTTACCTAAAATATATCCTTCTTTACACGTGAAAAAGATATTGTTTTAAACGGTTAATTACTTAAGAGTTAAAAACTACATGAAGTTAATAAACGAACCCGTAATTTAAATGTAAATCGGAAAAACAAATAAAATAAATTCGCGTGATGTACACATTATTAAATATATAATCAACTTTTTAATTTAACCCTTAACTGGGCCCGCAAAGGGTAATCTTACCCACGAGTGCGTGGGGTCGCTTTCTTTCATTAATTAAAATTTTATTGGGGGCTATAACTCTGGAACCGATGAAAACAAGTACCGCTTACGATATATCGTAGAAGGCTCTCGATCAGAGCTTATTACTGCAGTTAAGAAAAAGTCCAAAATCCAATTTTTTTAAATATTGGCTTTTTTTTGGACGCTTTTGGTTCATCCGATTGTAATCAAAAGGGGAGGTGCACAACTAGATGTTTTACAACAGTTTTAAATCCAAAATTCCAACATTCTACGGCCAATCGTTTTTGAGCTACGCGAGGTAATTACGTACGCACATACATATGTGCAGACGTCACGCAAAAACAAGTGAAAATGGATATTTCCGTTGAAATCTGAAAACCGAAATTATTCGCGATTACAATACTTCCTTTTACGTAAAAATAAAAGTTGTAAATTATAAGTAAAAAATAACTAAAACACTTTAAGGAATATATCTTATCGATCCTAATAACGGTAAAATTATATAAATAAATAACCCACAGTATGCGATAAAAATCGCGGGCATCCAAAATTATATAATGAACTAAGTTTTGATTAGTCTCGACGCACAGAATTTTATATAAGTTTAAAAACATTAGATTTAGATAAAATTAATTTGTCACCTGTTAAAAAGAAAAAAAAAATTATTACTACTGAAATATCTATTAGAATTTTGTTATCGCTTGTAATTTTAGTAATCGTTAATTGTGTAATGTAATGTAGAATATTTAAATAAAGATCACTCGCTACCAGAAGAACGTTTATATTATTTTTAAAAAAATGTATTTTCAACGGAAAATGTTAATACACTTAAAAAGCGCGTAACATTTTTTAATAATAAATAATAGAATCCGTATTTATAATTTTTCAGATTTTTCTTTCAGCGGTAAATCTATTGGTTCTCTGATGTGTGTAATTTTCACGCGAATAAATAACAACAGACTTCGATTTTTCAAAAGGGGTGAAGAAAGGTAAAAAAAAAAAAAATTGCCCCTGCCTCCGGTTAATTTACTAAAAAAACATAAATAAAAATAATAAATTTAATGAGATACGATGTACTGCCATTTCCAAGATTAAAAGAACCGAGCTAAGTTGAAACATAAAGTTCGATTGTTTTATAAATATTTCCGTTTGATATGCAGATTTCTTTAATTTCTAAGGCGCTATAAACATTTTATAAAAACTCGGAATTCGCAAGCAAAGAAATCTACTTTTTTGCACCGCTCAAATTTATTCGTTATTACGGGCAATTTTTCTTGAAATAGATAAAAAGAAATTACGCCTTCCAAAAATTTACTAAGCATTTTTCAAAAAATAACATTTCAACGGATATAACATTTATTTTATTACGCAAAAATAACAAAAAAACTTAAAATATGAATCCGATTTACCTATCTTAAAATAATAATCGCAATCTTGACGGGTAATTTACAAATAATATCTCATTTTTCATCAAAACTATTACTTACAACCAGCTCGAACAATATTTATCGTTAAAATTACGGCTTGTAAACATTACAATTACTTTGTATTTTAACTTTAACTTCATTGTAATTACGGCAGCTATCCTATTACTTTTGTCCGTAATTCAAACCTAATTTTTTTTTCCGAATTTAGAAATAATTGCAAATAAAATTACTGTTTACTCGCAGACGATAATAAACCGATGAAAACATTACTAATATGACACGATGGTTGATAAATTGAGAAAATGAAGACGGAAATGATCATAATTTTATAAGGAATACGTTACCGTTCGTAATTTCAAAGAAAAATCTGTTGTTTAATTGAAATCCATCCAAATCGTTTTCGGTAAACCGACCGGGTGTTGCGTGCTGAACGGATTTTGATGTCGGTTTTGCTTGCATTGTTTTATAAAGGTGTGATATTTGTTTGATACGTTTACGACCGTCGCCTATCAGTTTTACGTACCTGTAGTTTACAGAAATAAAAACGCCACTAACTCAAAGATGGAAATCTTCTTTTAATTTACGGTTATTATCAAAACGATATCCACCTTTCCTTTTCCTGATTGGAATGAGTTAATCGATCTATGGATGTATTATGGGTTTATTCTACCGAATGTTTTTTAAATCCCGTTAAAAAACGTAATAAATCTTTTAAAATGTTTAAAATTTCTACATCCGTTTATTGAATATAACGGAATAAGTAACGAAACGTTAATTATGTTTTAAGCACGATCTGAAGCAGAGTTCCAAAAATTTTAAGAAACTACGTTAACTGAATAAATTATCGTAAAATACGGTAAAAAATAAGAAATTATGTATTACTCGTATTTTAAAAGTTATTATGCATATAATTTCTTAAAAATATTGTTGCCTTTCTAGTATTATTATGGGGATTAAAAATTCCACAGTAGGAATAAATGTACATTTTTAACGTGGATAACCTATATATATATATATATATATATATATATATATATATATATATATATATATGTCTGATACGAGATAGTAATAGCGTATATAAGTAATTTAAGTGTTTATTGTGGCAATTTTGAAACCGGGATAAACTTGTACATATTTATTATGCAGCATTTATATGCTTTTTATATTTACCAAATGTATAAAAAATATTTTGTTCTTGTGAAATAGTTTTCTCATTTTCGAGGTTTATTTATTAAATCGCTCGCTAATTTACGTAACTTATATTGGATTTTACTATAAGTTTCATTAATTTTTTATACTGTATTCACTTCTCTGTACAGCGTTTAAAAACAGCTGTCAAAAATGGGAAAATAGAATACGGGTAGAGTTGAAATTTAATAAAAATAAAATGTTGATACCAGTATTTTTAATAATATTCATTTTTTTTTCTCTTTCCGCAGGGGGAGGAAAAAGCTCTGCCAGCCGCCGTCAGGCCAGCACTAATGGCAGTGCGGGGTTCTCCCCCGCTAAAAATCCTGCCCCCCTATCCACCAGGGCCCGGATCTAAGCCATATGATATGTACAGTCCCTGCATGATCACACAGGCACTCTACTATCCGAATCCGTATGACCGGAAGGCGTCCCCAGGGGGCGATCGAGGAGCGACGACTCCCGAAAACATCTATGTCCAGACAGGAGCCGGGTAAATTCGTAGCCTGTGTTACCGTGCTTTCGCTCCCCCCAGTTCCTGACGTTGCTTAATAATATTCTCCGTATGTACTGTTTTGATATGGCGTAAACAGTTTAACAAATATGTAACGTTAGAATTATAAGTAAATATGAAAAATTAAGTAATTTCAGCGATTAACATTTCTAGACCGATAACGGAAAAGTCTATTTCGTCGAAATATAGTTCAAATATAATTTAGGCAGACCAACAGGTCCTTTCGCCAACCGCGCGAGAAACCGAAAAAAGGATATTTTTATCCCTTTATAGGGGATTGAATAATACCGGAAAATATGTTCGCTAGGAAACATTTCTGCCCTTTGAATAAAATTTTGAGATATAGGACCTTAAGGTCCACATCTCCTTGCCTCCTACACCTATCGTGACAAATTAATCGCCGTCACGTACAAAAAATCATCGTGCCGATTTCATCCAAATCGGTCCATCCGATCGAGAGATACCCGGTTTCTGGAATTCTTCATCGCTGAAATCGTGTCGTTTGGTTAGAAACAGACATGAACGGTAGCGGTTCGTAGCTAAATTTAACGAAGTTGATTTTCTTAGCCTTTTCAAGGCCGCGGTTAAAGTTTTCTGTAAAATAAAAGAACCGAAAACAAGAATGAATCGATAGCAGAAAGCAGGATAATAATCTAATTCTACACTTTATTACATTCAAGAATACGGCCCACCGTTTCTAAGCATATTACGCTTAAAAGGCCTATTCGGTTTAATCGAATAAATAATAAAATGTCAACAGATAATATTTTTTTAGTAATATTAGGCGATAAAATCTCCGCTTAAAAACACTTTACTCCAACGGCGGTTAATTTCAATTTCTATGTACGCAGAAACAAATTCGTTATTAGTTTTTACTAATTATCTTCTCTTTAGCCCTTCTGATTTGGCGATCAAAGTGCCCTTGCTTTCAGCAGTCTTCTGATCGCTACTGAAAAGACAAATAAACACTTTCGCATTCCTTCCGCAGATGATCGAATTAGAGAAGCGAACGAAAAAGGAAGTTTCCGTAAACACGTGGCGTAAAAGAAAACTATTTTCCGCCGGCACGCCAGGGTGGGCTCTGCGGGAGCGACTGTGTTTTCTCTTCCTGGCAGTTTCCTATGTGCGCATGCGCACAACAGCTAAACACAACGCCGCTGGAACTGTGAAGCGCACAATTCCGTACAAAGATTTTCGTATCTTTTTCATAAACTGGGGGATGGCTACTGACATTAAGCTTAAGGATTATTATATATTGTACAAGTATAAAGAAAGAATTTAAGAAAAAAGGACTCGTTATATTAAATGTTATCGATAATATTAAGCGAAAACAGGTAATGCTGCAGTCCACAGTGCCTATACGCGAGCCGCCGCTGGTCATAAAACACAAAGATTTTCAAAAATCCAGACACGCAAAATTTGAGCCGTATTATTAAGTTTTTATATTTAAAAAAAAAGCCATAAGGAAATTATATTCATTATTTATGAATATTTTCTTAAAAAATAAATCGCAATAGACGTAAGATTTAAATCGTAATGCGTTTCTGAAATACGATAATCACAAGGACAAGAATTTTTTTGTCTTGAAATATCAATTCCCGGGCGTTTAACTTTAATATGACGAGATAGATTACTAGTCGTCGCACCGGCATAAGGTATTGATATACGGCAAAGATTACACAAAGCTTTTCCAGGGCTTGCTTCAGAAATTCAAGTCCAGATGCGACTTCTTTTTCTGCAGCTATAACGTTTATACCTTTAAAAACAAATTATTCTTTTATAAAAATACTTATAAAATATCTACTTATGTACGATTTAAAAAATAGAATACCGATAAATCATTTAGAAAAAATCGGTTTCTGAATATATAAACTGAAAAAAAAAAAAAATAGTTAAGTTTCAGTACGTCGATGAAACATTTTGTTTCCATGTTAAACTATAAAGCCTTTTTTTCTTAATATTTGTACTTCATTAAAAATAATACTTCATTTTTCGAATCAAGTTACGAGAATATATCCGATAAATAGATATATAAACACATAAAAACAAGTTGTAATATTAAACGTATTTCCATCTGTCCTTAAATAAGAAAAATAAATTTGTTGAAATTTTTTCTCTCAGGATGAAAGCTTTTTAATACACAAACAAAAAAAAAATCTTAATCTTTTACTAAATATATTGTAATGTAAATCGAAACTAATAATTTTTATTTTCCATAGCTGTACGTAGAACAATCCAAAAATTCAGTTTAAATATCTCTTTTAACCGTTATCTTTTATTTATTTAACTTATAGCCTTTTTAAATCGAATAAATAGCAAGCTCGTTTTCATTTTCACAAGGGTTGTTATTTAATTGATACGACGTAAAGTAGCAGCAAACGAAAAATCTGTCATAATAGAATGAAGTTAACATTAAAACTATTCTAATGAGATATTTATTAAGGGGCTGATTGAGGTCGCTGAAGGAAAAATATTTAACGATTATAATCGACTACGTATAATATAATCTTTTCTTTTTCTTCTTTACAATCTTTTATAATCTTTGCTGATGATATAATTAACGGTAACTCCGGTAAAGATTCCTTGGTACTAATTATAATATCGTTACGTGTAACAAATTTCAAACTTAATTGACCCACCGGGTTGGTCTAGCGGTGAACGCGTCTTCCCAAATCAGCTGATTTGGAAGTCCAGAGTTCCAGCGTTCAAGTCCTAGTAAAGCCAGCTATTTTTACACGGATTTGAATACTAGATCGTGGATACCGGTGTTCTTTGGCGGTTGGATTTTCAATTAAACAACACATCTCAGAGTGGTCGAACTGAGACTGTACAATACACACTTCATTTACACTCATACATATCATCCTCTGAAGAATTATCTAAACGATAGTTACCGGAGGCTAAACAGGAAAAAGAAAACTTTTATTCAAACTTAATTAAACGGTCAGTAAGCGAAGTGATATTCGGGGCGATAGAATGATAAAGATGTATACTCGTGGAAAAATTTGCTAAATTTGTATATCTTAACTGCAACAACATATGTGTTAATAAACCGGGAATCTTTGGCAGAAATTAAAATTTGAACCGAACAATCTCGAGCGATTTTCCTAAGGATGAAAACAGTTATGCGGTCATTATCTCGAACCGTTACCGTCGAATGCGAACGGTTCGTCTTCTTGGTTTTCAGTGCTGTTATGTCACAGAGACATGGACGGTCAAAACGCTTAAATATTGAACAATTTTAAATGTAGGTCGGCAAACGATTATGATATGATAATTGCAAAATTTTACATCTCATATTACACGACAAAATCTTTGATAAATATGGTCTTGATGAAGAATTTTTATCACTTAAAAATTCGAGAAAATTTTCGTCTTGTTGAGAGGTTCCATGACACGTCTTGTTGAGAGGTATCGATGACAGCCATTGTATGATTTTTAATTATCATAAGAAAAAAGTAATTTAAAAGAAATAATGTGTATAAATGCACTCCATTTAGAATTACGTTTAAAACGATATGTTTAATGATGGATAAACGTAATAAAATATTTTTTTATAGTAAGAAATGTTTTAATAAATAAAAAAATTGTTCAATAGAACCCTAAAAAAGTAAATAAAATTTACGCGTCATAATGTTTCAAACAAATACATAAAATTAAACGAAGTAATAATAATACTTATAATAATAATAATAATAATAATAATATTTTAATTATTTATATAATTTAAAAATATATATTTACCCGTCGATTTCCGTGGTGGAGTGGTAGCATCTCGGTTTTTTATCCGGAGATCCCGGGTTCGAATTCCCGTCAGGCATGGCATTTTTTATACGCTACTAAATTCCATTTCCATATTCCTATACATAAGCTTCTCTATAAATCGTCGTAGTAAATTAATTCATGAAATAAAAAAATAAGTAATTTAAATAAATAAAAATAAAAAAAGAAAGAAATTTTATCTGTAATAGTAATGCATATATCTTAAAAAAATCCGTTTTATAATGTTATTTTATAAAAAGGTAGTCAGTCGGTAAATATATCTCGAGTAACCGACCCAGAGTTAAACACATGATGTAAAAACAGATGTATGTAGACAGCTACGGGCTTGAACGAATGTACGCGGAAATTAACGAACGCCGGTTTGAAGAATTTAACCTTCCTAAACGCTTGTTGGTCTGTCAAAACATTACTGTACGTTTTATTAAATCTTGCTTTCGTTTGAAACATTATAAATTGGTATTATTATATTTATTATAATGTGAAATATTATTCAGGTATTCAGGAATATGTTTAAGAGTAGTATTACTATTAATTTGTGATTAAAACTAATAATTAAAACCAAACTTGTATGTAAGGTAAGTACAAAATCAATTGGGTTTTGACAAAAGTTCAATGCAGCAAATTACCTAGTTTATATATATATATATATATATATATATGTGTGTGTGTGTGTTTTATATATAAATAACCTTTATTTATCCACATGTTGATTACAATTAGTAATACTAGATGAAATGTTTCTTACAAATAAATATTAGTACATAAAATAACTTTTTCTATACTGTCATCCACATTTCATTTTAGTTATATTTGTAAATCTTGTAAAATATTTTAGTGTAACTGTTCATTTTAAAAAAATCTTGTACTAAGCTTTTAATATTTTCTTAACTTACACTTTAAGTATAAATATAGTCTATGTAACGTACATTTCCTATTATAATGCAATTCTTAAATATATTCTAATGTATAATTTACTCTTTTCTCTTAAAGTGTACATTACAGTATGTTCAACGAGTAAATAATAAGCAACCCTCCATGACCCAGTGATATGTATGAAATGTAAATGAGGTGACTTAGGCTGACAATTCCCGAGACCTGTGGTTAATTGAATTTCAACCGTCAAGTATTCTGGTATTTACTATCTACATAGCACATTTCAGTCAGTCGGTATCAGATTTCAATAATACTTGTTATATATATATATATATATATATATACACACACACATAAAAACATGATGTAAGTCATCCATAATGAACGCCCATTAAAAACTACTGAAGATCGTGATGGGAAACACAAGTAAACCAAACAACACGAACGAAGATGCGATCTTCGTTCGTGTTGTTTGGTTATATATATATATATATATATATGTGTGTGTGTGTGTGTGTGTGTGTGTGTGTGTGCGCGTGTGTTATGCTACCATTTGTTCCTGATGCGTTCATACTGTTATATGTTTTATAAGTCCGATTCTTTGAGAGAATAAACACGTATAAAATTCACTGGAGCGAATATTTGTCAGATAAATGTATTTCTCTTATTTCATATATATATTACATACACACAAATACACACTCATACTCACAGTGCAAAAAAAATAATCCTTATTCCATGAAATTAAAAGGAAATTTTAAATAATAATGCTCTTTAAACATTAATAATCAATTTTTTTATTTGGGCTGAACATAAACCACAAGATAAAATTAATCTTGTTTTAATGAATGAGTATAAAAATTGTAATAAATTTACAAATTAATACCATTAAATGATTAAAAAAAAAAAAAAATTAAAAATTTATGATTAATGTAAAAATATTATTAATTTTTAACTACATAGATTCTGATGTTGACAACACATGATTTTTTGTACGCCTATTAAATTACACTTACACTTTTTTTAAATGTAAATACGTAAAATTTTATCTCATTAATAATTGTAGATATTTTATCTTTTTTTTTTTGCTATTGATTTATTATTCATCGTAATTTTTTTTTTATAATGAAAGGTTAATAATTATTAATAAATTTTAAAAAAAATAAAAAAATGTAGATGAAAAAGGAAATTTTAACCGATGTCCTTTCCTCTTTCAAATATTTCATTAATTAAAATTTTTTTTGGCTATAACTGGAACAAATGAAAATAAATACCATTTATGATATATCGTTGAAATCCTTTCAATGTGGGCTTATTACTGCAGTTAGAAACTAGATTTTGGTCTTTTTTGGACACTTTTGGTACAGTGGATTGCAATCAAAAGGGGAGGTGCACAACGAGATGTTATAACAGTCCTAAACACAAAATTTTAACGTCCTACGGCTAATCTTTTTTGACTTATGCCAAATACTTAAGTACATACGTACGTACAGACGTCACGCCCAAAGTAGTCAAATTGGATTCAGGGATGGTCAAAATGGATATTTCAGTTGAAATCTGAATATCGTAATTTTTCGCGATCACAATACTTTCTTACTTCATACAAGGAAGTAAAAATGAACTAAAATTAAAACGTGAATTAAGAAACTATTTTTTTATGCATTTTGAATTATTTATTTATTAACAAAATGGATCACTTTTTACGTTTTTTTTTATTTTTTAAGATAAATTCTCTCTAATGATCATCTTATAAGTTTTTTCGGAAATTTTTATTAAATGACTTTTTATTATATTTTTTTTAATTTAAAAATACACAGAATATATGTATAAACCGATCGAATATATTTTTCATTCTATTTTCCTGGCATAGATCTAAAGGTATACTGCAAGAAGGAAAAGTATGATAATCAGTCAAAAAGGGGTATGGTCTTTTTTTTAATTTCTCGAAGTTTTACGTCTGAGGAATCCCAAAAAAGAAAAGATAAAGTGTTTTGAGGGTGGGGGGGAAGTAAATTTCGTACTTATGAACGTATGAAAAAATCATACTATTCCATTGATAGTTGCTTTTCAAAAAAGAAAAAAGTTTTGAACCCGGATGCCGGTTCAAAATTTGGATGATTTGTTTGCGCTTTAATATGAGGTACATAGTAGCAGATCGTTTGGTTTCGCTATTACAAAGAGACGGTTCACTATTGTTTACTAATTTAACTTACTGAATTTGAACCGCAGTTCTGCTATGTCAAACATTAGACGTAATAACAACTTCCTGATACGCGTGCATGATGACTCAATCCGCCACTGTTACCATCTATCTATAAAATGTTTATATTTCATTTATTTATTTATTTTTTTCGATCGATGAAATAATTCACCGCAAAATCTTACAAAGAAACTTCTAAAGCGGGAACGTGAAAATGGAAATTTGTAGCGTATGAAATATACCGTATCTGGCCGGGATTAGAACCCGGTACTCTGAATGAAAGGCCGAGACGCTACCGCTCAGCTACGGAAATCGAGTAATTAATTTTATTTTTCACTTTTAAGTCGGTTCAGCTATTAATTACGTTTTGATTGTTTTGTTATACATTTACCATAACTAGGCGGGAATTCAACCCACGTCTTTCAGCGTAACAGGGGGAGAAGTTCTTTTCCCGTTGTTGCAATTTTCATTCGTTTTACTTATTTAATTTTAAATATTTAGTGATATGCGATATCAAATTTCTATTCGCGCGCGTGCGATTGTTTTAACGTGCACTTTTGTATTAATAAAAAGTCACCTGATTTGAGGTTTGTCCGAAATGGAACGTTAAATAAACGGTAACTATCAGTTCTATTTTATTTATCGTAAATACAGGGTGATTTAGGAAGAAAGGGAAATAATTTGGGAACCGATTCTAGATCTTGAAATAAAGGAAAAAGTTCACGTACAAACATATGTCCGAAAACGCTTCTTTGTAAAGTTACGGCTAGCGTAAATTTCGCTCGGATTTCAGTTCCCCTGTGAAATAAGTCATACTGAAATTTTTAAGGCGTTATATAAGGGCTAAAATTGATGGTTTCTTATGTTTGTTGACCTGTAAAATAGAATTTAAAAAAAACAGTACTATCATCCCTTATTTTCACGATATCCAGCGTAGAACAGAAAAGTTCAGTGACGAAAAACACGTTTTTTTAGGTTTGAAGTAGAATAACTCTGTTAAACAAACTTGTAGAGTTTAACTTAAATTCTATTATACCGTATTTAAAAATCTAGTAGTTTCTGAGAGTCTGTTTTTCACGCAAAAAACTACTAAACCGACTTTTCTGAAATGTTACGTAACCTGGAAGGACCATATGATTACTGTCATCACGAATGTTTCACCGTTTCAAAATTGTGGGGGATTAACTAACTTACGGTAACAACCGGATTAGGTCCTTTTCGTTTCTTGCCCTTCCGTCCATAAGTTTGCAAGTTTCTTGCATGGAAATATCTCAAATAGTAGGAAATATTTTTTTACCCGTACGGAGGACAGGTAACCGACTATAACTACCATTTTTAAAATGGAAACCGACTTTTTTGAAACCCGTATACTTCAAATTATTAAAAGTTTCGAATCCTGTACTAAGTATTCGGTGTAGTGACCGGTTAGTATTGTAGATGAAAAAAGCCAGTAGCGTAATATTCGTTGAAATAATTACATAATGATTAAAAGAGATCATATAAAAAGAAAATAGAGAAAAAAACTTTTAGAGGAAATTATTATTTATTAAAAATTTTTGGAGGTAGCTTTGAGATGAATCGCTGGAAAACATTTGTCGTTGGGGATATATACTATATTTTTGTAATATATGTTTTATATTTGTAAAAAATGTTCCAAGCGATGATACTGACTGTCTCACCTGAATTTGCGTCAGGTGTCGCAAGAACTTTGACAGCAACGTTTTGCACATTGTTGTCAAGGGCATTGATTTCTGTCGAACGTTCGCCTTCAGTTCATCGATACTGAGGGTTGTAACATTTGATAAGAAGTTTATTAAGTAAGTAATTATATATATATATATATATATAATTGAATGTTTGTCTGTCTGTATGTCTCTTAAGCCTTTCTAAACCGTTCATCCGATAGCATGAAAATTTAGGGAACGGTTGGACGCATGCCAGGGAAGGTTTCTGAATTAGTTTGGACCCGCTAGGTAGCGCTTTGGTCGAGATATTTTGAAAAAATTGTATTTATGGTCCGATTTGCCTCGTATTCAGAATACGTGTTACTTAAATGGAAAGAATTATCTCCGCAAAAAATGGTCCCGCTAGTTGGCGCCGGGGTTGAGATATTTAGAAAAATTATATTTATGGACCGATTTGGTTCGTATTCAGAATATGAATATTAGTTACGTGAAAATAAATATTTTTGCAAAAACTGTACCCGCTAGGTGGGGCCGGTGTCGACATATTTACGAAACAAACAAATATTCAAATAGACTTTTTTATTCTATATATATATATATAAAACGCATGTTCGTATGTGTGTCCGCTAAAGATAAAAAAACTAATGGACTGATTTACGCGCGGGAAAACGGGGAAAAGGTGGAAAGAGAAAAGGGGAAAACGGGAAAGGCTAAAAAGGAAACTGGGTGAGCGATGATGGAGAAGAGCGAAAGGGAGAAGTTGGAAAGGGAAAAGGGGAAGGAGAATAAGTGAAAGGTAAAATTTGTGAAGTTCAGATTTTTAATTTTTTTATCAAATTTTCAATTGTGTATCAAATCTATCAAATTCTCTCTCTCTCTCTCTCTCTCTCTCTCTCTCTCTCTCTATATATATATATATATATATATATATATATATATATAGCAATAGCGAAGCATTGCCGGGTCTACTGGTATTTTAATAAAAATTAAAAAGCAAAAATTGTAATTATGGAGTAACAGATTTCATTTGCTCGCGGTGTGTGTGTGCGTGCGAAATCTTGCATTACTGATAAAGACATTACACAAGATTGAACATTAGATTTGATTAAATAATAGAAAGCTTCATCAACCCCATCTGTATCACCGTATCTAGTTTTGAAGGTATATTTATTTATTGTAATACTTCATTTGTGCTAGATTTAAAAAAAAATAAATAAATGAAAAATAAATATTTCAAGAGTTAATGATAAAATAATACCATAACATAATTTATAAAATTGTATAGTTTATACGTTGACAGAGGACTTTTGATAAGAGGAATTTTAGAGGTAAATCTTTTTTTATTTAATTTTTTTGGGATGAGGCATAAGTAAAAACTTCTGTCAGTCTAACTAATGCGACGAGTGGTAGAGAGGGACGGGGTTTTTAACACACGCAAGTGGCTTCCTTCGCTCTGATTAGCTACCGTCAGACAGTACTGGTCAAGCGTTGTACAATTCAAATACAACCGTAAACATGTGTACATGTGTGTGTGCGTACGTATGAGTATTGCTGTGCGAGTAACACGTTAATATAGACGTTTTCTTATAAAGACATTTCTTATATAGACGTTCGATATAATTAAATTAAATCAAGATTTGTCGATTATTTTATATTTATTACATTTTATTTAAAATAATAATTAATCTCCCTTAATATTTATAATTTTTTTTTTTAAATATTACAATAAAGTTTATCTGTTTTGAAAAGTAATTAAAAAAAAAAAAGATTCTTATTTAACTTATTAAAAATAAATCCATTAAAATAAAAAAAAAAATAGATTGTAATAAAATCTTTACGGGAAGGAAACGAAGCTATATAAATATATTACTAGGATGAAAAATTATGATGCAAGTGTTATCGCACATAAAAAAATATAACAAGACGGTCAGGAACCGCTTTGCTGGCCGTTCCGGTGTTACTAGAGAGCCTCCTAAAATTTTTAAATTTACCATCTGTTAAAAACAATAATTACAATTACTGTTTTTAAGATGCTTTTTTTCTAAACGGCAATTGCAATTATTATTTTTAAACATTGCATATCTTAGGTTAAGCTGAGAGCGGATGATACTCGGTCCGGTCACAGTCTTTCAATAGATTTCAATGCCTCGGCACAAAATGAAGAAAAGCCAAAAACTGTGACGCTACATTAAAGACTTCACAATTTATCATTAAAGCTAAATCGTCTAGATGAAAACCCTTTTTTTATTTATTTTATCGCTACGTTGCTTAGATAGGGAGATATGCAGCGTTAAAGACAAAAGTGGCCTTTTACCTTTAAAATGGAACATTTCCGTTTAGCAAAATCGAAAAAAAGAAATTAAATGTAAAATTTTAAGATTTAAACTATTTTATTGCAGTTCACTTCTTTCTTTTTCCTGTTTAGCCTCCGGTAACTACTTTTCAGATAATACTTCAGAGGATGAATGAGGATGATATGTATGAGTGTACATCAAGTGTATGTAGTCTTTTACAGTCTCAGTTCGACCGTTCCTGAGATGTGTTAATTGAAACCCGACCACCAAAGAACACCGGTATCTACGATCCGGTATCCAAATCCG
The DNA here is from genome assembly GCF_047948215.1 of Lycorma delicatula. Classification (NCBI taxonomy): domain Eukaryota; kingdom Metazoa; phylum Arthropoda; class Insecta; order Hemiptera; family Fulgoridae; genus Lycorma; species Lycorma delicatula. The sequence goes on along the minus strand of NC_134455.1, from coordinate 41,998,502 downwards.
TGTAAAAATAACTTACTTTAGTAGGATTTGAACGCTAGAACTCTCGATTTCCAAATCAGCTGATTTGGAAGACGCGTTCACCGCTAGACCAACCCGGTGGGTTATTGCAGTCGCTGATAAACTTTATTTCCCCTATGGGCTCGATCAAACGCGGAGAAATACTTTAAAATTTTTTTAAATGTTTTTTCTCGCCGATCTTTTTTTTAATTTGATTATTTTTTTAAATCTGAAGTATACGGTCAAGAAGATTATTCAAGCTTTAATTTTTTATTTATTCGCCTTTTTAGACCTGTCGGTTGCAAAATTAAAGTAGTTTGATCAGAATCATTTTTTATCGTGACACATAGGTGTCCTTCTAATTTTTACTCCTTGTACGAAGTAAAGGAAGTATAACGATCAGAACAATTTTCGGTTTTCATATTTCAACGGAAATATTCATTTTGACTAGTTTCGGCGTGACGTCTGTACGTACGTATGTATCTCGAATAACTCAAAAACGATTAGCTGTAGGATGTTGAAGTTTTGGATTTAGGACTGTTGTAACGTCTAGTTGTCTATACCTCCTCTTTTGATTGCAATCGACTGGACCAAAAGCGTTCAAAAAACGCAAGATCAATAAAATTTGGATTTTGGACTTTTTCTTAACTGCAGTAAAAAGTCCTCATCGATAGCTTTTCGATGATATATGATAAGTGGTACTTATTTTCATCGGTTCCAGAGTTATAGAAAAATTAAATTTTAATTAATGAAATAATTAAATTCGGTACGAATCCGACTTCGTCTCCTTTTTTTTATCATTTTTTTTTAATTGATGTTAATAATTATTAACATCTGATTGTAAATAAAATTACGATAAATAATAATTCAGTAATAACAATAAAATAAAAAAAAAGAAAACCTTTCAAAAGTTATTAATGAAATAAAATTTTACGTACTTTTCATTTAAATAACTGTGTATATGTAATTCAATAGGCGAACAAGGAAGTCATGTAGTGTCCGCATCAGATTTTTTATGATTAATTCACCATATAAGATAGAAACTTCTGCGTGGGAATATAAAACGGAAATTTTGTAGACTATCTGGCCGGGATTCAAACCCGGGACCTCCAAATAAATGGCTGAGACGCACTATTACTCCGACATGTGACCGAAGGAGTGGTATAATTTAAATTTTATATAGATCCGCACTTCTGTATTCCCTCTAATATCCCTCAATTTAATATATGAAACCGATTTTACTTTTAATATTTTATATTTTATACTTTATTTATTTATTATTTTATATTTTATATTTTTACTTTTAATATCTTTTTTTTGTCTTTAGTCATTTGACTGGTTCGATGCAGCTCTCCAAGATTCTCTATTTATTGCCAGTCGTTTCAATTTCTTTTACATATTCCAAACGTCGCCTGCCTGCACAATTTTTCCCATCTACCTTTCCTTCCAATTTTAAAACGACTATTCCAGCAAGCCTTAATGTGGCCTATAAGTCTATCTCTTCTTTTAACTATATTTTCCAAGTATGTCGGTTTGTTTTACTTTAATCTTCCTTCTACTATTAATCTGAGGCCTAAAATCGCTTCCCTTGTCCCTATAATTTTTCTGAAACCAAATTGATCTTCTCCTAACACTTCTTCCATTCTCTTCTGAATTCTTCTGTACAGAATTCTAGTTAAGATTTTTGACGCGCGGCTAGTTAAGCTAATTGTTCTGTGTTCTTCACATTTATCTGCTCCTCCTTTCTTCGGTATCGTGACTACAACACTCTTTTTGAAGTCTGACGTAACTTACCCTTTTTCCTAAATATTACCCACCGGTTTAATATTAACCTATTAAAATGTGCTATTTGAGGAATGTTCAAATTGTACAATTTTAACATAGGTGTGGAACAGAAAAGTCTATTGAAAAAAAAATTGTTTAAAATTTTAATAACAAATCATTTTTATTTGTCTTTTTTTTATCCGGTATTGATTTACATGTTATTTAAAACCCTCCAACTAGTAAAAAGATAGACATCGACGACAAAATGTTGTCAATTATATTTTTTCATCGTCAAATGAAAACGCGTAATGAAAATTAATAGATTTCATTTTATATTTAATTATTTTACGCCATTAACATTACATAATTACAATAGCAATGTTATATCTTTGCAAACGGTGATTAATTAAAAATAAAACCCCATATTAAAAAGCGAATTGAATTATCTTTTTCATCGTGGTACTTTCTTTTCGTTTTACTGGCCTACTGATTCTGAACTAAACTAGTACTTACGGTAATTAATTATGAATGTAATATTAATATTGTAATTTAAATGAACGAATTAAACGCTTTACTTTCTGAATATTTTCGTATTTTTTTTATCATCTATTGCACTTTAAAATACCGGTATGTACTCGATTTTTTTTTTTAGCTTTTCGGTCCGGAAAATCGTGGCGCGGGGTACTCGAATAAATACGGTATATATTTTTATATTATAATAAAATTAAAAGATAAATACTGTGAATAATAACAAATAAACAGGAAGAGGAAGGTCCGATAAGGTATGACATCAAATAATGGGAGGGGCATTGACTTAACGTTATACAAGGAAACTGGGAGAGGGGTGAGGGAAAACGGTCAAAGGAAAAAGTTGGAAAGGGAAAAGGGGAAGGAGAATAAGTGAAAGGTAAAATTTGTCAAGTTCAGTTTTTTAATTTGTTTTATCAAATTTTCAATTGCGTTCATTTAAACTCTCTCTCTATCAATATCTCTCTCTCTCTCTCTCTCTCTCTCTCTCTCTATAAAAGCATTGCCGCTTCTGCTAGTATCAAATAAGTATGAACAGTGGTCACGTACAAGTAATTTGTTATATAGTTTTTTTTATATGCTATTGACCTTGAAAACATTACATATAATAGCGTCTGTATTTTTGTTTTGACTACACTGCCAGTTTTAACTGAAATTTCTTTTTTGTTTAGCAAGCGGCAGTGTAATTATATAGAGTTTTACTTTACAGTACGTATTATCTTATATACATAACTCTTGTACGAACAAATACAAAAAAAATTCAATAAGAAATCCTTTTTTCAGGCTTACTAGGAATTATAGAATGAGAAATGAAATATTTTCCTGTCTTCACAAAAGACGAATATATATTTTATATATCGATATACCGATTCAAAATGTTTATTACGATCGCCAAATGGATTGTCTAATTATTAAACATCATTACATTCGTAAATATTACTCTTAATAAGTAATATTAGTTTATAAGATATTTTGCGTACAGTCATTAGAAGAAATAGAAATGATATGTAAAACAAATTAATAAACGAGTTTTGCGCAAAATCCTTTAAATAAAAGAATCACATTAAATCACTCTACAACCCTTCAAATCGTTTATTTAGACTAAATAATTTTCCGTTCACATAAGTTATAAAAAAAACTTTTCTCAGGATTACCAGAGGAATTTCCTCTACAAAATAGATGAATCTATCTATCTATGGATAGGAGGTAATATCTATGGACAGCAGTAGCCCCACTACTTCCTATCTTATCAAATCTATTTAGATTATAAGTAACTCAACTCGTTCGTATAAGACAGAACAGTGGAAATATTGCTGAAGTATGAGTACGATTTCCATTTGTCAACTCAAAAAATATAATCAAAATAACAAATTCATTTCTTTATGATAAATTAAACTATCCTTTTTAAATGAATACGATTCATCGTAGAATTGAAGAATTCTGCGATAAAAATTAATTTCAATTTGCTCCTTCGAACGAAGGAGACACTTTCTCCTTCGTTCTCGCTCCTGTCCACCGTTTTGTTATTCTTATATCAAAAATTTATCTCAGGTTCGGATAGGCGAATCGCATTAACATTTGTTAAGCATCTTTGTAATGGAGGTTTTACAATATTTCGAAGCGCCCCTATGAAGAGGCCGCAGCATACCGTTTGGGAATCACTGGTCGATAAGGTTTCGGTTATTATCAGTAATACGAAATTGGGAAATTATCTTCGATTAGTTTTCCTTATCGAGAAACAATTATTTCCATTTAGAAAGATTTTCTAGCAGTTTTAGCATTAGTTGCCCTTACATTCGATGCGTATAAAAGAAACTTCTTCTACTAAAATAACAGTTTGTTCAAAATATTATCGTGCTTTATTTTTTCAACCGTGTTTAAATTTCCGTCTGTATTTTGTCCGAACTTGATTCAAAACAGTTCGGTCAATTCTGTATTATTTTAAAAATAGTTTTAAAAAAAATATTTTTTAATAAATCGGACAAAAATTTCAAATCTTAGCCTCACGTAATTATTTCTATCTGTAGCGATATCATTTCTGCTTCTATTTTTATCTTATTTTTATTTTGTCTGAAACAAATAAATTAGACGATTGAATCAATTTTATTAGAATTCCTTTTTTTCATTATAAGAAGACCGTATCGCTGAATCGTAAAATTAGACTGCATGATATAAGATCGGTTACAGTTTATTTTAAATTTTATAGATTAATTTAAATGTGTTAAAGTAGCTTTTTTTGTTTTAAATGGAAGAGTAGCCTCGGATAAAATATCAGAACGTTTTACTCTTAGAAAAAAAAACCATTAATATAACATTGAGGTATATTATTTAAACAGGAGGTATTTTCTTTACCGGTTTCCCACATTGTGGAGGTAATGACAAACACACACACACACACACACACACACACACACACACACACACACACACACACACACACACACACACACACACACACACACACACACACACACACACACACACACACACACACACACACACACACACACACACACACACACACACACACACACACACACACACACACACACTTTAGGAAAAATTGTTTAAACACTTTAGAAAAGTTGTACGGAAGATAGTGATTAAATTTTTTAACCTAGAAAAACAAAACCAAGTTTGTTTTTATTAAGATTTTTTTAACGGCAATTTAATGAGTGAAATTCAAAAATTTATTAAACCTCATGATTAATAAATCAAAAAATTTACAGATTCTTACTTTTACTGTGCTAGTAAATAATTGTTATAATTATGCCCAAGCTAAATTCAACGATATTTTTAATTAGCTGACAACTAATACATTATTACTTATCGATCTTGTTTTTGTTTGATATTAAACATTTTAAGCTGACTTAAAATAATCTTAATTCGAGGAATAATTTGTTGTAAACACATCATAATTAAAAATGTATATAAATTTTTCAATCTCTTAATAAGATTTAGAAACAATTTTATTCTGTTTATTTATTAATTGATCATAAATATTTTTTGAACAAACAGTGGCAAAACGTTTGTGTTTCAAGCTATATAATTTTTGTTATTATTATTAAATTTCTTATATGTAAAATTGTTAATAATTTTTTTAAAAGAATTTATGATGCCATCCCATCTCAATTTCACTTTCGTCGTTAACGTTTTGGTGTATGTACGTGGGTTTATAATGATGAACTTTTTTTATAGAATATTCTAGAAAAATAACTGTTGAACACAATTTAGGACGTTATTTAAAGTAAGTAATAACTTTATTACTCTTTATTTAGTAAAAAAATAATGCATTTTACATTAGCTTGATTAACCAATATGGCGGCGTTATTTTTATAAAATTAGATTTTATATAGGAACTGCAATGCATTTTAGATCCATGAGAATATAGCGGATGCATTAATTTCATATAACTCCCTTTAAATAATTTAAGTGAAGCTGTTAAAATTAAGTTATACAGTTTTTAATGTATTAAATATATTCATATCTGTCCTATTTTATTGTTGTGCAAAAAATATTGCTCCTATTTTATGTTTTGTATTCCAAAAATACGAAGATAAGATCACCATCGGTGTAGTTTTCTCAAAGTGTAATGTAATGAGATAAACAGATTAAAGGTATCACTTGTATGATTGAATGTCACACATATTTCAGTGGATTCCAGTATTTCGATGTTAAACAAAGCAAAGGTAAATCCTTCCTAAATTTCTATACTGTGTCTTGTACAGAAAACTCATTACTTCTTTGAGACTGGTTGTGTCAGTTACCTCATATCAGGTACTAGTTATGGTGCACATTTAGCTATTTCATGGTAACTTAAACTGAAAGAAACCTGATGTATAATTAAAATTCTCATTTTCACCAACATGTAAAATTTTACTTAGATTTTGTAACCGGTCTATAATTGTCATAAGTTAATAATCGAATACAAAAATATTTATTGTATCGCTTCTAATGTATTCATTAGTTTTATTTAAAATTACAGGTTTTGGACGCTAAGAGCACTAATGTTGATATGAAATTGAGAGACAACAGAGATGGTACATATACATGCAGTTACACACCAAAATCTGGAGGAAGACATGCTGTACAGGTAATACAGTTATGATTTTTTTTTTGTTTAGATATCGACTAAGACATTCCAAAAAAAAATAGTATCATAGTATACAGTTACCCGATCAAAAAGAACTGCAATTTACATTACTACATTTTTTAAGATTATTGAAGTGGAACTTTGCTATATTCTTGCCTAGGACAGTCAGTGATGATAAGTTTTTAAAAAAAAATTGTTATAGAATTTGATTCGGTGTGTCGTTACAGCAGATTGAACAGGAACTGGTTTATTAAGCACGGCTTCAGTCATTTTCGTTTAAATTAGTTCACATACTTTTATTTTGAAAATGTTGCTCCTTCAGATGTTATAGGTGTTGCAAAATGATTATAACAGGATTCAATTCCATGATTTGGTTTCAGGTTTGCATTAAAGAATTCATAGTACATTTTAATAAATAATTTCTGAGCACTTACCCTACTGCTATACTAGTATTTTTTTATGTTTTATTGGTGAATATGAAATTGTTTTCATATTATAAATTAAAGTGAATTAGTGCAATTCAATGAAATTAAAATATTTTAATTGATCGTGACAGAAATCATATTTGGTGTGTATAGTTTTTAACCGATAAATGTTAACTTTTATTATTTAAAAAATGTATTGCCATTATTTGAGTAAGTGGTGCCCACCAAAGTTCTTGCAATAATAATAATAATAATTTATTTATTTGTTTGTTTGTATTTTTTGTGTAATAGGACAGCTAACTATAGTCTTTGTGTGTTACACAATAGTACATAAAAAAATAAAAAAAATCAATATACATTAAATATAAATTAAAAATTTCAATATAAATTAAAAATACAAAATTTAATCATTAGTTCATAATAATTATTAGTCATTGGTTCATAATCATAGCTCATATAATTATTAGTTCATAAAAATAAGAGTAATACTGGTGTTTTAATTATGTTACACAATTATATTATTATCTTTGTCTTATTAGTGTCTTTGCATAAATACAAGATTACAGATAAACATGTACACATAATTAAAAATACACATAATTCAGGAAACAAAATTAAATAATATAGTTTAATAACAATAATAACATTAGTTATAAATTCAAAAATTTACATCTTAACTCCTTCATCCAATTACATTTAATTAGAATTTCAGTTACTTATACAGCACTGTCAATAAATACATATATATACATACACATATACACACACACACACACACACACACACACACACACACACACACACACACACACACACACACACAAAATTGAAGAGGATATTACAGCTTTATTGACCAGGGAAAGTAGATAGCTGCATCCCTTACTTATTAAGAATAGTAATAGTATAGTAGCTATTTTATGGCTCATACGAGGATCCAGGATGTCTTGTAAATTAGAATTGAAGTACTAACCAAGGCAGGTAATAGAAATAAGCAATTGATGGTGTTAAAATAGCTTGTACAGTTTAGCCTTGATCTTTCAAATATCACATGAAAAGGGAAGCAATCAATAACTCAGTTGTAACTCTTAACCCAGAAATAACTTACAGAAAATTACATTAAAAGATTTTAGATAAGGTAATAAATTACATCCATTTACAACTAATGGTTGTATAAATCCTGGACTGTCTCAAGGAGTAGCATCCTCAAAATTGAAGGATGTGAAATAAGAATAAAATTTCAATAGCTGAAGCCTCATTTAATAATCTAGTTCCCATAGTTAAACAGACTTAAACAATGTTGAGTACAGTTTCACTGCATGTTACTGGAATCTATAATTGACAAAAAACTGCTGAAATAATTAAACTGAGGATATATAAATGTAATAAAATTTAATTATTATAATCAGTGAGTTAAACTATGAGAAAGTCATAATTATTCCAATTTAATCTAAATTTTTTTTCAAGAAGTGAAAAACACCTGAAGGTAGTATGATCTCTGATAATTTTGATTATCAGAATTTGCTGTTACAGAAAAAATACTATTTTACTGTAGGAGGTAATTTTGGTTCTAGTCTAAAATAATATAATCAAATGAAATAAAATAAATAAAATAGTTAATTTTTTATGTGTAATACATTATTAAGTTCTTCTGTTACAGGTGTCTGGTGGATTCTGGTGCAATTGGAAAAGTAGAAGTGACATGTACTATAACCAATCCATCTCGGTCTCTCACAGAAAACCATATTACTTCACTTGCTGATGGAACATACCGAATCGGTTGTTATACACCATTTGAAGAAGGTATTGGTTCTACTATATTAAGTGAATTTTTTAACAGTTATAAAAATTAGTTAATGTTCAAGGTTTTCTAAAAGGGTGAAGTTAACTGAATAATATAACCAGTCTATTGTTAGGTTTGTCTACATTTAAATAATAGAATGAAATAGATAAAAAAGAGTAAATTAATGAAATTAGGCATTTAAAAAAAAACTTGAGAACCGTTTCCATTAATTGGCAGTATTTTCTGTAAATGTAAGTGTTAGATTAACTTTTCGTTGGATTTCTTAGAATATATTAGTACAAGTTCAGGAATGCATTTGTTAGCATGAATTATTGTTTACTGTTTTTACTTTACTTTTGATTTCATTATCTCTTCTTTTTTTTTAAATCAAAATTTCAAATTTATTTCAATCGCCTTTCTCTTTTTGGTTTTAATTTTTATTGTTTTATTGTTTACATAATGCATTTAATTAGAGTAATATTCACAATATTATTTATTTAATTAACTGCATATTCTGATGTACATAATAAACATTTCTGATTGAAGCATAGGTGTGTAAAAAGGTATGCTTACATTATTTATATAATTTTAAAAATGCTGCCTGTTAATAGAAAAGATTCAAAGTTGTCATTACAACTTTTCAAAACCACCATTAAATGAGTAAAAAATTGTTTCTGAAATTTCTACTGTCATCATAAGGGTTCAAGAGAAACCATAAAAATATGTAACTTTGTATACATGACAATTTTTATTTGCAAAGATTTATTTGTGTGATTGTTGAATAAGTTCCTTTCTGAAGTGTTTTTATTGCTAATTTTTATAAAATCATATTTATTCTGTCATTCATTGTAGAGGAACATAACTGTGTTTTTAAAGAGAAAAAAAAACATCCATTAATTTTGTGTTTTAGTAACACTTTTCTTTACATGGAGAGAAAAGTCAAATTTTCTGTTGTTTTAAGTTTGTTATTTTTGAATATTTTACTTATGTTAGATAAGGCGTGCAAGGTGATTTTTATTTGTTGTGGCCATACAATTTACACATGCACAGGGACATGAGGAAGTGATCTGTGTATTTGTTACAATAATTTGATAAATTCATTTTGTTATGTGTGCTAAATCAATTTATTATATTTGTCAACTTCTTGATGTCCTTGGAAGGTCAGAAGAGTTTCTGAAAGTGTTATGATGAAAGTGTCCATTCAGTGTAAATTTGTCTTGGTTTGCCATTAAAATTGTTTTGTTTGGAACTACCATATTTAAAGTTATCAACTGTTTAAAATTTATCTCCTTCAAGAAAAACAATGAAAAATTTGTTGTTCTTTCAACGGATTATCTAATAAAAATAAATCTGTGGTGACTGAGCTCTTTTATAATCTAAATTCGTATGAAAAATTATGTTAGAATCTCTTTTTTTTTTTAGTTACTCTCACTTACCCTCCTTTGTTACTCTTTTTACTCAACTCATGTCAAAAATTTTAGATTTCCTAACTCTCATATTTAAGTAATAACATTGGGGAATAAAAAGTATTTTTTTTTTGTCCCTAGGAAGAAAAATATGTATTTCTAATAGTATTTTTTCTATTGAATTTAAATCTGATATCGGTTTTTTCCCATTACACAAGGTTTCTGAGAGACAGTCATCTATAATTTCAAACATTTTAATACTTTTTGCATTCTTAATTACACAATATTCAAATATTTAACTCATCTAGAAAGTAAGAAATGATGATTTTCTGCTATATTTTGATTGTGCAGCATTCCTCTTGATGGTCCAACAATAATCGGCCAGCATATTAGGATTCCATTTTCCTTGATACATCTTTTCCATAGCTGAAATCTGATGAAAGTGTGCCTCATTCTCATTGCTCACTGTGCCAAGATTTTCTGGGAAGAAATCTAGGTGTAAGTGCAGGAAGTGTGCCTTTACGAACATATTATAACCCAAATTTTTAAAAGATCATTGACAGTATCACGGTAATTTTCACCCTTTCGATTTCCCAAAAAACTCTTGAGTAACATTTTTGAATGTTTGCCAATCTGTTTTCTCTGGTGGATTCAATATTTCCTCAAACTTTTCATCATGCATTAGTGGTCATATTTGTGGACCCACAAATATTCCTCCTTTAATTTTTACATCACTAATTTTAGGAAACTTTGTTTTAAGTACATGAAACCACGAACGAGTATTGTCCATGTCCTTGACAAAATTCTTCATTAATCTTAGTTTGATGTGTAACGTAGGTAGATGCACATTTTTAAGATTACACAATGGGTCATGTTTCACATCTTTCTGTTCAGGAATGAGTGATTCGCGTTTAGGCCACTTTTTTCTAAGGAAATGGTTTTGTCTGTCCCTACTATCCCATTTACACAAAAAAACAGCAGTACTTTGTGTAACCGAGCTGCAAACCAAGAATAAGTGCAATTACCTTCAAATCACCACAAATATTCCATTCATACTCTGAATATTGAAGCTTTTCCAATATAAATTTAAAGTTTTCATATGTTTCTTTCATACTAGCAGAGTTAGCCGCAGATACTATGGGAATTTGTTGCCGTTATGCAGAAACAACTTTTAAACTAACTCTAGAGTATTCGGTGAACAAGTGCCATTCTGTTTGTTTATGTTCATTACAAAGTGTCTCCATAAGAAAAGAAATTTCATTATAAAACACTAAGCCATTTTCTTCAGAAAAATAGTCTTTAAATTCAGAATAACGATTACGATAAGTACATATCTTTGTATTCTTTTGAAGAAGATTCCGTCCTTTTAGCTGGGAAACAAGCATTTCAGACTGTTTTTTTGGATAATTTTAAATCTCGTATGAGATCGTTAAGATTCTCTTGAGTCAGCAAATGAGGCTCGGATGAACTGCTTTGTTCAAAAATTGTATCACCAGAATCTGTTTTTTTTCTTCCTTACTTCCATCAGACTTTGAGCTCACTTCATCTAATGTCACATGCTCTGGAGGCTTTAGTACGGGCAATTCTTTCCAGTGTGGAACTGGTCTTATTGCAGATTGCAAGTTAGGGTAAACCACTGTATGTTTTGATTTTGACGTAATCCCTTTAATATTTATTAAGCAGAAATAACAGTCCGAAGAGTGATCTTTGGGTTCTCCAAGAAACAGGGGTAAAAATTTGGTTGTAATTAATTTATTGATGAAGTACAAAGAATAGCTATATCCAGGTCCTTTGCAAAATTTTGCCACTTGAACTCAACAAAATATGAATGGAATAGATAATAAGTCGGGATCTTTCCTTTTAACACAAAATGCTTAATTTTAGTAATTTAATGTTGATGCTAATGTATTTTTTATTTTAATGTAAATTACAGTCTTACATATACCTCTGCTTGCTTTGCTTGCTCCGAGGCTTATCTTTTTGTAATCTATTTGGAAGTATAATATCGTGCCCGAATCGCTTTGTTTTCAGTCATTTGACTGGTTTTATGCGGCTCTCCAAGATTCCCTATCTAGTGCTAGTCGTTTCATTTCAGTATACCCCCTACATCCTACATCCCTAACAATTTGTTTTACATATTCCAAACGTGGCCTGCCTACACAATTTTTTCCTTCTACCTGTCCTTCCAATATTAAAGCAACTATTCCAGGATGCATTAGTATGTGGCCTATAAGTCTGTCTCTTTTTTTAACTATATTTTTCCAAATGCTTCTTTCTTGATCTATTTGCCGCAATACCACTTCCTTTGTCACTTTATCCACCCATCTGATTTTTAACATTCTCCTATAGCACCGCATTTCAAAAGCTTCTAATCTTTTCTTCTCAGATACTCCGATTGTCCAAGTTTCACTTCCATATAAAGCGACACTCCAAACATAGACTTTCAAAAATCTTTTCCTGATGTTTAAATTAATTTTTTATGTAAACAAATTATATTTCTTACTGAAGGCTCGTTTAGCTTGTGCTATTCGGCATTTTATATCGCTCCTGCTTCGTCCATCTTTAGTAATTCTACTTCCCAAATAACAAAATTCTTCTACCTCCATAATCCTTTCTCCTCCTATTTTCACATTCAGTGGTCCATCTTTGTTATTTCTACTACATTTCATTACTTTTGTTTTGTTCTTGTTTATTTTCATGCGATAGTTCTTGCGTAGGACTTCATCTATGCCGTTCATTGTTTCTTCGAAATCCTTTTTACTCTCGGCTAGAATTACTATATCATCAGCAAATCGTAGCATCTTTATCTGTTCACCTTGTACTGTTACTCCAAATCTAAATTGTTCTTTTACATCATTAACTGCTAGTTCCATGTAAAGATTAAAAAGTAACGGGGATTAGAAACATCCTTGTCGGACTCCCTTTCTTATTACGGCTTCTTTCTTATGTTCTTCAATCGTTACTGTTGTTGTTTGGTTCCTGTAAATGTTAGCAATTGTTCTTCTATCTCTGTATTTGAACCCTAATTTTTTTAAAATGCCGAACATTTTATTCCAGTCTACGTTATCAAATGCCTTTTCTAGATCTATAAACGCAAAGTATGTCGGTTTGTTTTACTTTAATCTTCCTTCCACTATTAATCTGAGGCCTAAAATTGCTTCTCTTGTCCATATACTTTTACTTTTTCTGAAACCAAATTGGTCTTCTCCTAACACTTCCTCCACTCTCCTCTCAATTCTTCTGTATAGAATTCTAGTTAAGTTTTTTGTTGCGTGACTAAGTTAAACTAATTGTTCTGTATTCTTCACATTTATCTGCCTCTGCTTTCTTTGGTATCATAACTTTGATACCAAAGTCTTTTTGAAGTCTTACGGAACTTTCCTTTTTTATAAATATTACACACCAGTTTGTACAATCTATCAATCGCTTCTTCACCTGCACTGCGCAGTAATTCTACAGGTATTCCGTATCAGTAATTGTCTACTTATATCCTACATGAAGAAGCCCTAATCTAATGGATTACTAGTAAAATTGATACGCACTGTGTAGAAAAGATGTAGATACATTCTTTCGAGTGGAATCGTTTGCAGTCCTCTTTAGATATTCCTTTTCTAACTTCTACTCTTTTCCTTTATTCTTCATTCCTTTCTTCCTGCTAGTGATCTCTAGGTTTTGGCTGAATGCCTGCTTGGTCCGGCTTAAGATTATGGTAATCTTTAGAAATATTATGTCCTTGAATTTGAGTGATTTTCTCCCAAGTGTCTGCATAAAAAGCTAACCTACAGCTGAAGAATGGTAATGAGTACTATCAGACCTCGTATTTCATAATAAAAATATGAATACAATATTTACGTTACGAATGTATTAATTCCTAGCATAACCAAAACATAGTAAGTTGAAAAAAGGATTTATTATCATCGTCATATATAGTACTGTTTTTTTCTTTTGTTGCAGGTAACACAACGTTCATTTAATTATTAAAAAAAAGAAGAACTACAATGGAAGTGTCCTTCCATATATTGTGGTAAAACCTTTATTTTTTTATTATTTTATAAAATTTTTCATCAAAGCAAGTTTTATATGTAATGGTGGAAGGTAGACGTTCTTTAGATTTACAAAATTCACAAATAATATTTTTCTGCTCAGCCCTTGGGCCGGTTTTTTAGTTTTAATGTAATAGTTTTTCTGTTTCTATTGTCCTGCTTGTGTAATAAACCAAAGTACTTTGTATAACTGATAGATGCAGCCTTAAGAAAAAATTGCTATCACCCTTAGGTCTCTACATATACGCCGATGAATAACTTTCATCTGTATCAACACAAGTAAAAATTTCATACTGTCATATGTCTTCTTCATTTGTGCTAAAGAGGAAAGGAGAATTGATGTTTTCTTATTTCCAATGTGAAGGAGGATGGTTTTCAAACATTTTCAGAGGGATCTATATGCAGTATGAATTCTGAAGGATTGTGACGCTGCTATAGTAAATCCAGTGAGGAATTTAAATCATTGGAGAACACTTTTATCGTGTAAGGAGAACAGGTGCCGAAATTCTTGCTGCTTAGTAAAGGAAAACATATTTGAGTGCCACTGTATTAAAGGTTAAAGCTTTCTGATTTTGAAGTCAGGAACTCTGAGATTACATTTAAAACAAATTAACATGACGAAACAGATCATTAAGGTTCTGGTTCAGTAATTTGTGAGATTCAGTGCTCTCATCTTGGGAATTTGGATCCTGTTCTTTTTCGTTAATTTCTAAGTCACTATGTCTTCATCACCAACATTTTCTTCTAAACTGCACGTTTCTGGTAGAATTGGAAAAGTTAACGCCTCTTCATTTGGAATAGGCTCTCATAACTGAAGGAAGAGTATAATATGAAACAGATTTCTTAAATTTACTTGTAATGCCTTTGCATTATGCAACAGTAAACAGTGTGCGAGTGGTCCTAAACGATCTTTTCATACCCACAACAAAAGGCGTATATTGTGGCTTCCCACTTATTCAGCTATTTAGTAAAGTTACACAAAAACTATAGCAAATAAGAGGTCCGAGAAGCCCCACGCCCCACCAAAATGCGTTAATGACTCCCGGCCCCTCCAGCGGCAAAATAAATATAACCGCACTCCCGAAGGAGAGTTCCGGTACGGATTTCTTGTCACAAGTGACAATTAAGGATGTCCTACTGGAAATTCTAGCAATATTCCCCGCCTGTGCCAAGCAAATTCTCTGAAGGACGTGGTATTCAGTCCATCATAGAGTGTGACATGCTATCTAGGTACGGTTAGGCAAACTCTCAGACTGCTACAGTCGAACGCCAATTCAGTAGTAGGCAAGACGGCAGAACGTTGCCGCCAGGCCGAGTGTCTACTAATAGACGTGATACTGTTGTCCGGGTCGTTACTGTACGCGAACAAACAACTGACTATTCTAAATTACTTTACGTATAGTACGGATAGGCCAGTACGACCCGGACCCTTTCACAGACAGCAGCGCATCTCCAAACAGAGCCGCACGGTTAGACAAATAGTCTCGCACTACGGCCTGCAGGGCACAGGACCGTTGCGGTCCTCCGACCAACAGAGGATAGAACTCCAATACAAAGAAAGAAATGACCCCAACATGCCAAAAAAAAATTGCCAAACACATCCACAGTCGGCGCCTTCCACTTCGGCAAGTGCATTCAAGATGGAATCCTCAGTGAATCCCCCTTCATGAAGCCATACTGGCCTCAACTAAAAAGACATCTAACATCGATGCATTCCCGGAGCCGTTCCACGGATAGCCTCTCGGGGGGCTTGCCGATGGCCATCTCGAGACTGATGACTGTCGACCTAACTAGAGTCGTTTCCTGGTTTTGGGAGCACCGTCACCAAAGCCATCTTCCTGCAAGTCGGATAGCCGCTCCGACTGGGGCGCCTTGAGAGCTGCCTGCCGGGCGGCTCTCTTGTGACGGGCGGCGGGTGGTGGAGGGTGTCCGGGGCTCGTTGGTCAGTGCCCGGTCCTTTCTCGGTGCCATTCGGGAGGGCACTCGGTCTGTGGTCACAAGATCTGCGGCTTGCTCGCTCGTGATGGGGTCTCGCCCGCTCTGGCCCCGACTACTGCTTCATCTTCCGGAGCGCCTGGAGGCAGATTGTCCGGGTTCTCCTGGTGAGTCGCCACGAATGTTGGCGTGTGGTCACGACCGCCTGGCCCGCGCCGAGGGCTGGACGGTGCGCGCAATTGCATGGGCTTGGCGGCTGCCTTACAGGGGTTGTAATGTCGCATGGAACACAGTGAGCAGATGGAATTGATGGCTGAAAAATTCAGCTGGGCTATCAAGACTGGCTGCGATAGGGTCCTACGGCGGCCAAGGCTAATGGACGGTCCCATCATCGTAGTCAGTCCGCTGATTAGAGAGTGCCTGTAGCTGTAGCCGTCATGACCTTCGCTTTTGGGAGGCCGTCTGTTGATCGCAGACGGCGGCCCGGAAAAAGATGGTTGTCCTCTGACCTAAGCGTGCTGGGCGCAAGGGTAGATCGTAGGTAGGCCCAAGCGTAGCCCCCTAACGGGGATTATCGTTGATGACGTGCGCGCTGAGGTCCTACGTATCTATCGGCGCGTCCGCAGTGAAGACGTAGCGTGCTGGGTGCAAGGGTAGATCGTAGGTAGGCCCAAGCGTAGCCCCCTAACGGGGATTATCGTTGATGACGTGCGCGCTGAGGTCCTACGTATCTACCGGCGCGTCCGCAGTGAAGACCTACGAGCCATCAAGGAAATCACACTCGTGGAGAGATTCCATGCGCGAGTTGCAGCGCAACCCCTGGCAGCTCGCGAAATCGTGTTATGGGCCCAAGCCATTGCACGTGCAATCCGGTTTTCGCTCGAGTTTGGTGGTCGGGACGATACGTTGACATCTGAGGCGACTTACCGGGCGTTCCTGGATGCTCTGTTTCCGGATGCTCGGAAAGATGGTGTGGTGGTCGGCGTCGGGGAGGGTGGGACGCCGTCCCTGGCGTGCGGGTTGTGGGTCCCGTGATTGTGGACCGTCTGTTTTCGCGAATGGCGCTGGGGGTGGCCGGGTGTTGGCTGGCTTGACCCGGATGTCTTCTGTCGCCTTTTGCTTGTCATGGGGAGCTCTTGGCGGGCGGTTCTCTGGGTACCTTGGTTTGGGCTTCTTTCCGCTTGTCGGGAAGTGGCTTTGGTGAGGGTGCTTTTGGAGCCGGGAAGGGGTTCTGGTTCGGTCGGCGGTTGTCGGCTTCTTGATGGTTTTCGGCGGGTTGCTTCGGGGGGCTGGTTGTTGGGCGGCTCTGGGGATGCATCGATGTGAGATGTCTTTTTAGTCGAAGCCAGTATGGCTTCATGAAGGTGGATTCACCGAGGATTGCATCTTGAATGCACATGCCGAAGTGGAAGGCGCCGACTGTGGATGTGTTTGGCAATTTTTTTGACATTGAGGCTCATTTCCTTCTTTGTATTGGAGTTGTATCCTCTATCGGTAGGAGGACCGCAATGGTACTGTGCCCTGCAGGCTGTAGTTTGAGACTATTTGTCTAACTATTTGTCACACTCTGTTTGGAGATGCGCTGCTCTCTGTGGAAGGTCCTCATCGTGGGAATCCCGCAAGGTTTCGTTCTCGGTTCTCTGCTCTGTAGTTTGGTATTTGACGGATTTCTTTGGCTGACATTCCCGAAAAGGTTCGCGGCTCGTGCTTTCGCCGATGACTGTCTCCTGTTGGTTCGTGGTGGTTTGCGGCCGCGGCTTGCGGAACGGGAGCGGGCTGCTTTGACGACCGGTTAGGGCTGGATGGGTGTGTAGAATTTTGGGATTTCTGTGCCCAAAACGAAGTTTTTGGTACAGAAATCCCAAAATCTTGTAGACTGTGGTGAACCATCACTTCGGGATAGACGAAACCAGCTTTTATTATCTTATTTTGCTCGTCTCAAAGGACAGCAAAATCACCCGGCTTTTGACTCGTTCTTTAGAAATCCTAATTTAAGAAAGTACGAGGACCATCCACATTGTACTGCATCAGTAGGTGTTCGTACCCGACGTCTACTGCAGCATATAAATGTTGACACACCGTCATTCTTTCCAACGTATCGTTGCTCATATCCACCGCGGGGAATAAACCTTATAAATTTTACTTTTGACCTTACGACATACAATAAACAATCAACACTACCTATTGTCTTCCAGCAAATATTTCAGTGTGTTCTCTCCAAGATGAACCCAGACGCGGTGGTATACATTGATGGATGGAAACAAAACGATACAGTTGATTGTGCATTTGTTGTCAATGAAAGAACTTATATGTGTTGGTTCTGTGTTCTGTATTTGTTATCCGAGTAGGTAGTCTTTTACACTCCCTATCGGAATTTCTCAAATTTTGTTTTTTTTTTTTTTAAGTTGTAAGATTTTAGTGATATTAGTAGTAAGTAATTCTGTAAATATAATAGTTTTAAGTTTTATTTCACCGTTTTAATTTTTGCTTTTAACTCGGTTTTAATTTTTTATTATATAATTTTATATTAGTTTTAAGTTTTATTTAATTTTACTATTTTAGTTTTTAACCTAGTTCTAAGTTTTATGTTAGCGGTTTTATATTTTTTTATTTTTGTCTTTTTGTTATCCGAGAATGGGCGTTTTGCACCCATCTCGGACCTTGTTAAATTATATTTACTTTTGTGTTTACCCGTGATATTAGTTTTAAGTTTTACTACCTCCGTTAGATTAGTTTTTAATTTATTTTATTTTTTTCATAAAAAAATGATAACACATAGACGTTTTTTGCCCTCAAAAAACAAAAAAAAATTAATGCCTCTTTGAGAGGACGAAACAAGTGGTAATCAGAAGGGGCAAGATCAGGACTGTACGTAGGATGAGCCGGTACTTCAAAGTTGAGTTTCTGGAGCGTTTCATCAGTGCACGCAGCAGTATGTGGACGGGCATTGTCGTGCAACAACACAAAAACTTTCGACAGCAGTCCTCGGCGTTTGCTTCGAATCGCAGGCTTCAGCTTGACAGTAAGCATCTCACTGTAACGCGCACTGTTTATTGTCGTGCCCCTTTCCTCATAATGTTCCAGTACTGGGGTCTTGTGAGTCTCAAAAAACCGTAAGCATCAGTTTTACTGAGGGCGGTTGGGTCTTGAACTTTTTTTTTGCGGGGCGAATTTGGATGTTTCCATTCCATACTCTGCCGTTTACTCTCCGCCTCGTAACGATGTTTCCGCGTTTCGTCACCGGTGACGATTCTGTCTAAGAAGATCGTTCGTTACCGAACGAAATGTTTTTGGCAGATGTACAAGCGCGTTTGTTTATGCGACTGTGCGAGTTATTTTGGGGCCCGTCTTGCACAGACTTCATGAAACCCAAGTCTGCTGTGGACGATTTCATAGGCAGAACCGTGACTGATTTGCAGACGACGTGTCACTTCATCGATAGTTACTCGTCCGTCTAAGAAAACCGTGTCGCGTGCACGCTCAATGTTTTCCTCATTTGTGGCGGTAAACGGTCGTCCGCTCCTTTGTCGTGCGTACCACTTGTGCGACCGTTTCACAAATTGCCCTGATGTTTGCTATGTTAGTGAACAAGATGAGGATAAAGGTTAAAGGTAGGCAAAACAAAATTAATCTTTTCTAATAACTGTTATTTAATTTGAGAGCTAGAAAATTTTGCAAATACATCTACGTAGCGATATCCCGTGTCATACTTTATAAAAGATTTGCATTCGGTAGTGTAAACGTTAATCGTGGAAAGGTGAGTTAAAAAAAGAATAACTTAAAAAAATTGTTTATTACTTTCTTAAATTATCGTATTTTAAATTACAGGTACAAACTATTGAAGCATATCTCTAAGCGAGGATGTAGAAAGTAATTTAATACAATTAATTGATCGGAATCTCTTCCTCGTGTTATTTATTTTAAAAACCTGACAATGTAAAGTACTTCAATGAGATTTCCTGATTGCGGAAGACAATGATAATTAAGTCGTATATAATATCCGATTTCAAAATTTGTTATTCTTTTGAAGATATTACGGAATATGAAATAAGAAGACTTTTGTTTACGATTAAATAATTTAATTTGTAACAAAACCTTTTTTACTTAAAAAAATGTTGATATACAATGTAAAAAAATCATTATTACAAAATGATTTGTCTGTTGGCGGAGGCTGCATTAAATTTTCATATTGATTCTCTCTGCTCAGTAATTTTTTACCGGATAATTAAATAAATCTATTACACTACGCTAGTTGTGTTGTTAGTTTATCGCCCCGAGTGTTTTACCAGAATAGTTCCTTTTGATTTGTTCGCTTCGTTCAAGCTCTTCTAACTAAATCGCTGACTTCTGACGTTCTCTTCAGTCTGCACGAATAAGTCAGCCGCTTAGTCGGTTTAAGTCGTACTTGTATTAGGATTCCTCCACATACCGCACCGTACCGGGTCTGATTTTAGTACGTTCTAGTTGGAGTATTAATGTTTATGTGTATGCGTATAATTACTCTTACGTTATAAGAAAGTTCTTTATACACGAGTAAGTATATTCCAAACGGAAAATATTACTACCGATCAAAAATTCACCTTCTCCTGGAGTTTCGTATCGGCTATCCTCAATTATCCACCTCCCAGTCTGTCCAACCTCATCAGCCCACCATTTGTATTACATTTATTGCCGCACGTATTAACAAAATTTGTAACTGAAGTTCACGTTGATTCTTGTCTCGAGTTTAGGATATTTCTAGCCAACAAGTCGGTGCAGTTATGATTATTACGTTAGACTTTAGCAAGCGCGCTCGTACTTGTTCGATTACATCGTCGTTCTTCAGGTACTGTTATTTGGATCGTTTGGTATTTAATCTATAAATTACATCGGCACATCGTAGTTAATAGGGCAGTGTTGTGCTATAATTGTCACCGTTGTAGTAATTACAATTCGGCTTCGTTATTAATCTTCTTGCGAACGCGTTAGAATTATTTGTTTTATCAAAAGATAAAATGAATCGTGCTTCTATGTTTCGACCGTTTTAGTATTTTACCGTAACGTAAACTTTGTAATCGGCGGCAAGACGTGCGTTAAATATTTCTAATGACAGAAACGGTAGCAGTGTAAGAGCAGGCGGTGCCGAACCTATATACAAATGCGGCCCGATACACGGTTGTAGGACTCTAACTAAGCTTTCATAAAATTTTACTATTTGTTCGTGGATCTACTGAATTCTACGAGGCATTCTGGGAACACGAATTAAGTATTCATAACAACCCAGCTGTCAAATGGAGAAATTACAAGAAGTGTGCGCCGAAAAATGAAAAAAATCAATTCGTGTAATCGGTGGCCCGGGTCTGACAGTAGAAATTGACGAGTCTAAATTCGTAAGGAGGAAGAATAACGTCGGCAGAGTCCTTCAGAAGCAACGGGGTTTGAAGGGCTGTCCCGTGTGGCTGGGGTATATTACATTTCGCACTAGATAATCGTTCTGGAGATAGGTTATTGCAGAGTGTAGTGTACCAGATCGAATAATAATTTGTGATCGGTGGGTAGCATACAACGGGATATATATTTTGAACACGGTTAATGTGCAACCCACCTGGTCGGTCTAGCGGTTAACGCGTCTTCCCAAATCAGCTGATTTGGAAGTCGAGAGTTACAGCGTTCAAGTCCTAGTAAAGCCAGTTATTTTTACACGGATTTGAATACTAGAACGTGGATACCGGGGTTCTTTGGTGGTCGGGTTTAAATTAACCACACATCTCAGGTACGGTCGAACTGAGAATGTTCAAGACTACACTTCATTCACACTCATACATATCATCCTCATTCATCCTCTGAAGTATTATCTAAACGGTAGTTACCGGAGGCTAAACAGGAAAAGAAAGAAAGAAAGAAAGGTGAAAAATCCGCAGACCACCATCGATAAACCCGGTGTCACAAGTGTTGTATACACTCGTTCGTTGTGAATCGGCTTGTCGGTTTGCTTAGCATTTCTCCCGCCACCTCCTCATTCGGTCACCCTAAAGCATAAGACCGATTGTCTGTGCCACAAACTGCTATTGAGCCGCGAAACAGTTTAGCGACCGGTGTCATAACTAGCTCGCAGAGCTAACCTAAAAGCGTGAGCGGAATAAGCGTGGTACTATACACCACTCGCTTGCGTTTCCCACCGCCCACTTGTCATACATCACTGTAGTGGGTAGGCGCACCCCGTCAACTACTAAAACATATATGACTATCAGTAATTGATTTATCTTGTTAAAGGCAGCGATTCGCTGCCACGCCTAGGTCGTTGAATGTCAGCAAGTACCTGTCCACCATTAAAGCGCATGGAGCCTTATTCCGGCTGGTAGCCAGCCATATCTCTCGGTTAGCTTCCTACAGCAGCGCGATAGGAGTCTTTTCGTTTAGGTAAACTGCTGATGTCGGTTGAATAAAGCTACCGCATCAAGGAACTCCCACACGGTCCGACAATGCGGCTCTCGCCACATTGACTTGCCGCTTGTGAGTGACCGATTTTCCCCTTGACCTCTAAGTTCCATGGTGGCCTGAGTTCTGGCCCTCCCCAAGAGCTGGGCGATCGAATATCATGTGTTCGTTCGATCGGACCTCCCCGCAGTTGCACAGTTCATCAGCTGCCAGGTGGAGCCGAAACAAATATCGGTTTAAATTTACATTGTTGGAAAGCACACGGGCTCCCGTCGCCCTTAAAAATGAAGGAGAGGCAAACCATCCCCCCAGATCCTGTATAAATCTATACAAGGACCTTCCTTTAGTCGTGGCGTGCCATTCTTGTTTCTATCGTGAGGCTGTAAAGCCTCCTCCGCAGGCGGGAGACGGGCAACTATTCGAAATTTAGAACCGGTGTATTGAGATCGATCCGCTCAGGTACAGGCCCGGCTCGAAACCGCATCTCGGATACCTTAGCCTCACTGCCTCTTCGCAATTTTCACGTGGCCGCCCGAACTTTCACCACTAAATCGGTTGGGAGAGCCTTTCCCGATGCAATGGTAGCCTCGTAGGAGGTTGTTTTAAAAACACCAGTGCGTACAATTAAGGCTCTGCGCTGGGCACTCCTTAAATTTTGAATAAGTGCTCGACTTCTTTCCACCTACGCGCCCAAACGGACGCGGCGTAAGAGGTCAAACCTTTGAAGACAGATCGGTACGCTATGTACAAATGACGGCCCGATAGTCCGTAATCCTTCCGAGCAATCCTCCTAAGCTTGTGCATCACAGAGACGGCGTCCGCTGCTACTTGCCTAATGTGATCGCTAAAACAGCAACTTCTCATCGAACAAAACACGTAGGTACTTATCGACTGGAACTCGACTGAGTACAAGCCTTTATACTTATACGGGGGTTACGATTGTATGATAATTTGTCTGCACCCTTGTAAGCATAAACTTCGTCTCGGGCACAGAAATCCTTAAATTTTGAATGTACATTCAGCCCTCTGCGAGTGACAAAGCCGCCTGCGCTCGGTTTTCTAGCTGCGGTCGTGAATTACCAGGAACTAATAGGAGGCAGTCATCGGCGAGAGCCTGGGCCGTGACTCCTTCCGGGAATGTCGTCCCAAAAATCGGTCGAATACCAGGTTCTACACCAAGGGACCGAAAACGGAACCCTGATGGCTTCCCCTGGTGACGGACTTTTCCACAACTAGGTGCGCATCTTTAAACAGAGCCGTACGGTTAGACAAATAGTCTGTTACCACGGCTTGCAGGGATTCGGATACATTGCGGCGTTCCAAAGCATAGAGGACAGAACGCCAACACAAGGAAGGAAATGCCGCCTCTATATAAATAAAAATAGCCAAAACATATTTGCAGTCGGCGCTTTCCACCTCGGCAAGAGCATTTAAGATGCAGTCCTCGGTGCCAACCCCTTTAATGAAACCGTATCGGCCTCGATTTAGAAAACAGCTTATATCGATGCTTTCCTCGAGCCGTTCCACAACCGGCCTTTCAAGCAACTCGCCGAGAACCGGCAAGAGGCTGATGGGTCGATAACTGCCGACCTCACCAGGATCCTTTCCAGGTTTCAGGAGTACCCTTACCAAGGCCACCTTTCAAGCAGCTTAGGCATCCCGTGAACAGTCTGCCAAGCGGTTCTCTTATGACAGGCAGTAGATGGTAAAAAATACCCGGGTCAAGTCGGTAAATAAGTACTGCATAGTACTTATTTAATTTTTTTTACGGTTACTGTTTAGCAACCAAAAAATGTAGTTTTAGATTTTAATTAATTTTTTCTTTCCCGTCTGTATAGCAGCTATAGCTATATAGAAGCGAAAGTATAATAATCGGTCAACACCGGGCATATCCGGTTCTCACCGAGTCTTGACGAACTGACCCCTAAGGATACCAGAAAACCGAAAGATGGCATCGAAACTTCCGCAAAACCGAAATTTCTGCGATAAAATGTGCGCATATATGTATGCATGTTGGTGTGTAAATCGCCTTATATCTCCAGAAATACTTGACCGATTTTCACTAAACTTGACTATAATATTATTATAGAAGGGACATCGGCGCTATTAAATTTTCAGTTAAGAAGGTCAGCGGATGGGGGATACAGGGGGAAAAACGAAATCGTCTCCCGATTTTGCATAATTAAAGTTATATATTTTTTTTTATAATTTTGTGAATATCAATAAACAATTTTGTAAAAAAAGTTTTTGCTAAATTACCACCACCTCTAAAAATAGTTTTCGGTGCGGCCTATAAATCAGCTTATACTCGTAACTCCAGAACGGATTTTTTTTTTTATTCTGAAGTTATTGAAAGCAGTACAAGGGGTGATTTTCATTGCAGGTTTTTGTCGATAATTTTGTGAATATAAATAAACAAACGACTCTTGTAAAAAAATTTCAAAATTTCACCCCCACCCGTAAAAATGATTTTAATTTTGAAGAGTTATAGACGGTATTATAAGGGGTGATTTTCGTTGCATTCTTTTAAGTTAATTTGTGAACGATTATAAAAGAAACATCTTTCGTGTAAAACCTTTTTCTAAATTGCACACTTCACTCCAAAAAATATTAATAATTTTGAAACGTTGTAGAAGGCAAAGCAGCGAGTCTTTTTCGTCGTAGTTATTTCCGTTTGAATCTCGTCGGATCCACAAATTTGTTCCCCATCAAAGTGCGGTTCTTGCCCTGCCGACTTCCAGCCTTAGACACTGTACATCCCGCTTACGGCCGGACTACTGCTGTAGTCGTTAATGTGTTGTGACGTCACAGGCGAGCGGTGGAATTAAATAAACGAGTAACGTTTAAGGAGTAAAAATTTATTTAAAGTGGCCGCTAGTACGGTCACACCTGCGCGAATGAAATACGGTATGCGCGCGCGCTTTAATTGGAGTAATTGAATTAAATAAAGAAATAATACTGTATTTAAATAAAACGATAAATAGTTTCAATTAAGTTGCGTGTGTATATGTGTGCGTAAACTGTGCGTCAGAAAAAATCGCGTAACGGAAAAATCCTACAACTGTGTCGTCAGCTTTTTTCTTTTTGTAAACTGTTCTTATTAATTTTCTTGTTTTAAAGTTTATTTAATAACGGTTTAACGTAAATATTTTTTGCAATAATTTTTTGCGCGGTTTAATTTTTCTCCAGATATTTTTTTTATCGTATAACATTTATTTTTTAAACCGAATTAAAAAGAATATTAGAGGCAATCTTTTCAGAGGGAAGCCTCTTTTAATTTTTTTTTTCCTTAGGCGTAAATTAAGTTTAGAAAGGAATAGATATTTATGTTGTAAGTTTCGTTTAAGTAAGTTTTTTTCATCGATTCGACTTCAAGATTACCGGCTGTATTTTTAAAAAATCTAAATCGTAAATATTTAAGGTAAGAAGATTTGTTATTCTAAATAATTTAAACTTAGGATTTCTCGGGTGCAGAATATTATTATAGATAAATAATTTATCTGTTGTATTAATATACAAAAATACCGATGTTAATTTACCGGTTTCCGTTAGAGGATCGATTAAAGTCGTCAAGTAAAACCGGATACGATTAATTAAACGCTTAAACTTTGAAGATCATGGCTGTTGCCATTTTTAGGTCGATTAATATAAGGTTTAGGTCGACCTTCTAATATAACCGTAAGGGGTGAGTACTGTAAAAGGCTTTTTAATTGTCTAAGCTAAGTAAACTTTCAAAAATTTGGAGCTAAAATGCTTTACGCAACCGAAGTACTTATTACGTAAAAAATTAATATTAATTTTTAAAGTAATTATTGGATAAGTAGGTTTCTTCTAGTATTAAAATAATAACGATAATGATAAAATATTTATTATTTTTGTTTTTATAGTTAATAATTCACCGAACTAAATTAATGATTTTAATTTAATCTTTCTCTCTCACGCTCTCTCTGTTTATATATATATAAAGCTAGGAATTGACTTTTTCCGGGGGGGCAAAGGGGGTTGATGATAATTTTAAAATACTAATTATAATGAAAATCATTTTATATCAAAACCGTTTTTTATACTTTATTCCTTTTGAAAAATACAAAACATACGCTTAGATTTAATACATCATTTTCTACGCGTATAAGAATCGTAACGTTGTATTTAATTTTTTTCATAATCCGCATTTATCCTTCGCACTCCCGCATTTACACTCCAACAAAAGTTATGAATTATTAGAAAGCTAGTCTTCGATTTTTCTTTCTCGTCGTAATATCTAAAACTTCATCAGGATTAACAGTAATATCTCGACGCACCGACAAAAAAACTAACGAAATTAATCTTCCATCCCCCTACTTGTTACTCGCAGGCGTTTTGACTTTCTTCAATGTGGGGAACGAACGTTCATTAGTACACGTTTTGACCGGAAGAGTCGCTAAAACTTGTAAGAGATAACGGATATTCAGCAAATATTCTTTATTGCACCGATCCTATACTTCAATCGCTTCTAGATCGCATTTTAAATCTAACGACTATCTCATCGCACCAAATAAGATACTCCGCTTGGAGGATAAATTCAGAACGTTTATTATTACAAACGTCGCTAAAAGTTTTAATTCATCCGCTTTTCCAGGACTAGCTGAACCCGACAAAATAAGTCGTAAACTTTTTCGAGATTCTTGGAACCCCGTCCAGCCGCCTACACAGTGTTGTTGCATTTTTATCTTGCCCGAAATCCCCGGTGAATTACTTTTATTAGTATTACGTCAGAGCCATCGCGGCGCTCACAGTCGAGTAACGGCGTTATTCTTCTAGAGTTGACTAACAGCGGGTTGAAGTACGTAGGGGGCCGGCCTCCGTGGCGCGAGTGGTAACGTCTCGGCCTTTCATCCGGAGGTCCCGGGTTTGAATCCCGGTCAGGCATGGCATTTTCACACGCTACAAAGATTTCATCTCGTTCTCTGAAGCAATACCTAACGTTGGTCCCGGCGGTTAAAAAAAATAAATAAATAAAAAACAGAAAGTACATAGGAGGGGATTAACGAGTACGCAGATAATTACGTACCGGAGTCGAGTATGGATACTCAGCCTGAGTGGACGTGTATTTCTTGCTCTGCGTTTTATGCGGCTTTTTTATTGGACAAGTAGTGAATCATTTCGAGGTAAGGATAACGGACAATTGTGTAAGATTTTGTGAATTTTGGTGACCGGACTGTGCTGTAATTACGTTTTTTTTTTCTGTCGTAACGTTTTTCTCCATAAGAGCCGATGTTAAATTGGCTGTTGAGGCTAGTGAAAATAAGTTAAGACAATAGACAAGTAATCTTATCTATAATTACTTTATATTATTAATAACAATAGCTTACAGTGATAAGCTATTGTGGCTTGAACAGAGTTAAATTTATTTCTTTTGTTTGCGTTATCTCTTGATAAGAGACCTATAAATATAATATTAAGCTTTTTTATTATATTAAGACTGTGCGTGTAAGACTATACACAAGTAAGTATACTTGTGTATAGTAGTGAGTAAACTATTTACATTTAACTGCATTTGTGTGTGTGTTATTAACATGCAGTGTGTTAGTATATAAATATTTAATTTATAAGTTACTGAAATAGAAGTCAAGTTTAATCTTGTTATATATAGACGTAGTTTTATTGAATTTGCTTCTAGTAAGTGACCCCCTGACCCCCGTATTGGACCCCCTCCGATTATAGTGAGTGGGGTATCAAGTTAATTGGGATTGAGTTGAGAGTTAGATTTTTAACATTTTATAATTTTATCTGCTTTTGCTGAATTGTAAGACGGCTGACAAATGTTTTAAACCTAAAAAAACACTGGCTCGTTCCCCTGTTAGGATGGAAGTATCGCAGCAGGAACAGTCTGTGAGCCGATTGGAGAGCGTGTCTCCGCAGACTACACCTAGTGTACGGACAGTCCCACTTCCACAAAGAGACAAGAGAAGGGGGGCCCCTGGCGATAAGCCTCAAAAACGTAAACTAGAGGAGATTGAAGCTAGCACAGATAGTGATTCTATCGAGGGCACAGACTTTGATCAGTCGATGAAAGAAGTTGGAAATTTAGTGAAATTAGTGCATGGAAGCACTAATACTAAGAAAGAAATTAAAGAATGCGCTTTTAAGATTCTTGAATTAGCTAAAGACTTAGGAACCTCGGTGAGGGCTCTTTATGAGCTCTCACATCCGAAGCGATGTAATGAGATTCCGACTCAGACTGAATTGCCACACCAAAGTCAAGTAGTGGACATAATGGCGGATATAACATCGGACGATGATCTGATACGCCTCCTACATAGGAAATGGCCTATTGATTTATTGCAGCGTCTTGTACAACTAGAGGAATATCCACAGGAGGGTGACACGTGTCATTTTCATGACATTGTGGAAAATAAAAGCGTTCAAGAATCTAGGAGGTACCAAGCGAAACCAGGTGAAATAAAGCAAGATATCTCTACTATAATGTGTAGTGATGCTTCTACGATTCAATTTACGCGATATACAATATTTTATGACTCATCGGAGCATGAGGAGCCATTACTCAAGACGATATTAGCTGCCTTGAAAAGAGTTGTAAGTAGTTCTGCAGTGCCGACTTTCGTTCTTCCTGGAGGCAAATTCGGGACAAGGTTACGCAATATTATATTGTACTTGCTTCGTCAACAGGAGGGAAACATTAAGATTTATGTCCGACCAGGAGAAGGACGTGAAGAAGTAAAACAGGTCTTAAGAACTACACCCGCGGTAACTGATAGCGGTACTGTTATTGTTAAAGCGCAGGGAAGATCCTACGCGGATTTATTACGGACTGTCAAGTCTTCGGTGTCACAAGAAGAAGCGGGTGATATTTTGTCACTAAAGAAATGTGTAAATGATGATTTATATATTCGGGTCCAAGGTTCAAAGAAAGCTGCCGAGCTGAAAACGTTATTGAAAACCAAGGCGGCTGATCTTAAAATTGATCTCAGGTCACGTGAAAGCAGGCGGACGGTGGTACATGTTAAGGGCATAGCCATGGATACAACAGAAGAAGAAATAACCGCTGCGTTATCGCGAGTACTCGGTGAGGACGAAGACTTTAAATTATCGTCAATAAGACAAGCTTACGGTGAAACTAAAAACGTCACCGTAATCACGAACTTCCGGGCCGCAAAAAAATTAACGGAAAGACGGGTTCGCATCGGCCGGGTTCATTGTGGAGCGTACATAAGAGAACCGGAAGAAAGATGTTTTAGATGTTGGTCTTTCGGCCACGTCTCAGCGACCTGCAAGGGTGTGGACCGTTCGCAACTGTGCTACGGGTGTGAAAAAGCGGGTCATCACAGAGCACAATGTAAAGACCTGACAACGTGCATGCTATGTGGTAAGGAGGGCCACAGGACCGGTCGGTGTACTGTTGCAAAATAAGATTTCTACAAATCAATTGCAATAGGAGCCGACAGTCATTGGCTTTATCGTGGGACACCGCTTTGACGGAGCGCTCAGACATCATTTTTGTGTCGGAACCTCCTTATGATCTTACTTCTGGAACAGGATGGCTAGTGGATGCGACGACAGCAGCTATTGGTTTTCCGGTGTCTGGGATCCCTATAATTAGCAGTGGCAGCAGTGACGGTTTTATATGGGCCGACCTCGGTGAAATCGTAGTATTTTCTTGCTACAATTCTCCAAATGCGGGAATAGATAATTTTGTAGTATTCCTAGAAAATCTTGCAGGAGAGGTTATGAGGCATAGAGGTTGTAAAGTCTTAATCGCTGGAGACTTTAACGCCAAAAGTCCCGAATTTGCGGGAACTGTAAACAGTCTAAGAGGGCGTCACCTGAGTGAGTATGTTAATACACTAGGGCTGACTTGTATAAACGGTGAAGATAAGACGTTCCGTAGACGAATGTCGTGTTCGGCAATAGATTTAGCCTTTACAACGAGTACTGATATTAACGACTTCTTTGATTGGAGGATTATTAATAAAGAGAGTTTATCGCACCATCTATTTATAGCATTTGAGTCCCGATCCAGGGAAATTTGTGTAATGTCGGGAAGGTTGATCGTCTCCAAAAAAGGATGCTTACGGTTTAGGGACAGAATAATCCTAAGACTTGCTGGCGATATGTCCCCCGAAGACTTTGTGGAACAAGTTCAAAAGGAATGCGGAAAAGCGGGGGTCTTAGTTTATCCCCGGAGGCAGCAACATGCTTACTGGTGGTCGCCTGATTTGGAACAACTACGGAAGGCGGCATGGAAAGCAAGAAGAGCCTACCAAAGATCGGGTAGGCAGAATGCTAGATTAAGGGATGCTGCGCGTGAGGTATACGTGGAAGCAAGGAATGCATATAATGCATCAATTAAAAGGGCTAAAGCCAGTTGCTGGAAGCGACTGTGTCAAGATATAGATGCTGATCCATGGGGCAGGGGTTTTAAAATTGTTACCAACAAGTTAGGGAAGAGATTACCTGTCTTAACAGACGATAAGATCCATCGTGTCGTTAAGGAATTATTTCCTCAGCAAGCGGATCCTATTCGGGAAGAGATTGTGGATAATAGCTTTGAACTTCTTGACGCTAGTGAGCTATTAATGGCGGTGAAAAGACTGAAGCTACATAAGGGACTCGGGCCAGATGG
Source organism: Lycorma delicatula (assembly GCF_047948215.1). NCBI lineage: Eukaryota > Metazoa > Arthropoda > Insecta > Hemiptera > Fulgoridae > Lycorma > Lycorma delicatula. Next base: position 41,967,491 of record NC_134455.1, on the reverse strand, counting down.
CATTCCAGCCGAGATAATCAGAATATTAGCAGAGAGGATGCCTGCAGAGCTTCTTAATATCATGAATAAGATCCTGAGAGATGGTTGTACTCCAATGCAATGGAAAGAGTCCAGGTTGGCCCTTAGCAAGAAACCGGGGACCGATGACTTACAAGTAGCATATAGACCTATATGCATGATCAATAACATCTGCAAACTCCTAGAGAGATTGTTGGAATTGCGGCTGAAAAATGCGATTGAAGAACACGGTGGCCTTTCTAACGCACAATTTGGTTTCCGTACGGGGCGTTCTACGGTGGGTGCTGTTAAGACAGTTATGCGTATGGTGGACGAAGCGGCATCGGGTACTTGGCGCACCAGGAAGATACCAATTGTGATATTGCTTGATGTGAGAAATGCTTTTAATTCGCTGAAATGGGATGCGATCCTACAAGCGTTGAGAGATAAGGATATTCCTGGATACCTAAGAAGAATTATCCAGAATTACCTGCAGGATAGGTTTGTTGTTTGTCACCAGGGTAGATCCTGCTTCCGCTTCAAAGTGACGTGTGGAGTGCCTCAAGGCTCTGTCTTGGGGCCACTCCTTTGGAATCTGGTCTATGACGGAATTCTCGGGCTGAGTTATCCTCTGGGTGTTTTCCCAGTGGCTTTTGCTGACGACCTGGCCTTGGTTGTTACTGGAAAAACTGAAGTAGAGGTATCGGAGAAGGCAAACGCAGCGATACGAATGGCAGAAGTCTGGATGTCTAATAAAGGCTTAAAACTTTCGCACGGTAAAACAAAATACGTAGTCACGACAGGTCGTAGGAGAATATCTGACATTCTAATTCGAGTAGGGGGTAATCTTGTCCAGCAACAGACTTCAGCCAAATATTTAGGGATCTGGCTTGACAAGAGGAGGAGTTTTACGGCACACGTGAATGAAATACGTAAACGAGCTGAATGCACGGTCAAAAATCTTAGCAGATTACTCGGTAATATGACAGGATCCAGAACTGCGAAGCGTAAGATTTACGCTCGCGTAGTTAATTCCATCTTACTTTACGGTATACAAGTCTGGGAAAGAGCTCTGCGTGCCGACAAGAACAGAAGAGCCCTTGAAGGAATTCAACGGCGCACGGGCTAAAGAGTGATATGCGCATATTCTTCAGTCTCCACCGAGGCAGTACTCGTAATCGCAGGAGTTCCTCCGCTTAAACAACTGGCGGAGATGCGAGTGAGTATAGCACGCGGACAACCTTCTAAAGAAGCATATGAAGAGATGCTGCGTAATCGGCAACATCGTTGGGATGTAGCCGACACGGGACGATGGACACATCGTTTGATACCTTTGATCCGACCGTGGATAGAAAGGAAGTTCGGGGACATAAATTACTGGATAACGCAATTTTTTACAGGGCATGGGTCGTTCAGGTCCTATTTATGTGCGAGACTAAGGGTAGATAACAACAACTGTCCTTACTGTGGGGCTTACGATTCCCCTGAACGTGTAGTATTTGAATGTAACCGTTGGACTGAAAGCAGGCAATCCTGTGTAAGACGTATAGGGCCATTATCTACGGAGAATGTGGTGGATAAAATGATACTTAACGAGGATAACTTTAATGTGATCTCGTCGTTTATAACCGCAGTTATAAAGAAGAAAGATGAGGAAGCTCGTCAAGAAGAAACCGCTCGCTGATGACGGCTTGTCGTAGGTGGAATTTCCACCTACGAAATAAAAGAGCTAACCGGTGAACTGACCTGCCGTGCCGGACATACAGCCGGCGGGCGGGGAGGCGAGCTAGAGTAAAGGACACTCCTCTGGCGCGAGTCAAACTTGATTGTAGATTTTGAGATGATATACATTACGAAAATGTAAAACGCTAAAAATAAATTTTTTGAACACGACTTACTAGATTTTAACTCCCGATCGATAAAGGCTAATAATTGTCGAGCGATGATAATTTCGGCGGGGTCTATATCCGCCTTAGCCCCCCGCTCGCTAAGCGGGTGATATATATATTGGACTACATCGTGGAAAATATCTTTATAATTCTTTTATGCGTTTATTAAAATATTCAGAATATTGAATTTTCCTACGGATGGTTTTTTTCTAAGAAAAACTGAATTTATATTTTGCACGTATAACCTAAGACGATTTGTGGATAAAATGTAAATATTTTATATAAATTTATTACTCGTTGTCTCATTATTACTTATGTTTTGTCTCATTGCTCTTTTTTATTATATAAAGAGAAATTCACGTGCCGATCAAAGTGTGTTTTATTTGTTTTGTAAAATTTATTTAGTTTTAGAATTTTAATTCCCAACTGTTGTAGTATATGAAAACGAAACTATTTCTCCTGGTAAAAAGTGACCCCTTTCGGTTTATGTAACCCTATACTTTTTGAGGTCGTGGAGATCAAAAATACTAAAATTATTGTTAAGAAAAACTTTGGGCGTGGATTTACGTATGTGTTTGGCCACTATTTGACTTAAGTATCAGGTGATGGTTTACCGCGCTCTCATTGAATTTTATGTGCTTGGCATATGGCATTAAAGGGGTTCATTCAAGTAAATTTTTGAAAAAAATTACGGTTAGGGAAATGGTGCAATTCAAAGAGGGTTGAACCTATTGAGAAAATTCTCCAATTTTTTTTCACGTAATTAAATGTTCTTTTTCTTACACTTACGTCCTATTTTAATAACTATTTGTATGTTATGATTAGTTTATTAATCATATAAAACCACAAAATAATTAGGTTAGTAATTATACGATATGTTGTACTTAATTAATTGTTCTTAAATTACCCTACGATTTATTAACAGAAAATTAATTAAATCGGCATTCTAAATCTAAAGTGTTTTTTTAAATCGGTAGTTTTAAAGTAAGTATTAAGTTTATTAGGTGTAACAAATATCACTCTCTTTTTGTGGAAATTTTTTTTTTGAAAAAATACATACATACACACACACACACATATATATATTCGTTATTTTTTAATTTTGTTCTTGCTTTACTGATTTCTAAAACAAACATCTAAAATTTATAAGTTAATAAAGGAGCTGTTACTTTATTGTAACTATTTCATCTCTGTTGTTTGTATTTGTTTTTCTGTGTGCTCAATATATATATATATATATATATATTTTATCATCATCCATGTACAATTTATATTACGTTTTCTTCTTTTTTTTTAATTTCTTATTTATTATTTATCTATATTCTACTACTTCATTTTGATTAAGTTTTTATTTTAACTTGTTTTCTAGTTAAACTACAATTGTTATCTTTTTTAAATACTCCATGTTCTCTGTGATTATACTTTTAAGAAGATATTATACGTTATTATCTAATAACAGTTTTTATCATCGGTTTGATATTAAAATTTTACTATATTCTCTTCGTATTTTAAATTATGAAATTAATAGTATGAATTGAACATTCTTGGCAGTGATGATCTGTTTAATACTTTTTCTAATTTTTCATAATTATTTAGCTCATCGCTTGTAATTATACGATTCGATGTCGTTTAAAATAAGGGATTTAACTGTATATCAGACTACGAAACTACTCCGTTCGGTATGATTCCTTGTTCAGTCGTTTCACGAAAATTAAAAAAATAAAATAAAATCGTACTTAGCTATGAAAGAAAGTCGGATGAATTTCTTTGGCGTTCGACTGACCTTCCATTTCATACAGAAATGGAAATTAAATTTTAAGATGATTAAGTTTTTCAAATTATCAATCGATCCTTTCCAGTTTTACGTTATATTTAAATGCGCCCTTCGTTCCTGTGAATTTTGTGTTTTGGAGGTGGAGCTTATTTTGTGTTTAGGAGGGATTTGGGGCGTCCGCATTTATTCTATAGGCGTTTCAGCCGTTTGCCTTATCGGACGGCTACCGGTTTGAAAACAGAGTTCTCGAGCAGGGCCCCGGGCGGATTTCTCGCAGCAGATGATAACTAGATCGCTGCGGAGCCGTAGGTGTCAGCAGCCTCGGTCTAGACCTATCGGTGTTCGACTTCTGACCGCGTAACCCAAAACGGATTGAAGATCTGTCCACAAAGGAGTCGCAAAGGAGTAATACGAGTGTCCTTGTCCCTAGATAAATTAATCCGAGAGCGTTAAGCTCTCTGCAGGTATTTCAAGTTCTTTTACCGACAGCCAGCCCATATCCCCTTGAGAAAATTCCCTCGTGAAATCGAAATATTTTTACCCGGGATGGAAGCAGGATAAGTGAATTTTTTTTGGATCGGTTTAAATAAATATCGTCTCGCCGAAACGTTTTTCTGTAGACCTGGAATAGTCGCCCCGGATAAACTTCCTAAAGGAGAACCGATGTCATTCACGAATTTGTACACGGCTTGTGGATGTAGACCGCCCGGTTTAAGTAAAAACCATGTAATCGGACTCCGGCTAATATTAAGTTTTAATAATTTTTTCTTATTTATTCCCGATTTTAATTCATTAAAATATCGAATTCAGGATTTTCGTACGGCGGTGGGGGACCGGGCCGTGAACCCTCACGACCAGAATAAGTGACGCTTTAAATACGGTATAAATTAAAATTATTTGTAATTTTTTGTCGATAATTCCGTAGTCGACGATTCGATTCGGTTCTAATGTAGATATCGTATTTTTATTTATTAAAAAATTTCAAGTTTAAAACTGATATTTGCTCGTTACATTAAAATACCTTTTCTTTTTTTAGGTCGCCTACTTGTGATTTTTAAAAACCGTTTCGGATTCGTTTAATGCTCTTCAAACAGACATTAAACATTTATATTTTTTGTATTTTAGAAAATTCCAAAACGGGTTCTGATTGTCGGACAAATCTCAGTCTGTATATTTTCTTTAATATTTCGTAAAATTATATTTAAAAACTCGCGATCGGGTATATTTATTAGAACAATCGTTTATTAGAATTATAGAAAGTAAGTTCAATTTGTTTCGATTTCCTATCGTTAAAATACATCGTAGAAATAAATTTAGGTTTACTCCTGAAAAAAAAATCAATTTAGTATTGAATTTTCTAATTTCTTTTCGCGAGTAATGGGAGCGTCTCCTGCGCATCCGTATTTGCTATCGATAGGCGCGCTTCAGTAGCGCTGAAACGACCTGTTTACATTCGCCGACGTGCGTGTGGTGTTTTCGGGATGTTCATTAGAACATTTTTTTTTTCTACGGACTTAATTCATTATTATAATGAATTTTTTGGTCGCAAATAAATGTCTATAATGATGATTTTAAAATTATTTTTCTGTGTTTATACTGTATTGTACGTATTTACTTAAAGTATACTAAAATAACTTTAAATTATCGAAGTACAATACAAGATAAATTTTAAGCGGCTCCGTTTTTTATATTTTAAGTTTGTCAATAAGAGATAGATGATAGATCGTTCATCGGTCGGTGGTATTAACGTGTTTTTATTTTACAGTTTTGACAACGGTGAAGGTCGGTTTTAAAAATTTGTCCGTCTAACTCGAACGTTAAATTTTTTAAAGTATTAATAGCGATTATATTATTTTCAGTTTTTTTTTAACGCGCGTCTTTGTACGAAAATAGCAAATTTATATTTCAGGTGGGCATGCGCTTGTGTGCGAGATAAGCTAAAGTTGAGTGTACCTTTTCTACATTTTTTGAAACAATATTTATAATTTTTTTTTCTGGTCGTTCAAATATTTGTACCTTTAGTGTTTCGTCTTAATTTGGAACACAGCCAGATTGTCGGTTGCTAATTACGTAATATATACGAGTATACGTATGCGCAGCGTTCACGTTAATGTCGGGAAGTAATAGTACCTCGTTCTCGTAATAGTACTCTTTTCCAATTTGTGCTCATCTTCCGACGAGGAATTTTAATAACCCATCAGAAATAGTGTATTCCGAAATAGATTTTCGACTCGAGATTGCTACAGGTTGTATTTACGGAATATCCACTCCAAATATTCGACTCCTTCGTTTATTAATTAATTAATTTATTTTTATTAGTGAAAACTCAGTCGATTAAAATTTAATCTAAATTGTTGTATCGATTATAATTTAATGCCGTTTTTCATTATAAAAAAAAAAAATCTTGTGTCTGTAGGATATCTTTTCTAATCTTCTGTAACATTTTGATGTAGTTTCCATCTAATAGCCGGTATGTTTATTTCGGTAAATGTTATTGTAATAAACGGTACAGACGTTAACCGGTGAAGAATATCTAATTATGTCTTATGGAATTTGTAATCGGTCATAACATCTCTAAAAAAAAAGATACGTAGTCGAAGCGAAATTAAAATTACCTACCTTGCGGTAGGTAATTTTAGGTAGATTTCATAAGAAAGCTACCTGTTGTAATGGGTACCGTGATTCGACTTCCGGAAAATGTTGACATATCTTCACGTTTCACATTCCCCAGACCCCAAAACCACAGTCAGTTCAAAAGTTTAAATACACACACACACACACACACACACACACACACACACACACACACACACACCCATATATATATATATTTCACTTTCTTGTGGCTATATGATAACTGCAGTAATTTTGCGCCAATCGATTTCAAATTGACTCATAAAATATAACGATCCAAAATCTCGCTCGACTTCGTTAATGGGAAAAATCGGGCCATGGGGGTGGAATTGGGGGGACTTTTCGAAAAAACACAATATTACTATAAATTTCTTATTAAGTAAAATATCGAATTCTTTTAAAATTACTACTATTCTTTGAATAAGGGCTAATACTTACCTAAGTAAAGATTTTTTATATCACCAACCATCGGCCCAGGGGGTGGAAAAAATGGGGTTTCTATGACCAAAAAATCATATCTTCCTTAATAGGCGCAGTACCGAATCGGTTTAAAGCGGTTGTAAGTCCTCTAGACATTATCTAAAACGTTTATCTGAAACAATTTTTTGATATGACCAACCCTTACGGCAAGGGATGTCCAAAATGTTGCTGAAATTGTAAGATGGGTCTTGTCGTTTACTAAACGCGTGAAACGTTTGTTCACTTGCAACTATTGTCGTATCGAGTAAATTTGAAGTTTTTCTTAACTTTAAGGTGGAAATCTTTTTTATCTTCTACTTAGCACCGGTGGAATCTAGATTCTAGATAGATAGAGATTTTTTTGCTACTTTTCTGTAAACTGATTTAAGCGATTTCAAGAAAAGCGACTAAAGTTAACAATAATAAAATTTTTTGTACTCCTCCTTTTGATGTTCGCGCCAAATCGGAAGAGTGAGATGTTAGTGTAGTAATTATATTAAATTTGAACGAGTTCAACTAGTGAAATTTAACGAATAATTGAGGTAGGTATTATTTAATTTTTTTTTACTACGTGATTTCGAAGCCAGGATTTCTTATTTCAATTTCAAAATTTTTATTTATATTAACGGTTAAGGTTGTCGGATAACTACAAAATACGCTTCCTGCATAAAAGAAAACGATACCGTTCGCCGGTAAAGTAAAAACTATGAAACCTATGTATGTTATTAGGAATGTGAAAAGTATTTCACAGAAACTACGTAAAATGGAGTTGTACAGAACTTGAGGTGAAGTTCCCGGCGATGCGTGAATATTTATTATTACTTGTCACGTACGTTTTTATAAAGGATAAGTCGATAGTTTTCTTTGTCGATTATTTTTAAAACGTAGTTTATTCGTTTCGGGTACAGGGTATACTAAATATTTTTACAAATATTCTTAAAGTTTGGCTTGAAACTATTTTGAACGGGAAAATTACTTAGGAATACAATAATGCTGTGCAACAACGGTAATGAGCGACATTAAAATATATTTTCAGATCATCTGTGTAGAATATGTTGTATATAATTTCAAAATTGTTTTCTTTCATTAAAAAAAAAATACTAACGACAACCAAATTATCAAAACGGGTGAATCAGGTGATGCGCAAAGGTCGACCGAAGGTTGTTTATTAAATTTATATTCCTAAAGTCAAGAAATATATACTTTTAGTAAAATTGAATAAAATAGCTTAAAAGAGATGAACCTCTGACGGCGCCCTCTACAGTTGCATTTTAATTTACAAACATACCGACACCTAAATTTACATTAAGGGAAATAATAATAATAGTAAATTAAATGTAACCGGTACAACGTCTTTGTTTTTGATATTTATTATTAATAAAATTTAATTTTATTTCCTGTCACACAAATCTGAAACCCGGTGACGCCATTCTGCCCGCTTCATCGCTATTGTCTAGTAGTTTTAATGCCTAATGATTTGTCAAATTTCCCTATGTAATGAACGTTGTAACCGCAGCAGCCTCCGCGAGTATTAGGATATTTCACCGTCTTTCAGACCGTTCAACGTTAGAGATGCGTTCCAGAACTTTGTTTTGATACCGTTATGACGTATTTAGTTTATCGTTGCTGGTAGTTGCCCAAAACCGAATGCTAATCGACTAAATATAAATATAAAATATTAGTTGTATAAAACGCGAACCTTATACCGAGTGATATGTAAGTATGGAAAGAGCTTTATACAGCGCATCTGAGAGGTATTTGGAAGCAGAAAGAATCGGTGTACTACATAGTTAAAAAAAAATTCATTACATTGGGTTTTTAATCTTTGTCCGCCATCTTGGATCCGCTGTATTGAATCAAACTTAATTTATTTTTAAATAGGAAGGTGGACGGACATATGACACGTGATATCGATTTAAAATTTGACAAGAAAAACAACGGTGAAACCCATTTTTCTGTTAATGCCTTCCGTTATCGAGTTATAACTATTCAAAGTTGCAACGACGGAAAAATCATGCTAACAATAAAACGAGGTAAAACGCGCTGCATGAACAATTTTATTGTATATTTATAACGCATACAGTAACGATTTTAAACATCGCTATAATAATGAAAATAATAAACGACGATTAATAATTAACAACACGACAAATTAAACCGATTTACTTTAAATATTACAGTATTTATATTGAAATTTTAAATAAATGTTTCCGATCATTACTCGCTAATGAAATACATTTTGAAAGCGTACCGTTCTACAATAAATGTTCAATACGTTTCCCCCTCTGCTGCTTGGCAGTGTGCTAGCCTCGAGTAATATTTCCGTTTATAACTTCTATCGTGTCTAGCGGTTCGCGAGCAGATTTGTTAATTATTTTTCTTTTCGATTCGTGAATGTCTGCAGGTGTTGTTTTGTAAACGTTATGTTTCAGGTACCCCTTAAAAAAATAATCCGAGTAGACAGGTCTGGAGAGCCACTCTGCGGCTCGTCTAGTACCTATCCAGCAATTTGGAAATTGCTTATTTAAAATTTACTGTGCCCTTAGATAATAACGAGGTGGTGCCGCGTCTGAAACCGTACGTTATTATTTAATTCTTGTCTGACGTTTTCCGGATATTTGGCAAACTCCTATCGGCTAATAAATTGCAGTTAGCATCTCTTGAAAGATTGTCATCTAAAATAAAAGGTCCTACAATACAATGGCCGACGATTCCCGTCCAAACGTTCACTTTCTGAGGGCGGTATGTATGAAGTACCAACATCCATCTGGGATATTATCGCTCTAATATCGACAGTTTTCCTTATTCATATGGCCGTTTAACATAAAAGTCGCTTTATCAATAAATATTATTTAATATTTTAGATTTTAGATTTGGAGTAACAGCACAAGGTGAAAAGATAAAGATGCTATAGTAAGATGATATAGTAATTCTTTTTTTTTTTTTTTTTATTTTTTTTTTTTTATTTTTTTTTTTTTTAGGGCGAAAAACACTTGCGCGTTATCATCGCCTGGAATCTTTTTTTATATAAAAAATAAAAGGATTTAAAACTATTCTAAAAGATGAATAAAACTTACGACTAATATCAGAGGTAAAAACTAATATAAAATCAAGAGTAAATAGAATTTTACAAAGTCCAAGATGGGTGTAAAGGGCCCATTCTTGGATAACTAAAAACCATAAAGGGTCTAATATAAAACTTAAAACTAGGTTAAAAACTAAAATAACAAAATTAAGTAAAACTTAAAACTAACACTAATTATATAATTAAAAAGGAGAAATAAAGCATAAAACTAACATTACTGAAATCTTACGACTAATATCACAGAGAGTCTTTAAAATATAAAAAAAATAACTATATAAAATTTAACAAATTCCGATAAGGAGTGTAAAAGGCTCCTAATCGGATAAAAAAATCAAAAACTCAGAAAAAAAGAAACTTATTAAAAACTCTTACCGCATTAAAAAATATACGCAACGATATTAAATTTTTTGCATTAACCCAGCACTACCAAGAAATAAAAACAACCGGGTTAAAATTTCATTATCATTGCACAAGACACCACGGATGTTTCTGGGTAGATTAAATTTACGACGCAACGCCGCATAACATATGCAATCCACGAGTATATGGTGCACAGTCATGGGGCAGTTGCATCGTGCGCATAGGGGTGCTTGTCCTCTTATCATCAGGTAATCGTGTGTGATCCCCGTGTGTCCTATCCGCAATCGACAAAGGACTACTTCCTCACGCCGAGTTTTTCTGTATGAGGAGTCCCATGGTAACACAGAATCTTTAATCTGTCGGAGTTTATTATCAACGGTAGCCGTCCAGTCACCTTGCCACCACGCTCTCATTGATTGTTTTACACAATTAATAAAATCAGAGGTAGCAATTCGGTTGGTGAAAGGAGGCTGATTACATGCTTCTTTGGCAGCAGAATCTGCATGTTCATTACCTGGAATCCCTACGTGGCTAGGGACCCGGCAAAAACTTAATTCTGTGTTGCGATTATTCAACTCGGCGATTGCGTTATAAATTTCAATGACGATAGGATGTTTAGAATAAAAATTTTTTAAGGCGTGGAGAGCGCTACACGAGTCACTGCAAATAAGAATTTTTCTATATTTAGGGTTAATGATGTTTAGAGCCTTATTTATAGCGTATAGTTCAGCGGTAAACACACTCGTAATAGCGGGTAGACCAAACATATAAGTTCTCTCATTAACAACAAAAGCACACCCAACTGTATCGTTTTGTTTAGAACCATTAGTGTATACAACCGCGTCTGGTTTCATCTTGGAGAGAACACACTGAAACATCTGCTGAAAGACAATAGATGGTGTTGATTGTTTATTGTATTTAGTCAGGTCAAAATTAAAATTTATGAGGTTTATTCTCCATGGAGGATATGAGCAAGGGTACAAGTCAGGTCAAAATTAAAATTTATGAGGTTTATTCTCCATGGAGGATATGAGCAAGGGTACATAGGAAAGAATGATGGTGTGTCAACATTTATATGCTGCAGCAGACGCCAGGTACGGACACCTACAGGTGCAGTACGACGTGGATGATCCTCATATTTTCCTAGATTAGGATTTCTAAAGACCGACTCAAGAACCGGGTGATTTGGCTGTCCTCTGAGACGAGCAAAATAAGATAATAAAAGCTGGTCTCGTCTATCCCAAAGTGATGGTTCACCACAGTCTACAAGTAAGCTTGCGACAGGACTTGATCTAAACGCGCCTGTGGCAAGCCGAAGGAAAGCATGATGTACACTATCCAGCATTTTAAGCACGGTTTGACGAGCTGAAGAGTAGGCGACACAACCGTAATCTAAACGGGAGCGAACAAAGGAATAGTAAAAACGTATCGTACATGATCTATCGGCTCCCCGGTTGGTGTTAGTAAGGACTCGCATCATATCTAGAAGTTTGGAACATTTTGTTTTCAATTCTTTTAAATGTTTGACCCAAGTAAGACGGCTATCAAAAAATAAACCTAAAAACTTGACGTAAGTAGAGATAGTAATAGTCTCTCCGTTCAGAAAAATTTGCGGAATAGAAGGGTTTCGTAGCCGAGAAAAAACTACACATTTTGTTTTTTCGGATGAAAATGTGAAACCAGTAATCCTGGACCAAGCTTCAAGGTGAGATATAGTGTTCTGCAGTAGTCTCTCTGCTGTAGGTGCCGAACGGCTTGCAATGTAGATAGCAAAGTCGTCAGCAAATAGAGAGCATGAGACAGGAGCCTGCACACATTTGTAATATCGTTTATGGCTACAGAAAATAAGGTGGCACTTAATACACTACCTTGGGGCACTCCATTCTCCAAGATGACACTATCTGAGAGCGAATCATCCACACGAACACGAGCCGTTCGGTGATTTAAGAATCCCCGGATAAAAGCAAGCATATTGCCCTTGATTCCCCATTCTTTGAGAGTGTTAAGAATACCACGTCGTCAGGCTGTGTCATACGCCTTTTTTATATCGAAGAAGATAGCGACGAGGTGCTGCCGATTTAGGAAAGCGTTTTGTATGGCTGTTTCTAGTGACAGTAAATGGTCAATAGAAGATCGTCCTTGTCGAAAACCACACTGTTCTGGAGATAGAAAGCCATGTTTCTCCAAGTACCATGTAAGTCTGCGGTTTACCATTCTTTCCATTATTTTACACAAAACGCTTGTTAATGAAATAAGGCGATAGCTTGAGGGGTTCGTCTGGTCTTTACCAGGTTTTAGTACTGGTATAATAAATGCTTCTGACCAGCCGGGTGGGAAGACTTGTTCGGAGAATAAACCGTTGAAAATATTCAAAAGTTGTTGTAGTGCCGAATTAGGAAGGTGTGAAAGCATGGAAAGGCGAATGTTGTCCGGTCCAGGGGAAGTGTCCCGTGAATTTTTAAGTGCATGTAACAATTCTTTAAATACGAATGGAGTGTTTAATTCACCAACCGAATCACCAATGTTTAACGATAATACTTCTACTTGTATCTTGTACCGTTGAAAATCGTTATTATATGATGAGGTGAGAGACACCGAGCGGAAAGATTTTGCTAGACTATTTGCCACTTCCGAGGATGATGAAAGGAGTTCTCCTTCATCAATAAGACCGAGAATAGATTGTTTCGGTGATCCGAAAATTGCACGAATTTTCTTCCATACAGTAGACGTGGAAGTCCATGAATTCCTCTTAGCGTCCAAGAATACTCGACGGCACACCGCTCTAGCCCTGCGGTATAAATTTAGATGTTCTGTTGTAGGCCTACGATTAAATTTACGTAGTGCCTGCCGTCGATTCCTAATAGCATTTTTGCAATCATCGTTCCACCATGGAACGGAAGGACGTCTAGGATTACCCGATGTTTGTGGGATATATCTGTTGGCATTCTCAAGTATCATGGACGTAAAAGAAGAATACTGGTCGAGGATGTTCGCTCCATCGTCATACTGAGATTGGAATGCTTTATGGTATCCGTTCCAATCTGCCTTTTCAACAATCCATCTCCGTGGCCTTCTTTTAATCTCGCAGTCTACACCGAAACTAATAATAATTGGTCTATGATCACTGCCGTGAAAGTCATCACAAACAGACCAATTAAAATGAGGGAGTACATTCGGTGAGCATATGGAAAGATCAAGGTTAGATACAGTACCAGTTGATAAGGACATGAATGTGTGTGATCCATTATTCAGTAGGCAAAGGTCAAAATCTTGTCTCAATCTGTTTATCATATTTCCTCGAGTGGAGCAGAAGGTTGAGCCCCAGGAAATATGATGGGCATTGAAGTCTCCTATTATTAACGATGGAGATGGTATTTGTGTGAGGAGATTTGAGACATCTAAAGCACTGAACTCAGTGTTCGGTGAGAGATACAGATTGCAGATATGCAATTTGAAGGGAATAGTGACCTTTACTGCAATAGCAGGAATGACAGTGGTTAGTTGAATTCTTGTAGCTGACACCCCATTCTTCATGAAAATCGCTACTCCACCACTCTCCCTACTGTCTACTAGGCAGTCGTATCTCTCGCAGAAGTATCCTCTAAGTGTAATTCGGTCATGTTGTAGAAGGTGAGTTTCTTGGAAACACATGATTAGTGGATCATGTGTGTGCGCTAGTACTCTAATATCTTCAATGCGGGACCGAATACCTCTAACATTCCACTGAATAATGTTCATAAGTGTAAAAAATAAATTTCGGGAATTATATAAAAATTAGTTGTACGTGATTCGGTTTTTCTTTTTTGTATTTTTTATTTTAAAGAACTCCGATGCCCTAGGGTCGGGTGGTTCTTCAACCATATCCTCCAGTATATGAGGTGATGGTGGAGGAGATTTATTTGAATGGGATGCTGTAGTTGACATCCCAGAAGAGATAGTTATGTGGGTTCCCTTTATGGGGAGCTTATTAGGTAGGTGGCTTACTGCCAGCTGTGATAGTCGCTATTCGTGGCGGTACGACTTTGGGAATAGGAACTTTCGTGTGTATCATACTGTTTGATTCACTAGCTGCGACGGAGGACTTTTTATTCATTTTTGTCAGCTCTGAGATAGTGGCTGTAAGTGAAGCTACTTGATCAGATAGCATCTGAACAAGTTTTTTAAGCTCATTGCAGGATCCGCACTGCTGATTATTAGCATTTGTAGGAATTTGTTTAGATGTAGCGGTGGTAAAAGATACGTCTGGTTTAACCAGGTTCCGTGAATTGTTTATCTTTTTATATTCTCTACGTGCAGCCGGAAAAGATAGTTTTTGCTCCGTACAGATTTTGAGAATTGCCTTTTCTTCTTTAAAAGTTGGGCAATCTCGGGAGCGGGCTGTATGTGGACCACTGCAGTTTGCGCATTTTTCACTTTCTTCACAGTTAGTGTCATTGTGACCTTCTTTAGAACATCGAGCACAGATCTCCGTTTTTGTACAAGATGTTGTAGTATGACCAAAACCTTGGCATCTGAAACATCGCCGTGGGTTGGGTATGAATGGTCGTACCCGAACCGAGAGGTAACCCACTTTAATCTTCTCTGGTGGAACATGGAGATTGAATGTTAATATAAGAGACGGTGTCGGTTCTTCTGTTCCGTTCTGCCGTTTCATTATACGTTTCACTTCAACAACATCTTGGTGGCAAAGCTCATCGACTATTTCCGAGATATCTATATCTAGAAGGTCTCTACAAAAAATTACACCTCGGCTCGTATTTAACGTTTTGTGGCATTCTGCACTGATATTTATACCACCCATATTACGGAGACGTAAGATAGATCGACTCTGTTCGTCGTTGAATGTTTCAACCAGAATCGATCCGTCGCGTAATTTCCTGATATTCTTCGGGGAGCCACTTGCACCTGTTATGGTTTTCTTAATTAAGAAAGGTGAAACCGTTTGAAGGGAGCCACCTTCCTGACTATTTCTGAGAACAACGAATCTAATATTTTTATATTTCGATTCTAAGAAATTCTCTTCAGTAGGACTTTTATCCTCGTCAGACGAAGCTGATCGAGGTCTCTTCGCAAGACTTAATTTGGTGGTTTTTTCAGATGGACCACCAACCATCATTGTGTTTGTTGTTGGAACTGAAATTTTGGTCCCACGAGTACCGGCGAAAAATGGACCACTCCAGCAGAGCGCACGCGTACTGGAGCTAGAGCTAAGTACAACTGGGTTCGCCCTGGTGCCCAGAGGACATCGTTCGAGACTCACTACGTAGAGCCATTCACCCATCGGCACGATTTGTTCCCACCTTGGGTTACGGTTGCGTTTCGTAAGATGTCGCAACACCACCTAGTGTAAATGTAAGAAATATCAGTGTAGGTTGTTGTTGTGTAATTGTGTATGTGTGTATGTTGTAATTTATGTAGTGTTCTTGGTATAGTATATGTGTAAAATGTAAAGTGTTCCGCAGCTCATTGTATAGCGGGAAGGAAAGCTGCGGAGGCTAGGCCCGTGGGGACGCCAACCCCCAAAGTCCTAAAGAATAAGACTCCCCGTCGGGGATATAGTAATTCTAGCCGACAGTAAAAAGGATCTAGAAGAAACAATGAACGGCATAGATGAAGTCCTACGCAAGAACGATCGCGTGAAAATAAACAAGAACAAAACAAAAGTAATGAAATGTAGTAGAAATAACAAAGATGGACCGCTGAATGTGAAAATAGGAGGAGAAAAGATTATGGAGGTAGAAGAATTTTGTTATTTGGGAAGTAGAATTACTAAAGATGGACGAAGCAGGAGCGATATAAAATGCCGAATAGCACAAGCGAAACGAGCCTTCAGTAAGAAATATAATTTGTTAACATCAAAAATTAATTTAAATGTCAGGAAAAGATTTTTGAAAGTATATGTTTGGAGCGTTGCTTTATATGGAAGTGAAGGTTGGACGATCGGAGTATCTGAGAAGAAAAGATTAGAAGCTTTTGAAATGCGGTGCTATAGGAGAATGTTAAAAATCAGACGGGTGGATAAAGCGACAAATGAAGAGGTATTGCGGCAAATAGATGAAGAAAGAAGCATTTGGAATAATATAGTTAAAAGAAGAGACAGACTTATAGGCCACATACTAAGGCATCCTGGAGTAGTCGCTTTAATATTGGAAGGACAGGTAGAAGGGAAAAATTGTGTAGGCAGGCCACGTTTGGAGTATGTAAAACAAATTGTTAGGGATGTAGGATGTAGAGGGTATACTGAAATGAAACGACTAGCACTAGATAGGGAATCTTGGAGAGCTGCATCAAACCAGTCAAATGACTGAAGACAAAAAAAAAAATATTATTGAATTAGAAAAATTTGTGCCTACGTTTAATTTTTGCATTTTAAAATCGAAATACTCAACTCGGGGATCAAAATCATCTTTCGAAAATTCTCACACCAAGTGTAGCTTTTAAGGGTGAAATTTATTTGTTTTAAGCATTTTTTGAACCGAAAAATAACTGATGTCATGTCTGGCAACAGCTTTCCGAATCGATGAATGAGGGTCTTCAACAAAGGTCTGCGATACATCTAATGACTTTGCATCATTTGTGACAGTTATTGTTCTACCGGTGCGAGGACGATTCCTTACAGTACCGATTTCTTCAAATCGCTGTACTGTCTTGATCACAATCGATTTACTTACCCTTACCGGTTCTCTGGTTGAGGACATCTATTATTAAATAAAACACATACTCTTGTAAAGGCCGAATTCTGTCACCGTACCCGTACATCATCAACAGCGTTATTCTTTCGGTTTCACTTAAAAAAGAAGGCGTTGTTATTTGAACATTTAATACTTAAGAAAACTAAATAAATGAACGAGGAAACTAATAATAAAACTTTCACCGAAAAATAAATATGAACCGTTAGGCCTTCAACTTAATTTTTACTAGCGCTATCAAGTTTTACCATTACAGGTACGTTAATTTAAAAAGATGAAACTACGAGTTAATAAGTCGCATTGTTTCAACGTAACGCATTATTGTAAATTAACAGTCGATCGACTCGACTAAATTTTTTATACATCTTTTAATTAAGTATTTACAGTCGATGTATTTCATTTACGATAAGTAACAAATATCAGCCGATATTAACAGCGGAAGTTAATTTTTATTTAGAAAATAATATCGGATTACACAGCAGTTTAGTTTGTTATCAAGTTTTCAAGTCCGTTATCGTATCCATTATGAATGTAAAATGCAATTTCATTGCATTTTACATGCGGTTCATGCAGCGCGTTTTACCTCGTTTTATTAACACTATTTTTCCGTCATTACTTCTTTTAATGGTTATAACTCGATTATGAAGGCAGAAAAACGGGTTTCACCGTTGTTTTTCTCGTTCAAATTTTAAATCGAAATCACTCGTCAAAAAAAATTAAGTTTGATTCAATACGACCGATCGAAGATGGCGGACAAAAATTAAAAACCCACCAAACTGTAGATTTTTTTTAACTATGTAGAACCCCATTTCTTTCTACCTCCAAATACCTCTCAGATGTGCAGTATTAAGCTGTTTCCATACTTAAATATTACTCCGTGTGTGTATACCTGGCGTTGTTCGGGGTCATAATTTCTTCGTTGGCCTACCCGGTTTTTTTTGTAGTTTTTTTATTTTTTACAAAAATTGTGACAAACTTTCCACAAAGTAAATCTCCTTTTCATTCCTTCTTGTTGAATTTAACCGTTCAAATCAGCCTAATCTCATTGAATTGAAGAAAAGTAGTTAGAAAACCGATTAAAAAGTGAAAACGTTTTATAAAAATTAAAGATAACACATTTTCTCATTCCTAAAAGTTTTAGTTTCTACTTTGTAATTATCTTTTTCCTTATTTTTTAAGATGGTTAAAAAAATACTACCCATTCTCACATCTCAGCAAGGTTTGTGCGTGGTAGTTCTTTTTACGTTATTTCTTGGCTGTCTTTTTCTTATTTTTATCATGATTGAAGTTTCTCACCACTTTCTTTTAAATGCCTTTTATTCATTCTGAAATTGCTGATAAACCAGACTAAAAAATAATACCTTTTGAATTCCCTTTAGATTTTCCTTTTTTTGAATTCATTGCCAGATTAATTATTTATAAGTTGGTTGGGAGTATTTTTCATTTGTTGCTATTTGTAACAAATTGAAAATTAATTGGTCATGTTGTATTTATGATTTCATTTTTATAAAACAGTATTTATGTTTTCATAATGTAAACACATTACTGTATTAATTAGTGCTGCAGTCTATTGTTACAAAAATAGATGTATGCTTCAAAATTTATAATTGTTAGGATTGAATAACATTAGAGACAATAGACTGTTTTGTCCAGACCATCATCTGCATCAACTTCGAGTGGTTATTTACATATGCATTTAAATTTGTTTTATCTTATTATGACATCTTATCAGAATGTTTATAGCGATGAAATCTGTGAGTATATAAAAATTATGAATATTATTTCAATCTGTAGTAGTTTTTGAGAAATTGGGTTAAAAAAACCCCAAATTACTCAACAAGGGTGTGAGATAAATAAAGAAAAGTTAGAAAAATTCAAATTTTATTTACTACATGTGTCAGAAAAGTACTTATTTGATGTAAACAAAAACCAAATTCTTTTTTGGTGATGTGAAAAAATTTGTAAAACAATTTGCTGTTAAAAAATTAAAAAAAACTGGAAATTACACAATTGTAAAATAAAAATAAATAAGTAAAGATTACATAGAATATAATATTTTAATTAATGACAGAAATACAATAAATTATTTGAAAAATTATTATTTCTAAATTGGCAATAAAATAACAGCTGATCAACAATGCACAATACTGTATTACTGTTTAAATCATTCTGTAAGGTATATTAAGTATATTGGGTACTGTGAACGTGCTTTGTTAGCAAAAGTTTTGATTGGTTTGCCATTGAAGTAATGACATTCCTATTTACAACAGAGGAGTACGCTGATATAGTATTCATTTTGGTTGTGTGTAATAGTAATGCTACAGGTACTGCAGTAGAATATGAAATATGGTTTCCAGATCACAGGATTTCAGATCCCAAAACAGTTAGTGCAACTTTGAATCTTCAGGAAACAGGTTCACTATCTAGCAATTGTACCAGCTATGAATGATCTGTCCAACACGATGCTGTTATTGATGAAATTATTAGCGATTCAGTTCAGCGCAATCCAGGTGTCATTACATGACGTCTTTCTAAATATTTATTTTCCATTCGAAGGTTTGGAGGACACTTAAACAAAACATGTTTTATTCTTATCATAAACAGCTAATTCAACATCTACATCCAGGAGACGGTTCACTTCGCTTGGAGTTCTGCAACTGGTGGAATACAAATCGACAACTCTACAATCACGTTTTGTTTACCAACGAGGCAAATTTCAAGATTATATCAACAACTTAGCAATGAACATACATGGGCAGAAATAAATTCTCATGAAAGAGTGGAAGACAATTTTCAACAGCGATTTAGTGTCAATGAATGGTGCAGCCTTCTTCACAATTAGCTGTTTGTACTGTTCACATGGTCAATTAAATGCTGAGGTCTACTTGTACTTTCTTCAAGAAGAATTGCTGCAGCTGCTTGAAGATGTTCCTCTAGTCTCCGCTCTTCTGTTGTGCCATTTCCACTCACTAAAATCATTTCCCTGAGAAATGGATCGATCATGGAGGTTCACATGCCCAGCCACCAATTATGGATGAAAAATATTATACATAAAACAAAAATTTATTCTCGTGAGGAATTAGTTGTCTACATTACGGATGCACATTTGGAAGAACTAAAAACAGTACAGAAGCAGGCCAAGAAATGTGTGAAAATGGCGGTCTCATTTTTCAACTTTTATTATTAACTGGTATGTATAATGCAGTTTAGTTTAGTTCACTGTTTCTAAATAAAATTTTAATTTTTCTAACTTTTCTTTGTTTTATCTAACATTTCTTAAACCATTTTGTTCAAAATTAAATTGTCAAAAAATTTTGTTTAAAAGTTTTTCATTTATTACCCATTTAAACAAAGTTACTGTATGTCAAATATAAAAAAAAAGGAGTTTTTACTATAATTTATTGGTTTTCACCCCAGATTTCTCAAAATCAACTGCATATAAGGTACTGGAATCTATTTTATTTGATTTTCCATGTCAAAAACTATAAGAAATTACTGATTTGACTCCTTAATTAACATCCTAAAACTTCAATTCAATCTCATTTCACCATTATAGCTGAAATCCGAGCAAAGTTTTTCACTAGCATAACTCGCAAACAAAGCATTTAGGACATATATTTATCAGAAGTATTTACATTATTTTCATGAGTAGAATAGGTTATGAAAGTCCCAGCAGAACATTGTAATACAACCTATATATATATATATATATATATATATATATATATATATTTACATGCTGATTCCAAATTCCACGGCAATCTCTCTGAAGATAATTCTATAGTCAAAAAATAAGAAGAGAAGTTGATGTAAATGTAGGTCAGAAAACAGTTCGTTAGTGTGGCTCAAGAAACATTTAGCACAATTAGGTTTTAATTCATGTAATTCTTTTTTTGTCTATCTCTTCATTTTTTTTTCAATTCATCATGTATCCATCTTTACTAATTTGTAGTCAGCACAATGTCTCTTGCTGGTCCATAATAACAATAATTTTGGAATCTCTGGATAACCTTATGCAATTCATCTGATGTCTCTAAACATCTCTTGGTCTCACCCATTTTAATTTTATCCTACTATAATTTTACATATTTTTATTTATTTTTTATTTTTTGTTGAGTTTTTACAATTACTCATTTACATACAAATTTCTGCAAACTTAGTTTCTCTTTCAGTCTTTGGTCTAGTCAGTGATCGTTGATTTGTTTGCCTCACTTTACTATTATGGCATTCCAGCCCCCCCTCCATTGTTATTAGATTTTTATCACATTTTATATATTGACTATATCATCAATTTCTCATACATCTATTCAACTTCTTTTGGAGAAGTTATTTAGATCTATGTTAATATTCTATAATCTAATTAGTAATCAAAGATTCTATTTTCCTTGTTACCTTCTTTGTTTCTAAACTACCCAATTTTATGATTTTCATTTCCCATTTTTAATTATCTACCCTACTATTCGTTTTTAAACTTCTAAGATTTCAATCGCTAATTGAAAGTTCAATATAATGCTTAGGTTTTCCAAGAAAATGTTTTCTGAAGAAAATACTTATCTTATAGATATTAAAGAAAAGAAACTGAGAGAAATAGTTCCATAGAAAATACAGCTGTAGTTTTTGATTTTTTTTAACCTTGCAGTATTTGAAATACTATGTGTTTGTTATTGAGATTGTACAGTAACACTATCTGCTTCTGAAAGACTTGCAAGTTCCTGCACTAACAATGTTTCTTTAATTCGTACTACACCTTTATTTAACGTCTTAAATAAAGTTTTAAAATTATTTAAAAGTTTTGGAATTTTTTATTCATACTGGTGGTCAATGCTGTAGACCACTAGCATCATTATTTTCTTCTCTTTAGGTACTGTGCTTTGCTGTATGTTACACTTAACTTTCCTAAAGTACCTTTCCTAGAGAAATAGAAGATAAAAACTGCATCAGTCATGTACATTTTTATACACTAGCAGGGAATTAAAAAATCTTATTGACAGTGTTTTAGTGTATTTAGATTTTGTGCACTTTTGTCACTGTGTGATGGATCAGGAATTTTATTTATATGATATACACCTACTCTATTATCGATATATGAAACTAGTACCAAATCTATATTTTTTCCTTGATGTTGTTCAGTTTTTTTTTTATAGGTGATTTCTTTTTTCCAGGTTAATTGGAGATAATTAGCTGTAGGAATTATTAATAAAATGAAAAATGTGTTAAAATACAGTCATGAATACCAATGGTGGATTCTGTTTCCTATGTTATATTAATTTCATTTTTCTTTCTGTATTTATAAATCAATTATTTTTATTATATTGTAGTATTAATTATTTTATTTATATTTAAATCTCAATATTTTTTTGTTTTGTTAATTTAATGTATGGCAATATTTTTTTTTTTTTAGAAGTAATTGATTTTAATATTATTTTAACCATTAACTTTATTATAAAAAATCATTGTATTACTTCAATGTATGCAAATTTTATCCTATTTTAATTGATTACATTGCAGTTATGTATTTACAATATTTATTTGTTTACCCTTATTTTTAACATTAAAATACTTCATTTAGTATTATTAATTTTCCTAAGATGTCGCTAGATATCATTTTTTTATAGTCTTGAATTAATTTTTATTAAGAATAATCATTTATTTGTTATTTCAGGAAAAGTATTACTTTTATCAGTCTCATTTTTATAATTAGAACTAGTTTTTTATTCTTTTTATTTTTTCATATAGCTCATCCAAAGATTATTGTATGCGCACCAATAGGAGGTCATCCTTTACATAGCAGTTATGTTAACATTGTATTTGTAATACATCACCAAAGAGCATATGGTACAGATAAGGTAGCTGAAAAAGAAGGAATGTTTTTATGTAACTTTTTTCATAGTAAATGATAGAATTTTATCTACTTTATTTATTTTACTAGAGCACTGAAATTTATACATTTTTTTTTACATAAAAAATATGTATTTCGTATAAAATTTAAAAATATCTAAAGGTTTACTGTATTTAATTTACTGTAATTTAATTTTGTTATAGTATTTCAATACAATTTTATGTACGATACATTATTCATATACAATTTAAAGATCCCATATTTTCATTTAACTGATATATATAGAGCAGTTGAGTATTAAGAAATTCATTTTTAAGTGGAAAAGGAAATGGAATAATTATCTGAAAATTTAGCATGTATGTTATACAGGGTTGAGTTCATGGATGAGAATGAAAGTTTTTAAGTTAAAAGAATTTTATTTATTTGATTAAAACATTACTTAACTAGAATATTTTAGCGTGCGGTCAATAATTATCTCAATTAACTCATTAATATTTAATTAGCTTCTGGTTACATAGAATACTTTTTTTGCTATTTTGTCAAATGATCTTGGTTGTGAAGTTGTATTTAATGTAAAATTTTTCTTAGGTGAACTTCAAATTTTCTTTTTCAAGTTTCTACATTGATAACATCATATATTACAATGCAAAACAAATGAGTTAATTAAAATCGAGGTGATGGTATTTTATTGTGATTGCTACTGGTAAATGTTTAAATGATGCTATTGCATATAAATATTGATAATCACAATCAAATATGCTTTATTGTGTGGTTTTTGATCTTTTAATGATTGAACATTAAAGTTAAAATTTTTATTAATTTTTTTTTTCTACTAAGGTCATCATAATTTTTTTATATTAGTATCAATTAAATACTTTATTATTAATGTAATTATCTACCTTTCTTAGCTTTGTCATAATCAAATCACATGTTGAAAAGCTAAGAAAGGTAGATAGATAATTGTAATGAATATAAAAATTAAACATCAAAATTATTGTGATTTTTACTTGTAAATCAAATATCAAAACGTTGTAAATCTTGTTTGTGACAGCTGATCTCTTTGGAAGACTGGTAGAGTATTACCCTTTCATTTGAGAGGTGTGTATTTAAATTCCACAACTAGCATTTTTTAAAATGAAGAATTTTTATAAAATTTCTACACCATATTTTCCTGTACAAGTTTAAGCACAAATATGATTAAATCAATAATAAGAGATAAAGATGAATCAGATATTACATAAATTGATATCATAATTCTGATCTCAGTTTAACATTCTGCAGAATTAGGTGATGATGAAATCTGTGATACACTGTTCTTTTTTGTAACGAATCATTATTTGAATCTTTTTTGTTATTTGTTAACAAGTTATTTTTAATCAGTGTTAGTTTTTTTTTTTATTTAGAAATAATAAAAACATTTCAAATTCAATTTTTTTATTAAAAATAAAACAAAATTACACATTAAAAATACCTTACTGCAGTAGCATTATCAGCAGAATAATATGCAATATTTGTTCACTTTAGTTTGATTTTGGATATTTCTTATCCCACATATTCACAAAAATATCATTCAATCATGATGAAGTGTATTCCCCAGCACTTCTTATTTCAGTTCTTAACTGTGGTCCACATAATTTCAACCAACTGAATATGAGCAAGTTTAACAGGGTCAGCAGGCAGTGATTAACCACTGTTTGGTATACATAATGACTTCCTAATTTTTGATACGGTCTCCTCCACTTATCATTTATTATAATCGTTCCAGATGCAACATGTTCCATTATTAATGGCAGTAATGTAGACATCGATCAATTTACCTTCAAAAAGTACCAAAGAAGATTGGCTTGTTCCCTCCTACATATTCTACTGAATACCAATTAATTTGGTAATACATGACCTCGGTTTATTTACATCTTGAAAAACAAGATTCCTTGATCTTGATGTGGATATTGGATCCTCCAATTTCTTGTGGATTATGAATAATATGACATCTTCACAAACCTCATGTAAATATGAATTTGTCATCCATAGTGTTCTGGTTTATATTGAATTCATTCTCGCAGAATTTCATGGTAGTATTCTTTTTGTACCATAGATAAATAAAATTATCATATAATTTAAATTAAAATCTGCCAGAAACATATCCATTCAAAGTAATTTCTTAGTACAGAAATTTCATTTGGTGCACACCCATCTGTGTCAGTCAAGATGTCCAATAATTTCACTATAATTGAAATATTAATGATTTAATAGAGTATTTATTCATTCTAAAGGTAAGTGTTTATCATGTCTCTATAATCTTATTTTCTACGTCTTCAATTTTGGTATTTTTCTTTTCCGTGTCTCTCAACTTTGTTTTTGTTTTATTTTTTCAAAATAGCCCATATTTTTTTCACTATTCTATCTTTATTGATACTTCTTTTAATGTGAACTTCTTTTCTTGAGTGTAGTTAACCTTTCAATTTTATTGTTTATATTTTTATTCTTCATTTACTGTAATCGGTTCTAGAATCTTCCTTTCTTTCTTTTTAAATTTTCTTCACAGCCAACTACTCTTTTTTTTGTAAACATATCACATATATTGCTTCCTCTGAGCATTATTCATTGAAGAAAATGCCCAGTTTTATGTTCCCTGGGCATAATTACCTTGGACCAGAGCAACCTAGTAGATAATGAGAAACCTGTGGATATATTATGATGAAATTACGATGAAGCATGATCTCGTGTATGAGAATGCGGGATATAAGAAGGATGTGCAGAAGGCAGACAGAGGCGATTAGAGAATTTGCGTGGATGAGCTCAGGAGTGGCAACTGGCCTACGCCAGTTGCCCAGTGCTGTTGGAGCTGCTGGGCTCTCGACCAAGTATGCGGTGGAGTCTGTAGTTGGCGTGCAGTATCTGAGGATGAGTGGTGGATATAAGGTCAACTATGAGGACCTTGACTGAGAAGACAGGCCAAGAGCTCGGAGTGCGGTGTTAGAAGAGGTGAGAAAGGCTGAAGGTGGAAAAAGAAAGGCTAAGATAGACAAGCTGTTTACACACGACATTATTACTAGTGGGTTTATGAACATTTATTATAGTGTGGATTTATTCTTTTAGGATGAGTGTTGAGATTCTTGGGGATTGTAACTTGAATTTTTGTATGGAGTTTATTATCTTGGGGCTGACTAAAAAGGCTGTCCCAAACTGTGGGGCATTTTTCACCACTCACTTCCCAGGTATACCTTTGTTCATGTGTTTAGTGTTGGGGCATTCCAATGCTTCCAATCGCATGTTATCTTCTAAGTGGCACCCACTGCATCCAAATGCTGCCTTCTCTGATATCTGGACTGCATCCAAATGCTACCCCTTCTCTGAACTCTGGTGGTGCTTGGTTCAGCCGGTGGAGTATGCCTTAAAAGACTTTTCATGGTTGACTGCCAAGGTGTCACCTGTAGTGAGACTAGGTCCTGAGTTATAACTCTAGATGTGATCTACTGAGGTGTGATTTGATGACAAATGAAGCTGTGATGAATATGTTTAGTTTACATTTTAATAATTATAATTATAAAAGAAAGTACCTTTAGTTAATTAAATATATATTTGTTAACAAAAAGAATTTAATAAACTTTTTTTTTTAAATTTGTTAATACTTTTTTCAGTTAAAATAAAAAAATTGTTCTGTCTCTGTTAATTCATATGTAGGTCTAATGAAGAAAAGAACTCGTAATTCTAATTGAAAGGCTGTAGTGAATAATAGACTTGTTTAATATGAGTACGTGATAAAACAAATGTATAATAAAAAATGCCATAACTTCTAAAGCCCAATTACAATGTAATAAAGAAAAATCTATTTTTTGTAACATCATGAAGGTAATTCTTCATTAGAGTTTCACAACTGACATAAAAAAAAGCTTTTAGTTGTATCTGCTTTTATTACAAATATTTTATACCGATTGATCAAGTTTTGTCACATCATAATACTCTGATTGCCAAAAGGCAAAAACGAACACTTTTAACATTTTTTGAGACTACTCTGTTATTATACATGTGTAAAATAATTATTTTCTTATTGTCACATTTTCTAAGGTAGTTGATGTAGATTTGTAACAGAAAACTTGGCAATGGTGGTTTTTATATGTAGAATACAATAGTAAAGAATTCTCAATAACTGATGGTGATTTTCAACATACGATTTGGATAATTAGACAGTATAAAATGTTTATTTACATTCAGAAAAGCTAGAAAGAAACATAAATTATTTTTATATTTTTTTAGTACCTAAAAATAAGTGTAGGAATAAAAGCTATGATAATATGATATGTAAATAATAATGATATGCGTAGTAGTACTGACCACATTTTTGTGGACTACACCACCAAATGATGGATTACCATCGTTTTCAGTTCCCTTTAATCCAAGTTTCCACAGGTTGGGCCTTCTACAAAATTTCTCCATTACCGTATAAAACCATTTTGTTCTTGGTCTTCTAACTGTTCCCTCTGCATGCATCATCCTGTTTGGTAATCTTTCCTTATCCATCTTTTCAATATGTCCAAACAACCTGAGCTTTCTTTGATCTTCCAGTTGACTCAACAAGACTTCCCAATTTCAGTTCCTCTCTAATCATACTGTTCCTTACCCCTTTCCCTTCTTGTCTTCTCTAGCATGCCCATACTTGACGCTCTATCTTTCTGCCGCATAGGTAAGAATTGGTACAAATTATGCTTCATACATAATTCTCTTACAAAGGTACTCTTGCAAAGGTACTTCCTTGTTCCATATCAGTCTTCTTACTCTCTGATAAAATCCACTTTCCTTCAGAACTCTTTTACTTATTTCATTAACCTTTCTCCCACACTCAGAAAAAACTGTTCCCAGATAAGTAAACACTAACAATCATTGTCGGTTTAGGTTTTGATTTTATCCTTATTACAATAATTCTATCACTATGCATTTCGAAATACTCTACTTTCTTCACTATCTTCTTGTTCATTACGAAAACTGCTCCTGCCTACCCATTATTTGAAACTGAGTTAATTATTCTAAAATCACCTGACCAAAAGTCGTTTTCTTCTTCCCACCGAACCTCGCTAATTTCTAATACATCTAAATTTATTCTATCTATTTCACTCTTTAAATTTTCTAACCTACCAACCTTTTTCAGACTTCTAACATTCCACGCTCTGCTTCATAGAATGATATTTTTTAATTTTCTGGTGACTCCTTTCTTAGTAGTCGCCACCCAGACATCCAAACAGGGGACTAGTTTACCTCCGGAATATTTTATCAAGGGATAAAATTACCTTCATTTTTGTTATATAAAAATGCAGACAGCTACAATTAGAAAAAAATATATATATATTTTTTTCCCCTAAAGTCAATATTTATAAGACCCATCATATTCCTGTGTACCAATATATTGTACTTTTTTATATTTAAAAACCATTTTTTATGTAATTTATATACAACTGATGATGTGGGATACCACGAAAGTACTATTGGAATAAAGAAAAGAAAAAATAAGGTTAAGTGTCATTTTATTTACTTTGTAATTCTGTACTTGAGTTGTTCAAGTTTGTTTTTGATTATAAAAAAAAAAAATACAATATATATGATTAAATTCAATGAAAATAAAAACAAAATTGAAAAAGCTTACTAAATTTTTAGTTTACATTTTTAACATGTTTTTACTGGGCTTAAAATGAGTATAAAGCTGTAGGATTTTTGTCTTTGTATATTTATTCTGAATTTATAACACTTGTTACTAGTTTGTGAATTTTCAATAAGTCTTTCAATCTGTAAAATTTTAAGGTAAATTTTATTTCACTAATAACTATTGATTCTTTTTTTCATTTTTTTTTGTGTTGTTATTATTTATTGTTAAAATGTTTAAACAATCAGAGGTGTTAAACAATTAATATATTTAAAGTTAAAAAATATATATGTATGTAAAGTCTGATTCGAACCAATGTACTTTCCTCTTGAAAAAAACAAATATTTCATTAATTAAAATTTTATTTGGCTATAACTCAGGAACAAATTAAAATAAGTACCACTTATGATATATTATTGAAAAGCTCTCAACAAGGGCTTATTACTCCAGTTAAGAAAAAGTCCAAAATACAAATGTTTCAGAATTGAAAACCCGCTTCATTTGGAAGTCTGACTATACACATTTTTGGCCCAGTCAATTGCAATCACAAGGGGAGGTGCACAACTCGATGTTACAACAGTCCTAAATATAAAATTTCAACACTACGGCTAATCGTTTTTGAGTTACGCAAGATACATAGGTACGTACAGACATCACGCCAAAACTAGTAAAAATGGTTATTTCCGTTGAAATCTAAAAACCAAAACTTTTCGTGATCAATACTTTCTCCTTTACTTTGTACACGAAAGTAAAAATAAAAAAAATGTTTAAACCTCTAATTACAGTTGCAAACAGTTTTAAGAAAGACACAAGAAAAAATAAGAAAGTAAACCACACCAATTCAGCAGTAGAAGTGACGATAGCTTTGTCAGTGTGTGCTTCAATCTGAAGAACCTTTACACCACTGTCAAATTGTCTAAATCGTATTGGAAGTTTTAAATGATTGAGCAACTGGCAAGCAGCCAAAAGATCCTCAGGGCTCAACAACTCTAATCCTCTTGCTCTATTTACATGACAATATACATCAGTAAGAGACATTATGCCACCGACTTCCTAAGAAAATACAAAAACAAACTTAATAACATTTTTTCCATCAAGAAAGTAGGCACATAATTTTGTATTTTTTTACATGCATTCCTTGTCACTAGGTACTGAGTGAGCCTAAAGTTTAATGTAAATCTAATTTAAACCTAAAACTACATCCTTGTTAGGAAGAGTACAAAATTAATTCTTCAGTCCAGTAAGAATATTTTTCAATTAGAAAAACTTTAGCAATTTAATTTTAGTAATTAATTAAAGGTTGCGATTATTTTTAATTATGTAGAAAATACTACAGGTTCTAGCAAATCATTAATTAAATCTACTAATAATGGGGCTATTGTTTATATCCTATATTTTTAACTACCCATTTTTAGCACCTGATAACTAAATCTATTTCATTTGTGTCTAGTTCTGAGGCCATGTTAGAATAATTTGAGAGAATTTTTGTTGCATACTATTCCCTTATTTTACTTTACAACTTTAATTGATGTTATTTGAAAATATCAAATACTGTGAATTTCCCAACTAGATGATAATTTTCATTACAAATTCACCATTTTTTACAGCCACTGTTTACTGAATTCTCAGTATCTATTTCCTCATTTTTATTTTCCACACCGCTGAGTATGTTTTGATGACACTTAAAAATTAATTTATTTTTAGCCACTTTCCTCTTGTTGCTTACTTCGCATAATTTTGTTATATCTTTGTTTATCTAGAAAATGATGGTGACTTCTTCCTATTAAATATAGAAGTCCATAAATTATTCTGAAACACTGAATAAGTCATTAGATATCCAGTCATTTCTTGATATTTTTCTACTTCTGTTTCTTTTATGTAATGTAAGTAAACATTTTTAAGCTTATTAAACTTATTCTCTTTGATAATAGAGCAATTTACCTATTTCTGCCTAATTTCTACTTCCACTAGCTTGTTGGGATCCAGTTCTCAAAATTATGACATAACAATTCTGTTATTTCCTATAAGAATTCACAGAGTTAAATTTACTAAAATAAAATCTATTATTGTACTACATATGCTTGTAACTGTATTATAATTGTAAACTATAATTCTGAGGGAACAATATTGTAAAATTCTTTAAATATTCAAACATTTTTGTTAATTCCTACAATAAAATCTCCCTATTATATTAAATCTCTATTATATTTTTCAGTAAGCCTATCTAAACAATCTGAAAAGTTTTCAGCAAATATATCCCAGTCTCGATTTAGAGAATGATAAACCTCTAATGACACCAAACTATTTTTCCCTTTTCCTAATTGAATTCTAGCAAATCTAATGTTTTATTTCAGATGCATTTTTTAGGTCGCCTACTTGTGATTTTTAAAAACCGTTTCGGATTCGTTTAATGCTCTTCAAACAGACATTAAACATTTATATTTTTTGTATTTTAGAAAATTCCAAAACGGGTTCTGATTGTCGGACAAATCTCAGTCTGTATATTTTCTTTAATATTTCGTAAAATTATATTTAAAAACTCGCGATCGGGTATATTTATTAGAACAATCGTTTATTAGAATTATAGAAAGTAAGTTAAATTTGTTTCGATTTCCTATCGTTAAAATACATCGTAGAAATAAATTTAGGTTTACTCCTGAAAAAAAAATCAATTTAGTATTGAATTTTCTAATTTTTTTTCGCGAGTAATGGGAGCGTCTCCTGCGCATCCGTATTTGCTATCGATAGGCGCGCTTCAGTAGCGCTGAAACGACCTGTTTACATTCGCCGACGTGCGTGTGGTGTTTTCGGGAAGTTCATTAGAACATTTTTTTTTTCTACGGACTTAATTCATTATTATAATGAATTTTTTGGTCGCAAATAAATGTCTATAATGATGATTTTAAAATTATTTTTCTGTGTTTATACTGTATTGTACGTATTTACTTAAAGTATACTAAAATAACTTTAAATTATCGAAGTACAATACAAGATAAATTTTAAGCGGCTCCGTTTTTTATATTTTAAGTTTGTCAATAAGAGATAGATCGTTCATCGGTCGGTGGTATTAACGTGTTTTTATTTTACAGTTTTGACAACGGTGAAGGTCGGTTTTAAAAATTTGTCCGTCTAACTCGAACGTTAAATTTTTTAAAGTATTAATAGCGATTATATTATTTTCAGTTTATTTTTAACGCGCGTCTTTGTACGAAAATAGCAAATTTATATTTCAGGTGTGCATGCGCTTGTGTGCGAGATAAGCTAATGTTGAGTGTACCTTTTCTACATTTTTTGAAACAATATTTATAATTTTTTTTCTGGTCGTTCAAATATTTGTACCTTTAGTGTTTCGTCTTAATTTGGAACACAGCCAGATTGCCGGTTGCTAATTACGTAATATATACGAGTATACGTATTCGCAGCGTTTTGTTTCGCAGTGTTTAATGTTTTATTTCAGATGCATATTTTACCTACAAAATCACAACACTAGGTTTATATTGCATTTAACCTAAATGGTTTATGCCTCTTATTTTTATATAAATTCCTACAATAACAATCAACTATACAATAAATAATCTCTAATACTAAATTTATTTATTCTGATAATGTGCATCAGAATATTACAGTGATTTTTGTTAAAGTGACAAGAGTATCTAACGAGCTTGCTCCACATAGTTACATGTTTGCAAGCTTGATATTATATTACCATAGTACATGCTCATATAATTTTAATTATAACTAATTAATAAGTATTTCAGATATACAGTAAATGTGTTTCATATGGCAGGTACAGTAGATTTCAGAATGAAATTACATTAAATATTATTTACTTATTATTAGATATTTAATAAATAAATACTTATTTTTTATTTAACAAGATTATTAATTTTAAATTATACAAATGTCAGATTAAGAAACAGGTTTACCTTTCCTTTCAACATGCCAAAGAACCTTTTACACTACGTAATCCTTTTGAAAATTTTTTTTTTAACATAAATATGTCAAAATAAACAAAGGATTCTGAAAAATACAAAAGCAAGGGCTTGATATATCAATGACACTAGTACACATAGAAAGCTAATTCAGCAAGACAAAAATAATTAAAAATATATCTGTTCCAAGTGTATCAGATTCTGAGATTACTCTATTCTTAATAACAGTCTAAATACTATTTGTATAGTGTGGGAATAAGGAGAGAGCGGCCTCTTGAGAAAGAAAGGAAAACAGGAAAATATGAACACTATAAATTTTTTCAATAAAAACAAGCAGCTCCCTCATTTTAAGTGAATTATCTACTTATTTATACTTTTATTATTATTTTCTATAACTCTGCTTTTGCACATTACTATTGTAGCAGTAATAATGTTACTGAGGAAAACAAACAAGTTGTTCTAATTGAAAGTTTTGTCGATTTCAAATTTTATGAATGTTGATTTTAAGAATAGGTAAATGCATTATGACCTTGAGTTTTATTTGCCACAATAATAAAAATGTGGAAATAAAAGGGGGAGAAAGAAATCCCTAATAATTAATACTGGAATGCTCAAGGATTTTTAGAGTTGTTTATATATAGTACTAGAGCGGAAATAAATCTTAATATTACAAAAAAATTCCCTCTAATTAATAAATTCAAACAACTATCTAGTAGACATACACCAATTGGCTGTTCCATCATATCAGATATCTGTTATCTATTTGGCGAGACTCTGGTAGAACTCATTTTGATTGTTAAATGAATTGTGAGTCACTGGATCATCGATACCGAGGCTTAACAGATATGATTTAAATTTGACAGTTTCATCTTCAGTTATATCTCCCTGTCTCTCCTAGAACAAAGGAAAGAGACCATAATAATAATCTTCTAACAAAACCAGTGTCTTTAAAAATGAAAATTGTAAATATATTAAATAATAAATTACAGCAACTTTATATGAATAGAATGAGTTGTTAATCATGAAGATTGAAATCCAAGAGAAACAAACCATAAATGTAAAAAACTATCATTGCAATTTTCCCAGAGCTGTTCAACGTTTTAAATTTTTTGACAGTGAATTCGTGGGATGCTTTAAACCACGAATGGGGATTTGTTCTCAGGATAGTATCATACCATAAGGGAAATAGTTCTAGAATTTATGCAATGTTCTTGAATTGTGAGACAAGATCTACTGACAAATAAGTAACCACTCCTACATTCATACATCACACCTACTTGACCATTACAAAATGTATTTCATCAATATCACACGTGCTGCACGCACATATCTCACGTTGATATCACAGTCAAGAGTTTTGAGATAGAATCTTTGTAAAGGCAGTTGCGTTAATATGAATGTTAAACTGTGGATAACAGTGTTCTTCGGTGGTTGGGTTTCAATTAACCTCACATTTCAGGAGTGGTCGGCCTGAGTCTTTCAAGACCACATCATTTTCCGGTACATTTATACATACATGCCAGACTATGAACAGATTCCTTGGCATCTCTGCAGAGTGCTGTTGACATCATGTCACTATGCTGTTAATATGTAACCTGGTATTAAATAAATAAATAATATCAGGTACTGCTTCAATTTTATAATGAATTTCATTTGGTGTTTCCTGGTTGCACATAAATACCTAATAACAGATCACAACAATTTTTTTTTTTGTATCCAAATAGAATAGTAATGATTATTGAACCACTTTTATGACCTCCTCTCATATTCTTGTTAAGAATTCTCCATTGTCTTCGTGAGTCTGTTCAATGCAAAAGACCAGACTGGTAAAAGTAGCACAATTTCAAAACTCATGAAAATGCCCATGGCTATTCATCACACTTAACTGAGAACTTTTAAACAAAACATTTCCTACGTTTACCAAGTATTATGAAGCTTGAGTGTAAGCATTATAATTAAAACTTGTGGGAATCACAAGTTTTTTCAACTTGAATTATTACCAAAGTTTAAAATACTGCTTTATGGCGCACAACCACAAAAGCACTGCAAGCATTTATGAATATGAATATGATAGTGATTTAATAGCATTTAGATATTTTTCTTAGCATTACAATGAATACAATTTCAAGGAAAAGTTAATTGTAAGTAAATTGGGAGGGGAGAAATATACATACTTGAGAAAGTATTGTAAAGAGATAAAAATCAAAAAAGAGGTGGGATGGGAAAAACTGGAAAAAAAAAGGTAATGATTTCAGTTAAACACAACAATAAAAACGGGGTAAGTGAAGATAAGCGATATAAGAAAGAATCAGAGTTTTGAAATTAGGTAGATTGGCACAGTATGAAAAACATGAAAGAGAATGCAGACAACTTTAAATAAAATTTAAAAGAACTGAAGAGAAATTAGAATGTTCTAAAAGAAATAAGTGTACACTGTATAAAACATAATTTGTTCCAATTTAGATTTATGGAGCAGGTAAGTATGAGTTTATGATGCAGATTTGTTATGAGTTAGATGAGCTACACAATAAATGATATATTGGTGCACTATATTGTGGAATTGCTGTGTTAATAATCCAAATTTATTTGCCACTGTTTTTTGTGTAATTTGTTTCTGTTAATTTACTAAGATATCCAAGTATTTTCAAAATACGTAATTAATCGGTTTCGACATGTAACAAATTTTAATGCAGTAATTGTAAACAGTGCTGCCACCTCATGTACGTTAACATAACTAAGGAGGAGTTGGATTATATTTCTACTGAAAATCAAATCTGGCGCCATCCCTTTTACACTACATCGAGATGAAAAGAGTACACAAGCTACTAATGGTGTAAAGAAAGGAAGAGCCAATCTATCTCAGGTTATCCTAATGCTAAAAGAAACTAAAGAAAATAGAAGAATGGAGGAAGAAATGAACACATCCTTTGAATACTTGCAAGGTGTGGTAAATGATCAAAAGAAAAATTAAGCTGTTAAAAATAAGATGTTTACAACACTGATTGAAAATCTTAAGCAGGAAATTGTAGGTCTTAAAAATAAAATCAAAGTCAATGCAAACGATCAGTACTCAAGATCCAACACCACTGAGGTTCATGGGATGCCAGAAGCTGTCAAAAAAGATGAGGACAAAGTGGTAACACCCATCACTGCTGCTTTGGACATGGAAATCACAAGAAATTCAATCAACATTTGTCACAAACTGAGGAAGAAGGTCCAATGCTTTTGGGATCAACGTAAAACTTGTGAGACATGAGGATAAACAAAGCAAGAAACTTTAAGCTAAATGACTTCAGGATGACATAGGCAGAAAAGGCAATAAAAATTAAACAGTATGTTAAAAACCAAACTGTGTTGAAATCTTGGATGACAGACAACTTGTGTAGCAGGCAACAATACAGAAATAAATTAAACAAGGTAGGTAAAAAAAAGACTTGATAAAGATTTACAGAGTTATTTTAAAACTTATATGTAGTAAATGTCTAAAAAAAATAATATTTGAAGTAGAAAAAACAGTTACTACTCAAACTTACTAAAAAATAATACAAAGGAAAAATGGCAGACAATCTATAGTGTATTAGGGAAGGGGGTAAATAAATGAAGTTTTGATAGAATAAGCTTATTAGATGATTCCTTGATTATTACAGAAGAACCAAAGATGATAGCAGAAGAATTCAATAACTTCTTTGTAAATATCACAAAAGATTTAAAGAAACAATTAGACTCTTCTTTAGTAGCGATGAAAAGAGGTATAAACTACTTTTCCAAAAATTCATTTTTCTTCTACGTGTGCAGAAGTAGCTTTGATTATAAAAAGGTTGAAGTTTAATAAAGCCCCAGGAATTGATGGTATTTCTGCATTTACTATAAAAGAAGTTAAGGATAATTTAAGTACAATTTTGGTCTTTTTGATCAATCTGAGTTTTGAAAGTGGAAAATTTCCATCAACCTTAAAATCTGTAGTAGTCATACCTTTGTTCAAAAAGGAGAATTTTTTAGATTTAAATAATTATAGACCGATATCCTTGCTTTCAGTTTTCTAAATGATAGTAGAGAAAAAAACGTTTAAGCTTTTTCGAGCTTATAAATTTTTTTTTCAGTTTTAATGAAGGCAAATCAATAGATGATGCATTATTAAAATTTCTTTCTGACATATATAAAGATCAAAATGAGAAACATTCTGTAGGTGGTATATTCATAGATATCACTAAAGCATTTGATACTGTAGACCATAATATTTTACTGTCTTATTTGTCAGAAGCAGTTTTAAGAGGAATAACTTTGGAATGGCTTAGAAGTTACTTAACCAGGAGAGTTCAATGTATAAAATTCAAATATCAGTACAGTGCTTTTAGATCAGTAACTTATGGAGTTCCCCAAGCGTCTGTCCTTGCACCTATTCCTTTATTTACTATTTATTAATAACTTATGATCTGGTTCTTTCAAGGGTTGTTTTGCTGATAATAAGGCTCTGTGCTATAACTCTACAACTTCTGAACAATAAAAAAAAGACATGCAATATGATCTTGATTCATTAAAAATATGGTTTACCTTTAATAAATAAACTTTGAGCTTGAAAACTAAATACATATTAATTTTTCTTTGAGAGATAGATCTTTATATGACCACCTTGTGTGTTAAGAACTTTATACCTTTCATTGTTCACTTAAAACTTCAATACAGGATTTTCTGCTGGAAGCTACTTATTACTCCAAGTCAAATCAATTGTCATAGCTCAAAAAAAGTAGTGAGGCTAATAGTTAGGGTTAAAAGAGCTAAATATATATTCCCTTTCTTTTTATAATTCAATATTCTTCCTTTTAAGTATTTATATATGTATAAAGTACTGATAACGTTTTACATCAGGAGTGGGCATTTAGTGGGTAATTGAAATATATTGTAGATTAAAGTTACAAAACCATGTTCCTCAAATTCAAGCCAATAATGAAGTATTCAGGCATTTTTACTTGTTATGCACCCATAATTTTTAATCAACTGCCTACATATGTTACATTTTGTTCACAGTGAAAAAATTTTTGAAAGCTCCTAAACATTGGTTGTTCTAATTTGAAAGTATTAAGCTTCTTTTGATTAGTTTAAAATAATTTCTTCTGTTAGAGTAATTTAGAATAGACGCTTTAAAGACTACTTTAATGATGGCTATATATTGTATTAAACTGACGACATGCCGTAATATAATTGGTGTAATTTAGTTCAAATCATTAAGCCTAAGCACCGGCACAATGTCTGTTCCTTTCTTTCTTGTGATGGTATCCCAATGCAAAGAATTAAATTTTTAATGAGATACCTAACCACCTTTCCATTTATTGAATAAAAAAATGTAATTTTGCTTACTTTACACTTATTTACTATGTATATTACTACATCTGTACTTTATTATTTAAAATTTGTAACTTGTGTACTATTTCTTATTATAACATTGTACTTTACTAGTGTATACCTAAATATTTGTAATTTTTATGTGAAATTTGAAAATTTTATGTGGAAACTGAAGATGCATTTACAACAATGGGAAGAGGAAAAGACAAGCAACGGAAAGTTGAAAGTGGAGGCAACAAATATATGACCACGAAGTGGGAATCAACAAATAGATAAAGGATGATATGGGAAGGAAATTATAGAAGAGAATAAAGTGATAAGCTAAGATTCACTGTCCAAACTACTATCCTTGAATAAAAGGCACAGAATAATAACACCAAGAAATATGTGTTTACCCGGATCTTTGTGGATATAGCTTTTGATATATGCACCATATCATTTGCCATCATCATTAATCTATTTAAATCTTTAAAAGCAGCAGAAATGTTGTCATCAGTCGCTTTCTGTTTCTCTTGAATACCTCTTTCAATGCCAACTATTCCAGTTCGAAGTTTAACAGGCTACAGAAACAAAAATTAAACATCTTTTAAAAACAAAATGTATTAGAATTAATGTATACAAGAATGTATACAAAAATAAAATCTTTACTTAAACTAATAAAATACTTGAAAATGATATAAAAGGGATCAAAAGATTATCAATTACACAAAAACAAATAATTTTTAATTCTGATAATAAAATAACAAATATAGGTGAACCTCCATCCCCACACTTAACATGAAATTCATACAACATGGTTTGACACTATCATGTTTTAAGAATTGAGGAGAGCCCTAAAAACAAAAAGAAATGGCACCTGTTTTCAAGGTATCAAAAGACCAGGTAACTAATTATTTGCAGTAACCTTCAGGCAAGCATGAAATAAAATCATTACTAGTTTACAAATCCCTCAATTCTCATCTTATTTATATTTAAGTAAAAAAAATATAAGACAACTTTGCTCATTTATTACAAATAAAATGGCATAGGTAACCACTGATTTATTAAGAAAATGGTTTCAAAACTGTTTAATATCAAGTGTAGAGAATTACTTAAAGAAAAAAATTTAGATTATAAAATTCTATTAAAATTGAAGAATTCACAAAGTCGTCCTAAAGATTTAAATCACTAAAATGTTGAAACAACTTCACTTCTTCAACCAATAGATCAGGTAATAAATAGCTACATTTAAAATTCATTACATCAGACAATCAATGCAATAACAAATGATGAACAAATTGATTCTGATGAACAAATTGTTCATCAGACAATCAATGCAATAGATTTTAAGTCGATGAGTCTAATGAAATCATAGCAATGCTTTACAATTTTAGAGTGTATTAATATCATAACTTCATCTATCAAAGAAATAAGATCCTTAACATTAAATGCTTGGCAGAAAAAAATTATGGCCTGAGTAAATGCAAAGTGAGCAAATATAATAATCTATCTAGCAGAAAACAAAAATTTAATAGTAGAACTTGCTAAACCTATAAGAGGAGAAGGTTTTGAAAGTGTGAATGTAAAAAATATTCAGGAATTATTGATGGAAGAGGAGACTGATGAAGCTAACTTGGTGGAAGTGGCATCTGGTGTAAACCCAATTAATTCAAAAAGCAAAATACACATGAAGATAATAAAGTGGGACACTTTACCCTTAAAAGCATAAAAAAAAAATTATTTTTAACAGAATATTTAGTCATATTTTCTGAATGAAGATTCTTGCCCTGAAAGCACAAAATTTATAAGGCAACTCCACAATTGCTTAACACTATAATAAAAATATATAAAGAACTCTCAGCAAAAAGCAAACAATTAATGATAACATATTTTTTTTTGCAAAAAGTAGAGTTTAAAACTCAAAATGCTGCTGAAGATAGGATATTTTACTAAAGAGTAAATGCCCTCACTTAACAGTGCTTAGTAGTAATGATGAATAATATTTTTATTCAATTATTATTATAATAAACATGTTTGTTTTAATTAAAAAATAAATATAGTACTTTATTTTGAGTTTTTGGAACTTAATCTTGTGTTTTCTACTAGTTTCTTGTTTTGTATAACACAAATTTACATAACACATTTTTTAAGAACCTAACAACCATGTTATGCAGTGGTTATTTGTATCTTATTTCACAGAGTATCAAAAACTGCTATTGGCTTAAAAATCATACATATTATTAGGCCCTTCTCCTTACCTATTTGACATAGGCCTTTCCTTTTTTACTGTTCCTTGTTTAGGAATTTTTGACAAATGTTTCCATTTTGGTTAACTATGAAGATCTGGTGGCAGAAACGCTTTTATTTGTTTCAATTTTGTCCCCTAACTGTAATCTGCAATTTGTAAATAACAAAATCTTTCTCTTTACGATTAGGTTAGAAACTCCACTTTGAAATCTCTAAAAACATTCTATGAAAATAATTTCTAATTCTGATGGTTTTAATTTTCATCAGCACTTGAATGTTTTTGCTAATGCACAACCTGAGGATGTAGATTAAAATGTTTTGACAAAAGTGAAGCAGATTTAATTTTTTGTCATTATTTTTCTTTATAAATTAAATTCTGAGTAAGTGATCACCAAAAGCCTATCATTCACCTAGAAGGGTTGGATGGGCTATTAATAAAAACAGACCGATAATATAAATTAAAGAAACAACAGATATCATCAAGATTTTAATTATCTAAATTGCATGTCACATTCCACAAAAGTCTAAAAATAGGTTATATTATTCATGACTACTATAATGACAGTGACATAAGCCACTGAAATAATGACCATAAATTAAAACAGCCAAAGTCAATTTTGAAGTAAAACCTCTTTCTGTATAAAGTACTTAGATAACACGAAAAGTTGCATTTTAGCAATTATCTACATATGTAATTTCAATTACAAATACAGACAACAATAGATAGTGCTAACAATAAAAGACTTTCTGCAAAAAAAAGATTAAATTGAAAAAAATGATTAATTATTGTCAATACTTACCGATGAAAACTATAGTATAATAGAATTTTCTATTATCGGAGCTAATATCTCAAAACAGTTTATCTGACTGATAAATAGAAGTTAAAGATAAATCTCATCTTTTTTTATCAAATTTCAGTGGTATATGTCTGTTAACAGAATACGATTTACTCAGCTATTCAAAACACTACTGTTTAAAAATTAATTTGTAAAATATTGTCCACGCTCTGTTTCCAAGCTTTATTGCTCTTATAATAACGAAGCTATCTTTATCAATTTACACAAAAAAAAATTTTCAGATATAAAAAAAAAATCATCCAGTAGTTGGCTATACTTGGTTTTAAGCAAACACCACTATATACAACACAAAATCGATTTTTCATTTTTCAACAATCAATTGAAACTGTTTAATATGTTCATGAACATCACGAATACATTTTTTACCTTATGTAGTTCTAAGATAAAATTATGTGTGGTGAAGGCCACAATTTACAAGGACTATTAAAAAATTAACTTCTGGTCCTTGTATTGTGCAGAAAAGTGAGGATAGCATTCTATCTTTGCACAGTTGAATAGCCCAGTTTGGTGTGGTTCTAGTAGTATTTTTGGAAGTA
This sequence comes from Lycorma delicatula, assembly GCF_047948215.1. Classification (NCBI taxonomy): domain Eukaryota; kingdom Metazoa; phylum Arthropoda; class Insecta; order Hemiptera; family Fulgoridae; genus Lycorma; species Lycorma delicatula. The sequence continues at coordinate 41,926,239 of NC_134455.1, read as the reverse complement.
TCATTTGCTTACTTGTTCCTGTAAAACTCTCATTCATAATGGCTGATGTCATAGAAAATCCCGCAGACTGTGAAGTAAGTGCCATCATCCATTTCCTTCATGCAAAAAATTTGTCAGCTGCTGAAATTCTTTGTGAACTTTGTACAGTATATGGAGGAAATATCATGAGTATTTCCTCCACTTACTAATAACCAAAAAGACATAATCATTATGAAATATGACTGACATCCTCTTACGCCTTTCATTATTTTTGGGAAAAGTAAAATTTGAAATTTGGAAAAAGCAAAGTTGACAGTACAGTAAAACAACAGTGTCGTATGTTTTGGGAAGGTAGAACAAACATTCATGTCAATAAAAAAAATGAAGTGGTTGACCCTTGACCCTTCATGACAACATTCATCTACATACTGCAGTATGCATCTGTACTCAATCCCAAATCAACAGTTTCAAATGGGAGTTGTTTAACCATCCTCCATAGAGCCCTGATTTGGCTCCCAGTGATATCACCTTCTACCAAAAGTGAAGAAATGGTTAGTGAAACAGTGTTTTGAAAATGATGAGTTGAAAAACAGTTACTACCTGGCTTAATTCACAGGTACGAGGCCATTCAAAAACTTGTTTACAAATATGACAAGTGCCCTTATTTGGACAGCAATTATGTAGAAAAGCAGCTAAAAAAATGTAGCTATAAGATGTATATAATAATCAGTTTTTTATCAATAGGTGTTTTTTTAATAATGAATTGGAAGTTACTTTCTGAATAGCCCTCGTATGTTCAATGAAAAAAAAATTACAGCATCAATTTTTTAAATGCCTAATGGGCATTTAAAAAATTCTGCTTTTCCCAAAACTATTAATAATGAAAGGGATAAGAGAATGTCAGTCATCTTTCACAATAGATTCCCTGATTATTGAAGAAAGACGATTTTACTTTCTAGTCTAAAAGTCCTGATTAAAAAAAAAATCATAATATACATTAAAAAAATAACTTTATACAGAAAAGATTTATAATCTACAACGATTGAATGAGAGAATCTGTATTTCATTAATAACTGTAAATCCTAACATGATTAATCACATCTGGCAGGTAAAGTATTGTTTAGGATGTTCACATTGAAACATGCTAATAAGATTATAATATGCTACGTAATAATCTTGTAATATTTCTGTACACTTTGATAAGTAATTAAATGTGTCAAATTTAATTAAGTATTTTGTTATTCAGTCATTAAATCAAGGACACTTTCTTTTATTATTAGATAAAATAGTTTAAAAATACCCCATAAAAAGAACACATACATTTAAAAATTCTACTTTAATGAAGAATGTATTCTAACAAAATATCATCAACCCAAACATTCACTTATTCTGTAACTAAACCACACAAAGAAAGAATAATGAAACCATAATGTCATCATTACTTACATAAGGAGGAGTGATGTTATTATTGGGTTGCACATTCTGCAAAGGATTTGGTAGTGATGGAATTGTGGATAGAACCCATACTTTAGCAGCAACAGTATCATTTAAAAGTTTAATTATATTTGTGCTGTCATCTTTAAATTATAATTTAATAAAATTATTGGGGCTGTATGCAACTGGACCAAGATTTTTACCTGAAACAGACAATAATTAGATAACAGAAATTAAACTACATAAGCTGAGCTCCAAAGTCAACTACAGTTCAGTTGTTCACTGACCATCACAAACCAGCTTGCCACGACATTGCTAGTCTTAGTTCTTTAATTTTAAAACTACATTACGGTGTGATTCTTCCTCTCCTGAATTAAATTAGTTGTTTGTAAGAATAACCTCTATCTTTCCCTTGATCTTCTGCAGGATTAATGAGGTTACAAGAATGATTTTGATTAAGCCCTCATGCTATCTAAAGCGTCACTGTATTTGACTGCAGGAATGAAGAGGAGAATCGTACTGCTCATATTTAACTGGAAATATTTTCTTTGGCAGTAGTACAATAACACATTTTACATGATACTCTATTACAGGTATTTTTACATAATAGATAGTCTTTAAATTACAAAATTAGTAATTTATAAAAATTTATGCCACTTGATTTTGATTAAAAAACTGAATGTGCACTGTGTTGTGGCAAAATCTTGGTATGCTGCTAAACAAGTAACAAACATAAATACTTTTTATTAAAAAATTTATAGATTGATCAAACAAAGGCACAATTTTTTTGAATTACATAAAATTAGTCAACAAAGATCAGTAATGCAGCATTATGAAAGAGAAAGGTTAGCCAGAGTTTTCGACCAAGAAGTCTACATCTTATCAATGCATCCGTATTTATCAATTACTTACTGGCAAAACAAGCATGACTGTATTTCTTTAGTTTTCCTATGTTCCCTAGAAGTTACAATGAACAAAATAAAATTAAAGACTTTTTCATAGATAGAATTTTTAAATCTCTATCCAATCAAAGTTGGTGAAGAGAAATGTACTTTAGTGGAGATACCAGTATAAAATTTAAAATACATACAACATTTTTTTAAACAAATCGAATCATTATAGACAGTCCTCAAACCCTAATCATTTATAAAATATGCTTAATCAAGGTAAAAGAATTTATTAAGTAATATAATAATTTTACCTTTCAATGGTTCGGAGAGGTGAATAATTATTTTCCTAGACTTATTGAAGAATGATGTGGATTGTTCTTCTTCAACAAATATAATGCACTGCAATGGCAATGAAAGGCAGGTCCATCCCCTGCTTATGTCACCTACATGACCCCATAATAATCTATGTTTTGTTAACAGTAACTCACCACCTTCAAATTTTGTCTGCAACAAATACACAACACAAGTAGTTGAAGATTAATTCATTAATGCTGATAATTCAACCTTAAAATTATAACTATTCACTTCAAAAACTTCCTAGAAAGCAAAAAACTTGGATTTCACCAAACACCAATATTAGGGGGGGGGGGGGGTTAAAATTGATAATTTGCGATTTTTGAGCATATCCTATAAATTTGAATTTATTAAATATAAATTTAAAACATCCAAGTTAGAAATGGATTAGACAATGATTTAGATCACTATCCAACTAAGATTCACAAGAGTTTTATTTCATTTTTTATTGAATTTTATTACAAAGATTTTATTGCAACCTAAAATCAACAAACTCTTTTTAGAGAAGAAGAGTTAGTAATAAAACTTTAAAAGAAAAAGAATTCAACTTCCAAAAAATACTAAACAAGAAAAATATTACATCTAAAAATTTCTAAGACATAACCAAAATGAAACCTCTTCAAATAGCTCTAGAAAACAAACCATAGAACTACAAATGATGGAATAACAAATCTGAAGAAAATCATAAAAACAAGAAGAAAGCTTGGCATGACTGGTATAATCAACAAAACAAAAACTCCTTTAAACATATAAATCCATGAGAAAAGAGAATATAATAAGAAATCATAACATGGGCTCAAAACTTTCACAATTTCAGAAAAGATCAATTTTTTAAATGATAGAGGAAGATTTTTAAAACTATTAGAAACTATTACAGAATATTCAAAATCTATATCTATCTGGTTACACTCCTAAGTTTTTATGCTTCAAAAAATAAAACCTTAAGTTACTATTCAACAACAAAGAAATCTTAAATTATTAGCCAAATATTTTCAAAAATTTCTAAACAGCAAAAAAATAAACCAACCAACAAACTATATTTCAAGGACAGTACTACAAATGAAAACTTAAAATTTCCAAATTTAGACAAGAAATACCGTAGAACTAAATTATATAAGGCCTCTGGTGAGGATGATTTTACAATTGAGATGGTAAAATCTAGTGGAGGATGGGGTACTGAAATTATAAACGTTACAATAGTTAAGATATTAAAAACTGAAAAGATTCTCGAAAATTGGTAAACAGCAATAATTCATCCACTCTACAAAAATGGGAAAGCGGGATTTACATTAAACCTACAGTTAGAAAAATAAATAAGAGAATATCAAGCTGGTTTCAAAATAGGTAAAAACCAGTCCAAACCACTCTTTAAATCCTAAACAAACAAAGGTATTTAAAATTAGCAAATCTAATATTTGATGATTTAAAAAAGCATAGTATGCTTTTTAAAAGAAATTAATAGACAGATTCACTTTTCAAAATTTAAAAGAATTCAGATTGGATAACAAAACCTTAGAAATTACTAGATTTTAACAAAACAACAAAAGTTAAATTCCTTGTAAAAGTTTTTAAACCTTTCCAAATCATAAGTGTTATACAATGAGATTGCTTACTTCCACTTATGTTTAACTATGAGTACTTTTCAAGAAGATGCCCACAGCTGATCTGTAGTTAGTCAATTAGTCATTGTAGTTAGTTGTTAGATGGCACCACTGAAAGGAGAAAATACGTAAATTAAAATTATAATTTAACTTTGTGTAATAAATAAATATAATCTAACCAAACTTAACCTACGCTTGCTAGCGAAGGTTAGCGAGTAAATGCAGTTACTTTTATACAGATTTGAATACTAGATCATGGATACAGGTGTTCTTTGGTGGTTGAGTTTCAATTAACCAAACATCTCAGAAATGGTCGACCTGAGGCTGTACAAGACTACACTTCACTTACATTCATACATATCATCCTCTGAAGTAATACCTGTCGGTAATTCCCGGAGGCTAAACAGCAAAAAGGAAGGAAGGAAGATTACATTTATATTTTTAGATTTATTTATTATATAAATTTATACATAAATATATCTATTTAGTTATTTATATAAATTTATTATACAGTGCACCTTTAATTTACGCAGGTGTTACGTTCCAGAAAATTTCTGTGTATAATGAAATCGGCTAAATTTGAGACTCATATTTAATGCAGAAATACAGGTTCGGTTCTTGTTAAGTTATACAGTAAATTATATACGTAAATTACTCTACTCAAAAAATACTGTACTTTATTTTACTTTTTTATTATTACAGCATCATTGTATTATTTTAGTGATATTACAGTACAATATATGTATTTAAAAAGAAAAAATATGTACTGTTTATTTATTTTCTCCTTTCAGTGGCAACAACTATCTGACTAACTACAGTGATAAACTGACTAACTACAAATTAGCTGCGGGCATCTTTTTGAAAAGTTCCCAAATTACTTCAAATATCTAGGTGTAATATAAAAAAAAACGAAAAAGAAACAATTAAAATCAGAACTGAAAAAATGAATAAAGCATATTATGTTACAAATTGTACAACAAAAAGTGTTCATCTAAGAGTATTACAATAAGTTACTACATTTAGAGAAATAATGAAAATTAGATTACCAAAAGAGATACAAACTTCCTTTCAAAATAGAAAAATATATAGGGAAGAAAAGGCTGGGGAAGAAAAAAAACAGTAAAACAATTTTGAAGTAATGCAAATTGAGCAGGAGGCAATTCATAGGAAGATAAAACGAAGAGAATAACAACTGGAAGTAAAAGGTCAGAAGGGAGGAAAAAGTCTCATTCCAAGAAAATTAAATTATTTTGGAAAAAGGCTAAAGAGAATAGTACTGGTCCTGAGTTGGCAAAAAAATTACTTTTTCGATAAATTTTAAAATAATGTATTCTTATTAAATTAAACTGAATTATTTCCTGCTTATTTTTTTATTTTAACATATACTTAACAAGCAAATTAAAATAATTATTAAATTACATCCAACATCTCTGATTTTAATTGTTTATTATTCTTGGATAGTTGAATTTATTATTTATCAACTCCTAACAATTATATAATATTATTTTATATTAGTATTAGTAATACATTAAAACCCTTTCTCTTTTTTTATTAATTAATTCCATCCCTTAAATGCAACTCTGATCAAGTTTTCTTTGCTGATTTTTTTTGTCTATGACATTAATCTAAAAATATAAATCTCTCCGATGACAATCCAAAATTTTATACAAAAAAGAATGTTTTTAAGCCTAGAACCCTAATGCATAGTCTGGCACTTTACAACCCCAGTAAAAATAAGCTTTCACTGTGAAAGGGATGAGATTTATTACTCTAACTTTCTAGTAGCTTTTCTTCAAAACAATCCTTCAGTTTTAGCCTTGACACCAAAAGGACAACTATAACACTTTTTTGTCAGTGAGTTTACCAAAATCTCACAGACAAAATGATGTGATTTACATTAGTGTTTTCTATCCAACATGGAGTTGAAAATATACAGATTTTTAAACCAGTAGTGATAGTATCATTTTTTAAACAGGACTTAAGTGTATATAATATTGTTTTTCTTAATTTATAATATAAATATTTGTTCCATTTTTTATAAAATATGAGTGATTTACTAAATACTAGTTTTCAAATTAAGGATGTTTTATCAGAACTTGTCAGAGGTTGTCTGATAATGACAATATTCTAAGTGAAAATGACGATGAAATTGATGAAGGTGGTGATGTAGCTTTACATGAAAATAATTCAGAAGCAGATAATACAAATGCTGACCCAGACTACATTGAAAGTGATGAAACCATTGATGATCAATCTATTTTTCAACATGCTCCATCATAGCAATATTGTTTTTCCTTCAAAGACCAATATGAAAGAGAAAGATGGTCACAATTGATCATCAAAGGGTAAAGAAAATGTGCAAACAAGAACAGCCGCAAGAAACATCATTCACTTCACTCAGAAACTAATCAACAAAGCAGCATAAATAGAAACACCATTAGAAGCATTCTTATTTTTTATAACAGATTCAATGTTAGAAAAAAATCACAAAATTCACTAATGAAACAATTTTAATAAAATCTGCCGCATATCAAACAATGGATGTCACTATAAAAATAACTAATCGAAATAAAAGCACTTATTGGGTTATTAGTTTTTACACCATCTCACAAAGACAATCATCTAAATAGTGAAGAGTTGTTTGAAGCATCTTTCAGTGGTTCACACTAATACTTCAGTGAAGAGCAAAAAATTGTTTTTTATTGAATTGCTTTGTTTCCATTCAAAAGATAAGAGAAGAAAGAGAACAGAATGATAAATTCATCTATATGAGGGAGATATGGGATGAATTTATTATTTTATATAAAAATAATTATTAACCTGGAACATACTTAACACTTGAGCAACTGCTTGGGTTTAGAGGTCGTTTGTTAAAAATATATTTGCCTTTAAAAGCAAATGAATATGATATTAGATAATCATACTTTGTGATGTTAAAACAAAATACCTTATCTTAAGAAAGGTATGTATACTGAAAACCTACTACTGCTATGTATTTTGTCAAAGAACTAATGCAACCTGTACGTGGTAGCAATAGAAATATTACTTATGATAACTGGTTCACATCCATCCCCTTAGCAATCAAAAATCCATCCCCTTAGAAACAAATAAATTAACTACTGTGGGTACGTTAAAAAAGAATAAACCAGAAATCCCAATTGAAATGATGAAACGTAAAAGATTGGGAACATCAATTTTTTGTTATGACTGAATAAAAACAATGACAGGCCAATTCATCCAGGAGAGACAAAATCTAACCAATTTATCAAAAATGGTAAAACATCACATTGATGAAACTGCTGGATCTAGCAACGTTAATATAGAACAAATTCCAGGATCTTCATCAAGAAAAATCTGCGCTCACTGTCCTTCAAAAAAGCAAATGATGGCTCTTGTATGCACAAAATGCATACCTGTATAACACTGACCGATGCAATGTGTTGAATATACCAAAAAATAAAATTATTAGGCACTTATTTAACATTATTAGGTTACTTACTTAAAATTATTGGGGTAGGCCATTGACCATAACCATAATGATCCTGTAACTTTGAAGCATTTTCAAAGTTACAGGATCATTAACATATTTTACAAGTTAAAAATATAAGCATTATTGCTTATAATAGATATAAATTGATCAATCTTAACCTATGCTCGCAATAACTAATTGTAATAATTACTGAATTTATTTTTTAAATAATCAAAACATTACTGTCAATTAGTTGAGGTTAGTGAGCAAAGCGAGCATAGGTTAAGATTGATTAAGTTACAGGATCATTATGGTTATGGTCAATGGGCTACCCCAATAATTTTAAGTAAGTAACCTAATAATGTTAAAAAGTGCCTAATAATTTTATTTATGGCTTAAATATTCAAAACATTACTGTGTTAATTAGTCAAGATTAGAAAACAAAGATTAAGTTTAGTTAAATTATATTTATAAAATAAATAAATATAAATGGTTATATCGGGTGATTTTAACAATAATCCAAAAGTATGTAATTTATTGATTGTTGGGCTAATACGTAAGTACCAATTATTTTAAAAAAATAAAATTGTAATTAGAACACATTTTAAGTTTGCAAACGACTACTATTATATAATACTTTGACTGATTTTTATATATTTTCAATTTACTGACTTTTATACCTGTTACCCACAGAGTAGTCCTAGAGACTTCGTGCAATTATTAGTGTCAGTTTTTATGTCATTGTGATTCTAGGGTTAAAAATATTTTACAACCCTAAACTCATCTTTGCCACCTTCAATAATTGGTGCTGCTATTCTCACAGTCAAATCAGCTGACATTACTGCTGGCAAGCTTTTTTTTAATAAGGCAGACATTTAGAATGTGGCAGAAAAATCTAAGTTGTATCTATTTATTTAGTATATAATTATTATGTGTTTTATCAGATTTTTTTATTTTCCATAATGTTTAAGTATAAGATAAAAAAATGTGCTTGTTTACTGGGTTCATATTTTGCTGTAAATTTTAATTTGTATTGTATTTTTTTAAGTACGTTAATAGTTGTTCAAATTGTCTTGGGTTGCTTCCTCTGTCGGTATATTACTTTAAGCATGTTTGTTGCTGCTGAGTAAGTATATTTGTTTTACGTTTTGTTGAAAAATTTCAGTTAGGTTGCTGGAAATAGGGATTAATATAAACCTGAAAACAGTTATAAAACATGACACATCACATTAATGTTCATAAACACATTCAAACTGATCAAATTTTTGTTTAAATTTAATATATATGTAGCCCTCAAAATAAGTAAAATAACCATTACATACAGTCAGTCATCAAACACAGTAACCCTGAAATACACAAATTAAAATTCAACACTTACCAACCATGTCGTATGTATAAATCCACCAAGATATTCTATATACTCACAATAAACAACCATATCTTATCACACTTGAATGAATAAATATACAGAAACACTGATTCAATGATACACCAAATGAACAAATATATAAAACATGTCCAAACACTCTTTGACCACATTCTAGAAAAAGTATTATACTTAAAAAACGAAAGAAAAAGGGGAGCAGTTAGCAGTAAAATCAGTTGTCGCAACTGAAGATGATCACAATGATTACTGAAAGCCTTTTGAAGTAAATTATTAAGATAACGTTTTATCATAATGGGTTCAGTTTAGATTAATAAAAGTATTAAATTTTAACCTAAAACTAACCTTAACATAAAATCCTACCTACCGTAATTTCACCATCATATAATTTAACACCGTTCATGCGAACAATAGAACGTTCATTGACATCTAATTTCGAAGATGTAAATTCAAATCTATCCATTTTAACTCAGAATTAGCTTTAAGGATTAATATTTATATTATGGTAACTAAAAGTTATTAACATGACATAAAACGCGCTGAACATCAAATAAAGCACCGTATTCCGTACTCAAAAGTACATTTCTGTAACTGTAATCCTTAAGCATTAATATTATACACACTGAAAACGCATAACAAAAGTATTTGGCTTAATAAAGCACGTTAAACACACATGAACAAGTTTATAACCTAATCACAGCGCTCACGTTCGCCTTGCTTTCTGAACCAGCTGATATTTGAAAACAAACTCTCAACACATTATGGGAGGTAAATGACTTCAGTAATTGATGAAATAATGTCTAAAACGTGCTGGAGTACGAGATTTATATTCAAATCATGTACTAATTTTGTATATCTTATCACACGATGAACAAAATATAGTTCCAGGCTTATTTAAAATTTTAATAAAAAAGAAAAAAAGAAAATTCACATCCAGGTATCTATTCTATTAAATTTAAAACATGATTATCTGGTTAGTGTAATCTCATCTGACATTTCTACTATGAAAAGTAATTTCTTTAAATTCTATTCTGCAGTTTTTTTATTAAGATTTTTGATTTTCTGAAAATATATTTGTTTAGGTTTTGTCTGCTTGGATAGTCATAAGGTCAAATTTTGTGTATCATGTAACTATTTTATTAGTTATCATGTTTTACGTTTGTTGAAAACATGTTTAACTTCCTGTAAACAAATAAATATTCTCATAATATTTTAATGTATTTTATAATGAATATTTTTATGTAAAAAAGAGTTAAGTAATGAACTATAAATTTAAGTACTATCCATGTTTAAATTCTTGTTTCCTGAAATCTTTTATTAAAATTTCTTTCCAGAGAAAAGATTTATTTTATAGTAATTAATTTCCCACCACTTATTGAAGTTATAACCTACAGCAGGCTGATCCTACATCTGCTTTATTTTATAGTTTAGTTGTGTAAATTTATAGAAATAAAACTTTTGAGTGAAAGCAAAGTGACAGTATACAATTTGATAGACAATAATGTCATAATCCCGGACACTGTCAGTACCTATGTGAATGACTTAAATTCCTCTAAAACTTAATTCTGTACTTAAAATAAAAATAACAATATGTCAGATATTTAATCATTTTTATTTATTTTCAGGTCGTTGGAGAGATGAGTTTTTTCAGTATTTCATGGGTGGTGGACCTCAGTTAAAAATACCTGATTTAATATATTCTGGAAGTGATCGTTACAGGTTACAAACTATAGCAATGGGTGTTGTTCATATTGAAGTTGGTATCATATTGCGTAACTTTAAAAAATATGGAATTGAGATTTAAAAAGTGTAATTTTTAATTGCTTGATATTATTTATTATCTGGTTTAATTGAACTGTATAATAAATAGTGGGTATATATATTGTGCCTTTTAAAAGTGATACATTAAAGCACATTTTTATTTTCAAGTATGCAAAGTGAAATATTTTTTGTTGGCTTAAGTAATAATATGTTTAGTATCAGTACTTTTCTAGTTCTATTCTTATCACACTTTTTTGTTTCAAGTATTGAAGCTGATGTATTTACTGAAGTGACCACTCCAACTGTATACACAAATAATGCGACTTCAGTTGATACTGTTCCATTTAATGTGACAAGTAGTATTGATAGTAATCATTTTACTGATGATTGTGATAATCGTGATGGTGTCTGTGACAGCAGTAGACCGATTGATGCCACTGGCAATAATGGTGTCAATGGCACTTCATCTAAAGCTGTAACATCAACTAGTAATGATTCTTCCCCTTCTTCTATTATTGAAAGGACTACTAGTGCAGTAACTAACAAATTAAAAACTACAAATGCTCCGGATGTCATAAATGCTACTGGCACAATATTTACTAACATCACAACTAAAACCACCACCACTACTACTGAATTAGAAACTAAATATACTGCTCATGTTGAATATTGTGAATGTGATATTATGGTAAGTAAAAATGTAATTGATTAGTGTTACTATTTTTTTGATTTCAGATTTTAAATATTTTTGACAAACTAATTTTTTCATAAGTTGTTTATTTTTCTTTGTTGAGTATTTCCTTTGCCATTTTTTACAAGACACAAAATAATAGTTATTTTTTTTAAGAGCAGCTGTTAAAGAGTAGCACGTATGTGTAAAACAAAGTTGAATGAGTTAGAGGGCGGCTATGTCACAGAAACATTATTTTGAGATACTGAATGTTTTATTAAATTTGATAAAAAGCTTGGAAAAAATTGATTTACTTATGTAAATTCTTTGCTCCACTTCACTACCTTGTTATTAATTACTTCTTTTTATGAAGTAAAGGAAGTATTGTGATCACGAAAAGTTTCGGTTTTCAGATTTCAACAGAAATATCCATTTTGACTATTTCTGAATCCATTTTTATTAGTTTCAACACGACATCTGTATGACAAACATATGTATCTCGTATAACTCAAAAACAATTAGCTGTAGGATGTTGAAATTTTGGATTTAGGACTATTGTAACATCTAGTTGTGCACCTCCCCTTTTGATTGCAATGGCCTGGACCAAAAGTGTTCAGAAAAGTCCAAAATCCAAACAAATTTGGATTTTTTACTTTTTCTTAACTGCAGTTTGAGAGCATTGAAAAGCTCTCATTGAGAGCTTTTCAATGATATAAAGTGATACTTATTTTTATTGGTTCCAGAGTTATAGCCAAATTAAATTTTAATTAATGAAAAAATACTTGGATCTTATAAGGAGAAGGTGCATTGGTTCGAACCTAACTTCATCTTTTTTTTTAACTTTTTGTTTAATTTATTTTTTCTAACTTTTTTAAATTTTTTAATTTGAATATATTAATTTATTGATAATTATTAACCTGTGATTGTAAAAGAATTTTTGCAATAAATAATTCAATACAATAAAAAAAAGAAAAAATCAAAGTTATTAGGGAATTAAAATTTTATGTACTTTTAAAAATGTGTATATGTAATTTAATAGGCATTGTTGTTATATATGTGTATATATAGTAGATTTGGTGAGACATCTGATTATTTAATATTAATCAAAAATTATAATTTAGAATCATATTATTTTTGGATTTTTTAGTTTAATTTTATTTAATTATTCTGAAATTCTGTTTAATTTTATCTACATTAAAGTTAACCAGAGTGACTGAAAAATAGACCCTCACAAGAAGAACATATACAGTGAGGCACACATGCCCAATTTTTAATAAATTACAAAAAATTCTTATCTTTTAGTTCATTACTTATGTGATATTGTCAGACAATATTCTCATTAATACGGAGTTGATCATCATTTCATTTATTTGTTTTTTGTTGTCAATCATTTAATCACTCTTTGGTTTGATATAATTCTTCTGTTCTTAATTTGTGTTCACGTTCTCTAGCTTTCAAACTTTCTCTCTCTTTATATTCATCATCCTCTCTTAATCTTTTTATTCTTTCTTAGGTTTTAACATTTTCTTTCTCTTTATATTTATCATCTTCTCTTAATTTTTTTATTCTTCCCTTGTTCTTAACATTTTCTTTCTCTTTATATTTATCATCTTCTCTTAAGTTTTTTATTCTTCCCTTGTTCTTAACATTTTCTTTCTCTTCATATTCATCTTCTTGTTTTTTTGAGATATATTTCTTTGTTATCTTTCTTTTTCATTTTTGATTATTCACCAAGTAATCCAATAATAAAAACTGAATATTTTACATCATAAGGTCAAAATTAACATTTCTAACCAGTATACAGGAGTTCACTAAATGGAGTAGTTTAATTATTATTAACTTTTATTTATATGACACACCAAAAATCTGAAACTCTTGTTAATGAGCAACTCATGAAGATACAAATAATACTGATCTAGTAATACTAGTAATAAAGGTACTTTTACTCTATCCTAATACATGTAAGAATATTGGATTAATAATTGTATAAATATTTGATGTTAAAAACTGATTAAAAAATGTTAATGGTCCCATTTCAAAATTTTCAAAGGTAAATTTATCAAAATTATCAAACTTATTTATTCTATAGAAGATGTTGTTGGACACATATACACCAAATTTTATTAAATATTTCAATCCATTCTTAAGATATACATTTTTATTGAAAAAAATAAAATGGCGGACATAGGGAAAATCCTATGACAGAGCTTTTTTCCACATTTAATTTTTTAATTTAATTTGACGTCCTGAATTAGTCCCTTATGTTTGACCAATACCTTCTGAGACACTCTCTCTGTGTGTGTGTGTTTGTGCGCGCGCATATGCATGTATGTATGTATGTATATATGTATATACATACAGAAAGAGGATAATGGAATTCAATAGAATTCCATTATTCTTTAGAAACTGTTTTCTTCCTCCTTAGATTTTGCTGCCTTTATTCTACATCTAGACTAATTTTTTATAGAATGCTTATTTCCTCTTGACTGTTCTGTCAGTTGCTACATTATTTTACAACTTTGACAATTTTATACTTAAATGTTCCACTGCGGTTTTTTTTTGTTCAGTAAAATTATCTTATAATTGACCAATTATTTTTGTATTGTTTTTCAGAAAGATGAGTGTGATATAAATTGTTGTTGTGATGAGGATTGTTCTTCACAAGATAAGCAGATGTTCTCTTACTGTTCTTCAGCTTTGTTGGCAGATTCTTTGGCATTATCGATTGATTATAGGCATTGTTATACATCCCATTTTTTATATGATAATAATACTAAGCTGTTAAAAGTTGTTAAACAGAATTCACACAATCTGTTTTGCATTGCAATTGATAATCTTGAACCTGGATTAGTTTATAAAACTCTTCCGGTGAGTTTCTAATAATTTAAGTTACTGATCTGTCTGAATGAATATATTTTTGAAGTTATAATTAGTTTCTTGTTGTGATAGGATAACTTTATGCATGTGTTGACTAATGTATTATAAATTAAATTCTTAATTTGGAAATTAAGAAGCAGTGGTGGCGCGGTAGTATGTCTGATCTAACTATGGAATGATGTAGGTATAGAAATGGAGCAAATGCTTACAGGTAAGATAGAAAATAATTATTGTAAATTAACTCATTATAAAACAGTTGTAACTGACTAGCCTGATATTTTTTTAAAGTATCTTTAGCATTCCAGAATTTGAGAATAATTGCCTAAAGAATGTCTTTGCTGTAAACCAATATATATATTACATAAATATACTTGTATTACAAGGGTAATACTGAAAGTATTTGTTTTGGAATATGAAAGTTTAATGACTTTTTATTTTATTTGTACATATTTTTGGACATGTCCTACCCTTCAGTCTAAACCTAGTTAGAAAATACTCATTATAACTATCCACAGCCAGTTTATTAAAAAATGTAGTTACTGTTTCTTTCATCTCTTCATTACTCATGAGATTTACTCATCCGAAGGAGGTATTCAATTTAGTTGAAATTGGAATAAGAAGAGGTCAAATCCAGACTATGGGGTGGTTAACTGAAAATTTCCAATTTAAAACATTCATTAAGTCATGTTTGTTTGTTTTGTTGATTGGTAAGCATATGTGTAATCCATCTTGCACAAAAATTAATTACTTAAGATAAACATTTCGGGTGAAAATTTCATGGATTATTTTGTGAGAAATATGTCAAAATTTTTCATGGATATCATCTAGTGTGTGATGCCAATTTGCCTGAAAATTCAATAACATACAGAGTAAATCATCCATGACAACTGGATGCCCAGTTTATTTATTACCATGGACATTTTAACTTTCTCAGTGAGTTTTTGACCCCCATTATCACAACGCTGATTCATTCATAAATCTCCTTAACGATTGATAAATTTCATACGGTTGTTTTTTTTTAAGAAATTGAATAATAAATTTCTTTCCACAACTGTGGAATTTTTAATTTTTGTTTTTAATTTAAAAGTGCTATAGAAACCACAAAAAGGCTTCTAAATTTATGAAACTTGCATGGAGTGTGCAAAAAAAATTTCTGAGGCTAGTTTATCTGGAATTGGTTAGGATCATAAACCTGGACATCTCGATTCCCCCCTGAGGGGAGAAGATCCCGGCTTGTAGCACGTCTGGTCGCTATACCACCCCCTCTGTTCCTAGCTTAATTGGATGTCATCTTCTTGCCCTCAAACTGATCGTAACCCACAGTACTCAGTCCGGCCTCGTGAGATGACGCTGATGCAGATGCCCCGAGGGACATCTACATCAGTAATTCCTCCCTAGTAAATTTTGTCTTCAAAGAAGACATCAGACACCTAATACTACCACATAGCCCTCAGGAACTAAGCTAAAAGCCTACACACGGAAGATTGATGACCCCGCACCTGTCACCACTTTAAACTATAAGTACCCAGTACATACAATGCAACAAGTATGCCACGATAGCATATCAAAACCACCAGCAAATTCAGTCTAAATCACTGCAACGACATATTGTTAATTAAGTGATTGGAGTGCAGCCAGCATAAACTAAGTCCCAGAGGACCTCAGGTCTGGTCCGTTCGGGAGCTGAGTATAACCTCTAGTCTCCCACTTCAGCTCCATCTTTGAGGACTGCTCGGATTAGCACTAGGTTGATTGCAAACAACATTTAAACTTATTACCCCCTTAATAACATAAACCTGGACAGTAGTTATGCAGAAAAAGGTGTAATGTACTGCTTTTCATTCAAAAATCCTAATGTTTTGGAATTAAATAGGATTACCAAGCTCAACAGCTAATTCAGTGCCTCCTTTTATCAAAACAAATCATTTAATTTAAATGAGATATAAATACAACAAATTATTTCTAAATGTTTATGTAATGCGGGAACTTCGTAACCATTTTTAATAAGCTTGTTTAAAGAAGATTTTCTTAACTATTTGGTTAAATAGAACTTCTGGTTCTAAACCAAAAAATCATTTTTGGATTTAAAAATCTAAAAATATTATTCTGTTTCATTTCTTTTGAATTTAATTAAAAGTTTTGTTTGTAAAACAGCAATAAAAGCTGTTTGTTTTGCAAACAATCTCATCTGAGAAATAGTTTGTTGTTCTGGGAAAATTCACTGTCCTAAAGCCCTAAAAACAGTTTTATAATTCAAAGGCAAATTATACTGGACAAGAGTTTTCTCCACACTACCAAATGCTTTTTGGAGAGAAACTAAAACTATCCTACTGGACTCTTCCACCCTTATATGTTCAACGTAGTGGTGTGTATCTATGGAAATTAGGAGAGATATCAGAGATATGATACTGCCTTCTCATAGTTACAGTACATAATAAATGAGGAACAAGTGTTAAATCCTAAACACACCTTCTTGAGAAAGGCCTTAAGTACATCGGCTCTATGCTACATATTCAATTTGTTATTTGTAGTGAGAAAATGTTAGATGTCATTCAAATATTAAAGTTAAATTAAAATCTGTTATATATTATAACTACTTTACTATAAAAAAATTATTATTCTGTGAAAGAATGTTATAGTGAGTAATTCGTTCTTTTCTTTTGCTTTTGCTTTTGCAGTTTTATATATATGTGGATTTTACGCTAACTTGTAAATAAATCTATATTTGTAATAGAAATATGATTTAGTGAATATTTATGTAATTTTGATTTGATAATCTTCCAATATAGAATATCTGTAATAAATAGCAATAAAATTTTGTTAAGGAATAAAAATATTTTCCTTTAGTTACTGTTATTAAAATTTTAATTGTTTGTGGGTGACAAAGCATGAATTATGGCTAAACTCTATCATTAGCTTATAATCAAATGTACTGTTATGATTTATTTAAGATTGTAAATTAAGTAATTTATTAAATTAATTATTAGTGTTAAATTATTATTAATTATTAAATTAGTGGAATTGAGGTCCAACGTAATAAGTGACCCAGGTAGGAGAGAAACTAATAAAAGAATTAATTAACAAATAACAAAAATAAAGAAAAAAAATTAATTAAAAATTTTGGTATAATTTTGTTGCCAAAAGTTTTATTCATTATCATAATAGAAATGTGATGTGCTTTTGAAAAGCAAATGATTTTTCTTTTGTTATAATGTGCTTTTGGATTGGTCTGACTGGTTTTAATTTTGTAACTAATGATTTATGTGTACAATGTGGTGAAAAATAAAAAAAATTATAAACAATGATTGGAAATTATGTTAAAAATTTTTATGTTAATTTGTTAATAAAATGATTGATGACTTCTGCATCAGAGTGGTAGTGTCTGTTTTCATCTGCAAGGCTCTAGGTTCTAATTATGATCAGGCTTGGCTTTTTAATTTTTCAAGCGTTAAAAGATGCAGTTTTTTTAATAGTTATAAAAAAGAAATACCTAAACTTAGCTTCAGCCTATATTAAGAGTATAAATTAAGAAAAAAAATTGTAGTTCATTCAAGTTACAAAAAAAAAATTTAATTTTTTTTTACAAAAAAAAATTATTTACAAGTTGAAATGTATTAAGAATTCACAGTGTAAAAGTCTAATGGTCTTAATATATTTTTTTTTCTGTAATGAGAACACTTAGGGCAGTATAAAATTAAGAGAATTCCCAAGCTGATAGGTAAATATTGAATTTATTTTTTCTATCATTTCAGTTGGTGAAGTCGGAAGAGATTTTAATAAAATGTTGAAAAGGTTTAGAAAGGGAGTGTTCAGTTGGCCGGAATCACAACACATTGCTGAGAATGCAAAAATATCTACTTCACAAATAGCATTTAATTTAACTGAGTATAAAGCTGATGATTATATATGGATGTTTATGGAGAACACAACTTTCATTAAACCACTGTGTATGTATAGTAAAATATTTTATTCATTGTAATGTTAAATTAATTTGTGATTAACAAATTCAAGAATATGCCTATAAAAATACATTGCTTATTTTCATCTACCATTTACAGTGGCCCCTTAATGTAGTGATAACTGCTCCTTGCTTGTCTCCCACTGATGAAATTTGTACAGGATGGAGTTTTTACAGTGCCAAAATGTCATACCCTTCAGTTTGAGCTTCATCAGCGAGAAGAAAGAAGTCACAGGACATTAAATTTGACAGTTTCAGGGGCATGGAAATGACAGTCACATTGTTCCAGTGAAAATGTGTTTTGTAAGCTATGTCCTGTTACTTAATTGTACTCCAACAGTTTAGGTTGTTCATAACAAATTAAATAGAACTCTGTTTGGTAGCCTAATCCTGGAAGATTATGGGCTCTTCATTATGAAGAGTGGTCTCTAATCTCTGGATTGCAACTGTTGATCCAACACTGGTTGCTACTTTTGAATTTCAGTGTGAACTTTGGATTATCCTGTGCTTGTTTTCTATTTCACTTTCTGACAGGTTTTGACATTGTGCTGTTTAAAGCAAACATGAAGATTGCATGTGCTGTTCAAAATGATACATTGGCTGGCTGGATCATTCTAAAGGTCTCTGTTATGGATTTCCAGAGTTTGGTGCAGAATTCAAAACTCTCTGCTGATCTTATAATCTATAATGAAATTTTTGTTGTATCTCTACTTATAATCAGAAAAATAAGCATTAATACAGATCCCAACATATACATGGAACTCTGCATGAAGCTCATTGCTCACCTCAGCTGTATACTAAGCCGTGCTGAGTATATTTTTTTTAAAGGACTAATTTCAGAATTATTACATAATCATTATATTTAATCAATAGGACTAAGTATGTTCATGTTCAGGGAACATTTTAAACTTTCTGTAGTCACATCCTTTAGTTGTTTTCCACATGCTCAACTTCAGGTGTAGGTTCTTTCTTCATGTTGATAATACTCAACCAAAAATGAGAAATTATTTGTTTATATGGAACAAAAATAAAATTTTTCTACTCGGAAAATAAACTATCAGTCCTTTTGTACTTTCACCATAACCAAAAAAGATTCCCTTTGTACTTTTAAGATCAAGCTTCTTTCTTTTCTCTTTTGGTATATGCATCCACACTTCTGCACCAAACAGTGGTTTTATTATTTTTTTTTATCAAAACTGCTTATTATTTCAGAATTCATAAGGTGTTTTACCTTTTACTGTTCTTTTTCCAATTCTGTTAACCAGATACACAGCTGTATTTAAACAATTTACATTTTGTTTATTTGCCTCTGATAATTTCTTTTGACGAAACCAACAGTCTTTAAATATATGGCCCTTCTTATGACAGAATGACACACAATATTTTTATTTTTGATAGAATTTGAATAATTCTTGCACTGATTCTTTTTATGTCCAACCTTTCCACAAGAAAAATATTTGAGACTAAATTTATTTACATATTTAGAAGTTAACACCACAGCATCTTCACTAAATTTCAAACACTTTTCTTCAATCAATAATCTGCAGTTAAATTGCTTAGAGTTTGTTGATTTTCATCCACCAATTCCCAAGTAAACACAAATGTTTATACTAATGTGGCAACATAATTATTTTTGTAATAATCATGTTTTCAGATATTTCTTCCTTTTACCGCTTAATAGCAGCAGTTAAATTTTGAATTTTTAGTTGAAAGTCCATAAAACTGTTTTCAAACTTCAAATTAAAAATTTGTTGCTATAATAAATGAATACTTGAATACTCACTCTTATTGATGCTCATATATTGTTTTCAGTTTGGTTCGCATTTCATTTGCAGTCTTGCACATTAAAACATGTGACAAAGGCCCAAATTCCATGTATGTTACTAACACGTCCTGTGAGCTTGCATCATAAATTTCATACTCTTTTAATTTCGCAGATTTTGAAGCATCTGGTTTCTGTACGTCTATTGGTAATGTCGAAGAGATCTTTATCTATTACTACTACTTTCATCTGGAATTTCCAAACGTTCCAGTTATTTTCATTTAACTTCATAAACTGTTGTGATTCCATATTTATACATGTGGTTGCAACTCGACAAAATTTTCATGACCACCATACCTCCGTTCAGTTATTTTTCTGGGTTCATAACCTTTGCAGATTACTTTAAATATATTCACACATTGAAGACAGCAGTTTACTTCTTAAATGTAATTTTAATCACTGAAACAAGAACTTATAGCTCTTAACAAGAATTATTATTTACTGCATATATTTTTTTCATTAATTTTTTTTAAATTGTTACTATCAATATTCGCTCACTGTCAATCGACAAAAAACATCTCAATTGTATTACATTTTTATCAGTGAAATGTAATATTGTTGAAGATTAAGATTTACCAAATAAAATTTTAATTAATGAAAACAGTTGTTATAAACTAGGGATTACTGAAAATTTCTTTTAACTGAATACATATTATAAATTATGATTATTTTTTTGGTAGACTGTCTCTTAAATGAAGAACAATGAACTCTTTAAAATATCACATTCTGTGATTGAGAAATGATTTTACTAACAAAAAAGAAAGACTGACTGGAAAAGAAAAGTGTTTTCAGTTGTATATTTAATAAAAATGACATTTTAAGTTGTCCAAATAACTAACAAGTCCTTTTTTGAAAAATTTCTCTCATAAACTTCACCAAACAATTACAGTGATTACACTAATCAAGATTTTTATTAAAACATTATTTGCTCCATTATTTTCCTTTATCAAATTATATTAAATGTAACTTTAATTTTAGATTTGTTAGAAAATGTATTTTAATTTTACTCATTTTTGATTCTTTTATTAAAACTTAGAATAATCAAAATTGTTTCTGTATGTATTTATACATTTAAGAAATAACTATTATGTTGTGTTGTGAAATCCTTAGAAAACTGGAATTTCCTTATGAAAAAATCTTTTGTCAGTAACTTGCTGCCCTGATGGGGAGTCTTACTCTTTTAAGACCTTGGCATCCCTAGCCTATAAAACTTTCTTCCCATTACACACGAAGCTGCAGAACCTTACACCATACACATACACCACAAACAGTACATAAATTACAATATATATTCTTACACAACAACACAATATCTTATACAGTTTCTTCTTACACTTACACTCAGTAGTGTTGCAACACCTTACATAATACTACCATAACCCAAGTGGAAACTATCATGCCAATGGGTGGATGACTGTACGTAGTGAGTCTCAAACGGTGTCCTTTGAGCACCAGGATAAACTCAGTTGTATGCAGCCCTAGCTCCAGTACGTGCACACTCTACTAGAGTGGTCCATTAAATCGCTGTTACTCATGGGACCAAATGTCAATCCCAAATAGCAATTTTTTGCTGGTTGTTGGTCCATTTGAAAAATTCAACAAACCAGGGAGTTTGAAAAGGCTTCAATCGATGTTGTCAGCCAAAGATGTGTCAGGAGATAAAGGTAATATAACAGAGGGGGGTTCTAAAATGTCCAGAGTATGGTTTCTTATAGTGAAGTATAAAGAGGAAGGTAAATGCTTCTCTAAGGTTTCTCCATTGCTAATAAACAAGAGTTGCAGCTCTCCAAAGTCTATTAAAAAGATTAAGAGTGGTGCCCTGCTGATTGAGGTTGTTGATGATGAACAGAGTTGGAAGCTCCTAGTCCTAAGGTACATAGGGAAGGACGAAGTAATAATGGAGCCACTTTGTACCCTAAATTTCAATTTCAGTAAGGGAGTGATTTTTTGCCATGACTTGGCAAGTTTAAAAATATCAGAAACATTAGAACTAACACTGCAATCAATCACTTCTGCATAGAGGATAATGAGGAAGGAGAATAGTGTAGTTGTACCAACATCCTCACTTATTCTAACCTTTTCTACACTGTCTGTTTCTGAACGAATAAAGATTGGCTATCTCTCTGTCTACGTGCGACCATATGTGCCAAACCCAAGAAACTGTTTTCAGTGTCAGGGGTTTGGTCACAACAAATTTGATTGCACAAAGGAAAAAATTTGTGCACATTGCAGCCGTACAGGATGTAATGATAACACATGCCTTGAGATTGAAAATGTATTAATTGTAAAGGTCTACACTTGGAAAAGTCTCAGGAATGTCTTGTTTATAAGGAGGAAAAGGCCTATGCCGAAGATTTGTGCTGAGCAGAACGTGTCCTTTCTTGTGGGTCGTTGGGAATACAGAAAATCCTTCCACTTAAGGAATCCTGTACAGCCCAGTGTTATTTTGTCCAGGCTCTTTCTAACAATATGCAAAAAGAGAGAGAGTGTGCATTATCCAAAAAATTGACCAGATTGATGCAGATTTTGCCATACCAGGTAAAAGACCTCACTTCTACTATTGCAGCATTGGTACAGGCAAGAAGAAGAATATTTTTGGTGAAAAGACTAACAGTGGTTTACTGGAAACCAATCCTGAAGGAAATCATATTAGCCACGTGTACTTCACTAGCGAAAAACATCCCTGCAATCTCACTGAAGATATTAGTGCCATTTAAAATGAATATCTGCAACTTATACCTTCCCCCAAATTTTGATAACAGTGAGGATGATCTGTCCAATCTGTTTTCATAGATTTCTTTGCCCTGCCTAATAATTGGCAATTTCAAAGCCTATCACTTTTTGTGGGACTCATCATCATGTTCTTCCAGAGGCAGTGTAGTTGATCACAGTGGTGTATAGTTGACAGCTGAGAACTTGGAACTCTGCATTTTGAATGATGGGTCGTATATGTTTATATTGTCTTCAGGTACATCTTTGTGCATAGATCTGTCCTATGTTCAACATCCCTACTCCCATGTCTTAACTGGTGCATTTCCAAAAACCTCTTTGGAAGCAATCACAGTCTGGTTGTTATCTCAATCTGTAATAGTGATTTGCCTCAGAGTCAGCCATGCAAATGGATGGTTGGGAATGCATACTGGATCTGAGACAAAGATTCCTTTAGCCAGTACGACAAGAATGGTAGTGTGATTTACTAACTTTACAAGTTTGCACACTTGATACTCAATAATTCAAATAAAGGCTCTTGGCGGCCTTCTCTAGTGAATTATTGCTTTAGTCTTGGTCAATATAAAAAAAATGACATGAATCCGGTTATGTTACTAGAAAAATTTTTTCAATATTGTAAATAGCATGAATGCTGATGCTGTAGTTTATATAGAACATGATAATTCTGTTGATTATGCTTTTGTGGTTGGCAATCGAACATATGTGTTTGTCCTTCCCAGCATTGCCAGTGTTTTCGTCGCGGAGCTGTATGCTGTTAAAAAGGCCTTAAATATACTTAACCTAACATTCCAGCAGGTACTTATCTGTTCAGATTCCATGATTGTCTTGCAGGTGATTAATGAAATGTGTAACCCAGGCACCCTGTTGTCTGTGATATACAGTCTGTTATTTCTGATATGAACAGCATAACAAATGTGAGCTTTCAGGCAATTTTGCCATTGCCATTAATTGTACGGCAAAAAAGCTTGCTTGCAGTCTCCTTTCACTAATACCATCTTGTCTGTCTTCTGAAGAGGGTGGTTCTTGATGAGTGGCAGAGTGAATGGAATGTTACCATCAAAAATAAATTTTGTCCAGTTAAGGACATTGTGTCACCACGGAGCTCCTCATGCAGGAATAACCATTGAAAGGAGGTTATCATCCTTGTGAACTGTGTCTGTTATGTAGCATTGTGTCAGAAGTTTAAACTAGGGGTAAACATCCAAAATACCTAAGGCAACAATGTATCGATGTTATCAAATGTCTTACGATTTCTTAAGGCCTTGCATCTTGATTCAAACATTTAATGATAATTTTGTTCTTTTTAAGTTACATTTTTAATGTTATATTTCATTGTAGTTTTACATCACTTTTAGGATATGTCTTAGGTGTTTTCATCTATGCTGTGTTTTTATATTACTATTTTTTTAGTTTTTAAGTTAACTTTTAATACTTATTTGTTTATTATATAAATATCATATTTGGGTGCTTAAGATAATAGTTTATTGTGTACCAGGAAAAAAAGAAAAATAACTTTTCCCCCAGTCTCCATAGGAATTTGAGCAGGACGTAGTTACAATCTACAAAGCGCCATAAAGTATTTCTTTGGGTGGAGTTATTTATCTTGTTTCATTGCCTGTCTTCAGGTAAATCATCTCTTTCTCAGCGATATGTTTTTCCGTAACCCTTGATATAATATTATATTACATTAATTAGTCTGTTAATTCTTGTTTAACGCACTTTCCTTCTTGGTAGTGTTCTGTGAGTTTTAGTCAGTAATATTGTATGGAACGTATACTAAGTATACTACTGACGTATTGCTATTATGAAGGCTAGTCACCTGGGCCAGTTCAAGGTGACTGACCTTTTGACAAGCTATTCTGTACTCTGAATGAGTGTCATCACTTTAGTAGCCTTTTTTGTTGTTTCTTTGCTTCCTTAAAATTAACAAGAAAATTGAAAATCCCACAGCATGGAAAAATGAGATCTTATTAGAATATTGTTGGTTTGTTTTTTTATTATGTGAAATTAAGTTTCAAAGCAATTTCTGATGATATTATGAATGAACAACGCAGTGCAATGATGATGTCTGAAATTTAATCTGAGAAGGAAGAACATCGTGATCCGTGATGATGAAAAAATGAAAGCCATTAAATATTTCTGCACGTTTCTTACTAAATAATCAATGAAATTGTTACTGTTCATAGTCCACTGTGAACAGACATAGTCTTTCTCCATGACACAAAAAAATTATTGTTTGGATATTTTAGATTGGAAAATTTGACTGGCCACCCCATTGCTCAGATTTAATCCCCTAGTGATTTCTACCTTTGAAGATGAAGTGGAAAGTTAAGTTTAAATTGGTTTCTGCAAAGTATGCTTTGCGAGTGATGAAGAGCTGCAGGAAGAATTAGTTTTCTACATTTACAAAGTGTATATTAATGAAAATATTTTATTTTTTATTTTTATTGAATGCTTATTTAGAAATGAATATATTTTATTTTAATTTCAGTTTTACCTGCATCATCATCTTCTATTTTATTTGTTTGTAATGAAGAACGTCCTGTATTATATTTAAAAAAACTCTGCTCACAGTTGTTTAAGAAGAATACCTAAGAGTAAAACTGAATGTGAGAAAACATTAAAATATCTTGATATGTATCATTTTTATAAGGATTACAAGGTATTATCTGCTCCACAGTCATTAAATTCATCATTTCCTGATGTAAGAATCTTATTCTGATTACTTATCTTGATTTTTTTAATATTTTATTTTGTTATTTTAATGTAATAAAGTTTACAAAATTAAAATGGTTAGTTTAATTGACCATAGTTATAGTAGCATTAGAATCAAAAGGAAATTTTACTTCCTGTTGATAATATATATATATTTATATTAATCCGATCAACTCAAAAACTTGGGTTCATTAGATTAATATAATTTGTATAGTCCAGAGGAATATCATTCTCGAAAGGATTGATTTAAAAAAAATAATATATATATATATTATAAACCAAATTCATCCACCCAAGTACAGAAATATACATTAAATAAGATAACACTTACTTATTTCATATTTTTCAAAAATGTTTTTGTGGAAACCCACATCTTCAGTTGTACTTATTATTAAAATCGTACTTTAAACTGTTTGTATCAAATTACATTCCACATTTAATACACTAAATTCAACTGAAGATGTGGGTTTCCATGAAAACATTTTTCTAAATTATGAAATAAGGTAAGTGTCATCTTATTTAATGTATATTTCTGTACTTGGGTGGATCATTTTGGTTTATAATTTGTATATTAGTACAGAGGAATATGGGTACTGACTTTCGAAAAAAAAAAAAAATATATATATATATATTTTTTTCTAAAATCAATCCTTTCAAGACCAATATCACCTCTGTACTAATAATTGTATAATGTAAATCAACTTGATCCACCCAGGTACAGAATTAAGAAATATCTTATACTATTTTGTTGTTACTCAACAAAAGTACTTTCATGGGGTTCCGCATCATCAATATAAAAACTTTTTGTATAATTACATATTAAACATAAAAATATTATAAGATTAAAATTAAAAATTTAAAAGATTAAAAAGTTAAAAAATAAAAGATTAAAATACAAAAACATATGCACAAGGCATATGGAATCAGATGGGTATCTCTTAAATAAATATAAATAGAACAATACATTTTCTAGATGTCAGTATTGAAATTAACAAAAGTAATCAAATTATAGCTTTGGTGTACGGAAAACCTACAGCCAATAAAATAAAAATTCATAGAAAATCAAATCATCCTTGGTCTCAAAGAATATATACAAATATGATTAATAGGGCCACCCTTTACACACAAAATAATAAAGAAAAGTTATACACAGAAAAAAAACTATAAAACAAATTGCAATTATAAATGGTGTTGTTAATTGATAACATATATAAAAAAAAGTATCAAATCCTAATAGTACAATAACTTTAAAACCAATACATAATACACAAAAGGTTGATAACATTTACTTAAAATATTCATATACCAGTAGTATTGTTGAAAATATAACCAAAGTTTATGACAAGGATAAATTTAAACCTGCATACAAAATTAACAACCACATAATAAAATATTTAAAAAACAATAATAATATTTATTTATACAATTTATGTGATGTTTATTAGATAAAATGTAATGATTGTGAGGATATCTTTGTAGCTAAAACCGATAGATAATTGAAAGCCAGATTTTATGAACATTTTAGGCCTTATAAAAACAAAAAATTGGGCTTTTCTAATGTTGCAGATCGTCTTATAACAATAAACATTCTATCTCTGATGTTAATACCAATTTAGAAATTAGAAAAGGCAATATAAATAAAAACTAATATATTTTAGAAAAATATTATATATATAAATATAGGCAAAGATTTAACTTGATCAACCTACAGACAGATTTTGAGGTAGATCTGCTTATAAAAGCTGCAATAGATAGCAACACTTTCATAGATATTATATAGAATTTTCATTTACTTAAATAGTATCAGTATTGTATTTGCTGGTCAATGTTACCCAATTGACTCCATATGCCTTGCATATGTCTTCGTATTTTAATCTTTTAATTTTTTTTAATTTCAATCTTTTAATATTTTTATGTTTAATATGTAATTATACAAAAGTTTTTATACACAACTAATGATGCGGGATCCTGCGATAGTTCTTGTAGAAAAACAACAAAATAAGGTAACATTATTTCTTAATTTTGTACTTGGGTGAATCAAGTTGATTTACATTCTGTATATATATATATATATATGCACATGTGCACACACACATACACACCACTAAATAAATAAATAAAACATTAATTTAATGTTACAGATTTTATTTACAATCTAAAATATATTAAATAAATCAATAAATAATTAAAGAAGTTTTTTTACAATAGAGTAGTATTTATAACAAGTCTACAATGGTTGTGTTTTTTTTTTAGTTTTTGATAATTGATTCTTATGTATTTTTTAGTGATGAATCTGAAAATAACCTGCATTTTTTCCCTCACATCAGAATTTTTTGCAAATCGCAAATTTCAAAATCTGTAAAAAGTTGAAAAATTGTGAACAATAAAATAGATATAAAACTTTTTTTATAGTAAATTAATATAATCACTTTTTTTTTACTTAAACTATGCATTTGTATAGCTAAATGGTAGAGTGATCTGAAGAGAGTGACAGAGGAGTCATTGACCCCTTAATTTCTAAGGAAAATTGCCACAAAATAAGCCTAATTTCTATTATACTGTATTTTTAAATTAATTTATTTTTATTAATTTAATTAATTTTTATGAGGAATGTCATACCTTTGAAAACTACTCTCCTTCTTCACAAAGTATGTAAAATACTTAAAATTTTATTCCATGTGTTGAAGTTTCTACCTCCTTTCCATTTCTTTTCTGTCCTGATGAAATCTCTCAACCATCTGTTCGCTAACGGGACCTGATTTTCAGAAAAATAGTCCATGTGTGAATTTAGGAAATGAACCTTCAAGCTCATGGAACAGCCTAAATTTTTGTACTTCTGCAGCATGTTCTCAACAATTGATTTGAAATTCGGATCCTTCTTATTGCCCAGAAACTTAATTACTATATCTTTAAAAGCTTCCAGGTTTCTTTTTCTGCAGCTTCCATTTGTTTCTCTAATGTCAGTAAATTCTCTAATTATTTCTCTAATGTCAGTAAATTCTGTCAGTAATTCTCTAATGTCAGTAAAGACAACACCCTCTTTTAGTTTGGTGGTTCATAATACTGGAAATTTGTCACAGATATATTTAAAACATTACCTTCTTTTGGTAAGGTTTTGACAAATTGCTTCATCAAGCCTAACTTGATATGCAGAGATGGAAGGAGAACTTTATTCAGATCTACGAAAGCTTTATGGAGCACATTTTTGGTTCCAGATTCTAATGAAGCTTTTTTGGCTAATCTTTCCTTATCCAGCGATTTTCTCTATTTCTGCTATTCCATTCACACAAAAAACAAGGAAACTTTGTGTATCCTCCGTTCTGCCCAACAGGGCTAAGAGTGGCGGGGGTGGTATGGCAACAAGAACATCACCAGGTGGGTGTCTTCCCCTAAGGGATTGGGATGTATCTTCCTTGTTGTCCTAGGAGCATATCCCGTTAAAGCCCAACAGGACTAAGAACGAGGGTGGTTGTGGCAACCTTACAAGGTGGGTGTCTTCGCCTATGAAGTTAGGATATCCTAGGAGCATCGATATTATTTTGAGATTGCTGCACATAATCCACTTACAATTGTCATATTTAATTTTATCAAGAATGAATTCCAGATTATCGTAACGTTCTTTTAAATGGACAGAATGTCCAACGGGTATGTATTGGATACATATTCCCATTGTGAAGAAGGATAACTTTGAGGCTTCTTTTGGACAAATTTATGAACACTTTTCGAACAGTACTTTTATATGGAATTTAAATCAAGTTAAAAGTCCATGTATATCAGTGCAGAAGACTAATTCTCCTTCCAAAAAATATGAAGAAAATCCCTTTTCTCTGTACCTGAACCAGGAAAATGAGGTATCAGCAGCTAGCAAGTTCTTCTTTTTAAGCCTCGAACCAAGCAATTCTGAATTTTCTTAGGTCTTGAACCAAGTCTTTTAGTTCGACTGTGAATAAAGCTCTGATGCACAGCTATCTGCGAGTTAACTTCTCGAAGTTATCTTAATTTCAATCACGTGTGGAGCAATCTATTTCAGGTGAATTTTCTGGTGGAATTGGCATTGGTACATCTGGACCATGAGGAACTGGGCGTAAAGTGACATATTTGGAAGGACGATCGTTTTTTTATTCTTCAAACTGAAACTACGAACACCAGTCTAACAAAAGTAAATAATTATTGGTGTGATTTTGTGGCTCTTGACACTATTGAAATCTAAATCTGAATGCTTCTTGTTCACCCTTTGACCAGTATCTAAGACCTTCAACACATGTGTAGCAAATGTGGTGGAGTGCCCAAGTTTTGTCTTGATCTCCTATTTTCACTCAATACGTGAGGTACAGTTTTTGTTAAAACTTGTTATATTTCTTTTTTGCCTTTCCACCATTAACTGACTACAGATGTAACAAAAAGAATCTGCAGAATTTTTGCAGCCTTTTGATGCCATTTTGAAAACAGAAAGTTTGTGTTATGGCCTGAAAATATATTTTCCACTGACAAAAAAGGTTTGATCATGGAGGATGGAAAAAACTAAATTTATGCATGCTGATGGTTGAAACAGCACTGATAGTAGTTGCACTGTGCATGAGTGGTAAGTATAGCTGCCAATAAACATGTTACATCTGGTTAAGTCTTGTAAAAAACCTGTTGGCCAAGCTCTCCCACTGTCCCATCATCTTCAATACCCCCCTTCCATCCTCTTCAGTCCACTCAATTTTTAAGCTATAAGAATGCATAGTATAACCCAAAAAAGTTAATACGTTATACAAATTTATTATTAAAAAAAATTATATCTATTTGATTGTATCACATTTTTGCAAATATGTTATATATTATATATTCAACTTTTTACAAATTTTAAAATTTACGGTTTGTGAGAAATCCTGATGTGATGGGAAAAATGAAAGTTATTTTTGGATTCAGCACCATACAGGGATGAATTATCAAAAATTATTCCACAACCCAAATTTTACAAGCTTGTGTAATTGATGAAAATTTCCACCATCTGCTGCTAGATAAGCTTTTACACTCTTTAATTAGATTTGTGGATGTAATGTAGCTCCTACAATTTTTACAGTTTCATTCTTCATGATTAATCTTCAGTGATATGAGAAGGTAATTATTAATATATACAGTACAAACTTTCCATAGAAAAATATCTGATGATTAAAATATGGATACTTGAGGAACAGACTACTGCTTTTCAAAATGAATTTTTTCAGAAATATTAGGTTTCAGCTGCTGTATGTGCTGCAGTAGTTTCTTGTAGGTAGCAATATTTTATACCCTAAAAGGGTAGTAAATTAAGTTATATCTTGTTAAAAATGATAAATTAAATATATAATTCTTCTGTGAAATAGTATGTAAACCCAATTTTTCTCTGCATAAAGAGGTATTTGTTAAAACATAATATACATGTTGATTGACACTGCTCTAAATTAAGCTTCACTATTCTTTAATTTAATAACATAGTTGGAACCATGCATCTTTATTGAAATTAAAATTATACAAAAATATATTTGTACATTTTACATTTTTATTAACAGTTGAAACTGGTTGCAATAACTGTTTGAAACCATAGTAGTAAAGTCATTTAGATTTATTTTATTAAATTCTTTAAAAATACTAATTTTGTAAGATCATAATGCTAAGCATAATTTTATAATATTTTAATAATTTTTTAGCATAATTGTGCAGCTCTTAATGTGATACGAGGAGTTCAAACTTGAAAAAAGTGACTTCAGCAATTTGCTTTAAATACAATCAACAGCTTGATGAACTGAATGTACATTACTTCCTAATCATTTGCTCAAGTGATTGAGAAACACTTTAAATTTTATTTATTCAGCTCATAAATTTCATCTGTATAAGAATTCATTTGCAGATAATGTTCCAAAGTAAAAACTTGTTCTTGTCTGTATAGAAAACCCATTTTACATTTCTATATTCCTAACAATTTTAGAAACAAGTATGGCTGATTAACTAAAGGAACACATGAAAAGTGAAGAAAAATTCATTTTTCTTATATATTCCCCCTGCAAAGAGATACATCTTCAAAATCTAGGTTGTATGACTTTTGATCCGTGTTTATATCTATCTGGTCAGGTTATGTGTATGTTCACACTTGTGTATGATGTGTTTGTTGTGTATGATGAGTGTGCAATGTGCATTGCAATACTAGCATTCTATTGATTGATATTTGCAGTCTGCTACAGATATCTATGAATAAATAAAAAAATTAATTTATCAACAAGCAGTTCTTTCAAAATGTGCATAATTGATTTAAATAATATTAAATTTTGTTCATGAAATGTAATAACATTTGTTCATAAACAATACGAAATATGACCCAACCATGATCAGTGATTCTAATACTGTCAAAATGAAATTGATAAATATTAAACAGTCACAACACTTAAAGTTTTGATTCCTCTTAACGTTTTGAGAAACTAAAATGTAAATCTTCCAAAGAATCTAATGCTGAATTGTTCAGACTAATCATAAAACACCAATTTATACTAATCAAAATACCATGTTTATTTTATACATACTTGACCAAAAACAATGGCTCTATTTGACTTATTGTAAAACAACATATTTATCCCAATCACAGCAGTAATTGTGTTTATTACAACACGATAAATTTCAGCCAACCACAATTTCCCAATTTTTAACAAATCAGAAGAGTGACCAACTAGGATGCCTTAAATTTAAACCAAATGCAAGACATAATTCTTCAAATAAATATTAACAGTATATTCACACCAATAACTTTTTAATAGTTTAGACAACAGCAAATTATTTGATAAAGTTATCAAGATTTTAGTATGCTCATAGTTCAACATTGTAAAACCTTTCACAATTTCAGTTATTTTGTGAGATCTAATTTAATATATGAAATGCTGTAACTACGAATTTAGTATTTATAAATTACAAACAATAAAATAATAATATAGATGAGGTTATAAGTTAATGTTTCAGCAGAGCTTGATTTCTGTTTATGAAGAAAAACAGTTTCTTTTAATTATTAATATTTTTTTATTGGGATGATGCTTTAAGTTGAAGTAATTACCATCATTCTCTGGATCACGCACTGGTAAATGTTCTACTGTAATTGACTTTGAAGGGGAATAGTTAATTAATTATAAAATTGTTTGATATCACTTCAAAAAAAAAGGTTCTTCTGAATGAATACTTTTTTTAATGTTCCAGTTGTTTTTTACAGCTATGTGTATACAATTCTTCGATGTAATATGTAATTTCTCAAAAAAACTTTTTTATTAATTTTAATATTCTATTATAGTGCAATGTTGTGCATTTATTAAGTTATACAGTTTCTTCAGTTACAGGAAGGTATGTTCTAAAACAATTTCTTTTTAGTGGCATAAGGAATTTTTCATATCAACAAAGTTTGAGAAAGATTTCATTAAAAGAAATTAATTTTGAAATATTATGAATGAAAACTTAATAAGAGACTGATGTTCTACCTATATTAATCTGCATACATTTCATTAGTACAGATGTTTTAAATAGGATGCAAACCTAAATTTAATAATATCCCTTAAATATTTTTTTCACGCTGTAAGATGTGAAAGTTATAAAAATATTCAGATCCCATATATTACTTTCTTAATAGATGTTCAAAGCTATTTCCTCTAATCTATGCAGGTTTTTACCTGCTTTATGATATTTGTAGCCACTTTTCAAAATGTTTGTTCACTAATGTCTGTAATCTGATTTTTAATATTAGCTTCATTATACATATGAGGATTATTCTGAAAATTTACATTTTCTAAATACCCACAGATAATGTGATTTATGGAGATCTTGATGACTTTTGGGATCAAGCAATCATTTCATTAGGAGTATGACAGGTAACACTATGGGACCAAATTACACGTTTTTTTGACAGAAGGAACAAAATATGTGAACAAGTAGAATTTATCATGCTGAATTCAAATATGTAAATAGATTTTCTCCATTACCCACCATTTTTCTGTGATAAGACAGTAACTTTTAAATCACAACATATATACTACTTGTTGAAATGTATTTTTCTAAAAGGATTTTTATATTGTCATATCTTTCTTTCATGTTGGCATTTGTTGTCATTGTGCAAAAGGATAGCCTTTAAATTAGTTTTCAAAGAATCAATGAACAGTGTCATTCTGTAGAAGAAGTGAACCAATGATAGTGCATATATCATTTAAAGCATTATTCCATATACATAAGTTATCCCTTAAAAAATACATACATTTCTGCAAAAGCAATACTTCAAAAATGTTATCTCAACTGTGGGTAATGGAGAATTTTGATTGCATTTTTGAATTCATCATAAAAAGTTACATTAGGATTGTATCTGTTATGTGGCATTGTGTTGCAAATTAAAACTAGGGGCTGACAAGTGAAATATGTTAGGGAACAATGCAATGATGTTGTCGACTATCTTGTGATTTATAAAGGTCGAGCATTGTGATTCAAGATTTTAAATTCTGGTGTTAATTGCCAGTAATTTTTACAACCAATAAAAAATTTTTGCATTTACTAATGTGGTTGAATGTCTGTTTCTTTTTTATTAGGATTGTCTGGATGAATCATGTTTGACATTAATTTCATCAGTTTGTCTGGATGATGACTTTCAAGTTTGTTACGAAAATGTTATTTTAAGACCTTTATTCACTACTGATGTAAATATTTGTATGAATGTTGTCAATAGAGTTCAGTATGTAATTACTCACAATGGAACTCAAGGGATTATGCAAGTTAACATTAACTTTCAGTTAACAAATGTAACATTCTTTCATAACCAGAAATTTTATAGACAGCATTCTGAAGTGAAATTTTATCGATCTGCATATAATGGTAGTAGACAGCCTGCACCGTTCATTAGAAGCGGGAGACCTGGCTATGTTCCTGGTAGGCCAATAATATCTCGTAAAAAAGTGATTGGCAATGATGTTGATTTAGATCAACATATTTTACTGAGTGATGAACAGAAACTTTGGCTGACAATACCTATAGCAGGATTGCATTCTGGGGGTCATTGATGAAAATAAACGTCTTAATGTATTCTTTCTTCAAAACATGAAATCTGAATGCTTTTTACAGGTTTCATCGAGTTGTGAATCTGCTGAAAACAAGGTTAGTGAAAGATTGATTATAAAATGTTTTTCTATTGTTTTTAATTATTACTATGATTACTGCTTCTGAATGCAAAGGAATTTGGTCTTTGCACTTCCAACAGTTATTTGTATTTTTGTTCTGCTCTCATCATAATAATTGGTCCACTAACTTTATATCAATTTAGCAAGGTTACATAACAATTAACTAAAGTTAGAGTACAGTAATTGAAATATAACCTGTTTGAGAAATTAGCTGTTTCTTAACTGTAAATTAATTTTGTAATTTATTTTACTATTGTTTTTTTTATAAAAAAATGAATTTAATTTATTTAAAATTACTTCATGTTCGTTAATTATAACCGGTTCATGTATAACCAAAATATCATCCATGCATCTGACTCATAATAAAATTTTATGTACGTAATTTGTGCCATAGACTATTCTACTTTCAAATTCCTATAGATAAATTTCTGACAGCAGAAAGGGAAAATTTTTTTTCCATGGGATTTCCCTATCTACTGTAGTGCTAGAAATAATCTATTCTGTAAGTAGAATAATCTATGGCATAAACCACATATATAAAATTTTATTATGGGTCAGATATATGGATAATAATTTGATTATATATGAACCAGTTATGTATAAAAAACATGAAGTAATTTTAAATAAATTAAAATCATTTCATTAAACGTAAATATTGAAATAAAAGAAAACAATCAAATATTAACTGAAGTATATAAAAATTCTACCTCAAATGAAATCATTATAAATAAGAATTCTAATCATCCTTGGTTCCAAAAAATTAATATTTTTACATGATAAATAGAGCAATAAAATAATGAAATAAATAGTATAAAAAATATAGCTTTAAAAGATGGATACCATACGTCATTGATTGATAATATATATAAAAAATATAATTCAGAATTTTTCATTAACACAAACTCAATACTCATAAATAAAAATAAAAATAGTGAAAATATTTATATAAAATACTATTATACAAATAAAATTATAGACAACTTAATTGACTCATATAATGATAAAAAATATAAACCTGATAATAATATAATAAAACATTAAAATATTATAATAAAAAGATAAAAAATAAATATGATTCTTCCAGTATTTATAAAATAAAATGCAACAATTGCGAAAAGATATATATTGGAAAAACAAATACGTCCTTTAAAAATAGATTTAAGGAACATTTTAGATCATTTAAAAATAGAAAAATAGTTTTCTCAAATGTAGCTGACCATTTTATAAATAATCTAAAAAATAAATATTGAACATGAAAATAGTAATAAAAATCAGAAATTTTAAACATAAATTCAGCCTTATAAATCTGTAAACAGATTGGGTACATTTATTACAATTATTTAAGTTGACATTCAATGTTAAGATATTGATAAATTAATACTTATTGCAATACTTTTTCATTCTCTCGACTGAACAAATAATTATAAATTTTTAAAATGTTTTTAAAAATTATTAGGAAAATTTTTACAAGATAAAATGTAAAAAGCTAAAATTAAAGTGTAAATATAAACAAATCAATAATTTATAAAAAAAAATATCACTGAAGATAGGCTTAGGCCCGATGATGTTTTGATGAACATAAAAAAGTAAAGGTAAGAGTTTTTTCTAATTTTGTGTTTTGCAGAAGCTGAAAAAATATTATATATAGTTATTTAATGTATAAAGGAAAAAGAAAAAATGGACCATAAAAAATTTAATTTAAATAAATTAATAACTGACTATATCTATATGATAATATAAAATTATCTAAAAAACATATGATTTACATATTTCGGCCTTTTTCTCCTCTTTAGTCTTATTCTTCCTTGTATAATTAAATTAATTAATTCTAGTTGCTACAATATGGAACCTACTAAATTAATTGTTCTAGTAAGGGTTTATCAGGTTTCCTGTTTACAACAACGATTTTCTTTTCACGCTCTATCAGTGCAGTTAGTATGCTGCATTCACAATGAGAGTCAAAAAATGAATCTCCCCTTTAAGTTAACAGAAACATCTACAATAAAAAATCTCTATCATATAACACTAAACTAAAACATTAAGCCCTATATGCAGCCGATTGCCTGTAAACATTTTCAGATAAAGAAATTTTCACAGTGGAAAAAAGTTGTAAGAAACATTTACGGTTCAAACTTTAAAAATGGAATCCACAAACTCAAAAGCGAAAATGAAATTTAGAGAAACATAGATAAAATCTACAAGATAGTAAGAAAAAGAAGGTTACAGTTTTATGGCCACTTGTACAGAATGGATCCACAAAGATTTACAAAAAAAATTATTGATAGATTTAATGCAGTGAAAACTAAACTTGCGTGATTCTCAGAAGTTGATAAGACAATAAAAAATTAAACATAAACAAAAACACAGTACAAGATCGAGATCAATTTAGGAAACTTATAAAAAACTGTAGACTCTCAGCAAAAGCCAAAAGACCAGGCATAAAATGACTGAAAAAGAAAACCTTGTTCTCACAAAGTGAGAGAATACTGGAAGAAAAAAAAGAGTAATTCTGTTTGACTGTGTGTGTGGTCCCTAGAGGCCTACTTAAAAAAAATAAATAAAAGGCACAAGTGTTATATTTAAATATATATATATATATATATATATATATATATATATATATATATATTTATATATTTTATATTCTTTTTTTTTTGTTTAAATAATATAAAATATTGCAACTTGGGTGTTTTTAACTAAATTTTATGAACCTTTAGGTAGAGAATCTAAATGCAAGGTTGAATTTATAATTTTTTTTAACAATTAAAATTCATTGCAGAACAGCTTTAAAAGTATTTAACTTTTTGAAATAAAAGTATGTGATAAGTACATAAATAAGAAGGTAAAATGCTAATAATAATAATACTGTTCAACTTTAAATTTACCAAGTAACGGTTCAATTTTAAGCTCTATGCAAATGGTAGGAAAGTTCAACAACAATGTTGTAAGTTTGTAGGTTATTCTTAAATCGGAAAGTATTTAGTGATTATTAGTAATCTTTCTATAATCTATTAGTAATATTTAGTATATCTAACCTATTAGTTATCTCTTTATAAGCATAATAGGAAATTAATTTAATTTTTTTTACTAGTCTCAAATATGAATATTATTATCATTTTTAGTTTCTGTGATTTTTAATTATTTGACTTTTTATATTTTTTTCAGACTCGTGAAATTTTGTTCGGAGAGAATGCTGTAAATGTTACAGACATGCAACAAACCAATATTTATGTGTCTGCTTACGGTGACCCAAACACAACAGATATTAGCAACTGGGTTCCAGTGCTGGCAGAAACAAGTACTGACCACACACGTCAATGTAAAAATGTATATACAGATATGAACATCAAAATACTTTATACGTATTCTGGACCTATAAACAGACCACAAGCTAAAATTATTGGTGTATTTATGAATTTTAGTTTTAGTGATAACAGTATTCACACTGAAGTACTTTTCAGAACATTAAAAATAACAACCCCCGTTTCCTTTATTGATGTTACAAGACCTGATGATGCAATAATTAGATTTGCTGATCCTCCAGTGTATAAGATAAAGCTTCCTGCTGATTTTTTTTACCCATTTTTATCACGGTCTGTGAATAATTTGCCACCTTCATTAATAATGATCATATTTATTTTTTTCATTTCTGCTCCTTTACAATTATATTTTTAGTGGTGTCCTGTTGCATAATTTCCCTGAATAATTGCCTCTATAATTCTGCTTATTTGAATGTTGGTTAATTAGACTGATGGTAAAAAGAATGTAAATAAAAAAATTGTGTTAATTAAAACTACAATTCATTTTTTGTGTCAACTGTAAAACTATTTCTCTTTTTGGTTCATCAGTCACTTGACTGATTTGATGCACATCTCTATTACTTAAATCCTGAGCTAATGTTTTAATTGTATCTGACTTATGCTGTCCTTCCTAATACATACCATTGATGAACTAATGTATACAAAAAGAAAACAATTAATTAATTGTGTTTTGGTCATCACCAAACATTTGACTGATTTTATGCAGTTCACTATTAATTGAATTCTGAGCAAATGTTTTAATTGTATCTGGTTTGTACTGTCCTTCCTAATAAATACCATCGATAAACTAATCTTTACAAAAAGTAAAGAATTGTTGTTTTGTTAGGTTTTTTGTTTATTTGAATTACACTTTAAAAATTAGATTCTTAACCTATATTTTAAATATTACATTATTATTATTATACAGTAGTACCCTACAGCAATCTGTATTATTTATATAGATTTTATCATTATAATATTTTATTTTAGCAATAAGATATGTGTTATAATTCCTCTCCCAACAACTACTTTACTTTGTTTAAAAGTATGTGTATGTTCAGTTATTTAATTATTTATTAATTTCTTATTTGAATAAAATATTTCCTTTAATTTTTTTTTTTTTTTCTTTAATTTGTTTTAACATTTTTCATATGCCCAAAACTTCTTGTAACATTATTATTTAAGATTTAAAATTACTACTAATTTTTACACTATTTAACATCTACCTAAATAATTACCTTTTAACATCATTATTGTATGGATATTTTTTCTAATGAACTTTTAGTACACACATAAGCTTCACTTTTATTGACTGCAGAAATTTTAACATTAAGGATTAAAGATTTTTCTATGCGATGCAATATACATAAAATACGACTGCTTGTATCTGACTTCTTTAGATACCATCAAATATATATATAAAATTATACCAAATTTATTTATATTGCACCAATAAATTTATATCCATTTTATCTATATTGCATGAAAGAAAAAAAAATGTTTAGACGACATTGTTTTTTTGACAGCTATCAAAAATTAGTTACAATAAATTCTGAATGGCATGAATTTAATGCTAGGGTAGATAGAAATTGCTAGAAGTTTAAAGAAAGATAAGAGGAAAACAAAGAATGATGTGTGATAAATTTTCTCATTTAGGTTGTAAAATTACAAAGGTTGGAGGAAGTAATGTAGATTATCAAAAGGAGCCTGACAAAAGCAAAGAGAGCTTTAATGCAGCAAAGACGTCTGCTAGTATCCAACATACATCTAATCATTAAAAAGAAAGAAATTCTTGAATGTGTTTGTGTAGATCGTAGGGTTTTATAATATTGAAAAGTTGGAAAAATAGAAAGAAGAATCGTCTTGTTTCAAATGCATGTTGAAGGAATGTGTTGAAAATTAGGTGGATCGATCAAATTTGAAATGATGAGGTCTTAAAGTGAAGAAAAACGTTTTATACCAGGATATTCTAGACATGAAAGTGGGTTAGTGGGCCATTATTAAGACAACCACATTTATTAATTTGGTATTGGAGGGACTTATAGGAGGCAATAACTGTAGGCCCTGTAAAAACTGAAATTTATAAAACATAAAATTTAGGACCATAAATTATCATTAGGTTCCAAATTATCCCCATTTAGGCCCTTGTAAATAAATACAGAACCTTGTTAATTTACATGTAGGGCCTTCTCCTTTCCTTTCTATCTTCACTAACTCTCTGGCATGTTACTCCTCTATAGTACTTTCTCATTTCATTATCACTGCTATCTGGTCTTTCTCTTCTATGGATATCTTCTCTAGGCATTTGTTATCTTTGGAATGTACATTGCGTTCCACTCGTATCCACTTTCTTTCCAGAATTACATCTCCTGTATCTTCAAACTTGTACTCGTTCTTATTCTTTTCTCAACATTCTTCTCTCCATTCCCCTTATTCTTTTAATTCACCTATCTCTGTTTTTCTTAAGTATGCTTAGGTAAGCATTACACAAACATTCAGTTCTGATTTAAAGAGTTTTTGTATCTGCTATATGATTCACAGCTTTGCCTATCTTTCAACTGATTTTCTTAACATCCCATCTTCTTTAATAATTAATTGCCCAAAATACACAGTTCTTTACTCCCTCTATTCTCTCATTTCTTGCTACCATCATTTATTTTCATTAATTCTGTGTTACTTGAATCAACTTCTAAATCTAGATTTCCTGTCTCTCTTACTAGATTACTCAACATAGATCTAACTTTCTCTAATATAGTATGGGATTAGTGATTGTAGGAAGATACTATCAGATACCCGGACAAGAAATTTCATTTTATACCTAGCTACCTTTAGGATATATGAGGCAAGGTTCAAGTAAGAACTGATTGGTTTCAAATACATACATATTTACTTTATTTTTCTACTTAATCACCATTTTATTACAAACACTTTTGATATTGTGAAACAAACTTCATCAAACCCACAGCATAAAATTCCACCACCTGGGATTTTAGACTTTTGCACAAAAATTTTCAACTCTTAACTTTCCTCAAAGAGTTTGAGACGCAAGCCAGTTGTCGGAGGTAGTTTTTTGCAAGGTCAGGACTGTAAGGTGGATGATAAAAAATCTCTCATCTGAATTTTTGAATTGTTACTGTTGTACATGCGGCTGTGTGCATATGTCCCTTATCATGAAGAAGAAGAATTTCTGGTCTCAGCATTCCCCATTATTGGTTTTGAATGTGATGATGCAGATTAGAAAGCGTTTCACAATAGACTTGTGATGTGATGGATGTTCCAGGTTCCATGAAATCAATCAACAGCACATCCTTTTGGTCCCAGAATAGAGTTGCTATGATTTTCCTTCGAGACTGGCCTTGTTTTAATTTTTTCAGTTTAGTGGCAGAATGGCGCCACTGCGTTTATTGTTGTTTCGCCAGAGCATTTACATTTTGTCATCAGTGATGATATGAGAAAAAATATGTGTCTCTTCGTGGTTAAAGCGGTTGAGAAAAGCACATGCAATTATCATTCTGTGATATATGTGAGCACTTGCCAACATTTTCAGCACCCATCAATCACATAGTTTACAATAACCTAGAGTTTCAGTCATCAACAATATTTACATTGAAACTTTTGGAAATTCTAGAGAAAGATTGCTAACTGTAAAGCAATGACTTTCTCTCACTCTTGCATTCACATGTTCAGTGAGATAGTCAGTCCGACACTAGGCAACATTTGAACGGCCTTCCTTAAACTCGCAACACCATTGCCTCACTTTTCTTTCACTCATTGAGGTAGGCACATATGTTTCACATGATTAATGGCAAATCTCAGCAATATTATATATATCCTCTTGTGGTTCAAAATATATCACTGATTGAATTTCAAAACTGGTGGGATTATTACCACATTCATTTAACATACTATTTTGCAAAGGCTAACAACAATGAACTGACAGCATTGTGGTGGTTACATGCCAAACAGACCACTTAAAGCTACTGTGCATGTGTGAACCAATCAGTATTGCCAATCGCTATTGGCAACAGTGATTGCTACATCTTTGGGGGGGGGGCAGAACTCAGGCCACGCTGGAACTTAGAGGTCAAGGGGAAAACTGGCCACTCACAAGCGGCGAGTAAGTGTGGCGAGAGCTGCATTGTCGGACCGTGTGGAAGTTCCTTGATGCGGTTGCTTCGTTCAACCGACATCAGTAGTTTACCTAAGGGAAAAGACTCCTACCACGCTGCTGTAGGAAGCTAACAGAGATACCTGTTAGACTCCAAGTGTTTTAATGGTGGACAGGTCCTTGCTGGCATTCAGCGGATAACCACGATGAAGCGGACTGTGGGCCGGCTAAAGAGAAAGGTCATCTTCTAAGGAGAAGTCCTGAGTCCACCATCTAGCTACTCTCTCTCGACCTGTGCCTCTGGGAATCAACTGATCAGCGGCTTCAACTACTACAGAAGAAACATTCTCCGCCAGGTCATCTAACGGGAGTTCCTCCAGTCTTCGAGCAAAAACTCGAAGCCTGGCCGCACGACAACATTTTGAAGCATCTCTGTACGTCAAGGTACTCCTTGACGCGGCAGGATGCGAAGTCTACACAGACTCTACCCTCAGACAAAACTTCTGGGAGAGACTAGTGCCTAACTTAAAAACTCCATGATACCATGGGGTATCACCCTTCCCTGTCATGAAGACAAGCCTACATTACTTCTTGAACGCAGCCTCGTCCAAGTCTGTGTTCTGTTCCCTAACCATTCACCTGATCTGGCTTCCAGTGACTATCATTTCTTTCTTAACTTAAAAAAAGGCTTGGAGGGAAGATTTTTGACCAATAATGAAGTTATTGCTGCCATAGGTGGTTATTTTAAGGAGTTGGATAAATCAACATACCAAACTGGCATAAGCACTCTTGTTGAACACTGAGCTAAGTGTAAGACCTTAATGGTGACTATGTTGCAAAATAAATCTAAATATACCCAGAAAAATATTGTTTTTTTAGCCAGGCTGACAACAATTCACCCACCCTCATATTATCAACAGCAATGAATGTGTTCATATATTTCAGTGTTTCATATACACTATATATATATATATATATATATTTCAGTGTTTACACTTAACTCTAAAATCATTATAACCATTTCAGGGGTTATCAGGGAAAAAAAAATTAACCTGATACTGTGGTTATAATATCAATAAATACAGTTATATCATCAAACAAAAGATGAATCCAAAAAAAATTAGGAAAATTTTACTTTTTATTATTCAAATCAAAAATGCAAACTGTGACATATAAAAATTAAAAATTTTTTTAAGCGAACAGACTGGAATTATATTTTGTAACTTCCAGAAAAACTAACTTCTGCAAAACTGTAGTAAAAACAGATTACAGAGTTTATCTCAAAAATTATGAACGTCATTTTTTTTTATATGTGTTTATGTTTGCATTATTTATTTAAAAAATAATAGAAATGTATGTTGTTCTGAAGAATGCCATATCACTG
Source organism: Lycorma delicatula (assembly GCF_047948215.1). NCBI lineage: Eukaryota > Metazoa > Arthropoda > Insecta > Hemiptera > Fulgoridae > Lycorma > Lycorma delicatula. Next base: position 41,882,649 of record NC_134455.1, on the reverse strand, counting down.
AAAGTCACAGAGAAATAAATAAAATAAAAATGATGAGAAACTGCACTTCTGAATAGAGTTTAAAATAAAATTATACTTATTAATACATTTTCGTGGCAAAAGATAAAATTTACAACATTGTGGAATTGCAAATGCACATACTTCACTTCAGTTATTTAATTTTTAAGTTCCATGGTGTTTTTTCTTCATTGTACTGTGCATATCAGTAAATAGTAGATTTTTAAAAATCTAGTATTGTAATCACATATTGTAAAAATAAAGTATTGTAATCACGAAAAAATTTGGTTTTCAGATTTCAATGGAAATATTCATTTTGACCATCTCTGAATCCATTTTTACTAGTTTCAGCATGACATCTGTGTGCACGTACATACATATTTATCTTGCATAACTCAAAAATGATTAGGCGTAAATTTTGAAAATTTGGATTTAGGACTGTTGTAACATCTAGTTGTGCACCTCCCCTTTTGATTGCAATTGACAGTACCAAAGTGTCCAAAAAAAGCCCAAAATGCAAAAAATTTGAATTTTGGACTTTTTCTTAACTACAGTAATAAGCCCTCCTTGAGAGCTTTTCAACTATATATCAAAGTGGTACTTATTTTCATTGGTTCTAGAGTTATAGCCTAATAAAATTTTAATTAACAAAATATTTGGATCTTACAAGGGGAAGGCACATTGGTGAGAATCTGACTTCATTTCCTTTTTTTTTAATTTAAATAAATTGATTTATTAATAATTACTAACCTGTGATTGTAAAAAAATATGGTGAGAATCTGACTTCATATCCTTTTTTTTTAAATTAAAATAAATTGATTTATTAATAGTTACTAATCTGTGATTTAAAAAAAATGACAATCAATAAATAATAATTTAATAATAATAAAAAAAAAATGAAATAAAAATATATGTAATTTAATAGGCATACAAGTTAATGTGGTGTCCACATCAGAATTTTTATTTCCCTGATACAATATTAATTTAAACACAGGTCAGGTCAGCAATAATGAAGAGCTAGTGATCAATAATGAAGAGATTTGTTATAATTCTTGTATCACTATACAAGAATTATAACAAAACTTCTGTTAACAATAGTGTGTATCTCCAAAATTATTTTGATAAAGAGAATGAAAATGTGATAACTTAGATTTTATATTAAATTTCACTTTTTTTTATAAATTATTTTTTCCGGGAATTAAACTTTTTTTTTTTACTAGTACACTTTTTTTTTTACTAGTACTCATGAAAAAAATGAAAGATAATGTAATAAATTGCAACAAAAAAATTTTTGCTTATCTGAAAAATTATAGATTTTTAGACACTGACAAATTTATTTGTTTTAAGATTTAACTAAAAATAGGTACTAATTCAAATTTTCACAATTCTTGTTAAACAAATAATAGTAATAAAATCAATTTATTATAAATTAAAAATTAGTTTTCGAATTTGTAAAATGCTTCTCCTTCATAAAATTAGTCTTCTGACATTCATAATTTTTGCAGTGCTTTTCAAATATATGTGTAATTGCCTACAAGCCATATTACAAGATGATGATGTTTTTCAAAATTACTCACATAGCTGAGGAAGTAACATTTTGTAAATGTGTTGAAGTTAACTAATGGTTAAACTTGTCATCGCAAAATCAGCTGATTTTCAAAGTCGGACAGTTTGAAAATGCCTTTCCAAGCACGGTTTGAGTGCTTGGAAAGGCAGTTGCTTTTATATGGATTTGAATGCTAGACTGTGGATACCGGTATTCTTTGGTGGTTGGGTTTTCACTTAACCACACATTTCAGGAGTGGTTGGCCTAAGTCTGTTCAAGACTACACATTTATTGGTATATTTACACAAAGACTGTGCACAAATGCCTTGGCATCTCTGCAGAGTACTGTTGACATCATAAATAAATAAATAAAAGATTAGAATTCTACAGAAAGCTCTTCAACCTTAGGAAATACTTAAATTTGGTTACTTATTATCAGAAATACCACTGATTTACCTTCAATGTCCTTTTAGAAAGTCATTTTTAGCAAATTTTAAAAACTTTTGTCAATTAAACCTTCCATGTATGATCTTTGAAAATAGATTTAATTTGAATATAGACTTTTTTAAACAATGCTGACAATCACACCCAATTTTTCAATAAAAAATAATTTACATATATTTTATAAAATATAGTCAAATATGACAGCTTAAAATATAACAAACCAGATGATTTGTGTTAAACATAAATTAAGTGTATATAATGATGTACTCCCATGACAAAAGTGTACTAAACAGGTTTTAGTGATTACTTGCTGTTTGTAATGAAATTATAACACTTAAACACATGTTTAAGCATTCCATATAATATGCAAAAAATAGAAAAAAAATGTTACAAAACTCTTACTAGCCTGATTTCATTGTTTATTGTATATCTATTGTCTATTACATATATTTAACATGCATTTTTTTTAACAAAATTCTAAATTAATAACAGATTCTGATAATCGTAGTGTCTAACCTTTTTTGATACAATTATCATTTTGTTTTTATTTTATTTATATTTCAGTTTTATTTGTATTACAGAAATTTTTATTTTTTGACCAGAAAAATTGTGATATCTGTGAGACTCTTATCATATGGTTTACAATTTCATTGTAATTTTTTTGGGTATATAAATATAAAAAAAGTTTAAATTGATTAATCTTCAGACAGAGTTTGACAATGATTTTCTTATCAAAACTGCTGTGGATAACAGCATTTTTGTAAATTTTAAGTAGATTTCTTAAAATATTAGTACAGTACTGTATGTGGTGGCTAACCAAAGCATATTTATGGATTTAAAAATTATATATATTATTATATTTAAAAAGTATATATTATTAAGAATGTTTAATTTTTATTTTAATTGTTGAATACATATATTATACTACATATGGAATAATTTTAATTTCTTGATGGATTTTTTTAATTTGAGGTTTTTTAATTTTATGATCAACTGATGATGAGGGTAACCTTCAAAAGTCTTTTGATTACAAATAAGTATTGAAATCAGATAAGAAACATTATTGGATTCTGTACTGTAGTGGATAGTTGAATTTTACTTTTATTTAATGTAATTAGTACAGAGAGAGATACGGGCAGCAATAAAGAAAACACATGCACACACATTTTACATTAATAAAAAACAAAATGTTGTCAATTTCACAGATATAGAAGAGGACTTTTGTTCACTTACCCTTGCATTAAACTATCAGAAATTTAGTCATTTAAATCTATAATAGCCAATGAGAGCAAGCCTCTTTAGTTACATTTTCTTTTAGTTCAGTAGTCTTTAATCTATTTCCTGCTAGCAATACTTTGAATAGACTAATGAGTATAATTATATTTATTGACCTATTTTTTCAATTTAATAATTTATTAAGCTGTTACAACTACATCTTTAATCACACTTAGTCAACCGTTAATTAATATAATTAAAACAAGTGCAAGAGACATTGTTCAACCATCATCAAATTGCCGTAATTGAGTTAGCACCATCTGAAAAAAGTGTATAAAACATACATTAACTAACAGTAGATTACATTTAAACACAAAAATACACATTTATTAAAATACACAGTTAATAAGGCAGAAGATAAAATCAAAAATTGAAATATATAAAAATTAAGAGAAGGTTACGATTTGAAGGTTACATGATCTGAATGTATCCACAACGATAAACAAAATAATTTTCAATAAATTTTGACTTCTTACAAGTGCTACGGATATATTAAGGAAATGCAAGTAAAAAAAAAAACATATCAGATAAAAAAGCCTTGATTAAAATAAATTCAGAGAAATAGTACACAACACAGAAATTCTTGTGGTAGAAGAGAATTGCCCACACAGTGAAATAAGTTGCAAACCATATTTACAGCATAAATAGCTGGAAGCTTGATCCACCATGAAAGATATATTAAAAAAATGACTAGTTTTAGAAATTTAAAGCATTTTACTAAAATAAAAAGGATGAAATAAAATTTACATAAATAGATTTTATGTAAATAGATTTTTATTTTACAACTCATTAAGTGCTTTTAACAATGCATATTAAAAAATTATTTCCTTTTTACACCTTTATTTTCTCTGTAATGTAACTGACATAAGAAGGTTGTGTTACAAAAAAAAGTTGGCAATATCTTAAGAAATTGTGAGAGGTTGGCATTAAATTGTGAAATCATGTCTTCAACTTATCAGTACTTGTAATTTGAAAATATTGTTTTCTTGTTGTGCATTTTCCAAAGCTGCAATACCATATTACTGTGTCAGTAATGTAGAGAAATATGTAACTTATAGATAAGTGAATACAATTATGTAATTTTTAAACATGCATTACGTACTTGCTACACATAAATATTTATTTACATATACTCTATACAAACTGGATATGCAAAAATCAAGATTTTTTTAGAATAAACTATTTTATCATATTAAATCATTGATATTATATAGAGATGGGAAAAATGGTCAAAGTGATTAGAGATTGTACAGTTATTGTGAAATGTAACTGGTAAACTAAATTCTGCCTGAAACTCAATACAAATGCTGTGACTAAATATCATACCTGAGTTATTGATGGAGGAGTTAGCCGTGTCATTATGAGCCTGTTGATCAGGAGATTCATTTATATTTTTGGTGTTTGAGTTCAGTCGAGTGGGGACTTCATCCAGATGCTGTTCTCTATCTTGTTCAACAGCCCAATTATCAGCCTGAGAAAATTTAACTCATAATTAACATCTACCAGCACATCATCAATCATGATTTATTACAATGTAACATTTTATTTTATTATAGACAATTAAATTAGTTTTAGATGCTTTGATTGAGGAATATTATTTTCATTGCTTTTTATTTTAAGATAATAAATGTCAATTATTTAGAATATGGTAAGGTAATTCTGTCTAACGTAATTACCAATTACTAATACAAATTATTGTGTATTTGTGAAAGTGATTCAGACTAAATAATAGTGTTTATATTATTTTTTGCCTTAAGTGGTTGAGTTTGGTTTTATTAAATCACAAGAATAATCTGAACAGTATGTGTACCTTAGTTTTTCTATATTATTATTTTTAGTAATGTTATACACTGTGAAAGTTAGAAAAAAGCTGGCACAAAAATATTTATCAAGTTTAAACAGAATTTAGACTTCCAAGATTAAATTGATATAAATACACAATTCTTCCAATTAATTTTTCTGTAATTTAAAAAAAAACCCTACTGTAAAAAAAAAATATTAGGTAAAAAAATTACAACATAAGTAAATTCAATTTTAGTAATTAGATGTTTACATGATTATAAATGGCACACATACATAAACACACAGCACAGTGGTTTAGAAAAATTAGCTGATTTATAGGTAAAAAATAAATATTTTACAAGGGTGGATAAAATAAAAGTGAGAATTTCCATTTTGAACAAAACGAGCTGTTACTTCAAGATGTGTCAGGTGGGATGTCAGGAGTGGGCATAGTGGCCAGCCATCCTTGTAAGATCCTGTCAATAGATCGTAAGTAATGTCTGAGAAAGTGAACTTCTTTCTGTTACATATTCCATCATCAGATTTCTCATTCATAAGGGCATAAAACTGGTAATATTCTGTGGAAACACTTTCAAGGCCATGTAATTTAGCATGGCATAAGAAATTCATGCAGGGCAATGAAGCTTACAAATGAAAAGAATATTTGTCATTCCATTGACATTCCATGGTTTTTGAAATTATTATTTCAATAATTAATATTTATAAATTATTATTTCCATGGTAATAACGCCAATTTATATAAGAAGTGGTCCTTTTCTATGAAAAAATGAGGCCTCATACAGCAGCTGTCACAAGCAAAATTGAAGGAAATGAGATAACACAATTCAATATCCTCCATATTAATCTGTCCTCCAGATTAATCACCATCCAATTTTCATCTCTTTGGACCAATCAAAGAAGTTCTGGGAGACCAACAATGGGGTGGTACATCAAAAAGGAAAAATCTACTGCAAAAAAGCATTTCAAATGAAGAAACGATATAGAAAAATGATGTAAACTTGTTTTCGCTTTTAGTGCAAATAAAGAATTTTTAAATGAAAAGTCGTGTTTATATATTTGATCCACCCTTATACTGAAAATGGGTTTTATTGTTTGAAAGAGTAACAAATGGTGAACAACATTATGTATTATTTACGTATGAAATTTTTTAAGAGCCCAGTATGATGATTTCTTGACTTATTACTAACCTTTCCCTTATGTATATGTAGCCATGAAAGTAAAAATGTTACAGAAAACATTTTTTTCTTAAAAAAATGAAAAAATAAAAAAGATTATACATAACTTCAGAAATAATCAATAAAAAGTAATAATATAAATACATTTTCTTTATGGAATTATTTAAGAATTAGACCTAGAATAAATATTTTTATTTCTGCCTTTCATTTTCTTTTGAAATGTTTCTATGTTCAAAATACTTTAATTTACTTTAAATAAAATGGGTTTAAATAAAATGTGTACATTTGTGTCTTGAAATTAATAAAATGTAGTAATTTCATGAAAGACAATAATTAGCACATAAAATAATCATGGTACATAAGTGCACGATTGACTTTAGTGCAGGGAAAGAAGAAAGTAAGATTAAACATTCAGTAATTAATACAAATATAAAAGAGTAATATTCTGGAAAATGAAGATGTGGAAATGAGAGTCCATTATCAGAGGCTGAACCACAATTTATAATTCCTGTAAATAAACAAAGTTGAGTAACTGAATGTAATTTAATTAAATGATGTTGGCATTCAATGGGTAAAAATCACAGCAGATAATTTTACTTAAGTAAATGAAAATCAATTGTGGAATGTGATAAATAAAATACACATACATCACATATTGCATCAAAGGTGGCTGTTGAAGCAGTATTGTTGCCAATATTATTTTTCTTATGTAAGTGATTATCAATGCTGTTGCCACAAATGACATCAAAAGCTGCTCCAGTCATCAAAACATTTTCTTCACTACCACAACAAACACCAGCATTGGATTAAGATCCTGAAAAAAATTTATAAATTAATTTATGTGAGAAAGGGATCTGTGAAGATCTAAATAACTTACATGAAGATTTTTAATAATCAATAAATAACAAATGCCAGATGAAAAAATGTCTAGCCTGTAATACAATGATATTAACACAGGATACTCAATGCAAGAAGTATGACAATTTTGATTCTGGAATGAACTTTTAAATATAGTGTATTTTGAACTGGGCTTTAGTAGCTATTGTTGTCCTAAAAACACTCTTTTGTAAATTATACTGCTTAAATGATGCTCTCATTTATAGAAGCAGATGTGGAACTTTTTTTCTGGAAGTCTTGCGTTCTTTTATTATTATGGTGGATATTAGCAATTTTTCAATAAATAATGATTAAAACATAATTTCAATAAATAATGACAGAATGAATTGACAGATTGAATAAATAATGACAAAATGAAAGCACAGTCTTTCATTTTGGAATAGTGAGAAATTCCTACGGCTATTCACTAAAAAAATTTCTTAGTGAGAAATCATAACTATCACTAACTCGGGTGAATAACCATTATGACTTGTTACAGTAAAATATTTCTTGGCTGAGATTACCTCATGATGAGTGTACTATGGCTAGGAGCATAATCATCATAGTCTACTTGTCTAGTCTTTTCCTCTGAACAGAATATCACTTATTTCATCAACCACATTTATTTATCTGTCAGACCATAAATCTCACACCCTATTCACATTTGCATCTATCATTTTGGGTTTGGTCGTCCACTTCTGAGTCGTCACTCATATCTCATCTATCTTTGAATTTTTTATGCCACCAAATGGTTATGGCTTTTTTAAAGTAACCACATATGCTATTTGGAAAATGATGATTTTCATGAAAAACTTTTTGTTTATACTCTACCCTAAATGTCAATCACTCACATTTTCATAGTCATACTTCAAATGCGCTTATTATTGTTTTTGCAACAGAACACTAACAAATGGTTCTGCCAACTTGATATTTATGCAAGTATTTGGTAAAAATGGAAAAATACAATGGCTCATGTGATTCCAACCAAATCATTAGATGGGTTATTCTACATGTTCATTTGAGTAATAAAATTATTACAATCATATCAGGTGATATCAAGTTGTTCAAATAAACTGACTTCTGTTAATGACTGATGAACTCTTCATGACAAGAAATATTAACATCCTTGCCTTTTGTTCTGGGATCAAATTCCAGTCAGGTTTCACTTGCTACAAAATTTTCATCCCCACCAAAAAAATGACATTAATTGCAATTTGACAATTAAAGAAAAATAAAAATAAGCTGAAAACGAAGTGAGATTTTTAGTTTTTCCACATTAAGGTTAATAATCCACAGCCGCAAGCAGCTACGATTTTATCCGCTGCAGTTTACAGTATGTAAGCCACAACAACACTCATGAGCAATAAACTTAGCATAAATGACAGCAATAATAAATTTGGATTCTAAATTATTTTTGTCTAATAAAATTTCTCTGATGATTAAACATGTTCTTTCTCCAACCTACCAGCTATAAAGCTCTCAAAAAGAAAAAAAAATTAATACAATTTTAATAAAATTTAAAATCTTAAATTATTTCACACCTAACTGTTCATACAATATGTGTTTAAAAACTGAGTTTCTTATAATGGTAATGAATAAACTCAGAACTCTTTATATATAGTGAAAGGAAACAGTAGTTTATTTAAGTTATATATTAAGCTATATATTTATAAATAATATATTTATTATGGAAGAGTGGTAGTGTTCTCTACCTTTCATATGTTTAAATAACAATTAAGTCTTGGCATTTTTGAACGGTACAGAATTCATTTCATAAACAAAAAGAAAAAAGCAATGTCTGAATTGATGCATAAGCCTGTTGACACCATTTGAGTAAATAAATAATGCTCATATAACCTCAGATGTGCATTTACAAACATAATTTAATTTGGAATTCGAGATAAAAGAATTATTAATATTTTTCTGCCTAATAAAGTATATATTTTACTGATCTGAATAAGCCATATCCATAAAGTTTTATTAAAAGAAAAAAAATCTTTTGTATTTATATATATATATATATATATAAATGGTCACAATCATTACATTTTATTTTATAAATTCCACATGAATTATATATATATATATATATATATGTGATCGTTATTTTTTAAATATCTTATTATAAGACTGTTTGTCTTATAAGAGTTGTGGTATTATTAATTTTTGAAATTTGTTTTTTGTATATATTATCAATTAAAGAATCATTATAACCATTATGTTTACCAATTTGTTTTATAACATCTATTTCTATTGTGTGTAATTAATTGCTCTATTAACCATATGTACTAATTTTGTGTGACCACGGATGATTTAAATTTCTATGTAATGTGGTTTTATTGGTTGTGGGTTTCCTACATACTGATATTAAAAATTGTTTATTTTTGTTAATTTTGACACTAACATCTAGAAAATTTATTTCTCTATTTATGTCAATTTCAAAAGTAAATTTCAAACTATTATAAGAATTAATTTTATTCAAAATTATTAAATATTCATTGTGTATCAGAATGTATATAAATAATTTCAAATCCACTCAGTAATATAACACTGACTGACCAGGTTACAAGGTATTTTTAAATTTAATTTTAATTTAATTCTTAATTGACGTCACATTTATACATATGTACTTATTTTGTTTAATTGACTTCATATTTTGTATATATGATAGTAATTTTAATATTTTAATCTTTTAATTTTTATTCTAAAAAAAATTTTTATTCTAAAAATTTGTTATATTTGATATGTAATTTTCTATAATTTATATACAACCGATGATGTGGGATCCTGCAAAAGTGCTAATGAAATAAAGAAAAAAAAAGGTAAGTGTCATTTCATTTATTTGGGTTGTTCAAATTGGTTTTTGATTATAAAAAAAATACAATATATAAATATATATATAGGCATAAACGCTTCAATGCATTATATACAGTTCATGAATAAAGCTTTTTCTAAATGGTGAACAACCAAAGCGAAGAGTGTTATTTATCACTTGTGAAACACAGCAATAGAATGATGAACTGTTTTGAGATATGAGAAACATAAATAAAATTTCAATGAAAGACTGTAAAGGAAGAAAAAAAACAAAACGGATTTTAAAAATGTAGTACTCAAAACAATACTGGTCTGCACAATACAATAGCTGGTCTGCTAGTAATAATATACATATTGTAAAGCGTCACCTTTATAGTAAACTGACATCAAAACCCAGCTCATAGAAAATGACTGGTCATCAGGCAAAAATAGAAAAAAAATGTTTAGTTAAGAATAAAGATTACATATGTAATAATATATAGTAGGTACTAGGTAGTGTACAGGGCTATTTTTTGTAAAAATGCAAAGTAACAGAAAATAAATTGAAACTGGTTAAAGTTTAATGATCTCAGTAATTTGAAAAGTTTCCAATTTCATCATCCAATACAAGATGAATCAAATTTAAACAGTAATTTTACCATTTTATGCAGCAAGCAGTTCCGAACTGTAAGTTGAAGTGGGGGGGGGGGGTTAATGTTCAATCTGATGGAGAGGGGGAACCAGTTTGGTTAGTTCCACCATTCTGTTCTGTCGTCAGTACAGCCATGAATGAGCAAGAGGTTCTGTCGCCTGTTGCACAACTTATAATCAAAGTTTTTAACTAATGAACGCGTTAAACATGTGGAAATTTTAACATGTTTAAAGGTATCATTTGGGGACGCTACACTGTTCCAGAACTGAGTGTACGTGGGCCAGATAATTTAAGGGTGGGTGAGAAGAAAGTGTAGAAAATGAAAGTTATGATTGATGCCTAAGGTCAAGTCGCACAGCTGACAACATCTGTGCCATTTGAAAGCTTATCAAAGGTGACTGCCAATTCACTGTTGAAGAAATTGCATCAGAAGTTGGTATCAGCTACAGGAGTGCTCAATCTATTATCACTGATCATCTTGGCTTTAGAAAACTTAAGTGCTCAATGGGTTCTGAGGTTGTTAACTGAAAATCAAAAGCAGGTCAGGTTGAAGAACTGTGAGAGACTTCTATATAGATTTTGGCAAGAAGGAGACAATTTTTTGAGGCATATCATAATATGTGATGAGACATGGGTTTATCATTGCACTCTGGAGTCAAAACTGGCAAGTAAGGAGTGGCGAAGGAAGGATGAGGGCTGCCCAGTGAAGGCCAAAACCCGTCTGTCAGTCAGAAAAACTTTGCAAAATTTTTTTTTGACTAAAGGGGAACTTTAATCATCAATTTTCTCCACAATCCATGAATGGTGAATGCCGCTTACTAAGCTGCCAGCTGCTACAGTCAACAAAAGCCGCCTACCAAAACAGAAGATGGAGTATGCTGATTAGAGATATCATCCTTCTCCATGACAATACCAGGCCGCACACCACAATTTGACAAGAGAGAGATTGGAAAAAATGCATTGGGAAACCATTGACCACCCTCCCTACAACCCAGATTTGTCCCTCTGTGATTATTTTTTGTTTGTGCCCTTGAAATGCTTGGAACAGAACAATTAAAAAAAAATAAAGCTGTTGAGTAGCATGCGTGAAAATGGTTGACAACTTATTCTCAAACTTTTTATGAAATATTCAAGCTTCCAAATCATTGGCAAAAGTGTGTAGATTGTGCAGGAGACTATAGATAAATGATGAAGGTATGAATTGTGTATGTAATTAATCAATAAATTTATTAAAAAAAATTACTGTTTATATTTGATTTACCCTCGTATAATGCCAATTCTATATCCTAATTTAAACTGACGATACCATGCCACATAACCTAATTCTTATTAAATTAAATAAACTAATAAATAAATATCAATGAAATCTAATATTTATTACTTAAAATTAATAAAATTATATTCCATACCTGTTTTATATGTTGGCTACTGAAATTAATTTCAAAAATGGAATGTAATCTTTTTTGTAATATGTAGGGTTACTTTTTAAAACAATTCACTGAACACAGTTAAAATCACTGCAAAATACTCCAGTTCCAGTTACAATCTATTTCAGACAGCTATAAAAATGTATTCCATACAGTATCTATAAAAGAAAAATATTGTAAATCAATGAGGATAGAGTGGTCTACCGAATAAATCATAACCACTACAAATTAGTTAAATGTACTCTATTCTGAAGAATTGAGTTCCCCTATTGCAAACTAATGTTAACTGGATAGGCTGTTTCAGGTTTTCCATTTGAATGTCAATAAAATAAGCATTACATTTGGAAGACCTGTTAGATACATATGATATTTTAATTCTCATTTCAAATATGTATTTTTAAAATTATTTTTATAAGGCCTTACATAGAAGTTGCATCCTAATGTAACAAAAATTATGCTGGATGTGGCTAACAATTTGAGCCAAGATTATTTAGTTATAATATTTATAGTTATTAATAATAATAAGTTTCTCTAACCATAGTTCAATTAGGAGTGGCAATTACTCAAATATAAATCATATTTTTTTATTCAAATGACACCAAAAAATAATATTTGCCTGCTCCAAAAAAGTGCTGCTCCCCCCAAAATGTGCCCCAGGAAAAAGCCAAGTGGATACTCAAATTGTGCGAAATTGAGCCCAGAACCAGAATTCAAGACCCTCTTTGGGATAAAATATACCTGACAGCCAGGGATGGACAAAAACCCTTTTAAGGGTTTTTGAAAACCTTGTTTTCAACAGGGAAATTCATGTAATATAAATAACAAAAATGTATTACTGATATAACTCTGCTAATTACGAGAACATCTTTTTTTTTCATTTAAAATTTTTACCACTTGGAGCATTAATCAATTTAACAACTAATTAGATTAATGAATCTTGTTAATATTAATATCATAACTGTAATGGTTAAAGATGATCTAACACAGGATTACATTTACCAAAAAAAAAAAATAAAAATATTCTTAATAACTCACAAGCACTCAAACAAAAATAACAAAAGATAGTATACCCTGTTTATATCATCTGCAGCAGATCTGGTAGTCGATTGCTCATTCTCAGTAATGTTATTGGTGCTATTAGTCATCATTGGCAGACTGACTATGCAACTGGTAGTTACTACAGTAGCAGTAACGGTGGCAGAATGTCTACTTGATTGATCGGCTTCAGCTAATTCAGCATCAGACACTACTGCAGTATCACTCTGTCAAAAGCACGTACAGATTATTATTTTAATATACCCAATAAATTATTTACTCCATCAAATACCAAAGGGCATGCATCAAAACAAGAATAAACAAATTTTTATTTGTAATATTGAATAATAAAAGGGAGAATATTCTATTAGAAAATGTATTCATTATGAATGTAAGGAATTTGTACAATATTAATACTTTGTTCAATAATCAGTAAAACTATAAAAAGTATTGTGATAATGCAACACACTAGTAAAAATGATTATTGTATTATTTATCTGGTGCAAAAGATATTTTTTAAAACTTATTAAAATCTTACTTAATTTTAATATTTGTAAATGTAATAATATATTAGATTACTTTTTAATAAAAAGCTAATTAAATATTTGTTAGTCTCATTAACATCATAATCCTTACCTTCATCCATCTACTAGACTGAGTTGCTAAACCTTTTTTTATGAAAAATCATCTACTAGACTGAGATCATAAACCTTTTTTTTCCCCTAAACCCCTGGGTTGGACATACAATTAAGTAAAGCTCAGGCCAGGGGAGCATCCTTTAACTGTAAGGGGGGCCTTCCCACCTACCAGCAATAAGTCCGGCATGGTAGAACTATGCCGTGGTATATTCTGCCATAGCATTCCTGCTACAATACGTACAGCAGGGAGAATCGCGCCTGCCCACTCTATGTAAATAATATTCAAAGGCACCATGGCCTGTAAACATATGGGATAATTGAAAATTCACCTCACTATGGCCATGTTTGATCCAAGTCTCTAGATCTGATATGAGACATTTATTCCACAACGATCTGTCACCTGTTGCCCATCTTTCACCCCAAATATTGAGCGTCCTACATTTCGCATCTGATGTATCCATGCCTCCATACCTATTACTCCTTTCCTCAATCTGTAAATCTATCAGAGTAAATCTATCACGCATGCTGACTCGTAAGAGACAGTTATGCAACCTGCAATTATGCTCAACAGCGTGCATCTGCATCTAAATAAAATACAGAATGTAAAATACATTCTGTATTTTATTTAGATTGCGTTTCACTCTCACAGCAGGGCCCAAAACTGGGGAGGCATACAGCATTGCAGACATTACTATCAACATTATTAGTCTTTGTTTAGAAGCGCAAGGAGCTGTAAGTGACGTCATCAGTATTTTAAGAGCTTAGTGGTCCTCTCTGCCTTGTCACAGCATTCAACCACATGCTGGCTAAATTTGCATGCTCTATCAATCTTTACCCCTAGCTACTTTACACTTGCTTTGTTCTGGAGTGGCTGGTCTCCCACTCTTAGATCGATGTGACCTATCTTTCTTCTGCCGGTTAATGTTGTGAACTCAATTTTTTTTGATGATCTAGTCCGTGTTCATTCAGTCACATACTTATACTAACAAAAGCTGCATTGCCATGCATCTCCAAGTCGCCCTCCATCTTACTGCTGACCAAGACAGTCAAATCGTCCGCATAGGTCACTGTTTCAGCTTCGTCTGGTAGATGGAGGCTAAGCACTCCATCACATACTAAGAGCCAAAGAAGCGGGCCCAAGACTGATACTTGTGGTACCCCCCAAATATCTGGAATTGCAGGCTCTTGTTTTGTACGCCTGCAGTTATCCAATGATCCTTCAAGTATTCCCCAATCTGCCTACATAGAGCTATCATAAGGGCCATTTTATTGAATTCCAGGTTAAGGATCTGAACGCGTTCTTGACACCCAAAAATATAAACATTGGCATAGAGCTCGTTCTCCATGTACTTCTGCCCAGTTTACCACTATGGCAATGGCTTGAACTGCTGACCATCTGCACCAAAGTTTGAATTGATTTGCATGGATGCTGACGTCCACTTTGAACTCCTCCAGTAAGAGGAGACGTGTGTCTTTCCAGAACCTTGGAAATACCTTGTTCTCTAGACCGTAATTTGCAATATCAATCATTTCCCAAGGCACCAGTTTGACCAATTCCTTTAGCAAAGATGCAGGGATACCATCTAGTCCTTTCAATCCTTTAGATTAAGAATCACCATGACCTCTTTTGCAGAGAAGCGTTTCCTCTCGCATTCAACTACTAAATTATCTCCCACATGTTCTCTTGGGAAGAGCCTGGCAATATGCTCCATCGCCTGGTTACCTGTGAGAATGGGTAAAAGTCTCTCAAACCATTTTGTTGCAATCTGATAGGCTCGTTCCCACAAATCCTCATCCAACTCTCCACACAAATCTTGCCACTTACTTTCCTTGGCTCGTTTTATTTTGTAATTTAATGTTCTTCTGTTTGTAATATACTCATGAGCTGCAGCATCATAGGCATCACCGCCTATTCTTCTGAGTCGTTTACTGGAATTCTCAAGTTCTTGCCTCATGTGCTTGATTGTGTCCAACCATCAATATGCAGGCTGAAACCTCTTGTCACCAATTGGTATTTGCGCTATTTCTTGTATGATGAGGTCTTGCAGGACTTCAGGTGTCAGCTGTCTCCCGTCCCGTAACCTTGACATGTTTGTCACTACAGTCAAAAACTGCCACTGCGTCAGTCTTTGAGGTTTAAATTGATCGATTGACCGAAAGGAGCGATTGATTATCTGGAGGAGCATGGCACGGTGATTGCTGGCTGTCTCACCTTCCAGGACCATCCAGTTACAGTGATTATAGTTCCACCTGTTGTCCAATATTGTCAGGTCTAATATGGATGAATGGACGCCGGCCCCTTGCTTCAAAGGTCGGCGTTGAGTCGTTCAAGCAGTACAGCCCAGCTGTCTGCATCAGGCCCGCAACTATCTCACGTCACCGATTTGTAGATGACTTGCTTGCTACAACTGTCTTGCAGTTTAGATCACCTGTAAGTATGATCTTTTTTCATGTTCTATTGATTTCATCTTGCAAACGTCCTATGTATAAACATACACATCACCGTTTGGGCTAATATACGCCCTTATTACAACAGCTTCTGCCAACTCCACAGCTATTATCCCTGTCCTTGATGGGGCAGTTGCCACCCAAATCTGCCACTAACATTGTGTATGGCAACATCCCCTGACTCGTCTGCACACTAGTCATTTCTTGCCGCTATATATATATTTGGCTCAGTTGTTATTAATATATTTGCACTGATATTTCTCGCCAGCTCTCCCACTAAGTTGTGAGAGAGGGAACTATGATTGATGTTTGAGAGCATAACCTTAATTGCTTTTATTTTGTTTGCACGTCGAACCTCCGGTGCGATGGTATGTGCTTCTACAGTTCCAGCATTTCATATGGTTCCTGCATTCTTGTACCTTATGTCCGGGTTCTCTGCAATTATAACTTAATTCAGTCCTGTTGGGCCCCTGACACTCAACACTTCTATGGCGAGCCCCAACATTTATAACATCTGCTTGTTTCTTCTCTAATGTAGGCCTGACAATGGACCCACCCAACTCTGATGCGTTCATTAACCAGTCTGATTGCCACCTGATGGGAAGTAATAACTGTAATATTCTGAATTCTTCGTTCTTGCCTATAACATCAACTATCGCATCACACCTCCTTTTCTGTAGTATCAACAGCAATGTCTTTTATATGGACTACGCCTGCCTATCACCTCATGTTCTCTTGCCGACTTGTAAACTCGCTGCTCGATCCCTTTAAGTGTAGCAGTAAATTGTTCCGTACTTTATTTGCCCTTAATTTTAACTTGTAATTCATCTCCTCTGCTCTGCCTTATAGAGAGCACTTCACCTGCCTCTTCTCCTTGACCAACGTCTTCATCGTACGCAGCAAGTCTGAGTTTATCTTACCCTGGGCATGCATTACTACAGTGCGGCTGTCTTCGACTGGAGGGGTCGACCTCTTAGCTGAAGCTGACCACGATTTGGAGCGTTCAGGTTCTGGGAGAACCACTGATACCGTCTTGGCATCTTTTCTGAAAAGGTAAGTCAGAATCTTTTTGACCACTGCTCCAAGCAGACCTTCTAGGAGGATAAATATCAGAGATGTCGACTTCCCCAGTACTCGCCTCACTGCCTTCAATATGATTGCTGCAGTTTCTCAATTACCACTTGTTGAATCGTAATATATGCTATATCTGCTTCTCTGTTCAGATTCAGCTTCTTCCCCCAGAGAGAGATTTCTCTAACGACATCACCAGGTTTATAACTCGTGACAGCCAGCTACTCTGTTCCTGATCTTCAGGTGTGAAAAATGTCTATAAAATTACATGTCCCCATTTTCAACAGACAGTGTTTTCACCTCTCTAACTCTATTTATGAACTTCGGCGGCCATCTTCGCAGGAGCTGGTCCAGTAGGTCAGTAACTGATAAGTCACTCCTAAGAAACTCGTCATTTTCCGATATCTTCTGTGGGTCTGTCTGCCTTGATTGAGTGACTGGCATAAGGTTCTTCTGTATATGCCCCTGTGGAGGCATTTGTTCACACAAAATCATCAAATCTGTGCCGGCAAAGCAACTTCCTTATTCAGGAGTTTTATTTCACGCTTAGTACTCCTTTCTATGTAACTACTTAAATCACTGGAAAGCACCTCTAGTTTAGTAACAAGGGTGAGCAAATTGATAGCTCCTTCTTCTTCGTCTGACGATGCAACTTGGGCACGTTCAGCCACTTGCATGGTCCTTCAAGAGGTCGACGGTGCAGCAATTGCACCTGGGTTTTCAGCTTCCATCCGCAACGATGATGTTGAGCCATGAACTGATGAACTACTCCTATCTGGTGACCTCTCTAGCCTACTGGACGCCTTAAAAGGGTTTCTGTCCATCCCTGGCTGTCAGGTATATTCTATCCCAAAGAGGGTCTTGAATTCTGGTTCTGGGCTCAATTTCGCACAATTTGAGTACCCACTCTGCTTTTTCCTGGGGCACTTTATGGGAGGAGCAGCACTTTTTTGGAGCAGGTAAAATGTATTACACCAAATCTGAGGTCAATTTCTGGAAGGTGAAGGTTGGTCAGAAAGGTACAGAAGGGTGTGAAATATGAAGAAAAGTGATTTTTTTGAATTTTTTCAGGGTGGGTATTTTTGGTGTTGGGGGTTTTTGGAGTCAGAGAGTGTAGGGCTATATGATTGGTGAAGATCCGAAAGGGTTCAGGTGGATTAGGTATGGTTCAGGAGTTATTTACGGATAAATAAAGATTCCCCCTTATAATGAGCCTCAGGATAGAAAAATTATCACTGGTATAGAAAGTATTACAAGTCCTTGTTCACAGCCTTGCTGAGTTGTGTTTAAAGACTTAGAAAATACTCACTCAACTGGTCTACAGGTTAAGCATTGTCTTATATGGAGAAATAACACTGTCACTAAAAAACTCTAAAAACAGTACAATCCGTCAACCAAAAAACTCGAAACTTTAAAGACTTATCTGGTAACCTAATGTCAACAATTCCTCACTATGTATCAGTTAAAAAATTCACCATAAAACCAATCCAAAAAGCTATTAAATGCAGAGCTAGATACAACAAGACCTCTCAGTATGAGCATTCACACTCTACTAGATCATAAACCTACTCTTAACTCTTCCTCACCACCAATTCCCCTCAAAAACTTTATTTTAATCTGTTCTTTATTTCAGGTATTTTTTTTTTTACAAAATCTATCCAAATATCTTTCCTGGTCTTCCTCTAGATTTTAACATTTAAACAAAAAATTTCTTCAGCAAATATCACTTGGCATTCTCTCACTACTTGGCATTCTCTGTAAGTCCCCAAACCAACTTTGTCTACATTTCAATTCTGTCCTATAGTGCACAATCTAATGGTGTTTTCTTATTGTAGAATTTTTTACTTGAAATCTTAATCTTTCCTACCATGTCTCTTAAAAACTTCATTTTCTTTTTCTTCAACCAAGATTCTAAACCATTTTTTAGAACACACATGGAAACTCATGAAAGTTGTCTGTTTATATTTCATTTGTACTAATACCACACTAAATTTTAACAATGATAAAATCCTCCTGCCATCTGAATGCTATTATTCATTTTCTCACTTGTCTATCTCAGATAATTTACAATATAAATATAGATAGCTTTTAATAATTTCTAAAGCTTCTGCTTGCATTTGTAGACTGCCTCTTCTATTTCAATAATTTCTTGTCACCATTAATATTTTACTTTTCTCTGTGATTATTTCTATTTTTTATACTCAAACAGTAAAGAAATTTTTACTGTTTCCTCCTCTTTTCCTAATATAATATTCTAATCTTACCTGGTGAATAACATCAATAACAATTGAATAATAACAATTTTATTCTTTGTGGATAACAATGGTGTTGTTTCTTGGCTTTCTATTTTTCTCTTCATCTTCTTACTAGTCTTTATTCACAGGAGTGACAAATAATCATAAGTTACAACCATGGTCCAGTTTACACTACATTATTATTTCCATTTTAATACTCATTTATTTTTGATGTTAAAAAATGTAACATTTAGAACTAATAAAAACCACATAAAGCTGTTTTAACAAATTCATGATAAGTCATTATTGTACAAGACTATATTATATACAAGTACAATACAAAACAGAAGATAATAAAAAATAACATAATATATATAAATTAAAAGATTAAGTCATACCGTGCATACCCCAGAATGTACATTGAATTTATACTGCAAAGGTCATTCAATAATTAAACAAGACTAATCACTGTCGGAAAATATTATTTATTCAATGACAATAAAACTAATGCTACTTTTCAACATAAATCTCTGGTTACATTAAGGTACTTGTCCTACCTTTCTGTGGACATTTTTATTCCAATAGTAAAGTTACACAAAACACTGCTCACCTTAGTGTCTGGGCTATTCTTGTACTATATTCTTGACCTGGTCATTGTTACTAAACTTATTGCAATATAAAAATTCTTTGAAAGGACCAAACAAAATAAATCTGATGGTGTGAGATTGTGAATTTAAAATGTTATCAAGCCTGCATCAGCACACTTTTATAGAAAATTATACCTGAATTTAATTCTTTAGGAAATGTAATGCAGATGTTCAAAACGGTTTTTAAAATAAATAAATTTGGCTATCTAAAATGTACCATTTGGGACAATATTCTACCTGGCAAATGACCCAAGCAGTTGACAATAATCAGGAAGAAACAAGAGTAAGTATAAAAATAAGAAATAATTTTTATTTTTCAACCATTTCATTGGTCCTATTAGTGACAGTGTACCTATAATGGAATGTACTTTTTAGAATCAGTAGTCTTAAGCAAAAACTTACATTTAAATTTTATGTAAAATAAACAACACATTAGAGATAAAGTACCAAAAGCAATATGCACTTGGCAATAATATTCATTACATATTTAGGTGACGGCTTTTAAATATTTTCATATTTACACAAAATAAACCAGGCATTCTGCATAGTTAAATACTTAATTAAAAAAATTATGTATAACACTAATGTTAATTTGATAATATACAAATAATTCCTTATTAATTTAGACTAGATAAAAATAAAAATAGCCTATTATCTACCGTAGAAAAGAGATGCAAATATTATTATTAATTGATGCATGCATAAATTTTTTCTAGATATATTCCGTAGATTTATTTACTTACTTTTCCACAAACTTCATTAATTAAAAAAAAAAATATATATAATTACATTAAACATGCAAAACTACACCTCAAAACATATCAAAATGAACTTGAATAAAGTAAATAAACAAAAAAAGGCATGCTGAGATGGTAGATAATTACAAACACTGATTTCTTAGTGATTTTCAGACATAAGAAATGATTTCTTTTAAACAAAACTACTGTATGAGTGTAAAAAGGAAATTAGAGAATATTGTACAATCTGGAAATAAGCACTGGGCAGAAAAAACAGATTTTAAAAACTAAATAAGCCATTGACAAATCTTGTAACTAAATATGGCAAGTGTTAGGTTACTGCTATGGTTAAGAGTATTAATGTTACAACTGTGGCGTTTACAATCAGTACTGTTCTTAATAAAAACATAGCTTTTGTCTATGTTTACCAATAATTAGACAATATAAATACCTTTGGACACCTAACAATTTGATTAGTGACCAAATGCTGTTCAGCTGCATTCTTTGAAGTTTGATGGTCATGCAATCGATCAATTCCTCCTACTGCCCCCTCCTCTTCAGCAGTTTCAGTCTCCACTTCATCTTCATTATCTACTCCCTCACCCTTTAAACAAAACCAAATTTAGAATTGCTCATTGTTGCTGAACTTGGTGCCACATAAAATCTCTTTGAAAGGAACAAATAAAATAAATATGAGACTGAGAATTTAAAATGTTATTAAGCCTGCACACATTAATGTTAAAATGTTATCAAACCAGCAATTAGCACATCCTGAGTCCATCAGGAAAGACATCCAGCTTGTGACGATACCAGTCACTACACCACTCCCTAGCCCTGACAGACTTTACTGGAGGTCATTTTTTAGACCCTCTAAACATAACACAGCACAGTCATCAGTTTGGCTTCTGTCAGGATTCCACTGATGTAAATTCCTTGGCAGACATTTCCATCAGTGTATTTACACAACTTACTATCACCATTGAATGGCCTCCAACCATGACAACCTATCATAACTAAAACCCTCAACTATCAAATTAGATTCATGGAAGCATGATCATCTCTGCTTCTTCCTCTAACATCAAGGTTTCACACAAAAACTCTTCCTATACCTAACTTCAATTAGACTGTGCACTCAGATTATTACTTGACTGAGTCTTTAAACACCAAAAATACTATCCCCATACCAACAACACAAGTGTTGATCGCAACAATGACAATTTTGTCCTATAATTCAATTAATTCACGTCCTCATGATTTACTTAAAAATCAAGAAAAAATTCACAAATTTAATAAGCCTCTAATGAAAACATATCCTATCTCTGCTCTGGTCCACTTTTGGAAGCAAGGTCAGTGCCTACACCCTCCCATACCATGGCACCATCAAAGAGTTCTCCACACATCCATTTCTCATCCTAACAGTGAATATCTCAGCTAACTGGGGCTTGATGCCAAAATGCATATCTTGGTGAAGTAAGCATCCAGGCAGGCCCCTAGCCACACTTTAATCCACCGGGTTGGTCTAGTGGTTAACGCGTCTTCACAAATCAGCTGATTTGGAAGTCGAGAGTTACAGCATTCAAGTCCTAGTAAAGCCAGTTATTTTTACACGGATTTGAATACTAGATCGTGGATACCGGTGTTCTTTGGTGGTTGGGTTTCAATTAACCACACATCTCAGGAATGGTCGAACTGAGCATGTACAAGACTACACTTCATTTACACTCATACATATCCTCTGAAGAATTATCTAAACGGTAGTTACCGGAGGCTAAACAGGAAAAAGAAGGCCCCTAGCCACACGGGTTACTATTCTATTTACACATCTATAACAGCATCAGACCTTCTCAGCCATCCTCTGTAAGACTAAGAATCTAAGGAAGCCAGCAACATGTTACATTCACTTTTGTTTTTCCAGTTAACTTGCAGATCAAAACCAGAATTGATCCTTGCAATCTCTCTAACAACTTTGGTATGTTCAGTTTTGTAGTTGGGACAGACATATAAGACATGGCACACATCATCAATGTCCCTACACTCCAGATACAAGGCTGAATTAATCAAATCAAATCAAATCTGACCAAGTCTCATAAGCACCATGTCCAGAAAGAAACTGTAATATGCTGATTGGGGGAAATCCAACTAACTACCTAAATACTTCTCACATCCAAAAGTGCAATGTGTGTGTCAGATGATTCATCCACCTGACCTATCATAAATGGAAACCTTGCTTGTCTATTTTTTTATGTGCTCAAAGGCAAGTTGACCACCTTCTTGGCATCATAATGTAATTGACATTCCTTTGCAAGGATATCTATCAATGGATTTAATAACAGAAATAACAAGGGCTGCCTTTCACAGGCTAAAGACAACAATCACTGACAACAGTAGGAGACATGGGGCTCTTAACAAACTATTCCTATAACAATTATACTTCATTCAATGAGCCCAGATAGGTGCAAAAAAGAGCATTATAGCTTCACACACACCCTAATATAAGCACATTCTGAAATTAAGTCCGCAATTGGGGTAAACTGCTCTCTGAACACCGAAGAAAGCAGAACAAGTCTTTTTTGCCAGCATATTGAAAGTGCTCCTTGAATTGAGATTCTCATCAAGGACAACACCTAGATACTTCTGCAGCAGGACATACCTAATTCGATGACCTGCCACTGATACACAAGGTTGTCATGTAACAGCTAGTCTGTCCTTCAGCAACATCTCATTACTACCACTGGGCTAAACACCATCTTATGTTGCAAATCCCACAACTGGAGTATATTGCAAGCCTGGGCTGCCATGAATTCAATCTCATTCCTTGAATCTCCTTTAACCAACAAAAGCCCATCATCCATATACGTGATGATGGGAGATCGATTGGATAACTTCAACCACATCAAAGAATTGAATTCAGCAACCCACAGCATTGGTCCTAAAACACTACGCTGCGTAAACATTTAGACAGCGTTTTTCCTACTTCTGAGACTCTGTCTTGATTGCTGAAATAACTATATAAAACATTTAGCTCATTCTGTTTATGATCATGCTTCTGCAGCTGAAACAGGGCAGAGGAACACCACAAATTATTAAAAGCTCTTATATGTCCAAAAAGATAGCTAAGACATACTCAGACTTACTAAAAGAAACAATATTCATAACCTTAAGAAAGCATCTACTGGCCCTGCCTGGGCAAAACCTGTACAGATCATCTATCAAGAACTTCCTAGAATACAATCTATCAGTATTACGAAGTGCCTTTTTCTTTTTTCTAGCAAACGAGGAAGTAGCCAGCAAAGAGCACCCTATTAAAAATTCTAATCAAAGTACCAACACATTTTCCAACAGAATGGACAAGGAGCTCCATCGAAACCCAGGGCTTTATTTCTACCAAAACTCCAAATTACCTGACATATCTCTGCTTCTGCAATTTCCACAGATAAACATCAGAGTGAAAAGCAAAAAGCTTCCTCTCAGACTCACAGATGATATGGGGGTTTCACTACGCACATCATCTGCCAATAAATCATCCAATAGAAAATTTAAAATCTCAGTTTTATAAGAAACTTTATCCCCTTACAATTATTTGTATTGTTTATCCTTATTATGTTCTACAGTATAGAGTGAAAGTCTATACTTTGTCTCCCTCAAACCTTTAACCATGAGGGAGACAAATTCTTTTTCCCATATCACTGGTAAAAACATGAATTTCAAACATCAATGCTGAGGTGAAACAACAATCTATGCACTGGTGTCATTCTGGTTCATCTGAACCAAAAACAATCAAACAAGCTGTCTCAAAAGAATATCATAGGAAATGAATTCTGGGACCTAAAGGGTGTGATTTGGATTGATTTCATAAAACCTGGAACATCCATCACACATCATCACAAGTCTATTGTGAAACACTTTCTAAATTATGCTATTCAAAACCAGCGATGAGGAATGCTGAGAGCAGAAATTGTTCTTCTTCACAATAATACATGACTATACACAGCTGAATGTACAGCAGGTACAATTCAAAAATTCAGATGGCAAATTTTTTATCATCCTCCTGAAAGTCCTGATCTCATACCCAGTGACTACCATCTCTTCCTACACCCCAAAAACTGGCTTGCATATCATCCCCTATTCAAAGAAAGTGAAGAGTTGAAAATCTCAGTGAAAAAGTGGTTACAATCCCCAGAGACAGAATTCTATGCAGTAGGTTTGAAGAAGCTTGCTTCATGATATCATAAGTGTTTAGAATGAAATGATGATTAAGTAGAAAAAAAGTAGATATTAAGTATTTAAAATTATTAATAAATTTTTAATTTTTTAACTGCTCTCATTTTGTTACTGATCAGCCCTTACTTTAGAATTGTGCTTCATAATAACCATAATAAATTAATATATGAACAAATGTTATCTAAAAATTCAACATGAATAGTATATAAAAGATTTATTTTTTCTATATAAATATCTATGTTTATTATAATTTTTTGTTAATTTTTGGAATTCCCACACCAAAAATTCAGCTCATCTTTGCAAATGATCTCATAAACTCCTAATATATCAAAATTTAACCAATTAATTCTTCTTTTTAAACTATCCAACCTACCAGTCTTGTTTAAATTTCCATATTACAGATAATAAATGTTACGTAATCTTGTATGAGTTCTCATCTGGTGAACTGGTTGAAAGTCTCCAAAATATTTTGTGTCAAGAAGAAAAATAAAACCATTTTCTTTTAAATTACAGATGTATTTTGCATTTCTCTGAGTTTGCAGTACTCAAAACCTAGCACAAGCAGTAGTAAATTCACTTATGTTCCTGTTTTTTCAGTCATATGAACCATTAACCATTTAGAAAAAAAATCATTTTAATCAATAACCAATGAAAGGCTTGCTGCTCCCTTTCAAAATCCATCCTTCAATTTGAACTCCACATAATCTACCCATTATGGAAGCACCTACAGTATATCTATCTGCTTCTCAGAGGCATGCACGCACCCTCACCTACAACAAAGCTTTATGATTCCTTAGGAGAGAAAAATTCAGTAAGCTGAGTAATAGTCACAACAGCTATCATAATAGAGGATCAGTCTCTTGTTTTATTAATTCCATCAGAAGAACCTTTTGATGATTAATATTAATAATATTTAGAATCTATGTACTAAGCGAATCAATTATGGATATCAATAACTATTCAATAAGTAATACTTACAGGTGGTGCACCATTAACAGATGTTGTAAGCCTTAGAAATGTAAGTCCACTAATTAAGACATCAGCTACAACAGTAACAAGCTCGTCGCACACATCACGCATTCTTAAAAAAAGCAAACAACATAAAATAAAATAATCAACATTTAAAAAAAAATAAATGAATAATAGAAGATTGTACTTTCACTGCCTACTACTACAATCATGTGTTTTAATGTGTAATTTGTATAGCATTGTAGAGTAAATTTGTTTATTTTATATTTTATATTCATCATAACTTACAATGATGTACTAATAATATTACATCTGATAATAACAACTAATTCCCAAAAACTTCATATAATACAAATAAACAATAACTGGTAAAGGTAGATTTTAATTAAAATAATTATAAAAGTTCTGAATCTACAACAGTATATAGGTCAATGATATAAGGAATGGGAAATTACGGAATGCTCACACCTCACTTTCTTCAATAAACCTGTTTACTAGATGTTTACTATTCTTGAAAATGGGTACATCAATATTAGAAATGATTCATGACTCTTGTCAGATTGCCTGGAACTTGTGATAATATAGTACCTAACAGAGAAAAACTAAATTAAATAATATTAAAAGGAGAAAATATTTTGAGTAATACGAGGGTTATTTTTTTTCAAGGTCTGATCGGTCGCGAAATAAAAACCCACGCAAAAATCGGATGAACCTTTGCATATATGTGTTGCGCAGCGTCTCTAGTATGGCCTTCAATCATGCCGTGTCACTTTATTTAGTTCTGAACACGCAAACACGTGTCTACAACAATAGCATCTCCTGCCAAGTGTGAAGTGTGTGCGGTAATTCTATTTCTTCAGGCTGAGGGGTGTAATGCAGCTGAAATTCATCGACGAATAAGTAATGTGGATGGTGAAACTTCAATGAGAGACAGCAAAGTGCGACAATGGTGCAGGAACTTTAAAGCAGGATATACAGATGTTCATGATGCAGGCGGTCAGGGAAGGAAGCGAGTGTCAACCGATGATCTCGTTGAGCGAGTGGATGAGGCAATTCGAGAAAACAGTCTGCTCACAATTTCTGTATTGTGTGATTCGTTTCCTGAAATTTCAGGGTCAGCTCTCTACACCACTGTGAGTGAGAGACTTTAGTACCGCAAACTGTGTGTGAGATGGGTTCCCAAGATGCTGTCCGACCATCACAAAACAATGAGAATGGACGGCTTTCTAACGTTTCTCCAGTGCTACCACAATGAAGAAGATTTTTTGAACAAAATTGTCACAGGGGACGAGACATGGGTCCATTTTGGAACTGAAGAAACAAAAGAACAATCCAAACAGTGGATGCATTCTCATTCTCCCAGTAAATCAAAAAAGTTCAAGCGAACCTTCTCAGAAAGTGTATGGTTACTGTGTTCTGGGACCGGAATGGAGTTCTCTTGGTGGAATTCATGGAACTTGGCACGACCATCACTGCAGCCTCATACTGCATGACTCTTCAACGTCTACAAAGCACAATTCAGAATAAGCAGAAAAGAATGTTGTCATCAGGCATTGTCTTTCTCCATGACAATGCTCGGCCACACACTGCCTCTGTAACAAAGAAGCTCCTGCAGTGTTTTTGTTGGGAAGTGTTTGATCACCCACCATACAGCCCGGACTTGGCTCCATCCGATTTTCACCTCTTTGCTCACATGAAATGCTGGCTAGGAGGACAACATTTTGGCACAGACATCGAGCTGCAGACCAGCGTAGAAACATGGCTGAAAACACAGGCGGCTCTGTTCTATGACAAGGGTATTGGTACCACGCTACGACAAATTTCTAAATTGGAATGGCGACTATGTAGAGAAATAGCGTAACTATGTAAGTACTTGTTACAAATAAAAAATTCTTTGCTCATAATTAACATATTTTTTATCTAGTTATAAAATAAACAAATATAAATATTTAAATATGATACGGGCGACAATAGTTATTTGAATTTGCTCAAATTTTTTTCAAAAAAAAATATTTTAATAAAAGTTGTTGCTATACTGAATATGATTCAGTTTTATCATTGCAGAAGGCAGGAACAGTTATTCATTAATAACCATAAAAATGTTGTCATTGCAGATAGTGTGCAAATTAAAGTCTGTGCAGTGAATAGTTTTCTGTGGGCAAGGAGGTGTAACTCTACAAAAGTTCAACACCAGATTGCGAGATATTTTTATGGCAGGCATACACAAAATGGTGAGAGTTGTTAAAAATTGGATTCATCAATATCAAAGACAATTATTTTTTTTTTTTGTCTTCAGTCATTTGACTGGTTTGATGCAGCTCTCCAAGATTCCCTATCTAGTGCTAGTCGTTTCATTTCAGTATACCCTCTACATCCTACATCCCTAACAATTTGTTTTACATATTCCAAACGTGGCCTGCCTACACAATTTTTCCCTTCTACCTGTCCTTCCAAAATTAAAGCGACTATTCCAGGATGCCTTAGTATGTGGCCTATAAGTCTGTCTCTTCTTTTAACTATATTCTTCCAAATGCTTCTTTCTTCATCTATTTGCCGCAATACCTCCTCATTTGTCACTTTATCCACCCATCTGATTTTTAACATTCTCCTATAGCACCACATTTCAAAAGCTTCTAACCTTTTCTTCTCAGATACTCCGATTGTCCAAGTTTCACTTCCATATAAAGCGACACTCCAAACATACACTTTCAAAAATCTTTTCCTGACATTTAAATTAATTTTTGATGTAAACAACTTATATTTCTTACTGAAGGCTCGTTTAGCTTGTGGTATTCGGCATTTTATATCGCTCCTGCTTCGTCCATCTTTAGTAATTCTACTTCCCAAATAACAAAATTCTTCTACCTCCATAATCTTTTCTCCTCCTATTTTCACATTCAGTGGTCCATCTTTGTTATTTCTACTACATTTCATTACTTTTGTTTTGTTCTTGTTTATTTTCACGCGATAGTTCTTGCGTAGGACTTCATCTATGCCGTTCATTGTTTCTTCTAAATCCTTTTTATTCTCGGCTAGAATTACTATATCATCAGCAAATCGTAGCATCTTTATCTTTTCACCTTGTACTGTTCCTCCGAATCTAAATTGTTCTTTAACATCATTAACTGCTAGTTCCATGTAAAGGTTAATAAGTAACGGAGATAGAGAACATCCTTGTCGGACTCCCTTTCTTATTATGGCTTCTTTCTTATGTTCTTCAATTGCTACTGTTGCTGTTTGGTTCCTGTACATGTTAGCAATTGTTCTTCTATCTCTGTATTTGAACCCTAATTTTTTTAAAATGCTGAACATTTTATTCCAGTCTACGTTATCGAATGCCTTTTCTAGGTCTATAAACGCCAAGTATGTTGGTTTGTTTTTCTTTAATCTTCCTTCTACTATTAATCTGAGGCCTAAAATTGCTTCCCTTGTCCCTATACTTTTCCTGAAACCAAATTGGTCTTCTCCTAACACTTCCTCCACTCTCCTCTCAATTCTTCTGTATAGAATTCTAGTTAAGATTTTTGATGCATGACTAGTTAAACTAATTGTTCTGTATTCTTCACATTTATCTGCCCCTGATTCAAAGACAATTAATAGCAAGAAATGTAAAATATAAGATCTTATATAAAGCAGAAGAAGTTTCTTCTACTTAAATATTTGAAAGTTAGGAATTCACAAAAACTTTTTCTGAGATCCAGCTGAACTGGTTTGTATATCAATGTTATTTTCAGATTAAAAGAATGATTAAATTATGAAACTACCATAATTATAAATGAATACCTGAAATGTATTTCTATTCTATCAGATAAATCTTTTTTCCTAACTTAAAAGCATATTTTAACATTTTTTTCAGTTCAATCTATATTCATGATTCAGCTGATATTACTTGAGAATATTGGAAAAACTAAGATACATTAAGGATATAATTAATTTTTGTTTAATTTTTATTTACAAAAACACAATTTGAAAAATACACAGCCATTATTATAAAAGTTGAAGAATTTAAAGAAAAATGAAATTAAAGATTTAATTATTTTTAATACAGTTTTAAAAAATTAAATACATGTGTTGCACTATTTGGTAAAATAATATAT
The DNA here is from genome assembly GCF_047948215.1 of Lycorma delicatula. Taxonomy (NCBI): domain Eukaryota; kingdom Metazoa; phylum Arthropoda; class Insecta; order Hemiptera; family Fulgoridae; genus Lycorma; species Lycorma delicatula. The sequence goes on along the minus strand of NC_134455.1, from coordinate 41,852,564 downwards.
ATATATATATATATATATATATATATATATATAAAATTAATTAACCAACTTAATACTTTAAGGGTAAGCCCTTTTAGGAAAATTTTCATAAATTTATTGAAAATAAAACTAATGTAAAATTTATTATACACTGTTTTATTATCTTCCCTAAAAAATGATACTATTAAAATAAATAAAAAAAATATATATATAATTCTAGTTCTAAAAGACAGATAAAAAACAAATAAAAATTAATTTTAATTTTCATAATTTTTATTATTTTATCAATGTTTTCAATCTGTGACCATAATTATTTTGATTATCAGGCCCACCTTTCAAATTTACAATTATTTCTTTAAAAAATTTGGTGTTATAAACAGGCAAAAAATTGCCAACTTTTTGCCTAGAATAGACAAATTTAATTTGTATACAATAGTAAAATATATTAGTTAATTAATTAGAGTGGTAGATACTGAAGGCTTGAACTGCAAAACAAAATTTGTTTAATAGTTTGATAACTATTGCATTTTCTGGTATGGTGGTCAAACTGAGATCTAATTCCATTTGTTGGATCATTTTATAATAAAGCACTTGATTTTGGGTAAAAATTGTAAACCTCTCTACGTGGAAATCTAAATAAATAATCTTATATTTTTACAAATTTGAATATGAATATTGCCTTGTAGAAAGTTTTACTATTGTAAGCATTCTCGGTTCATCTTCGCCAAAAGTTATTTCATTGTGAAATGAGTTTTTAAGGAATTTGTAAATTGTGAATTCAATGAAAGAAGAATTAATTTTATGAGTCAAAATAGATCCATGTGTTGTGTACACTACTTTTATATAATTCTTTTATTAATTTTAACACACCATCTTTGTTTATTAAATAAAAAAATTATTCAAGACCAGATTTTATTTTTGAGAATGGAGCCTGCATACTTAACTATAAATCACTGAGAAGAACTGTGATGATCTTTAAAAGATCTTCATAATCTTGGGGACTTTTTTTTTACCACATATCTCAGAGTTCCAACTGTATTGACTGTGGCCTTGAACCTGGGAGTAAATATGTTATTTTGATTCTTTTGTGATTTTTAACCAACTGCAGAATGAAGACATTAATAAATTCAAATTTTTCCATCATCTGCACCACTCAAAAATAAACTATATTTTTAAACTAGAATAAAACAATTTTTCTTTTAAAAAAAATATCAACTAACACTGAATATATAGCATTGTTCTTCTTTTAATTTATATTCAACAGCAAAACAAATTACTTAAATAGTTATAGTGGTAAATACTAAAGGCTTGGAATTACAAAATTAAATTTTTTTCACTACCTGTTATATTTTCTGTTATTATGGTCAAACTGAGATTTGAATCTATTAGTTGAATCATTTTTTAATAAAACATTTGACCTTGGGCAAAGATTATAAACATCTGAATGTGGAAATCTGAATGAATAATCTAATTTCTTTTACAAATTTGAAATATGAATATTGTTTCATTCTTAGTTTACTTCTGTGTTAATACTCAGTAAAAGGTTTGAATAATTTAACGCAATGAACTCCAAATAATTAAAGAACTGATTTATTTAAGCCATAATGTAGCTGTATACGGTATAGTTTATAGGTGATTTTTTTCTTAATTCCACAATATGATCTATTTTATGTGGATGGTTTCTCACCTTTCAGAAAATCCGTACTTTTAGTAATTTTTATAAATTATTTGAAATCTTTTACCAATTTTAAATAAATCACTCAGGAAATTTCCACTTTTAATTACAATACTTTACATCCATGCACTTTTAACACGTATAATCGCTACAAGCTTCAGAATGCAACATATCTTTCATTATCAAACATTTAGACAACTATTTTTTTTTCTAATTCCACAAAATAGATTAAAACCTTCATTTTTATTTCCTATCCATTACATGACTACAATCTAGTTTACAACACTTTTTTTATTATTAATTTCAGCCAAGAATACATATACCTCATCATTTACAACAAACATACAACTGTCATAACCTCTTACAGTGTCACTGCATCTTGATGGGTTGAATAAAAATTTTAATTATGAAAGAATCTTTAATACTTTAGTCTCCTTTTATTATCTAATTCCTCAATTACTAAGCAACATGTTCAAGAAGTAAATCTTTTTTCAAGTTGGATGACAAAAACTTTTCAAATTTTTACTTGTTTTTTGTGAATAATCAACAGAAATCAGTTAGGTGAAAAAGGAAAATTATATTGATTGCTTAAAAAAAAAAAAAATCATAAAAATAAAATAAGACTAATTGTTAAAACCTGTTATGACTTCCAACTATTAAATAAGTCTTTATTGATGTAGAAATTACTGCTGATGATATCTAGGAAATTGAATAAATCTTATATCCATGCATATGTATTAAAAATATAATTATGTAGCTTAGCATATTGCATCCTAGCAGCAAAATATAATTATTTTAAAATTAATTTTCTCATTTGCTGTTTTATTCATTAGCTACATTATTCAACACTTTTGCAAAGATTTTGGTTTCTTCAGAACATGTTTTTAATAAAAGAAAAAATATAATTAAAAGATTAAACTATAGAAATATTTGTTCAATAATACTGAGCTAATTAATTAATTTTTTTAATAAATGTGCATATTACCTTTGTACATAATATCATTATGATACAAAATATTATTTATTACCTGTTCTTAATTTATTATTTATTTAATATTTTAATTGAACATTAATTTATAATTACAACAGAGGCAGCATAAAATGTAATAATGTTCCCTCATTTCAAAGAGGTCTGCCTTATAAGTTCTGATTAATATCAATGAAAATGAAAGCGTAAATTTGTAGTAAGGTTTATGAGAACCAATAATAATTAATCATGCTATATAAACAGTAAAAATAAGATTCCAAACTTAACTTTTGAACAAAAACATATAAAAATAGCACTGAAGCTTAAATCCTTACATTTGTAGTACAGAAAACAAAAATTATAATGCTCAATTAGTACAAAAAGTACATCCCAACCCTGTACGGGAAGACACCCACCTTGTGATGCTTCTGGTTGCCACCCCCAACCACATTCTAGCCCTGATGGCGTTTAATGGGAAAGTGAAACAGTAAATATGAATTTCAGTCTTCATAATATATCATATAAAAATATCAAGTAAATTTTGTCTATCCAGATTTGATGGCTGATAAAAAAATAAATATCTACAGAAACCATCACATTGCTGGATTATAGTCTGCTTCACTTGCTTCTTGTAGTTATAGATTGTCTCCAGAGGTCAAAATAAACAAACTACAGAAAAGAAAAAAAAATACTCTAAAAAGACTTTTGTATGTGTTAATTATTTATTACACACAAAAAATGATTAATTAAAATATTAACACAGACAACTATTGTACAAGAATAAGTTCATACATAAACTGTCGGTACAATGTACATAAAAAATTTTTCTACTCATTTGGAACAAAATCATTGCTTTAAATAACAAAGCATAAACAGGTATTATTACTTTTTGGATGATATTCACACATGTTAGTCATTCTAAGTAACAGCAAAGAAAGGCTACAAAATAAAATTTAAGAGAAGATGACATACCTGTATCCTTGGAATTTAAAAAGGGCATCTTCAAGAAGTCCATCTAACTGACCAGTATTATGTGGTGATGGAACAAGCTGCAGAACAAGATTTCGGACTGATTCCAATAAACTGGGTGAACAAATTTCAGTCAGATGTAATTTTAAGAAAGGTAACATGTCCACAAGAATACTTTGTACCTCCCAGTCCAATTTTCGACAATTCTGTAACAAATTCACTCTAATCATATAGAAAGAAATTTTAGCAACAAATCTGAAAGTATATATATATATAATTTTTTTTTTTTGTTTTCTGATAGAATGTCATTAGATTTCTGGTCTTCCAATACAATTTTCCATCAGACATGTTTCTATAATCAATCAGTTCTTTACATTCTCTGAAATGTCCCCAATTTATAACAGAATTACTTTTACAGATAACACACATAGAAGATGCAAGGATTTTTATCCTGAAAAGATATATAATATACATATGTATACATGAGGTCTATTTAAAAGAAAACCAAACTTTTTCTAAAAAGGATTTTACTGAATATTTGGAGCATTTTCAATTTTTCTCCTTCCTATAGTCCATACTTTTCATTGTGTCTTCTTTTACATAGAAACAGTTCTGGAAAGCAGTTTTCAAAATATTTTTTCAAAATATTCAGCAAATTTTCTTTTATGGATTCTATTTTCTCAACTGTTATCATTTTAATGGCAATTTTAATTTTAAAAATAAAAAAGTAAGCAGGGGCTAGCTTGGGGAGGAAATACCTGAGTAAATTTTATACAAAACTTTCTATTTGCAGCAAAACAAACTAAAATTTACTTAATTACAAATATTACACTCAAGATCAGACAGTTAAACTAGGCAGGATTAAATCAGCTCCCAAAAAAAGTTCATAAAAGAGATAGATAGGTCTTCCAGGACATAAAAAAAGTCATGAGCGTTCAATGTTGCCACACAATCATTAAACAGAACACAAAATTTAAAAATTGAAAAAGCAAAGGATAAAAAAAGATTTCAAATTCTAATGAAAGAGCAGAATGATGAAAATGAAGAGATAGATAAGAATACAATTTTTAAAACTATGAAAAATCACATAAAAGAACTTAATAATTATGTAGAAAAATGTACTAATGGCCCACAAGTACTGAACTACTTGGATGGTTTTCAATTTACAGAAAAAAGGCTGATGTAAATTAAGCAGTACCAAGAGGTGACCTCTTGTGATGCGTTATATTTTAAAAGATGTTATAATCCCATTTATAGAAAAATATTTTATTTAAATGAACTACTGAATTACTTATAAAGGCAATGGAGAAAGTAATGATGAATATTATATACAACAGTGTTGTATATAATCAATGTTTTAATTTAAATGCCAAAATGAAAAATTCATAAAAAGACTTTACTAACAGAATATTAATGATTAACAGAAATAAAATACGTAGTAATATAAGCATTCTTAATTTATAAAATGAAGAAATATATCACTAATAAAACAAAACATTTCTTATTATAACTGCAATAATCTGAGTATTTTTATTAATCCAAGAGTCCACATTAATTAAGATTAACAAGACTATAATGTTATTTGAATAAATTTTGTTATAAAACAACAAATTTGGAAGATGTATGCTAATGGTAAAAGCAGGATTTTAACAGTTAAAAATAGGTCATCATGAGGCTCTTATTTATGCTTTAATTATTATTCACAGTATTATTTTCTTACAATGCAAATTCTGACATAAACGATTCTAAAATAATAATTCTGCCATAATCAAAAAATATAGAGTGAGCAACTTAAAACCAAACTGAGACAGCTTGAGTTATTTATGTGTCAACTTCAATGCTACTACTGTCACTGCTACTACTAGTAGCAGTCTACTCCAGTCTATTGTTGTCAGTTGTAAACTGTTCATGCTTTTGTGCAGTATAATTTTGTTCTTTCCAGCTTTGTTTTTCTAAAATGCCTTATTTGTTAAAGGAAAGGGTTGCCTGCTATAGTGAAAGGTTATGTGTGTTCTGGAGCCTTTCAAGAAATGTGTCAAATATTTATGGAAAAATTCCAAATTCCAGTTTTCCAGCTAAGAGTAGAATACATGAGTTGGTTAAAAAATGGCGTACAACAGTCGGTTTCAAACACAAAACAAAAATATATGATCTTCTTTTAGGACTCCAAAAGCCATAGCCAAAATTAAAAAAAGAATTTCCACTGGTAAAAAAAAATTATATGTACATTGTCATAAGGAATTGGTGTAAAATACACAATTTGCCATAAGATTCTTCACGATTTAAACTTTCAACCATATTGTCTAAGAACTTAAGAAAACAGATAAACAAAAAGTCTTGATTACTGTAACTGGCTTCTCAAAAACATTGCTGATGGGTAGGTAGACTCGATGGAGAATTTCATTTCACCTAAATGGGTGGTATGTATCGGATGACTGAAAATCCTCACCAGATGTTTGAGTAACCACTTCACAATGAGTAAATTGGGTGTTTGGTGCACTGTTTATGGTAATCGTATAGTTGGGCCAATATTCTTTGACTCATCAATACAGAAGTGTGTACAATTTTAAAAGAGTTCTACGTTCAGTTAACAAATCAAGAAAAGGAATAGTGAAGTAATCTGCTTTTTCAAATGAGATGAAGTAACATATCACACATCAAATGATTCACTAGTATACATTCGTGCTACTTTTACACAGAACAATCTGTCAATAGAGAACAGTGGCCTCTGCGTTCTCCAGATTTGTCTAGTTGATATTTTTCTCTTGGGGACTACTTGAAGCATAGAGTTTATAAATCAAATCTCCACACTATCAAAGAGATGCAGGTGAACATTCAACATAAAATCAATAGCACTGACAAAAACATTTTGTATCAAGAAATCCTCAATATGATCCATTAGCAAAAAAAAAATCAACAAAAATGCATCAATGTACAGGGCACTTATTTTGAAGATCATTTGTAAAAATATGATAAATAAGTAAACTTTTCCTAAACTAAATACAAATTTTTATTTAATTTCATTTTCATTTCATTTATAAAATGTTACACATCGCAACTGTGTTAAGTTTGTAGTGGTCCAATTTTAATTTGCTTGCCCAGTATAACTCCAAAGTGAAGTGAAAATATGCACTACGATTTGTGTCTTAAAACAATTTTTCTTTGATATTCTTTGAGATTTTTAAGTATAATATTAAAGTCATTATACAGCTGGTATTCAAGTGTTATCTGTATAATTAACTCAAGTTAATAATTAATTATATATAATTGATTTTTTATTTATCAGTTAATTAATTAAATTAAATTGTTTGATTTAAATGAATGTAAGCTGGAGAAGTTTATTAGATCAAACATTTTCTTAATCTAACAATTAATTTTCTTAATTTATTAACAGGTTCAAATTTAAAAATAAGAGGGTCAGTCGAATATAAACTGGAGTTTGTCTTCACAGCTTGCATACAACATGAGTGGGCTGGCGCGGCAGAGTGATATTAATGATAAAGATGTGGGAATGGTGATGATACTTCAGCTGGCTCAGCATTTGTGTCTATGGTCAGTAGTGTCATAAAAGAACAAGAGGTTTTATCATCAATTGTACAACAAATTATCGTGATGTTTCTCACAAATGAGGGCACCATTAAAAGGTCTTTGTGAGGTGGGTTCCAAGAATTTTGACAAAGCAGAAACAGGCCCAATAAGCAAATTTCCAATAGGAAATTTGCCAAAGTCTCCAGAACCAATTTTGACAAGAAGCAAATAAGTTTTTGCGTTGAACAGTAATGTGTGATGAGGCATAGATACATCACTACATTCTTGAGTTGGAATTGGTGAGTAAAGAGTGGCATAAGAATGGAGAGTCTCACCCTGTAATAGTAAAAATGCCTTCATCAGCTGGAAAACTCTTCGCAACCTGGCTGAAAAGGCATACTGTTGGTCTATCTTTCCATGAACATCACACTGAGAATGCTGTGTACCATTTCAGCTCTTGGACAAAGTGAAAGCTGCCTATAGAAACAAAAGGCACTGTCAGCTAATCAGAGATGTAATTTTTCTCCATGACAATATAAGGTATCACACAGCTGTTAGCACTCTGGATAAAATTTACTGGAAAACCTTAAACCTCATAAAGTCTAGATTTATCCCCTTCAATTTCGTTTTTTGGGCCACTGAAGAAGCCCAAAAAACACGCACATCAATTGCAGACTGACACTGAACTCCTAGGGATTGACACATGCTCAAACATTTTATGAAAAAGATATCCACAAGCTCCCCACACATTCAGAAAAATATGTAGAACTTCAGGAAGACTACATTAGAAAAGCAATAAATATGTTTTGTATTTTTATTATGTATTAATAAATGTTTAAAGTTCTGTGCTTGTAAAATTTCTGTTTCATCAGAAGCTCTGTATTTTTTAAGTCTTGTTTTAAATTCAATTGCATAGGCATATTAAAGAAAAATGAATTAAATAATTTGATAACCTGCTTTGGATTGGTAACAATAATGTTTTAATGTTTAACTGAAAGTATGTGTCCGTCTTATTAGAAACAGAACCGAGATTTAACAACTTTCTAAGCAGTTTTTGTTTTATTACTGGATTTTGGAATCAGTTCAATTTTTATAAAGAATATTCAGTTTTCGCACTTATTTTTGCAAATTTTATTTTAAAAAAGAGGGTCATAAGAAATATACTCAAAAGGGATTTAATTGCTTTCACAGGACAATACTCCTTTAGCACATTATCTGTGTGTTACAATGAAATAAATCTCCTAATCTTTGTGAAATCACAAAGATTAATGTAAAAGTCATAAAGATTAATCACAAAGATAAGTAATGTTCATTTACATTTCATATATATATATTTTTTAAATGTAAATGTTTATAAAATTTTCTCTTACATAAAGTAAAAAAAATACAAGGAGGTAGGAGATGTATTTATTGACATCTTTATGATATTGGAGGATTACAACATTAAGATAATAGCTTAAGGAAATTTTAATATAGATAAAAATACAATCATATTTACAGAATTTCTTAATATTCTAAGTATGTTCATCCTTTTTTGAAATTTTTCAGTGAAAAATTTCAATTAAATTAAAATTTCTTTCAGATGAAATATAATTGGAAATTATGTTAAGACAGAGTGCAGAGAGTGTGAAGAACTCACGTTATTGAATAAAAACATTCTGTTTAGTTATAATATTATTATAACTAATAATAATATATATTCATTATAGAATTCTAGGCTCTATGAGTATTTTATTACGGTAATGTAAGTGAATATCAAGATCTATTTCATAACAATAAAAGCAAATAGTATATTTTATGTTACAAGGCATTTTTAAGGTGATAAGTGAAATGTACTTCATGAATTAAACAAATTTCAATAATTAACAATTTTAACTGCTTAATATATATGTTTTTAATTTTTAAAAGTGCTTCTAAAATTTCAGGAAGATTTATTAAAGATGATGAGGGACAATTCAAAAACTATTACTACATAATAGGAAAATCCCCCAACTAAGGAAAAAAAAATTTAAATAATAGTAAAAAAAATATTTCTTTTGTACATATTCTTTTCTAATTATTTCCTAAACAAAGACAAAAATGATTATTCTCACCGTGACATAGTCATATATCTTGGTTGACCACAACTAGATGATGGTAATGATTGATCTTTACAAACATTACCAGAGGAAGCAGTACCAACTGCAGTACTGCCAAAACTAACTCCACTTCCTAAATTGCCACCAACAGATGTCAATGAAGTTGTCTTCTCGATTAATGTACCTGGATCATTGTCTTCATCTGATCTTCCACCATCGTCACTAAAAAAATTTCAAATAAGAAATAAAAAATTGTCTGACCCACACAAAATGTTCAGTCTGTCATTAAATTTATATAAAATGTTTAACTCTATAATCTAATCAATTATATTGCTTTCAACAAAAGTTGGTATCAGTTACCACAATGGCACATAATAAAAAAATTATATATATACTAAATAAATCTAGAAAATAACAAGCTTTAGAAAAGTCATGAATCATTCTTATGATTGTACTGATGAACTAAATTTAAACGGTGTTAAATCTTTAGAGCTAGGATGGACTGTATTGATTGTGGAGTGAAATCAAACGAAACCATATTCTTCTAGGACAGTTGAATTTATTTTGTACAATACTAAATAACACTAGTCACATTAGACCAAGAAATACATGACTGCGCCAGATGGGATTCTTTACTCGAATGAATGTATAAAACTGACTCACAGGCCAGCTCTAATAGAAACTAGAGCGGAGGACTAGTTGGCTCAAACTAGGAACAGAACAAACAGAGAGCATCATTTTTCATTACATATGAAGTAAATGTTTATGTTATAAAAATTAAAATAATATTTATAAAAACACATTTTATAATTTTACCTAGAATAATCAGGTGAGCCTCTCCAAGTGGTGGATGTGGCTGATAACTCCTGATATCCATAACTGGAAGCACCATATCCTGCAACAGCTTAATAGATAAATTTAAACTTATAATTTTTACACCAGAATAATAACAATAATAATAAAATATTTTTTGAAAGGTGGTGTTTTATATATATATATATATATATATATATATATTAACTTAGTAAATCAATTTTTTCTTTATTGTTGTCCATATGTTCCTCTGTATTAACTGGATTGAAGAAAATTAAAATTTAGCTACCCACCACCACAGATTTATTCTTTTATTTTATTTAATATATGAATACAGTATATAACATAAATAATTCATAAGAACAAAAATGACAAGAACACTAACCAATATATCATAAATCAAAAATTACAAATGTTAACTGAAAATATCACAAATTTTTACAACTACTGTACATGCTGGAATTCCAACAAAGCAATTTCTAACAATGGCAAAGATAATCACAATTTTTTTTAAAATATAAAATCTAAAAAAAAAATCACCTTGCTGCTGTTGTGAATGTGTATCTGTATTAATACACGACATCGGGTCATCTTTCTTCATCCATTCCTCAAGCTCTTGAGTTTTTGCACACAACTTAGTCTAAGCAATAAAAATCACAGAAGTTAGTTACACATCAGAAATCAATGTTAAAAACAAAAGGTCATCCAAGAAAGTATCATTAGAATGCAATTAAAACAAGATTAATATCACTGAAAATTATACAAACAGATTTATTCATATCAATGAAAAAAAATATGTATATAAAAAAATTAAATTTGTACTCTTCAAACAGTTTTTTTAAGAGTTCTATCTTCAGAAAAAATTAAAAAAAGAAGACTAAGAGGTTCAGGATTCCTGACCTTTAATAAAAGTCCCTAAGCTGTCTAGCTTCCTAGAATTAAAAACAAAATACAGATGTACAAACTTTTATCTTTAAAAATATGGTGTCTATCTTAAACAAAAAATAAAAATCATATGTCAGAGGCTAACTCCCTGCCTCCCAACAGCTTTTCTCCCCTTAGTCTCTTTATAAATTCTATCAGAAAAATTATAACTATCAGAAAAAAAAATTAAAAGAACATTGTGAACTTGGTTCAAATCTCATTGCCTTGCTTTTCAAACTAAATTCTATCTTCAATATTCAGTAATTGAAATATTATGCTGTCCATAGATTCAGTTCCCTTACCCTTGAAGAGCTTCAACCTTAAATAACCATAATTTAAATACTGTAATGGTTAAACAGTTCTTTTCCAAAAAAATGTTCTGAATGTTTTCTTGTGAAAAATTGTTATGGAAATATTTTTAATTTACTACATGTAAATTCTGCGACTAAGTATTTGCAAAATAATTTAGTTTGGTTTATCTATAAATTTTGCCACATTATGCAGATCTACCTTCAAAAATTTGTTCAAATGTTTTGAATAAATCCTCATAACTTCACTGCATGCATATATGCAACATTTGTACACCACATATGTACCTACTTTATAAGATAGAGATAATATTTACCACATTGTTTTTATTATGTTTGGCTGCAATAGGAGGAATAGGCTGCTGAACTTGTCTTGATTGCTGAGGTTGCTGCCGCTGTTGTTGTGGTGGCTGCTGCTGCTGCTGCTGTGGCTGTGACTGTATGGCACCTGCCACAGGTTGATATAAATTCTGCAGATTAACTTCGCTTCTAAATAAACAGAAAAACATGTTTATTACCATTAACACAAATTAAAAATTAATTATAAAATAGAAATTTATAAAACCCATAGTAAAAATTTAAACTAGAGGTATAGTCAGGTTGAGTAATAGTGTTTGGGGAGATACTCATAAATTACATTACCATAAAATTATAGTTTTTAGATCCAACATGATATTTTAAGAGCCCTCTCTACAGTTCTTACTTAAAATCTACTTTGAGAATAAAATTTAAAAAGAAAAAAATAGGGAGCCAAAAATCCACAAAAATTTAAGATTTCCACCATTTTTTTTATTTTTATTATGATCTAATTTTTCATGTAAATTTATAACATAAATTTTAATTTCTAAATGAACATTTGAAACTATAAGATTATTTTACGATTATCACACCTTTTCATTCAAAAGTATCAAATTTTAAATATCAAAGATATTAAAAAGAGAGAACTTAAATATTTTAATATTAAAATTCAGTTTTTCAGAGCATACTCAAGATTATAAATCCAAAATAAAAATTAAATATGTTACCTAATTTTTGCATATGAAAATCAAACAAAGGAAAGAATTATTAAATAAAATTTTTTTTACTGGAAAATGTAGCTATGTAGCTACATTTTACTAATTTAGTTAGACATAACAAATTTCCTATACAATTGTGTAAACATTTTGTTTTATTAATTTTTAAGAATAAAATTGGAATAATTTACAAATTTCTACCAAAGAGTTTATGTGGGAATATTTAGAGCACCTGCATGTTATTTTATTAACATTTTTATAAACCCTCTCCCTCCCTCTTTTTGCTTAATTAAATATACAAAGTTCCTATGAAGAAAGAAAAACTTAAAAATACAATAAAACATGAATTACCATCCAATTTTGTAATCTTAATAAAATAAACAGCCCACAAATACCCAGAAAATATTTTTTCAAATTAGACAATAAATAAATCATGTCAAACATATTATATTAAAGAAAAATAAATAAAAGAAAAGGAATCTTCCTAAAAACATATTTCTGATGAAAAAACCACAACTGCCTAAACATGAATAAAAATAAATAGCCATATACATTATTAAGTCACAAACTTGTCATCGCAAATCACTTGTTTAACAACTAATTTTTGAAATTGAAGCTCTGACGTTCAAATCCAAGTAAAAATTGGTAACTTTTATTAGATTTGAATATTAGACAGTGGATATTGGTGGTTGGGATTCAATTCTCAGACCTATGCGACCTGAGACAGCACAAGACTATACATTGCATTACATATACTATACATTAAATATATATTACATTTACATGTAATATATCATCCTCATATCACTGGGGCATGGGTAGGGGATTGCTTACTGTTCACTGGTTGAACAGACTGTAACATATATATTAGGAATATAATAATAATAAAAATAATATTATATTAAATCAGGTGAAATTTAAGCAATATAGATATTTTTAAATAGCATTATAAGTAATAAGTTTTATAATCAAAATTATAGGACCCATTTTTTTTATAAAATTCTCTAATGGAAAAATTTCCTTCTGAGAAATTTTAAGAAAGGATATCTTTAAACATTTTTAAGCAAGCTTTTTTCAATTGAGCCCAATGGTTTAGACAAGGACCTGAAAACTGATGCAGTTCTGAAGGATGGCCCACCTAATTGCACATACAAAATTTAAATGGAATAATTTCTGGTTTTTATTAGTAACACACGCATGCACATGTGTGCATACACACAGTGCGTTTGGAAAGTCACTCCTTTAGAGTTATTGGTGCATTCTGTTCTTTCAGCATTAGTTTGGTTGCCCAGTGGGTTCGTTGGACATTGCTCAGTAATAAACCAAAACGTCAGTTGAGTTGTAATTGAGAACATGCTTCATTTCATTTATCAGAATCAATAATTGTGAGAGACATAATGGTTCTTTTGGTAGAGGGACACATTTTTCTCGTTTACACATCTTTCATAAAGTTAATACATATACTGATTTAGTGAAACAATTTTCTGAAAGTTTCCGTATACTTCTGTTCCTCACCATAATGCACTTCGAACTCTTTATCAAAAAGTTTTGAGCAACAGGCTTTGTTGAAGACCCTCTAAACTTAATGAACATAAGCTGCTTGATATTTCAGTTGCTATGGCCAAAATTTCATGAAAGTCAATGCGTAAGTTAGCACAGCAGCAAGATATTAGATTTCCTATCACACATAAAACTGTAAGAAAAGAATTGAAAATTTTCCCTTACAAAGTAATGTGTGTTCAACAACTGAAACCTACAGATCATGCCAAAAGACTAAATTATTGTCAATAATTTAAACATTTTATTTGATCAAAATCCCGTACGTATCCTTGACATTATGTTTTTTTACAGATGAAGGATGGTTTCATCTGGGAGGGTATATTAATTCACAAACTATACAATTGTGGTCAATGAACACGAACAATCTTTACAAGTGAAAACTGGAGTCTGAATCAGTGTGAATAGAATACGCATTGTGAGTCCAATCTTTTTTGAACATGGAGTAATAGTGATTATTATTGTGCAGTTATCAGAAGGGAAAATCAATTATGATTGGTTTAAACAAGATGATGCCACATTGCACACAGCTAAGAGATCAATGACTTTTTTATGAGAAGCTTGTAGTCTGCACAATCATCTAATCTGACTCCCCGAGATTTCTTTTTACGGGAGACAGCGAAACAAGCAGTGTATATAACAGACCATGCATGACTGACGAAATAAAAACTGCAAAAAGGGCATACATACAAGACATTCCAGTACAACAGCTGGTTAAAGAGTTTGAAAACAGAACGAAATGTTTGCAGAGTTGTATTGATGTTGGGAGATAATTTTCAATACTTTTTATAAACTATTCAAGTTATTTTAATATTCGACTAAAAAATAATGAAATAAGCATACAAAATAATAATTAAGTAAGTTTTGTCACTACAATTCTATAATTCCAGTACACAGCAACTTTCTGAACACACACACATACACATACACACACACACATGACTATATCATAATTTGTACACTTTGAAATTTAGAGTTTTTATTTAAGAAATTAAAAATACATAGTGAAAAATACATAAAAATTTCTCTACTAGAATTTCCATAATTTTATTAATCTTTTAAACCGATTTTTTTCAAATTATTTTTGTTAACATTTTAGATCATAAATACAATAGTTTTTAATATAATTATGTAGTATTAGGAAAAGGTTGAGTAAATTTCATTTTTTCATCCTTCTTATATGTCTGTCTTTATGTCGTCCTTCTTATGTTAGGTTATGTCTACAGCTGCACTGTGAACTTAACATGATCCATACTGATGGCTCCCACCAGGTTGGTCTAGTGGTGAATGGGTCTACAAAAATCAGCTGATTTTGAAGTCAAGAGTTCTAACACTCAAATCCTAGTAAAGGCAGTTACTTTTATATGGATTTGAATACCAGATCGTGGATACCGGTGTTCTTTGGTAGTTGGGTTTCAATTAATCACACATCTCAGAAATGGTTGACCAGAGACTGTACAAGACTACACTTCACTTACACTACATCCTACATCCTATGAAGTAGAACCTGGTGGTAATTCCTGGAGGCTAAACAGGAAAAAGGAAAGAAGGCTGATAGCTAAACAAAATTCAACTCGGAGAAGTGGCACATATTGAATAAAACAACAAATATACATATATACATTTTTATAATGCTCAAGAAACATTCCAAACTACATTTTGAGGATTTTTAAATTTATCTTTTCAGATCTGTTCACACACAACTTAACACATCTCGATGTTCAATAAAATAATACCAAATGTTCTGTCATAAAAATTGTTCACTAAATTTATGGCATCACTTATGAAACAATCTTTATAATATGTGTATGATAAAACCACTACAACTAAAGAACACAGCAAGTCATACCAAGAGCTGAACTCATACTTAAGAAAATTTCATCACATTGAATTACTCATTACTTGAATCATATCTGGCTTGACATGAGATGACATCATTTGACTATTATGTATCAAATATAGGTCTACAGTATGGATCACAATATAAATCAGATGTGAATAAGTAAACATACAAACATACTAACTTATTTGTATTGTTTGTTCCAAAAATGATGGAACAAATAAATGTAAGGGGTTGTAACTTAAGAATGTTATGTGGTGGGTTGTTTCGGAATACATATTCAGATTCAGCATATAAAATACTATGTAGAACATCTACTCCCTTTAAAGACCAAATTTTATACTGACCAGTGATAATCGATGGATGAGGCCTTGATGAAAATCCATCAAAAAGAAAATGAACACTAAATATTTTTTTTTAAATTTCACAAAAAATATATAAATAAAAATAATAAAGGATTAATTTTATAATCAAAGACAGAATTAAAAAATAATCATATACAAATAATCAAAAAATAAATTATCTACCAAAATACAAAACAAAAAAAAAATATTTATACAATTATCATAAAAAGAAATTGATGAATCAGAAAAAAATCAACCTAACACAAAAATAAATTAAAATTATATAAATAAAAATAATATTTCTAGAATAAAATACAGAAAAAAAGGAAATCCACATAAGCACACTAAAGAAACAAAAAATATTACCTTGGATAAGAAGACTACTTAGCCATACCACCTATAAAATAAATATCTTGATTACCAAAAACACACAGAAAAGTAATATGTTAACCTTTTTTTTTTAAATATGTAAATATGTTTTCAAAGAAACATATTTTGTTTTCTTTTTCTTTTAGTTACAATGGATTTTCATCAAGTAAGGGCTTCATCCATCAATTATTTGATAAAAATATTTGCAGTTGCCTATGTTATTTCAAATTAATTTTGCAATCAAATATTACTACAAATAACATTTATTTATTTAATGGATGTAGTGTTTAGTGAACATGAAATTCAACTTTTAGTGAAAGGTTTTAGTTATAACTTAGTCAGACAAATATAAGAATATATAAATTTTAAGCTTAGAATATGAACTTATTTTGAAATTAAAGTTAATAAGGATATTTTGTTTCAAGAAATAATTAACAAAAAACAATGTTTTTCTACAAAAATTAAAAATTGTAAAAATGATAATTATAATGTTTACCAAAGAGTAAACATTAGATTACCAAAGAGCAGAAACTTAGATTTAATCAATTCAATAAAAAAAATAAGGCATTGGAGAATGATAATAGTTTTTACATATGCAGATAAAAGGAAAAACCTCTACTTCATTGCTTTGGAAAAATCTCAAAAACTCTGAATTTTTGATCCTAACAAATATGATATTAAGGTGAATCTTACAATTAAATTTCAAACAGTTTCAAAGAATTATTAAGAATTGTTCTATTTTCAGGGAAAGTGATGGTTTCACATTAACAGTAATGAATTCACAGCTATCCAAATTGTATTCTCTTATTAAATTACAAAAAGAAAATCACTCAATTAGACCAGTAGTTTCATATGTTAATGTTCCTGCTGATAAATTTTCTAGGAAGATTATTAATATTATCCAATATCATTGTAAATTTCAAACAAAATTTAATATTAAAAACTCAGCTGTGCTAGTTGAAAATATTAAGGATTTATATATTCCAGAAATCCTACTCTACTTTCATTTAATGTAAAAGATTTATTTCCTAGTATTCCACCACAAGAGGTTATCAATATTGTTAACAAGTTTCTGATTATCCAGAAAACTAATAAAATTACTAGAATTAAGATATTTGCGTTGAACATTTGTTTTAATCAAAATTATTTTAATAATAAGATTTACACTCTAAAGAGGGTCTAATTAATATTGGTAACCAACTTAACCATTAGGTGCTGAAATTTTTATAAATGACTTTATAACAAAATTTATGCTCATCCTTTCTTTAAATAGTTCAAATTTAGGTATAGATACATGGATGATATTTTTGGTTGGTTTACGGGTAGCTTGAAACAACTAGGAATATTCTTGAATTTTATTAACAAATAACACAAAAGTATATATTTTACTTTGGAAGTGGAACAAAATAATTCTATCGTCTTTTTAGATTAAAATATTACTAAAATTAATAACAAATTGGATTTTATCATACATCACAAACCCTCACATACTGATACTGTCACTCACAGTACATCATTATCTGTCTGCATGTAAATTAAATGCTTTTAACAATTACATTTATAGATTATTAGATATTCCAATATCAGATGATAATTTTGAGAACGAACTTAATATTATTATGAATATCTGTAAATAATGATTACCAAGTAAGTTTAATTAATCAAGTACTTCAGAATTTTATATGTAAATCTGAAAGTTTATTTGTTTGTATGTTCTTGCATCACATGAAAACCAACTGATTGATTGCTTCCAAATTTGCAGGATACATTCATGTTATCCCAGGGAAGGTTTTAAGCCACAGACTGAAGCTCTAGTCTCCTTGGGAGGTGAAATTGTCAATTAAAGATATTCATTAAAGAAGAAAAAAATTAAATTATACAAAACTACAGTTACTAGTTTTTCCTTCTTTAAGCAATTCATTCCAACAAAAGTAAACAAAATTTCAAAACAAAAGAAATTTCACACATTCATTATATAATATACGTTTACTTATTAATAAAAAATTCTAACTTACTTTTAAATGATCAATTAGACTGTAATAGTTCATCATTATTAAACTTATAAATGTGAGATGGGCTTCGTATCTTATCGTCAATATTGCCCTCCTCTTTTTCTGACTTGACCAATAAGTTTATACATTATTGATAGATGTGTAAACTTCCTATTGCTGCTCTTTATCTTTGTGTATTTTATCTCTTTTGGTTTTATACATTTACTTTTTTCTTTGTATCATATTTTTAAGCTTTTGTATTCTGTCTGTAACATCTGAAGAAGTTACTGTGTACTGAAACAGCTGTCACTTTCTGATTCTCAATTTGTTCACAATCTTATTTAGATATGGATCAATGGTTCAAATGAGAGATTGTTGAAATGAAAGGCAGACAACAATAAAAAAAAATCTAATGTTTTCAAAAATATTAGAAGTGCAGATAAACAGTTTCTTCACAAAAAAATTATGCATCTTATTTACAAATAGGATCTTCCATTCAGAATAAAGATGGTGAACACAGACAACAGTGTGTTCTTGATTGCAAAGTGTTATCAAATGAATCTATGACACCATCACAATTGAGACACTATCTTGAAACAAAACATAACAATAGTTAATAAAGCAATAGAATATATTCAAAACAAAAAAAATGTAACTTCATGGTTTTCACAGAAATGTTGACTTTGTGTGTGGAATAAAATTCTTGTCTCTTACAAAGTCGCCCTTTTGACTGCCAGAAATAAGCAACCCCATACAAGGGGCAAGATTTAATTTTGCATGCAACAAAAGCAATAGCAAAGAGTTTTTATTGAAAAACATGCCAACAAGCATTTGTAATATAGTTATCTGCAAATACAATAAATAGAAGAATCAATGAGATGGCCCAAAATGTGAAAAATATTTTGCTAGAATGGTCTAATAGTGAATATTTTGTGTTACAGTTGGATGAAGTCATGATATTTTGAATAATGCTAATATGGTAGCTTTTGTACAAAACTAATACAAAAATAAATTTGTGAAGACTTGTTTAGTGAATTTGTGTTTC
Source organism: Lycorma delicatula (assembly GCF_047948215.1). NCBI lineage: Eukaryota > Metazoa > Arthropoda > Insecta > Hemiptera > Fulgoridae > Lycorma > Lycorma delicatula. The sequence continues at coordinate 41,833,164 of NC_134455.1, read as the reverse complement.
CTAATACACCTCTTTTCAATGTTGTCAATGACTTCATAACTATAAAGTTCCAGGAAAAATATGTAGGTATACACAAACATAGTGCTAGGGCATTGTCAGGAATATCCAGAAAGTGGCACCTCTTGAGAAATGGCCAAATTGTTGTGAACATTGCAAAGTACTATGTGCTCTACAAAATGAAAACTGTTCTCGACAAGGTAGTAAAAATTGCCAATTTTATTAAGGCCCATCTTCTTAAAAGCCGGTTGTTGTCTGCTCTTTGTAATGAAATAGGAAGTGATCATGAACACTTTTTAAAGCATTCAGAAATGCACTGGCTGTCTTGGGGTAAATTGTTTTGAGTTTTGTGATGAAATAAGGTTGATTCTAATAAATTCTAAATTTGAATTAACACAATTTAAATGATTTCACAACATTGCTTTTATCTCTTGCTTATTTAACATTGTTTAACATCTTAAATACTCATAACTCAAGCCTTCAAGGTACAACTGTCACTGTGTTTTTAGTGCAAAATGAGATAGAAGCAACAAACAAGAAGTTAAATCTGTAGTAACCATTTGAAGAAAGGAAAATATGTTTCCTTTCATACCTTGAGGTAGTGATTTCATTGAACAACCCCTTTCCAGTGATGTTGCTGAGAGTATGATTTAATATATGAGGTCACTGGCGTCTCAACTACATCTGTACTTTCTGATTTGTCCTGAGAAAAAATGATTGGATGTTTCTAGACTTGGAATAAGAACTTCCTTTCGTAAAAAGACATAAGGACAATTAGAACATTCAAAATAATATTATCAAGCAAACACCCAAAGCAATACCATACACGATCTTCAGGTTATATCTTAATCCAACATATATACATCACTGCAATTATATCCAGCTGCTGTCAAAGAACCACAATTCTCTGCTTTGCTACAGGACTAGATCCAAAGACACCAGCAGAAAGTAAGTTTTTTAAATGAAAAATCCTAAGAATGATTTATCTAATGAAGAAGTAAATAAATAAAGATCCATAATCTAATTAAAATCTCATCATACCTTATATAACACATATTGTTTAATTATGTCCAATCTACACCCTAACTTCTGTTATAAAAAATGTAAGAAATCTAAAAATTTGTAAGTATCTCAAAAATTTGAGTTCTTTTAAATATTTAATTCATGTCTCACATGTGTTCACTGAAATAATAAATATTTTACACTATCAATACATAATAATACATTACACATCACGTAACAATTATTTAAAATATACATATAAACATGTGAAATACTGTTGAGAATTATATATGAAGATACTAAATATAAAAAAAAATTACTACAAAATAAATCACAATTCATAAGGTATTGGCAAAATTATTTGAGAATATATTTATGTGTATGTTGAACAAAGATGGAGAAAACACTATTTTTTCAATTTAAAAAAAAAGTATTATTTAAATAATCTTCCACAATTAATATTGTTTCTGCCAAAGAAATCTTTTAATTCCATTTTAAATAAATTGATGAGATGATTTTTCAAAATGGTTCAGGAATTTATTAAAAATTGTAATTAAAACATAATAAAGCTTTTCCTCATAAGCCAAAATATTACACTGAGAAAAAAAAACAGTTCTGTTACCTTGTTAATCTATATTTTTATTTACATTATTTAATACATTTTCTAAAAATCTGGGAAACAGCCGAGTCATAAACAATTTTTTTCTAAAATCGTAGTGAAAGTCTGTAAATGTTTTGTGTAGTTTGTGCTTTTAAATAAAATGTAAGGGCTCTTTACACCCTTACGTATGACGATCCTGATGGTGATACTAATCTCTTTTTTAAGAATGTGACGATGGCTAATGTTCTTAGCAGTCGATGCCCGTAAAACAGAAAAACAACAACAAACAACAATAATAATAATAATAATAATCTGAAGTTAGATCAATAAATTCTTGTTTAGTTTTATATCAGATTTATATCTTCGTTCTTTTGGAAGATCAGCTCTTGCTATTAACTCAATAATTAACAACAAATAATCTTATTTTGTTGAAATTGTTATCTTAGGGAAGTATTTAAGTTTTTCACCATAACCTCTCGGATACAAAACTCCAGTTGGTCTGGAGTAGGCGTTACGTGTTACATAGATAACCTTTAAGATATGATTAAAAAGAACATAAAGTCTATTTTATAATAGCATTATTTTATTTGTTATGGAAGGGCTCGTACAGAATATACGCATATCCATGTTCAAGTTCAGCTATTTTCATGCTTTTTTTTTCATATAAAGCCAGCTATTTTTACAGGATTTGAATACTAGATCGTGGATACCGGTGTTCTTTGGTGGTTGGGTTTCAGTTAACCACACATCTCAGGTATGGTCGAACTGAGAATGTACAAGACTACACTCATACATATCATCCTCATTCATCCTCTGAAGTATTATCTAAACGATAGTTACCGGAGGCTAAACAGGAAAAAGAAAGAAGGAAGCATATGGTACATGATACACAAAGGCCTCTTCGCTGATGCAAAAGCATAACTCCTGTCTATATATGCTAATCCGTTGTCTTATGTGGTGCTGCTAATACATTTATACATTTATGAAAGAAAATTGTTCATTAAAAGTTGCAAATTTACTTATTTATATTATTAGGGTAGCAAATAATAACGAAAAAGATAAATAATATTATTATTTATACTTGAAAAAATGTATTTCTTTTGTAAAATTTGTTATAAATTAAAATTAAACCGTATATACATAATACATGTTTATAAATAATAAATATATAGTTTATAAGAAAATATTATAAATACTATTTCCTATTATCACCGAAACTATATTTAGTATCCAGAAATTCTTTTCGTGCAGCCAAATTCTATACTTGCAAAGAATTTGTTTACTTTTATATGCTAAAAGGAAACTGGCATCGTTGTCCTCCTTTTCCGACACTACTACACGATTAAAAAAAATTGAAATAAAAAATCAGCTTATCGTAACGATACTAATATCAAATTTATTGGACTGAATTCATAAAAAAATTAACAAACTTTGTGATAAATTGCTACGAGTTGTTGTTGCGGAAATAAAACTTCTTCGGCATAAATAAATGAAAAATAAAAATAATTAGTGATTCTAGATTCGGCAGATCTATTTAAAAGAAGAATAAGTGCTGAATTAAACAAAAATTTGATTATAGTAGATTTCGCGTCTAAGAATCTGTCAAAATAAAATTTTGAAATCTATAAGATAATCCTTTGGAAGAAAATTCCAAAACCAAATTTTTTTCATTCATTTAAAAATATCTCTCAACATAAAAGAATCACGAATGTTAAAAGCAATCGACAACACTATTTTTCGATATAAGCCATCTCTATACTTCATAACTTTGAATAAAAAAACTATGTAGAAATGTAGTAAACGAATGTTAAAATATGGACTTTGAATTTTAACCTACAACTGAACATCGTAATTTCTACGATGTGGACGTTTTAAAAAAATTCCCAGTTTCCAAATATCGGAATTAAGTAATTTTTTAACGGTTTTATTACTGGAACAAAACATTTATCATTTATGCTGAAAAGAAACAATGAAATTAATGAAAAAATAAATTTATTTAAAATCATTACACAACTTACCTACGTATTGTATCTGTGTAACTTCAATAAATGCATAATATATTATATATGTGGTGGATGACAGTGTAAGTTTACGTGGGCGTACTTTGGTTTATTTTAACATTATTTTTGAAACCATAATGTTGTTATTGTTAAGTTTACACGAAAATTTAATCAATATTTACGTAAAGAATTGGTTTTGCATTTGAAGTACATTCTTGCTCTAAACAACTAGATTATAAACCTTCACAAACAATGTGGTTACTGCGTAAATATTTGGTTTTTTATAAAGGATAATAATATTATAGATACACCTTTGTTGTTATGAGATTACGAATGGAATGCAAAGTTGGCAGGAGTCTATTACTCCCTACTTTATCGCAGAACCTGGACAGAGTCCCTTGCTGCTGGATCATTCTAATTCTTGTTTTTTAAAAGGTTATTTTTTAATCTCGGATCTAATTTTTCAAGTTTTGTCTATTATTAGTTTAGTGAATTTAAGACGGATTTAATTGCATTCCAATCCGTTGTTAAACCACCGTTATCGAACCCATTTCATGGGCCGACCGCGGAAGGCTAGGCTTATAAAGCCTGTCCTTCCGACGTAATTCCCCTTCAGACCGTCCACTGAAGTCCTTTCGGTGCTAACTCTTTAATAGGCTAGCAGGAATACGCCACAACGGGACACTAGCTATAAGGAGGGAGCAATGCGTCCCCTTTTCCGGAGGAGTCGCTATTGCTGGGTTATTTTGTCTTATTGTAAGTTCTGAAATAGGAGAGGTTGTGTAGAAGCTCTTCATCCGCTTCTGGTATGGCTACCCTTCAGGACGCATCTCTGCTGGGCTCTGTTCCGGACTATGAGATTAGATGTGTTATAATAGGTGAAAATTATTACTCATTATCATAGTAAAAAGTAAATAAAATAAGATATTCAATTAACATACACGTTACAAAAAAAATGTTCTTTCAAACAAATCGTATTTGAAATATTTACACAAATTTTCTGAAAGTGATAATAATAGTATCAGTGATACAGATCAGTAATGAAATAATATAGAATTAAATAGAAATAGATTAGTTTATATAATAAAATAATTATATAATTTTAACACAACTATGAATTACATTCATCGTACATTTCGTACATAAACCTTTTTAATAGTAAAATATATTTCAATTAAATATCTAGTTTAATTCTCGGTATTACAAATATGTGTTGTCATAGCTTAGTCAGTAGTTAAATTTTATTTAAATTTAAATGACTCGATTCTTACCGATTAAAAATTAACTAATGTAAGAAAGAAAGAACCATAATTTGGTTTAAATCGTTTATGTGTGGTTTTGAAATCATGTAGTATATTAACTAAAATTTAGTTACTAGTTTCATTAGCCACCTTTAACTGCCATAAAAAAAGTTATAGGCGATCTGACAGAGTAAGTTTATTATAACTGAAAATAGAATAGCTGTTCTCAAGAATAATAAGCACCTCACTCCACGGTTACTAAGGCGAATGAAGAGTTATGTGGTTTCCCGTTTCTTTCTTTATCGAGTTCGGCAAATATGTTGTTGCATATCATTTTAGCGGCTAATATTCAACTATACAAAGTGGCACCTTTACCAGCCCGGAAAACTAGCTGTTTATGAAGAATTCATTCATTATTGGCTATTTAATTCACAACTGGTTTTTGTGTTAATATACACTTCTTATTGATTTCAATGGAAACTCTTTTTCAAGTTCTGCAAACATATTCAGAGAAATCTTTTTAAGTTAAAGATTTTACAAAATGTTACCCTTTAAGGAACTTTTCCAATAGATGTATTTGATTACAATTGAACTTCTGAAATTGCGTATCAACTGTCACTTTCTAAGGAAAACTGAGCGGTTGTTTAATGTTGAGTGATACAATGAAAAACATAAGTAATAAGTTAAACTAATAAGGTAATAAATATGATAAAAAGGAGGTAGAATTTTAATTATAATGATTAGAGAACAGAAAAACGTTTTAAACGGATTACAGAATCGGTTTGTATTAATTATTTAAGAAGATTTATTTCATTAGATTTAAATTTCAGCGATGGCATTTTTTAAAATCTTTTGAGAATTTTGAAAAATTGTAACAATTTAAAAAGTATTCCCCAGTTTGTTTATTCCTATTCGAGAGACTAATCTAAAATAGAATTTTTTGTTAATGTTACTAATCAATATACAATTTCATTTCATTTTTACTATATGGGAAAAAACCCTGATATCTCGAAATTACGAAAAATACTGTTAAAAAACACGAAGAAAACTCTTCTGCAATTACTTTTTTTTATTACCGGCAGTTACATTACACAGCGAGGGAATAATAAAAAAAAGTGATATAATAATATTTAAATAATATTTTACCCATCCGTTAGATAAAAACTGTTTTGTACGGTAAATTGTTGAAGTCCACTAACTTCTATCACCTCACATAAAAGCGGATTAATTATATTTCTAATCAATTGGCGAAGGGTAGGCGGTGTCTCAGTATATGGGCGGCTTTGCTTGTTGGACATTTTATTAAAAAATTCCAGAGGTTGCCCTGACGGCTTTTTCTGTAATATAACTACTGCTATTACTGCGCATGACGTTACATATACTAGAGGTGGATTCTCCATTTCCTTGCCACTATTATGTGACCTTTGTTTAGACAACTATTGTGTAAACAAATTTTACCGAAGTAACAAGAAAGAAAATACATTATTTTTTGCATTCTTTGAATAAACACACACACACAGACACGCACACGCACGCACACACGCACATACACATATACGCACACACACATACACACACACACACAAATAATCATTTGATTACATCCATAGAAACCCTTAAATATGGTTTCTCAATAAAAAGTATTGTTGGACATCTACAAATATTAGTTTTCTTGAAAATATACTGGACATTTTATGAAATTTGTATAAATGTATTTTAAACAGGGTATTTTTTAAGGGCTCATAATGATATAATGATTGTTAACAATGTAATGGTTTAATGATTTAGTTTTAAATAATATATAAAACATAACTATTCCTAAAATTCAGTAAAAATAATATTTTATAATTAATTGTATAGTTATATTCTTTTAAAGATAGTTATCACATATACCCTATCCAATTTTCATCTTAAACTTAGGCTTATTTCATTTACACATGAAATAAGATGATAGGGTATAAAATAAAATTGTTTTTTTGCACATTAATATTAAACAAAAAATCAAAGAAACTTTTCAAACTGAAAATTACTACTGTTACTAAATAGACATTTTTATTTTAATTACTCAGGTAAATTTATGTTAATTAAAAAATAATGTTTCTCAAAATTAGGATTCGAAAATTTTTCAAGTAGCTTGTAATTAGATGTAAGCTTAATTAATTATTTCTCTAAGTTCTGAAAACGGTTAGAATAAATATAATATTAAATGCATATACAAAATGAGGGCTTACTCTTATACTGCGTAAATGTCCACGATTTGATATTAAACGTATGATTCGTAACTTTTTTTCACGAATGTCCAACCCCTCAACTCGATATGTAAAAAGAAAGAATAATTTATTTACTTATTCAGTTCGAAAATTAATTTTAAAGAGAAGTAGGCGTTAATAACAGTAAAAGAAAGTAACGTAAAAGGTTTTAAAAAGAAATAACTTTTTGATCAAAAAAGTATAAAAACAGTGACTCCGTACCTTCCTTCTATATGTGTGGACACCTTTGTCGGCTGATCTTATTCAAAGATAAATTAATGAAATATGCCCACTTATGTGTACATTTTTTTTTTTTAATAGCATGTAAACAATTCTGAAGAATATAAAACTTGAGCGTCAATTTATTCAGGTAACTCTGTTATAAAGTGAGTGTTTACAGGGTCATTTTATATTTATTTAGAATTAATTTTTTGTTTTGCTGATGACAAAATCAGGTTCTATTGGAAATAACTATACGGTTTCCGCCGGTGAAATAATAAAGATAAACTGAATATTATTTTCAAGATATCAGAGATTCTGTAGAACATATTATTATACCCCATATCGTACCTATGCGAGTGACATAACTTTCCGTAGCGAGCGCTAAATATGCATTATTTGTGTTATAAAATTTACGTCTATAAATTGTTACGAATTCGTTTTATTTTCACGTTATATTTTTGTTTCTTACAAAAGTGAAGCAAAATGGGTTTGTTTCAGTTTGTGCCCGTCAATTCGGTTTTGTCCAATTTTCGGTTAATAAGGAATTACGCCATGATCTTTTTTAACGAAATTTGAACTTAGTTAAACTGCCACAAAAAGTTTAGACGATTGATAGATATATCAGTAACATCTCCTGTCTTTAGTTGAAATATCTGTGTAAGTGGGCCGTTCTCAATTTACCATAAACTGAATTTTGGACTTTACTAGCCCAGGATACGCTTTACTAAACGTTAAAAAAAAGAAGTAATTTGGAGAAAAGTAAGTAATTTTGGACAAAAAAGAGGAATTTTGAATAAAATTAGTACCGCTCCTCTTTTAATAAAACATTTTTTTACACGCTTAAAATTTGTTTTTGAAAAAAAATTTGAATGATGAAAATAATTTTGATTAGTTTACTAATTTATCTTTCTATTTCCAACCGGGAATCGGGAATGAGGATTCCACCCTCCTTAATTAGTTCATAAAAATGTATTTACATAGGAATTATATATATATTATTTTTTATATACTCTTATATCACGTTGTAATTTTCGACATATGAAGTTAGGCTTTTAGTCAAATATATAATTAAAGCAGGAGTCGAATAACATGCTGGTGCAAGTTTTTCCAAATTTTCTTTTAAAACTGAAATTGTAATATAAATTAATATTCTGTAGAAAAAAAAGTATTGTAAACTGAAAATTATTCATAATTATCAAAAATAATTGGTCCATCAAAGAAGAGTTATAAGGATTACCTCTTATAGATTATATTGCTTAAGAATGAATAATATAAATTGTAAAAATTTAGACATTCAGAGAATTTCTGTGTTGATTTTTCATTCAAACATTATATTTCAATAGATCACTCAGCCCTGTTTGACAGATTTTAAATGTTATTGATACTTTTTAGTCGATAAATAAAGTATTCTTCAGTATTATCAGTATATTTTAATCATAATTTTGAAGTACGTTCTTTTTTTTCTCTTCTGTGCGAATCTTTTAACCTTAAAATAATTACTGCATCCAATGTCAACAGCTAACTGTTGAGTATATGCCACTTTTTGGTTTCCTCTTTAAAATTCATCCTACATTGACATATTACCAAAATTTTAATGTCTTAATGTATGACCTACAAACCTATTTCGTTTCTTTTTAAGATTATCTACTCTTCTATTCATCTTAAGAGCTCTTCATTTTGGATTTTATTTACACACCTAACTTTCAATATTCTCCTGCAATTATAGATTTCAAAGGCCTCTTCATTCATTGCGTTTTTGTTTTTCCACACCACTACTATGAAGTACTATGGTTTATGCAAATATTTTTTTAAATATTTATCTAATCCTTAGATCTATGTTTGATAATAGGAGTATCTGTTTCAATCCGTTAAATCTGTTTAAATTAGCCTAATCTCTGTAATATTTCCTTACCTTTATTTAGTGTTATTTATATTTTACTGAATGGGGAATTCCCATCAGACTTCAAAAAAAGTGTTATAGTTATGATACCAAAGAAAGCAGGGGCAGATAAATGTGAAGAATATAGAACAATTAGTTTAACTAGTCATGCATCAAAAATCTTAACTAGAATTTTATACAGAAGAATTGAGAGGAGAGTGGAAGAAGTGTTAGGAGAAGACCAATTTGGTTTCAGGAAAAGTATAGGGACAAAGGAAGCAATTTTAGGCCTCAGATTAATAATAGAAGGAAGATTAAAGAAAAACAAACCAACATACTTGGCGTTTATAGACCTAGAAAAGGCTTTCGATAACATAGACTGGAATAAAATGATCAGCATTTTAAAAAAATTAGGGTTCAAATACAGAGATAGAAGAACAATTGCTAACATGTACAGGGACCAAACAGCAACAATAACAATTGAAGAACATAAGAAAGAAGCCCTAATAAGAAAGGGAGTCCGACAAGGATGTTCCCTATCTCCGTTACTTTTTAATCTTTACATGGAACTAGCAGTTAATGATGTTAAAGAACAATTTAGATTCGGAGTAACAGTACAAGGTGAAAAGATAAAGATGCTACGATTTGCTGATGATATAGTAATTCTAGCCGAGAGTAAAAAGGATTTAGAAGAAACAATGAACGGCATAGATGAAGTCCTACGCAAGAACTATCGCATGAAAATAAACAAGAACAAAACAAAAGTAATGAAATGTAGTAGAAATAACAAAGATGGACCGCTGAATGTGAAAATAGGAGGAGAAAAGATTATGGAGGTAGAAGAATTTTGTTATTTGGGAAGTAGAATTACTAAAGATGGACGAAGCAGGAGCGATATAAAATGCCGAATACCACAAGCTAAACGAGCCTTCAGTAAGAAATATAATTTGTTTTCATCAAAAATTAATTTAAATGTCAGGAAAAGATTTTTGAAAGTGTATAATTGGTGTGTCGCTTTATATGGAAGTGAAACTTGGACGTTCGGAGTATCTGAGAAGAAAAGATTAGAAGCATTTGAAATGTGGTGCTATAGGAGAATGTTAAAAATCAGATGGGTGGATAAAGTGACAAATGAAGAGGTATTGCTGCAAATAGATGAAGACAGAAGCATTTGGAAAAATATAGTTAAAAGAAGAGACAGACTTATAGGCCACATACTAAGGCATCCTGGAATAGTCCCTTTAATATTGGAAGGACAGGTAGAAGGGAAAAATTGTGTAGGCAGGCCACGTTTGGAATATATAAAACAAATTGTTAGGGATGTAGGATGTAGAGAGTATACTGAAATGAAACGACTAGCACTAGATAGGGAATCTTGGAGAGCTGCATCAAACCAGTCAAATGACTGAAGACAAAAAAAAAATATTTTACTGAAAACTCCTAGTAAAAGGAACAAACTGTTCAGAACTCATTTAATGTTTCTGTCAAATAAACAATGTCTTGGGTGAATCTTACAGTTTTAATTTTTCTCCTTGGATAGGTTAATTTTTTTCAATTCCTGCTTTGCATTCTTCCATATATAAAGTCAAAAGCAATGGAGACAAGCTTTCTTTTCTTTCTTTTTCCTGTTTAGCCTCCGGTAACTACCGTTTAGATAATTCTTCAGAGGATGATATGTATGAGTGTAAATGAAGTGTAGTCTTGTACATTCTCAGTTCGACCATTCCTGAGATGTGTGGTTAATTGAAAACCCAACCACCAAAGAACACCGGTATCCACGATCTAGTATTCAAATCCGTGTAAAAATAACTGGCTTTACTAGGACTTGAACGCTGGAACTCTCGGCTTCCAAATCAGCTGTTTTGGGAAGACGCGTTCACCACTAGACCAACCCGGTGGGTTAATGGAGACAAGCTGCTTTTTTCCATTAATTTCATTGACTTTTTTTCATTTTCTACTTTTATTGCTACCTGAGTTTTGCACATGTTTAGTTTATACAAATATTTATTTCCCTATATTTTAGTTCAATTTTCTATAAAATATTAAAAATTTTGTCCACTATGTATTATTAAATGAATTCTCCAATTCTACAGATTTCATATATGACGTTACATCCTTCTTAAGTCATCCTTGTAAGATTAGTCTGAAGTGCAGAATGGTCTTCCTTGTAACCATTCTTTTTCTAAAATTAAATCAGTTATCATCTGAAGTTACTGATGGTGGAGTAATTTTCATAATTATCTACCTGTTACTCTTTAGTATAGTAACAAATACACCTCTTTAAAATTAGATGAATTCATATACATTTTAGAAACTAATGTATGAGTATCTAACTAGTTTAGATCAACCTTTTCCAGACATCATTGCGATCTGGATGGTATATCATCAATTCCTACTGCTTTATTCTTGTTTAAGTCATAAGAAGCTCAGTAAAATTTAAATACCATTAAAAATCTCCACAAATACAGTTACTCAAGTAAGAATTTGAGATCATAATCAAGTTTTTATTCTTGGAATAAGAACTTCTGCATTTTTGGAATTTTCAACTTAGCTACACAATACTCAAGGCCTAAAATAAATTAGTTTTATGGTTAGTTGCTCAGGCAATCAACCACCAATTAGTTGATATCTCAATAACTAGTGTAAGGGTTGTTACCACTTTTCAGTAATCATTTCTTTGTCTGAACTCTCTACAGGTGCCTGCCTACAAAATGGGGTATTATCTGCTATTGACTACTTGAAAAATGATACATGCTATTCAGTAAACCTTTATGTGACACACTGGCATTGTAGGATTTGTGAAACACTTTATGCATCTCTAAATTGCCCTTTCTAAAGGTACATTTCTACCACATCACAGATACTGCTATTGCCTGTCTGCGAGTACTTATTTGTATTATTCCTTATTCACAACTACCAATTATAATAATAATATATACTGCAGTTAGAATCCAATCCATCTAACAATCTTTACCGGTTAATTTCTAATATAGTTACTTCAAAATTTTCTACTATATACCATGAATTACAATGGGTAAATGCCAATAATTATTTTTAAAGGAACAACTACGTAGGAGCTGGGAATGTTTGTATCAGATAGTATGATATTACTTAAGAAAAATTTTTTTATTTTTTGAAAAGATAACTTTTCTCTATCTTTATTCAGTGTGACATTTAATATATGTATTACCAATCATGTCTGTGCAAGATAAATGTACATTGATTGAAAAATAAGATTAGAAATTTTACTGAGAAATAATTATTTTAACATGTTTTATTGAGGTTACACATTAAGAGATACTAAAACCAAAGCATCAGTGAAGTGTAAATCATAATTAACAATATTTATTAAAGTTAAAAGAGATAGCACCAAACTGAAATAATAAATAAGAATATTGTTTACGCCGTTTGCGTAAAGTCGTTTTATTCTAATGAATTCAAGGTTATGGTCGAGTCTTGTAGTTTACAGACTTAGTAATTTTATTTTTGCAATTTTGCAAGGCTTATCTATGTGTATTTTTAAATAGGTTGTTTTGGGTTTGTTTTCGATATCAAAATCTCTCAGGCTCCAGCTTGACTAACTGTTGCAACATCATATTGGTGCTAGCTTATTTCTATCACGCATTATTCATTGTTGTTTAGTCTTAATATATACATTAGGCTTAGTGTTTTTTATTCTCAACCAATTTCAATATTGCCATAGTTCCTAGAAGTCTATTTCTCTTTGTTTGCCCTCATGTCATTTCTTCAACTTGCGTATTCAAATTATTTTATCACTCTTACGTAATTCTTTAGTGGTCTGCTTTCTTGTAAATTATTTTTGTTATGTCTTCGTTCCCAAATTCCACACGTTTTCTCTAATCGTTCTCATACTAACACTTAGACACTAATCTTGTTGTCAACACACACACACACATATACACTCTTCTGTCCATTGCTTTGTTCGCTTCCCCTACCTCTCACCACGCCAGCTTTGGTCATTCTAGTCCTGACTTTCACGCTGTGCGGATCCTGGTCCTACAGACTTGGAGGACCAGGCTTCGATGTTCTCTTTCGCTTGTATAATTTTAATACTTTCTTCGTCTTCATAAAAGTTGCGGTATTTCTCTGTCGAAATATTCTCTAGCTCTACTAACTTCACCGATCTCTATGTTTGGTTTTGCCTCGTTTCTTTGTCAAGTTTAATCTGCAAATTCTGTATATTACGTCTATGTTGAAAGTGCTTCAATCACTACATACTACCAATTCTATCGACGCCGAATCTTCTCGAGCTGCTGATTACATTTTCATCGATGCAGAATCTCTCCAAACTCGTTGCTACATTTTTGAGACGCCACGTCCTGCTCAACCTCAAACCACGTCTCACCCCTGCATTTCTGATACACCACTGCGGACTACGCCCAGGATTACTGTATGTATTCCTTTACCTTCATTCACGAGTTCGTCTCTTACTAATATTTGTGAGCTACAGGCAAGTTCAATTTTCATTATTTATTACGTTAATAAGTTATTTTTTCATTAAAATTTGTGGAACATTCAGTTCATTGTGCCTTATGCATTTTCAATCTCAAGTTTGGTTTAAAAACTATTTATTCACTTAAGTGCAGTCACGACATGTGATTTATATAAGGTTGTGTCATTGTTAAGCTGCAACCTATTTTACGTGTTTAATTATTACAATTTGTTGTTATTGTAATTAACTCTTTTATTTAATCTTGTAACTTGTTAATCGCCGAGATTATTTCTTTTCTACTCATGAACTGTATTCATATTACTTCTCTTAAATTAACCTAAAGCAAATTACTCCTGATGTGCAGTTACGTTTTAGGACTTCTTTGTAATTTTATATTTTCAAGAAAGCTTGTTTACTAATATGAACTCTACTTATATGTTTACTTATTTCAATTTGATTATTGTAATTAACTTTTTTTGTACTAAAATATTATTGTGGCCTTTTTTCTACACTAAACTAGAATTGCTAGTTTTAATTATTTAATGCTAAGTTTGATGATGTTCATAAATCAGGAAAGGCCAGTGCCAATAATTAAGATTTACTGTAATTTATTTTTCTAAGCTAATGACATTTGTTCATTGCTAATTTTTCAATATTACAGCATATGTCAGTAATGCAATAATTTTCCAGTCATGCTATGTTTATTGATGTTATGTTTCTCTAAGTATATAATTGTAAATATGGTGTTTTATGTTCTCTTGTTTTCAGGCTTTGTTAAATTGTAGATTTTCAAAATTGTATTTGAAAATGTATATTCATGTATTTTCTCATTTAATATCACTATTCATATGTTGAATCAGATGATATTTATTAAGTATCATTAAGTTATGTTAATTTCATAATTTATTTTTATTTTTTAAGGTTATGATTTAACTTATGTTCATTTGTTTTCTTTCCAATTAAAGTCTAAATTCTTTTGGCAAATACGAGCTGTGTTTTCTTTTATTTTTGTTAACTTTATCCAAGAAATATTTATTCATTTTTCATCAATTTTAAGGCAACTAATGTTATTTACAACTCAGCAACATATCCAGCTTTAAAGCTGAATATTATTTAGCATTTTTATAGTGCTCATTGCCAATCTCAGGGTGCATAACTATGCTATCACATAATATTTGGTTTTCTTCTTCCTTTTTTCACTCATTTTCTTCTTAAAATAGTTGTCAGTGTAAGTTAATATTGTGTAATATGTTCAGTGATTTGAGCATAAACATTACTATGCTTCAGTTCTGTTATAATAATAGTAATATGATGCATACCTCAATAGATGTATAACAAAATGCACAGATTTTAAATGATTAATAAGGTCGCACAATACACAAGATAAAACCAAGATGGATATATTTTTTTTAACCCTTTGCCCTCGGATGTGTTCTTTATAAAATGTCTTCTGGGGTCGGGTAGCCAGTAGTACTGGCCGTTACCATTTTTCTGTCAATTGGGAATTATTTGCATAGGTATGATTCTCCTGGCTTGGATCGCCAGCAGGACTAACAAAAAAAGTTTTTTTCTTTATTTTATTTCAGTCATTTCAATTTTGCCTGGATTGTGATGAATCATATCGGCCAACTCTTGAACCAAATAGACACTTTAGTTTTCCCCAGGATAAAAGCACAGATCGGCACTACATAACTTTTGATCCTTAAGCTATTGCCTAATTACTGTCCGAATTTTACGTCAATATGTCAAACACTGGACTATAAGTTTTAAAAAAGTTAAAGACTTTATTCTTACTTACAAAAATGTATACTTTATTTGTAATAATACAGTTTATAATTTCTAAAGTTAAATACATATTGTTTTTGAAAATATTTTATGAAGAAATATCGTACATAATTCAGAATTTTGCAGAACTTATGTTAAAGAAATAGTCACTGAATAATCTCTTGTATACTGCGTATGTTCTTAAATATTTTTGAAGCTAAAACTTCAAAAATAATAATTAATTATTAAAATTAACTATTTTAATTAAATATTTATTATATTAATTATTAAAATAATAATTCTGTGAAGGTGATGCCTTCACTGAAGTCTGATGCAGTAAAAGTAAATACTACAAAAGTTTTAAATTGAAGTCTCTCTTTGAACTTTTCAATTTTATCATGTGTTATTTATAATTTTGATTTATTATGTTTTGATGCAGAGCCTCTTTTATTCACCGACTAATTTGTATGATGTATGAGGGGAATTAAAATAATGGAGCTATTTAAGTAAACATCATATCAGTTTTTTAACGACTTACAACCTTTATTAAATTCGTGAAAGTAGAAAGTTTATACTTTCTTCTTATGGAAGTCTACACATACTACCTTTGATCTATTTAAACATTATATAAAGGTAAATGGATTTGATAATTGATTTTTTATGAGAGACTTTCAAAAGATTAAAATATTTTAGCAAATTGTCGAAGGGTTTCTTTAAATATAATTAATACATACTTTCAGTTTTGATTAGGTTTGGCACTCTAAGCGTAAATATATATCTGTTTAATTTTTATCTACTGTTGAAACTAAGTCTGCCTGTAAAGTTGTTCAGAATTACTTCTTAATAAATTTACTATTTATTTTTAAGTATAACACACTGTTGCATTGGTGTGTGTCCTGATTCAAAATTGGGCTATGTGATGATGCGTATTGCATTAAGTGTGCTTTATTTTTCTGTAGAAGAAACAATGAATTTTAACAGGTTTTATCGTATTTGACTTTTTTCTTACAATTGGCATTCCTCGTATAAAAGAGGATACATACACTTATATACATAAGTCATAACAAAGATAGTAAACAATAAATTAATTAAAAGATAACCGGGAATAAAAAACCTGCCAAGTTCACGTACAAAAGAGATTTTCCTATACCAAGACATAATTCTCAATTTCATTCTGAACAACGTATATATATTCCGATCTCCGTAGCAGAGTTGTAGTGTGTCTCGGCCTTTCAATCGGAGGTCTCGGGTTGGAATCCCGGTCAGGCATATCATTTTACATACGCTACAAAATTCTACTTCCATATTCCCTCGCACGAATTTCAAACTTCTGTGTTAAATTAATTCATAAAAAAAATCCTGAATCCCATTACTTTTCAACACAATTTTCCATCTAACATAAATTATAAGCTGTAACGTTGACGATGTGGTCATATTGTCTTTTTCGGGCCATTCGCATGCAAGCACCTTAAATTTACATCTTATTAATGTTGAAGCTTGGTTCACAAATTGGAGTATAAAAATTAACACTAATACAAAATGTACGATCTACTTTTACTTTGGGACATGAAATTTGTTCGAGGACCTACACCCGTATCTCAAAGTGAAAGAGCGAGATATCTCTGGTTCTATATCGATAAATAGGATTAAAATGTTGACGCAATAAGTAAAATTTTAGATTCTGATCTAGAAAGTACTATTTCTATTAAAAATCTTTCACTTTATTCAAACTCCATTCCTTATTAAAACCGGTTCGGATATACGATAACTTTATTGTTATTTAAAACATTTATCGTATCAAAAATACAACGCTTTCAATCAAAACTATTAATACATGTAATTAATGCCCCCTCTATGTAAAAAATGCAATAATAAAACTTATTTTATATATATATATATCAACGACGAAGTTTGCCTTACATTTTTATGTTTTAGGGGTAAATTAATCGTAATTCCCATCAACATTCAACCTAGACTTGCTGGACATACCGATTGATCTAAGGACGATGGATCAACCAATCGAGACTAAAACGAAATATCACAAAACAAGTCCAGTTCTTTTGTTAATCTAAATTAATCAACTTTTAATTTCCATTAGAGGACAGAAGTTTATATATTATATTCATTTATGTAGTTTATGAGTTTTACTTGTATTTGTAATTTTTACAGTTGTGGCTGAAGCTTAATAGAAAAAGAAATCCCAATATTTACTTCAAATTTATCTTAAATAAAGCATTAATCATTAATATTTAAATTAATGTAATTGTCTTCTAATTTATCTTCTAATTTATTTGAAATTATTTTATTTGAAATTATCTTCTAATCTATTTGAATTATTTTTGTTAATATTTTCATGTACTTAAGTATCTAATTTGTAAAATATAAAATTTTTCTTATTTCGTAACGATTCTGTATGCAAAATTTTGTTGCGGTTTTGAAAATATATATTGCCTGCACTAAACGTTTTGTTTACATCAAACTTGTTGAGTTGTAGATGATTTTGTTTTTATTACCGAAGTCTAAGTAAAGGGATAAGCCTTTACTACATAATCCGATTTTCTTTAACTTGATCTGAAACTTTTTAAAATTATTCACCCCCTGTTTTGGGAAGCGTAGACAAAACAAACGTACCTTTAGCAAAAACAACAATAGTAAAGATTTTGCCTTTTTCTGATAATTACTACTTGTAATATCAATAAACATTTTTGCAGCTATCTATTTAATGTGTCACTTCCTGAAATAAAATTACCGTGTTTAATTTCTTGATCGGATTTTATATTAAATAAACTAAATATAGTTTCTTTACAAAATAAGAGAAAAGTATAAACGTTAAATTTAGATGTTGATTAATACGCAACAATAAGTATAATAGAGGTAAAAATACTTTATTCTATAAAAAATATTTCATTTTTGTTGTGGTATAAACATTTTATTTTAGCCGGAATAATATTTTAATTTTAACTTTGCTTTAGAAATGAGAATTAAAATAAATCATTGTTTTCATACACTGAAATGCCACAACCTTCTATCACATTTTATACGTAATTTTTATTTGTGTATTTGCCAAAGCCTTTATTATACACTCTCTAGTTCTGTCTCTCTCTCTCTCTCTCTGGCATTCTCTTTATCTCTTCGTATGTGTTAATATAAAGCGTAGAATTTCATTTAGTTAAAATGGGACTCAAGAGAGACATTTGATTTAATTTGAAAGCACTAAACCCTTTCCCCTGACTTATATACTATCTTCCTCTTTGACTACCAGGTTCTGCTTCTACTGAATGTTTCTTATCAATATTATGAATATTTATTTATTTTTTGTTAGGAAATATATATTGCTAATTAGAATCGCATTTGATTTGTCATCTGAACTAAATTTAGAATGTTAAAGAAATAAATCTCAAATTGATATGAAATTTCAAATTTATGAATATCAATTTTCAGATTTACAAGAATACGGCTCTAAAATATTCCGTGCACTTTATTAATTTATTATCGCTTACTTACAATCCTAATGAAACCAGTCCAGGTTTCAAATAATCGACAGGCGGGAAATTAACTTATTTTAAACCCTATTTTTTTTTTTGTTAGTAGTACGTTCTGTAAAATATACAATTAATCGGTTTGTAGGGGGGGGGGGGGACTTATTGACTGCGTTTGTATTGACCATAAAATCAATTTCTACTTAAGTTTTAGTCAAATAAAATACGTTTTCGTCTGTCAAAAATGTATCTAATAATTTCATGTTGTTTAAAAAAAGGTAATTACTGACTTTCATAAATATTTAAAATATAAATTAAAACATTATTATACATTTATTATGTATAACATTAATCATAAAATAAAATTTCTTAAATTCCATATTATTTATTTAAAAATATAAATACATGAAACGATTGGAAATTGAATAGATGAAGATAATGAATAAATGACATAGCTACAAAAACTATAACAATTGAGTAGTTGATAAAAACCACTTTAGCACAATTTTACGTATATGTTAAACTAAGAGGCAGAAAATTTAAACATTTTTTTTGCATAAAATTATTTAAAAAAATTATCTATATAATAATATCGTTTCTGTAAAATAAAATTATTTTTAATAAATTGGTGGGAAGGTCTTTAAATGGGTCGGTAATATATTAAAAATGGCAACGGAAACGTAATAACGTTCCTTTTCCAAATCTGAAATATTACCTACAATTATACTAAAACAGTTAAATTAGAGGTGGAGATTTTCATTTTAAACAAATAAGTTAAAACTTTTAATTTTCTAAATCCCTACATGATTTTACGGGCACCAAACAATGATTAAACGATGAACATATCAACCGCAAAGATTTAATTTTTATATTTATCAAATATAAAGATGAATTATATTTCTGACGGGACTATAACAACGCGTAGTAAGTAATAACGACAATAAACTTAGCGTTTCAATAAGGCATTTAAAAGCTATAGAGTACGGTTTTGTTTTGTTGCAAACGTAGTGAGTTTGATCGCCACAGAAGATTTTTTTCATTCCATAAAACACCCAAAATTTATCTTGTGGTGGTAGATGAGTTTCTTGGAGACAGAGAATATCGGTTCGGATCATCATTTTGAATCAGTATTTCTACGTCTTTTATTCAGAAGAATATTCTTTTAAATATTTTTTACATCAAAATAATTGTTTTTCTTTTCCGTAATTTTATAATAACCGAGGGCACGATCCTCAACGGGTATGTTCTTTGGTAACAAGGGAGAAGTATTCTTACGTTTGAAGATGATTTACTTGTTTAGTCGACTAAGGAGATCGCTTCGATGATTTGTTTACAAGTAGAGTTTGCTGATAAACCTCGGATATTCGGTATTCAATTCTATCAATTTAAAGTAGACCACAAAATTTCAGTCAGAATTTTCAGCTAGACGTAGATCATTCTTACATTTTAATTCTCATATATTATATTTTTATCCTCATTTCGTTTCAAATGAGGATTATTTTACATCCTTAATAGTTACCAAAACAGAGATTACTGTATTGTTACAAAGGAGTAAAGAACAAATTTCTTCAAAAAATATAGCTGTTTTTTTTTTTTTTTTACCATTCTTAGCGTTCAGCTGCCAGCATTTGATAAGCCAATATAATAAAAATAATTCTGTTTAAATCTTTTCCTAAAAAAGTAATATTTAATAAATTTTGTTTTAAATTTTATATTGCGTAAACTGAACTTCAAAATTTTGTGCTTTATTTTTGTATTAATTTAACGATTTATTAGAAATAGAAGAGCTAAAATAATTAACATTATTTTCATCCTTTTCAAGCAAACATTTTGTAGAAGACATCGAGGTGAATAGGTTAATCGATCAAATAAGACAAGCGGTTTACAAATTACACAAAAAAGATCAATTTTTTTTATTACCAAAGGGGAAATGTTTTATCTTTTCAGTTTATATTGTGATCTGCAGGACCAATTTTGTCCATTTGTATGTAGCTGCTATTTGAACATTTGGCAGCAATTTTTAAAATATTTTTTGATCAAGTTAAAGATTCAAATTTCATATTTCCTAGCAATTAACAGATGATTTTTTTTATAGATAACAGTTATCGTGATTAGACTTCAGTCTGCAGAACCAGAATACCCATGAAGACTAGTACATTCTATTGTAGGATTATCTTACATTTCTATGTATTTTTTATATTTGAATTTATATTTAGAGAATAAATTTGGATTTTGATCGGCAGAATAAGAATATTCTTGACTTGTAAATGAAATTTGAATTCTGATCGGTTGAAAAATCCAATACGGCTGTCTTAAGTTCTGGGTGGAAAACTCCCAGTAGTAAATTACTCCTTAAACTTAGTAAAGTATAAAATTAATTTAATTACAAAGAGATCAGGACCAGTAGATGTCGGAATTTGAGCAATAAGACGTACATTAATTACTGATAATTTTAATCGTATTTTTGCAGGGAATTTATTTAAAACGAGAAGTGCTTCATCTCGCAGAAAATTCAGTCAAAAAGGAAGGTATTTTTAATTCTTTAGGAAGCTACCAGTAAAAAGCTGGGGGTATTAAAAACTCTTGGTTTTGTTAACATTTTGAAAGAAGCAAGATAACTAATATTTAAATGGAAAATATACAAAAAGTGGAAGACGACTATATACTTGAGGCATATTTCTATGCCTCAAAAAATTAATGTTTGAATAGAACTACTAGAGCAAAAAAAAAAAAAATTAGCTAAATAATTGAATTTAAAAAAAAAGTATTACATAGATAAAAAATAAAAGAATATAAATTCTAATTATACTGAGAATGCCATGGTTTTTATAGGAATTGTTTGTATTTTTATGAAAAAGCGTACCTGCAAACTAAGTGCTAACGCCTGTGTCTAAATATATTGTGTGCGCGTATGTTTATGTAAATGTGCTCGGTGCTTGCAAGCTTGCGTGCAATTGTATACTAAAAATTATATTGGGTGTTCTATTATGAGTTGCGTCGAGTTATCCTCGTAATTAGTGGAATATTTAATATTAGTGTTACCGAGTATAAAGACAGAATAAGTAAGGATGGATTAACGCAGGAATAACAATTATTTAAATGCAATAATGTAAAAGACCTGCTGCAATATTGCTTGTTTATTATAAAAACTACGATCAGTTAAATGTATGTTTTTAATATATTGTAATTTATACTACATTTGGGTTATATAAATTTATATCGACAAAAATAAGTAAAAAGATGTCTTATTTAACATGAAATTTCCCTCATAGACGAGACGCAGATAGTGTAAACTGTTTCAGTTGAAGTTAGTGTAAGTTACGACTTACAAATATCCTGATTTATTATTTAATGATAATTTTTATTCAGCTATTTCCATAATCGTTTATTATTTTTAAATTATATGATAACCTCATTCTAACCTAACCTAATTACTGAAATAATTCTTTTTTTATTTATTTAGATAGTATTAATTTTTTGTAATAAGTTTTAAAAATAAATTCATATTATTAAGACTTTATATTAGTTTTTAGGAGTACAGAAAACTAGACAGTCTGTGGCCTTGAACCTATTTTTTAGGTTTATCTTTTTTATAAGGTTTGAGTTGTGACTGTTCCTTTAGGGTAGAATGCGTTTTGCGAAAGCATGAAATTTGACTATATATATTTTTTTAAATTTATTAATTGGAGCAGAACATTAATTATTCGGTTCTTTTGTTTATCAGGGCCAAAAGAGCTTGTTTGAATACGAAGAAGGGTCTGAGTGTTAGAATATTCTTACTTAATTAACAGGTCTAAGAGATCAAGAACCACCATGTAGCAAGCACGCCTAAATTTCTTAACAACAATTACATTTTTTATTTGTCCTTAAAAGTAGAATGTGTTTTGAAAAAAAAATGTTCAAATGTAGTTCAATTTTTCCTTAATATTATTCATAGGTAAGTTTGTGTATCCTTAATAGGAAAAATATGAGCAAAATGTTTCAAGGATCTGTGATTAAAACGGTTTTTAGACTATTTTTTACTTTTGTATTATTAATCGTATGATCGTTAAGAGGTATCAAAGGTAAAAATATAACAAAGGGGGTAAGTGGATCAACCTATCACTTCCCATATTGATTTGTACAAATTTATTTATTGGTTGTACAACTTAGGAAGAAGTAAGCTATTAGTAAGCGAAGGAGTTTTTAAGGGTATTTCAATTATTTGATGCAATACTTTCTAAGATTTTCCTAGATAAGCAGACTCAATTGGGTAGTATAAATTTGCTAAAAACGAGATTGATGAATTTTATAATTCGTTGCTATCAGTTCAGTATTCATTGCCTTAAATTTTTTGTGCTGAGTCATTGAATATGCTGTTTTTGTGATTTTATAGGTAAGAAATTCTAAGGTACTTAAATGATGATAATAATATATTTATATTTACTACTAAAAAATTTTATTTATATTTGCTACTAAAAATATGATTTAATTTACTATTATCAAGTCATTTCTTTTACTGAAATCCTATTGGCTGAATTTTTATAATCTAATAACAGCTGACACTTCTGGCAATTTTCCGATATTACTAGTTCCGTTTACGATTGGCAGGTACGCCAGTCAAAATCCATCGGGTTGGTCTAGTGGTGAACGCGTCTTTCCAAATCGGCCGATTTAGAAGTCGAGAGTTCCAGCGTTCAAGTCCTAGTAAACGCAATTATTTTTATTCGGATTTGAATACTAGATCGTGGATACCGGTGTCCTTTGGTGGTCGGGTTTCAATTAACCACACATCTCAGGAACGGTCGATCTGAGACAGTAAAAGATTATACTTCATTTACACTCATACATATCATCCTCGTTCATCGTCTGAAGTATTCCCGGAGGCTAAACAGAAAAAAGAAAGAAAGGTACGCCATTCAAAGACGACACTATTTTAACGTTGTGGTTCGACATGCGCCACTTCTCACAAACAGTATTAGTGTACAATGAGGAAAGAAACTGGGCTCAAAAGGAGTTTTTTGTTAACAATCAAGTTGTTTACTGAAGCTAGTTATTGCAATAAACACACATGATGTATGGTTTTTTAATAAAAAGCTCTCATCTTTTCCACAAGAGGCTAAAAACTTACAGTGCTAAAAACCGTTTCACGTACTGCCTTAACTGGTTAGCGGAAGGCTTTCAGTTGACTACTCAATACAAGCAATTTAGGAGCAATATTGTTATTCTCCTTCAATACTAGACGAAGAACAGAGATACTGAAAGAGAGAGAAACAACAGCCAGTTACAGTTACAGGTTACTATAAACCTTTGTTAGGACTAAAATTTATTTCATTGTTAATTATTACATTCATCTTTACACATCATTTATCGTAATCTAATCATGAAATATGTATGAAAACACAATTGGATTTCAACAGATAAAAAATAAGATAAAATAGCAATTGGAACAGCATTATAATCGCAAGCAGCGAACTTAACAAATGAGCAGCCATTCTGAAATTTCACCAGTAATTTTTTCTTTTAGATAAGCAAATTTTATTAAAATTTCTTATGTTTAGATTACTTCATATAAATACCAGCTAGGTAAATTTAACAATAATTAATATATATTTTTTACCGTTTTAATTATTACTTTCGTACACATCAATACGGATTTATTGTGTGTGTGTATATATATATATATGAATACCATTCTTATCAAAAATAGTAATCGTTTATTAGCAACATTGGTCATGCAGGAAACATATTATTACGTTCAAACAGAATATTATTTTTATTTTTGGAAACAAATAAATCTTCTAAAATTCGTTAAATGGATTTTGAAACAAATTATTTAATCCGATATTGAAATCAGAGCTGTGTAATATTATTCGTTTGTCATAACTCTGTAATTATTTATGATTGTAGCATATTAACTGACCTACTTTAAGTGAAGGAAAGGGAGAAGGATAATTTTTTATTTAGTATTTTGTGTTGTGTTTAGAAAATAGGTTGAACATATGTTCGACTTCCAGTTGGTATATAATGAACTCTAATGCAGACCGGGCAGGCAAATTAACCAAGAGTTTTAGTTTATCCGCAACCTTAACGTGGATAAGGCCAATCATGTCTGATACTGGTGAAATATATTAATTGCAGATGTAACTGCAAATTACATTGTGTAATTAGAAAAGTTGAGCTGGAAGTTACTTCACCCGTCCTCTCTATCGGTCTTTCTCACTTCTAGCTTCTCTACGTGACCTGCCCGCGTGATTCTTTGCAACATCAAATGCCCTCACCACCCTATTTTCACTTGTATTTCTACATCCTGCAACTCAACCCCCTAGACCGACATCGAGTAGCAGTCGCATTTCCTCCCTTCTGTGGACAGTAATTTCGTCTATTACCCTGTTAGTACTGCTAGCTTCAACCGTGTAAAATTGCACACGGTTATCGTTTCGTAAAAATAGTTACATTTTTATATTCAGACAGTAGAATTCGAATTAAATGAAATCAACGTAACAGAAAATGCAGAGAAATTCATTTCTTAGAAGATAGAACTTTTTCAATTTATTATTAAAAATATACCGATAAAAAATTGCATTATCCAAATTTTTTTTTGTTACGGAATTATTTTAAAAATTCAGAGGAATATATTTTTTGCTTATCAAAGATTTTACACATTAATTAAAAGCATTTAAGTACTGTTTCCGTAAATATTTATTCTGAATTAATTAAAATGTTAATTTTTCGTCATAAGGAAATAGATTCAGGATTTATAAAAAAAACAAGTATAATTTACATACTGTCATTTTATTAGTCTGGGATAACTGCATGCGAAAAGAATTAAAAATAAAACAATGCAGTATAACATTATTAGCAATAACGTAGTTTATTGGGTAATTTAAATAGACCTATTGAATTCAGAATGAAGAATTAAAACTAATAAATAAATAAAAATTAAGCAACATTAGAAGAAGCTTTAAAAAATTAAAAAAAAAATTGTTTATGATTAACGAGAAGAATTCTACATTGTAATTAAACAAAATCGAATTAGGACAACACATTTAAACACATGAACAACTTTTTATTTAATTATAAAGTAATTAAAATCTATTAATATAATTAAACATATTTAAATGTAAGAAAAATGCTATATCTGAACTTTTGAAGTTATTATTACAAAACAAATCTTTTTTCTCTGTTGAACTCTAGTTGAGGATGCAGTTATATTTCTTTGCAGACTCTGGTCTCCTCTAAAATATTTATCTGCTACAACTCGACTAAATTTATTCTATACTTATTGGTTGGCTTTATTTTTTATCAAATAAGAACGCAAATAATATATCAAAATAATTTTAATTCCATCGATTGATTAAGTATGACTTTAAAGAAAATCAGATTTACATTTTTAGCATTTCTTTATTCGTTTGATCATTATTGATTTAATAGAAAATAGGGTTTGATGATTTTAATTTTACGTAGTTTTCAGTACACAAACTTTTGATATAATTACTAGAAAGATGTCGCAATAATGAAGTACCTTACAAAGGTGTAAAGGCGTATCGTTTGTAAAATACCTGCAGAGGTTAGCGATAGGGTGATTTCGTTATCGTGTAATAGGTTAAACGATTGTATTTGAAATTATCCCATTTTATTCTGTTGGGTGTAGCAAATGGAAAAAATCTGTTTTTATGTTATTCATAAACAGATTTAAAAACAAACTTACTGTGTTTGGTAAAATTAATCAAGTGTTCTATAAATGTAGTGAGCAATTCCTCTCGAAGAAAATACTTTTCTAAGTAAAAAAACTGGGCTTTGATTCTTGTTTAAAAATGTCACTTTTTAGTTATCTTAAATTCGGTTTGTTTTTATTCCTACTTGAAAAAAGTTATAACGGGAAACCTTTACGTGTAATTCAATTTCATTTTCATGGAAAATAAAACTCAACCTTGTCTTTCAATTAAAATGCATTAGAAATTGTTTTCTTAATAATCCATTAATAATAACCAGTAGTTTTGTTAATATCGAATGATAAAAGTTATCTACGTGACATACCTGCCCATGTCTATATATATACATATACACATACCCGCTGACTTTGTTTTGTTTGCTAGATGAATTAATTCATCGCAAAGTCGGCGGGAGTTTCACAACTACTCCCTACAAATCGCAGAACCTCGACATTGTCCCTTGCTGCTGTATGATTCTAGAATCGGGCGTGTTTAAGGGTTTATTTTTAATGACGGGTCTAAATTTTAAGTTTTCTGTTATTTTATATTTTTAATTTTAGGGAAGGATTTAATCGCATTCCAATCCGTTGTTAACCGACGTTCTCGACCCCATTTTATGGTCCGAACGCGGGAGTCGAGGCTTTGAAACCTGTCCTCCCGATGTAATTCCCCTTCAGACCGTCCACTGAAGTCCTTTCGGTGCTAACGCTTCATAGGCTAGCAGGAATACGCCACAACGGGGAACTAACTGTTTGGAGGGAGCAATCCACCTCCTTCTCCGGAGGGAGTCGCAATTGCTGTTTTAAATTAATTAAATTGTAGGTTTTATAGGAAAGGTTAAGTAGAAGCTGTTCATCAACTTCTTTGATGGCTGCCCAATTAGAAATGCTCTTGGGAAATGAGTATTCTTTGAAAAACGTTACTCCGGAACATATCGTTAATTATGTTCCACCTATACAAAAGTGATAGCCTACATCAAATTTTCCAAACGGACTCGTCTTGTACAAAGTAGATATATAAGCTCTTATGTCCATAGCATAAATTAAGTAAAATCGGAAAGGAAATGTGGATATTACATAGAGAGGTATAATTTTTCAAGTAAAAACCAAACTAACCTTTAAGTGTACGCTTTATTAACCTTAATTATGCTCTAATAAAAGTTAATAAATATTTTTCTTCTCTAGTTACGTATAGAAAAGAAGCGCAATAGATTTAACGTTTAAAAGTCCTGTCGTTTGGGACTATACGAGTGTGTTTTTTTAGTAAAATTCAGACAACTGTTAGAAATTTAAGCTATATAAAGCATTGTAGGAATACCTTTGATGAATGCGTTGATTTCAGTGAGGCAATGTTGATTACCAGCCGATTGATTATCAGTGCTAAACAACTTAATCGATCAATAAGGTTGAAAATTGTTGAAAGACATGCCGTTAATATTCAGATTCAGAACCGTGGACTATCCAGAAGTTAAGTTTATTCATACATTTTAAAATTGATTGAATAACTTCTGTTAACTTCCAAATTAAAGAAAATAATGCAAATCTTTCTGTTTAGCCAGGTTATTTTCTTAATACTATTTTGTCAGATTGCAACAAGATGTACTTACTTATTTTGCTTGATATTTATTTGTAAATATGAGAGATACATTTATCATATTCAGGTATACACAAATAGTATGTTTTAAATACTCTACGGTCACCGTTGAAGTGTAAATCTCAAGCAAAAACTGATCCATTATTTTCCTGAAATATGATTCATTATGTTAAAATAAGATGTTATTTTATTTTAATTTTTCTACAATAAAACAGTTATAGTAAACTTATATTTAAAGTTAAACTTGTTTCAACGACATTTTCATCGGGCCACTATATCGGTAAACATTGTAGGCATCTTATCTTAGATGGTCTTCTGCTCATTATTATGTTTTATAAATATAATTTATACAACGTTTACTTTAATAATATTTCTATTTTGATTCTATTTCTAAAATATTTTAATCTTCAATAAAGGTCAGTATTTTGTTATTCAATAAAATTAGGTTTAATAATTTTTTCTTCTATTAAAATACATAAATGCTTATAGCTCGTGAACTAGCGGACCGATTTTCAAAATTCAGCTTTGAGGTTTTATAAGGTCGTGCACTTGCCTGTGGGGTTAAATTTCAAAATTTTCCATTTTTTTAGAATTTTAACATTTTTTGCTGGTGAAAAAATGATAATGGTTTATTTAACTACCTAAAAATATCAATAATATATATTTCTATTTTCATTTTCATTTTTTTGTCATTATCAGAGGAGATTTTACAATTCATTTTTTGAGTAAGCAGTAAGTTTTAAATTTTATATTTTACCATTACTTTACTTTGTCCCTTATTAGCCGGTTACATCAGCAAAAATGAGAAATTCTCTATTAGTTGAGTGAATTTATTCTCCCCATTTCCGTTTCCATTTTAAACAATGGCATTTTTATTTTTAATACGGCAAATTTATATTAAAAAAAAATCGTGAATCCTCCAGTTTCTTTAGCCTTTATCAAATTTGTTTGAGTCCAGTCATCAAGTCGAAAACCGACAAGAAGTAGAACTCCAGTCAGCATGTAGAAAATTTCAAGAGTAGTAGGAAGCCAACTATCCAGCCATGATGTTCCAGTGTTTTAATCATCTTATCTGGACGTCATAATTGTGAGAGTTCAAATTAAAATTTTAATTTTTGAAAGTATTTATATATATATAAATATGTATATATGCCAATTTTCCCGGCGGAGTAGTCCCTGCGTTTTTTCGAGGTTTTGGACTCGAGTACCGGTCAAACCAGGGATGGATTTTTTAATTTCTACAAAATTCACAATCATTCATCATTATAACTACTAGGCGTTACGTGTTTGATGTGAATAAATATATATATATATATATATACTTATTTTTATGATCACTCATTATTAAAGATATTTAATCCTTTAAATTAAATAGTAAATTTATATAATTTTTATTTTATTTTAAAGAAGCCTTCTCATTCTCACCCAATATCCCTGTGAATAAAACGTATGTACTTAAAAGTAAATTGTTCATTTACTTCTAAAAATGTATAAAATATATTTATTTTTAAAAATTGTTATATTTAAAAAATATATTAAAATATATAGTTATAACTATGTAACTAACTAACCCGGTTAGTCCAGCGGTTAAACTCGTCATCGCGAAATCAGTTGATTTTCGAAGTCGAGAGTTCTAAGGTTCGAGTCCTTGTAAATACAATTATTGCTTTTATATGGATTTAAATGCTAGACTGTGGACATCAGTGCTCTTTGGTGGTTTTCTCCCCTCTATGCAACCCGCCGTCCCAAGGCCGGACCCGCTTTTCCAGCATAACTCGATCCTGGGAGGGGTACCACTGCCTCTAACTACCCGAGTGGCCACAACGGGCCCGGCTATGCTGTTCCCAGCAGCACTACCCGGGCAGCCGGGACTAGGTCTTCTGCATGCTTTGCCTCTAATCAGGGTTCCCCCGAAAGGGGATCCCCACCGGGGCTGTGGTCTTTTCAGTTGTCGTTGCCCCTAACCGTTCGAGTGAGCATGCTGGGCCCAGCCATGCCGTTCACAGCAGCACCACCCGGACGGCCGGGACTAGGTCTTCTCCTTGCCTTGCCTCTAATGGAGTGCTCCCCGAAGGGGTACTCGCACCGGGTCTATGGTCTTTTGCAATCCCCTGCCTTTCCCGATTACTCCACTTCCCCTCCAGACTCTTTTCACCCACCATCCTCATCGTATTGTAGTCCTTCAAAAGCCTTCGTTCCAGAATACCAAAAATCATGACAGTGATCAAGGCCCAATTTCTAGGAATGTAGTATAGCTGGTACGATATTGTCAGGCGTAATCTCGTCAATTAATCCCCAATTTCTAGGAATGTAGCATAGCTGGTACGATATTGTCAGGCGTAATCTCGTCAATTAATCCCCACCGGGGCTGTGGTCTTTTCAGTTGTCGTTGCCCCTAACCATTCTCCACCTATTGTAGTCCTTCAAAAGCCCCACCATCCTCCTCGTATTGTAGTCCTTCAAAAGCCTTCGTTCCAGAATACCAAAAATCAAGGCCCAATTTCTAGGAATGTAGCGTAGCTGGTACGATATTGTCAGGCGTAATCTCGTTAATTACTGCAAGAACCTCCCTTTTATTCTCGGTCCACCTGGCACAATGGAAGATGGTAGTTCCGTTGTGTCACTGCTCTCGTAGTAGAAGCAGCGATCCGATCTCTTCCGCTTCCTCTCCAACAGATTACTAGTAATGCACATACTACATCACACTAACTAGATATTAAAAATTATATTCCTGAATAAATTCAGTGTAGAGATTATCATTTCTTTTTATTTTAATATATTTACAAGACGTTTTATTTTACAACTACGTATCGTTTACAAAACAAAGAAATAAGTAAGTCTATAGATATGTATGAATATTTATTATTAAAAATCATAATTGAATGTTTCTTTTTAAAAATTATACTTGGCCTTATCTTGAAAAAATCGGTTTAAGAGCTTATTAAACGAGTGGATACATAAACCTAATAAATTCTACCAATCGCACTTATTACGTATCAAAACTTATATAACAACTTAAGTAAAAATTTATACTATAATTTATGTATTCCTAGAAGTCGTACGTGACCAACTATTATTTTAAATCAACCATTTTTATGAATGTAATTTTTGGTGAATCTAAGATCATAAGTTATGCTTCTCACCTAAACATAAGATAGAGGTTAGTGATGTTCCTAAAAAATTAAATTTGGATCAAAAATAAGTAACCGAATCAAAGTAAACAAATAAAATGTTTCATTTTTTGGTACCTGTATTTACTATCAATAAACTTAACTTTATATCAATTTTTTAAGAATACATACATATATATATATATATATATATATATATATATATATACTAGTGGACGTGGCAATGCTTTGTTTTTGCCAGAATGTTTACTATAGTTCAAACTTCACCATCTCATTAAACTTAAATCATTAAAAAAAATTATAAAAAAATAACCTAAAACTTCTTTTACTAAATTTAATTTCGTTTTATATATTGACAGATATCGTCTGTATCGGTTGTCATCATTGTCTATATCAATCGTTCTCCATGTCAATATCGACTTTCTGAGACAGTTATTATGTGATTAAATATTATGTTAGTAAATTATTATATTATTAAATATTATAGAACGTATAACATGTAAACACTCCGGGGACAAATAATAATAAATCGTGATATATTTTTAGAGAAATCGATTGAGTAGTTTTTGTATTATTAGGGCACACACAAAACGAATATTGTCTTTAACTATATATATATACTACTTCACTTAAGGGGAAAAAGTTAAAAAATGAAAACCTAAAGGAAAAATTATTATAGGAAAGGTAGGCGAATGCCAGCGTTAGTTTTAATTATTAAGTGTAAAAAAGCAATTAAAAGTCGTATATTTTTGTGAAATTCTTTAATAGCTTTTAAAAGAGGTAATGATTGTGTAAAGGCATAGTTACTTGGAAATACTTAAGAGGATATAAAGGTTAAGTCCCAGCTTAGAAAGATCAAAGAATACAGACTAAACTTGATAATATATTGAAGATAAAGTTCTTGCAGTAACTTACGTCAATCATACTTTGAATTACTGAGTATTGAACTAAGGATAGAGACCCCCCTTTTCGTGAAGTAATTATTGCTAATACTATGGAGTCTTGCAATTAAGTAATAGCTGGCAGTGTATAGTGTATATTCTCTATAATGATTCTAAATTAAATTTCTTAGTTCATAGAAATCGCAAAGGTAGAATATTATTGCTGGTAAAAGTTGCAAGGATCACACACAACAGATAAAAATTGTTAAATAATCATAACACAAATTTTATTATCACCTAAAAATGTCATTCGTACAACATAGTGCAATATAAGATTTACATAAATACAAAGTTTGACAAAATTATGTTCTAAATTCGAGTAACATTTTACAAATAAAATACACTATTTATCACTACATTTACATTAATAATCATAGTTTCCTGCCGCTACAAAATAGGCACGTCTAATAAAATAGGAATCTAAAATATACTTTTTTTTTTGTCTTCAGTCATTTGACTGGTTTGATGCAGCTCTCCAAGATTCCCTATCTAGTGCTAGTCGTTTCATTTCAGTATACCCTCTACATCCTACATCCCTAACAATTTGTTTTACATATTCCAAACCTGGCCTGCCTACACAATTTTTCCCTTCTACCTGTCCTTCCAAAATTAAAGCGACTATTCCAGGATGCCTTAGTATGTGGCCTATAAGTCTGTCTCTTCTTTTAACTATATTTTTCCAAATGCTTCTTTCTTCATCTATTTGCCGCAATACCTCCTCATTTGTCACTTTATCCACCCATCTGATTTTTAACATTCTCCTATAGCACCACATTTCAAAAGCTTCTAACCTTTTCTTCTCAGATACTCCGATCGTCCAAGTTTCACTTCCATATAAAGCGACACTCCAAACATACACTTTCAAAAATCTTTTCCTGACATTTAAATTAATTTTTGATGTAAACAACTTATATTTCTTACTGAAGGCTCGTTTAGCTTGTGCTATTCGGCATTTTATATCGCTCCTGCTTCGTCCATCTTTAGTAATTCTACTTCCCAAATAACAAAATTCTTCTACCTCCATAATCTTTTCTCCTCCTATTTTCACATTCAGTGGTCCATCTTTGTTATTTCTACTACATTTCATTACTACTACATACAAAATATACTACCTGATTGATATTCATCAAATTAGTCAACATACAAGAAGAACAAACAAATGATGTTATCGGTTAAAGTACCGAAGTAGTTCAAAGTACTTCAATATATATATATATATATATAATCTGTAAATGCATACAATGATAAAACGTTTAGGTTTATGGTTGTTTGATGTAGAATTGCACTGCGTTTTGTTTTCATCATTTTGGTGAATTTCTTGCCACTGTTGTTTTTAAATACTACTAGAATTATGTAGAAAAAAAATTCGAGAAGAAAACAAATAATTTTACATCATGTAGTGTGATACAAATAGAGTATAAATTATCTAAAATTACAAGTTGATAATGCTTAGAAACATCACATGTATAACTCCGATACTTTTGAAATATTAAACACGATTGGAAAGGAACTGTCACGTAGAAAAATAAAGCGATTTCCTTGAATACATAAGAAATAAAATTCGTTTTTCTAACCTAAGAAATTTGAACAAAAGTTTAAAGTGCACGTCAAAACATTCAGTAAAGTAGTTTTTGAATTTATTATAAAAATACTTGGAGAGAACTGTAGAGGAAAGAATAATTTTTTTTCCGGATTTAAATAATTGTTTATAAATGTATAGTGTCTAGACACGTACGGACTTTAGTAAAATTTTATATTAGGCAAAATATTTCCTACGAATAAGGAAACTGCTAACAGAAAGTACGAAATTCTAGTTCCACGCAACATGAAATTCTAGGAAATTGAAATTTAACCTGATGATACAAATTAGGTCACAGCCAGCCGATAAGAAATTTTTAAAGATTCAATCTCTCAAAGGACGAAAAAGGGTTAAAATGACCGAATACTGGTGGTACATATTCATCCACATTCTGAGGAGGCGCAAAGAAATAACTGAGACTTTTAATACTAAAATAAAAAAACAAGAATTTTTAACGATAAACGCACGGGGGTTAAAAGATATTCAATCCTTTAAGGGAAACCGCTTCATTCCTACATATCTATTTCTTTAATATTATAATTTGGCATTATTATTATTTAGAGCATCTCTGTTCCATCAATAATAAAATTCTTCACAATTTTTCTAACCTTTAAAGCACCCGCTGTGAAAATGCTTTAAAAACTCCACCTTGAGATTGTGAACTCTCTTGATATCGAACTCATCCTGCATTCGAAAAGTGGAACGTCCACGTAAATCTAAATTGATCTTCAGGTATTATGACGTAAGGTCTCAGCTGCTGTTTTTAGTTTGATTAAAAAAAAATCAACTGTATGCATTATTTAATACTAACAAGTTTTTCCAGAATTACAAGTAGTATCTTTATTGTAAATAAGTTCTTAATCGGTAAACAGAGTTGTTCTAAAACGGATGTGAAAAAAAATTATCGCTATCGCGCTTAGTTCTTTATTATGAATATGTTTTATCCTTTACAGATAAAAAATTACTTTATGGAGTATCAGTTTTACATAATTTGTAATAATACTTTATAATCGACATGTATAATAAAACTAAACCGTGATTTAAATGTATTGTATATGCAATAGAAGCTCAATATAATGCGGATGTTGGGGTGACTTGCTTTACAACCTTACCGCGGTATATCGACATGTGACGATAGAAGTGATAAAAATCGATCCCATGGCGGTGGAGGGGAAAATATTCGTGAAATAATAAATTACAATATTTTACAATAATATAAAATACAGTACTTTTAAAAATTACTCACCAGTTGAGTAACTAAAATGATCAATCCCCTTGTTTATGTAAGTTATCACCTAATAAACATTCGGAATGTCTTCTTCCGCCTTTACGTCATTTTTACCACTATCATCTTTGCATCATTTTCTTTTTCATTATCGTTTTTTTTTGTGGACAGCATTGACTATATCTTTATCAGATGTGCACTTTGAAATTACTCAAATTACTGTTGCTAATATCTATCTACATTATCAATAATCGTCAATCGTAATTTCACAATGTAGAATAAATGCAGACTGGATGTCACTGCTCGTGAATTCCGCAACTAAACAATTACCGCTGGTAATTGATACCACTGTTTTCAAATGATGGATATGTGACAAATTTTCATTTCCTTGCCACAGATCACTTGAGCACTGAGCAGTTCATGGCAGTAATGCGCTTTAAATGCTCTTATAATACCCTAGTTCACTAGCTGGATCAATACGATAGTATTGTTTCGTATTATATATATATATATATATATATATATATATATGGACGAAATGATTCCGGAACCGATTTAAACTTTCTCCATACTTAAAATCTCAATTAAGAAAATCGGTTTGCGCCTCCACGTTGGTTCGTCTGGATAACCAGTTAGAAATGTGGAGATTTCTACTGGTGAACTAAATCGGAATCACCTCTCTGGATCACATCCAGAGTTGTAACTCGGGAATTTATTCCCACCCAAGGCTGACTTGCCTTTGAAAGTCAAATATGGAAGGTCTTTTAAGAAAAAATCCACCGTCTGGTAAATACCAGAGAAGGCTGCACTCGGATCCGGTGGGCAGCTGCTTAAAAGATAACAATGAATCGGAGGGTTTGGAAACACCCAAAAACAACACAACTTCAAAATTGAGGATAAAACACAAGCAAATAAACTACATTGCCACTCACAACATTAATTCTCTAACTCAACCCGGCAAACTAAAAACTCTAACAGACATAATGGACAAACAAAAAATCCTAATCGCAGGACTTCAAGAAATGAGAAACACCGATGGAGAGCCGTTTGAATCTCAGGGTTACAGAATTTACAAAGGAATCCCCGGGAAACGTGTGATGAAGAATTGCCCACAGTTCGGAACAGGATTTGCAATCAATCTTAAAATAATTGACTCAGTCGTAGAATTTAAGTCTTACTCCCCCAGGATTTCAACCTTAACCCTAAAATCAGCCGATAAATTCTACACCATAATAAATGTCCATGCTCCCACCAATGACAAAAACAATCTTAGAAAAGATAGAGAAGAGATGGACAAATTCTGGGAACTTCTTGACCAAACTGCAAACAACATATATAAGACCCACAGCAAGATTTTAATAGGGTTTAATGCCCAACTTGGTAAAGAACGAAGATATCGTGATATTATCGGAAAATGGCCTGCCCAGAAGAAAACTAACAAGAACGGCCAAAGACTTGTCGAATTTTGCAGAAACCATAATATGATCTCAAAATCCACCTATTTTATGAGAAAACCAAACAAATTGAAGACTTAGAAACACCCAGATTGGAAAAAAGGGGAATGGCAACTCGATCATGTTTGCATGGACCGGAATTATCACAAGGAGATTTATAATGTAAAAGTCTTGAGAGGAACAGATACTGGAACGGACCATTACTTAATTAAAGTTAAAATAAAATTCACCCCGCATAAAAAGAAAAAATCCCAACCTAAAAACAACAGAGCTTATGATCCACATAAATTAATAAACAATGCCATCTTTGAAGAAACAACAAAAAAAATCAACTTAACTAATAATTTAAAAGAACTAATATCCCAGCTGAAAGAAATAGCTGAAGAACTAGCCCCTATAAACCCAAGAAAAAAACACCAATGGTGGAATGAAGAATGTGACAAAGCATTCAAAACCGACACCGGGCTTGAATCAACCACCAAACCCAGAAAACAGAAGAATCTAACCATGAATTCACCAAACAAAGGAAAATAACTCAGAAAATTATAAGAGGAACCAAACGACAAGCCCAAAATACTTGATTCAGCAAATAGAAGAAAGTTCCAAGAAAACTAACTCCCGAGACTATTATAAAATTTTTGGTCAGGCTCTTCAAAGATATGAACCATCCACCCTTATGCTGAGAGGAAAAAAGGAAGTATGGCCCACATCAATAAAGAAAATTCTGAAATTTTGGCAGAAACCTTCAATAGACTCCTCAACTGTGACGACTCCCCAGAGCTTTTTGAGATTGACACTGAAACTCCAGTTAAAACTTCACCGGTAAATATCAACCCGCCAACAATTCAAGAAGTTCTCGCAGCCTTAAATGAAATAAAAAACTAAAGCGGAGAAGACCAGCTTTTCGCAGAACTCTGGAAACACTCATCAGTTTATTCAGTCAAAACTTCCCTACATCTATGCCTCGTGAAAATATGGAACGAAGAAAAACTTCCAGAACACTGGACCACAGCCCTCATCCATCCATTACATAAAAAAGGGGATAAAACTAATCCGGAAAACTACAGAGGCATATCTCTCCTGGATTGCACATACAAAATCCTGTCGAGAATCATATACAACCGATGCAAAGACCAACTTGAACTGGAACTTGGGGAATACCAAGGGGGATTTAGGCCATGGAGAGGTTTCCCGGAGCAAATAATATCCCTAAAACTTATGATGGACTTATATAAAAGACGGAAAAAACAACTAATAATCACCTTCGTCGACTTTAAAAGGGCCTATGATTGTATACACCGACCATCCATGCTGAATATTCTGAGAAACCTGGGCCTTCACCCTAAACTCGTAAACATGATAAAATTAACTTTAACCGATACCCAGTCCAGAGTGAAATTCAGAGGTGAACCCTCTCAACCCTTCTACATAAAAACTGGATTGAGGCAAGGAGACGGCCTCTCATCACTCCTTTTTAACTGCGCCCTCGAATTTGTCATGAGAAAATGGTATGAAATAAATCCCAAAAATATAAAAATGGGTACTAAGAAAAACTCCATCACACTAAATCGCCTAGGATTTGCAGATGACCTCGCTCTTTTAGCAAATAATATTCAAGAAGCCAAATCATAAATCATGAGCCTTCAAAACCTAGCACAAAAGATAGGGCTTCAGATATCTTTCGAAAAAACTGAACTAATGGCCATAGATCCTCTGGTAATAGAGCACATTACGGTAAACAATCAGAAAATTAAAATAGTAAAACAATTTAAATATCTAGGGGAAATAATAAATTATAATTTAAATGAAAAAGTGACATGGCAAAACAGGACAAATAAAATGATTAAATCCCAAAAAATAACTTTGTCAACATATAACAAAAAATGCCTTTCTGCTAAAACAAAACTTAAACATTATAAAACTGTAGTACAGCCAGAAGTCACCTACGGAAGCGAGACCCTTTTCAAAATCACTCAGAAAAATCGAATTGAAAAAATTCTAAAAACAGAGAGGAGAATTGTCAGAACGTGTATCAATAAAAAACACCAAAAAGAAGGCCGATGGTGGATTGTGCCAAATGAGGTGGTGTATCGAGAAATAGAGCCTGTTACTGATATTATGCGGAAAAAAAGAATCTCTTTCTTTGGTCATCTCATAAGGACACCGGAAACAAGACCGTCAAGAAATATCATTGAAAAGCGCTGGTTCCAAAAGCTAGAAGTAGGATGGATCAAAGAAATTAGAGAAGATATGAAAGAATTGGGAATTTCCCTGACTGATCTACAGAATAAAACTGGAGAAATTACAAAGCTAAAAGATAAAAGCATTAGATTTAAACAAAAGACAGACAAAGAACAAAATACAACGAAGAGGGTGTCTACGGATGAAGAAAAGAAAGCAAGATCTGAACGGATGAAGAAATACTGGGCAGCTCGGAAGAGTAAAATAACACGCTTTTCTCAGAAAAGATCCAACTAAAATTGACTTAAGTGGTCCCATGTTGGCCGTAAAAGCATAATAATAATATATATATGTATATATATATATATCCATAATATATAATAATAGTATTGATCCGTAATACCACAGTATTATTTTCTGGCAAGAACATAACTCGGACCATTTCGTGATTGTAGCATATTAGAAGGCGGATGAGATGGACATTATTCAAGAATAAGAATAGCTCTCTCTTCCAGTTTAAGTGACCGCATATATTTTTCCTCACTGAAGGTACAACTTCCTCATAGAACCACTTCGCAAAACAAATTTCTGTAGTCATCCATGCAGTCTTCGTATGTCTGTACAAGAGTGGTAGTGATGCCGTGTTAATATGCTTGAAATACCTCGCACAACGACTTTTCCCTTTGTAGATTTATTGAAGTTTATTGCTTCCTGATTATTTAATGCGAAAGGAGAGTCTCTGTCTTTTTTCATTATTATTCCTGATTTATTAACAGTGTTCCTCACATTCACAGTTTTTGTAGAAAGCGGTCGATAATGGAGTGCAGTTTCATCGCAGTTGTACACTCGATTGTCGTTTTAATTATTATCAATCATAACTTTGTTTAATTCTTGAGGAGAACGTTCTACAGTTACATGACGAGCTTTTCCTTAATGCCGGTTTGACATAAATTACCGCCATGAAAATCAGCCGTCAGATACATTAAAATCATCGGTTTCACGCCAAATCTTTATAGAACTTCTCAGCTTGAGGTCTGATTACCGGTCCAGATAGTGGTACTCCTTCGCTTTGTTTTATTAAGAATCACCTATATAGGCACCGATCAAGATTACTACTTTTACCTAGCTTTTTTCTTTGCTGTTCGATCAACTGAATCTACGAAGTTTCGAAGTTTATTTTCCTCTTTCATCCAACCTCTAATTGTTCCTTCTGAGACACCACGCGATGAATTTGCTTTGGTCACCTTGGTTGTTAAAAGTATTGTACAAATACTTTTGAGGTATTAAAAAAAGATTTTTATGTGTTTTTAATAATAGTATATTGCGGTAAATTTAATCTTTAAATATTTAAAATTTAATTTTGATAAACGTGCTACTTAAAATGCCATTTCAATCGGTAAACATTTACGAGTTACATTAATATTTTGTCTTTATAAACGTACTATTTGTTCACATTTCCGAGATTTGTGTTTATAATAAATTACGAGAAAAGTGCATAATAATGTTTATTTATATCGAGGAAAAAAATAAATTAATACTGTGTTTATTTTTAATTACACTTTATTTGAAGTTGTTTGGTAATCGATCGGTTGTCATCAGCATCATCAACACATCATGTTAAAACGAGTTAAAAGCTTTCAAAATTCATAATTATTGCTTTCATTAACATTTTTTTTTTGTTACATGAATTAATTGATTTCATGTAACAACATCACTTATGAATCCGATATTTTTTTAAATTATATCTCTGTGGATAACCGGAGAATAAATTATGTTTAATAGTACCGTCTGTCAAAACTATCTAATTTCAATGCAGTGATAATTTATTAAACAAAAGTTATTAATGATTTTCAACAGGTTTATAATATGCGGAAAATGTTCTGTTGCGTTTTAGATTTATAATGTTTTAATATATTATATTTCACTTCAGTTTCAATAAGCGGTAAGGGGGAGGTCAGAATGAACTATTTAAAACCTCTCGACTCTCCATCGCGTGATTTATATTATTTTCCCTCTAACCACCCGAATTTTAGCTCACATCAGACGTGAATTCTGGTGAAACGATTGATTTTACGGGGTAGGGAAGAGTTGTAGTTGAATTCGCGAAATCCCGCACTCATTCCCTCCTATGCGTCTGAAAGTCGGAAGGAAAGGGTAAAGGAAAGATGATATAATTCTTCATGGACGCTAAATGAGTGGCTCACAACTACAGAGTTTATAAGATGTGAAGAGTTTAAAAATAGCATTGTAACGGGTGAAGTGGACACTACGATAGCTCTGTACTCTCATTCTTCTGTTATCTTTTCACATCACAGATATTCACTCTTTTTCGTTCGCCATAAGGAAGCGTTAGCTATAACAGTGAGTATAAACTGTAAATCTTTTCCTGTACAAAATATTTTGTAATAAACTTAACAATTTGAAGTACGATCATATGTTTCTGATTTATTATTCTAGTCTGAATCCCCCACTTTTTAATAAATATATCGAAAATAACATCATTCATTAAGGTATTCGAATGTATTTTGCATTTCTAAATTATGAAAAAAAGCCTGAACTGATCTTATAATGCATATTACCGGCATAATAATGTAAATATCCTAGTTACAACTGTAGAATTTATAACAGCAATAACAACGGGAAGTGAAACGGTTTTTTTCTGTTAAACCGATCTTCCAACCGCAAAGGTTAATACAGTATACTTAAGTGATCTACTGCCCGACGTCTATTTACATCTTAACCTTTTCTTTAAAAGCAAGTTTATTTTAATTTTGAGTAAAATTAATAAATAATAAATAGATTAAAAAGAAGATAACAAGAAATTTTTTTTGGAAAAAGAAAAGAATTATATTTGTATATTCTTTACTCTTTACCGTATTAGTGAAATGAGATATGCGACATATATTTACCTTAGTTTCTTACATTTTGAACATCTCAGTATATTTCTTAGTGAATATTTTATCATTCCAAGGTACCTTTGTAATACTAATTTTAAAACATCAAACAAATTTATAGATATGGAAAGTAAGTTAGAAGCAGAGCAATAGCTTTACTTTTTATAAATATAACATAACAATTTTAACTTACAAAAACCTTGATAGATTTTTCACTCGCAGTAGTACATTCTGTGAAATAAAATAAAGTGCAATCGTAGTAAACCACTCAGTCTATCGACAGATAATGTAGGGGTTCGTAAGGGGGTCCGGGGTTCGGTTAGTAGATAGTGGTGCGAGGGTGAGATAAATCTTTTGCAGGGTGAGCTACTGGGAGAGAGTGCCAATTTGTAAGGGTTGAAGGGGTTGACAGGAGGGAGCTGTCGTCTGCACTCGTTGCTTCAGTAGAATAGAGCATTCCCTAACCCCGTTGTTACTCCGTACTCTATTCAACCCCCTGAAAAAAAGATAAGAGTGGATGATACAACAGTAACGTATCTGCAGTATACATTTCCTGAAATAAAAACTGAATAAATCAGATATTAATCGCCAAAATCCAGATATCAATTATTAAACCGAAAAATAATTAATCGCTTCGAACTTATTACGTTGAATACTATCGGTAAAAAATGAGATGTGAAAATTATACAACCTCTTATAAACCGAACTTATATCACACGGATAATTTATTTATTTAATTTTGAATGTGTTTGAACTATATTAAATTCAATATTTTATTGAAACTAAATGATTACGGTCGTGCTAATAATAACCGCAGTGATACAGGGATTTTATAAGCTTTGCTACCTACGTGTAAACATATATCAATAATGAATAAATTACAGTCCTTCTACATTAGTAATACGCGTACAAATAGTAGAATGAGTCGCAAAATACGGCTCCGAAGGGTGCACTATGAAAAACCACCTAATTTAAAACAATTTTTTTATTGTAGAATCAATAACTTTTTTATATTTATCTGCCCGGAAGATATAAAACATAATAGCAAATAAATAATTAGTTTTAGAATAAAATATTTAGATTAATCTTGCCTTGAATTTCAATAATTTGATTTTATCCACAAATTTTACACGAGTTACCTACTGGG
The DNA here is from genome assembly GCF_047948215.1 of Lycorma delicatula. Classification (NCBI taxonomy): domain Eukaryota; kingdom Metazoa; phylum Arthropoda; class Insecta; order Hemiptera; family Fulgoridae; genus Lycorma; species Lycorma delicatula. The sequence goes on along the minus strand of NC_134455.1, from coordinate 41,790,438 downwards.
TTTTAAAATAACCACGTAGCATGTAATTTAAACGCTTGTCTAAACAAACTTCTTGAAGTATTTATTGAACTGTTACTTTTCGAAGTCAATTTTTTATTTTAGACGATAAATCCCAAAATTTTCATTGCAGAAAGTTCTATTGGTCTCTTTGTACATTTGTATTCATGACTTTCCAAAGCGGGAAAATATGACACGGACTAAATATAGAAAAAAATAATAATTGAATGAAAATTCAATTTTGGGAGCCTTTATGTAATTTTCTTCATACAAACAAGAAAATATTAACGCATATATTTCATAAAATTAATAATCTCTTAAAAAAAGAATTATCAAGTTTAATTTACCGGTAATTTTTGCGTAAAAAAATATCATTCTGTATCATAATTATAGACTGTTAATGAGATTCTGATTTTATAGAGAAATGAAAAAAATATTGTAAAGAAAAAATGGAAAAGATTTGTGAAGGTTTATATTTGTTTATAATTCTCTAGTAAAAGGTAGAGAGAACATAGATTTTTTTCAGGAACTGTAGAGAGATTTGAAAAGGTTTATGTGCTTTAAACCGGTACGTAACTAGCAAAATATTTTGATAACATTTAGCTAATGCGAGAGGTGGCCTAAGTTAATTGCTTTTCGTCAAAAAACTTAAAATCAGGTTGTGAAACGAATATTAACTTAAATCGACCATATCTGTACAACAAGAAAAAAATGATATTACTATTTTTTTAACAGAAAAAAATGTATAAATACATTAGGTTGGTATAAACCAGCCGGACTCCCGTGGCGCGAGTGGTAGCGTCTTGGCCCTTCACCCGGAGGTCCCGGGTTCGAATCCCGGCCAGGTATGGCATTTTCACACATGCTACAACAAATCATTCATCTCACCCTCTGAAAAAAAAAAGGTTAGTATAAACCAACAAATCTATATAATTCCTGCTTTGAATTTAATTAATTTCTTAATAAATTTCACTTATCGATAATTATAAAAATAAAATCTAAAATAAGAAGTAAGACTAGTACTTTACTTTTGTTATCGTAAAGTGTAAATGATTTTATTTTAAAACTGAAAATTGCTTAATTATGAGAAAGACAAAATATAAAAATATAACGAAAATGCCAGTTTTAAATTTATATTCTTATTAATCGGCCGTAGATCAGAATTGAAGATAACCTCTTACCCTGTTTCCATAAAGTTATAATGGTAAACCACTTTTCTTTGTTTCCCTTTTTTGCATAATCAAAGCTTGCAGAAGAAAGAAATTTACAAAATGTTAAGATTACTTTTCCTTTTATGAAAATAATTTTAATAACCATGTGCATGGTGATAATATTAGAACTGTTCTAAATTTTTAATATCGGTATTAAACATTTTGCAATTAAAATAATTGATGTTATTAATTTAATCAAATATTTCTCTTCAAATTTTTTGTAGGGATTCATTACAAAGTTTTCTTATATCATATTGTATTTTTTTTTAATATTAACAACTGCTAATTATTTTGATTATTTTCTAATATTTTAAGATCGGTGTTAAAATTCTGTAATTGAATGGTTTATCATAATTCGCGTTTTGTTTAAGTAGCCGGAGACGTTAAAAGCCCAGTATTATTATTTTTAATCTTCTATATTAATATGAAAATATCGTTTATTTATCTGATATAAATGAGACTACACTTCTTACATGCTATTTTGAATATTACACTTAAATTAGGTTTTCTGCTTTTTAATTTTATATGTGCTTGTTACGCTTATCTGCCAGTTAAAATTTTTTTCTGGTGTTGCTTCCGGTATGTTTTTATAATATTACCTTGTGTAATTATTTTATTTACTTGCATCAGTTTTTTGGGGCTACTGTTATAGTTAATATAACTTTGGAATAAATGTCAGTTTTTTGTAATAAGATTTTCTGTTTCAATGGTTTTTTTTTGTTTTTATTCCTGTGTTTATTTATTTTTATTTTACGTGGATCGGACTGTTCTGTTAATTATATTTCTTATTTTTTTGATCGTGGATGATTAGAGTTTTAAAATAAATTATAGAATTTTTTGTGATCAGTTATTTGTAAACATAAGATTCTGTTTATTAATTTAAATGCTTCAATCCAAAGTATTAATTTTCCCATTTTATGTACTTTAAAACTGGTACGTAACTACCAAAATCTTTGCTAGTTATTAATACCTAAATTATTAGATTTCGAATATAAAAATTTATTTATTATATATTTTTTTGGTATATATTTATTAAATTCTAAGAAGTTAGCACAGTTCTGATTCCATCGATGAACTATACTTTTTTTGTGAAAGCTCATAATTTTTCTATGGTATTTTCTATGCTCTGGGTTATTGGTAGGGATGATTCATCCCGTGTAATGCATGTTGCATTTATTCTTACCGGTTGCATCGCATTGGAGTATTACTGGTTGCATTTTTTGAGATGGAATATGATGAAACGGTTTTTAAGTTGATAAAGGGTTGTCTGGTTTGTGAATCATCAGAATCCAGTTATGTCTACGGGCAAACGTGTGATGACTGTAGTGGTAAAATCGTCGTCGTAAATCAGTTGATTTGAAAGTCGAGAGTTCTCAGGTTAAAATTCTAATAAAGATAGTTAATTTTTTTCGGATTTAAATAATAAATCGTGGTTACAGGTGTTCTTTAGTAGTTGGGTTTCAATTAACCATACGTCTTAGAAATGGTCAGCCTGAGTTTGGTCAAGATTACACGTTTACCGGTACATTTACATTGTAGTATGAGTTGCTAATGACTTTAATTGTTGATGCGATTATATATAAAAAAATGTATTTATTCATTAATTCATTATACACACGTATTTCTGTGTATACACAACCGGTATATATTTTTTTTTGTCAGATTTTAGTATTACAGAATTTTTATTGTTTAATTGATTCCTTAATTGATTTGTTTAGTTATTTTTTTTTTGTTGTTGTTCTAACGTTCTGTTGATTTATTTTATTTAATACAACTGATGACATCTTTTAATTTTAAAAATTAATTTTAAGATTAATTCCAGTATCTATTGTAACATTATTTATTTTATATTATTTTTATTAAATTAAAATCACCTGGCAAAGGTGATTAACTTTTCATTGTGGTTAAAATTGGTATCAGTTGGGGTATTGAATGTATTTTTCGCAAGCTTACTAGGAATTTGTTAATGTAATGTATGTACTGAAATTAGTGATTTATCATTAAATCGCTAATTAATTATAATCAATTTGATTATTATTTGTATTAAAATCTTAATTATTTATGACTTTTTTTAAATTATTTTTCTGTTGTCAATGTCAAATTGTTTAATCATAAATAAGGTATTTTTTTTAATGGTTTGAGTTTTTCAACTTTATACTTTTTCTACTTTTTCCTACTGAATTTTCGCCTGACTGTAGATTTTATGTCTCATTACCTTTAGTAGGTAAAATATTGATGCTGGATTTTTTAAAAGTCAGCTAGTTTTATTTTAGTCTGTATTTTTCTGCTGTATTTTGTTTATTTTTAATTTGATATTAGATATTGATTGTTTATCATTTTATAATTGTAAATTTTGTTATAAAAAAGTGGTAAGCATTTTTTATGGAAATAAATTCAATGTTTGATATCCGCAGTTTAATATACAATTTATTGAAAATATAATTTTTCTTGGGCTTCCTACATTCATCATAATTTTATTTTATCAAAAATAATAATAAAGTTCTTGTAATAATTGAAATAAACATTTGAAATTTGTATTATTATTACTATTAACTCTGTTCTTGATTTAAAGGTCCACTTATATAGTTGGAATAGCATCTAATTATTTTTATAAACGTTTTTCAGACTAGACTGCCTGTAGAGTAGGCGGCTTCGGTGGCTCAATTTCACTAATCTAAACCTATTTTAAAATGTTTCTTTAATTCTGTATTAATTGTCTTCTGCCCTAAAGTTCCCAGTTTTAAAATATTAAAAAGGTACGACATAACAATTACTAATAAAAATTCAATCCCGGTACCAGTACAACTTTTTTTGTTGCTCCAAGAAGATTTTTGGATTTGGTTAAGCTTTTTGGATATTTGGTTTGGTAAGATGGAACACTTTTCTTATACAAGAAATATGTAATTTCAAATTAAATAAGAAAATCAGAAGCAATACAATATTTCTAAAAAAAAAATCCGTTGCCTTTACTGATATATTAAAAACTCTCTTAATAAAAGATGACAGTGCAGATTAAAGCTGAATCATACTGATCTAATTACATTAAATTTGGATAAAGTACATCTATTTAATGTAACTATGCCATTTGCGCTACTAGAAGGAGGCCAACACTGAAAATGATACTAGATGGCTAGGAGATAATCTCCTAGCCTACAATAAAATACCTGGATGTGGGTAGACACTAGATTCCCCTTCCTGAAGTAATGCTTCTATAAGTAATTCCAGGAATGGCGGGTAGCCAGGGGTGTAGGTTTAGTCGGTAGTGCGCAGGTACGCATACGCATTTAACAACATCTTGCAGAACCTGTTAGCGACCTTGACACTGCCATATGGCGTCTGTGAAGTGGATACCCACCTCTACAAAATAAAAAAAAAAAATAAATAAAAAAATGGAAGAAACAGACTTTTTAGATTTTAAATCCGTGTAGAAGAAGAAGAAGGTGTAAGATATAAATTTTAATTCAAATGAAATTAAAATTCGCTGGCTAAAAATCAAAAGTCTTCAGTTTTTAAAAACAATTTAACCATTGCTTTTTTAAAAATATTATTATAATGATGATTCATATTTTTGTATTAAAAATTGCTAAAGAACGTATGACGGACTAATGATTCAGTTTTTCAGATTTAATCATGGACCTCTAAAAATTAAAGAGGAAAAATGCAGTGACGAAATTGATTTACGCCATTGTGGAATAATTAAAGAGCAGTATCAACTTTTATTGAAGTCTATAGGAGAAAAAGATGTCTTAAACAGAAGTATTGAAATGGGTAGTGATAAAAACCATAAATAAAAGTAAACGCAGCCGTGAGAATTTTTCATATCACGTCCACAACATAAATTATTTACAACATTTTTTTTATTCGATATTTTTTCTCTGATTCTGATAAAGAAATATTATTTTTAATTTAAGGTTAATATTATATTACGTTTTTACTCTAATTAATTTTTTTTTTATCTGAATTTTTACGGGCATCGACTGCTAAGGTAATTAGCCCTCGTCACATTCTTTAAAAGAAATTACTATCACCATCTGGATCGTTATATGTAAGGGTGTAAAGGGCCCTTACATTTTATTTAAAAACACAAACTACACAAAACATTAAGACACAAAAGACAAGTACAACACACAACACTTACGGGGTGAAAGGGCCCCGATATTAAAATTTGAGATAAGGTTCTCAAAAGACCATGAAATTAAAAATTCAACCCATCAATACCACGTCCTTCTTTCTTTTTTCTACGAGTCTCGTTTACAGTTTGTTTGAGCACCCTCGGGGCGACCAGAAACGCCGTTGAGCAGTATATCAGTCGCGCCAGGGTGCCGTGGCAGTTGAATCCTTCTTATAAACAGGCTATAGGCATGCACCGCGCACACCCATAGCCTCGCGCCCTCAATCCACCCTTGAGGGTCCCCCATGCCATCATCGGACACACCCCGACTCACTGCTCTTGAATGCAGGTGAGCCAAAATGGCCTAGGCAAGAGGGCTACCTCCCGTCACTATACGTGCCACGCTTCGAGACTCCCTTATATTTATAAAACTACCGCTTAGAGATTCTTTTGTCACAGCTTTAAACTTTCATTATATAGACTTTTAAGAAGTCCACTGGCGTATAAAAATGCAACAATATTTTCTTCATTTCCATTATCCAGATGAGCACTAATATTATTTCTAAGACGGAACCTCTTTCTGAGGTCCTCATATATGGTAGACTCTTCTATTAGATGCTTGATTGTCAGTGTTTTATTACCAACACCGCACATTGGTCTCACTTCGCCGGTTAACAAATATAAATTTGTTAATCGCGTGTGAACGATTCTAAGTCTGGTCACCGCTACTTGTTCACGGCGAGTCAACTTAAAGTCGCTTTTCCATTTATAAGGAGAAGTTTTTACCGAGTTTAATTTTGTATTTAAACTCCTCCATTCAGCTATCCACTTGTTTTTTACTATGTTTGTTAGACGGTTTTTAACATCTGCCACTCTTACAGGAAATTCATCCAAATTATCGCAGACTGTCCTTTCTGGCAGCTTCGTCTGCGATTTCATTACCTGTAATACCAGCATGCCCCGGAGTCCATACAAATACGCATCGCTGTCCTCGTTGTTTTAGAACGTATAAAATGGACAGGATGTTTGCAATTAGGATATCCTTAATGTTCTTGTTCCGAATTGAGACAAGTGCACTTAAAGAATCGGAACATATTAACACTCTCTCTTCGCAATAGTGTTCAGTGTAGCAAAGAGCTTGGTGAATTGCAGTGAGTTCTGCCGTGTAGACACTGGCAACATCTGGCACTTTCCAAAAGTGGGCTTCTCCATTTACATATATGGAGCATCCAACACCATGTTCGGTTTTAGAACCGTCAGTATAAATTCTGATATGTTCTTCGTAGCTACTGACGGTTGCCAAAAATTCCTGTTGGATGATCACTGCTGGTTTCTTTTTTATTTCTCCTTGAGAGGGATCCAAACTTGTATTTACCGCACGGCAAGAGCCATGGCGGTATTTCTCTAGTAGAAATTGCTTTTGTCTCTGGTATAGCAATTTCGTATTTTCTTCTTAATTCGTGGTACCTAATTCCGGCTGGTCTGGAATAGGTAGTACGATGTTCATATACTGCAGTCATAGGATGATTCGTAATCAATTTATTATTTATATGAGCAGGGAAAGCCCATACATTTGCTGCATATCTTAACAAAAGGATCTCTCTTCTATAATGTAGTGGCATTATTCCGGCTTTAGACATCAGACTAGCCGCCGGACTTGTGCGGAAAGCGCCTGTTGCATATCATATTCCGCTATTATGAACTACGTCTAACTTTTTTACGTGCGACTTTCTAGCGGATGAATATACGATACATCCGTAGTCTAGTTTAGATTGAACCAATGCTTTATACAATCTCAATATGTCTCTTTGTCTGAATTTGAATTGTCGAATTAATTTAATCTTTTATGCGTGAAAAATATAATTTATTGTTATCAAAATTAGTAAATTTTTAAACGATAGAATAATTTTTTGATGATATTTCTTTGTATTTTAGGTTTTTAAGTAAATAATTTTAAATCAGTATAAATAAATTAAAATTAAATAATTTAAGGAAAATATAAATTCAATAATTAAATACATACTCGTTTTATTAAATTAATAAAATGTATTTTATATTTTTCTTGTACAAAATTAACTGTAATTTATATTTTTAGTGTATTTTACTTTTAGTTTTTTTACACAGTAACATTATTCTTCATTATTTTTAATGTAATCTCTTAACCTCTTATATAAAAGATAATGTCCTGACTGATTCACTGAATCATAAACGTACAACCAAAACTATTATAGGTTGAGACTTGAAATTTTCAGGGAACCTTTGTATTTTTAAGTAGGCGTGCACTAAGAAAAGATTTTTCGAAATTTTGATTTTAAGGGGTTCAAATCGATAAAAAACTAAATTTCATGTTAACAGCGTTATCTTTTGGACGTAAAAGCAACATACTAAATATTTTACGAGTCCATTGCAATGTTTCCGATATGTGTGTCCGCTGTAGACTGAAAAAACTGCAACCGATTTACTCGCGGGGAAGAAGGGAGAAAGGGAAAATTTGGAAAACGGAAATAGGGGAAATTCAAAAAAAGGTGTAAGGGAAAAAGGAAAAAAGGGAAGAAGGAGAAAATGGAAAAAAGAAAAAAGAAGAAAACGGGAAAATGAAATGGAAAGAGAAAAGAGAAAAGAGGAAAGAGGAAGGGAGAAAGGTAAATGGGGGAAGAGGAAGGAGATTAAATAAATTTAGTTAAAATTAATAATAAATTATATTAAAATGGAATTAAAAAATTAGAATATGTAAATCAAATAATTGAAAATGTCAGATGCAAAAAAATTGGTTGAGATTAAAAGCGTAGATAAAGCATGGAAATGAAGTAATTAATTACATCTGTCAAATAAATAATATTAATACATCTTGTGCGCGCGAAGAGCGACAGAATGAGTGTGTGAGTGCTCTAGAAGAATGCCGTTAAATTTTACAGCAGTATTTCTCTGTTTAAAATAATGAATATATGTCCGGAAAAGGCTTTGTTTTTAAATTAGGAATAACAAAGAATTTTACCGTGATTTCTGCTTAGCGGCAAAATGAACCTATACCGATATTCATCGAAAACCAACTGGAATCGAAAACCGGGAAGAAGGGAGAAAGGGAAAAATCGGAAAAGAGAAATAGGTAAAAATCGAAAAAGGTAAAAGGGAAGAGGGTAAAAAGGGAAAATGGAAAAAAGTAAAAATGGGGAAAAGGAAATGGAAAGGGAAAAGAGGAAAGTGGCAGGGGGAAAGGAAAAGGGGGAAGATGAGGGGGAAAGGGAAGTAAGGGAAAGAGAAACGGGAGAAAGAAAGAGAAACGGAAGAAGACGGGAAGGGAGAGCGAAGCGAGCCATGACCCTCTGATCGTGACGGGAAGCACAAGTAACCATAGAGCACGGGCGAAGACGCGATGGGGATGCTAGATTTGGGATTGAAATAAATTTTTTATTTATCTTTATTAGACTTTTATATTGAACTATTTTAATTCATTCATAAAATGGTTTGGTCTAACAAATACTGTTCAGTTTTCTTATCTCCCTTTTATTGTTTTCCTTCATTTAAGTTTTGGGCAACAATTCATTGTTTATCGTATATTTCTTCAGTATTTTTCATAAAATATTTTTATTTACCGCTTAATAGGATTTAATGAAAATCTAAATACAGTATAATATTGTTGATTAAATATTTTTTATTTGTAAAAATATAAGTTTGCTATTAAAAAAACATTGCGAGCGATGCTACATCTATATTGTGGGCGAAGTCGCGACGGGGTATGCTAGTATATAAAATATATCAAAATAAAAATCTTTTCTTTAAAATTTAACTATTCGACAGCATGCTGAAACGATTAAATAAATTGTTAGTGTATCTTCATGTCGACTTTTTTTTAAAACCACTTTAAAAAATGAATTGAATTTAAAAATGATTATATTTACTATTTAATAGAAATATTGATTTACTAATTTTTTTTAGAAACAGTGATTTTTAATAGCTTTTTTTTGTATAAATAAAGGCAACTTATTGTAGATGATCCACACTTACAGGAAAATATCAAAACAAACTAACAAAAAAAGACAGCGAAGTTTCAAAAATGAAGTTGTTTTCTTATGAAAACAACTTCATTTAATATTTATTGTGGTATTAAACTTCAAACAGAATTAATTGATTATCAAGAAAACGGGAAACAATAATTTGGAATTTTTTTCCTTTGAATTTTATTCAATTGATTCGTTCACAGCATAATCGACTTTGTAAACTTGTTCCTTATATTATTAATGGAAATTAATTGGTCCTCAATTTGAGTTTTTATTACTTTCTTTTTTACATAACGGTATTTGTTTTTGTAACTATAATTTTTCACTTAAAATAAAATTTATGAATGTTAACAGATCAACATTCAACTGATTCCATTTTTCGAAATTTTTTAATTAAAAAGAAAAAATTAAATGGTTACAATTAATCTACCGTGTTTTAAAAATTTAAGCATAAAATTAAGTAATATACAAATAATAATAATAATAATAATAATGCCCCGGATAAAGCCAACCCCACGACCGTGCAATAACATTTATGCACACGTCCGGGACGGGTAAAGACGTAGTACTTTGGTACCTTCACTTAAGTCGGCCGACGGGGAAATGGTCTTGCTCAGAAGCTTCCTGTGGAGTACGGGATTGGCAGTCCCGAGGTGGCTGCGGTTGTGCTTCTCGGTTTCGCGCTGGAAACAACGAAACAGCGGTGGGAGGCATGGCCAGATCTGTTTGCCGACACTGGGAGGAGTACGGGCGGAGAGTGCCCATCCCTCTTGTCGGTTGTGGAGCCGGGTTGAGGGTGGGTTGCTATGAGCTTGCTCTTGCGCCGTCCAGTGTGTCAGTCGGTTCGACTCTTGGCAGGGGTTGTCTCATGGGTAAGGGTATCGGAGTCCTTATTACTACGTGCGAGTCCTAGGATGTCGGTATCGTGGGTCAGGCAGTACCTGACTCCCCGGCCTGAGTTAAGCTTGCGGGAGGTGGCGGACTGGGGAACCTAGGCAGAGTCTATGATCCGGGACAGGTCCAGTCCAACCGTCTCTCCGCCCGCACGTTGTGACATGTCGACTGGCGAAAATATTGGCTATGGATTTTTCAACTTCCACAACATCCATAGCAGAGGGTCTACGTAAAAATCCTAGTTCTGAAGAGCCTTTGTCTTCGCAGGCGAAGAGAAGGAATAGTATAGAATTCAGTGGTAAAGGTTATAGATCTGAAAAAGAAGAAGGAAACTCGTAAGATTAGACCAAAGGATAATGGTTCAGTACTAAAATATTTAGTCGTAAAGAAGGACGGCGATTTTTCGAATAATAGCTCTTTCATGGTAGCTCGTGGCATCACGTAAGCTGCTGGTGGACCGGTAAAGATTGTAAGGAAGACTGCCGTAGAGGACTCTTTGTTGAAACGGTCAACGATTTACAATCCTTACGGTTGTTAAAGGGGAAAAAAGTTGGACTATTAGACTCTGAACCACACGGAACCTTAAATACGTCCAAGAGTGTAGTTGTGTGCAGGTACTTGTTGAACTGCACAAAAGAGGAGACCGTCGATGAACTCAGTGAACAGGGTGTCGATTGAACACCCGACGCATTGGAGAAGTACAACCCTCCGCGTCACACGTTTTGACATTCAACAAGCCAAAATGCCTAGAAAAGATAAAGGCTGGCTTTCTAAGACTAGAAGTCCGTCCGTTTCTCCCAACACCATTGCGGTTCTTTGGATGTCAGCGGTATGGATATACAGCGAGCGGCACGTTGCACTAGGAAACAGATATGAGTTTGTGGTGAACCACTCCATTCTGACGACTCGTGGAAAGATCCACCTATCTGCGTCAATTGACAGCGGAATCATTCATCGACATCTAGAAATTGTCCAATATATAAAGAAGAAGTAGCAATCCAAGAGATTAAGACCGTTTGAAAGCTGGCCTAAGTAGAAGCGAAGAAAATTGCAAAAATTAGTCGCCGAAGGCAATGTCATATGCACAAGCTGTATTATCTCCTGCAGCTTCCTTCAATGCAAATATGATTGCGGAACTGGCTCCGGCGTTAGCAAGTATGGTTGAAAGTATCGTCATTAACAAATTAAAGATCGTCCAACTAGACAGGGAGAAGAAATTAAACCGAGAGAAGAAAAAACCGGCTCTTAAGAAAAGGAGTTCGTCTCTTTTCAGAAATGAATCTTTGAAGACTGAAGGTCAGTGAATGCAGGCAAGAAAAAGAGCCTAAACAAAAAGTTAAAATTACTAAAATCCACGTGCAAGCAAGCAACAAGGTAGGGGTGAATATCTAAGAAAAAGAAGATTTAGAAGAAATAAAAATAGAGCCTTCAAAATCTCGGAGGCCTCTAGCAGAGAGGGCTAGGACTTTGGTTATCCAACATGTGTTAACGGTGAGGGCATTCAGTTTGGACTGTGAGTACTTCTCACCGCGCGTCGTCTGATGCCGGCAGTAGGAGATCCTCCACGATTTTCACCGAAGGGACTAAATGATCTACTTCAGCGATTTCAGATACTTCAGAATTGACATCAAGACCTTCAGAAAGGTGAAAAAGAGAAACAAAAAGGAATAGCCTAAGGGAAACCCTAGGCGATAGGCATTAAGATGAAGATCGTTTTATATGCCTTGAAAAATTTTTTAAATTTTTTATTAATACGATAATCTTGATGTATATTTCTTGATTTTTTGTTGAGTGTTCTGTTTGATATTTAAATGGCAAGGGCCCTTTACACCCTTGTCATATTGTGTTTAATGGACCTTTCAATGTGTGGTTTAATTTTCATCACAGAGAATTTTTTTTGACAGTTTTGACCAAATTTCGTAAGAATGGCTAGAAGGATTTTAAAATGGTAAGGTCCTTTCCTTTACACTCTTGTTATGTTGTCTTTTCGAGGTTTTTATAACCATTGACATGTCTATCTTTAGATGCTTCTTTTGACAAGACTAGTCCTTGACTATATCACTTGAGCTCTGGTTTGGGGTGGAACACATACTTTTTCATTTTTTTCTTTTTTTTTATGTGAAGGTGGCTAATGGACATGGCAGTCGATGCCCCTAAAACATAAATGATTATAATAATAATATTATTATTATAATAATAATACCAAATAATTAAAATCTCTTTTAATCAGAATTAACCTGATTCAGAGTCTTGGTATTTATAGAATCATTACAAAATACAAAACAAATTGAGTAAAAAAAAGTACTTATTATGAACTAAAGAAAAATAAGAAATAAAAAGTGAAAAACTAGTTTTTAAATTTAGAATTTGTTTTCTAGCTTTATAGAAAAATCACACAGTTCACGAAAGATTTTCCTCTGAATTAGGTTTTTTCTTTATCCAATGGATGTTGAATCGAATTTACTAAATTAAATAGACTTTTAAGGGTGTAAAATCTTAAGAGCATCTACGCTTGTCAGAAGATAAACACCAAAAAAAGTAAACAGCTGAAAAGATTTATTGCATACATATGACTTAAAAATTCTTTTATTCATTTATCATGTACAATCTACAATTAAATAAATGGATTTGGTAAAAAAAACTTTTTTTATAGCATTTTAACAAACACAATATATCAAATTAACAACTTGGTTCTACTGCATAATCGTGTGCCCGTACGCATACATACATGCATACACAAACAAAAAAACGGACACTACACAAAGTCATCCGCAACATTACATCTCTAGTTATAGATTAATTTGCTTAATGATAATAATCTCAGTTTGAATATAAAGTTTTATTTAGGACAAAACGTTTCAGATGTTACTAATTTGAAATGCAATTACTTTATTTTGCGGTAATATTGATGTGTATTTTTCACTGCATACAACTTAATGCCCTTCATAATGACATCCCTACTTCCAGTATCCTGAACTAAATTTTTCTATTGTTTAATCGAAAACAGATACATACGCTTGTAAACCATAAAAATGCTAACAAGATAAAGCAATAATACCCACTTAGATCCGCTGAGAAAACCACCATAGCATGACGAAGCGTTTTACAAGATAGACTGGACAATTCTAAAAGTATCAAATAATATAAATAACGAACAATTAAAATTATCAGCTAAAAACATACAGAACATTTTTTCTTTTTTACAATCGGTAGCCAAAAGGATTATTACTATACGTAAATCTTTTTGCTAAGGGTAACGGTGTCAGAAAATTATCCAGTGACAGCCTCAAATACTTTATTAATAATATGCAAAACGAAGCAATTAGTTAACAAAAACAAAGATCAAAGCTAATAAAGGTAAGAAATAATAAAATCGGCTAAAGGAGATAATAATAATAATAATAAATATAATTACGCGGAAAAAATTCAACTCTACGTCCATGCAATAACATCTATTACACTCACGGCTAGGGCGGGCAACAACATAATACTTCGGTACCTTCACTTATGTCGGCCAACGGGGGCTATGGTTATGCTCAGGAGCTCCCCTGTGGAGTACGGGATTTGCGATTGGCGAAGTTTTTAATTTTTTTTTTTTTTTAAATTCACATTAGTGGAGTTTGACATCCATTCAGTATAGTTTGATTAGCTTCAGTCAGTCGAAGATATATGTCATTGCTCTTCAGTGAGATGAGGTATAGCACCTCACTTATATATGTAGCAAGATTTATTTACCAACACAATTCAGTATACATAATACATACAACCAAGTCACTTAACATTACAAAAGGGATGAAATACAATTATTAAATACATTAAATTTATTATACATATTTACAATAATACAGCTCTATTAGTTGGTCATACTACAACACATAAATGGTGTACACCGACATATGTAGCCCAATAAAACAACATAACAGTTCAATGTAATGGTCATACAAATAATAATAAAACAGCAACATTAATAAACAATGCTTGGTACCTAGACAGCAAATCCTAATTACTTGCCAAGAAGCACAATACAACTTATAAAAAACATAATAATACATTATAAAAAATCAATAACGTCTTCTAAAGAAAACATAAAAACATAACGTCTTCATTACAAACTATAAAGTGTAAGGGCCCTCGTCTCTGATTCATACGTCCGTGCCTACCCATGAAGACTTCCTGACAGTGAGCTTCATCTCGTCAGGATGCTACAACACATCATTTATGTATAATATATACAGTAATAAATTCCAATAAGCATATGACAAAGAGCAATTACACAAAAAATCAGCAACAAAATAAATAGGATCCTTAAAACAATTTTTAATCAAAACGAATTATAATTTAAAAATTTGTTAATATGTTTTCAAAATCGTTACATCAACCGCTGTATAGAAATTATCGGAACTAATGATTTTGAATTTAGAACTCGCTTACTATGAATTTACTGAAAACGATCAAATTCGGTCGCCTGAAGAGGACTAGCCGCATTCGATAATGATTTTCGACGATGTGATCAAAGAAAAACAAGGCAGTATCGGTGAATATTTCGCGAGGTGTCACCGTAACAAAATCGATTGTTTTCATTTAGCGCAAACATATTCTAAAATACAAAAGAAACTGATATGAGACAATTGTAATTTTTTAATTTTATTCCGATAAGAGAAATTAAATTTGTAACGGTTAATAAAACATGTAAGCTTTGACATGTCTTTTGATGATCTTAAATCTTTATGCAACCACGTTTGGTACAATAGCGAGTATGGTTTTCTAGTTATTAATAACGATTTTGATAAAAACAAGGGTCGTTATAGAAACGGTTTTGATAAATTTTTAATTGTCGATTGAACTCTTCATTAATCGTAGCATCGAACGCTGCAACGCTACATCGAAACATATCAAACGCTTAACCGAAAGCGAAGATACTAATCGTTTGAATATAATTGTTTTTATAGAATCATCATGTTTGAAAAGGAAAAACAGTTGATCGAAATCGATAGTTTGAATAAAGCTTTTAGACGTAAATATGTGGCATATTATGGTTTTGGCCGTAGAAGTAGATGCTTTTCTGCTAAACGCTTTAAACCGATAATCGAACCCTTTCAACAAATTAAAGAAAACTCGATAAACCGAAACCAATGCTACGATTGCTGTCATTGACTGATACTGGAATTGATTTGGTTAAAGCAGGTTGCGATTTTAGCGATAGAATATCAGCTCGGTTAGACATCATCAATCTTGTAGTTTGTTGGCGCAAGATAAAGAAGAAGGTGTAGGGCATTCAACAATGTTAGCAGCATCTGAGCAGACTCAAACCATATATGAAGGTGAAGAACCACTTAAATTGACAAAATATACAGATATTGTGGTAGACACTCCTTTTTTTTTTTTTGTCTTCAGTCATTTGACTGGTTTGATGCAGCTCTCCAAGATTCCATATCTAGTGCTAGTCGTTTCATTTCAGTATACCCTCTACATCCTACATCCCTA
Organism: Lycorma delicatula; assembly: GCF_047948215.1. NCBI lineage: Eukaryota > Metazoa > Arthropoda > Insecta > Hemiptera > Fulgoridae > Lycorma > Lycorma delicatula. The sequence goes on along the minus strand of NC_134455.1, from coordinate 41,774,743 downwards.
ACAATTTGTTTTACATACTCCAAACGTGGCCTGCCTACACAATTTTTCCCTTCTACCTGTCCTTCCAATATTAAAGCGACTATTCCAGGATGCTTTAGTATGTGGCCTATAAGTCTGTCTCTTCTTTTAACTATATTTTTCCAAATGCTTCTTTCTTCATCTATTTGCCGCAATACCTCTTCATTTGTCACTTTATCCACCCGTCTGATTTTTAAAATTCTCCTGTAGCACCACATTTCAAAAGCTTCTACCCTTTTCTTCTCAGATACTCCGATTGTCCAAATTTCACTTCCATATAAAGCGACACTCCAAACATACACTTTCAAAAATCTTTTCCTGACATTTAAATTAATTTTTGATGTAGACAACTTATATTTCTTACTGAAGGCTTGTTTAGCTTGTGCTATTCGGCATTTTATATCGCTCCTGCTTCGTCCATCTTTAGTAATTCTACTTCCCAAATAAGAAAATTCTTCTACCTCCATAATCTTTTCTCCTCCTATTTTCACATTCAGTGGTCCATCTTTGTTATTTCTACTACATTTCATTACTTTTGTTTTGTTCTTGTTTATTTTCACGGGATAGTTCTTGCGTAGGACTTCATCTATGCCGTTCATTGTTTCTTCTAAATCCTTTTTATTCTCGGCTAGAATTACTATATCATCAGCAAATCGTAGCATCTTTATCTTTTCACCTTGTACTGTTACTCCGAATCTAAATTGTTCTTTAACATCATTGACTGCTAGTTCCATGTAAAGATTAAAAAGTAACGGAGATAGGGAACATCCTTGTCGGACTCCCTTTCTTATTATGGCTTCTTTCTTATGTTCTTCAATTGCTACTGTTGCTGTTTGGTTCCTGTACATGTTAGCAATTGTTCTTCTATCTCTGTATTTGAACCCTAATTTTTTTAAAATGCTGAACATTTTATTCCAGTCTACGTTATCGAATGCCTTTTCTAGGTCTATAAACGCCAAGTATGTCGGTTTGTTTTTCTTTAATCTTCCTTCTACTATTAATCTGACGCCTAAAATTGCTTCCCTTGTCCCTATACTTTTCCTGAAACCAAATTGGTCTTCTCCTAACACTTCCTCCACTCTCCTCTCAATTCTTCTGTATAGAATTCTAGTTAAGATTTTTGATGCATGACTAGTTAAACTAATTGTTCTGTATTCTTCACATTTATTTGCCCCTGCTTTCTTTGGTATCATTACTATAACACTTTTTTTGAAGTCTGACGGAAATTCCCCTTTTTCATAAATATTACACACCAGTTTGTATAATCTATCAATCGCCTCCTCCCCTGCAGTGCGCAGTAATTCTACAGGTATTCCGTCTATTCCAGGAGCCTTTCTGCCATTTAAATCTTTTAATGCTCTCTTACATTCAGATCTCAGTATTGTTTCTCCCATTTCATCCTCCTCAACTTCCTCTTCTTCCTCTATAAAACCATTTTCTAATTCATTTCCTCCGTATAACTCTTCAATATATTCCACCCATCTATCGACTTTACCTTTCGTATGTAGACACTCCATTTACTTAATTTTCTGACGCAGAAGATACAATTACTAGTGAAGAATATAAAGAAGCTATAAAACCGTATTTGCAAATGTTAAAAATAGGATCAATAGTATCCCCCGATCATATGTATGGCGTAAAGTATGATAAAAACGCAAATAAAAGCACAGGGTAGTTGTAAGATTGGGTAGCAGTATTATTGAATTTGTAGACGATAAAATCTATTTGTGAATTTGAATCTAATCGGCCACACCGGGCATTTTAGAGTTATTAGTTCATAAAAATCCAGATCTAAAAAAAGTTCTGTAGACGTGACGTTAGGCGTAGTATAGCTCTTAACAAGCTGCGGTTAATAGGGAATAACGGTTAATGGAATAATAAATAACGGTTAATAGGAAATTGATTTTCATGTTGATGAATAAGAGTAAATAATACAAACAATATTTCACTGTTAAGAGCAATGACGTATGCTACACTGATGCAGCAGCAGTACCAACAAAAGTGTACTGTATTAACCTGTCTAACAAGAAAATGATTTTACGGGTTATAATACGCTAAATTATGCAGCTCTAATCGAAGGACCTTCTCGTCACTGTAATATTTAATATTCGAATTAACGATAGGTTGTCCTCTTTCAAATTAACGGTAATTGTAATAAAATAATTTATTTAATATTTAAAATAATTTTAATTTATAATAATTTTTTTATTATTTTTAATAATTTATTTTAAAATAAATTATCCCACCTCTTAGGTGCTAATGCTGGAACCAAACACTCAGTATTTCCTCTGCAGTCTGCCAGAAACTTACTACTAGAGCATCTCACCAAATTTATTCCCCGAGTCGCTATACCCATCATCTTAGATAAAAACATACTCGTTTTTTACGTATTAGAATATTCGATTTCACTCGATGAAAAGTGTAGCAAACCACTTTATAACCAAAACTGGGAATTTTTCCTAAAAATGTACATAGGTTCATATTAACAGTTATTTCATGGTTTCAAATAAGCCCTATCATAAGCTACACGCAATCTATTGCAGGCTATTTTAAATTATCTCACCCGCAGCTTGAAAATTCTGATCCTGGAACGGTTATATTTAATTTATATAAACAATATATTTTATTAATAAGGTTTTTAAATATATAACAAATGCTGTGTTTGCATTGTAACAGCGCTTTACGGTTTTATAAATTTCATATCCTCAAATAAAGAGAACTAATACGCTATTAAAAATATCTTTAACCCTTTATCTCTTACAAAGAATATCGGATTAACATTTAAAAAAATATAAAAAGTTTTTTTTTTTCATTGAAAGTGTTTTTTAGACAAAGAACTGGAGATTAATAAAAAAAAACTGGGATACGAAAGAAAAGATCAGTTTATCTCACAAAAAAAAGATTATTTTTCAAGAGGTAACTTTGTATAGTAAGGAAAATTGTATAACAGCCAGATGTCGTTTTTATATAATATTTTGCTTCATTTAATAATACACCCGTGCGTTTCAGTATTTTGCCTATGTAAATTCATTTACGCACGTGTAACCACCCCCTCTTAACAAAAAGTTGGCAAGAAAAAGAGAAAAGAGAGAAAATAAAAAAATTGTGAATGAGATATCTAAAGATAACAAGCAGTAGTGCGTACTCTAGACGATATTTAATATAAAATTTTAGTCATTCATTCATTCAGACATTTCTTGCCGTTATTAAATGAAAAAATTCCTTCGGTTTCTTTGCAATTATAGTTAGGGAATTCCAAAGCAAACTTCTGTTCTGCTGTCTACTGGAAAATATATATATGCATATATTACTTCATCTTTTAGTAAGAAGAGAGTGAGAGAATGAAACAAGAGGTGATGACGAGGAAGAGTGAAAAAATGACGGAGGAGTTTTTTCCTAAGAGAGAGAAAATATGCATTCCAAAAGTTCTCTTGCTCTAGAAAGAAGCCAAGAAATTTTTGCTTCATACCTCTACGAAAGTAGAATAAACAAAAACTAACAATATATCATCCGTCGGGTTTATTTTAAGATCTAAAATAGAAATATAGTTTGAATAATTGTATTAAGTAGATGCAATTATGTTTTAATTCCAGATAAAATTAATTAATGAATGAAATTTACATCGCGGTTAATTACCTTTTTGTCTAATTATAAATGTTATTTTCCTTTCAGTAAAACTTTCTAATTAAAAAAAATCCTAAAATTGGATATATTTTATCAAAATAGTAATTTAATAGTATTTTTATAAGAAATGGGATTGAGGCCAAAGCATTTAAACTGTTTATGAGATGAAAAAAATCAAGAATAAAAATTGAAAGAAAAATTAATTAATAAAATAAATTAAATTAGATTTTGATAGAATTTTTCAGTCGTAAACCGTTTCAGTTAATGGAAATTATTAAAATACAAATAAATATTACATTCAAGAAATTTTTAATAATACGTAATTAAAATAGAATTTTAGCTGCAATTTTATCAGTTAAATGTACATTAACGACTCATATGAGTATATTTACTAGAAAAAAACCGTCACCGGAATATTTCTTAAAAATAATTTAAAAATCCATTTAAAATTAACGATGTAGTCGAGTAAGTTCAATTAAAATTATTCATAATTATGTTTAAATGATTTTCTTGTTCTGCTGACTTACTTGAAAACACATAATTGAAACTAATCATTTAACAGTAACGCTGAAAAGAGTTAACCAATATTAACCAGTCGGCCTCCGTGGCGTGAGTGGTAGCCTCTCGGCCTTTCATCCGGAGGTCACGGGTTTGAATCCCGATCAGGCATGGCACTTTCAGACACGCTGCAAATCATTCATCTCGTCTTCTGAAGCAAAACCTAACGGTGGTGCCGGAGGTTAAAAAAATACCAATATTAAACAATAATTGTTATTAATGTTGCTATTTATATAATTACTATTTTCGTATCTTATTCGAATGTGCTCTCAAAAAAAATTGAAATGTAAAGAATTTAGATGTTGGGTGAATATAAAGGAAATTTCTCAATTGCTGTTTTCTATTCTTTTATTTCTTAATCTATCACGATTACAAAAATTGAACCCGATCGACCAGTACTGTAAAAAGTGAATCATGAGAAAATTTAACTTACTTTTTTTACGACTATTCTACGAAAGCGTTCAAAAATTTCCTTGACGTTCCGTCATCGAATTGAGTTTTCATCTCAAATCTTTTAAGATATAAAAATCAAATTACACAAAAATAAATTTGATTCAGTTTTCTATTAATGATTCATCGCCTTTCACATTTATAAAATGTAATTAAAATCCATTTTTTCCCCGTTTTCATAAGCGATTTTGATTTTTTCTTCTGTGTTTATTATTATTATTATTATTATTATTATTATGCTTTTACGGCCAACATGGGACCACTTAAGTCAATTTTAGTTGGATCTTTTCTGAGAAAAGCGTGTTATTTTACTCTTCCGAGCTGCTCAGTATTTCTTCATCCGTTCAGATCTTGCTTTCTTTTCTTCATCCGTAAACACCCTCTTCGTTGTTTTTTGTTCTTTGTCTGTCTTTTGTTTAAATCTAATGCTTTTAGCTTTGTAATTTTTCCAGTTTTATTCTGTAGGTCAGTCAGGGAAATTCCCAATTCTTTCATATCTTCTCTAATTTCTTTGATCCATCCTACTTCTAGCTTTTGGAACCAGAGCTTTTCAATGATATTTCTTGACGGTCTTGTTTCCGGTGTCCCTATGAGATGACCGAAGAAAGAGATTCTTTTTTTCCGCATAGTATCAGTAACAGGCACTATTTCTCGATACACCACCTCATTTGGCACAATCCACCATCGGCCTTCTTTTTGGTGTTTTTTATTGATACAAGTTCTGACAATTCTCCTCTCTATTTTCAGAATTTTTTCAATTCGGTTTTTCTGAGTGATTTTGAAAAGGGTCTCGCTTCCGTAGGTGACTTCTGGCTGTACTACAGTTTTATAATGTTTAAGTTTTGTTTTAGCAGAAAGGCATTTTTTGTTATATGTTGACCGAGTTAATTTTTGGGATTTAATCATTTTATTTGTCCTGTTTTGCCATGTCACTTTTTCATTTAAATTATAATTTATTATTTCCCCTAGATATTTAAATTGTTTTACTATTTTAATTTTCTGATTGTTTACCGTAATTTGCTCTATTACCAGAGGATCTATGGCCATTAGTTCAGTTTTTTCGAAAGAGATATGAAGCCTTATCTTTTGTGCTAGGTTTTGATGGCTCATGATTTGTGTTTGGCTTCTTGAATATTATTTGCTAAAAGAGCGAGGTCATCTGCAAATCCTAGGCGATTTAGTGCGATGGAGTTTTTCTTAGTACCCATTTTTATATTTTTGGGATTTATTTTATATCATTTTCTCATGACAAATTCGAGGGCGCAGTTAAAAAGGAGTGGTGAGAGGCCGTCTCCTTGCCTCAATCCAGTTTTTATGTAGAAGGGTTGAGAGAGTTCACCTCTGAATTTCACTCTGGACTGGGTATTGGTTAAAGTTAATTTTATCTCTTCTGTGTTTATTAAACAAAGAAAGTAATAAAGTCTCTTCAGTCAAGGCACAGTCACAATGGACAAACAAGCCACCTATGATTTATGGAATATCTATAATGTACCAGTGACAATAACGAAAGGTTTAACGAAATGCTGTAAAGTTTTGAAGAAAATATTTCATGAAAAACTATTTTTTATTTTTTTGTGCATTTTTTTTACAATATTTCATTTATAGTGGATATACCACTTAATAGGTGACATATATATATATATATATATATATATATATATATATATATATTTATACCACCTATGATATATGAATCATTATATTCCAATATCGACGAAAATAAAAATAATAAATTGTGCTTCGCATTTGTCAATATGTACTAAAAAACATTACATAACCATACCGATGGGGAGTTATGAGATTGTAGGTGTATGGGTGAATTATATATAAGCCGAAATGAAAAAACTTGCGGCTAATAGTTTCCATTAAAGTGAATAAGAATACATTACAGAGCGAAATTAAAAGCACAGTTTGGATAAATTTTTCAGATGAAGATTTCAGTATCGGTAGTTCAGTGGATTACGGGTCGAGACTGCTCGAACCGACTTTAACACACGTATCGGATCAACCGATAAATATCGCCCCTGTAAATGTAAGACGTGTAAAATGGAATATCATTACTGGTGATTTGAAAGACGGTAAACCAAACAATATTTTGTATGCGTTTCCATTAATCGCAGATACTGGTAATATGATTGTCGAATATCCATTGAATATTATATTTCTATCGGTAGATGTGAAAGAAATTCTCGATTTAGAGATACATGTGACTGATAAAAATGACAATTTATTAAATTTGTGTGGCGAACAAGTCTGCATGTTGTTGGTAATTCAATCTAAGTAAACTATTGCAATTGAAATTTTATTAATATATAAATAGATACAAGGGTAAGTCCGCAATTTAGTTGTATTTTTGTTTATATTGGTAGTACTGTCGTGTTGTGCAGATGACGCATGCGTGGTTTAATTGTTGTTATATCTATGCAGTTTTGATGTTGCTAGGTTAGTTCCATTATCGCTGCCCTGCCGTTAACCACGGCTGCTCCGCTTTCTGTTTGCACCAAAAAAGAGCAACGTTCAGTGATCCGTTTTTTGTGGTTGGAAGGTGTATCAGGGGCCGAAATTCATCGAAGACTTTCGGTACAGTACGGGAACAATGTGTTGCCGCAATAGAGTGTCTACAAATGGATTAAAAAACTCAAAAATGGTCGCACAAGTGTTACGCACGACGAAGGAGCCGGACGACCGTTTACTGCCACAAATGAGGAAAACATTGAGCGTGCACGTGACATGGTTTTCTTAGACAGACGAGTAACTATCGATGAAGTGGCACATCGTCTGCAAATTAGTCACGGTTCTACCTACGAAATCATCCACAACAGACTTGGGTTTCATAAAGTCTGTGCAAGATGGATCCCAAAACAACTCACAGAATTACATAAACAAACGCGCTTGGACATCTGCCAAAATCATTTGGATCGCTATGGTAACGAACGGGACATCTTCTTAGACAGAATCATCACTGGTAAAAAATCATGGATCCATCATTACGAGCCGGTGAGTAAACGGCAGGGTATGGAATGGAAACATCCAAATTCGCCCTGCAAAAAAAGTTCAAGACCCAACCGTCTGCAGGAAAACTGATGCTTACGGTTTTTTGGGACTCACAAGGCCCGGTACTGGAACATTATGAGGAAAGTGGCTCGACAATAAACAGTGCGCGTTACAGTGACATGCTTACTGCCAAGCTGAAGCCTGCAATTCGAAGCAAATGCCGAGGACTGCTGTCGAAATGTGTTGAGTAGTCGCACGACAATGCCCGTCCACATACTGCTGCCCACACTCCTGAAACATTCCAGAAACTCAACTTTTGAAGTACTGATTCATCCTTTGTATAGTCCTGATCGTGCCTCTTCTGACTACCACTTGTTTGGTCCACTCAAAGAGGCATTAAGGGGCCGTCGATTTATTGACGAAACAGTGAAAGAAGCGGTGCATTCCTGGCTCGCAGCTCAACCGAAATCCTTCTTTTATGAGGGCATCAGAAGCTTGTACAACGATGGACCAAGTGCAGGGGACTATGTTGAAAAATGATGTACATGTAAGTTTCCTATTTGTACCGCAATAGAATTTATAACTACATTGCGGATAATAATTGACAAGAGGCATATTACAATATGCCTCTTGTATTCGATAGTGATAATGATGATGTAATTTTCATTAAAAAAACGTTACAAATTGAGCGAAGAAAGAATTAAAAGTTCAAATTTGTAGGATTTGAAATCGATAGCAGAAAATTAAAGTCTCTCCATGGATAAAAGCAATACAGTATAGAAGTTGAAAATCAATTTTTCTTAGAACAGATTCTATAATGAATTTTATAACTGTTGAAAAATATAAACGCCCAGACGAATCGTTAACGTATAAACAATACCACGAACATTATCCGTTTGTAAATAAATTTGATACGGGTACGGAAATTAGAATTGCTATAAATCAAGCGTATGTATATTCTGTTCCCGGCGATAGTTTTTTTTATCGTTATTGGAAAACTTGCAGAAGAAAACTGGGAAAATCAACATCAGATTTAGTAAAGTTTGCGGGTGCATTTCTATTTAATGAGATTAAGTATCTTATAAACGGACAAGAAGTAGCCAGCACTAGAAATGTGGGTATAACAACGTTTATGAAAAACGCGATTTCAATGATAAACTCTTTATTTTCATCGGTTGAAGCCGGATGGATGAATGGTAAAATAAATTTTATACGGATAATGATGGCAATTCTACTTTGTCTACACCATTATCAATCTTGATTGGTTTACCGAAAATTATAAAAAAATTAATCATAAGCAATAGACAAGAATTAGTGTTGAAATATAGTAATAACGACGTAAACCCGATATGTGCTACAGTTTCAGATCATAAATATAAATTGAAAATAAAAGAAATCGTATGGAACGCATCATATTTAAAAGCAGCGCCTGAATTTCAATCGGAAGTGGTTAAACCGAGAGATAAGAAAAAACAGGGGCGGATGGAATTTAGAAATTGGGACATCACGAATACTCAACAGTTTCTCAAACAAATTCTTTAACGTGGATTATAAACACATCATCGCAATTGGACAAACCGCGTTATGATGTTGTAGGGTTTCAAACCGATAGGAAAGATAAAGCTGTTAAAGACGCATCGAAATTTGATTCTTGTAACGTGAGAAATATTAGAGTGAGGATAAATTCAACCCCGCATCCATATCAAGATTTACGAGGGAATCAGGTGTTGATGTATAATGTATTTTAGAATTTCATAAATCATATTATAAAAATATCGAATTGCAGTATACATTTTCATATTACTTTTTTTTTCTTTTTTTTTTTTGTCTTCAGTCATTTGAATGGTTTGATGCAGCTCTCCAAGATTCCCTATCTAGTGCTAGTCGTTTCATTTCAGTATACCCTCTACATCCTACATCCCCAACAATTTGTTTTACATACTCCAAACGCGGCCTGCCTACACAATTTTTCCCTTCTACCTGTCCTTCCAATATTAAAGCGACTATTCCAGGATGCCTTAGTATGTGGCCTATAAGTCTGTCTCTTCTTTTAACTATATTTTTCCAAATGCTTCTTTCTTCATCTATTTGCCGCAATACCTCTTCATTTGTCACTTTATCCACCCGTCTGATTTTTAACATTCTCCTATAGCACCGCATTTCAAAAGCTTCTAATCTTTTCTTCTCAGATATTCCGATTGTCCAAGTTTCACTTCCATATAAAGCGACACTCCAAACATACACTTTCAAAAATCTTTTCCTGACATTTAAATTCATTTTTGATGCAAACAAATTATATTTCTTACTGAAGGCTCGTTTAGCTTGTGCTATTCGGCATTTTATATCGCTCCTGCTTCGTCCATCTTTAGTAATTCTACTTCCCAAATAACAAAATTCTTCTACCTCCATAATCTTTTCTCCTCCTATTTTCACATTCAGCGGTCCATCTTTGTTATTTCTACTACATTTCATTACTTTTGTTTTGTTCTTGTTTATATTCATGCGATAGTTCTTGCGTAGGACTTCATCTATGCCGTTCATTGTTTCTTCTAAATCCTTTTTACTCTCGGCTAGAATTACTATATCATCAGCAAATCGTAGCATCTTTATCTTTTCACCTTGTACTGTTACTCCGAATCTAAATTGTTCTTTCACATCATTAACTGCTAGTTCCATGTAAAGATTAAAAAGTAACGGAGATAGGGAACATCCTTGTCGGACTCCCTTTCTTATTAGGGCTTCTTTCTTATGTTCTTCAATTGTTATTGTTGCTGTTTGGTTCCTGTACATGTTAGCAATTGTTCTTCTATGTCGGTATTTGAACCCTAATTTTTTTAAAACGCTGAACATTATATTCCAATCTACGTTATCGAAAGCCTTTTCTAGGTCTATAAACGCCAAGTATGTTGGTTTGTTTTTCTTTAATCTTCCTTCTACTATTAATCTGAGGCCTAAAATTGCTTCCCTTGTCCCTATACTTTTCCTGAAACCAAATGGGTCTTCTCCTAACACTTCTTCCACTCTCCTCTCAGTTCTTCTGTATAAAATTCTAGTTAAGATTTTTGATGCATGACTAGTTAAACTAATTGTTCTGTATTCTTCACATTTATCTGCCCCTGCTTTCTTTGGTATCATAACTATAACACTTTTTTTGAAGTCTGACGGAAATTCCCCTTTTTCATAAATATTACACACCAGTTTGTATAATCTATCAATCGCTTCCTCACCTGCACTGCGCAGTAATTCTACAGGTATTCCGTCTATTCCAGGAATAGACGGAATTTAAATTCCTGCCATTTCTGCCATTTAAATCTTTTAATGTTCTCTTAAATTCAGATCTCAGTATTGTTTCTCCCATTTCATCCTCCTCAACTTCCTCTATAACACCATTTTCTAATTCATTTCCTCCGTATAACTCTTCAATATATTCCATCCATCTATCGACTTTACCTTTCGTATTATATATTGGTGTGTTCATATTACAAAAACAATTATCCGTTATACGTGACTGATTTTTCGCGACAAGATGAATCTACCAAAATAAGCGTTGTTGATTTAGGAATTAGTACTGAAACTGAAGAAAATTTCAAACCCAACATAACAGCATATTGCTTACTAATATACGACAACAGAATCGCGTATTCGCCATTAACCGGTAAAGTGGTAAAACAAGATTAGGCGAATAAGTTTTATTTTTTTTTAACACGCATACGCTATTGTCGCTTCTGTATAACAAGAAAATAATTAGCCCTTATTATATACTTGCATTTTTTTACGCGTATAAACTATTGGCACTTTTACACGAAGAGAAATAAGAGAGAAAAAACTAAAAAAATATATAGAAAATTAAAATAGGGGAGATTAAAAATATATATATAGTAGAGCGGTTACATGAAAAAATTAACTGCACGGTCCGCCGTCCGGGTTGTGTTCAAGCTGCCGCTGTGCAGTAGCTCATGCGATCACGTACTGAAGCCTCTCAGCAAGCACATGGTCAAAGGTTTCAGACCGAAGGTTTTTTTGCGCTTCGATCGCCCCACCCTTTCCTCGGCCGTTAACCGATTCATCCTGTCACAGAGAGCGTTCTATAATTTTTGTAAATAAACAGGGGTGAATCGGATGATTCGAGCAACGCAATTAGCTGTCAGAACACTTTTTCTTAGTGTCACGAGACCGAGTAACTAATGGTAGCACGTCGTGTCGTGTATGTGCTCCACCTCATCTAACGTAATGAAGTGATGAGATTAATAAACATAACTTATTGTTGTTAGCTTTCGATGCATATAATAAGCATATAAATAAACAACGGGTTTTTCATTACTGTTGATTATAATGGATTAAAGGTCACATTTGTATAATATTAAAAGTTAATTATAGATAAAGACGCTTTTTTAATGTATCAAAGTCCATATTTGTAATAAAAGTAATTGAAATTATTTTAATCGGCATCTGTATACAATGCGGGGAATCCCCGACTAATAATTACGTCAACAGTCTATAATGTGTTATAATAAAATGCATTTAATAACAACCTACGATTTATGACGTAGATCGTGCAAAATAAATCTTTCATCAATGAATTTACTGCATTTTGTTGCTTTATATGAAATATTTAGCTCACTTGAATTTAAGTCAACAAAACTGTTACGTTAAAGAATCATTAACAACTGACGTCATCAACTGACTATAGTATGTTATAGTAAAATACATTAAATATAATAAACTACGACTATTGATGCAGGACTTGAGGGTATATTTACGATGAAGAATATGCGTTTAAAGAGAAATTTACATAGTAAAAGAGTGAATTTTGCTGAAAAATACATGGAGAAAGAGCGGTTGAGATGGATGAAAAAAAATATGCATTAAATAACAAACTACGATTTTTTTATTTAGAATATGAGAGTTTGTTTCTGATGATGAATATGCGTTTGTTGTTAAATTTACATAGTAAAATAGTGGATTTAGCTGAAAAATATATTGCGAAAGAGAGGGGGGTTAAAAATATGTCTCCTTTGGTCGTTCCAGCAAATGACTTTTTTTTATACATTAAATAACAAACCCCGATTTTTGATGCAGAATATGAGATTTCTATACTACTTCTGACATTATTTTGATGTAAATAAAGGTTTTAGGAAACTTAATGCGAGAGAAAATAATTCTTAAGTATCACGAATTTTAGATTACTGGCGATAATTACAAACAATAAAAGTAAAATGAATTGAGTTAGGAAGTGGCTGGAGGAGACTGATAATAAATAGAGGAGTGAAAAATTAAAAGGCTTAAGCGCAGCGAAAGACTACAACGTTAAGGATAAAAAAGGTAATATAATTCGTTTCAGTAATAGTTATTTTCTTGTTTACATGTTCCTTTTAATCTTTCCTAGTTCTGGTTTTGATATCAACTCTTACCTTTTCCTCTTATATAGCTCTACCTTATTATTTATTTATTTTCCAGCCAATCAAGATAAATATTTTTAATATTAAACGATTCTATGTATCTTGTTTTGCGTCATTAGGTTTAATTCATTTTTAATTGACAGTCACTTAAAAATAGTATAAGAAAGGGTTTTGACTCTACCGCCATCAACTTAAAAATGTTTGTAATAATCTAAATTCTTTAGAAATATTTACAATTTTTATGGTTATTTTCCAAATTTAAATTTACTAGCGGACCCGACAGACGTCGTCCTGTACACACGTCTTTAATTTGAAAATTTTAAACTATTTTGAATAAGCTGTAACAATCTGGACCGTTTTGATGAAAATTATTATTAAAAAGTTATTACAATATCTAACGCCATTACATGGACATTTATCACAATTCGACCGATCGATAGCGTGTGAGTATGTGTATACTGTATGAGTGAAGTGAAATGTAGAAGCTGTGTTAAATAAAAACTTAAACTTGTTTTAATTAAAGGTGAAAAGTTTACTCTCAAACTATTTTATAACATATATTTTTTAATTTACAAAAACTTTAATTCATTGTAATGCCATCGGATGTGGAAAACCAATATTTTTGGTTAATGCTTGAGGAGTATAAACGAACAAATTCGATGGTTTTCCAACTCTGGAACACGCAACATATAATTGGCCGTGAGAAAAACCCGGATTTTCTAAATCTAAGCCACAAATTGTCATTGTTTGGCCTCGTGACTTATTTATAGTCATAGCAAATGCCAAGCGGATTGGAAATTGCAAACGTTTGAATGGTATAGGTGAATCTGAAGGAATCATTGGGATCCGTGGTAGAAGTACAACTTCACCTTGGAATTTTCCACTCAAAATAGTGGCTTAAAGAATGTTGCCCGTGATTTTTTTTAGAACTAATCGCGTACCATTACACAATTTCGGGGCATTTAAATTTCGAAACAAAATTATAGGTGAGCCAATCTTCAATCGCAAATTATGTGGTGGCATTCCAGGTAAATCTAGTGAATTTAAAAATTCTACAGGATAGTTGACGACTTCGTCAGGGTCAACAACAGTGTCAATTGATTTGAATGTAATTTCATTACCAGGAAATGACTGTTGTATTTTAAAATTGATGGAGTCAACATCTAAATTTTTACCGGCTAAAATAACTCGCTCTCGTAGCCATCCATGATTAGTATAATTATGTCTCAAATCTGGAAAGATACTTTTTATTAACTCATCTTTGGTAGCCACCGTGTTGCAAAAATTCTCTGGAAGTCGAATATATTGTGTATCTTCATACAATTGAATTTTTACCATCGCCAAAATGTCTAACAATTGTTCAGAGAATCCTGACGCTAATGGATCGTTTTGAAGTTGAACGCGCATATTAATAGTAAGGCATAATTTACTGACACTTCGCCGTAGATAAGATTCTTTCAAACATGATGCGTTTATTTCGTCCGCATATGTCGCACGTGGAATGACCGGTAATGTTTGTCTGAAATCACCAGACAGCAGCAGTAGAGCACCACCGAAAAGCCTAGTATTATTTTTGATATCTTTCAGGGACCTGTCGAGAGATTCAAGCGAATGCTTGTGGGCCAAATTTATCGTACCAAATTTTAGATAAAAAACGTGTAATTTTATTTTTTTCCTCTTTTTTATTTAATATTTCCAAAAAGGAATAATTTTTAATAAAAACAATTGAAAAAATTCGTAATGAAATCAATTAGCTACACAAATAAATTTGTAGGTTAGGGTGGTTGTTAATCAACGCACGTGTAAATTTGAAAAAAAATTATATGAAATATACTCACTTTGATTCTGCACTAAATTCGCAAAATGTATAGTTTTTTATGCACACTTCAAAACTCTTCAAACACTAATTACATTTTGATGTAATATTTTAATTAGCACACGATTTTTTGTAACACAAAATTACGAAATATTTTTTTCAATTTGATCGCAGCACCAACTGTCGGGTAAACTAAAATTAAAATAGAATATTATTGAATATTCGATACTGCGATGGTTAATTATTAAGACACGTTTAATATTTAACGTGTCAAAAGTACAAACTGGATAATGTCTGACACAACACCAATAACTCAAGGTAAAAACACAAAAATACATTAAAAAAAAAAAAAACGTGTCTGAGAGAACTTTTCAGGAGCCGAAAAAAAAACCACGCCCAGCCACGTGTCTTCGGTTGCTAAGGCACGTTTAATAACAGTTTCAGCTGTTCATTTATTTGTTTACATTTTTTATTTACTTTTGTAACTTTGTGTTTTTTATGTATTTGTGTTTAGCGCAGTCTGCTGGATCCAATGTAAAACATTCCAAAATCAACAACTACTTATAAATAAGAAATTAATTAAAAAAAACATTTTCCAGTGGACCAAATTGTGAATCTAAACCATTCTCGAATTCCCTTGAACACACACAACAAATTTCATCAAAATCGGTCTAGCCGTTTAGGAGGAGTTCACTTTCATACACACGCACACAAGAAATATATATATATAAAGATTTTTATGTCAAGTAGTTTTTAGTTTGATTACAATTTAAATATTTTTATTATTATTATTATTATTATCTTTATAATTTATCGTTTCATAAAATAATTTTTAACATTTTTATTTCTGAGTATATTTCTAACTATTTAAGCCTTTCTGTTTTTTATACATAATTTAACTGTTATATGATAATTAAAAATTATGATATATTTTTTAATTTTGTAATCCGTTGAACGTTTTTATTCATCCATTATTTAGCCAAATTTAATAAATTTGATTTCTATTTCCCCAAAATTTTATCTATGTTTTAAATGTATTCATCACTGTAACTAAATAACATGTATTTTGTTTTTCTATAATTTTAAAATTTTTACTTTTATTAATTTTCATCAAGCTAAAAGTTTGGTTTTATTTAATTTTGGTTTTATTCGCATGAAAAGCAGTATTCAATGCTTTATATTACCTGAATATAATTTTATTACTTTACGATCTCTCTTAGTCTCTATAAAAGTATATCTCTTTACTAAAGAATTGCAAAAAAAATTTTATTCTAAAATACGATTTGTTTAATGTAAATTGTTGATTTCGATTACAACGTTATGCATCCAGAAGGAAAACGGAGATATAAGTAATTTTTATCAAGAAAATTATCTCTGCAAATATATTTTCTGACTTAATAGTCAGTAAATTAAACGCAATTAAAATAGTAACATCGTTTGTAATAACAAGATTATAATGTAGTTGTGGGTAGAAATTACAAATTAGTAGCTCCGATTTTGTGATGCTGAGAGAGTAGAAATCTAGTTAACAATGAAATTGTTATTAACTGCTTTCTATACATACAGAATAAGTTAGCTTCATAAATTAATTGTGGTTAATGTATTTTAGCGATAGTACTATTCCATTTTAACGACCAATAAGAGACTTATTACACTTAATATATTTTCTGTTGTTAATCAATTAGTAGATGCGTGTCGATGATGATATACAAACTTCGTAAAATAAGCTTTTATCTCTTTTCCTGCTATACATTACACGATTAAAATTACGTTTAAATAACATACCAGTTGTTCAATAATTTCTTTATTAGTTCTATTATTCTCAAAAGGAGTGGATAATTATGTAAAGTGGCAAAAATTATCTTGTGCGACGATTAACTACGTTATAATAGAAATTAATAATTTCAAAATAAATTGGAAAGTTTTGCTCATAATATATCAATAAAAATTTAATCGATGAACTTTTGAATTCTACTGCGAGTTTTTAAAAAGATTATCATTTATCAAGCAGCATTAGAATTAAATTATGGGAATAAAAACTACCGTATTTATTCGAGTATTCCCCGCCGCCGAATAAACCCCGCACCACGACTTTCCGGACCGAAAATCTAAAAAAAAAATCGAGTATATACCATTATTTTAAAGAGCAACATATATGATGAAAAAATACGTAAATACGAAAATATTCGGAAAGTAAAGCATTTAATTCGTTCATTTAAATTACAATAATAATTAATTACCGTAAGAACTAGATTAGTTCAGAATCAGTATAAAACGAAAAGAAAGTATCATGTTGAAAAGAATCATTTCAATACACTTTTTAATATGGGATTTTATTTTCAATTAATCATTGTCACTGTCAATGTCTGTAGAAGAGTTACCGGTAGTCTCCACGTCGCTCTGCCAAAGGTTCACTACCATTAAGTTCATTAGATATACCGCATTTTTTAAACTTTTCCTTCCCAATCATCTTTTATCCAAACACAAATCCGGTTAAAATCTGGGCGTTTGATTCTTCCTGTGGGCGTGAGAAAGAAATTTTCATTAGCGATCCATTTACTGTACAGTTGTTTTAATGCAGATTTGAACTGTTTATTAATGCAGAGATCTAGTGGTTGCAATAGAGATGTCAATCCGCTTGCAATTATTACTTGGTCCGTCATACCCTTTTTTAAAATGGCTTTCACTTTATCAGTCGTATGCCCCCGATAACTATAAATTACTAGCATACCGGTACTTTTTTTTATTAAGTAAATCTCCTGATCGCTTTTGCCATACACACCTGATCCGATCTAAAATTAAGGTTTCGTCCATCCAACCTGATTCCTGTGCTCTGATAATAACTCCATTTACCTGTACGGTAGCAAGAGTTTTTTTTTTTTAAAACAATGTACGGAGGTAATTTTGATCCATCAGAAGTAATGCAAAGCATAACACTACACCTTTATTTTTCATTACCACCAGTGCGAATCGTAACACTTTTTCACCTTTTTTGTTTACGGTTGTGTCAATGGCATTTCAAAATATACGGGGATTTTATCAGTGTTTCCTATTTGAGAAGGCAAAGAGCCTTTATCTTTTCTAAGATTTATTATGTATTTGTGAAAATGTAATATTTTTTCTTCATAAGCGTCTGGAAGTCGTTGAGAAATGGTCGTCTTTCGTCTTACTGACAAATAATTTCGTGCAAAACATCGTGTTATCCACCCACGGCTTGCTTTAAAATCAACTTTATTCAATGACTTAGCGATTTCACAAGCAAATGATTGACACATTTCTGTCGTGACAGCACAACCGCATTTCCTTTTTTCCATAACAAAGTCATACAATTTTTTTCTATGTCTGTGTATTTTGGTTTTAAGCCACGGAAAGCCCTTTTATTACCAGTGCCTTTCACCAGAAATTGTTTCTTCTTACGCCAGTCTACGAATGCATCTTTCATCTACTTCAAATTTTCTTCCTGCCGCCCGATTTCCAATTATTTCAGTCTCTTCTATAACGTGCAGTTTTTCATTTACTGTAAAAGATCGTAGACGCTGTCCTTTTGTACTCATTTTAATACCGTAATTAAAATAAATTACCGTATTAAGTTTTACAAGATAAACTAAACAGATAAAATCTACATAACCGTCCACATATACAAACAGTACAATGATTATGGCGAATAGACAAGACGACGATGGATAACTGATATTGTAACTGTAGTGTCATTAGAACCGAATGCAGCCTATACAGAATGAATCAGTTTTATAAAAATACCGTAACTTCGTTCCTATAATATGAACAGGATGGTAATAATTAAGGGTGTATTTTGTATAAGCGGCATCCGGTAAAAGTAAGCCTTTTGATAAAAGTAAGCCTAATGTAACTATATTTATGTGATTGAATTTAGGTACTTCTAAGAAAACGTTTACTTTACATAAATTATTCTGGCTAAAGGCTATGTTTCAAGAAAACCACGCACCCTTATTTTTTCTTTCCAATTCCATGAAAAAAAGTGCGAGGGGTAATCAAATAAATACGGTATTTTAGCAGTTTAATTTAAGAAAAAAAATTAATTAATTTTTATCCAGCGTCCAGGCGCTACGAGCAGTATTACATCTATTCACTGTCGAAGAGACAGAACACACAGTTATGACTAGCGGTGAAATGAGGAGGTTTGGCATGGATGAGCTGCATTGGGCGGTCGGGTGGATTAACACCATGAAGAGCCTATGGCCTGATGGAGTGATGGGGCTGCTTTTGAAGGATTTGGCTTGAGCGCATTCGTGGCTTGTCCTGGATGCGTTTAATAAGGCGCTGGGTGCTGGCTGCTCCCCGAGGTTCTGGAAGAACGGAAGGTTGCTGCTTCTCCCAAAGCCGACATCTGCGGTGAACGCCATAGCCTACAGGCCGATATGTCTACTGACCTCACTGTGGAAACTTTATAAGCGCTTTTTGGCAAAAAGATCGGGGGAGAGTTGGAGGTCTCTGGGGGATTTTATCCGCCCCAGTATGGTTTCCTTCGAGGGAAGTCGACGGTGGATGCCCTCCAGAAGGTGACTGCATAGATCTAGTGTGTTGCGAGCACCTGGAGAACAAGGCGAATTCCCCTGCTTGTCCTGCAAGATGTTCGCAACGCGTTCAATAGTGTGCCCTAAGCTACGGTGATGGAAGAACTTCGAAGAAGGAATATTAGTGGATGCTAGACGGCGGCCATTAATGATTTTCTTCATGATCGGCATATCCTGATAGCTATAGAGGATGGGGACGTCAGTTTTCAAATGTATAGGGGTGTGCCCCAAAGGTCAGTGTTGGGGCCTCTTTTGTGGAACTTGTTTTTCAATGGGGTTCTGGGGTTGGGGTTTCGAGGGGGCACATCCGTGGTATCGCTCGCTGTTGACCTAGCGTTGATGGTGAGTGGGTGCTTTGAGGACAAGGCAACGGACCTGGCGACCTCGGCTGTGTGCCGGGTGAGTGGTTGGCTTCGGGAACGGGAGTTGTAGTTGGTGCCTAGCAAGACTCAAATAGTGGCTGTACTGAGCCGTCGCCACATCCGGGAGATCAGTGTTATGGTGGATGGGTTCAGGGCGACTATTTCGCCATACGTGAAATGCTTGTGGGTATGACAGGCGCAATCTGGTCTTTAAAATAAACATCTTGCAGAGGTCACAGCCAAGGCTGAATGGGCCATAGTCATTCTGGATCAGGTGGGGACCGCGAGCGGCTAAAAGAAAGCTGTTGATGTCGACCGCGACTTCGGTGCTACTTTACGCGATTCCTGCCTCGTTTGAAGCTCTGGATAAAAAAAAAGATTGAGGGTCGGTTGGGCTTCCTTCAGCGACGGGCGTCGCTGCGGATCGTGGCTGCTTACAAGACCATGTCGTGGGAGGCGGTGGGGGTTCTGGCAGGTATCCCAGCCATTCATCTCCGAGCTACACAGCTTAAGCGAGTATATTAGGAGATGCAGAAATCGAACGCTTCATCCTTTCTTATACAGGAATAGCAGGAGAGATGGGATGCCGTAAACAAACACGTGCTTGGACCCGAAGATTAATTTACAGAGTAGAACCGTGGCTGGGGATGAAGCATGGAGACGTGGATTATTATGTCTCCCAGCTCCTTTACGATTACGGGGTATATGGGTCCTACCTTCACAAGTATCGGAGAAGGGAATTTCCAAACTGTATTTATTGTGGGCTATTGGATACCTCGCAATATACTTTTTATGACTGCCGCAGTGGGAAGAGCTGAAGGAACAATCCGGCCTGGGGTGAATCACGCCCGAGCGTACGGTTGCCCTTCATGTTGCAAGGGGTGGATGAATGGAGGGCAGTTGCGGGATTTAGCCGCTGAGATCTTGAAAAAGAATAAGGCTGACTATCGCGAGTGAGGGGCTGACTGACTGGGCTGCACGGTGGTGAGGGGGTAAGGAGCAGCCCTCTGTGGGCAGTTCGTCCATCTTGCAAGGATGGGAGGTGGCGATGAGACACGGGGACTCCTGAACTCCAACGTAGAAAATGACCGAGTCCCGGCACGGATATTCTCTTTGGAGGTTTCCTTGTTAGAGGCGTTGGTATCACAACCGAGTCCCGACTTGCTCGTCCCCCACGAGCCATGTCCCACAAGTCGGGTCCCACATAATATATTAAAATCATAACAACTGGTCGTCGTCATTATATAAAAGTAATTACGTCCGTTACGTAAAAGTGTCTCAGTTGTTATGAATAATAATAGTTGGAGGGAGAAAATCAGGTTAGTTAACTTGATGATTATTAATTGTTTGTTCAATTAGAATATCATCTTAAAATTTGGTTTGTTCGTCGATTAATTTATTGTTATAATAATATACGTATATGAAATTTTTTGAGAACGCTGGTTTTATAAAAATCGTTGGAAAATGTAATATTTTAATAAAATTGTTGTGAGGGTTGTAATTATGTTTATTTTAGCATAATTGGATTTATCTAAATAACCTTTCTTTTTTACTATTAATATATTCTTTAGCCCTGATAGAAAAAGTTGGTTGGTCATAACAATATATTCTAGATGGCAGTCTTCACATCTTTAACTATTGACTCCTTGTCTATCTATTTATGTATTTGGAGTTTATTATTTTAATAGGATCGTTATCGTTTATAAAATTCATTATTTTATTGTTAGTGGTGTATGTAGTTTTTAGATTATAAGATTTATTTATTTTATCCAAGTATCTATAAAATGGGTTGAATTCTATTTTTACGTAAGATTTTTTTTTGAATCATTATGTAATAATTTTACGTTATCTTTTAAAATATTTTATTTTTGATTTTAAAGTATAATTTATTAATCAGTTTTTCATGCACCAATTTAATATTGCTATGTTCTTTATAATATTTAATTCAGTGTTTAGTTTTAAATTGTTATATTTCTCAATAAATAAAAGGAAAAAAAATTAACTTAAAATTTTACTTTGTAAATTCAATTTACTTTTTTATAATTTGCATTAATTTGAGGTAAATAATTTATTATATAACATCTTCAATTTCAAAAATAAGTTCGTGATTTCATATTCGTGCCGATGTAAATATCTAAATCTTAATTTCAACTGCGGTTGTATAGATTTCTTTACGTTTGTTATCGTTAGCTCTTCTGGATGAGCAGAAAAAATTGTTTTCAGTTAAATCAAGAAGTTCTTTTTTTTAGATTCAGGTAGATTTTTTAACAAGATAATAATTTTTCGTTAATTACAATAAGAAATTTCTCAGCAGATTGTATTGAAAAAATAATGCAGTTATAAAAAAGTAAGAAGTAAATACCTTAATAGTATTTTATTGTTATTTTTAAACATATATTTTCAGATTTTACGTACCGTTTGGATTTCGTTAACTTAATTTTCATTTGGGAAGACAGTTCGTTTGTGGGGGTCCCATATTAAAATTTTTCCTAATTAGGTAAGTAGACTTCTTTTAAACAAAAAATTGAGATACGTACTCAGTAAAACGTAAACGAACGCCATTATCCCTGATAACTCGTTATAGCTAAAACTCAAAATTGTCGAAATTAAAAAAAAAAATAAATAAGTATAAAAAGGAAAACCATTATCTTTTAGTTTTTAGTGCCGGGTTTGAAATCAGTTCTACTATTACCATAACTTATATAAACTATCATCAAAAGCAATTTTTAATTCTCGAGACCAAAGCAATTTAATGAAAATTATTGTCTCATTCAATAAGTTTGCAAGACCAGTTCCGTGCTGATCTACTGGTTAACTTGTCGCAAATCACTAGTTTAACAGCTGGTTTTTGAAATCGAAGTTTATGAGGTTCAAAACCTAGTAAACGTTAGTTGATTTTATACGAATTTGAGAACTAGAGAGTGGATACCGGTGTACCTTTGTGACTGGGGTTCAATTAACTACACGACTCGGGAATGGACGGCCTGAGTCTATACAAGACTCAGGCCGTCCATTCTTGACTTACATGTTATAATATCATCCTCATCTCATCGGGCCGTTGGGGTTGCTTATTGAACATTAATTGAGGTTGGAACGTACACATTAGGGGAAAAAATGTATAAGGGTGATTGAAAAAGAGCTTCACAACTTTAAAAGCATATAAACATTTACTTACATAACTTGTAGATTCCGTTAAGTTCTCATTTCATAGAAAAGCACACGTTTGTCACCCTATGTTTACTTAGGTTCAATACGGCTTTCATTTGTAATGAGCTATACATTCCACCTGAAGTCGATTTCATTCCAGACTGTAGCCAGCAAGTCGGGCGTTATCTCTGCAGCTGAGGAGTTAATTCGAAGTCTTACCTCAGCAAGATCAGAAGGCAAAGGTGTACGTAGACCCGATCTTTAATGAAACACCACAAGAAAAATTCTTACGGGGTCAAATCTAGGAAACGAGATGGCCATGCGATTGGACCTTTACGACCGATGCACCAACCTGGGAATCGAGAATCGAGAAAATCTCGGACTTCTAAGCGGTAGTGAGGTGATGCCCCGTCATGGTGATAATAATGGCATCGTCTAACTAAACATTTTGAAGCATGTCCAGATAAAATATACCATTTACAGTTGCCTCCTGGATGAAGAACGGGCCCTATAGTCTTTGTTTGCTTAGGGCACAAAAATATTGATCTTAGGGCTATCACGAATGTGCTGCAAAGTTTTTATTTTTATTTGCTTAATTATTTGGCAGTTACGGGTGTTCATAATTATTGCCACCGATGAGAAACTTTGATTCATCCTTAAAAGTTACATTGTCTAGAAATGTATCGGTCTGTAATTCTATCCATCATTTCCACACTAAACTGCAGCCGAGAAACTTTGTCGTTATCTGTAATGTATTGAATCACGATTAGTTTGTACGACTTCAAGCGCAATCATTTACGTAATAGGCTCCAAATAGTCGTTTGTGAATTGTCGGTCTCACGTGACGCAGGTCGAGTTGTTTTGTTTCGACTACGTACAAAATCTTTTTCTGAGTCGATCCATTTTAGCTACTGGGACACATGGCTTCCTATGTTTAACAGAACAACCTATCTCAACGAAGGTTTGGTGCCAATAGTAAATTGTAAGCCTACTAGAAGGCTCTCACAATACTCTTTACGCAAATTACGTAACTGCAGTTGCTGAGTGCAAATCGTGAAACCAAAACACACAGCGTTTTAAATGTATCCATTTTTAACAACACAGTACTAGTGGCCGAATTCGGTACTAATAAACTAGGTTAGTCAAAACTTGATGAGTTTTGCTATGAAACAAGACCTCAACTGAATCTGTAACTTTTATAAATAAACCTTTATGTGCTTTTAAATTTATGGAATCCTTTTTGAATCATCCGAATATATACATATATATATATATTTTCAAGTCTATTATAATGAAGAATCTATAACAACACTGACGGGAACCAGCAATTTGGTCATTATTAATAGAAAAATCTCTCAAAGACGGTTTGTTTTTTTTTTCATTAAAATGCCAGCGTTTGTAAAATTAAACGGTTACTGTCATAAGTATCAACTTGAATGAATATTGTTTATGTTTTTACACACAAGGAATGATTACACGGGAGGGATTAATGAAATAAAACTTGATACAGTATAACTTTTATTTTGTGTATGAAAGAAATACTACGTATGTACTATGAAATACTATGTATGTTTTGCGTATGAAAGAAATACTACGTATTTGTGTTTCGTACAATTAAATATTCTTTTTCTTGTTTATAGTTTCTATTCTCGTAGTACTTTTACAAACAAATAAAATTTATGTATTGTTGAAATAGTAGCGTTTTATCTTTCCCGAAAAGTTTCAAGTTTTATAACCACTTTCAGTTAAGGCTAAATATCGGTGGCCTTATTTTTTTTCTCATTCATTTTTCTAGTCAATTTAAAAAAAAAAACGCTTACTGTTTTGAGTTTTACACTAAAAATTAGTATATATTAATATAAAATATTTCAGCGCATTTAAAAAATGAGTAGTTAAAATTAAGTATTCTTTTTGCATTTAAATTAATAAAGTTTCTTCCGGGTTAAAACTAATCTTCAATAACAATAATATAATTAGACGCTAAAAACCATCGGAAGCATATTAGTCGTTCTTGTTTATATTAAAAGTTACAAACAATTTTGAAATTTTTGTTTTATCAGTATTTGTATTTGAATATTGTACACCGGGAGGTAAGTCTAAATTTCATTAAAGTTTTATTTTGTAGTATGTTATAACAATATATTAATTATAGATATTAGACTTACTAAGGGTTCATTTAAATAGAAGGTGGTGGAAGCGGGAACTTTAGTGTACAGCGTTTGGTGTGGAGGTGTTTATGCAGATTTCACGTCATTACTCTTAGGCATTCCCAAAGGTATTTACCGCACATATATCCACTCAGTGTGTGATGTATATGCAACAATTACAAAGCGTTTCAATGTAACAGTCACAAATGACTAATGCAGTATTATAGCTGGGTACAGTAAGATTGTGATTTGATTCATGTAATCATACGATTAATATTGTACATGTAAAATTAAACATTCAATTTTACAAGAGTAAGTTATAATTTATGATTTTCTTTTTCTTTTTTTTAAATAAGTTAATGTATTTAAACAATTTCTATAAAATTAGGAGTTTCAATTAAAAACAACCCCAAAATCTCAATAAATGAATAAATAGATAATAATAATAATAATAATAATAATAATAATAATAATAATAATAATAATAATAATAATAATAATAATAATAATAATAATAATAATAATAATAATAATAATAATAATAATAATAATAATAATAATAATAATAATAATAATAAGATGCGTCTGTGGCCTGGCTGAAGTATGCCGAGTTGTTTGCTGAGACGGAGGGCCTTGTATTTGCTATACAGGACAGGGTCATCAGCACACTCAGCTACAGAAAGCATGTCGTCAAGGATCCTGCTGTAACCATTGACCTGTGCCGTCTCTGTGGATCGACTAACGAGTCCATCGAACATGTCGTTAGCGGGTGTCAGTTTTTAGCTCCAAGGGAATATACAGTCCGACATAACAACGTGGCGAAGATACTTCATCAGAGACTGGCTTTGGACCTGGGTCTTCTCTCCGTTTCAGTCCCGTATTTTAAGTATGCTCCTCAGTCTGTATTAGAGGACGATCAGTATAAACTGTACTACGATCGTACTGTTCTGACGGACAGGACAGTGGAGCATAATAGGCCAGACATCGTTCTGACCAAGAAGCAGGAAAAAATCACCTTCCTGATTGATGTCACAATCCCATTGTCCACCAACATAGTGAAGAAGTACACGGAAAAACTAGTGAAGTATAGGGATCTTGCAGAACAAGTCAGGGAGATTTGGGACCAGGAGAGCGTAACAGTGGTCCCGGTGGTTTTGGGCGCGATGGGAGAGATTCCACGTTCTCTGCATGGTTCATTAAGATCCGTTGGAGCACCAGCAAATCTGTTCCGACCAATGCAGAAGGCTGTGTTGCTGGATACATGCCGCTTGGTCCGTCGGTACATCACAAGCTCGAGCAATAAGATAACGCCTGTTCTTGAGGGGCCACCGGATCGTCATCAGATGGAACTGCAGACGGGGGACAATGGCCGTTAACATCTGGCAGTTCATAAGTTGTTATGTCTGGTATTTTATCTTTCATTATTACATTTTACCCATAGTTTTTTTTTTTTTTTTTCAATAGTTCATGCTACCATATACAATGCACGTCAGAACAATAGTTATAGCTCCTGCGCCTTGCCTATGGGCCGGCCAGGATGCTTTTTACTGGGCTTGCCCAAGAGAATGATAATAATAATAATAATAATAATAATAATAATAATAATAATAATGCGCCCTGAGGTAGGTAATCCCCACGTCCGGAACACAACATCTACGTTCCACGTCCAAGGCGGTAACAGCCGTACTTATGTACAATACATATAGCTGGCTAACGGGGCTCCGAGTAAATTCCTCGGATATGCTTTTCTTTTGACCTGTTTCCACCTTCAGGTCCCCTCATGGATTGGATTTTTCGGCTACCTGCAGGATATGAACAATTTATGGATTAGGAAGTGGACATATACCAAACTTAGAGCTGGTGATGTGGCGGCCACGGTCAAAGTTATTTGCAGGTGTAACGGAGACCTTTCGTCGTCCACATGCCATATAATCGTCCACATAATTTTAATTTCATGGTCTTTTGAGAACCTATCTCAAATATTAATATTGGAGCCCTTTACACCCCGTAAGTGTTTGTGATTGTCCTTGTCTTTTATGTTTTAATGTTTATTGTGAAGTTTGTGTTTTTAAATAAAATGTAAGGGCCCTTTACACCCTTACGTATGACGATCCTGATGGAGATAATAATTTCTTTTAAAGAATGTGACGAGGGCTAATGACCTTAGCAGTCGATGCCCGTAAAAATTCAGTTAAAAAAAAAAATAATGCCCTGAGGTAGATAATCCCCACGTCCGGAACACAACATCTACGTTCCACGTCCAGGGCGGCAACAGCTGCACTTAAGTACATTACATATAGCTGCCTAACGGGGTTCCGAGTGTTGTTTCTCGGATATGCTTTTTTCGGCCGATTTTCATCTATAGGCCGAATTACAGGACTGGACTTTGCGGCCACCTGCAGATACAAAATTCTTAACGATTATGGAAATGGATTAATACCGCCTTTAGAGCTGGCGATGGCGGCCACGGTCAAAAATATTTGCAGGTGTAACGGAGACCTTTCGTCGTCCACATGCCCCCCGTGATGGCAAGCATGTAGTTAAGGTGCCCATGTTCGGAGCATGGGAGCCCTGAAAGGTTCGGTGTGTAAGGGCCTGGAGTCGGTGCAGAGACTGCGCATCCGCTCTCTGCCAGGAAATATGCCGGTTCCACCGGAGTACCGGAACGGACCTCCAGGGTTGGTAGCCCTGGAGTGGGGGTGTACCCCGGCGGCTAGCCTTACTACAGAAGGGATTATTTGTTCATGGAAACTGAACAACTAAACGTGGCAGAGGGTTCACGTAAACACCCTCGTTTAGAACCGGCCGTTTCGCCTGAGGCAAAACGGAGAAAGAGCGCGGAATCTCGTAAAATTGAAGTTGAGGCTAGGAAAAGCTTGCAAAAAGTTTTCTTCAAAAGCAACGTTCCAAAGCCAAAATACTTAGTTGTTATAAAAGAAGACGGTAATTTCTCGAAGGTGAGTTTATTCCTCATCGCTCGAGAAATAACAAAATGTGCTGGAGGCCCTGTTAAGGAAATTAGGAAAACTTTTACAGGACTTCATGTAGAGACTGTAAATGATATACAGTCACAGAAGATCCTAGGTCTTAAAAAAATTGGAGAACTAGCTGTACGTGTTGATCCCCACGGCACGCTCAACACCTAAAGGGGTGTTGTGGTCTGTCGGGATCTTCTTAACTGTACGGAGCAGGAAATTGTAGAAGAATTAGCGCCGCAAGAAGTATTAGAATGTCGGAGGTTGAACATGAGAAGGAATGGCGAAGTCCTACCTTCAGCATCCCATGTTCTTACATTTAACCGGCCTACTTTGCCGGAGAACATAAGAGCGGGCATACATCGGTTGGATGTGCGGGCATTTGTCCCGCAACCAATGCGATGCTTTAAATGCCAACGCTTTGGACACACAGCTGTTAGGTGTGAGAGCCCGCAAATATGCGTGTGCGGTGATGAAGTTCATGAAGGAGAGCCGTGTAAGGAGCCTCCTACCAGTATAAACTGCAGAGGACAGCATTCCTGTAGATCAAGAAATTGTCCTGTCTACAAAGATGAAGTAGCTGTGCAGGAAGTAAAAACCCTGCAAAAGGACAGCTACTTCGATGCAAAGAAGATTGTTAATGCCCGAGGCCTAAAGCAACAACAACCTATGCTCAGGCTGCGGCTGCTGTTCCTGCTCCTTCTCCAGTTGCTGTTGATGAGAGTGCAATCATCAACATACTTGCATCTACCTTGGCTGGCTTAATTGAGAGGATAATTGAAAATAAAATGAAGCCTCTCAGCACTATAGAATCTTTTAAGCCAAGAATAACTGTACAGCCTCCTGAAGACATATCTCCGAAACAGAAAGTTGCTCCAGTACAGAAGAAAACGGATGCTAAACCTGAAATCCAAGTCCGTCTTAGTGAGATTTTAGTTGATGAAAAGAAAGTAACAGCTACAGAGTCTGTTATGGAGGCTCCCAAGCCTCCTGTAACTGAAATGGCCTCTAAGCCTCAGAGGCCACAAAAAATTTCACAGGGGGAACGAGTGTCCCCCTTCCACAGGCGGTGATCGGAACGACCCCCGTGTCTGGGGGCGGCCAGGTTGCCGCCTCTCAATCGGTGCCTGAAACCGGCGCCGATCCATGCCCGTCGTCGTCGGCGGCTTCGGTGGTCTCCGATTTGGAGACCGGAAGCTACAAGGGCGACGACTTTCTCCGCGAACACGATGCTGTTCGCAGCATGGAGAAGAAAAGAAAAAAGGGTGGCCGAAAGGCAAACCCAGACAATAATTTAATTAAAAATTAGTGAATCGATGTACAATGGAACATCAATGGATGTTTTTCAAACATTCATAAGCTCCAACGCTTGG
This sequence comes from Lycorma delicatula, assembly GCF_047948215.1. Classification (NCBI taxonomy): domain Eukaryota; kingdom Metazoa; phylum Arthropoda; class Insecta; order Hemiptera; family Fulgoridae; genus Lycorma; species Lycorma delicatula. The sequence goes on along the minus strand of NC_134455.1, from coordinate 41,745,327 downwards.
TACATAATGTAGACCCGATTTGTATATGTCTGCAAGAAACGCACTTCCGCCGAAATGAAAATCTTAAATTAAAAGGATTCGATATATTTCGGCGAGATCAACCTCCAAATGTAAGAGTTAGAGGTGGAGTAGCCATATTAACATCGACCAGAGCTTCCACCGAAGCGGTTGTTCTTAACACAAATCTACAAGCTCTCGCCGTTAGAATGAAGCGCCGCTTCAGGTCACTGTCTGCAGCATATACTTGCCGAATTTTGATTGGAATAAGGGTGACAGAGCAAGACTAAGTTCTGAGCTTCCCCCACCTGTTTTACTGGTGGGTGACTTTAATGCTCATAATTCTCTTTGGGGATCGGATCGAGTAGTTCCCCGCGGAAGAGAACTGGAAAGGTTCCTGATGAATTCTGAACTTATTCTTTTAAACGACGGGTCAGGAACGTTTTTTCAATACCAGAAATGGATCGTCGTCCTGTATTTATCTTGCTCTCATGAGCGGATCGATAGCACCTATGTACACCTTCCATGTTGTAGAAGATATGCATGGAAGCGATAATTTCCCGGTGCAAATTATTACTGATATTACAAGAAAAATATACCCCATCTCTAAAAGATTTTTTTTTGAAAAGGCAGATTGGACGAGCTTCACAGCTAGATGGAAACTCCCTGAAACGACTGGAGTTATCGGAGACGATGTCGACGCTATAACAAATGCAATACTTGAGTCAGCATCGAGGTTTATTCCCAAAACATCTGGGAAACTTACAAAGAAACCCGTTCCATGGTGGAACGATGAAATTAATGAAGCTATTAAAAGAAAAAAAAAGAGCGTATAACGCCTTTAAGAAACGTCCAACCACAGAGAATCTTATGGCCTTTAAAAAATACAGGGCGTGTGCAAAACGTCTTATGATAGACTCGAAGAAACGAACCTGGCAACAATACGTGTCATCCATTGACAGAAGTACTACTGCATCAGACGTTTGGAGGAAAGTGAAGGCGATTTGTCGGCGTAAAATCTTTGCACCCATAACTAGCCTTCAAGATGAAGATGGAATTAAGGACACACCAAACGAAATCGCAGAGTTATTATCCAATCACTTTTAAAAGGCTAGCAAAACGGCTAATTACGAAGAACATTTTCGAGTGAAAAAAGAACTTGAAGGTCTACTAAATTTTCCAACCGAGTATAATTACTCATATAACGTACCATTTAAAATGGAAGAATTCATGAGAGCGTTGGACAAAGCAGACAACACAGCTGCTGGTCCGGATGAAATCCATTATAACATGATCAGGCAGCTGAATACCACTGCAAAACGCTTATTATTAGAACTGTATAATCAAATATGGCGGGATGGAATGTACCCGAAGCAGTGGAAAAAAGCTCATGTTGTTCCAGTACCAAAGAAAAATAAAAATTTAACAGACCCCAATAGCTATCGTCCTTTTTCTTTGACGTGCGCTATGGGAAAAATATTCGAAAAAATGATTAATAATCTTCTCGTCTGGGTTTTGGAAACAGAAAACCTGGTATCACCGTATCAAGCAGTTTTTCGGCAATATAATTCTACCACTGATCAAATGTTTAACATAGAGAACGTTATATATAACAGCTTTATCACAGGGAAGCATTGCGTCGGAGTCTTCTTTGATCTTCAGAAGGCTTTCGATATGACCTGGCGTCATGGTATAATGCTCCTGATACATGAATGGGGCATTCGTGGCAATCTGCCTATACTGCTCAGCAACTATATGAATGACCGTACTTTCCAAGTACGAGTCAATAATGAATTTTCATCTGTACGAATCTTGGAAAATGGCATACCACAAGGTTCGCCGTTGAGCGGTACCTTGTTTACCATTACCATTAATAAATTGATATTAGCCATTCCAGTAGAAATCAGCAAAAGCTGAGTGAAAGCGTGAAAGTACACGCTATTTTATTTGTTACGTTTACTGTACCATGAAAATCATACGTTTAATAGAATTTTAATCCTACCACATAGTTCATTACCACTTTGATTTTATACCATTATACACAAATGTATATTCAAATTATCATGCTCAGTGTAATAAAAGCGATTTTGTTTTTACTGAGTACCATATCAACATTTATTTTCTAATAATACTGCTAATTATGAATAAACTTTTATTATTAAGACTTCCAGGGGATATGGAGAAGGTAAAAACTGTTGAAATTGACATAGAATGGAATTGGGCATAGACTAGAATCGACTGGAATTTAATGTTATAAACTGGACTTCATAATTTGAATTAAAACTTTAGCAGACATATTTTGTGAATGTATAAATAATAAATAAGTTGAGGTTAAAAATTAGCACAAAAAAAGAAGGAAAAAAGATTACCGTCAAATCACTAATTGACTGAGACATAAAATTCGCTCATTGAAGTCCTTAACGGTCAATATTGTGAATATTGTAACCGGAAACTAATTGCTCTATAGTCAATTCAAAACAGGAGGTGGGTTGATTGTAAAATTTTATACAAAAAATAGACTATGTATGTTAAATAAAAGCGTCTAAATTAAAAATAATATGGAGGCACCCATAAACATTTTTTGTTATCAAATCGATTTATTTCCATGAATCTTTTTCATTTTTTGATCGAACTTCTGATGATTCACGGTAAGACTTTCAGATAATTGTGCCTTTCTTTTATAACGTTTATCAAAGCGTAATATGTAACACTTTTATTACATTTATGTCGCCTTTGTTTCTTGCAATCAGCTTTTCTTAAGAAGTTGTGATTTTTGTAGGCTTATCCCAACGTTAATAAATGAAAATATGTATGTATAAATCTAACTTCAAAAAGAACTGAAATGAAAACGTAATAATCTGTTAAAGTTTCTCTTAAATTTCGATTTTAAAGACGGCTCTAAATTAAGGGGTTAGGTTAAAAGATGTTTGGTAGTTTATCATGATTTTATTTGTTTTTAATTTGACGCTGACCTTTAAAACTATAAATTTATAATTTTTACATATTCACGCAATTTTTCAAATTGGTTTTGTTATTAATTTTTTTCAATAACAGCGTATTTTTGTTGTAAAAGTAGCAATAAAGCCTGTGTAATAATTTGTTTCATGGCTTTTCTTCTTTTTAAAGGAATAATACTTGTAATACTAGTATTACAAGTATTCTGTAAACATATACACACTTATGTAAATATATATAAATATATGTAAATGTATATATATATATATATACTGTGGATTTAATCATACTACGTCACACAGAATCAAATTCTCTAAAAAGATTGTTTCAAACTTTAGTGTTTGTTATCCATATAACAAAGTTATTTTATGCCAAGCATTAAAGTATACGCTTTTCAAACCTAATATTTTGTCTTTTAACCCAGATTTCTCAAAAACTACGAAACAAACAGTTCTGACACTTATTTATTGTTAATTTTTCAGGTTAAATTTCAGATAAAACCACTAACTTTACTTCTTAATTTGGGTTCCAAGAATTACAGTCGGGCATAATTATACCAAAGGCTCAGAAATCAGGGCGCAATCTTTTGCCAGGTGTTTCTGAACCTATGCTTAATGAACTTCCTTTTTTAGTATTACTCGTATAACATAACCTGAAAATTTTTTACATTTTTGGTAAATCTCTCTGTATAATACATACTCATAAACACTCACACACACACAAAGTGTATGTATGCATGAATGTGGAAAATAGATTCATATTTTCATTAGAAAAGTATTTTCTTCAGAAACAATAGGGTCGTTATCACGGTCGTATTTAAAACTATATCTTTCTTCTTCTCCTTCATCACCTAAGTTGCGAGCAATCCCTTCCACTAACCCGGGAGCTGGAATATATCCTTCTTTGGTGTAAACATCTTCAAGTACTAATAGTCTTTTACCTACCTTTAACCTATCTTTATATATCGTCAATTTCAAGAGAAATAGAAGGGATTAATATTGTTTCTGAAAGTAAAAGTAAGAGACAAAATTTTACTACTTTTGAATTTAAAAATCTTATTTTAAAATCTAGAATATACCTTTAAGTCTACTACAATCATTGGAAAACCTTTTTGTGAAAATAACTATATATAAACATGAGAATAATTGGCACTGTAATACAATTACAAAGTCAGAATTTTAAAAATATCATTGTACGTTATTCCTCAGCAAAACTGAAATTTAAGGAAATTTAAAATATTACTAAAAGAAATAATGCAATAATAGTTCATTTAAGATAGTCTGGCTAATGAAAGAAGGGAAGTAGAACTTGAGGTGTTATAACTTTAGAATTAATAATTACAAAAAAATATACCAACTAAAAGTGTATCGTGTTTTACATTGTTTAATTAAGAACTTGTTCTTTATTAAGAAACGCGTTATTTACTTTTGCAAAAAATCTCGAGAAAACACAGTTTTATTGCATTTTATTTTGATGTTGCAGTTCCTGGACTCTATAACTTACAAAAAATTTGTTGTGTAATGGATAATTCAGTTAACATAATGTTAAAATAAGTACTTATTTTTACATTTACCATCATCAAATTTCAGAACGGTTTGGCAATCATTTCGTTGACGCTGGTCATCAAAGAAAGAAATAAAGATTATCACTATCTTCAGCACTTACAACGCAATAGTTTTTTTACGGTAGTATTCAGTTTTACAACAGAAATGCAATAATGTCACAGTTTATTAACTTGGATGGATTGTAAAGTGAAGTGAAATTAATGAAACTGGAAATTCATTTAAAAACTCTGTGTCCGTACTTCAGTGTACCAGCACATTCCGACACAAGAAAAATCACTTTTAAATGATAAAAATACTGTGATAATACTCTATTTTATATGCAATAAAAAATTAATAATACTTTTTATTGCGTAAAATAATTTTTTTCCTTAATAATTAATTAATAATTTCTATTTAATTCATTTTTAATAAAATAATGTATTTTTGGATGATAAAATATGCTTGTACAAGACTGCACCTTGTTTCCATATCATACATATTATCCTTATTTCATTGAGGCTATGGAGGGGGGTGTATATTGCTCACTAATTGAATAGATTGCAACATTATTAGGAAAAAAATGCTTATAAATCTAATCTTCAACGCAGATGTTTCTTTTGAAGCACCTTATTTCCAGTCATGATTTTTCCATTGATTTACATGTTTCTAAATTGAATGTGCTATATTAGTTTTCGGGAAATTTTGTTTTAGTTATTGTATGATATTCAAAAGTCATACTAATTCAAATCAGATAATAAAACTATGTTATTGGAGAAAATATGAAACTTGATAAATATAATACTCATAACAAAAAAAACAAAAGGAATAAATTTATTGATTGACTACATACGTACGTACACATCTTTTGAAAATTGTAATATGTAGTATATATATATATATATATATATATATATATATATATATATATATAAATGTGAATATTTATGACTCTTAAATTACAAAGTTTTGTATTCCCCAGATTTTTTACTTTGTGATTTTTACCTCTGAAGTTCTCTGATAGGAAAGGTCATAAAAAACTCACATTATTTTGACGAGGTAAAGAAAACTATTCACAGCGTTATTATTACATCTCACAATAAAACCTTCTCTTAGCACCGAATCCATTATTTTGATATACCTATCAATATATTTCAAAAGATAATAAATCAATTGTTTGTTGGCAACAGAACCGATAAATCAATAGGAGTTTTTTTATATTACTGTTATCAAACAAATATGGAATAATGGAAAAATATAATTTTGTGTAACGAACTATATGCGTTCCTAAAACATTATAAAAATAGTATTTACCTATTGTAATTGCGAACCATTCATAATTTCCTTACACTAGTTTTTTTTTTCATTTCCTCCTCCGCGCTGGATCAACGTGAAGCATAAATACAGTCCGGGGAAGTGTCTATTATTCTAACGAGTCTACCCGCCTACCGGCTGTAAGTCCGGCATAAAAGGCAGGCCCGCCGGTAGAATCTAAATTTCCTTGCCCTGCCTCTAACCGCAGTGCAAAGCTACCTGGTCTGACAAAGTCTTGCTCAACGACCCACCCTGGAAGCCGGGACTCGGTCTTGCATTGCCTGACTCAAACGGAGGCATACGGTCACCTTCGCCGGGACTCGGTCTTTCAAGCGCCTGCCTCTAACAAGCGCGACCTACAGAACACACCTTTAAAAAACAGTTCTGTAACTGCATGATTACTTAAGATTAAAAAAATTAACATTAAACAAAAAATATTAAATGTGCGGAGTGAAGTAGCCTCAAGTTTAAACTGCAGAACATAAGGTTCTTCTCTGTGCAATTTTAATTTAGGAAGGAAGCATCAATGATGAAAAACAACAAACGTCCGCCACTTTATTACAGTCCATAGGATTTTTAATTCTTCAGTGAAATAACTCAAATATCAAATATATTTACAAAAACGAAAAAAAAATATAAGTCCAATAAATAAAAGATACGTCAACTTATAACATTAACTTTACACGTTATTTTTATTAAATTATATTTCATATTAAACTTATTTTACGCAACTACAATTTACAATTTTACATAGAAAATTATTTACATTAAGAAAATACTAACTTATGTAATGCAACGAACAAACTCAGATTTCAAGATGAGCAACTGCTTCAAGAACGCCAATCTACACCCAGCCATATACCAAATTAGCTCAATAACTAATCAATAAGTGATTAAAATATAACGCGTATTAAAAATTCTGATAGTTATATAATAATAATAACCTACCTAATACTTTAAATATAATTATAAAGCACAAGTATAGAATAATACTAATGAATGCCCAACAAAATCCTCAACACAAGAAAACAGATAGTAAGCCGAACAATACTTCAAGGAAACGCTATACAAGACGCGCCTGCCGGGACTCGGTCTTATCAGCTCCGGGGCACCAGAGTCCCTGTGTTTCATCATCGACGGCCACCCCCCATGCGTGGACAGACGCCGATTCCACAAGTAGCTATCCAGCACCCCATTGCTACCCCGCCATTCCCGTTACTGCAATAAACCCGAAAGCTCCCAGATAGAAGAAACTGAAAAGCCAGACGCTGGGCAACAGTCACCTTCCAAAAGGCCTGTAAACACCAGGATATCAACTCACTCGCGAGCAGCACACTCATCCGTCCGGTGACCCATCTTACCACAAATAACGCATACCCGCGGGTTCCCAAAAGTGCCTCGCTGATGACCCGTTGCTCGCAATTATAACACAATACCGAGCAATCAGTCCCGCGACATATATCTTATACCCATTGCAGGGACACTAGAATCACCTCCAATGTGGCGTGGGCATCCATCGAGGAATAAAACAAACAAAACCGTCGTTCATCAGAGGGACTGGCAACCATTCCTGGAATACGGGATGTATCCTCCAACAAATCCCCGGCTGGAACCCAGATCGCCACGACACATAGTCCTGAGGATGAGGCTGCGATAAGTCTATAAAACGGCAAGTAGGGGCCATCACGCTCGAAGGATCCCCCACATGTACAAGTTTTTTCACGATCTCATTCGGCCAGGATTTAGTCACTGTCTCAACCAGTTCCTCATCAGACATGAACCACTCCAAAACATGACGCAGGTCACCTTCTTCCGGTGGAGTCTACGTAGTCACCGTCCATGTTATCCACCTCCAGTCACCTCCACATACGTGGCCACGTTATTCGTATCAGGCACAGCTTCATCCCAAACATCCTTAAATTTCTTGACATGCAAAGCGGAATCATACAATTTGGCCGACACCACTTAATCTGTGAATCCGTATTAGGATTCCGACGAACCTCAGATTGTAATTCATCAATGAACCATAGCAATCTTACCATGATATATCGAAAGCGTATTCAGCGGGACAAAAAGGCCCCTCCTCCTCTTCCGAACTCGAACTTAAATCACCAACCTCCGTTTGAGCCAAAATGTCGCATCCCTGCTCAGCTACCACCTTCAAGACACTCTCCGTAGGTGGTATGGAGCCTCTGGCACCAGCTCGTAACTTCTTCGAGTCCTCTTCCCCCGTGGAAGAATCACTCAACCGCCGTTTCGATGAAGACTCTTCAACCGTTCATCCTTTAACAGTACTCAATCTGGGTCCATCCGAGACGTCTGCGATAAGGAAGGAAATTCCCTCCTCAAATCATATCATCCTCACTGCCGTCTTCAACCTCCGATAAACTATCGACTGCTGACTCTGCTGCGCGGAGACTCACTTCGCGCCTGCTACTCCGTAGACCCGACCTAGAGGTCATCCTCTCTTGAGCAGCTGTTTCCCCAGTCGATGCAAATTTACTGCCACGTGAAGATTCACTCTTGGAGTTCTTACCTCGAGTAGATTTTCCGCCCCCGGTCTGGGGTAGAGAACGATCACCGCCAGAACAACTTTGTTCAGAACCAGACACCTCAAAACAAAACAAATAGAAAATAAATGAACAGAAGTTCGTAAAGCATACAAAAAATGGAATTAACAGGAAAAAGGTCTCTAAAACCACAGAGAAATGTTAAAATAAAATAATACCCAGTAATACAGAATGAACTGTGTCCAAGACGCACCAGAGAAATCAGAAAATTCACAAAATCAAAAACTTTCCTGGGGCCAAACTTAAACAAACAGCGAACAGCTGATTTAAACAAATCCTTCCTTCCACTAATTTTCGAAGAAAACAAGCAAAATGTACCAAAATACGTCAAGAATAATTACGAAAGTAATAAAATAGCTGAAAATACTGTCCACAGCCACACAAATGCACTACTTTGGCGGAAAATTTATAAAAACCGTAGTTAGCCTACGGTTGCTAGGTGCGAATTTTGGGCTGTCGAAATCGTTAAAAAGCGAGTCTCAAGCCAGTAAAACGACACAAAAAGGGTCATAATATGACTGAACGGTCGTAAAATTGTCCACAGGCATCAATTTCGCTAAAAACAGTTCAATATAAAAAAAATACGCCTTAAGCTATATTAAAAAAATGCCTTAGCTCACCGTTGGTAGGGCAAGCATAGCCTAGCTAGCCTATGAAGGCTTCAAAAATAAGATATAAATAACACGGAAAATGAAAAAAATAAAACGAATAACACAACAAAAACGCAGGAAACGAACATAAAGCAATAAAATGGAAACAAGAACGAAAAAAAACAGAAAAATAGTAAAAACTGAACGCGAATTGTCGCAGACACGTCTAGACTTCACGAGGTCTCAGCTGTCCTTAGTCTGCGACTAGGTTTTTTTTAATTAATTTATTTTTTTAAACTCCGGACCCACCGTTAGGTATTGCTTCAGAGGTTGAGATGAATAACAAGTAGCGTGAATTGCCTATGCCTGACTGGGATTCGAACCCGGGACCTTCGGATGAAAGGCCGAGACGCTACCGCTTGGACCACGGAGGCGCCACGTTAAGAGAGACTTAGTTAAAGAAGTCAGTAGTTAGTTAAAGTAGTCACACTTAAACACGTTAAAGTAGTTAATCTTTACGTTCTTATCCGGTACTAGTTACCTCTATAAACATCCTAAACCTTACTGTCAAATACCATTTTACATATTATCTTTCTATAATTTAATAATTCATCAACTTTTTGTCAATTATAACTTGCACTGCAGAGGTTATAAATAAAGGTAAATTGTGTGCAATAACCGATACATTTCAACAACATTTAGTAATCGGACTGTCAAAGTATGAATAATTGACGGTTCAGTAAATGCAATACTGAATGTTGAATATAACATAAACATTTGAAATAAAATTTATAAATAATTAAAACTCGCTGTTGTACTACAATTGCAGTTGTAAGCTAAACAATTTATATTTATGGGATAAAAAAAGAATTCATTTTATACTTAACTTATAAGCATAAAAATGGTAAACCGAGTTCATAATTACGAATAAAATGGTTTTTTTTTAAATATGTTAAATCTAAACTTTCTGAAAATAAAGATGAAAAAGTAATCTTTAGACTTAATAGTTTTAAGAATAAATATTTATAGTTATCCAGTAAAAACTTATTAATTTTCACACATCAACATTTTTGTTAATACATCTATGAACACATTTCAGTAAGATGCGTTGTTTCGTATATGTATACATTATTTTTTATTAGAAAACTTGTTTAAAATTGTAAATTTAAATTACTGAATTAATCGACCTAGGAAATAAATAATTATATGACAAAGAAATTAAAAATACAAGCCAAAGTAAACACAGCAATTAACCAACTATAATTGCAATCAATTGATATACCAATATTTAAAGACAATGTATTAAATTGACAGCATTAATTTAGTATTTTCAATGATATGGTTCATAATAGGAATGATTTGACTAACGTACAAAAATTGCATTAGCTACTACATTCTTCATTGATGCATTGGCAGTTGTTAAGAATTTGCCCATTACGAATGAAAATGACATCATAGCACTAGAGTTATTAAAAAAGCAATTCAACAATAAGTATATAATCACTTTTTACTGTGCCGAATGAATTTTAAAGTTAAATTCTTTAAAAGGAGAATCTTTGTACATATTGTCCAGATTTATTATTGAAGTCTCTTCTTAGGTAAACACTTTAGAAATATAGGAGATTTCAATTAACATACATGAATTCATTGTAATTCAATTTGTAACTACAAAATGAGATTATAACACTTATAAAAAATGGAAAGTGAGACTATTAACTCAACAGTTTCCCATCTTTCAAGATTTCCTAGCATTTCTTTATTCAAGGCATCAAATTCTTGAAAATACCAACCCAAGTATGTCAGTTCAACAGGATAATATAGGAAGTAACGCTAAAGAACAATGTTAACAATCCAATCGAATATGTTACTGAAGGATTTACTTCAAATATTAATGAACAGTATAAGGAAAATATTCTTAAACGTTACTCAAAATCAAGTTATAAGAAATATCTATTTTGTAATTATAATCATCATTTGTATGCTTGTAAGGATTTTAAATTTATCTAATGATGATCAAGAAACTTTTTTGAGACATAACCATTGTTGTCTCAACTGTTGTCGTAAAAAAACATTTGGTCATTGAATGTCATTCTTCTAATATATATGTAAACTCTGCTCTCAGAAACATAACACACTTGTTGGTATGAATGAATTTATTGAATCTAAATTTAATGACAATAAGTCTGATAATAATAAAAATTCTTCATTTAAATTGCAATTAAACTAAAATATAATTTTATCTATGGCAGTATGTAATGCCAACAATGCTCATTGTGATGTTCGAACATGTCGGGTCTTGTTAGATTCAGGAAGTCAAGTGAATTTCTGTACATATATATTTGCCCAAAAGTTAGGGCTCCCGTTTGTAAAAATTGATCTTCCCACTACAGGAATAAATAATTCACTTTCTAAATCTCAATACAGCGTAGTAATTACATTTCATTCTTTATAGATGGATTTTTCATTTAAAGTGCAATGTGCTATTCTGTCAGTCATAACTGATTGTCTTCCTCCATTTACCTTTGACATTTCATTTCTTAGTTTACCTAATAATTTATTTTTGGTAGCTCCTAATTTTAATGTAACGAGTGATGTTCATGTGCTTGATGGAGCTCAATTTTACCATAGCCTTATTCTCCCTAAGAAATTTACTCAAAATTCTAAATATCCTATTATACAGGAAACCAAGGTAGGATACATCCTTAGTGGTTATCTCCTGTTATTCATAAAGATAATAATTCTATTATATTATTCTTTTCTCATAAAAATTTTACATATCTTTCAAATATAAATGAAAATTTTTGGAAGATTGAAGAGATCAATACTGGTATTTCATTTTGTAAAAATTCCACATGCAAAGAACATTTTCAATTTAATTTTTCATGAAATGAGCATGGTAGATTTATAATGTCATGAAAATCTGATAACATTCAATTGGGTAACTCTTTTCGTGCTGCTCAAAGTAGATTCTTACAGTTAGAAAAACAACTAACTAATGACTCTAACCTTAAAAGAGATTACTTTACATTCATTCATGAGTATTTTGATTTGGGACACATGTCATTACTTAATTCCTGTTGCTTTTGATGGTTCGGCTAAAACCTCTAACAGTCTATTTCTTAACGATATTTTATTAGTCAGTCCCGTAGTCAAACAACATTTATTCTCAATAATAGTTACATTTAGATCATATAAATATGTCATTACTTCAGACATAGCGAAAATATATAGACAGGTTTTAGTTACACCTAATGATTCAAATTTACAGCACATACTATGGCGCGACTCTCCATATCAGGAAATAAAACATTATGCTTTACACACAGTAACTTATGGAACTGCTTATGCGCCATTTTTAACCACATCATGTTTAATACAGATAGCCAATGAAAATGAAATTAATTTTCTACAAGCTTCAACGCTATTCGAAATGACTTCTATGTTGATGATTTTATTATATAGTGCAGACAACTTAAACGTGGTCATTCAACTAAAAACTGATATCTCTAAACTAGTATGACAGTATGGTTTTTATATTTCACACATGGATTTCTAATTTTCAGTACTTCCCTTGATCATAACTCTTCTATTCCATCTCTTTAAGAGCATTATATACTAACATTAGGAATTCTTTGGAATAACATCTCAGACACATTATTTTATTAAATTACTCATTTCAGTGATACTAAAATTTGTACTAAATGAAATATTTTATCTCTAATAGCTGGTGTCTTTGATGCACTAGGACTTATTGGTCCAATTATATTTTCATAAAAACATTTCATGTAATCACTTTGGAAAATTAACAATAAATGTAAGATTAAGTGTAAATACATGGCTTTTCTGATGCCTCTGTAAGGGATTATGATTGTTGTATGTATATATGATCATTATTTGCTAACAATACAGTCTCATCAAATTTACTATGCTCAAAATCAAAATTGGCCTCTCTCTCTTAAACAGATAACTTTACCAAGATTGGAATTATGTGCTTGTTTGTTACTTTTTTGTTTGCTGATAAAGGTAACTAATGTATTATGGATAAATGTTGACAAGATATATTTATATTCAGATTCAATAATTGCATTTTATTGGATTCATGGGCAACCATCCATTTGGAAGATATTTGTAAGCAATAGAATTGCTGAAATTAAACAGAACATGGCAGTTACTAACTCTGGCAAATCTTTGGACAATCATGCTGGCATATTATCTAGAGGTTGTTTCCCAAATAAATTAATCAATACGTCTCTATGGTGGTATGGCCCGAGTTGGCTTTCACACTCTTCATTATCCTGACCAAATAATTACAATTCTATTTTTAATTACTGTAACTTGAGTCCAGAATATTTACTGAAAAATGTAAAACATTTCAATATCAAATGTATCTACTGTTTTGCTTGATTATATCCAATGATTCTCTTCTCTACAGTTGTTATTCTGTACATTTAGTTTTTGCTCTGGTTTATTCATACTGTTAAGTTGAACCAAGCAGAATGGATTTTTGGCCCATTATCTACATACTCTTAAATCATACTCTTATCTTTTTCTTGCTACAATCCCATTCTATATACTTTGGTAACGAGATAAACAGTCTTAAAAATAATCAAATTACAAACTTTATTTACAAATATACTATAAACTATCAACAAACTTGTTAACAAAGTAGGCTTATTTCTCTTGATCCATTTTTGGATCAATTGGGTTTACTATATGTAGGAGGTAGGCTACAACATTCTCTATTATATTATCATGCAAAGCATCCTATTATTATACATCCAGATGCTAATATAACCAGATTAATTATTGTTGCTAACATTTAAGACTTCTACATGCTGGTACTCAGGTAACAAACCATTCGTTGCATCAAAGGTATTGGACACTAAATGCTGAAAGAATTATTCATCAGTCATTCATAAATGTTTAACTTGCTTTAAGTTTACTGCATCAACACAAATTCAACTACCATCTTATAGAGTGACTCCCTCTTGACCTTTCTTTGCTTGTGCAGTAGATTATAGTGGTCTGATTACAATACATTATGGCAGGCAGAGATCTAAGTTCTTGGGTAAGGTTTACATTGCTCTTTTCATTTGCCTTGATACTAAGGCAATGCACTTAGAATTGGTAACTGATTTCACAAGCATTTATTACAGCCTTAAAAAAATTTATATCTCATAGAGATATTCCTGCTAAAATTTTTTCTGATAATGTCTCTAACTTTGGCTGCACTTGAAATATCCTCTACAATGTATATTAATTTTTTAAATCAGATAAATTTAAGTTGGACTTACATTCATTTTCAATTTTCAACCAAACAAGACATACAGTGGTTATTCATACCACCCGCACCTTCCCATTTTGGCAGTTTATGGGAAAGCGCAATAAAGAGCATCTAATTTCATTTACATCGTGTAATAGGACAGACAATTCTGAATTTTGAGCCGTTATATACAATTCTAACTCAGATTGAATTATGTCTCAATTCACGTCCTATGTGCTCTGTTTCCACAGATCATAAGGATCCAGAACCCCTCTCCAGGACATTTTCTAATTGGATGTCCTCTTGTACCTTTGCCTGAACTCAGTTGTTAGGCCAGTTGTTATGCCAATAACTCAGTTGTTATTAATTGTTTAGGCCGCTGGCAACTTATTCAAAACTTTTCTCCTCAGTTTGGAACAGACAGTCTAAGATTATCTGCATAATCTACAACAATGGAATAAATGGTGTTTTCCTTCCTGTAATCTTTCAGTAGGAGATCTAGTTTTGAGCACTGAGGATTCTGCTCCCATGCTTGGAAGCACAGAGTTCTTACCCAGGTCCTTGCAAGTTAGTAAAGGTTGTGGATTTAAATACTGATAAAGGGCAAATCAGAAGAATTATTTTTGCTCCCAATTTCCAATGATTAAGATATTTAATATTTATTTACTTAAGTAATAACATATTTTTAAAGTCATGATAAAATTTATTATATTTTAATTTTATATTTTTGCAATCAATTGTTATTGTAACTTCAGTACATATTAATCTCTTAATGTATTTTGTTTTGATTATTGCATGCTTTATACAATGTGTATGTATGTTATTGTAATTGTAACATTTTTGTCATATTGCTTTTACATGTTGACTTACAGAACAACTCTTTACAGACTATTATTATACTGTATTGCAGATACATGCATGTTACACACAGGCACATACCCAAACAATACATACATTCATGTCCAACATGCAAATACAGAAAATATCACGAATACATATACAACTAGATTGTATTTTTAATGTACATAGATTATTTATTCATCAAGTCATGTGGCTAAGTTCCCATGACATTACTTACAGTTTTATATTCAGTGGCATCATGCTTAGTCTAGCCCAATGCACACTTTCACTCCAATGAAATTTCATGAACAACACTTTTTAAAAGAAATTCTAGATCCATATGATCCTAGGTACAGATCATCAATGGATCATGATTATTCCTGCCATTGAATTCATCTTCATTCTAGTTGATCCCCACAACAACACTTTTTAAAGAAGCCCCAGTTTTATACATCCATGGTGATATAGCACCAAAATATCCACTGGCATCATGCTTACTCTGGCCATTGGGTGCACACATGATATATATATGTATTATAAGTTTATATCTATTTAGTCTTGGAATATGGCATCATGCTTAGTCTTTTCTTTTTCTTTCCTAGTTCTTTATTTTTCCTGTTTAGCCTCCAGTAACTACCTTTCAGATAATACTTCAGAGGATGAATGATGATGATGTATATGAGTGTAAATGAAGTGTAGTCTTGTACATTCTCAGTTCGACCATTTCTGAGATATGTGGTTAATTGAGTTAGGTGCTGGTCTTTACCAGAAGTTTGTGTCTGAGGGACGAATCTTCGTGGATTTTGCATCCTATCGCGTCAAGGAATAACTTGATATGCAGCTTTGCTTTAAGTGTTGTCGTTTCGGTCATAGGGCCAAGTTCTGCAAGTACGGGTTGCTCTGCGCGCATTGTGGTGAAAAGGGCCACAAGCATGATGATTATCTGCAAAAGAAAGAGGCTTCGTCTTGCGATAATTGTAAAAGGTTGCGCATATGTCATAGGCACTCGGTTAATATTAAGGAGTGCGGTTGCTGCTTATGAGCAGTAGAGGTTCATTTCAACTTTCTTGATGGTTAGGTCGGTCAATTGAATGCCCAGGGTGCCTATGTTGTCCATGTTGAGTTATGTGATGTTGAAAAACGGAGTCCCGATGTTGTTTTTCTACAACACCTGTACGTGGTAAAGAGTGATCTGCCAGGTTTCCCAGTTTGGAAAAAGTTAATCCGTTGGTGACAGTAAATCCTCCGTTCTTTGCAGGAAGTCTTTAGATAGTGTCTTCAGACGGAAAGCCTCTGACACGCATCACGTCGTTGTCAAGATTACTGTGGATGGTCTGGACCTAGCTGTTGTTTGTTCGTACTTTCAGTACTAAGATCCAGCTGAGCAGCATTAGGATAAATGTGATAGAATTGTTAAGTTGGTAGCAGGTTGTCCAATTCTTACAGGTGTTGATGCGAACACCAAATCGCCTGTTTGACAAGTGGGATCAAGGACGATGGCGGCGAATTCATCGAAGGTTTCATCGCGCAGGATCATTTTAATATTTTCAATGTTGCCGGCGAATTGTCTAATTTCGCCGACACGGTCGAGTTCGGAGGGCCTTTCGTGGCACCAACATCGACATTATCAGTAGTAAGGATGTCCCTGGTATGATTCAGAACTAGTCTTGATGATTAGGTTCGGTCAACTAAATGCCCAGGGTGCCTATGCAGTCCAAGTTGAGTTAGGTGAAGTTGTCGAGAAACGGAGCCTCGATGTTGATCTTCTGCAACACCCGTACGTGATCAAGGGTGATGGGCCAGGTTTTGAAAGTTGGAAGAAGTTTTTCGATGGTAACGGCAAATCCGCAGCACTGTGCAGGTAGTTTTTAGATAGCATCTTCATATGGCAGGCCTCTGAAACGCATCACATCGTTGTTAAGCTTGCTGTAGATGGTCTGGACCTGTTTGTCGTTAGTTTGTACTTTCAGTACAGGGATCCCACTTCACAGCAATTGGAAAAATGGTATAGAATTGTTAGGTTGGTCGTCCTATTCTTATAGAAGTTGATGCGAATACAAAACCGCTTCTTTGGCACAGTGAGATCACGGATATTGGCAGAAAATTGATCGAAGGTATCACCGTGCAGCATCATTTTGATGTATTTAATGTAGTCGGCGAATTGTCTACCTTCGCCGGTGGAGTTGGTTAGTGGAAGATCTTCCATGGTACCAATATCGATGTTACCATAGGTAAGGATATCCTTGGTAGGATTCTGAACTGGTCAGTAGTTGATGATTGTGCGACTGACCACCGGCTTATAGTTTTTCGGTTGGTAGGTGGGCTGCGCGATGTCTTAGGGGGAACGTTCCTGTTCAGTACGAGCGCTTCCTGCACAGGCGTGAGGATTGGCCTGTTTTCTTGCGGATACGCTGAGTTTTTGCTCAGAGTCTGGACGAGTCCCCGTTAGACAACCTGACAGAGAATTTTTCTTCTGCGGTAGTTGAAGCCGCTGAACAGTCGATTCCCAGAACCACTGGTCAACAGAGTGTAGCTGGATGGTTGACTCGGGACTTGACCGCGATGAAGCGAACTGGAGGCCCAGCTCAGGAGAGCTGCACAGCGTGAGGTTGATCCGATCGGCGTGCAGGGATCTGCACGCCGATCAGTCCTTGTGGACTATCGTTAGAAGAAAACCGAGTACTTTCACAAGGTTAGGTCTTCTAAGCATGATTCCTGGCGCTCTTTTGTACAGGAACAAGGGAATAAAGACCCATGGGGTGTTGTCTATAGAGTACTTGGTCATAATCGGAAAAAACACATTCTTTTGTCGGCTCTTTCGACCCAGGATGGTGCTGTTATAGACGTGTCCTCACTATTCTGATGAACGATCTGCTTCTAGATGATACCGAGGTTGGTGAAACCTCGTGTTATCGACGTGTTCGAAGGGAAGTTGTAGGTTTTCGCTCTGATAATTGTTTTTCTGAGATTACTGAGGCGGAAGTCCGCCAAGTAATTTTTAGGCTGTTTAGGAATAAAGCTCTCGGATATGATGGTATCATAGTGGAGCTCCTTGTTCGCACATTGCCGGTGATTCTTGGGCTTTTGACTAGGGTTTTTATTAGAATGCTTTTTGCTGGGTACTTCCCAGCGTGTTGGAAACGCGGTGTGTTTTCTGGGAAAGCTCTGGGAAAGCATTGATGTAAAATCGAAATCGAGGCCAGTATGGCTTCACGAAAGAGGTTGGCACCGAGGATTGCATCTTAAAAGCTCTTGCTGAGATGCAAAGCGCCGACTGTAAATATGTTTTGACAATTTTTATAGACATAGAGGCAGCATTTACTTTCTTGTGTTGGAGTTCTGTCCTCTATGAGTTGAAACGCCGCAATATTTCTGTAGCCCTGCAGGCTGTAGTACGTGACTATTTGTCTAATCGTACGGCTCTGTTTAAAGATGCGCACCTAGCTGTGGAAAACTCCGTTAGCAGGGGAAGCCCGCAGGGTTCCGTTCTCGTTTCCCTGCTGTGGAACTTGGATTTGACGGGTCACTGCCCAGGCTTTCGCCGATGATTGTCTCCTTTTAGTTTGTCGTAATTCACGACCGCATCTGGAAGATCGAGCGCAAGCGGCCTTGTCAACCAGGAGGGCTGGATGGACTTTCAAAATGTAAACATTTCTGTGCTCAATACGAAGTTTATGCTTCACAAGGGGGCAGACAAATTATCGTACAGTCGAAATCCCCACATTAAGAATCCGAGCGATAGTTCATAAGTACCTAGGTGTTTTGTTTGATGAAAAGTTGCTGTCTAGCAACACATTAGGCAAGTAGCGGCGGACGCCGTCTCAGTGATGCAAAAACGTAGGAGGATTACTCGGAAGGACTATGAGTTATCTGGCCATCAAATATATAAGATGTACCGAGGTGTCTTCGAAAGCATGATCTCTTACGTGACGCCCATTTGGGCGCATATGGGTGGATATGAATAGAGCACTTGTTCAAAATTTAACGAGTGCCCAGCCCAGAGACTTAATTGTATGCACAGGTGTTTTTAAAACAACCTCCTACGAGGCTATCACCGTTTTGGGAAAGGCTCTCCCAATCGATTTAGTGGTTTCTCTCCCACGGCGGGAGAAATGCCAAGCAAATTAATATTGAAAAGAAAAATGTAAAGAGCTGCAAAAAATTAGCCGGGTCTCCTTCAAACTGTATACGATTCAATTTCTTTCAGAACATGGTACTTTTATTAATAGTTTGGCTAGGTTTGGTTTGGTTGACTCCGGCTTGTGTCCGGACTGTAGAGTCGATGATATTGTGGACCATGTCCTTTATGTTTGTCCCCAGTATGAGGCTGAACGAACCAGTTTTTAGGGAACTAGAGAGAGTGGATTCCTTCTTTGATCTGCGAGTCAACCGGAAGGCTCGCAGAGGCTGGACGATTGTTGCTGGCTTCCTTCGTTTCTTTGTCCTGAGCAGGACGACCAAAGGGGTTTAGTAGAGTAGCACTTCGGCCGGCTAGGTTCCGCCTGAACAGTTGATTGGCCAAACGTAGGCGTATTGGCATCGAGCCACGGTCAGATAGAAATTGTGGTGATTATTCTGACTGTCAGCTGTCTGCGGAACGGCGACTGCACTGCCGAAGGCATGGGTTACCATGCAGCTGTGAGGTGTAGCGCCGTTTTGACAAGGGCAGTTTTTGAATAAGCACACGACATTGTCGGCGAGATGGCGACTGCACTGCCGAGACGATGGATCCCATGCAGCCGTGAGGTGTATCGGGATCTCAACGATGGTTGAAAGCAAGTACATGTCACGTGGAACTCTGCAATGGACTTGAGTGGGAGTATGAGGTCTGTCGTCCTCTCCCTTGTAGACCAGACCAGAAGCCGTAAATTAACCTAAGTCTGGGGTATAAACTGAAGTTGTGTTTAGTAAGGGAAATAGGACTAAATTTCTTTGTTGCAAACAACATTTTTGTCGGTATATTGTTTAATCTGCCTCGAATTACGAGACATTTACTAGAAACTGGCTCATAAAAGTAGAACTAGGCGCGGAGTTCGTGATTCCGTGAACTTGGTTAGCTAGTTCAGAGGGCAAAGATGTAGGACATTCAAGATGTCCGGATGAAGCTACAGCGTAGTTAAAAGGTGAGCTTATAGATCACTGATGTAAATTTTTACCGAGGCATTTACATCGGTGACATCCCAACGTGACCTGGCTTATTACTATGTGATGTAAAAGTTTGAGGGTGAAAGATGACTCTCGTTAAAGCTCATCAGGGCTATGAACGGGAGAGATGTTGTGGCGATCGGAAGCGTCACAAGGCGGGTGTCTTCCCCTACTGGGTTGGGATGTGGAGTAGAGGGGCATCTGTGAAAGCATTTTCCAACAGAGGCCAAGTGTTCCCTATGTAATAATCGGAGACATTCACTTGGGGGACCTGGCTGCATGGCCAGCACCAAAAAATCAGATCCGTCGCCTGTGTTCTGGGGAAGTCCTGGTTTGGGAAAGCCCCGTCTAGGAGGGGTGGGTCGCTTAGGTGTCGATGATTGGACGGGGACTCTGGTTGGATCTCTCTTAGGAATTCTCCCGTGGGAGGGTAAAGTAAGACCTTAGTCCCGATGGGGATCCCTTTGTGGTTCCTCATTAGAGGCGTGGCGTGAAGACTAGAATCCCGGTGGGGAATCCTCTTGGCGTCCCTTCATTAATGGCATGGCGTATAATTAAAAGACCAGCGTTTCGGCTACCTGAGGAACATTAGTTTTCGACGAGGCGATAGCACCTCCTGGAGCTGTGTATATGCGGGTCCGGCTCGGGGGGAGAGATAAAAATGAATTAAATAAAAGGCTCAAAAAAAAAAGAAAAAAAGTTTATTATCAGCTTTTTTAAATAATTATTAAAAATACATTTTTAAAAAAATAATACAATTATTGATTTAAAAAAAAAAAAAGTTACGACCATCTTACAACTCATAGATTTAGTTGAACAATGAAACTTATTGAAATACTAGCTGCAACCACGGCTTCGACTGCGTGGAAAGAATAGACGATTGAACTGATAACAGATTGTTAGACTCACGTTTTTCTACTTTCATTTCCTCGTTGGCAAGGAGATACTTCACATATTAAGCAACTGTTTTCCAGGAAAAATGTTTACTCAGTAGAGAAATCAATAAGAAACCATGTAATTCAAGCAGTATTTACATACATTTTGTTGTTACATTTTTTTTTTATTTACAGTGGTCAACTGAACTTACAGAGTGAAATTACTTTGGTTTTCCCTCTTTTATAGGAAAAAGGCTGAATTTTTTGTCATTGGCGTAGCCTTCGGGAAGATAATTAAAGAAATATAATATAATTTGTGATGGTTATATTAACAAATCTATTTGAAATTAAAAGAGCTGAAAAATTAATGTTTTGAGTATATTGTGAAATATTAATTTTATCTTTAATAAAATTAAAAATTTATCATTGAAAACTTGATAAAACCCCTAATATATTTTCTTCTAAGGCCTCTCAAACTTCAAAACGTTTTTGATCTTGCCAATAAAGAAGGTTTTGTCGATCTAAAGCCAAAATTTCATGTGATCCAATTTTCTTTAAAACTTGATCCAAAAAAATTGATTTTAAATTTTAATCATTCTAATGATCTGGTTCTTTGTATTTTCCTGTTCAAAGCTATCTTCATCATATTGTCTTGAGATCTTCAAAATATATTGTCGCGTGTTTGTGGTTCGACAAGGATTACTTACAAAAAGTAAAAATTTCATACAAGTAGAGTCTAAAAAATAAAGAAATGAAAAAAAAAATCTTCATTGAGGTCTTCCTGAAGATGCTTGATGAGATACACGCTCAATATTTGCAGGTTTTTTGTGTTTACAGTGTTTATTTCGTTGTTATTTTCGTTAATTAGCTGTTTTCTTTTATTATTTCTTTCGGTATTGATATTATTTGTTCACTCTGTTGTTTATTTTACAATTTTGTGGTGTAAGTGTCCGTTTTTTGAGGTATATTAGGGTTACCTAGCAACCATAGGTAAATATCGTAATTCCAGTTTTTCAAAAGTTATTTGGGGTTTCTTCACAGTCATTTGACTTCATTGTATATTTTGGACTGGGGATTATTTATTTGTTATTCTCCGCGGTAGCTGTATTTGTTCAGATACAAAAATTACGTTTGGCTTACAGTTGTTTATATGACATCACCTGATCCTTGTTTGTATTTAAGTTTTTATCGTTTTTGGCTTTGAATTGTTGCTGTTATGTCCGACTCTGGTGGGCCCCGGGGAGTGACCCAGCTTGGATGCAAAGGATCTCTCGCCCCAATTGGCAGGCGGAGGACTTCTGGGAGAGACCGGGGGGTCCGAGAAACACATTCTGGAGAATGTGAGCGACAACCCAAAGCCGCTGGACACAGAGGCGTCAGTTAATGGAGTCTCTTAGCATGCGGAATAGGAGGAGAGAGAACAGACATGTGATGCACTTGTTAAGGCGGCAGCGTGGGGAGGCTACCACCATGCCGACCGATAGTGCTGACTGTCGATTTTGACAGTGATGATTCTACTGGTGCTGGAAGTGATTTTTCTAAGGAGATGGGGCCTGCCTTGCCCTCCTTGGCGAGTCAAGATATTCGGGGTGAGTGGTGGCTGTTGGACAGCTCACTTGATATGAGAGGTGAGGAAGTCGGGAAAGGAGAGAAAAGAAGCGTTCGCTGAGTGATGAAAAGAGGGTAAAAGAGATTGGAGGTGAACTAATAGCGCTGATCAATTGCTTGGAGAGAGTTAGTGAGAACTTTAGTAAGGCGTATGACAAACACACAAAAAGAAAGATAAAACGCATCTAGATAGAAATGTCAGAATTGGTCAGCAATGTTGCTCGGCACAAGGCAGTACTGACAAGCAGAGCACAATTGAAGCCAACAATGGAATTGGCCTCACGAGGTGATGGGCTGGCATCACGGACGGTCTGCGGTGTTTGCGGAGTTGGTGTTATGTCATGAGTTGATAGGGCTACACAGACCGTCAGGCGAGTGGGCGATGATGAGATAATAAAAAGGCTAGAAGAGGAAGTCACCGATGAGGAGATTTCTGAACTGGTTACCACTCACTGGGTAGAAGGAGCGTTCCAAAAGTTAAGGAAGTTGGATGGTTCCTTTCCTGGTAAATGAGTGGGTAAGGTGATTCTAGTTTACAATTTGCTTGCTGACATGGCTGGATTTATGGAAAAGCTTTACATATGGGCTTTTGGGGTTAGGAGGCTAGCTGAACAAAATAAGTTACGGAGTGGACAACTTCTGATAGATGACCGTGGAATCAGAAGCATTTTCGCCGAGGAAATAATTAAAGTCACCGGCACAACTTACACAATAGTTGTAGATTTTACCAACGAAGAGGAGGTGAATTCGAGCATATTCAAGCGCATTCGTAAGCTCACATACATGGACATTGATGAACCTTACGTGTCGCCTGGCGGCAGAACGGGTGCAAGTTTGAGGAGATTACTTGAATGTGATGGAGGAATAATGGGCAGGGAAAGGCAGCGTTTCCTACCGAACACCATCTTCAAGCAGAAAGAGAAAAGGTTTTATGAACCGACATTCACGGTGTCGTTTAAGGCGTATCTTTGTGAACGCTTCAAGGATGTCAAGGAAGGGGTGAACTCAGATGTTGCTGAAGTACTGTCTGTTAGGAAAGGTAGCGATAATAAAGGATGCATACGGCGGAGAGCAAAGGTGCAGTGGCGCTGAAGCAGGAGATTAATCAGAAAGTGGAGAGGATTGCGGTCAAGAATGTTGGGAGGCGGTCGATCCTGGGTTTTTCCATATAAAGAACCTTGAGAAGGGGATTACCTCTGACCACGTCGCTGCAGCGGTAGCAGCAGGCGCATGCTGTGCCACCGGAGAGTACTTGCGACCGGCGTATGGGGACACTCAGAACTCGACAAGTTCGAGTTCTGAGTGTCACTGAGAAGGATACGGATTGGGTGGGTTAATTGATGGGTGATTAAGCGAGAAGATGAATTACGGTGCTATAAATGTGGTGAGGATGGCCATGTACAGATAAGGTGCAAGGGTCCGGACCGCAAAAAACTGTGCTTTCAATGCAACGGACAGGGCCACAAGCGAGGAGAGTGTCATCAACGGGACAAAAGCCAGGAAGACGAAGCAGATTTTTGAGTTAGGGTTAGTGGTGGCGGAAACAGAGGAGAAAGCTCGTCGCACTGATGCGTCTGCTGTACTTTAACGTTACCTGAAGTTGTGGGGTGTTGAGTGTCTGATGGGAGGTGGCTTCTAGTTTGGCAGTAGATAGATATTACTGTAGTCAGCTGAATATGTCGCATTTTCATGTGATAGGTGAAGGAGTGTGGGGGCTCTTTCGATGGCCCGAAAGAGAAATGATGTATAAGGTAAGGATGATGTAAAAGGTTTAAATGATATAAAAGGTGGCAACATCGTCGGAATGATTTCCCCTCGAAAAACGATGGGCCAGAATTTCCGAGGCGGTGACAACCATGCTCCAATCCGAAAGCGAAAGAGGAGAGGATCAGGCAGGCTGGGAGTTTGCTGGCTGCTCGAAGAGTACCGGCCACTGGGCCGACACAGATAGCTGTCGAGGGATGGTGGTGGGCAGCCGGCTTCTGATGGTAGGCGGCGGGAGCTCCTCGGAGTCGTCGTCGTCGTCTATCACCCCCTGGGGACATCGTCGCCGCCGTTCTGAGTCGGCATTAGGTGTGCCCCGGCAATTGCACGGGGGCTGTGTACATGTCAAAGGGATTAGGTTCGGCCCCTGTGCAACTAGAGGCGGAGGTTTTTTTGCGGGTGCGAGCCCCGCGCTGCCGTCAGATCGGGCGTGGCAGCGGCTGGCAGAGCTTCCTATGGAAAACAAACAAAAAATAATAAATATTTAACATAAAAAATTGTTTTTCAAATAAAAAGACAAAATTGATTTAATGACATTAAATTATAAATACCAAAGTTGAATCCAATTTACCGAAAACGTTATGATCACTGATAAAAACTAATATTGCATTAACAATAATATAGCAATAGAAAAGAAACATAGAAACATAAAATTCATACAGTTCACTTTTTGGAAGTTGTATAACTTTTACTGTTTACAAAAAACCTACTCTGCACTTTATGAATAAATAAGAATACTATCACTTTAATCGTTGTTTACAAATAAATTCCTTCACTCGTTGTTATCAAACGTTTAATGTTATCGCTGTTATTACACACTGCGCGCTACTCGGCCTTGCAAATATATGAACCCCATCCGCTAGTCCCCTGTAGCATTCATATCTCCTGGCCTACGGAACCAGTACCCGACCCGTTCTTTTGACTGTTGTAATAATTTTCATTGTCCGCGTCTTTAGGGTTTTCTATAAGTTCTTTTTCCGGCCCGATGTTTCGTCCGGTCGAACAGAAGCTTTATGAGGTACCAACCATGTTCTATATTACAAAGAACAAATTATTAAACTGATTCTAAAGAATCCTTTTTGGTTCCTTCTAGATTCTTCTTTCTTTATTTTCTCTGTCTTTCTTGCTTCCGAAAGAAACCCGTTTCATTGGTTCCGATACAATATGTTGAAACATATCTTCCACTTTTTAACTACTCCTCTTATACCCCGGTCACTATATCTATTTTTTAGTTATTTAAAATTTCTTACTCCCTTTTTAATTTTCTTGAGCAGCCCCGATGATAATTTTTAAAACTTGATTTTTAATAGATGTTACTTGTATCTTTCGTCTTCGTTTTCATCAATGTTCAGTTTTCAGTACCATAATTGCTGCAAATAATATTAAAGTAGCATATGTGTTGTAATATTTTATTTTGTTGAAAAT
This sequence comes from Lycorma delicatula, assembly GCF_047948215.1. NCBI lineage: Eukaryota > Metazoa > Arthropoda > Insecta > Hemiptera > Fulgoridae > Lycorma > Lycorma delicatula. The sequence goes on along the minus strand of NC_134455.1, from coordinate 41,719,440 downwards.
ATTTTATAAAATAAAAATTGAGATAAGTATAGTAACCTCTACTAGTCACAGAAATGTTTTCCTTTATCTATTTTCCAGAATATCAGTGATGGAAGCAATTATAGATGATTAAAGCTAATATTTATAACTTACTTGTCCACTATTTAATAATTGTTTTTGTTTTTTAATACGGTCTACTCCTTTATTTTGTTACCGACTCGAGCATTTACAATTAAATCAAGTCATTTTTGAATTTCGTTTATTCAGTATCTACTACTTCTGTAATAATCTTCTTGAAAGTATCCCGTCTTTTTTTCTGCTACAGTGATTTTTCCATTCTTGTTTCTTTTATAAAGCTTGAAGAATGTTCCGTAATTCTATCGAAATTTCTTTTGTATTTTTTTGCAAGTTAGTGGGCAGGAAAAAACTGGCTGTAATAACTGACAATCAAACTAGGTTATACTGCGTCATGGTTAAATCTTTATTTTATATTTATCCACCAAAACGAGTTCTTAACTACATTCCAGGTTATGACAGGAAGAAACATTTGTTATGTTTCTTTTATCGGGCTATGTTTTTTCAGACTGTCAGTCTGATTGACTACGTTGTCCCGCTTCGGTGAATTCCAATTTTCCATGTATTTATGGATATTACTATATTCATAATGTATATGAGTGGGTATTCCAAACGACAGATTTTGTGTCTACAATAACCTAAAACAGACTGTAACAAGTAACCTGTAAGATTAATTTTAAAAGTAACTTTTCTTTTAAATTTATTCACTCGAACCACCACATAATCACTTATATCATTCTGTCTTGGCTTTTTAAAGTGTTTTATAAAAATTGCTACACCACTAACTTATTTTTTTTTCCTAATTGGACAGTCAAACAAATACTGATAAAAGTTTCATGTAAATAAATTGTTATGAAATTTGAAATTTCGTTCCTCTGAGACTAAAATAAATATACATTCATCATTATATAAAAAAGCTATATACATAAGATATGTTATACATATCTTTATTTTCAAAAGCATTTTTAAATAAATCTTTTTTGTCTAATTAGAAATAATAATTTTTGCTAATAGTATCATTTCAAAATATTGTAAGAATTCGTAGGATATTGGAAACAGCTATCAAAAATATAAAAATTATTTAAGTAATAACTAAAATTTCAAGTTAACTTCCCAAATAATTGTTTAAAATCTGCTGCTTTATTGTAAGTTACTGATCGACGATAAGTTTTTATTTATTGTAAAATTTTATACTTTTTTTTTTGCTGCTGTGAAATTTTAAACTGAATCGATTAACAATAAAAACAAATTTTGCCTCTAATAAAATAAACATTTTTTATGTTTCTTATTTTGAAAAAAGTCGGCTGGAAGTATAATCTGAATTTATAAAATTAACCGAATATTATCACAGTAATACATTCATTAAACTCATCTACTAATTATGAGTTTAATGAAAGGGACGACTATTAAACCACACATTATTAAATTGGCCTGAGCTAATCGTTTTGTGGTGAGGCATAAATTAATCTGCGGAAAATTAGTATATAATTTATAAGTTGTTAACATTGATAATTCATTTTTTCCTAATTAATAACTGCATAAATTTTCTCAACATTAAATCAATGTTAAACTAGTATTTTAATGTTACCAAGTTTTACAATATTTGATAGCTCTTTTCACGTTCCTTTATTTATAGGCAAATTCCAACATTCATAAAACCTGAGATGCAGCTAAAGGGACATATTTATAAATTAGAAGCACGACCTGGTTCGAAATACAGATGTGAACAAGTATCCCTGTGTATTTGTTACTGTGGGAAGTCTGTAACTTCTGAATATTATAACTTCTGTAGGAACTGGACATTTTTGTCTTAATCCAAATACCTCTTGGTATGTTAATTACATCACTAGGATCTGCTAGAGTAGTTAATGACGTTGTATATGACGTCAATTAAAAAGTAGAACGATTATAGAAAAGTAGCTATTACTCGATTAATTACATTACACGAGTCTGTGAACATGGTGTAAAGATCTTCGCTTCAGTTTTTGTTTTTGTTAGTATCTTTAATGAAGTTATCTTAGTTCCAGCTAGCTATCTTCTAGCGTGACCGTAAAATAACCAAAGACTAAATAGTCCTGACAAAACAGCCCGGAAAAAATAACCTATTCTGAAACAGCCCAAGAATAAATAGTGCCGTTAATAACAATAATAGTAACGTTAATTAGACGAGGTTATCGAGCGAAGCGAGTGTAAGTTATGTTCTCATAATCTACTTATAAATTAGTATCGGATAATTTTTTTTTAATTTCTAGTTTGTCTTTTCGACCTCTACAAACTGTTATCTGTGTTATCTGTGTTTGTACATATAGTCTTGAGCTATTTTAGAATAGGTTATTTTTTCGGGGCTGTTTTGGTCTTGGGATATTTTAGAATAGGCTATTTTGTCGGGGCTATTTAGTCTTGGGCTGTTTTGATGGGGTTCCATCTTCTAATTATCTTAGTATTTTTATTTATGAATGTTGTATGGCAAAGAAAATTTTCTTGATGGTTTTCAAATGCGATATCAGACTGGCCGGCATGATGCAAGTATTTACAATGGGTCAACCGTGTGTAGAATATAAACCAGATTACTACACGCTGGTGAGAAAGTTAAAATAAATACAAAAGCTTAACGTAGGTCACGTAGTAAATTTACTGAATTATAAAAATTCGTGAAGTTCTTCTATTCTTATTCAAGAGTTGGGGAAACAATCAGAAATAGTGATCAAATAATAACTGGTAACACAAAAAATGTTTAATGTTATGTCCACGTTAATTTATATATATGTATATATATATATATACACATACGCCTTGAAAATAATTGTTTTACTAAAGTTAATCAATTTGTTGAAGCATATTCTCATTTGATAAGTATTCTGATAATGACTGAAAATGACCTAATGGTCGTTATCAAGAATTTGCTCAAAAACTCAGATCTTTGGCTGGTATTTCCCAAATTGTACTATGGTGTACAACTGGGAAAGATCCCAATTGTACAATTGGAGTATTGTACAGTTACAATACCCCAGTTGGGTATTGTTATTTCTAGTACTAAGGAGGAATGCAATCTGATCTGATGAAGTACAATCTTTCATCTTCAATCTGATGCGTTTAGAAAGACTGCATTTTATCTCTTGTTTCTAACAAATATGACTCTCATATTATCAGTAACTGAAGGCATATGTCTGTGATTAGTATCCTAACGTATTTAAGGTATCCTAAGGTAATTCACATATGATTCATTTTAAAATTATTAATCACAAAAAGTATGACTTTGTGCCTGTTCAGATAGATCAGCTGCAGACGAACTACTGGAAAACAAATCATCTTTATGATTCTTTTTCTAGAGCCTTAGTATTTGTAACACCATGTAGGGGACGAACATGAATGTTTCAATAACATATTCCAGAGGTAACGTTGGTTTACTGGCATTTCTCCTGCCTCCACCCCATACGATTGCCCGAAAGCATATGACCGAATGTCTGTGCCACAAACGGCTACTGAACCTCGAAGGGAGTTTAATCCACCAGTCTCCTATCTAGCTCCTAAAGCTAATCTAACAGCGTGAGCGGAATAAGAGTGGTGCAATACACCACTCGATTGCGTGTCCCACCGTTTACTTGTCATGTATTACTAAATTGGGTAGGCGCACCCCGTCTGTACTAAAATATATGACTCGTCAATAAATTAAATTTACATCGTCAAAGACAGCAATTCGCTGCCTCGCTTAGTTCGCTGAATGCCAGCAAGTACCTGTCCACCATATTGCAGCGCTTGGAGCTACAATTGGCTGATGGCCAGTCATGTCTTGAGAGTAGCTTCCCACAGTACGCGGTAGGAGTCTTTTCCCTTAAGAAACTACTGATGCTGATTGAACAAAGCAACCGCATGAAGGAACTCCCACACGGTCTGACAATGCGGCCCTCGCCACGTTGACTCGCCGCTTGTGAGTGGTAAATTTTCCCCTTGACCTCTAAGTTCCAGGGTGGCCTGAGTTCTGGCCCTTCCAAGAGCTGGGCAGTCGAACATCATGGTTTTTTTTGTTAGTGGGCGAAAAACGCCTGGGAGTTATCATCGCCCGGAATTTTATTAATAAAAAGGTAAAATAACTCCACAATAATAAAACTTTTAAGGTGTAAAATTAATATTAATCATATAATAAAAATTTATTAAACAAGAGTCAAGAATGTAATCGAACATCATGTGATCGTTTGACTGGACCTCCCCGAAATTTCAGAGGTAAGATAAGATAATCTTGCAACTGATTCTTCGAGTGATGACTACGCAAGAGTAGACTGTTAGAAACTTGTCTATCTAACTAACTATTACAAAACTAATGAACTAATTTCAGTCGCACCCTGAGATTTTAGGTAAAGGTTTAATTACTAATATAAATTTACTACAATAAGAATTTACTGAATTCGGGAGGCTAATAATTTACTCTATCAGTGAGTATGTAGCGCTAGATCTAGTGGAAATTTAGTTTCCAGCTAGATTATTTGGAAAGAAAATGTAACAGTGGGTACCATCTCCTATTTAATCTAAAAGATTCTTGGTTCTATTCCCGGTCTGGCATTACATTTTAAAGATATAGCAACGGGTTTGTAATTAGAAACAAAATAGTAGGACGATTGTATTTTATATTTTTATTTCTAATTTAATTTCACCTTTTTTTAAATTTACTTGTCCATTGTTAAGTTGGGTGTTCCTAAGCCATACTATTATTAACCTGAGGAGGAGCCATATTTTTACCTGAAGAGGATAGCATAGGATTTCCACGACGATCGGCGACTTGTATATATAGGCTGGGGGATAACGAGCTGTGGTTCCGGTTTTTGCGTGGGGTGCTCCAGACTCTCTCTTGGGACCCCTCCTGTGGAACGTGGTCTATGATGAGGTACTTCGGCTGCGTTAACCGGTAGGGGTGACTCCTATTGTCTACACTGATGATTTAGCCCTTTGGTGGTGGGGAAGTTTAAGGAGGGGGCGGCTAACGCTGCAAACACTGCTATAGCTAAGATCGGAAAATGGATGATGGAAAAGAGGTTACAGCAATCCCGAAGGAAATCTGTTTTCGTCCCGCTGGCGGGGAGACGGGTTCTGGCGCCCATCGCAGTCAACATCGAGGGAGAGGTGGTCCAGTCACGAGAAAGCACCAAGTACCTGAGAATGTGGCTGGACCATAAGCGATCGTTCACCCACCATACAAAAGAGGTTAGCGACAAGGTGGGACGAATAGTGCAGCGTCTGGCTAAGTTACTCTCAAATATCGGTGGACCACGAGCATCGAAGAGAAGGCTGTATTCACACGTGGTCAATGCAACAGTTCTCAATGGTGTTTCAGCGTGGAAGAGGGAAATGGCCGTGGAGCACAACAGGAGAATCCTAGAGGGGGTAAAGCTTCGCATGTCCCTCAAGGTGGCATCAGCATATGCCTCGGTGTCGACAGGGACGGTGCTGGTGATCACGAATACCATTGTAGGGTTTGTGGCGAGAGTTCTTCAGGAGAAGAATTAGGGGCTCGGGGATGAGGGATAGCCCTCTGCGGAGCTGCCGTTCGTACGTGATTGTACGAGTAGGCGGTAGCGATAAGGCACGGGGATTCTCGCACCCCCGAGCTGGAAAAAGACCGAGTCCCGGCGGGGTTGCCCCCTCGGGGTGTCCCTGTTAGAGGCATTGGCATAAAGACCACGTCCCGGCTCCCGGAGTGGGGACCCAGGTACGGCATAGCCGGGCATGGTGGATTCTATTCTGGGTGTTTAAGGCGAGCGCAAAGTGAGATCTGACCGGCGGGTCGAGATGTGGCGGCTCGTTAGAGTAAAGGAAACTTCCCTGGGCTGTGTAATACTTCACTGCAGGATCCGGCCCGGGGGAAAAGAAAAGAAAAGAGAGAGAAAAAAACCATACTATTTTATTGCATGTTTGATTACAATATTTGTTCTTTTGATTAGAAATATTAGATTTTTCTAGAAAACTCGTTTTTAACATTCTTAGTGATATCTACATACGGTATTGAAACAAATTTTTCAGAATATTGATATTCTATTTAAGAGAACACATTAACGTGACCTGGTTTGTTGAACGTATGTTGTTTTCATCCAAGCATCAAAAAAAAAAGAATCTCAACGTTTTTATTAGCCAGTTACGTTTATGAAACAAGCGAGGCAAGGTATAATTACTAGTTTACGAGGCCCGAACTTATTGCGGGCCTCGTAAGTGTGAGTAAAGAATTATTTATTGATATTATGCATTAAAGTTAAGTTTTTAAATAATGATTTAAATTTAACTATGCATTAAGTCATTTAATTTCATATCCAGACAAACTTAAACTTTAAAATCCATATGAACGTTTTAGCTTATCACAGTAGAATCAGAGTAGCAATAACTCTACTGCCACTAATCTGGTATTGATTGACTATACGACTTCAATTTGAATTGCCGTAATTTTATTTCAGTATTGTAATTGATTGTTTGTAGCAAATTTACTAGTAAAAATATTTGTGTATAAGTCACATTTTTTAAATTTTGGAATAAATAATTCTCAACCTTTTTGCAACTGAAAATACTCAGGTAATGATTGAATTTCATTAGCATTAATTTATATATAAATAATTTTTTTTTTTTTGTGGGGGTATTTTATATTCCATTTATAACCTTAGTGGGTTAAGTTAATATATAATACATAGAGTTTATCCAAAGATAAACAATTATTTTTAGTTTTCTGTTAAGTAGCAGCTGAGACTATTATTTTTGTGTTTTGACAAGGAGAAATTTAAACTTTATTTAATTTTTAATTTTTATTTTTCTATCTTTTATTTTCATGAAAAGATTGTTGTTATTTTAACTAAGATTAAGTTTCTGCAGATTAACAGGGCTTCGTTATCTGGCACAATTATAGCCTATGTAGGCTGTGTGGAAATAATTATGTATTTTACATAAATTTATGAGTAATAACTTAAAATTATTTCCCGATCTAAAGACAGTCTACAAAAATTTTCTTAATTTATTTGTTCTTAAAAAAACAGAATTAATTTCTTATCTTGCGTTTAATTTTACTTGTTGAATTTATTCATCTGTATGTTTTCTTCGAAAAAATCGTTGTTTTGTTATTTTCCGTGATTATTTCTTATTTTTTGCTTGTTTCCGGACCTGAGCGTTACAACAAAATCAAAGGAGAAATATCATTAAGAATTAATTACATGAGAAAATTAGTTTAGTTAGGATAAATCAAAACCGAAGAATAAAATTGACGGTTTAATGCTTTTATTTTAAATAGTCAAAAGAAAATTGTGAGGTAGAAATAAATTACAATGTAAATGATTTAATCCAGTTTATAAAAGAAAATTTAATAATTATGAGAGGCTGTAATGACAAAGCAATAAAATAAAGTGAGAAGATAATGTCAAATTTTGAGCTAAACCAAAAGTGCAATAACTAGAGTAAGTTTTTCGTAGCGAGTATAAACTAATAATTGAGAAAAAAATTTAAAAATAATGAAAGAAAATGGTACACTTGAGTAAGCCCAAAAAACAAGAGAAAGTATCGGAAGATATCTACTTTAGGTAGATATTCTGATATCAATGTACGTCTGTAAATCTACATAAAAGTAAATATAGATATTAATTTCGATCTAGTATGCGTAAACATACATGAAAGTGACTAAAATAAAACTTTGAAGAGAAGAGATGTGTTTTGGGGTAAGTAAAAAACATGAAATAAAGTTAAAGGCAAACTGCTTGGGGAAGCCTAGACAAGACTGCAAAATCAGATACTGAAGTAGATAATCTCAAAAAATAAAAACAAAAACAAAATACCAGGAGATAACCGGGTGGAAAACTAGTTCAGTTAAACACAGTCTAAGAAGTTGAATTCGAGCAAGTGATCTTTAATACATCAAAATCCTGCGTTAGAAGATAGTTGCTAAATGTAAAAGAATAGATACTTTTCAGTTATTACTACTAAGTTCGTTAAGCGTTTGAAAAGTTATTATTTTTTTATAACTGTATCGGAATTAATAAATTTGTTTTAAATTAATAATTTGATTTTCTTTAAATTAAAAATCATTAAATTGATAACTTTTAATTAAGTTATTCATTTTTTGATTCCATAATATTATTGACGTTTGAGAAATAAAAAGGAAGTATCTGTAATCTCACGATATAATATATTTAGAAAAATACCATTAAAATACATGAACGTAGAATATTGATTCTTAACGTAAATAATTAAGATATTTTCCTACTGATTGCTGATATTTCTGGAATCAGTAATAGAATAAATTATTTAGGCAAGTATTTTAAAAATTATAAATTTCCTCTTTTTCATCTGGTTTTTTATTTGGGCATGATACAATTATTTAGTTACTGAAATTTTAACCGTCTGCTGATTCATATAATTTATAAAAAATATTCTGCAACATCGATTTTCAAATTACCATTTTTTTTTATTTCATCGGTACTACTTAAAAAACTTCCTACACAGTTTTAGAACGTGATAAAATGTTGAAACGTTACCGATTAAAAAGAGGTATTTTCTGGATCGGTATAAAAAAAACTAAAAAAATTGTTCTTTTCAGTTTCTCAACGTTTATCAGTGTGTTTCAGTGCCGTAGAACACTGTTGATTGTATCTTAAACGTGAGATGGAAAAGCAGGCTCTAAAGTTATTGATCTTAGTTTTATTATTGACACTGTAATTCAATTTTGGAAAACTACCCGATATAAATGAATTAAATAATCATCTTCGATAAAAGTGTAATATCATAAAGCTTATAGTGCATTATTACTTTTTGTTAAATTTATTGATTACTTCAGGTTTAGATTTCCCACTACCTACATCGGAGAGGATATTATAACAATATTTACTTTACAATCTACGATATTAATTTCTCTCGCAACAATAAATTTATTATCAAGTATTTTATCCTGTGCTGAGACCAAAAGCAAAAACCGCCTACGAAATAATTTACGCTTTTTTTTTGTTATCCTGAAATATTACTTGGTAGTATTAATTTATTTACCGGTGATAAATGCTTTATTGATACAATATTGTAGTAATAAATCACTATAAAAAAAAATACAAATTATCGTTACCCTTTATAACTCCTCGAAACGAAGCTTAACCATAAATTCGGCCGTACTTTTTTTATCGAACAGTGTTTTGCAGTTCGAAATAGAAAGAGGTGAAGAGTGGAAATTGTAGTTTAAAAGCTATAATTACAGGCTTGTTTCAATAAAATCATATTATTTGAAAAAGAGAAACGACCGTACATCGATTAAAATATTCTGGTAATCATAGGAAGGATTTATGTTTGGATCTGTTCGTTTGTTTTGTGCGAGGAACGGGGAGAGGCAGTTATTATTTTTTGTTTCATTCGAAAACAAATACGTACGAAAGTAATGTGTCGGATAATGTAATGTGTTGTGTTTCACTACGTGTCGGAAGGGGAAAAAGTAAAGCAAAGGTCACGACCTTTTGCAGTAATATAGTATTCCGTCCGGTTAGTTTAATGATGGGGGTCGGTAAATTGTAGCGTGTAGGGTAAGAGAGGTTGTCCACTTTTGTACTTTTCTGCCTCATGCACTTATCCCTGGCACCATCATTTGACCGGCCAATATGGGGCGTATAAATTATGCCGATAAAATATTGTTCCAATATACGAGAAATTGATTCAAAGGGCGTGCGCACGAACATCGTTCTAGCGCGCTTTCCTGTTTTATTTTATCCCTTTTGCCTTTTATCTATCTCTCTCACTCGTCCAAAAAAAAGATGGATACGGAGGTTGTTTTGGGGTTGAGCCAGCTTGCAGCTCATAGCGGTTGATTTATAGATGTGACACCTTGTGAAGTCGTCAGTTCGTTTTCCAAGAGAACTTTATAACAGTGAGAATCTTGCTAGTTGTCATCGTTTTTTGTCTTAACCGTTTTTACGGAAAAATGTAATATAGCACCTCTTAATAAAACCACTAAAGATACTACGACATCATGTAAAAGAAATATTCATCTTTCTGCCAGTAATATTATATATTTGAGTTATTTTATCCTGTCACCTGCAGAAAATATGAGAGATTTAAAAAAAATTTTCTTTACATTGCTTGTTTTATTACACCGACATTACACAGTTAGTACATCCCTCCCATTTTCAAAGGACGTATCTTCTTGGATCGCATAACACAGCTAGTTATCTGAACGTTGATCAAATCGATATAGTCGCAAATTTATCTAAACTGGTTGAGAATTATTAACAGCGTGTCAAGGGTACAGGCTTAATATATATATATATATATATATATATATATATACATATGCACACACAAACACACTGTTTTTATTGATACAAACAAGATGAACATTTTTGGACTACTTTTCTTTTAATAGATGTCTAAATAAATAAGATGTTGTTTTAAGATTTATGAAAATACATAAAAATTCCAGTTTTTACTTTTATTTTATTTATTACTATTTAGGATATGTATTTCTGCAAGAAAGATGATATGATGGCATAACAAATGTCACACCCTTGCTGGCAATTGAACTAAACTCGAAGTCATAATAAAAACATTGCAAGAATATGTTTTTTATTTTTAGTACTATCGTAATAGCTAGCTCTAATATAGTAATCACACTTTATTACAGTTACCCGAACGTTGCAGTAACCGACATTCAGGTACTCTTTACGAGAAAATTATGGTAGCTTTGTAGGTAATTAAACGATGAGATATTGTGTAATACTGCAGCGAGTTTTGATGTGGGTTATCAGTATCGAGCTTATTCAGCCAAACCTAAATTCGTAAACCGTATTTTGGAGGTACAACATAAACAAATGTAAATGTATTCTGCTTGGAAACGTACAATTTAATAAAAGTTATTATCCTGTGCTACAGCACGGACGATTACGTAGCGGTAATATTATTTTCACCTCGTTAAAATATTGAAAATATGATGGGTATAAAATTTACATTCTGAAAAATAATTTAAGACTGAAATTATTACTGTTATTCATTTAATAACTTAAAGTTCAGATGTCGAAAATTGGTTTTCTAAAATGTTACCTAACTCTTTTTCTACATAATCTTATATTTTAGTATTTTAATTATCAGGATTTTTCTGTATTCATGTTTGTCTAAGACTCGTTCAACAAACAAATAAAGTGAAAATAAGAAAAATTTATTATGTCATAACTTCTATTAATTTTTTCTTAGGAACAGATTTACACAAAATCTTTTAAAAAAATCCTTCCGTGTTTTGTTTATAAATTTTACGCAAAAGTCAGTACTTCTAATTAGTTCCCGGCAAATAATTTTCGTGTCGGTTGCTCTTCCTTTTAGTCACACAGTTATAATTTCCAAACATACTAATCAGCCTAATTTATACAAATTTAGTAGGACTCCAATTTACTTAATGCGGGAAAGTGTCGGTTGTAATAAATAAAAATGATTCAACGTAAATTAATCTGAACTTGTATAACAAGTTAAATAAATGATGATAAATTCAGAAAATGATGCTTTTGGAAAAAAAAAACTATGCACAACAATTTTATGTAAACTATCATTATGAAATATAAGAAGAAACTAATTAATTTTTTTTTTCAGAACAAAATGCAATTCTGAATTATGTCAGAAACTGATTGCTTATCTTACTTCATGCGGTTATTGATCAATACAGAATGATAAAAATAAAATGTGGGTAACGGTAGTGATAATAATTTCATTGTCTATTTATTTAGAATCTATTTATAATTATTATTAAACATCAAAGGAAAAATGAGTAGTGCGATTCATTATACTTTGATTTATTATACCCTTTGAATTATAATTATTGATATATACGTTTAACTTTTAAATAATTATTTTTATAAAGGTTTATATTTAAATTAAACATTAAAACTGTCTCTTTTAATTTTCTGTTTCATATCGTATCATATCTATAATAATATCTTTATGTTATATTTTCTATAACATATTATGGAGATTAATTATATCATATCTAATGAAGTCATGCAAAAGTAACCGTAGACAAAAATATATTATGAATTTTTAAAGTTGATAAAAATGTTGTTCAGGCACATGTTATTTACTTTTAATCCTATTGTAAATATATTATTTATGTAGTTGCTAATTTTAAAGAAAAGTACTTTTAAAAATTTACATTGCATAAATATAAAATTATCGAAAAGACTGTATGCAATTCCGTGTTTTATGTGTTGTATAGCTAATGCAACAGATTTTTCAAGAGCTTAAAGAGGATAAAAAGAGAATTTTAAGAGAAGAATCTTGGGAAGAAAGCTTTTGCAGGAAATCGAGTTTTTTTTCAGAATATAAAAGATCAAGGATGAAGTGCTAGCAGAGAAAAGGGAAGAAATGTAAAAAAGTGTGTCCAACTTTTTAGCCATACTACACACAAACATGTATATTCTAACTTAACATCTTGAAAGTTGTTCAAGGGAAAACTTTGCCTTTCCATTCCATACGTACATTCACGAGAAGAATAGGCCCCTGAAGTTTTCATACGAATTCATGCAATCTGATGGTTATTCATTCTAGTAGCTTTTCAGAAACTGGCTATTGTCGGACTAATAATAATAATAATAATAATAATAATAATAATAATAATAATAATAATAATAATAATAATAATAATAATAATAATAACAATAATAATAATAATAATAATAATAATAATAATAATAATAATAATAATAATAATAATAAAAATAATAATAATAATAATAATAATAATAATTTTTTTTTTTATTTGCCTTGTTTGTGCAACAGAACAGTTACAAAACCTTTGTATGCCGCACAATATCACATAAAGTCACAAAAGAACAGCCACAAGTCAACAACCCACATATAAATTAAAAATACAATATTCAAAACACAATAATAATAATAATAATAACAATTATGCAGTCAAATAGAAAAAATAATTAGAACTTTAAAAACGGTAGCTACGGAGTGATAATAAAAACACATAGATGAAAACATACAATAACAAAAAGAGAACATTACTAATACATTCCAAATAAAACGTTATAAGCAATAATCCTTAAAAAAACATCAATAATATTAAAATCATGAAAGTGAGCATCACACCAAGCACAATGATCCATCGCCACGTAACCCTCTCAAATTTTTAACGAAGGTTGCCTCATCTTCCCAAAAGCTTAGCTTATCCTGGAACTCCACTGCAACACTGGTACACCGCTCAATCGGAGACACGGTGGAACCAACTGGCGTCACAAATTGCCTAAAAAACCTCACTGACCTGGCCTGGTTCCGCAAGACAACATGATAACGCGTCGGAAGTCTGTTGTGCAGAGCTTTATAAAAGAAAACCAAGTCAATGTAGGTTCTTCTATCAGATAACCTGGAAAGGCCTAATTGCCTCAACATATCCTCTCTACTAGCACCAACAAAACAATCTCCAAACTTAAAACGCATCCAGTTCAAGAACCTATCCTGAACACCCTCAACCAGATCAGAGGCAAAACGTCGTTTACTATTCCACACCACGGTCGAGTACTCCAAGCGACTCCTCACCAAAGACTTGTACAGCAGGTTACAAGTGGAAATATTGCTAAACCGTCCACAAATCCAAAGGACAAGACCAAGGTCCCGGCGTGCTTTACTGACAATCCGAGCAACATATTCGTGAAAATACAACTTCGTGTCAAATAAAACCCCGAGGTCCTCAACCAATGTCTCAGCGACAATAACGTGCGTACCAATCCTATTGCTGAAAACAGAGCTCGACGTCTTACGAGACAAAGTCAAATGTTTGGTCTTCCGAAAATTCAAGGGCATACAATTGGGGTCAGCCCACTCAACAACCTTGTTAATATTCAATTGTAGCAACAGGTGATCTATACTATTTCTGATCGGACAATATATTTTGACGTCATCCGCAAACATCTGAAAATTGCACGTCAAAAGATGCCCGATATCATTTATAAAAAGAATAAAAAGAAGGGGACCCAAAACAGAGCCTTGCGGCACTCCAGACTTAGCCAAGAAGGATTCCTCAGACATCTGTCCACCAAAACGAACCGAAAAACGCCTGTCACGAAGATAAGAGGATAGACAATCATTAAAACGATCGCTGAAGCCGAAGCCCTTGGTCTTTGTTAACAACAAATGATGGGGTATCTTGTCAAAAGCTTTGGTAAAATCAAAATATATCACATCTACTTGACCCCTATGCTCAATTGCATTAACTGAGTCCTGCAAAAAGGCGGCCAAATTAGAAGCTGGTGAACGACCTTTAATAAATCCATGCTGAAATGACGACAACATCGGGAGAACATGGTCATAAACATGTCTAAATAGAATCCTCTCGAAGACTTTGGAAAAAGTACCGATGATAGAAATAGGCCTGAAATTATCCAGGGAAGGGACACCAGGCTTAGGTATAGGAGTAACAACTGCGTGTTTCCATAGGGACGGAAAAGAAGAAGACGACAAGCTCCAATTAAACAGGGAAGCAAGGATAGGAGAAACAATCTCATTCAAACCTAGCAACTTTCTGTTTCGGATATGTGTCTTCAGGAGGCTGTTCAATTATTCTTGGCTTAAAAGTGCGGAAACTAAAAGGATAGAGAATGAGGCTAGAAAAAGCTTACAAAAAGCTTTTTTCAAGAGCAATAATGCACCGAAACCTAAATATTTGGTTATTACCAAGGAGGATGGAAATTTTTCGAAGGTGAGTCCTTTTCTCATCGCTCGGGAGATAACCAAATGCGCTGGTGGCCCTGTAAAAGAAATAAGGAAGACCTTCATGGGACTTCATGTTGAGACTGTAAATGATGTCCAGTCTCAAAAGGTTTTAGGGCTTAAAAAGATTGGAGAACTGGCTGTTCATGTCGATCCCCACGGTACGCTCAACACCTCAAGAGGTTTGGTCGTCTGTCGGGATCTTCTAAATTGCACGGAGCAGGAAATTGTTGAGGAGTTGTCAACGCAGGGAGTCAGAGTGTCGCCGATTGAACATGAGAAGGAATGGCGAAGTCCTACCTTCAGCCTCTCATGTTCTCACATTTAACCGGCCTACCTTGCCGGAGAAGATTAGAGCGGGGATACATCGATTGGATGTGCGGGCATTTATTCCGCAGCCTATGCGATGCTTCAAGTGCCAACGTTTTGGCCACACCGCCATCAAATGTGAGAGAACGCAAATATGCGTGTGCGGCGAAGAGGTGCATGAGGGAGAGCCGTGTAAAGGCCCCCTACAAGCATCAATTGCAAGGGACAGCATTCATGTAGATCCAGGAATTGCCCTGTCTACAAAGAAGAAGTAGCTGTGCAGGAAGTTAAAACTCTGCAGAAAGTCAGCTACATCGACGCCAAAAAGATTGTTAACGCCCGCAAACCCAGAGCAACAACATCTTATGCTCAAGCTGCGGCTACTGTTCCTGCTCCTGCTCCAATTGCTGTAGATGAAAGTCAGCTCATCAGTAAATTTGCTCCGACCTTGGCTAACATGATTGAAAGAATTATTGACAATAAAATGAAATCTTTCAATATTAAAGATCCAATAAAGCCAAAGGTATTAGTACAGCCTCCTCCCGAAGATAAAACAGCGAAAGCTGCTCTCGCTCTGAAGAAAACGGACGCCAAAGCAGAATGCCAAGTCCGTCTTAGTGAGATTCTTGATGACAAGAAAACGATAATACCTACAGAGACTGTTATGGAGGCTCCCAAGCCTCCTGCAACTGAAGTAGCCTCTAAGCCTCAGAGGCCACAAAAAATCACACAGGAGGGCGATTGTCCCCCCTCCCACAGGCGGTGACCGGTGCGCCCCCCGTGTTAGGGAACGGCCAGGTTGCCGCCTCTCAATCGGCGCCAGAAACCGGCGCCGATCCATGCCCGTCGTCGTCGGCGGCTTCGGTGGTCTCCGATTCGGAGATCGGAAGCTACACCGGCGACGACGTTCTCCGCGAACATGATGCCGTTCGCAATATGGAGAAGAAAAGAAAAAAAGGATGGCCGAAAGAAAAACCTAGGACATAATTTAATTAAAAATTAGGGAGTCGATTGTACAATGGAACATCAATGGATGTTTTTCAAACATCCATGGGCTCCAATGCTTGGTACATGACGTAGACCCGATTTGTATATGTCTGCAAGAAACGCATTTCCGCCGAAATGAAAATTTTAAATTAGAAGGATTCGATATATTTCGGCGAGATCAACCGCCAAATGTAAGAGTTAGAGGTGGAGTAGCTATATTAACATCGACTAGAGCTACCACCGAAGCGGTTGTTCTAAACACAAACCGACAAGCGGTCGCCGTTAGAATGAAGCGTCCACTCCAGGTCACTGTCTGCAGCATATACTTGCCGTATTTTGATTGGAATAAGGATGACATAGCAAGACTAATTTCCGAGCTTCCCCCACCTGTTTTACTGGTGGGTGATTTTAATGCTCATAATTCTCTTTGGGGATCAGATCGAGTAGATCCCCGTGGAAGAGAACTTGAAGGGTTCCAGATGAATTCAGAACTTATTATTTTAAACGACGGATCAGGAACCTTTTTCAATGCCAGAGATGGATCGACGTCCTGTATAGATCTTGCACTTATAAGCGGATCGATAGCACCGAGGTACAGCTTCCATGTCATAGACGATCTGCATGGAAGCGATCATTTCCCGGTGCAAATTGTAACTGATGTTACAAGAACAATATAATATCCCATCCCTAAAAGATGGCTATTTGAAAAGGCAGACTGGACGAGCTTCACAGCTAGAACGATACTCCCGGAAACAACTGAAGTTATCGGAGACGATGTCGACGCCATAACAAATGCAATAATTGAGTCGGCATCGAGATATATTTCCAAAACATTTGGGAAACTTACGAAGAAACCCGTTCCATGGTGGAACGATGAAATAAGTGAAGCTATTAAAAGAAAGAAAAGAGCGTATAACGCCTTCAAGAAACGTCCTGCCCTACAAAATCTTATTGCCTTTAAAAAATACAGGGTGTATGCAAAACGTCTCATGATAGATTCGAAAAAACGATCCTGGCAGCAATACGTGTCATCCATCGACAGAACCACTACTGCATCAGATGTTTGGAGGAAAGTGAAGGCGATTTGTGGGCGTAAAAATTTTGTGCCCAAAACTAGCCTTCAAGATGAAGATGAAATAAAAGATACTCCATATGAAATTGCAGAGCTGTTATTCAATCACTTCGAAAAGGCCAGCAAAACGGCCAACTACGAGGAAGGTTTTCGAACCAAAAAAGAAGAACTCGAAGGTCTACTAAATTTTAGAACTGAGTATAATTACTCATATAATGTACCATTTAAAATGGAAGAATTCGCGAAAGCGTTGGAAAAATCAGGTAACACAGCTGCTGGTCCGGATGAAATCCATTATAATATGATCAGGCAGCTGAATATCACTGCAAAGCGTAGATTATTAAAACTTTATAATAAAATATGGCGGGATGGAACGTACCCGCAGCAGTGGAAAAAAGCTCATGTTGTTCCAGTACCAAAGAAAAATAAAAATTTAACAGACCCCTATAGCTACCGTCCTATTTCTCTGACGTGTGCTATGGGAAAAATACTGGAAAAAATGATTAATAATCGACTCGTCTGGGTTTTAAAAAAAGAAAACCTGATATCACCATACCAAGCAGGTTTTCGACAGTACAATTCCACCACCGATCAAATGATCAACTTAGAGAATATTATATATAACAGCTTTATTACAAGGAAACATTGTGTCGGAGTCTTCTTCGATCTTCAGAAGGCTTTCGATATGACCTGACGTTATGGAGTAATGCTCCACATATATGACTGAGGCATTTTTGGCAATCTGCCTGTACTGCTCTGCAAGTATATGAATGTGACCTTCCAAGTACGCGTCAACAATGAATATTCATGTGAAAGAATCTTGGAAAATGGCATACCGCAGGGTTCGCTGTTGAGCGGTACCTTGTTTACCATTGCCATTAATAAATTGATATTAGCCATTCCAGTAGAAATCAGCAAAAGCGTCTATGTTGATGATCTGGCAATTGTGTATGCCAGCAAGAAGACTGCTATGGTGAGGTACAAATTGCAACGAGCGATCAATGCTCTAAATGAAGTTGCAAGGAATAACGGATTCCAATTCTCACCAGAAAAAACGTGCTGTGTACACTTTTGTAGGAAGAGAATTCCTCATCAAAGTCCTGCGTTGACAATTGATGATAATCCAATACAATATAAAGACAATGTAAGATATTTAGGACTAGTATTGGATAAATCCCTTACATAGGGATTACAATGAAATCGCAGACGAAGCTGCCAGAAAGGCAACAGTCTGCGATGATTTGGATGCATTTCCTGTAAGAGTGGCAGATGTTAAAAACCGTCTAACAAATATAGTAAAAAACAAATGGAGTGCTGAATGGAGGAGTTTAAATACAAAATTAAACTCAGTAAAAACTTCTCCTTATAAATGGAAAAGCGACTTTAAGTTGACTCGCCGTGAACAAGTAGCGGTGACCAGACTTACAATCGGTCACACGCGATAATAAATTATAATAAATTTATATTTGTTAACCGGCGAAGTGAGACCACTGTGCGGTGTTTGTAATAAAACACTGACAATCAAGCATCTAATAGAAGAGTGTACCATATATGAGGACCTCAGAAAGAGGTTCCGTTTTAGAAATAATATTACTGCTGATCTGGATAATGGAAATGAAGAAAATATAGTTGCATTTTTACACGCCAGTGGACTTCATAAAAGTCTATAAAATGAAAGTTTAAAGCTCTAAGCGGTAGTTTGTGGTATTAATAATTTGAATTTTTAATTTCATGGTCTTTTGAGCACCTTATCTCAAATTTTAATATCGGGGCCCTATACACCCCGTGAGTGTTGTTGTTGTCTTTTGTGTCTTAATGTTTTTGTGTAGTTTTGTGTTTTTAAATAAAATGTAAGGGCCCTTTACACTCTTACATATGACGATCCAGATGGTGATAGTATTTTCTTTTAAAGAATGTGACGAGGGCTAATGACCTTAGCAGTCGATGCCCGTAAAAATACAGATAAAAAAAAAAAATAATAATAATAACAATAATAAAACGTTTAATAATAATAATATCTAAAACGTCTAAATAATAAAATAATAATAATAATGCAAAACGTCTTATGATAGATTCAAAGAAACGATCCTGGCAGCAATACGTGTCATCCCTCGACAGAACCACTACTGCATCATATGTTTGGAGGAAAGTGAAGGCGACATGTGTAATGCTCCAGATACATGAATGGGGCATTCGTGGCAAACTGCCAATCTTACTGAGCAACTATATGAATGACCGTACCTTCCAAGTACGTGTCAACAGTGAATATTAATCTATAAAAAACTTGGAAAATGGCATACCACAAGGTTCGACGTTGAGCGGTACCTTGTTTATGATCGCCATTAATAAATTGATATTAGCCATTCCAGTAGAAATCAGCAAAAGCGTCTGTGTTGATGATTTGGCAATTGTATATGCCAGCAACAAGACTGCTATGATGAAATCCAAATTGCAACGGTAGATCGACCCCTTAAACGAAGTTGCGAGGAATAATGGACTCCAATTTTTACCAGAAAAACGTGCTGTGTACACTTATGCAGGAAGAGAATTCCTCACCAAAGTCCTACGTTGAGAATTGGCAATGATCCAATACAATACAAAGAGAATGTGAGATTTTTAGGACTAGTATTGGATAAATCCCTTACGTGGGGATTACACATACAGGACTTGAGTGATAGATGCAAAAAGCCTTAAAAATTATAAAATGTTTATCGAACATTAACTGGGGCGCAAATAAAGAGATATTATTGAGATTGTATACAGCATTGTTTCAATCTAAACTAGACTACGGATGTATCGTATATTCATCCGCTAGAGAGTCACATCTAAAAAAGTTAGACGTAGTTCATAATGGCGGAATAAGAAATGCAACAGGCGCTTTCCGCACAAGTCCGGCGAATAGCCTAATGTCCGAAGCCGGAATAATGCCACTACATTATAGAAGAGAGATCCTTTTTCTAAGATACGCAGCAAATATATGGGCTTATCCTGCCCATATAAATAATAAACTTTTCAACAACCATCCTATGGCTGCATTATACCAACGTCGTGCTACCTATTCCAGACCAGCCGGAATTAGGTACTACGAATTAAGAAGAAAATACGAAATTGCTATACAGGAGACACTAGCAATTTCCACAAGAGAAATACTTCCATGGCTCTTGCCAGCGGTAAACGCTAGGTTGGATCTCTCTCAGGGAGAAATAAAAAAGAAGCCAGCAGTTAGGTAATGAAAGTGCAGACGAAGCTGCCAGAAAGGCAACAGTCTGCCATAATTTGGATGCATTTCCTGTAAGAGTGGCAGACGTTAAAAACCGTCTAACTAACATAGTAAGAAACTAATGGAGTACTGATTGGAGGAGTTTAAATACCAAATTATACTCGGTAAAAACTTCTCCATATAAATGGAAAAGCGACGTGAAGTTGACTCGCCGTGAACAAGTAGCTGTGACCAGACTTAGAATCGGTCACACGCGATTAACAAATTCACATTTGTTTACCGGCGAAGTGAGACCAATGTGCGGTGTTTGTATTAAAACACTGACAATCAAGCATCTAATAGAAGAGTGTACAATATATAAGGATCTCAGGAAGAGGTTCCGTCTAAGAAATGAATTTACTGCTGATCTGGATAATGGAAATGAAGAAAAAATAGTTGCTTTTTTACCTAAGCCACCTAAGCTTTTGTACCTAAGCCAAAATTTTTATTTATTACAAAGGAGAATGGAAACTTCCAAAAAGTTAGTCCATCCTTGATCGCAAGAGAGATAACTAATTGTGCTGGTGGTCCTGTTAAAGAAATTCGTAAAACCTTTTACGGATTACACGTTGAAACTATTAACGACAGTCAAAGTCAAAAAGTCCAGGGATTGAAGAAGATCGGCGGATTTGCGGTATCAGTGCAACCGCATAGCACCCTTAATACATTCAGAAGAGTTGTTGTTTGCCGTGATCTTCTAAACTGTACAGTAGAGGAAATAGTATTGGAAATGTCGAGTCAAGGAGTGATTCAGTGTCGCAGACTAACAATGAGAAGAAATGGCGAAGTTCTTCTTTCGGCCTCTCATGTATTGACATTTAACAGGCCTACCCTTCTTGAAAAGGTGCGTGCTGGTATACACCGGTTTGATGTAGGTGCGTTTATTCCGCAGCCTATGCGATGTTTCAAGTGTCAACGTTTTAGGCTCACTGCAGCTAAATGTGAAGCGCAGGAAATCTGCATATGTGGAATGAAGATACATGAGGGTGAACCACGTAAAGACCCTCCAATCTGTAATAATTGTAAAGGGCACCATAACTGCCGATCCAGGAATCGCCCGGTTTATAAATCTGAAACGGCCATTCAGGAAGTTAAAACGCTTCAGAAGGTTAGTTATCCTGAAGCGAAGAAAATTGTTAGTCAACGAACACCTCGACAATCGACCACTTATGCTGAAGCAGCTGCTGCCCCTTCTTCAACCAAAATTAACGTGGAGCAGTTGCTTAATTCAATGGCACCAAGCCTTGCAACAATGATAGAAAAAATCATTGATGCTAAGATAGAGTCATCGCACAGAACCATCTAAACATGAGAAGGCTCAATCCTGCATTGACATTGTTGATAAAAGAAATGTACAAGCGCAGCATAAAAAACTAGCTAAACCTGCGATCATAACACCATCAACTGAAGTAGTAAATAAAAATCTTGATTTGTCTAGAAAAGAGGAAAAGATCACTCCGTCGTGTAGTTACAAAACTAAGGAAATAGTCACTAGAAAATCCGAGTCTACCGAAATGGAGGTGCAAGTCGTTATTGAGAAAGCACCAGAGGTAGACGATATACAAACTGTAACAATGGGGGCTCCAAAAGCTCAAAGAACAGCTTCAGCGAGAGCATCTATTTCAGCTGGACCCAGCACTGCTGTAGAGATAGAATCCAGCTCATCAGCCGCGGAAAGTGCATCGCTTGCTAGTCTAGATTCAATTGCTACGATGTTAACAGGACCAAGGAAGCTTTCATCACCTGATGTAAGCCGGCGAACGTCATTGGCATCAGAAAGAGAAGACTATGCCATGTCCGAGGCCTCAGACACACTGTCATCGGAAGTTGAGAATGAAAAAACGGTGCAAGAAAGGATGGCTGAAGGAAAGCCTAGGAAGTAATATTCTGGATCCGAAGTTATAGAAAAATGTAAATTTTGAACATTTTTTTTTTTTGATACATTAAAATGAATTATTGAACCCTTTCTTTTGTTTTTGTTTGAAGTGGGATGGGGCTAATGACCAAAGTAGTCGATGCCCCTAAAAACCTCAAAAAAAAAATAATAATAATAATAATGATGATGATAATAATAATAATACTAAAAATTGGAAAAGTATAAGCTACATTTCCATTCTTACGTCACTGGTTTAATTATTAATTTTTGAATATTTCTGTTATATTGTAATAAATATAAACTGACTTTTACACTTAAATGTTAATACAGTGTGAAAGAAAAAAAATATTTTCAATTCGAGAAATAAAATAATTATTGTTTTACTGATTCCAATTTTAGTTAAAATATTTCTCTTTACGTGTGAATTGGTGGTACCACACGGTGACAAAAGTAAAATGTTAAAGGGCGTAATTAAATTCATTAATGTGAATAAAATTTAGTTGTGTAAATTCTATACAGAAATTAAAACTCTTAGTAATTATTATTTATATACGCTATCGCGATACATGAATTCACATATTCTGAGTTACGCGAGATTCAGTTTGATTAGATAGCTGAAAATTTTCTCATACTTTTCTTACTAAAACAAATTTAGTTATAGGACTGAATTTTACTTGAAATCCTACATGAAAATATATTTTACAAAAAAAAAAAAACTTATTGTAAGTATTATCAAATGTAATTGATAGAAACTTATATAAATTTATTTTTGCATCTAAGTATTCACGTAGTTTATGTATTAACATTAATGTTAATAACAAACGTATAAGTCGTAATATATGTTTTTTGAATTTTTTTTATTTCCGTTAGGTTTCAGAGTGTGAAGGTTTTTTTCTCTTATTTTCTTGAAGTTAGTAACGTTTATTTTTGGTTTTAATTTCAACCTTTGTATAATTTATTTTTTTCGCTTAACAATGAAAAATAATTGTAGGGTATTGTCCTACAATCCTATAGGTCGACGTATGCTGCAGACACATCATTATTCTTAATTTGCTTAATATCTAAGGTTCAAATCCTAGTAAAGACAGTTACTTTTAAACGAATTTGAACACAACGGATTCCAGATGATTTACTTGATTCATCTGGTTTCTTAATTCTATTGGCTTTCTTAATTCTATTCTTTATTCTAAACGGCTAGAAATAAAGGAATTATTGGCAATTATCTGGGATTTAAAAACTAGGTGGAGATTTGAATTTTTATGAGATGTGTATAATGCTGGTAAAATTCATTACAATGGTATTCATTTGACTTACAAAGTGAATGACGGGATAATTACATACTCCTATTAAGTCAGTGCCATCCTGTCTCCTGGAGGGGAAGTCACTCACTCACCTTGTGATGATTCCAGTCAAAACAATCCCTCCCTCTGTAGTCATAATGAGCTTTACCAGAGGTCATCTAAAAGACAACCTAAACCTGATAATACATCACAGTTATCAGTTTGGTCTCTTTCAGGATGCTACCAATGCAAATGATTTGCTGACATTTCCATCAGTGTATTTACACAACTTACTTTCATGTGGATTCTTCCTACCACAAACACCTACCATAACTTAAAACCCTCATAACACCAAAGGTTTTACACAAAAACTCTTCCCATATCTAACTTCAATTAGACTTTGCACATAGATCATTACTGGATTGAGTAGCTGATTGCAACAATGACAATTTTGTCTGGCCATTCAATTATTCAAAAACTTCTTGGTTTATTCAAAAATCAAGAAATAGATTCATAGATTTAATAAACTTCTAATGAAAACATACCCTATCTCTCCCTGCTCTGATCTGCTTTCAGAAGGGAGGTCAATGCCTACACCCTCCCACACCACAGTTTCATTACAGAGTTCTCAACTTATCCATTCTCATCCTAACAGCAAATACCATCTAACCTGGGCTCAAATCCAAAACACCTATCTCAGCGAAGTAAGCACCTAGGCGTTCCCCTAGCCACCTGGGTTGCTAGTGGCTCAGCATCCTAGTGCTGGGTTACCTTCCTCAGGGGTAAGAATCTCAGAAAGCCAGCAACTATTTCCCATTTCCTTTTGACTGTTCAATAAACTTGCAAATCAAAATCAAAATTGATCCTTGCAAGCTCTCTGAATACTTTGCTACGTTAATCTTTGTATCTGGGACAGACATTTAAGACATGGTGCACATCTGGACACAAGCCTGAATTAATCAAACCAATCTGGCCAACCTATCTCAAAAAGCACCACGTCCAGATAGAAACTTTTTGAGCTGCCAAGTAAATAACTTAGCTGATTTTTTAAAGAGGCTTTTCTTATTTAAAACCTAAGGATGGGTCTCATCTCAAGTTAAAATAAGCAGAACATTGATATTTGCTCAATTTAAAGTGACAATTTGAAGAGAATTCTCAACATTCAGATATATTTGGGATGATCTGGTGCTTAAAATGTAATATCAATGTATGAATTGTGCTGTGTGTGAAACAGTGAAATTTATTAAGAATAACTGTACATCAGTAACAAAGATGGTATACATTTATTTCAACTGGTGTTGCTTATGTTTGAAGGTGGTAAGTAAAGAAAATTTCACCTCTAGAAAATGAAGATAGTGATTGAGCATCCTTTGATCGTGGAATCTATCTGATTATCCAGTTAATTAAGATTATATGTTGAAAAACACTCACTTCATAAGATAAATTTTCTTAGTTGTACCTCATGTTTTTATATATAACATCTACATTAAAATCATCAAAACACAACTACGGCTATAATATATTTAATTCAAATACTCAACATGTTATTGAGATTTGCTGTACTTATTTAATTTTTTTTATCAGACCAAGGATGTCTCAACTTTTGACAACTGTTACGTAAAATACTGCAAAGTCGTTTCTTGTCAAAGACTATCTCTTGTTAATTATTTTTTGAACAAATTTATAAAGGTAATGTATAAATAAAAATGCTTTTGGTTTTATAAATTCTTATTTAGTCATTTTTCACTGGATATAGGATTTTTCCAGTTGAGTTTGAGCCTCTTTGGTAATGTATTCCCATTTACTACAAAAACTAGTTCCTATTTAAAGAGAAAAAATTTATTCAGATGTTTTGCTGTGTTTATATGTTATTGGATTTATAGAATTCAGTAATATAATATTAGTATAGTCAATGAAACAAAAGTAAACAATAGTCAAAGAAATCACAAATTATTTGGTTTTTACATTTTATTAAAAATTTTTTTTAGATTTTTTCATTTTTAATACGTACATGCTGAAATATATTTCTATATGATAACGCTTTGTAATTTATATCCTTGAAACAGCTTATTTACTTACATTCATTGTTGTTATTTTCAGCTTTAGCTATAAATTGTGTGTGTATTCAATGTAACAAATGACATATTGTTCATACTTAGTATAGTTTTTACAGTTTTTTTTTGACAAAAGAAACTAGTAGCTGTTTGAACTCTTTAAGATTCTTTTACTGAGGTTAGCATATAAATCTACTCTTAAGAAGGATAGCTACAGGATAACTGAAAAAGACACAATATATATTGTGTTCACCAAATTATAAAGAGAAATTCTACCAGTTATCTGTATCAACAGAATTTTCCCATCCACAGTGAATAAAATACTGAATAAGTAATAATGTCCAAATAAAGTAATTTATTTCAATATTTTGGAGGAAAAAATAATACTTTATATACTAAAAATTTTGAAAAATCCTTTAAATCACAAAGAATTGGTTAAGGTATTTTCATATAGGTTATCTAATTGCATTTTGAATAATTATTTTGAGTAATTAATTGCATTGTTATATTCCCAAGAGGTATTATTTCCTCCGCTGCAAATTGTTACTTGGCATTATGTATGCATATAATTTGCAATGCAGATTAGGAGGACAGTAGTATTAATTGTAGTTTACACTAAATAATGTTAGTTGAGCTATAAACGAACGAAAAATAATATGGTGTAGACACTTTGGTAATGAAAATATTTCTGAATCATATTTATTCTCTAGTTTAAAACCACGCATTTTCATAACCTAACTTATATAAGCTCTTCATCAATGAAATACAAGCATTATAACTGAAAATTAATTAATTAAGTAAATTTAACAATAAATTTTCCAATAATTATTAAAACATTAATTTTCCTACTTAGATATCATTTATTAAAAAAACCTTTTGTCGGAACAAATAAATAAGGAAATTTTGAGGAAAATAATTTTTATAAAAAGAAAGCAATAAAACCTGCAATAAAGGTTTTATTGGCTATACTAGAATCAGATACATTTTTACATAAAAGCTGTTTATTTTATTTTTGATCTAATTTACCAGAAGAAGCTATGTGAGTATATAAATTTTTAAAGAAAATATTGCATCAGTATTGAAGATTCTGAAAAATGATATAAACCTAACATCATTCTATTCATTTGACTGCTGTTATAATTTCAAGTTACATCACATCTAATCATCGTCTTTATTATAAAAAATATAATAAAGTAAGGAAGACAGTTTTACTTCTTTAATCTCAATTCAATGCTGATTTTAGTTAAATGAAGAATCTGTTAATATTTACTCAACTGAGGTAATAAATTACTTAAACTTTATTAAAATTTTCTACTAAAAGTAAATTAATTCCTAAAAGTTTTTTTTAGGATCTCTTTTAGACAATTAATCAAACTTACATACTGAAATTTGGTTTCACAGTGTGACCTTTCTTCCAGTAGAAGTTAGATCTTCTTTAACGGAGTCCTAACCTACTAATATTTACAAAGATTTATGCCTTTATAAACATTGGAAAAAATTCTAGTAAAAATTTTGCCACAACTTTTTCAAATGTCGATTTAAAATAATTCTTCAGTTAAATTATTATTATTATTAACTTTCTACTGATCGTATGTAACAATCTGTTTCATTTAGGCTTTGGGATAGTAACACATTGGGTTGGTCTAGTGGAGAATGCATCTTCCCAAATCAGCTGATTTGGAAGTCAAGAGTTCCAGCATTCAGTTCCTAGTAAAGGAACACACCTAGGAGTTCCTAGTTAGTTATTTTTACACGGATTTGAATACTAGATCGTGGATACCGGTTTCTTTGGTGGTTGGGTTTCAATTAACCACACATCTCAGGAATGGTTGAACTGAGACTGTATAGACTACACCATTTATGCTCATACCATCCTCATTCATCCTCTGAAGTATTATCTGAAAGGTAATTACTGGAGGCTAAACAGGAAAAAGAAAGGTTTTGGGATATTAAAGACATTAAAGTATATGGTGTACAAAAGCAATCCTTATCTATTTTGTGGAAATTTAATAAACTATTTGCTTACAACTCTTGATTTTAATACCCCATTAACTTGACAACTTTCTGCAGAATCATTTTTCAGTACAACCGAGTAAGGCATATGAAGCATTTTCTTTCATCGTGACCAGGCAGATGAAACTCAATGATATAGGTCTATATCATTGAGTTTCATCAAATTGCAATACTGCTAAACATGAGCTAGAGTCTTACTACTCTTTTGTTGTTATTACAAGTAATAACCACAATTTCCCTCACGAGTTCAAAAAACCTCAATTAGCTAATACAGCAGACACTTAAGCGGTCAGGCTGCATTACAGTCAATCATTTATTCCAATTACATCCAATATGACCTATTATACTTGTTATGTTCCACTTTGCCGTCGGGTGCTGCTACCTAGCAAGGGCTAGAGTTCCCATGGCAAGCTTGGTCGGGCGATCTGATCACGCCATGTCCAAAGTCATAATGCCATAGGGAGTGGTCATTATAGGTAGCGACTTATTCATTCGGCGCTCGAATCTGATCCAATGCGGTCATGTCATACTCTTAGTCCAGATGGACTCCATTGTTTGTTCAGATGAACGTTAGCTTTAATGTTGTATTTAATTTATATTTTTTTATTTTTATATGTCAAGTTATACGTTATGTTACAATTCATTTCATTAACTGTTAAGACGACAATTCATTAAACCATTATTCAACAAGCAACAAGGCGTTGTCTTCATTCATCACCTATGCACATACAGTCCAACCTCGCTCTAAAATCTATCACAACGTGTTAATGGTCTTCAGGCAAGATCGTTCATAACAATGCTTATATTGCTGGTCTTTTCTAACAATAAAAAAGTCTGCAAGGCTAAATTTGCCATTAGGAAGTAAAGTATTTAATGTGATTTTTGACATAAATCTCCTAAATATTTCCTCCATTTTATCCAATGGTGTATATTTTTTATACCTTTAGGTACTGTTTGTTAGCTACAAACTATTTGCACAGAAAAACATTTTTTAATAATTATCGAGTAATATGAAACTATAGATGTTTCACCAGGTACAGGGGCTACTCTAGTTACAGGAAAATATTTATGTTCTAAGTCATTTATTATATGAATTTTTTTAACAAATTTCCCAATATTGAATCAATTTTTACTTCTTTTAGTTTTTTCTATCTGAATACTTATGATAAAATCGGCCTTCGTTTTTTTTAAATTTTTAATATTGTGTATAAATGCTGTAACATTCATTTTAATATGAACAAATTGTGGGAGCGACGTTAATTTTCTAAACCATTTCTGTTCTCTTCATCATAACAAAAATCAACTGTAATCTATGTTATATCTGATATAGTATAGTAGATGTTCTTAATTAGCATTATATGAATAATGAAATGATAACAACAATGGTGGTAAAAGTAATACAGACGAATAAACCTTTACAGTGAAACTGAAATTAATTTATTTTTGGGGATAATAGGCTTTCCCAGGATACACGTTGTCATTATACTCCTTTAAAAATTACAATCCATCAATCTAATGTTTTCGTTAATAGAAAATTAACTTGCGAAGCATAAAAAGCTATTTTACAATTTGCTTATATAATTGTTAAAATGAGACCATCAAAACCAGTATTAACTTATTAAAACTAAAGATATCTGGTCTTTAATGATACTAAAACATAATGTAAAGGTACAGAATAATTTAAATACGATACATAATAATTTTTAGATAAAGATAATATTGTATTAAACAATATTATGTTATAATTACACTTACTAACTTATGAAAAACTATATGAATTTTGTACATTTATATTGATTAGTTTATAATGATAGTAACTATCAGCAAATGAATTCTAACATGAAAATTAAAGAACCAAACTAAATTATAATAATGAGAAAGTAATACTAGTATTAGTGCTAGCACTGGTGTTAATATTAATATTAAGATGTATCAATCCAATTAATACTTATATATATCTATATATATATATATATATATATATCTACGAGTATTTTGTTACTATACTGATGAACATGTTAAGCTGATGAACATAGAAAAATTATCACCATCATAATTCTAACAGTTCTGTCTGTACTCTGGGTATAGAACAAATAATTATTATCTTTTTGAGTAGTTTTAAATATTTTTAATGAGAATTTATAATTAATTATCTGATTGGTTTGGATTGGTTGTTAACATCTAAATCATCAATAGTTAGTGGAATAAACAATAAAAAGAAGAAGAGTGGTAGAGAAGAGGTGGACGGTACAAAAAAAGAATAAGGATGGGGAAAGTAAAATAATATTAGTATTTGTTTATCATTATTTGTTCTTCATCTCATACTTTTGCTTTACTGCTATGTGGTATTTTAACCATTAGACCTGGCCACTCACCTATACAAAATCAATTTCCGATAAATAAATGACATGCCATCGACTTTATTTTTGCTTCCATCGCACATACATTTATAGAAATTTGTACTTCAAACAAGGTCATCTCAAACAATGTGACCTGTTGGCTACAAATGTTATACAATATAATATTGTGTAAGCGTATTCAACCATCATTTGTTTTTTGTTGTAGGGCAGTGAATGTTGAAATTGCAAGATAATCCAATGTTTAATATAGATTTTGTTCAAATTGTACAAAGCCCAACAGGCTGGTCTAGTGGTAAACTTGTCACAAATCAGTTGTTTTAACAGCTAATTTTTGAAGTCAAAGGTTCTGAAGTTTAAACCCTAGCAAAAGTCAGTTACTTTTGTACGCATTTGAATACTAGACAGTGGATACCAGTATGGTTTGGTGGGAAAAAATTAAAAAGCGGAAAAGGAAAGGGGAAAGGGGGAAAGTGAAGAAAGGGGAAACGATAGGTTAAATTTTGTGAAGTTCCGTAATGTTCAGTTTAGTAATGCTTTATCAAACTTTCAGTTGTGTTTATTTAATTGATATATATATTCATATACTCAGATCTAGCAATAGCGAAGCATTGCCGGGTCTGCTAGTTTATATATATATATATATAAATTGTAGAAAAACGCAATGTTTTGTATCGACTTTTCCGATTATTGTAATAAGCTAGAAGAAGAGAAAACATGAAATGTTATCCGAAAATAAATAAATGAAACATGCAAAATAATAAACTTTAAAGGAGCTTTCTGAATTAATTTTTTTCAATAATTATTTTGTAAAAACAGTATAATATTAAAAAAAATAAATAATTTAAATAAATAACCTAAACAATGCACCTAACATATACGCGTTGCGGTTTTTTTTATCAGTTTAGAAAATAAACACGAAATAGAATAGCATACTGTAATATAATTACTATTTTTTTTTTTTTAGATAAATCTAAGCAGATTTACAAAATCTATTTACAAAATAGATTTTTCTTTATTTTATTACGTTGCAATTTGTTCAATTAGTGAACAATAAGAAACCTACCCACGGCTCAATGAGACGAAACTTTTTTTTTGTATTACATGTAGATGAGGTGTGATCTTGTACAGACTCAGGTTTACTATTCCTCAGGAATGGTCGAACTGAAACTGTACAAGACTACACTTCATTTACATTCATACATATCATCCTCATTCATCCTCTGAAGTATTTTATCAACAGTAATTGCCGGAGACTAAACAGCAGGAAAAAGAAAGGCTTACTATTCCTGAGACGTGTGGTTAATTGTACCCAGCCACAACGTACACCGGTATCTACTGTCTGGTATTCAAATCCGTATAAAATCCACTAATCTTTACTAGGGTTTCAACCTCAGAACCTTAAAAAATGAGCTGCTAAACAACTGATCTCCAACGTTGAGTTAACCATTAACAACTAGACCAGTCGGATGGGCTGATTTCTTCTTCGAAAAATTTTATTTTTATTTCTGGATTCAAAAAACTATTGTAATGAAAAGTCAGCTGAAACTTATGATTACAATTACTGTGATCTTTTTTGTCCGAATATTCAAAAAAATGTTGGAAATTGGAAAACATGTACTTTACATTAGGGCATAATGACATCAAATGACTAAATTCCAAAAATATGAATTTAAATGGATAACTGTGGTAACATTTGGTTACATACTTTATAAACGACCATCAAATAATATTTTTCCGGTTCAACCACGTTTTTATTGCACATTCTTCATCTTGTCATCAAAAAAATCTTCAAATTCTTTAATCAAGTTCAGTACACCTATAGAATCTTAAAACTTTTTCAATTATAATTTTTTGAAGTAATTGTAAATGAAAATAAAAAAATATATATATATACTAGCGGACCCGACAGACGTTGTCCTGACGCGGCATTATTCTGTAATAAATGCACACACATAAATATAAATAACTTAATTAAGGTAAAATTAGCAGCAATGTGTTCTAAATTTCATTAAAATGACTATTAGTATGATATTATCAGTTTGTGATTGTTGTATTATTGTAATGGGTTTATTGATTAGTTATGTGTAGTATGGTTAATATTTATTTTCACTAAATATTGAGATGTCCGATGAAAATTGAATTTAAAAAATCGAAACGTCGTAAAATTAATAATTAGTGTAATTAATAAATTTTCATCCACATTACTACTAATTTTCATTTATCATTCTAATAAATTACCTCCTACACATTTTTTTTTTATTTAATAATTTTGATGTTTCATAACCATGTAACAGCTTAATTAATCAATTAATAAAAAAATTAAAGCACTGTAAAAAAGCAACGTAGTTAAAATTTTAGTAGAAATTTTTATCATTTTTCTCATTCTTTATTTTAACATCTATTTTACCAAATTTTAGATAATTGTAAATTAAAAATAATTTTAGAAAACTTTATAAAATTAAACAGCTAAAACCTTATAAATCCAATTTTTTAAATATACTTTAAACTATATTATAAGTAATTTATATTTTAATTTTATAAATGTTACAATTTATTTTACAAACTTAAATATTTATTTTCAGAGCCGTTCAATACTTCATAAGTTGCATAGAATAAAATGAGAACTGACAATTTATATTTGTAGGTTAAGTTGATTGTTATTGAATGCACGTGTATACATCATTAAAATTCATGAAAAATCATGTAAAATACTCACTTCAATACTGCACCTTACAAATTTGCACGATGTACATTTTTTAATTAAACTTTAAAACGTTATTTCAATAAATAATAATATAATATAATATTCTCAATAAGGGCGCAATTCTAGCAAACTCGGCAATGCTTCGCTATTGCTAGATCTGAGTATACAAACAGATTAAATGACAACAATTGAAAGTTTCGTAAAACCTTAAAAAACTGAAAATTAGCGATTTAACAAAATTTAACCTTTCACTTTATATAATTCAGAATGTAAATAAATCCAAAAGGCAAAACAACAGCACTACCTATCGGATTTAATTCACACCACTCTCTAATCACAGTATTCGTTGGAAAATAATTTTTTAACGAAAAGTGTTGTGGCTGCAAAATCATTACAATTAATACTGAACATTAAGAAACTTACAAAACATTACGGAACCTTATAAAATTTCACCTTTAACTTTATAAAATTCAGAATGTAAATAAATCCAATTGTCACAACACTACCTATCGGATTTAATTCAAACTATTCTCTAAATACGAATTTTAATGTAAGAACAACACTAAGCTACGACGCAAGTAACTGATATGCGAAAAAGCAACAAAATAAAAAACATTCCTAGAATCCGATGGCAGCACCAACTACCGGGTTTGACTGATAAACCCAAAATTAAAAAAAAAAAAAACTTCTAAAACGCGATCGCAGGTCTGCCTACCGGACCCAATTGTGAACCTTAACCATCCCAAGATCAACAACACATAAATAAATTTAAAAAAAGATTTTCACTTCAATACTGTACCTTACAAATTTGCACAATGTATATTTTTTAATTACACTTTAAAACGTTATTTCAATAATTAATAATATAATATTTCTCAATACGCGCACAATTCTAAACGCGATCGCAGTGCTGCCTACTTGTTACTTAATCAGTTGTGATTTTGTTTACATTGGCAACGGGCGTACGGGCTCTTTGTGATTGGTCGTTGTGTATGACAGCGGCCATCTTGCATTGATCTGATTGATTTTCCTTTGTTTACATTTCCATATGATTTATTAGCCTCTTATTTATTAAAAAACTGTTTTCTCGCGATTTTTTGTAACACAATAATAACACAAAATTACGAAATATTTTTATCAATTTGATCGCAGCACTAACTGTTGGGACAAACTAAAATTAAAATAGAATATTATTGAATATTCGATACTGCTATGGTAGTGCAGTCTGCCGGATCCAATGTAAAACATTCCAAAATTAACAACTACTCTTAAATAAAAAAATAATTAAAAAAACATTTGTAGTGTACCAAATTGTGAATCTAAATCATTCTTGAATCCCCTTGAACACACACACAAAATTTCATCAAAATCAGTCCAGCCGTTTAGGAGAAGTTCACTTTCATACACACGCACACAAGAAATATATATATATAAAAATTAATTTCAAAAGTTAACATTTAATTTAAAAAAAAAAAAACATTATTGAAATATAATAAATTATATTAATTATAATTTTCTTTTTAGCTTGTAATGTTAAATAAAATAAAATAAAATTTTTTAAT
Organism: Lycorma delicatula; assembly: GCF_047948215.1. Lineage (NCBI taxonomy): Eukaryota > Metazoa > Arthropoda > Insecta > Hemiptera > Fulgoridae > Lycorma > Lycorma delicatula. The sequence goes on along the minus strand of NC_134455.1, from coordinate 41,685,219 downwards.
TTGTACCGTAATACAATGATTCATTTCTTCTATAGTATAATAGCTTCAGAAAGTTTGGTAGATTTCTTCAAAGATGAGCCCTCTGTGCAAATCCCTCCAGAGACATCCTAAAAAATGACTGAAATTTTACTGGCTCTTCAAAAATTTTTTTACGAGTGCAACTTTTGAGTATATTTCGATAAGAATTAGCTTGACTGTATGAATGGACCCAGTATTTAAGTTAATTTTTCTTTTTCCTTCTGAATAATATCGTCAACAGAAGATACGATATATCAAATTGATGTTCCAGTAAACGTTTTTATTTACAACGTTTAAATGCAAAACGATAAAACACTTGTAAAAAAAAGTCGGTGACACGCTGTATATGATGCGACCAGCCTACCGTTCACAGTTTAGGATGCTCAAAGTAGATGCACTGAGTGTGGATGAATTGCTGGACCGATATGGAAGCAGAAGGAATATTAACACAAATATGAGCACGCACGTCAGTGAGTTGTAGGTGACGTGTTTGTTTCTCTTTATTGCCTGCCTTAATGATATTTTTATTTAAATACTTTTTTCTTCCAAAAAATATAAAAAAAAGTATTTATTTTCATTTGCATAATTTTATTTTAATATTATATTTTATTAATACGAATTTATTTTTTTTACATATGTTGTAATTTATATTATATTTTATTGTAAATTATTTTTTACATATTATTAATTATTTTTAGTTTTCAATACTTTTTTTTTACTTCCTTGTACGAAGTAAAGGAAGTATGGTGATCGCGAAAAATTTTGGTCTCCCGATTTCAACGGAAATATCCATTGTGACAATCTCTCAATCCATTTTGACTAGTTTTGGCATGACGTGTGTACGTACGTACGTATGTATGTACTTATAACTCAAAAACGAATAGCCGTAGGATGTTGAAATTTTGTATTTAGGATTGTTGTAACATCTAGTTATGCACCTCTCCTCTTGATTGCAATCGACTGAACCAAAGGTGTCCGTCCAAAAAGCCCAAAATCCCAAAAAATTTTGGACTTCTTCTTAATTGCAGCAATAAGCCCTCATTGAGAGCTTTTCAACGAAACTATTGAATAAATAATAATTCAATAACAAAAAAAGAAAGTACAAAAAAAATCAGAAGTTATTAGAGAAATAAAATTTTATGTACTTTTAAAAATGTGTGTATGCAATTTAATAAGCAGTATTACATGTGTATATGTAATACATGTGGAGAAACATCTGATTATTTAAAATTAATTGAAAATTATAATTTAGAATGGTATTATTTTTGGGGTTTCTAGTTTAATTAGTGCTTAAATTATTTAATTGTTCTGGAATTTCTCTTTAATCTTATCTACATTAAATTTAATTAGTGACTGAAAATTAGACCCTCCACAAGAACAACATATACACTGAGGCACACATCTTTATTAAAAAGATGTGTGCCTGAGGTTTTGCAATTTATTAAATATCTTTAATAAATTGCAAAAAAATTCTTATCTTTTAGTTCATTCCTCCTCTGATATTGTTGGACAATATTCTCGATAAGTCGGATTAGATCATCTTAACGTTTATTTGTTCTCTCTTTGGTTTGATATAATTCTTCCGACATTAATTTGTGTACACGTTCTCTACAAATTTTCTCTCTTTTTATATTCATCATCTTTTTATTTTTTCTTTGGTTTTAACACATTCTTCCTCTTTATGTTTATCATCTTTTCTTAATTTTTTATTTTTGTCTTGTTCTTAAGTTTTTATTCTTCTTCATGTTCATCTTCTTGTCGTTTTTTGAGATATATTTCTTCATGTTATCTCTCTTTTTCCAGTGTGATTGTTTCTCTTTCATTTTTGATTTTTCACCAAATAATCCGATAATAAAAACTGAATATTTTTTTACACCGTTCGGTCGAAATTAACATTTGTAACCGATATACAGGAGTTCACTAAACAGAATAGTTTAATTATTATTAACTTTTATTTATACGATACACCAGAATTCTGAACCTTTTGTTAATCAGCAACTCACGAAGATATAAATAATACTGATGAGTAATAAAGGGACTTTTACCCTATCCTAATATTTCATGGAAGATTATTGAATTAATAATTGTATAAATATCTGATACTATTAAAAACTAATATTTCAGCAATTGTGTACTATCCGATTTATTAAAGGATTGGAGAATCGTAACTCACTTTCAAATGAAGTGCAGCAAAAATTGAATATGTAATTTAATAGACGTACAAGGAAGTCATGTAGTGTCCACATCAGATTTTTTTTTAACAAAGAGGTAATGTAGGAAAAAAGTACGGTTTTTTATTTAATTTAGCGTCTTTATCTCATTAATATCATTTTTGCCCGAATCATCAGTATTGCCACTGTTGATGTCAGATTCACCGGCACGATTGGTACTGCTTTGTAAACCTTTCGGTTTGCACGTCGGTAACTCTGCTTCCTAATAATCCTATTAATTTTTTAAAACATGTTTGCATCACTGCTTACGATATTCTGGCAGTTCAGAAAGTTTTTTCTCAGTTTTCTTTTTATTGTATTTTGTCGGTGTGGTGGTACATTTGCTTTCACAATCTGGTGTTCTGTTTCCGCTGAAATCAGCTGAATCCGATTGAGTTCTGGTGGTACGGTGGCAATCTACTACCTTTTAACAGTAATCCACCAATATTTTGTCAATGTTGTATATCACAACTTTATTCATAAGCCCGTTATTTTTATATTGAGGCTTATTTAATTGTACTAATTCGTACAGTTCAGTTTTTAACTTATCTACTGAACTCGAAATATTTCTGCTTTTTAGCTATTTTAACGGTACTAGTTTACTAACATTTTAATTCACAGCTTTGTGTAATTTTAACTTATGATAGCTAGCGTTGCCGATTACCAAAACTAAATGAAGTGAAAGATTTGATTATAATTTGGTTTCAAATCATTTTTCGTAGTTCACAGCATTCGTGATTCTTTTTGTATTCTCCTTGCTTCTAACCTGATTTAAAAAACAAAAGTGCATTAAAAATTTTATTCCTAATGCACTGCAGCACTGTAGATGTGCCACTGTGCACTAATACCAGCTTCTTTCTTTTAGATGCAGCTTTTTTGCAGACTTTAGTAGCCATAATCGTTTATTTTAAATAGTTCAAGAATTTGTAACGTATACCGTGATTTTTTTTTTACCCAAATCTTCCTATTATTTTTGGCCCTGTTCCGTATAAAATCTCACGCTAAGAATTTTCTATTAAGTTTCGGCGGTGTAATTTATTTTCACAACTGGATGAACTGTTTTTAAAACTGCTAATAACTTTTTTAACGTTAGTAATGTTTTATATCGTATATACATATTGTGTATGATATTTCTTAATGTACATCAGAGAAATTTATGTTAAGCTTCTTCCTCATTCTTGCACCTATTTTCTGAGACTGCTGAAATGTTAATTTTCTATCAGGATATTTGATTCTGTTATAATATTACACACCATATGGAAAGATATGCGATAAAGACCAGCTGCAAGAGTTTCAATTTCTGACCGTAAAATTTCTTTACATTCTTCAGTTATTGTTTTTTTCTTGTGTGTTAACGTTCATTATTAGACATTATTTACTTTGATTTTTTCATGCTACTCTTCCTCCTAATCTACAATTACATCTTGACTGAGGAATTATGAAGGTAAGAGTGGGGATGAATAAGAAGATATTATATAAAACCCGTTGGTAATGAGTATTTCAAAATATTGCTTATAAAAGGTTGAAATGAAGAACCCAAAATTAACAAGAGTGCAACAAAGCAACTGCTTTCTTGCCACCTGAAGTTTTTTGCTGCAATACAATATCACATATTCCCTCTACTATATTATTAATCATGTCAACAGTAATTTAGATATCCCTAGGTAATACAACTGGGAGTGTTTGTTTTTACACTTCTCAAACTTTGAGATTAATTATTCTGTTTGCCTTAGATTACTGAAATTGCGTTACTGTTATTTTAATGTGTTAGTATGTCTGCAAGTACAAGAGCACAATTTTGCAAATGTCTTAATTAAATTTACATAATTATACTTAATTGTAATCTTATTTGTTTTTAATAATATTTATTGCCCTGAGGTAGATAATCCCCACGTCCGGAACACAACATCTACGTTCCACGTCCAGGGCGGCAACAGCTGTACTCACGTACATTACATATAGCTGGCTAACGGGGTTCCAAGTGTTGTTTCTCGGATATGCTTTTTTCGGCCGATTTTCATCAATAGGCCGTATTACAGGACTGGACTTCGCGGCCACCTGCAGATACGAAATTCTTAACGAATATGGAAATGGATTGATACTACCTTTAGAGCTGGCGATGTGGCGGCCACGGTCGACGTTATTTGCAGGTGTAACGGACACCTTTCGCTGTCCACGTAAAGTGACGGGAGGTAGCCCTCTTGCCTAGGCCATTTTGGCTCACCTGCATTCAAGAGCAGTGAGTCGGGATGTGTCCGATGATGGCATGGGGGACCCTCAAGGGTGGATTGAGGGCGCAAGGCTGTGGGTGCATGCCTATAGCCTGTTTATAAGAAGGATTCAACTGCCACGGCACCCTGGCGCGACTTATATACTGCTCAACGGCGGTTCTGGTCGCCCCGAGGGTGCTTAAACAAACTATAAATGAGACTCGTAGAAGAAAGAAAGATATGGTATTGATAAGCTGAAATTTTAATTTTATGGTCTTTTGAGAACCTATCTCAAATTTTAATATTGGGGCCCTTTACACCCCATAAGTGTTTGTGATTGTCCTTGTCTTTTATGTCTTAATGTTTATTGTGAAGTTTGTGTTTTTAAATAAAATGTAAGGGCCCTTTACACCCTTACATATGACGATCCTGATGGAGATAATAATTTCTTTTAAAGAATGTGACGAGGGCTAATGACCTTAGCACTCGATGCCCGTAAAAATTCAGATAAAAAAAAAAAAAAAAAAAAAAAATATATTTATTTTACTAGCCACTAGTCTGTTAAGTTTTCACAGTTATACATATTGTTCTTAAGTAAAGTAAACAAATATGATTAAATATGAAGTATAAATGTCATAATAATGTAAACATAATATTCATACAATTAATTAATTAGTTAAATTATAATTTAACTAATTAATTTAGTATTATATAATTTATATTAATAAATTGTATATATTACTGTTGTATGCAATGATTAAATAGTAATTTTATGCAGACTACCTTCAGTATATAACATTAAACATATATAAACGGTAAATTTATATATTTTTATATAAATTATAAAATAGAATAAGAAATATATAAATATAAAAATTTGCAAAGTTTAGGTATTCAGACATATACCTAGGTGCACGTGTACACATGCATACACACACAAGCATATTGAGTGTTGAATCTTAAAGATTTCTTTTTGAGGGATAATCTGAGTATCAGATCGACTATATTTAAAACAGCACATCTAACTGTGCATATTCTTCTGTCAAAGAGGAAATTCCTAATGTTCTGTATTGGCTCTCTGTTCTGTAACTAGGTGTTTTGATGAAGATGGGGTTCTCACTCCCAAAATATATCACTGTCAAAGCTTTCTTAGAACTGCTTATTCTTAGTATGTGATTATGTCATGTTCATAGTTACAGAACAGATGCAGATGGATTTGGCTGTCTTTGCGGATAGATTGATAAGCAAAATGTAAATATATCTGGTCCTACAAGAAATGTATGCTTCTGTAAGGCTATAAAATAAAGTTTCGGTTGGAACATGCACATATAAAATGAAGAGGTTGTAGTTAATAAAGTAGTAATGTCCTGGGTGTATTTAAAATTATTTTTAAGTGATCATTTAGATAAGAAGTGGCCAACACTGACATTATAATGCATACGTTGAAGAGAGAAGTAGGCTTGCTTGCCTAAAGATAGTATTTATAAAGCAGTTCAAAAGCAGTCCTGTTTGGCGGTGATCTGTGATTACAAGTTGGGTCAAAACAGAATTATTATTCTGAATATGCAGAGTGACCAGCATAGCGCTCTTGTTTATTCTGGTTTATTTAAGATCTGATCTTTTAATGTTACTACCGTTTTGGAAAAGGTTCTTCCAGTGGATTTTATTGGTTAGCTAATGAAGCTGTTGCCTGCTTTATGAAAATTATGGTGGGAGCAGGATAAATTCAGTGAGCAAATTTCCGATTGGTGAAAAATATACCCGCTGCTGCATGGCCTAACTCATGCCATTCCAAATTTTGTTGTGTTGCCTTACATTCCCCTAACCAAGATTGTTTAACCTGTCTCTTTGAAGATGTAGAACGTGTGGGACACCTCAGTTAAGGGGGTCTGTGTATGAACTCATACCAGAGTTGGAAAATATTCTGCAATCTATATAAGAGGGATGTTTGCTCAGTCTTTATCCAGACATGAAAATTTTTCCCGGTAGTTAAAGAGTCTTGGCATAGCATCTGATGAGTCATGCCTGTGGAATTATGAACAGGTTGTCTAATAAGCATTTACTCTTACTCTTGTGGAACATAGAGATCACATCAACCTGGAGGATCATGATGCCTCTCAATAAAGTTAAGCAAGGTTTACTGAAGCGTCGAATTGTGAGGATATGTGAGTTCCTCAATGAGGTTGCTTACACAGCTACCATTGATTAAGTTGGGAAGCCTCGGTTTCCTTTAAAGATGAGTTAAGTAACCGGTTAAATATTTATTATACACACCATAACGTTGTGAAGACGCTGTCATAAGGAACCACACAGCTTGAAGAAGGCTCAGTAATGGCAAATTAGCCTAACCACCTAACGAGGGGAATACACATACTTAAGCTGATTCTAATGTACGTATGGGTTTTTAAGGTTACTAACTTTAAGCCAAATCTCAGTTTAGACTTTTTAGGGAGCAACTGACTAGTTTGATGAATTTTGTAATTTACTATATATTATATGTTACAATAATTTTAAGAATACAATGGTAAAATATTACAATTTAATAAAAATTCATAGAAAAAAGATAAATTCTTGTTTACCTATAATTTCCCTGGTCAGTTCTCAATACACTTTCCTGCTTGATTTCCGGTTTAAACCATGTAATTTAATTTAATAACACAGATTATCTGTACTATAATTAGTTTAACACTAGTGCAGATTTAAACAGCGAACACTTCCTTCCTGCATAACATGAAAATTTTCTTACGTTTATAAAATTTATCATAATACTAGTAAATATGTAGGCATAATGCAAGTAATCTAATTTTATAAAAACATTAAATAAATAGAATATAAAAAGAACATTATAGTCTTAAAAACTACTTATACTTCACTTGGATAGGTTTGGAACCGATGTATAAATTTTAAATAAAAGCCCCTTCAAAATGTTGCAGCTATAATCAGATAGTTTTGATTTTCCTATAACGGAGTAAATTTAAGTTGAAAGTAAATCATCTTACAGAAAATGTAAAAATAGAAAAATAAATTATGAATTTATTGAAAATTTTATGAAATGTTTTTCCTAACAAAACAGATCGTAAGGTAAATTATGATACTTCACTTCAGAAGTAGAAAATTTCAATACTTCATAAGAGAGTATTAATGCACAATAATGGCGTTTAGGTTTTTTATATTTAAAAGAGCAACACTCCAGAATATCAGTACTCCTTTAGTGTACTTATATCAGGATGAATTTTAAGTGCTGGCTTTAATAATAAGCGATTGAGTTCTAGAATGGGCTTTGGTACGGGCGTGTAATAAAAAATAAATTTCACAGAAAGTTGTGTCGGTAGAACCGTTGCCACTACAACACATCAAATCATGATCTGTAATGATATGTTGGATTCTTATTGAGGATTTGATGATGTGTAGTTGAAATCTACTGTAAACTCCTTTGAGAAATGGTTTAAATACAGAGAAAAGAGTGGATTGTGAAAAAGATACAGAAGTATCTGAAGAGCTCTCGAATGAGACAAAAGCCCATCTAAAAGGTGGCAATTCTTCAGTCAAAGATACTCCAATCTCCAGCTTCATTTGGAGGATGGGATCATTTTATTACCGATAAAAAATTTATGGCGACTAGCATAAATACGAACTATAGCAAATTGATTATTCTGAGGAAAGTCTTTGTCATTCTCAGTACTGTTTTTCGTGATAGTATCCAAATGAAAAAAAAAAATACATGTACCTCAATCTTTACAAAAAAAATCTTTCACTGTTAAATTTAGGTGGAGTCAACCTCATTTGATTCAAACCCGCTGTTCGTATTGTATACTGTATGTTTTCGTAATGCTTAAGTGTACCGTTGTTTAACTGATCAAGTGAATGAATCTTTCTTCAAAAATGAACGTGTCATCTATTGACATACAGTTAATGTAATATTGTAATAAATATAAATAGTAAAAAATGACAGCTAAATCATGTTTGGTACTTCATTGATAAATAATTATAATATACTAAAATTAATATACAGAATGACATTAAAATAAAATGATATATGTTATGTGATGCTGATCCTGTAAGTTATTGCAGGGCGATCGACTGCTATGGAGATCTAGCTAGCTCAGCATATTTGTTCAAACCTGCTGGCTCTGCCTTTCTGATAACATCCTGTTATACGCAGCTGAGTCTTCTATCATAACTCTCCCGTTAAATTCTAAAGGTCTGAAAGATAATTTTCAAGGTAAAAATCTGTAATAATCCAAACGTAAATATTATTATAATGAATGTTTATGGGAACGGTAAACTGATAAAAAAATAAAGTTACAAAAATTATATTTAAAATCTAACTAATCTGATATTTTATAAAATTAAATATAACTACTACTGAAAAAAAAAAACTATGTTTTTATTATCAGAAAGACAAAAATAAAATATAAAGCGTTGTTTCCAGAAGCAATAAAAGTTCGGTTTATAAATAAATATTAAATATATATATATATAAATGTATATGTATATTTTATAATATTAATAGATTTTGAAGAAAACTAATATTTTATTGTTAAATAAACTTTATAAAATTGTTTTAAGAATGAACAATTAAATCAATATTACGTATTCGTTCAATACTTCCAAAAAATTACAACCTAAAAAAATTTTAATACGATATTTTTGTAACGTTTTTTAGGAACTTTCAAAATATTTTCTTTTCTTATTTTATTTTCATTTTTACTATCTTGGACATGCTATATACGTTTTTATCGTAAAAAATAAGTTAAAAGAAGCGACAATTAAAATATGACTGTGAGCTAACGGAAATTATTATTATTACTAAACAAAAATTACTTCAAGAATACTTTATCTAATGGATATCCATACAACTTGCTGCTCCTTGGAGATCAGAAGTTTTTACCCAAGATCGGAGTACAATATTACTTGTTAACAATCTTGCTTTGATTAGCAAAAGTATTTGCCGCAATAAATTAAGTTTTATATATACTAAAGAGATACTCAATACTTATGCTTCTCTTAAAATAATTTTATTCATAGACAAAATTGTGATGAATTCAATTAAAGTATCCGTTTGTTTTTATCTTACTTAATTAAATCAAAATGAACCGAAGTACGGAACTTTGCAATAAAACCAATCGTAACTGTCAACTTTTGGATCATTTTGGCCACGTAGTTTGTTGCTGAAGACTTTGCATTGCCAGCTTTCAAACTGCATCCTAGTAGATTAAAAACTATCTGGAGGTGAAAATTTACATCAATAATGAGTAATATTAAAGTTCTAACGCGTGGCTTATATTATTTTTGTTGGAAATAATCTGTTCTTTAATTCTAATATGAGAATATTGACGAAACCAATGCGAGTCAATTGAAAGTCTACAATGACAACGTTGTCTATGTTATGTAAATTATATTAGAAACTTCCACTGGGTAGTTTGCCTTAACAGTTTATAGATAAATTGGATACTTTGTTATCCTATTCCATTCCGGGTAGGTCTGCTCAATTCTGAAGAAAAGAAAATTTTTGGTTTAAAATAGAAAAGATAAGTTTGTAAAATAAGATAAGTTTTTGTTGGAAAACTTGCTTCAATAAAGACTAAAATAAGAAAAAGAAAAATTTCAAAAAACGTTTTTGCATATTACGTCCGTGGTCTAAAAAAAATTGAACGCGTTTCTTGGTAATACTATATAGTAAGGATACATTTCCATAATTTAAATAACTGTTTCCTATTAATTTAAGTAACCAGTTATTGTACCCTTTATTAGTGTTTTCAAAAAGCTGATTAACTGTTAAAATAAATACTTAAAGATTTTCAAACAGAAACTCTTTCAACTGATCAACTGGAAACTTCAGTAATTAAGGTAACGTATAATTAGCTCCGAAAGTATATTTCGAAGATCAACTTCCCTGTGATGTGATAGTGAATCATTAAGTTTTTGGAAAATCAATTTTCGTGTGATTTGAAAAATTGAGTGATTACATTATCATTTTAACGATGATTGTTATCTGTTTCCCACATTATATATATCAATAAGTTAGTTTTATATTGCGATTTTAAATAAGTACAAAAACTATCATTACCTTTTATTTCATTTTGATGATTGCTTAGGCTAATGAAAATAATTTCCTCCTATATGCATTTAGTAATTTAAACACCTACCATTGATGTCATTTTCAATTCAATTTCAAAATTATCTTACAGTATTATACCTTCAATTGGTTTAATGCTGTATCTTCATTAGAAGCATTGACTATTTTAATTATGTATCTAACGGTAAGAATAACGTAGTAAATAAAGAGGATATTTTAAACAGTCCTTCTGTTAGATGATTAGGATAATGTTGAATACCTGGGCGTTTCCGTAACATTATAATGCCTATAAATAAAAAAGCTGGCAAAGTATTGTATGACTTTCTCACAGATTAATAATAAAAATTAAAAGAGAACAAGAATTAAAAAAAGATACAAAATCAAAATATCCGTATAATTTTTGAGGCGAGGAATAAATTTTAATAAAAGTTTTATCTAAAAATCTTCATATATAGATTAAGCAAAATAAATTTGCTTGAATAAAGTTTTCTCTAAATCTAACACTCGCTTCAATAAAGTCTAAAATAAGAAAAAGAAAATTTTCCATAAACATTTCTGCATTTTAGGTCGGGGTCAAAAATTAAAAAAAAAAATTACCGATTACATTTCTTGGCAGTTCTATATATGAAGTATAAACTTAAAAAATATAGATAGATATTAAAAATAAAGAGATAATGGAGGTTAAGTTCATATTAATCAAATAATAGTAAGTCAAATAAGTGAAGATTATAAATAAATTTAGTATAAAAAGAATTACAAGGCGTTAATGAAAATTACTTAGGAAACATTAATTTTATTCTTAAAATGAGACAGAGAAAATTTGGGAGAGAAAGTTTTAAAATATATTATTGTAAACTCATAGAAAGCCTAATATTGTTCCATCCAAGAAAATGTTTAAATGTAGTTTTAGATAGATTGGTAGGAAGATCTTGGAGATGGTCATTTTATCAGAAATATCACCTGAATATAATGAGGCTCTTCCTAGTAGACCAAATATTGTTCTATAATATCCAAATAATTCTTTGTAATTCAATAGTTAGAACTGTGTAATGCGATTCGGAAAATATATGTATTCTGAAAATGTGTAAAAATATTGTAAATATAAAAACATTGAAAAGTTAGAATTTTGAATTACTAAATTATTAGTAATCATGATTCACAATTATAGTAAATTGATTTTTTGTATGCCTAATACATAGTTACTTGAAAAATCGTTCTAATTTATGAAAGCCCAAGAGGTATTATATTAATATATTTCACATGGAAATATTTGTAGACATAATAAACAAACATAAACTCGGATAGCAATTTTAGCGTTTTATTATAACACTTCATTGAGAATTTTACGGATTGAATTTGTTTCATGTGAAATCAACCGGAAAGTCCGATTAGAATTCGTTCCATTAACAAAAGACAAATTTTCATTTCATCAGAAACAATATTATCACTAATGTATCTACTACTCAGGAAATTCGCTATTTTGTGTCCACCTGAGAATCTCAAAGAATAAACAGGTGAAGTAAAATTTTCTAGTTACTAATTAATTTTGTAAACGAGTTTTTAAATGACTGGTTTGATATTTTAAGGAAGATTATTTAGTCGGTTAATGTATATCCTAATTTTTGTAACTTCCGGTTCTATACTCCGGATTGAGAATTTACATTTTAAGTGGATTTTATCTTAAAAAAAAAAAAAAAAAAAAAATATCAAACCCCGTTTTTGGTGGATAAGGTATGTCTTTACCAGCAGTAAGCAGACAGTAATATAACGTAGTAACTCTTTTTCATTAATAATAAAGGTGAAACAAAATTCAATATTTAACAGCGATTTAAAAAAAAATTGAAGGGAGAATTGTTTGATAACATGAGTTTCAGATGTAATTTAAAAAATGGAAAAAATCTATCAAGACATCAATTTTTTCTGAAACCATGCGGGAAGTTTAGTATAATACGATTTGCAAAACTTTAACATCTATTTAACATATTTTTTTCGAATAGTATATAAAATATGAAAATAAGGGAAAGACTGTGAATCAAATTCAGAGTTTTTCTTTTGGAGAGGAATATTAATGGAAGATGTAGATCAGCTGTGAAATACTCCTTTAGTTTTGATAAATTCCTTCATTAAATTTATAATAGAAATACTAAAATCTACGATTCTTGTTATAACAAAGCCGGGAATTTGTATCACCTAAGTACAATTATAAAATATATATATTGTTGCCGCATGTGGGACTTAATAACTTTAACTTTTAAACTTTATGGTAGCCCTGAAAAGGGCCGTTTTTGTCGTCCATTTGCATCGACAGCTCCTTGTAATTAATAACTTCATGGTAGCTCTGAAAAGGGCTGTTGTTGTCGAATGGCTTCGACGGCTCGTAATTCATAACCTTGTGGTGGCCCTGCAAAGGGCCGTTTTTTGTGTTAGCTCTGAGAAGAGCTGTTGGGTACAGAAGCTGGTCTCCGGCGAAGTTGGATAGTTGCGACTCGTCCATTGAAGTCAGATTGGGCTTCCCCTCAACGGTAGTTGGGTTTCCACTACAGCGAGGCAGTGGTGGTCCCTAGAGCCCCGCAGTCTCGGGTGGCATCGATCGTCCTTCGCCGGCACGGTCGAGGTGGTTCTCCCCGAGCAATCCACGCTGGTCCGGCTCCTGCTACTGAGTCTGCCGGCCAGAGCGATTGAAGCCCGGCAAGTTGGAGCGGGAAGGTAGCGTCCGCATCCAGCGGCTCCATCGGCGGGCCGGCCAGGCCTGCTGCTCCGGCGGGGATGTTGGCATCCGTCGGGAGGTCCCACATTGAGGCGGCCAGGGAACTTCTTGTCTTCTTCATCCTCTTCTTCTTCTTCTTGGTCTTCTCCTGGTGGTGGTCAACGATGAATTGAAAATTCGCTCTCGTGCACACTCTTTTATTGGAGTCTGAGAGTGGTGAGGCCGCAGCGCCGCTATGGTAAGAGAACTATGTGGCGTGGCGCGTAGAACTACGTGGTTATCTGCGCGGCGGGAGTGATGCTTGTAAATCGCGTACGTATACTATGTGGTAGATCACATCTGAGTTGATACTGTGTTTGTCCGCCTATATTAAATTAGGTATATATGTGGTAACAATGTAAATATATATACGAACTGTGATAGAAAAGTAATGAGACTGACAACACTGGGAACCTGGCGACCTGGCAACGATGTAGGTTTCCCATTCACATAGCTTGTGCGCAAGCCAGTCATGATTCATCCGATTTTGATTCATGATTTGGGTATGAGAAAGATGTGTACACAGATCCAGTGCCAAAAAATATTTTTATTGAACAGAAAGACAATCCGAAGAATGTGTGCCTTGACCTTCTCGACAGAATTGAAAACGATCCAGGTTTCTCCCAGTTGTGTGATCACTGGTGATAAATCATAAAATTTTTAGTACGATGCAGAAACAAAACGCCAAAGTCAAGGGTAGTACTGAACTTCTCTTCGACCAAAGAAAGCTCGAATGAGCAAATAAAAAATGAAGTCGACGCCGATTTTTTTTTGACAGTAGGGTGATTACTGACACAATTTCTGTCCCCAGGACATATTGTCAACTATAATAAAACCTTTGAAGAAAAAAATCAGTCTCATTACTTTTCTGCCACACCTCCCACCTCGTATGCCAGGAATTATATAGAGACTGAACTTAATAATTACTAATCGTGTACTTCCTTAATTTTGATTTTCAATTTATATCTCGGGCAAATTAAAATAAATATTGAAACTAGAATAAAGGACCATTATTAGATAACTTCAAGTATTTAGGAGAATAGATAAGCTAGAATGTACCGGAGAAGAAATCGATGGAAAACAGACACTGAAGATGGAACTGATATTCTAGCTGACCAAAAACACCTGCAACAAAAAGTAACTTTCCTAGATCTTCCAACTGAAACAATAAAGATTAGCAATAAAACCAGAAACACTATATGCAGCAGAATCGCTAACACTAAACCGCAAATGCAAAATTGGAAAAGAAAGAACGGAAACTATCCAGAATAATCCTCGGGTTGAAATTACTAAATGATAAAACAAAACTGTTACCGAACAAAAACCTACACAGGAAAATCGAGAAAAATTCCGATGTGATGAGAAAAAAAAGAATCGGTTTCTACTGCCCCATAAGAAGCATTAATCAAAACAGACTGACTAAACAAATTTTCAACTTCTTCACAAATAGAAAAACCCAGACATACACACTTAGTAAGACAGAAAAAACTAAAGAGCAACGAAAACAAAGTAGCCAATAGATAAATAATCAGAATGACAATGCAAAACGAAGATCTAAAATTTCAAGAAAAAATTTCAGCCAAAAGGGGATCTAAGATGCGGGGGGAAAGGTGAAAGACAAGTCAAATGGATGAAAGAATATTGGTAGAAGAGAATAAACAAAATAAGGAAATAAATAAATAAAATAATTTAAATAATAATTTCGTTTTATAATAAAATTATTTTGGGCCTACCTTTTAACAAATCATTCGTAGTGCATGATTTTCAGAATTTCTCGATTCTTTGGTTTTCAAAAAAAATGATTTTTTAAAAATTAATTCAATTTTTTTTGATTTTAATTACAAGATTTTACTCATAATTAAATTTTCTAGGCAATTTGTTTTAAAATTTAATTTGGTTATTAGTACTTTAACGAAATAAATTTACACCGAACATAAAACAGCATGCTTTGCAACTTATGTTTTTGGGTGTTAGAGCAATCATCTCAGAAACTACTAGGGAAATTTCGGAACAAGTTGTTTTAAATTTTTCATGTAAAATTGCTATTAAAATTTTTCGTTTTTTATTAAAGTTTTAAATTTTTCGTTTGCTGTTGGTGTTTTGACAGTTGGTAGCGTGTGAACCTCCGACAGTTGGTAGCGTCTGAACCTCCGACAGTTCGAAGCGTTTCTGACTGCATACTGCGGCTGCTGTTAAGCATCTATTTAGACTCTCGATTTCTTCATCATTTTCGGTGTACAAGGCACAAATTTCTACGAACGTGTACCGGCTTCACCGCAGCAAAGAGGTGGCAACGAATTCTGGTCGTAAGTCTTCGTCACGAGTAAGGGAATACTCCCTTTATTCCTAGCTCCCTTTAGCTTCCAGATGATATTGAATTTGGTAAATCTCATATTATCAACGTATTTGAAGGGAAGTTGTAGGTTTTCGCTCTAAGAATGTATCTTCTCAGATTAGTGAAGCGGAAATCCGCCAAGTAATTTGTAGCCTGGCTAAGAATAAAGCCCCCGGATATGATTGTATCACAGTGAAACTCCTTGTTCGAAGTTGCCAGTAATTCTTTGTTTCTTGACTAGGGTATTTAATAGGATACTTTTTGCTGGATATTTCCCAGCGTGTTGGAAATGTGGTGTATTGAAACTGCTCTTCATAGGTGGCGACAAGAACCCACTGTTTTGAGTTCATCTTACTGGACCCTGACGCTCTTGCCTGTAGTAGGTAAGGTTTTCGAGAAGGTACCTCTATTTTAATATACCTCCGCAATAATTGTAGGTTGACTTCTAACCATATGGCTGACGCACGACCAGTGTGGTTTTTGTCTCGGAAAGGGCACATAGGACGCATTTCTTAGGGTAATGGATCTGGCTTCGTCCAGCGAGTTCAAATATGTACTTGGCGTCTTTTTGGACATATCCGGGGGCTTTAATAACTTGTGGTGGCCCTCTGACTTGTTTCAACATCAGATTTTTTTAGCGAGGGTGCACGCTAAAAGAGATTAGGACTCTCTCAAGCTATTTCAGCGACACAACAGTCGTCCAACGAGACGGCGCGTCGGAAGTAGGAACGACCCTGTCAAAAAGTTGTCCACAGGGCAGTATTTTAGTTCCAGTCGTCCGGGTTGTTGAGTTCGACTATCTCATGCGGTTGCAGATGCCCAGTGGCTACCACGTCGTGGCTTACGCCGACAATGGGTTGCTGTTGGTCGTGGGTAACTCGTGTGCCGAAATAAAGGTCAGAGCGACACGGGCATGCAAGGTTCTTTGGTTATGCAGTCTTCAGCATAAAACGGTTTTCAGCACGGGGAAAGCCACTATGATGTTTCTTAAAGATCGTCTAGCTGCGACCCGTCACCCGCGAGTCGTGATGGACGCGCCTTCCGATTGATGAGAGGCTTCAATTTAGGGAACACTTTCAGATTGTCGCAAGTAAGGCTATTCATGCATTCTTTGGTGTTCGTAGAGTCATCCATTCCGATTGGGGGTTGAATTATCGTACCTTGCGAATTCTTTACAAAGGTGTCTGTGAGGCCATAAAGTTGTACGCTGCGCCTGTCTGGACTCATTGTTTACAATTCCAATGTTATAGGGACATTTTATTGTGAGCCAAGCGTGTTCTATTGCTAGCTGTTGTTGGAGGCTACAGAACTGTCTCGAGAGAGGCAGTCTCTGTGATTGCCGATAAAACCAATTGACATTTTAGTTACGGAACGTAGCAAGAGGTATGTTTCTAAGAAGGGAGGCCTTCTTACTTCTGAGCGTATGCGGGAAATCGAAGACTAAAGTTTTGACTCTTGGTAAGTTAGGTGAAATTATTCTTCTACTGGTCGATACACGCATGGTTTATTTCCAAATGTTTGGGAGCTGCGAACAACTAGGTGGGTTTTCTCCAGTCGGTATACAACTCAATTCCTTTCAGGATATGGTGCATTTAGGAATAGTTTGACTGACTGGGGTTTGTACACGGACTATAGGGTGGATGATACTGTGGACTATGTCCGTTATGTTTGTTTCAGGTACGTGGCTGAAAGTACCACAGTTGTTAGGAACTCAAGAGAGTGGATTCTTTCTTTGATCTGCGAGCCAACTGTAAGACTTGCAGAGAATGGAGTATTGTAGCTGGCTTCCTCCGTTTACTCCCCCGAGCAGAACGGCTGAAGGAATATAGTAGAGTAGCACCGCGGGTGGCTAGGGATTGCCTGGGCAGTTGATTGGCCGGAGGTAGGTGTGTTGCATCGAGCCACGGTTAGTTTGAAAATTGTAGTGATTATTATTGAATGTTATCTATCGGCGGAACGGCGACTGCACTGTAGAGGGTATGGATTACTATGGCAGCCGTCAGGTGTAGCGGCATCTCGACGATGGTAGTAAGTGAAGTAAATGTCACCCGGAACTCTGCGATGGAGCTGAAAGGGAATAGGATGTCTTTCCGCTTTTCCCTTGTAGACCGGACCGGAGTCCGTAATTAACCAAGTCAGGGGTATGAACTAAAGTTTTGAGTTCACTAAGGGAACTGGGACTAAATTTCGTTGTTGCGAACAACTTTTTGGTGGTATGTTGTTTTTCGTTTTGCCTCGAATATATGAGACATTTACACTAACGAGGCTTAGTAAATATAGAACTAGGCGCAGGGTTCGTGCTTCTGCGAACATCGTTAACTATTTCAGAGGGAAACAATGTAGGAGGACATTGAAGATGTCCCGATGAGGCCTACAGCAAAGCCAAATTTTGAAATCACCGATGAATATGTCTACCGTGGCATTTACATCGGTGGCATCCCAACGAGGGAAGCCTGGCTTATTACTGTGAGATAAAACAGTTAGAAGGCGAAAGACGCATCCCTTTAAAGCCCATCAGGGCTAGTACCCTCGAGGGGGGAGGGGTTGTGTGGCGACCGGAAGCGTCACAAGACGGGTATTTTCCCCCTATGTGGTTTGTTGGGATGAACCATTGTCATAACGCACTACAAAAACACAATTTCATTTTTCACGCTGTCTAGGGTCGCATAGTTACCGCACGAAATTGAAACTTTTACTGAACGTCTGGAAGTGGCTTGTGCAAAAGCTATGTGGAGGGGGAACTTGCATCATTTCCAGGTTTCATTAATTTCCTGCCACACCTCGTGTATATATATATATATATTTTTTTTTATACGTTTAATAAATACAATATATTTAAGAAACATCGTAGACTGGTATAAAGTTTCAATCTTTTAAATAAAAACGTCCTGATATCACGAGGTATTCCATGTGTTGGGGTGTCTGCTGCTTACAGCGGCCATACTATGATTCCTTCTTGAATAGTTTGTTTCTCCTACCACCCAACCCTTCTCATTATCATTATTATCTGGTTCTGCCTTGCAGTAGCTCCCTTAAACCACCTCAAACTTTATCCATTTCTGTCTCAAGCCTTCTCCTTCGTCTCCTTCTTGGTTTACAATCTTAATCTCATCTTTAACCTTTGTCTCGCTTTCTCCTCGCTTCCTTTCTCCTTCCCCTAACCTTTGTCATGTAGTTGTCAAGATTCCATTTCTCTAACCCCGTGTAATAATAACTTTCCTTTACTTTTGTGTATTTCTCGCATAAGTGCTCTTTCTTCTTCAATACCGTTCATTACTTCCTCATTCGTCACTTTACCCGTCAATCTTACTTTTTCCATCCTTCTCTATATCCACATCTGAAAAGCATCAATACAGTCAATTTCCCTCTTTCTTATAGCCCAGGTTTCACTCTCGTACAATAAGGCATTCGATACATAGCGATTGGCTAATATGTTCATTAACCCTAAGTCCAGACTTTTACTACAGTATTTCCCTCTTTTTCAGATTTCATTTGCCATTGCTATCCTTTCTTTTATTTCTGCTGAACTCTTCCAGACTTGTATCACCATAGCACCCAAATGTCTGTAATTTTTTACTTTTTCCAATTTTCTTCTTGAAATCCTCTTTGTTATTTACTACCGTTACTTTTTTTTCCAAAATTGATTTAATTCTATATTAATTGCTCATTAGTATTTTACAGCAGTTCTTTTCTATTTTATAAATTTCCAGTACTCTCATACATCTTATCAAAATCTTCTTCTTCATAATTAGATGTAGACATACATACTTGTACCATAACTAAATATTTTGATAACCTTAACGATAGTAATCTAATATTAATATAACATACTTTCTGCTCCCATTTTGCTATTTCATTCTTGATATTTATGGCCTCTCCATTTTTTTTCTTTCTTCCAGAATATAATACGATAACTTGTTCAGTCTTCATCCCTATCCTTCACACCTTAGTTCACTTAGACCTAGAATAGCCATGTTATTTAACTTATTTGCCTCTTGAGATTCTCTAAGTTTCCACTCTAACAAGTCTTGACCTTACATGTACCTGTACACAGTCGGTCTTTTAACTTCTCTTTGGCTTATCTCAGACCAAATGAGAAGCTATTTTAAATCCAGAATGTTTAATGGCAAAAGCATCATACCGTAATGTAAAGAATTATTTGTAGAGATAATTCGGCAACGGAAAACCACTGTTGTTCATGCAGTGGTTTTCCATTACCTTTGTGTTATAATACCGTTGTGTTCCTGAAGATGTTCGTCCGTTTTTGGGAGCATATTCCCACCCGCAGGACAATAAAGTTCCCTGTACTTTATTGTCCTGCGGGTCACTGCTCATCCGACCTGCTAGTAGACCGTTGGCACTTGTAATGGGAGGTACTCCTTATACCGGGAGTAACTAGGTCTTCTCGTGCGTTATCTTCTTATGTATACAAGCAGTTGTTAATATATAAAATCATTGGCTTCTTCCTACCACGAGGAGTTTAATATCAGGTTTTTTTACCTTGACCGAATCTCTGACCTTAAAATCATTTCGTAGTGTTTGTAGTACTTTTAAAGAGCTGCCCCTTCTCGTTATTTTTTTATTCATATTTTAAATCGTGTGATTATCAGCTTCGGCCTCCATTATCTACATAGCTTAACGGTTGTAATAGTATTAAAGATAGATTGTAGTTTCTTTGATCTGTAATCATTAGTAAAGTTGTTCGGAATTCTAATAAAATTGACTTATTTTTTACTATCGCAAACCTCTCAACCTGAAATTTCTGAAGGATGCGTGAATGAAAATTTATTAGCGTCTTTCCTTATTCAAGCTATTTTATGCCTATTATTTTAATTAGGTAAAATATATACATTGTGAGAATTGGAGATGTCTTTAAAGATTATTTGTCAGGTGGTTTCATATCTTTTACTACTGAGAAATCAATCTCTAGATGCAAATCGATAAAAAACTTATTGATTATATTTACTAGTGTGATTTTTCTTATATTTCGTGACTGAATTAAATCGGTAAGTAAATAAAATAAATATTAATAAAAACAAATTAATGAGATAAGATTCACTGTTTATTTATCATTTAAATTTTATAATAATGCTGTTTTGTTAGTTAATATTTTTATTTGCAAAAAATTAATTAAAATCATATCCGCAGATTAAATCGCTTAGCAATTAGCGAAAAAAAAATGGAGTATTTTAAATGATTCTGACTGGTATACATCTATTTTTGTTCGTTTAGGTACTACGTAACAAGGAGTCCTACTCGTTTGAATCGTAAAAATGAATCAGTATTTTACTGCGGCTATAAACCACAAAACAACCCTTTTGAATGGACCAGGAATATTTGGAATCACAGTATCAAACGATTATTTTTGTACTCGTAAAGTGTACGTTGTAAAAAGTGAAAATTTTAGATTGAAGTAAATTAAAAAAAAAAAAAAAAAAAAAAAAATAATAATTCATTCAAAAATTATAATTTTAGAATGTATAATGATAATTTCATAATATAAAATATTAAGTTGTTTAGCAACATAATTAAAATATTTACATTTTCAGCGAAGTAATTGTATAATTTTATAAAATATTGTGATATACAGGCATAACTATTAACAGTTATGAATATTTTAAGAATATTTTCGAAAAAAAAAATTAAATCTCTAAGGAATTATTTCGTCGAGTAGAATGCTTAATAATAAATAATATATCATGAATAATAAAAGCAAAAGTTACATTATCGTTGTGAAATATTAAACTGCTAGCGACTAAAAAAAGTCTATTACTTACTTTTTTAAGAAATGTTTGCATAATCTTTTATTTAAACTTATATTTAGAAAATAATTGAATGAATTCCAGTTAAAAATACAACAAAAAAATAAAAATAAATTGCAACGTTGATATCTTACTTGTTCTTTTAACTTTAAAAAAGTTTACCCTCCATTCAGATCTTAGAACTTAAAACCTTTGCTTCTTTTCCTTGACTCCCAAGAGAGCGTTAGAGCAAAGGAACGTAGTTTGATTCCAAGTCCTGAGGGTTCTGTCTTGATTGAGCACCTTTAAGTTCTTCTCTTCATCCCTATACTACACTGCCATTCACTTTCTTCGAATATAGAATAAAAACCTTTCCGGGTCAACGGATTACTATTCGTTTTTGTCAGTAGTAATTCTACAGACCACCTTATTGTGTTAAAGATTCGTATAAGATAAATAAGTCAACTAGAGTATGAAATAGAACGTATTAACATAATAAACCAGTAGTATTTTTGTATTAATAAAACGCAACGTAAATTTTTTTATAAATATCATTAAATTATATTTTTGATAGTTTCATCGATAATTAAATTATTATTTTGAAAACGTTAACTGAAATTTCACTTCATGTAATCAAAAAGTATCGAACATAAGTTGTTGAACTATCGTGATGCTTTATTTCAGCTGGTACCATTTTTCTGACTTTTCGAAGAAAAGTGCGGCATTACTCTTGGTCGCATGTTGTGAGTGGGGGTGAAAATTAATTTTCTTTACTATTTCAGGCATTAGTAATACGAGAATATTTCCTTTAGCAATCGATTAAAAAATTATTTTATTGTATATTACAATATTATGAGGGGCAATATAATATTAATAAAATAGGGTCAATATTATATATTGACCTTATTATAAACTGGTGATATATAATAAATCTCATTTTAATCGATATTCTTTAATTTGCGTATCAAATTAAAAAATAAAAAGGATAAATATCCTTCCTCCTTAGTATCTAGGTCCCAGATGTCTTGTAGCAAAAACATTAAACAATCAAAATTCTTCTTAAGTGGTTTTTCTTTATTGATTGGTTTTGTTTTACTTTCCATAGTTTCTTCCGTTTCTCTAAATTAAAAAAAAGTCACCTTCATAAATTAATACTATTTACATATTTTTTTCTTTTTTATCGTATAGATTTTTGATTTGTTATGTTTAATCTAGTTTTACTGTTGAAGTACAGACTTATATTTCATGGTAAATCCATACTTCCTATATTAGGAGATGCTTCAAGAATTAGCAGGATTTTGTAGGCGTCTGAAAAATAGACGGAAAGGCGTATGGAATATATACTCTTCACACCTATCTATCACAGATTATCATTGTTTCACGTGTGTCACTATTTACATTTTTCAGGGTTTTTATTCATAGATGAACAACTTTCGCAAACTGAGGATGTTCACTGTTGATCTTATTCCAATTTCATCTCCTTTTAGATCCGTTTAGTTCACTCACACTTCACATTTCTCTAATCTCTACTCTTGAATTATGAGGCAAGGTAACCGATACCTTTCTCCCTCATAATACGTATATTCTAAACATTGTTTGCATTATCATTTCTTTTTCGATATTCCTCAGCCAATCCTTATAATGACTCTTTTTTCATGTTATTTTCTGACATTCTATTTTAGAAAACAGAATTCAAAATCCTAAATATTTCTCATTTGAAATTTTTAAAATCCATGTGTCCGTGGCGCTTAACATTGACGATAAAACATAACACTTGGATTTATGTTCTGGGTGATATCTTCATTTTGACAAATAGACCGATCGAAATAACTCTTTTAGAGGAAAAGAAATTGTTACACGTGGTAGAACTTTTATTAGTGGAAATGATAAAGGTGCTTATAACAAACGTAAAAAAAATAAATGTGTGAGCGGAGGTAGTGGAGAGTTGATTTGGGGTTTTGAAAAGGAGTGGAAAATGATATTATTGCGATTTCCGGCGAAAGTTGATGTCAAAAATGTATCCAGTACAAAAGTTCCAGATCGTGGAAAAATCCACATTTTTTGTAGAGGTCACTTTTTAACATAACCTCAAAATGTCCGAGAAAAATGCTAAAAGTCGTTTTTTTCGATTTTACTTTTTATTTCGGCAAAAAAAAAATTAATTTTGACGAAACTTGGTGAAACTATACTTTCCTGCGTCTTAACCACAATTTGTTTTAGATAAAAAATCAAGAAGTTCCCAAGATATTCATTTTTTCCAGTCCGAACACTTTTTTTTTTCAAAAAAAAATTCTACTTAGAAATATCATCGTACAGACTTCTAATGGTGCTCATTTTTTTTTTAAATATGTGTTTTGTTAAAATAAAAAAAAAGTCTATAATCAAAATTTAAAAACATGCTCAAAAATGTAAGTAAAAAAATAAAAAGAGACTTTTGAAATAATGAATTTTTCAGTAATTATTGATAATTTGTTTAAATTTAAAAAAAATCAAAAACTGATTACACCATTAAATTGTACGGAAAAAATACAAAAGAAACTGTGTTTCATTTTTTGCCCTGAAATTTTATTTTTGCGCAGTATTGCTGTAAACATTCAATTCAAATAATTGGTAAATAAAATTTTTTTTTTTTTTTTTTTTTTTTGTCTTCAGTCATTTGACTGGTTTGATGCAGCTCTCCAAGATTCCCTATCTAGTGCTAGTCGTTTCATTTCAGTATACCCTCTACATCCTACATTCCCAAAAATTTGTTTTACATACTCCAAACGTGGCCTGCCTACACAATTTTTCCCTTCTACCTGTCCTTCCAATATTAAAGCGACTATTCCAGGATGCCTTAGTATGTGGCCTATAAGTCTGTCTCTTCTTTTAACTATATTTTTCCAAATGCTTCTTTCTTCATCTATTTGCCGCAATACCTCTTCATTTGTCACTTTATCCACCCATCTGATTTTTAAAATTCTCCTGTAGCACCACATTTCAAAAGCTTCTACCCTTTTCTTCTCAGATACTCCGATTGTCCAAGTTTCACTTCCATATAAACCGACACTCCAAACATACACTTTCAAAAATCTTTTCCTGACATTTAAATTAATTTTTGATGTAAACAAATTATATTTCTTACTGAAGGCTCGTTTAGCTTGTGCTATTCGGCATTTTATATCGCTCCTGCTTCGTCCATCTTTAGTAATTTTACTTCCCAAATAACAAAATTCTTCTACCTCCATAATCTTTTCTCCTCCTATTTTTACATTCAGCGGTCCATCTTTGTTATTTCTACTACATTTCATTACTTTTGTTTTGTTCTTGTTTATTTTCACGCGATAGTTCTTGCGTAGGACTTCATCTATGCCGTTCATTGTTTCTTCTAAATCCTTTTTACTCTCGGCTAGAATTACTATATCATCAGCAAATCGTAGCATCTTTATCTTTTCACCTTGTACTGTGACTCCGAATCTAAATTGTTCTTTAACATCATTAACTGCTAGTTCCATGTAAAGATTAAAAAGTAACGGAGATAGGGAACATCCTTGTCGGACTCCCTTTCTTATTACGCCTTCTTTCTTATGTTCTTCAATTGTTACTGTTGCTGTTTGGTTCCTGTACATGTTAGCAATTGTTCTTCTATCTCTGTATTTGAACCCTAATTTTTTTTTAAATGCTGAACATTTTATTCCAGTCTACGTTATCGAAAGCCTTTTCTAGGTCTGTAAACGCCAAGTATGTTGGTTTGTTTTTCTTTAATCTTCCTTCTACTATTAATCTGAGGCCTAAAATTGCTTCCCTTGTCCCTATACTTTTCCTGAAACCAAATTGGTCTTCTCCTAACACTTCTTCCACTCTCCTCTCAATTCTTCTGTATAAAATAAAAAAATAAATAATTTTTTTAAATTTATTTGTCGTAGAATCTATAAGTATTTTTATTTATTCATAGATTTATAAGGATTTTTTAATTAAATTGTTTAAAATTCCGATTTTTGCTTTCAAAATTATATTTTTCAAAATATTTACAATGAATATTTACGATTAAATACTATTAGGCCAATCTTGGACTTTTTGGCAACTTTTATCTTCATATTCATCGTCTGATTCTTCATTAGACTGGGTTTTCTTTCTGATCTTCAAAGCTTCGGTATCACTAAATTCCTCAGGTAGTTGATGTTCTGGGTTCAAGCAAAGTCTTGGCCGCTCGATTTCATGTGAAATATCTTCAGAATCACTGAAATCTTCCGAAATTTTGTCAACTTTTAACAGTTGTCTGAACCATAACATTTTTTACATAATTCTGTACACCGCAGACCATGTTTTCGACACCCGCATCTAATACCTTCACAAATGGTTTCGCATCTGCGAGAGATTGTTTTTAATAAATCTTCAGGCATGACTGAGACTTTTGTAAAGCGAGGCGTGAGTATTTTGAAATTATTCGCAATCACTTTTTTACGGTCCCTCTTAGTTGCAGTTATTTTGTTTCCAAGCCACGTTTGAAGCTGAAAGTATGCTTTGTAGGAGTGTTGTAGCTGCTCTAACAGTTGGAAATTTTTCTTATTTAAAAATAGACTTTGCAATTAATACATTTATTGCTGAAATCTCAAATCATCCAGAGAAAATTTATCAATTGTGCATTTATGAATAGATGAAATTAATTTACAACCATTTTGAGCAATGACTTTTGGCTCTGCATTAGTCTCATAAAAAGGCTTTACAAACTCTGTCAACTCGGGAGTTTTAATCAGTGAATTCAATGTCCTTTTTTTTTCCTTTGCCTGCAAAAGCCGATGTTGTATCACGGCCAGTAAAACAATGTAAAAAACCAATAATAGAACGATAAACTTCGTACTTAAAACTATTTGACAAATACATTGAGCAGCTTACATTGCCTGCACCAGGCTTGAGAAGGTCAAGGTTTTTAATTGTTGCATTAGTCAAATTTAATTGGTTTAATAGAACCAAAATATCTTGGCCAACAACAACAACATTTTTTTATATTCGGCGACTCTTGTTGCTGCATTTATAACTTTATTTTTTTTGGCAATTTCTATTGCTGTATTAATAATTATTGAATCTGCATCTTCTTCTGTTTGTTTAATTGTATGTCTTTCAAATATAAATGCTTTTGACAGCTCTTTCAATTCATTATTATGTGTATCATTTGACAAAAATTTATTTTGTATAAATGTTATTCTTGTGTATGGTTCAATATTAAAAAAAGGAACACACGAACAATTTTTTCAGCTGTTTTTGTTGAAGATTCAGTTGAGCTTTCATTATCAGCCTCATTTTTCGGATAACCATCAAATACCATACAGCTATGGTCTGCATAATGATTGAGTACAAAAGACAAATATTTTCTGGTATAAAAAATTATTCGACTTAGATGTTTATAACAATACTGCACAAAAATAAAATTTCAGGTGAAACAATGATAAACAGTTTCTTGTATATTTTTTTCCGTACAATTGAACGGTGTAATCAATTTTTGAAGTTTTTTAAAAATTTAAACAAATTATCAGTAATTACTGAAAAATTCATTGTTTCAAGAGTCAGTTTTTATTTTTTTACTTACATTTTTGACCATGTATTTAAATTGTGATTATAAACTTTTTTTTTATTTTAACAATTTAAAAAAAAAATGAGCACCATTAGAAGTCTGTACGATGATATTTCTAAGTAGAATTTTTTTTTGAAAAAAAAAAGTTTTCGGACTGGAAAAAATGAATATCTTGGAAACTTCTTGATTTTTTATCTAAAAAAAAATTGTGGTTAAGACACACGAAAGTATAGCTTCACCAAGTTTCGTCAAAATTAAATTTTTTTTGCCGAAATAAAAAGTAAAATCGAAAAAAACGACTTTTAGCATTTTTCTCGGACATTTTGAGGTTACGTTAAAAACCTCTACAAAAGTTGTGAATTTTTGCACGATCTGGAACTTTTGTATTGGATACATTTTTGACATCAACTTTCGCCGGAAATCGCAATAATATCATTTTCCACTCCTTTTCAAAACCCCAAATCAACCATCCACTACCTCCGCTTACACATTTATTTTTTTTACGTTTATTATAAGCCCCTTTATTATTTCCACTAATAAAAGTCCAGGTAACAATTTTTTTTCTGTAAGTGTAATTTGGTTGGACAAAAGGCGTGTTTGCCGTCTCTATTTTTTTTAATTTCTTCATTTTTTGCAATTGTACCAGGTTGGAAACGGACCCGCTTTTTACGTTTAACTCCATCCCCACCTTGGAAGAGGTCACCACTTCTGCAACAAACAGCCACCCCGAATAACTTTCGGCCACGCAACGGCAAATAGTTGTTCAGTACAATTTTCAGATACTGAACAATGTGATGTTCCACACTTTTTCCCTCCTTTCATGGAATAGTGAAGAACGAGAAGCAGAAAATTTAAATCTGAGGAAACCCAACACACATATTATACACCCATTACGGTCTTACACAATAGCATCATAACAGAATGAATTATTGTGGCAACCGAAGTATACATCACATATTTATTTTTTATTTTTTTGTAGTACGATAAAAGAAACATGTACGATACGAACACACGTCGCACGATATGATAAAAACACGCACGATCATGCACGATAGCACCACCGAAACACTAACTACTGTAGCACCCGAATTATACATCACATTTTCTTATTTTTTAACATAACACGATAAAACGAACATGCAGAAGCATCAGATTACATAATGCAACCAACGCCAAAGAAAAGATATTGCAATCTGGCATGATTACCCACCACAACACGAAGAAGAGGAAACACGAAAACTAGTATAACTAGATATCCGACACGTTAGCACCACCGCAACACAAATTACAGTGCCACCCAAAGAATACAACCAATTTTTTAAATATACATAATCAAATGACAACACGCTTAAGAGGATTCCATCAATTTACATAGAAGAGTCCCTAAGGTCCACAAGCAAACATGGAGGAGAACGAACAGGAATCAGAGAACCTCTACTCATCCTTGTCCGCCTCGCTATCGCGAACAATGGCTCACAATGACAACTACGGCTTTCCAAGCAGGTTCCGACTCGAGCATCTTGGTGATCACGCTTTTAGCCACCAAGATGTTATGTTCGACTACTTGGCGCCGTACATAATACCAGCGCCCACACAAGAACACCACGTGTTCCGGGAAGTCGACAACTGCACAATACCTACATAGGAGGTACCATTCCTATGCAGGTAAGCGCCAAAGCAACCGTGGCCACTCAGAATCTGAGTGAGTTTGTACGACAGGTTTCCGGACTTTCTTCCTATCCAGGCCATGATTTCTGTGATGAGGGATCTTGTCCATCCACCTGTCTGCAACGCCTGCCATATCTCTTGCCACTACCCGATAAGCCAATCGCGAGCGACACTTTGCAAAGCACCTCGTTGTTTCATCGCCCTCTCGTCCACCATAAAACTCAGGGGCGGCACCCCGGCGATGACAAACTTGGCCTCGCTAGAAACCGTCCTATAAGGACGTGCGATCGGCAAAGCCAGCATCCCTGCAAGTCGTACAGGAGCTCCCTGGCCCGGCAAGTACTAAGAGTTCTAGCCCAAACCGGTACCCCGTAAAGGCAGACCGACCATGCTACCGAAGCAAGAAGTCTACTTCTTCCGGTGGATGGGCCACCCCGATTCCGCTTCAGCTTGGCTAGGGCATCAACCGTTCTTCCAGCCTTGCTTACTAATTTTCGGACATGCTCCTGGAACGAACGCCAATGGTCCAGCCACAATCTAAGGTATTTTACCTTACGTGAGGTCAGGTCTTCGGTCGCACCGGCATGTAAGGCGATGGGCCCACGTTTACGTTTCCCAGCCACGACCACCGCCTCCGTCTTCCACTCCACCAGCTTCAGATCCTTCATAGCGAGCCAGTCGTTCACTATACCGATCGTACAGCCGTACCAAACAGCTGGTCGATAGCATTCACCGTGGACCTGCCTTTTCGGAACCCCGACTGGTTCGCACTTAAGCCCATCCCAGCTTCCAACTCGGCTGTCAATCTACCTACAAGGAGGCGCTCGAAAAGCTTGTCGAGCATGCTTAAAAAACACAGCGGGCGATATCCAGTAGCATTACCAAATTTGTCACGTCCCTTCTCAATCAGAGTCAGCCAGGCAACCTTTCATGCTCCTGGCACAAACCCGTTTGTCAAGCAGTTATTAAATGCATGACAAGCTTATCTGGGGCTACCTGAGCCAAGACCTGCACCGCCTCGCCGGTGATGCCATCAAGACCATCGGGACTCTTCCGCGGGTTGATACGCTTAGCTGCTGAAACCACTTCATCCAGGGCAATCTCTCTCCAAGGCATCTAATCCGGCTTGGGGAATAATTTGATTTTCGTGTCCACTAGACGTTACTTAGTCAGAACGGGGAGGGAAAGACCAAACGTCTTCATTACTATCTTGTAACCGTTCCTTCACACGTTCGCATCGATCTCATTGATCATGACCTGCTCAATGGAGCAGGAAGTGGACTGACCGTCCACTTCCTCTGCTGATATCTGCTCTGTAAGCTGGCGTAGTTTTTTTAGGTTGGAAAACGTTTTGGTAACCCATTTACTTAAGTATTTGCATAAACTGACAAACTCAATATCCTTTAACGGTTAAATTTGCATTAGTGTTCTTATTTATTCGATACAGCCAATATTTTTGTCTTTTTAAATGGACGTATAAGATCATAATTATTTCTTTGAATATGTATGTGTAAAACTAGATGTAAATATTTTTATATCTGTTAATAGAATGTATTCTGTGGAAGCAATAAATCTATTGGTCTGTAGGTGTTGCAGCAGTTTCCTCTGCTAATGCTTCCTGACGTGTAATGTATGATTATATAATTACATTAAATAAAGGTGGAAAAGTATACACCATAGCAAACATCAAGAAAAATATTAATTTCTTTTTAACGTTTAACTTCTGCTGCAAAAACTGGACCTGAAAAAAAAACAATTCAATTTCACTGCAGAGTAATCAACATTTAAAATATCTTGTATGCTAAATACTCAGTATCTTTGGCTAAATTACGCTTTGAAATAAAATGATTATTTGATACAGTATTCTAGACATTAGGTTTCTCCCCGCCAAAAAAGTGGACTGCAGGATTGTTTTATTATTTAATGTTTTATAAGAAATTCTACTTTTGGAGTTTAAAATGTATGAAATGAAACTACACTTACTAATTCTCTTTTTTCTTTAGTAAAAATGAATACAACACTTTAGCTATTCTAAAAACGCTTTAACATTTTAAACTTGTTTAAATTACACTATAAAAAAACAAAATTTGTAAACTTACACTTTAAACTAAGTTGGTTATCAAACAGTGGAACAAATGTTATGTTTGTTCGCAAATATCACAGTATTAAATTTCTAAAGAAAATATATTTTTTTTTATATAACTATTACAAATTACTTAGTTTTTACGATACATATTCGGATTCGGCTTTATTAAATTAAAACAAGCGTGAAATAAACTATGTAAGAATAATTATTTTACTTTTTGTAATTTAATTTGAGATGATCCAACTGTATTAAACTCGACATTGTTTTTATTTGTGTAAAGAGGAAAGTAATATTTTTACTAGTCATATTAAATTTCTTTCAGCTTAAATTATGAAGGGTGAAGTTAATCTTAGGTGGGGAGAGATGCGATGGTATATACAAAACCTGCTGCAAAATGAAAACTTCCTTTCCTATTTTATCTGCTCTGAAGAAACATTGACTTAGGGAAAGACGAGGAATGTAGCAAATTAATAATAAAGAAAGTAAAGGTTTTATTTACCCGTCATAAAATTGAATTCACTATAATTATTATTATAAAATTTATTTATTCAAGCAATACAAGATGATTTTAGAGTTATCATAATCTTTACTGTACCATCTCTTCTGCACATCAAATTGCTACTAACTAGAATCCTTATAAATAAGAGTACAACAATTATACTAGTATAAACTATAACAGCTTTAAACCGCAACTTGCTGCTTATGTTTAAAGAAATAAAAATATGAAAAGTACATGTTTTTAATTACAGAAGAATCTCAAAATTCTAAAATTAATGGAAGTTTAAAAAATCATTTGAAATGACTGAAACCCAGGATTCTAACAAATTCTATTCAATTTTTTGTTAGTCCATCTGAAATACAATTATCAGAGGTTGTTTCTTTTTCTTATAATTCCTATAACTGTTAATCGGTATGTTCTGAGTAAACAAAAAGAAAAAAAATACACCACTGCAAGATTCCTATGCTGAATACATTACACATTCGGAGGGGAGTCAGATATTTGTTGTAAGATAGTGCTTATTCTACTTCATAATGTGAATACGATCGATCGTAAAAGATTTTCCTATGTAATTAAATGAGCGTATCAGTTAATTTTTGGGATAGCTTAAGCGATTGTTTGCTTTAAAATTTTTTAGGATTTAAATACTAATCATAATAAACAAACTTAAAATTTTCGTGGGTGATACAAAAAGATTCTCCAGTTTTGTGGTATAGTAAAAGGACCCGCAAATTAACATTGTTGATTTTGAATCAAAGAAATATATCATAAAAGATTGTGGAAACAAGAATATTGTCCTTGCTGAAATTTTTCATAATTTTTTTGAAACATAACATACTATAACTATTATATTGTATTTTTTATTTTACAGAGCAAAAGTGTTTATTGCGGTTACGTTTAATTACTGAGTAATCCAATTACAGCTTCGTAGATAACATTTTATGTAAAACTGGGTGTCATGAAGCAGTTTTGTAAAGGCTAAAATTTAAGTAGTTAACTTTATGTAAAGTATCTTATTACTTATAGGTACTATAAAAATTATTTTAAAAAGGAGTTTAAAAAGTATTATTTAAAAGTTCAAGATTTTTAAGTACACGCCACAAAAAATATCACCATATTATAAAATAAAATATATCACCATATAATAAACACCATATTGAAATATATGTTAAATAGTATGTTTAGCTAACCACCTTTTGAAATAAAATTGTTTATTTGATACACGGTATTCTAGACACTAGGTTCCTCCCCCCCCCCCGTCACAAATTTGGTCTGTAGAACTGTTTTATTACTAAACAGAGAAGTAATTTTGCAAGAAATTCTATCTCTAGAGTAAAGTTATAGTACTTTTAATTTAAAATATAAAGTTGCTTTTTTTAATTATTTTTTGTTTTATTAGTTCCACGATACCGAAGCTAATCTAAAAAATATATATTTATTAGGCCAAATGTAAGAAGATTTATGACTGGTGAAAACTTTCCACTTAATGAAAGATTTAAGTGCTCGGATTGCTTTAAAATTTTATTACCAAAATCTTAGAAAACATCAAAACATACAAGCCAAATTCATGTGATTCAAAATATTGAAATGTTCTATCAGCATAAAAAATCACTTATAGAAAGAAGTATTTGGGCTTTTTTCAGAAAATCTTGAGAGAGTAGGTAAAAACAGTGTTATTTATTTTACTAAAATACCAATGATATGAAAAAATGTAGCAGGAACAGTAGAATACCAAAATAGTGACCGAATATTGTTCATACTATATCTTCACAATCAACAGTTACCGCGCAAGAGACAAAGTAGAAGACGAAGCTTCATCAGTAAAAGAAAACATCTTAACGCTTCCAATTAAGATTAACAATTGTACATCACATTAAAAAATAATACGGCTGATAAATATTTTTTAATAAATTAAAAAAAAACCTTTTGAAGTTTAAATTCCCTTCATTTTTGTACAATTTTCCTATACTCGGTCGAAATGACTTGGGAGATTATGAAAAAACTGTAGGTGATATAAAAAAACGCTGAGATCGTATTTGAAATCACAGTCCAGTAAACAATATATATTTAGTATAATTTAAAAAAATCTGATGTGGACACCACATGAATTCCTTGTACGCCTATTAAATTACATATACACATGTTTTGCTGCACTTCATTTAAACTTATTTCATTTGAAAGTGAGATACGATCCTCCAATTCTTTTATAAAGTGGACACAACTGCTGAAATATTAGTTTTTATTAACATCAAATATTTATACAGTTATTAACTCAACAATCTTGAAATATTAGGATAGAGTAAAAGTTACTCATATTAGTAGATCAGTATTATTTGTATCTTCGTGAGTTGCTGATTAACAGGTTTCAGAATTCTGGTGTGTCGTATAAAAGTTACTAATATATAAACTATTTCGTTTAGTGAACGCCTGTATGCTGGTTACAAATGTTAATTTCGACCTAACGGTGTAAAATATACAGGTTTTATTATTGGATTATTTCGTGAATAATCAAAAATGAAAAATAAACAATCATACAGGAAAAAGAAGGATAACATGAAGAAATACATCTCAAAAAATACGACAAGAAGATGAATATGAAGAGGAAGAAAATGTTAAGAACAAGGGAAGAATAAAAAAAATTAAGGGAAGGTGATAAATATAAAGAGGAAAAAATGTTAAAACCAAAGAAAAGAATAAAAAGATTAAGAGAAAATTTGAAAACTATAGAACCAGTACATAAATTAACATAATAAGAATTATATCAAACCAAAGAGCGATTAAATGAGTGGTAACGAAAAACAAATAAACGAAATGATGATCAATTCCGACTTAGGGAGAATATTGTCCAGTAGTATCAGAAGAGGAATGAACTAAATAATAAGATTTTTTGCAATTTATTAAAGATCGGGCATCTATGCCTCAGTATGTATGTTGTTCTTGTCACTATCTATTCTTCAGTCACTCTGTAGTTAACTTTAATGGAGATAAAATTAAACAGAAATTTCCAGAATAATCAAGTAAAATCAAACTAGAAAACCCAAAAATAATACGACTCTAAATTATAATTCTTAATTAATATTAAATAATCAGATGTTTCACTAAACCTATTTATTACTTAAACAGATATGTAATAATGCGTATTAAATTATATATACACATTTTTAAACGTACATAAAATGTTATTTCACTAATAACTTCTGATTTTTTTCATATATTTGTTTTATTGTTATTATTGAATAATTATTTATTGCAAATGTTTTTTTTTTTTATTAAAAAAAGGATATGAAATCCAAAATCTAATTTTTTGGGGGTTTTGTGCTTTTTTAGGACACTTTTGTTTCAGTTGACAGTAATCAAAAGAGGAGGTGCACAACTAGATGTTACAACAGTCCTAAATCTAAAATTTCAACATATTACGGCTAATCGATTTTGGTTTATATGAGATACATAAGTACTTACCGATGTCAGGCCGAAACTAGTCAGAATGGATTCAGGAATGGTAAAAATGGATATTTCCGTTGAAATCTGAATCCGAAATTTTTCGCGATCACAATACTTCTTTACTTCGTAAAAGGAAGTAAAAAAGATTTTTCATGGAATAAAATTCTGTTATTTTTTTTTTGTCTTCAGTCATTTGACTGGTTTGATGCAGCTCTCCAAGATTACCTATCTAGTGCTAGTCGTTTCATTTTAGGATACCCTCTACATCCTACATTCCCAACAATTTGTTTTACATACTCCAAACGTGGCCTGCCTACACAATTTTTCCCTTCTACCTGTCCTTCCAATATTAAAGCGACTATTCCAGGATGCCTTAGTATGTGGCCTATAAGTCTGTCTCTTCTTTTAACTATATTTTTCCAAATGCTTCTTTCTTCATCTATTTGCCGCAATACCTCTTCATTTGTCACTTTATCCACCCGTCTGATTTTTAAAATTCTCCTGTAGCACCACATTTCAAAAGCTTCTACCCTTTTCTTCTCAGATACTCCGATTGTACAAGTTTCACTTCCATATAAAGCGACACTCCAAACATACACTTTCAAAAATCTTTTCCTGACATTTAAATTAATTTTTGATGTAAACAAATTATATTTCTTATTGAAGGCTCGTTTAGCTTGTGCTATTCGGCATTTTATATCGCTCCTGCTTCGTCCATCTTTAGTAATTTTACTTCCCAAATAACAAAATTCTTCTACCTCCATAATCTTTTCTCCTCCTATTTTCACATTCAGCGGTCCATCTTTGTTATTTCTACTACATTTCATTACTTTTGTTTTGTTCTTGTTTATTTTCACGCGATAGTTCTTGCGTAGGACTTCATCTATGTCGTTCATTGTTTCTTCTAAATCCTTTTTACTCTTGGCTAGAATTACTATATCATCAGCAAATCGTAGCATCTTTATCTTTTCACCTTGTACTGTTACTCCGAATCAAAATTGTTCTTTAACATCATTAACTCCTAGTTCCATGTAAAGATTAAAAAGTAACGGAGATAGGGAACATCCTTGTCGGACTCCCTTTCTTATTACGGCTTCTTTCTTATGTTCTTCAATTATTACTGTTGATGTTTCGTTCCTGTACATGTTAGGAATTGTTCTTCTATCTCCGTATTTGAACCCTAATTTTTTTTAAAATTCTGAACATTTTATTCCAGTCTACGTTATCGAATGCCTTTTCTAGGTCTATAAACGCCAAGTATGTCGGTTTGTTTTTCTTTAATCTTCCTTCTACTATTAATCTGAGGCCTAAAATTGCTTTCCTTGTCCCTATAATTTTCCTGAAACCAAATTGGTCTTCTCCTAACACATCTTTCACTCTCCTCTCAATTCTTCTGTATAGAATTCTAGTTAAGATTTTTGATGCATGACTAGTGAAACTAATTGTTCTGCATTCTTCACATTTATCCGCCCCTGCTTTCTTTGGTATCATGACTATAACACTTTTTTTGAAGTCTGACGGAAATTCCCCTTTTTCATAAATATTGCACACCAGTTTGTATAATCTATCAATCGATTCCTCACCTGCACTGCACAGTAATTCTACAGGTATTCCGTCTATTCCAGGAGCCTTTCTGCCATTTAAATCTTTTAATGCTCTCTTAAATTCAGATCTCAGTATTGTTTCTCCCATTTCATCCTCCTCAACTTCCTCTTCTTCCTCTCTAACACCATTTTCTAATTAATTTCCTCCGTATAACTCTTCAATATATTCCACCCATCTATCGACTTTACCTTTCGTGTTATAAATTGGTGTACCATCTTTGTTTAACACATTATTAAAATTTAATTTATGTACCGCAAAAAACTTTCCTTAACTTTGCTGCATGCTCCGTCTATTTTACCAATGTTCATTTCTCTTTCCACTTCTGAATACTTTTCTTTAATCCACTCTTCTTTCGCCAGTTTGTACTTCCTGTTTATAGGATTTCTTAATTGCCGATAGTTCCTTTTACTTTCTTTATCACTAGCATTCTTATATTTTCTACGTTCATCCATCAGCTGCAATATATCGTCTGAAACCTAGGTTTTTCTACCAGTTCTCTTTATTCCGCCTAAGTTTGCTTCTGCTGATTTAGGAATTTCCTTTTTAACATTCTCCCATTCTTCTTCTACATTTTCTACCTTATCTTTTTTACTCAGACCTCTTGCGATGTCCTCCTCAAAAATCTTCTTTACCTCCTCTTCCTCAAGCTTCTCTAAATTCCACCGATTCATCTGACACATTTTCTTCAGGTTTTTAAACCCCAATCTACATTTCATAATCATCAAATTATGGTCGCTATCAATGTCTGCTACAGGGTAAGTTTTGCAGTCAATGAGTTGATTTCTAAATCTTTGCTTAACCATGATATAATCTACCTGATACTTTTCAGTGTCGCCTGGCGTTTTCCAAGTGTATATTCTTCTATTATGATTTTTAAATTGGGTGTTGGCAATTACTAAATTATACTTCGTGCAAAACTCTATAAGTCGGTCCCCTCTTTCATTCCTTTTGCCCAGCCCGTATTCACCCACTATATTTCCTTCCTTGCCTTTTCCAATGCTTGTATTCCAATCTCCAACTATTATTAAATGTTCATCTCCTTTTACGTGTTTAATTGCTTCATCAATCTCTTCATATACACACTCTACCTCATCATCATCATGGGCGCTTGTAGGCATATAGACGTTAACAATCGTTGTCGGTTTAGGTTTTGATTTTATCCTTATTACAATGATTCTATCGTTATGCGTTTTGAAATACTCTACTCTCTTCCCTATCTTCTTGTTCATTATGAAACCTACTCCTGCCTGCCCATTATTTGAAGCTGAGTTAATTATTCTAAAAACACGTGACCAAAAGTCGCCTTCATCATCCCACCGAACCTCAGTAATTCCTACTACATCCACATTTATCCTATCCATTTCTCTTTTTAAATTTTCTATCCTACCAACCTTTTTTAAGCTTCTAACATTCCACGCTTCGACTCGTAGAATGTTATTTTTTAATTTTCTGGTGACCCCTTCCTTAGTAGTCCCCACCCGGAGATCCAAACGGGGGACTAGTTTACCTCTGGAATATTTTACCAAGGAAGGCCCTCCATCATTGCTATATGAAAATGCAGAGAGCCACATTTTCTTTGAAAAAAAGCAGCTGTAGTTTTCCATTGCTTTCAGCTGCGCAGTACTCAGAGGACTGAGTGATGTTGATATGGCCGTTTTAGTCATTGTGACTCACGCCCCTAACAACTACTGAAAGAGCTGCTCTGGCTCCTTCAGGAATCATTCCTTAGTCTGGCTCTCAACAGATACCTCTTCGATATGGTTGCACCTTCGGTCCAGCTACTCTGTATCCCTGAGCACTCAAGCCCCCTCACCAACGGCAAGCTCTCATGATTCATAGAGGAGGTTAAATTCTGTAGGCCTGTGATATTAATAATGAAATTCCATCTGATCGATTATATAATACATTTCGCACAAGATATTTTACTTTTTCTCACTAAATAGTGATGAACAGTATTAAAGATTAGCACAGCTAGTGGATTGTTCATTACAGCGACTGGTATTCAATTTTGGAAAAAAGTATTCAGTTTACAATGTTTGTTTCAGTATTATTCACTAAGTAATTTTCTAGGAACTGAGTGAAAATTTTAAATCATATTGTAAAATGTGTTTCAGTTTTCGTATAAATAGCATTATCACCAAATATTATTATTAAGGAATGCATGCATCAGGATTATTCAAGTAGAATTCATTTAGAATTAAAAAAATTGTCGATAATCCAATAAAAAGTAAGCAGTTAAGTAAACAATTTAAAAATAAATTAAACGAGATTTTTAAAGTTTTACACTAAAATGGATTGCATTCATATAAAATGAGTAGCACTTACTTCCTAATATGGAACTTACCCATTAACATCAACGTTAAATTTTTCATAAAAGCACGTAGGTTTTAATTTCTATTTCTATTTCAATTTATATTGTAAATTCTATTTCTGTGATTTTCACACGCTTCGCTGTGGCACATTGTGGTTGCATGGATGTGAAATGAGAAACAAAACAAAACATACGTTCATAGAAGTTTAATTTTGCAACACTTGTAGATATACAATATTTTTTGTTTTTCCACTGTCTGCGTAGATATAAAGGCTATCTGGTTTGCCGACTCGGAAACACGCAACATACATTTTCCCATGTGAGAAGCAATCCGCATTTAAATCTAAACCACAAAATTCTAAAGATTGACCTTGAGCTTTATTGATTGTGATTGCAAATGCCAATCGAATTGGGAATTGCAATCTTTTAAATTGAAATGGTGTATCGGTCGGGATCATGCGTATTCGAGGAATGTGAACATCTTCACCTGTGAAAGGCCAAGTTAAAATCGTTGCTTCCACTACGTTTTCATCAATTTCTTAACTGCAAGTCGCGTGCCGTTGCAGAGTTTTGGCTGATCAATATTCCGCAACAGGATAATTGGCACACCTATTTTCAATTTTAATATGTGTGGTAGCATGCCTGGCAGATCAAGTGAGTTTAAAAATTCCGTTGGATAATTAACTGGACACGCATATTCGTAGTCAACTGCAATGTACGTACGTGTAGCCACAATGTTGAATATTTCAGGCAAGCATTTATTTCGTCTGCTGGTGTCGATCGAGAAATTACAGGCAATGTTTGCCTAAAATCTCCTGCGAGCAATATCAAAGGATTCCCGAACGGTTGAACGTTCCCACGCAAATCTCGTAACGATCGATCAAGAGCTTTAAGCGATTTTTTATGTGCCATCGTCCATTCATCCCAAACAATGAGTTTACATTTTTGTAACACTTTTCCCATACAGGATGCTTTGGAAATATTGCACGTGGGAGTCTGGACGATTTGCATGCTTAATGGCAACTTCAGAGCTGAATGCGCAGTCCTTCCACCTGGTAATGTCGCAGCTATTCCAGACAAAGCAAGAGCTAAGGCTATGTCATTTTTTGATCGAACCGTTGCTAGAACCAATCTAATGAGGAATGTTTTCCCAGTTCCTCCTGGCGCATCCAAGAAGAAGGTCCCCCAACACCGTCATTTATCATTTGCATTATGCGATCATAATACCTTTCTGTTCACGCGTTAATTTGGGAATGTTTGATTGGACATATGTCTGAAGATCACCAATGCTGTAACTCTGTTCACGGCGTAAATCCACATCAAATGAAGCAATCGCAGCTCGGGTGGCTGGTATTCCCAATTGACTAAGAACTTTATTTGCATTAGCTAAGCAGTTGTCTTCAATATTTATCAATGCTTCGTTGTAAATGCATTCTGTAAATTCAGATAAAAGTGAATATTTAACCTAACAAAGGATTTTTTGGTCATTATGTAGGGATATTATTTTCTGTGTATTTGGTTATTTCGACTTTTTTTGTTTGCATATTCTTAAGTCTATCTGGGCTATAAGAAAGTTTGGTGTTTTAATTTATTTACTGTAAGTCATCCTTCTTGGTGGCTTTTCTTTTTGTTTTGGTGTTTTTTTTCTCAATAAAATACAGATGTTTTAGGTGTTAAATATAATTCAAAGAAATTTGTTACTTAATCAGTTGTCATTTTGTTTACATTGGCAACGGTCATACGGGCTCTTTGTGATTGGTCGTTGTGTTTGACAGCGAAAAAACAGCGAAAATTGGTTTTCCTTTGTTTACATTTCCAAATTAAAAATGTACAAATTAAAAATAGATAGATAGATTTATTAAAAATAGATGAAAACCATCTTTGATGCGGGTTATAAATCGTGCTAAAATTTGAGCTCAATCGGTGCAGAACATTTTGAGTTTTTGATACGTACACAAACGAACTTAACATTTTTATGTATATAGATTAAAGAAATATTGTAGGAGATGTACAGTGATAGTTTTTGAGAAATGTAGAAAGAAAGTAGACAGAAAGAAAGTGATTAGTGTAACTTAGGTAATGAGTAATTAACATTCGTATTTGCAATTTCTCTTATCAATAATTAAGTCTTCTGCATCCTGTAAGATTCTCTTTATTTTTTATAGTAATCACCACACTTGAAGAATAATAATTCAGTTATTTTACATACTAAAATTATTAAACCCGGAGGGAAATCAGTTTTATTTGAACTAAAGGGTTGTCATCTACAAAAACTGTAATATTAGCTCGGCAGATTGAAACATTAATAAGCAAGAAAGTACATTTTATTGTAATTTGTAAAAGTTTCGTTTATCAAAGGTATATTAATTTCTTTTAGAAGTTGCTAAATGTACTTCATCGAGAAGAATGTAATTCTTTTCTCACTACTAAGATTTACAAACTTTAATTACAAAACGAATTGTTATTATACTTGATTAAATTAAATTAAATTGCATGTTAACTAAATTATAAGTATAAAATACAGTTAACATCTGAATATTTTCTGTAAATAGTTTATTTCAGAACAGACACTTTAAAACAAAAAAAAAAAAAAAATAGGAATGCTCACTTTTTATCTAAACATTATATAACTTATGTTTTATCTAAAATAAATAGATTAAATTTTGTAATTTAATGAAAGAAAATTCAGGAAAGATAAGTATTCATTGTAATATTGCCTATAATAATTATACATTTGTTTTAATAGATTCTGAATCCAGCCTCAGAGTTTTGGTATGTAAATGAGTAGTAAATATTTTTGAAAATAATGTATCATATGTTTTTGAAAATAATATATCAGCTGTACTCAAGTACATTACATATAGCTGGCTAACGGGGTTCCGAGTGTTGTTTCTCGGATATGCTTTTTTCGGTCGATTTACATCTATAGGCCGAATTACAGGACTGGACTTTACGGCCACCTGCAGATACGACATTCTTAACGATTACGGAAATGGATTAATACCGCCTTTAGAGCTGGCGATGTGGCGGCCACGGTCAAAGTTATTTGCAGGTGTAACGGAGACCTTTCGTCGTCCACATGCCCCCCGCGATGGCAAGCATGTAGTTAAGGTGCCCATGTTCGGAGCATGGGAGCCCTGAAAGCTTCGGTGTGTAGGGGCCTGGAGTCAGTGCAGAGACTGCGCATCCGCTCTCTGCCAGGACATATGCCGGTTCCACCGGAGTACCGGAACGGACCTCCAGGGTTGGTAGCCCTGGAGTGGGGGTGTACCCCGGCGGCTAGCCTTACTACAGAAGGGATTATTTGTTCATGGAAACTGAACAATTAAACGTGGCAGAGGGTTCACGTAAACACCCTCGTTTAGAGCCGGCTGTTTCGCCTGAAGCGAAACGCCGAAAGAGTACGGAGATTAAGAGGAGTGAGATTGAGGCTAGGAAAAGCTTGCAGAAAGCTTTTTTCAAGAGCAGCATCCCAAAACCTAAGTA
This sequence comes from Lycorma delicatula, assembly GCF_047948215.1. Classification (NCBI taxonomy): domain Eukaryota; kingdom Metazoa; phylum Arthropoda; class Insecta; order Hemiptera; family Fulgoridae; genus Lycorma; species Lycorma delicatula. The sequence continues at coordinate 41,643,233 of NC_134455.1, read as the reverse complement.
TTTGGTTTTTACGAAGGAAGAAGGTAATTTCTCGAAGGTGAGTCCTTTCCTCATCGCTCGAGAAATAAACAAATGTGCTGGAGGCCCTGTTAAAGGAATAAGAAAAACTTTCACGGGACTTCATGTAGAGACTAATAATGATATACCGTCTCAGAAGATTCTAGGACTGATGAAAATTGGAGAATTAGCTGTACGTGTTGATCCCCACGGCACGCTCAACACCTCAAGGGGTGTTGTGGTCTGTCGGGATCTTTTAAATTGTTCGGAGCAAGAGATTGTAGAGGAACTGGCAGCACAAGGAGTAATAGAGTGCCGTCGATTGAACATGAGAAGGAACGGTGAGGTCTTACCCTCAGCTTCTCATGTCCTCACTTTCAACCGGCCTACTTTGCCAGAAAAGATAAGAGCGGGGATTCACCGTTTGGATGTGCGGGCATTTGTCCCACAGCCTTTTTCAAGAGCAACATTCCGAAGCCGAAATATTTAATAATCACAAAGGAAGACGGTAATTTCTCGAAGGTGAGAAATCCTCATTGCTCGAGAAATAAACAAATGTGCTTGAGGCCCTGTTAAAGAAATTAGAAAAACCTTCACAGGACTTCATGTGGAAACTGTCAATGATATTCAATCGCAAAAGATCGTAGGGTTGAAAAAAATAGGAGAATTGGCTGTACGTGTTGATCCCCATGGCACACTCAACACCTCAAGGGGTGTTGTGGTCTGTCGGGATCTATTAAACTGTTCAGAGTAAGAAATTGTTGAAGAACTAGCAGCACAAGGAGTAATAGTGTGTCGCCGATTGAACATGAGAAGGAATAACGAAGTCCTTCTTTCAGCATCTCATGTTCTCACATTTAACCGGCCTACTTTGCTGGAGAAAGTAAGAGCGGGAATACATCGATTGGATGTGCGGGCATTTGCCCCACAGCCAATGAGGTGCTTCAAGTGCCAACGCTTTGGCCACACCGCTCTTAGATGCGAAAGACCGCAAATATGCGTGTGCGGTGAAGAGGTGCCTGAGGGAGAGCCGTGTAAAGAGCCTGCTACATGTATTAATTGCAAAGGAGCGCATTCTTGTAGATCAAGGAATTGTCCTGTCTACAAAGATGAAGTAGCTGTGAAGGAAGTGAAAACCCTGCAAAAGGTCAGCTACTTCGATGCAAAGAAGATAGTTAACGCCCGTAAGCCTAGAGCAACAACAACTTACGCTCAGGCTGCGGCTGCCGCTCCTGTCACTGCTTCAGTTGCTGTCGATGAGGGTCAACTCATAAGTAAACTTGCTCCGACCTTGGCTAATATGACTGAAAGAATTATAGACAATAAAATGAAACCTTTCAATAGTAAAGAGCCAATAAAGCCATGGATATTAGTACAGCCTCCTGAAGATAAACACAGAAAGTTGCTCTTACTCTGAAGAAAACGGACGCCAAAGCAGAATGTCAAGTCCGTCTCAGTGAGATTCTTGATGAAAAGAAAAAGGTGACTCCTACAGAGACTGTTATGGAGGCTCCAAAGCCTCCAGCAACTGAGGCCACAAAAACTCACACAGGGGGGGCGAGTGTCTCCACTCCCACAGGCGGTGACCAGTGCTATCCCCGTGTCGGGGAGTGGCCAGGTTGCCGCCTTTCAATCGGCGCCTGAAACCAGCGCCGATCCATGTCCGTCCTCGTCGGCGGCTTCGGTGGTCTCCGACACGGAGACCGGAAGCCTTAAAGGGGACGACCTTCTCCGCGAACATGCTGCTGTTCGCAACATGGAGAAGAAGTGAAAAAAAGGATGGCCGAAAGGAAAACCCAGACAATAATTTAATTAAAAATTAGTGAGTCGATAGTACAGTGGAACATCAATGGATGTTTTTCAAACATCCATGAGCTCCAACGCTTGGTACATGATGTAGACCCGATCTTGATGTAGAAAATCTTGTTGCCTTTAAGAAATACAGGGCGTATGCAAAACGTCTTATGATAGACTCGAAAAAACGATCCTGGCAGCAATACGTGTCATCCATCGACAAAACTACTACTGCATCAGATGTTTTGAGGAAAGTGAAGGCGTTTTGTGGGCGTAATGATTTTGCTCCCATAACTAGCCTTCAAGATGAAGATGAAATAAAAGACACTCCATATGAAATTGCTGAGCTGTTATCCAATCACTTCGAAAAGGCCAGCAGAACGGCCAACTACGAGGAAGGTTTTCGAACCAAAAAAGAAGAACTCGAAGGTCTACTAAATTTTAGAACTGAGTATAATTACTCATATAATGTACCATTTAAAATGGAAGAATTTGCGAAAGCGTTGGAAAAAGCAGGCAACACAGCTGCTGGTCCGGATGAAATCCATTATAATATGATCAGGCAGCTGAATACCACAGCAAAACGCAGATTATTAGAACTTTATAATAAAATATTGCGGGATGGAACGTACCCGCGGCAGTGGAAAAAAGCTAATGTAGTTCCAGTACCAAAGAAAAATAAAAATTTAACAGACGCCAATAGCTATCGTCCTATTTCTTTGACGTGTGCTATGGGAAAAATACTGGAAAAAATTATTAATAATCGACTCGTCTGGGTTTTGGAAAAAGAAAACCTGATATCACTGGATCAAGCAGGTTTTCGGCAATACCATTCTACCACTGATCAAATGATCAGCTTAGAGGACGTTATATATAACAGCTTTATTAAAAGAAAACATTGTGTCGGTCTTCTTTGATCTTCAGAAGGCTTTCGATATGACCTGGCGTCATGGTATAATGCTCCAGATACATGAATGGGGCATTCGTGGCAATCTGCCTATACTGCTCAGCAACTACATGAATGACCGTACCTTCCAAGTACGTGTCAACAATGAATATTCATGTGAAAGAATCTTGGAAAATGGCATACCGCAGGGTTCGCCGTTGAGCGGTACCTTGTTTACCATAGCAAAAGCGTCTGTGTTGATGATCTGGCAATTGTGTATGCCAGCAACAAGACTGCTATGGTGAGGTAAAAATTGCAACGAGCGATCAATGCTCTAAATGAAGTTGCAAGGAATAACGGATTCCAATTCTCACCAGAGAAAACGTGCTGTGTACACTTTTGTAGGAAGAGAATTCCTCATCAAAGTCCTGCGTTGTCAATTGACGATAATCCAATACAATATAAAGATAGCGTAAGATATTTAGGACTAGTATTGGATAAATCCCTTACATGGGGATTACATATACAGGACTTGAGTGATAGATGCAAAAGAGCCCTAAACATTATAAAATGTTTATCAAATTTAAATTGGGGCTCAGACAAAGAGACATTATTGAGATTGTATAAAGCATTGGTTCAATCTAAACTAGACTACGGATGTATCGTATATTCATCCGCTAGAAAGTCGCACTTAAGAAAGTTAGACGTAGTTCATAATAGCGGAATAAGATATGCAACAGGCGCTTTCCGCACAAGTCCGGCGGCTAGTCTGATGTCTGAAGCCGGAATAATGCCACTACATTATAGAAGAGAGATCCTTCTGTTAAGATATGCAGCAAATGTATGGGCTTTCCCTGTTCATATAAATAATAAATTGTTTACGAATCATCCTATGGCTGCACTATATGAACATCGTGCTACCTATTCCAGACCAACCGGAATTAGGTACCACGAATTAAGAAGAAAATATGTAATTGCTATACCAGAGACACTAGCAATTTCTACTAGAGAAATACCGCCATGGCTCTTGCAAGCTGTAAATACAAATTTGGATCTCTCTCAAGGAGAAATAAAAAAGAAACCAGCAGTGATCATCCAACAGGAATTTTTAGCAACCGTCAGTAGTTACGAAGAACATGAACATGGTGTTGGATGCTCGATATATGTAAATGAAGAAGCCCACTTTTGGAGACTGCCAGATGTGGCCAGTGTCTACACCGCAGAACTCACTGCAATTCAGCAAGCTCTTCGCTACACTGAACACTATTGCGAAGAGAGAGTGCTAATATGTTCCGATTCATTAAGTGCACTTGTCGCAATTCGGAACAAGAATATTAAGGATGTCTTAATTGCAAACATCCTGTCCATTTTATACGTACTAAAACAACGAGGACAGCGATGCGTATTTGTATGGACTCCAGGGCATGCTGGTATTACAGGTAATGAAATCGCAGACGAAGCTGCCAGAAAGGCAACAGTCTGCGATGATTTGGATATATTTCCTGTAAGAGTGGCAGATGTTAAAAATCGTCTAATAAACATAGTAAAAAACAAGTGGAACGCTGAATGGAGGAGTTTAAATACAAAATTAAACTCAGTTAAATCTTCTCCTTGTAAATGGAAAAGCGACTTTAAGTTGACTCGCCGAGAACAAGTAGCGGTGACCAGACTTAGAATCGGTCACACGCGATTAATAAATTTATATATGTTAACCGGCGAAGTGAGACCAATGTGCGGTGTTTGTAATAAAACACTGACAATCAAGCATCTAATAGAAGAGTGTACCATATATGAGGACCTCAGAAAGAGGTTCCGTTTTAGAAATAATATTACTGCTGATCTGGATAATGGAAATGAAGAAAATATAGTTGCATTTTTACACGCCAGTGGACTTCTTAAAAGTCTATAAAAATGAAAGTTTAAAGCTGTGACAAAAGAAACTCTAAGCGGTAGTTTATATACATATATTAAGAAAAAATGGTATTGATAATTTTAATTTTAATTTTAAATGTATGCACATATACATAAGGGAGTCTCGAAACGTGGCACGTATAGTGACGGGAGGTAGCCCTCTTGCCCAGGCCATTTTGGCTCACCTGCATTCAAGAGCAGTGAGTCGGGGTGTGTCCGATGATGGCATGGGGGACCCTCAAGGGTGGATTGAGGGCGCGAGGCTGTGGGTGTACGCCGTGCCTGCCTATAGGCTGTTTATAAGAAGGATTCAACTGCCACGGCACCCTGGCGCAACTGATATACTGCTCAACGGCGGTTCTGGTCGCCCCGAGGGTGGTTAAACAAACTATAAATGAGACTCGTAGAAGAAAGAAAGAAAGATATGGTAGGATAAGTTTTAATTTTAATTTAATGGTCTTTTGGGAACCTATCTCAAATTTTAATATTGGGGCCCTTTACACCCCATAATTGTTTGTGATTGTCCTTGTCTTTATGTCTTAAATGTTTTGTGTAGTTTGTGCTTTTAAATAAAATGTAAGGGCCCTTTACACCCTTACATATGATGATCCAGATGGTGATAGTAGTTTCTTTTAAAGATTGTGACGAGGGCTAATGACCTTAGCAGTCGATGCCGATAAAAATTCAGAAAAAAAAAAAATATCATGTGTAAAATAAAAAGCAAGAAGCGTAACCTGCAAATGAAGGGGCACCTGAAATGTATGGTTTTATAAATTTCTTCAAAACCATTTATCATCTTGCTATAAAACTGATAATAATTGTTCTTGAATTAAGGAAAAACTGATACTGAATGCAACGGCAGCAGTTAAAAAGAAAACTTTATGTTCTTCTGTAGATGTTGGTTTCAGTGGATGTAGAGGTCCTAATTAAACAAATAACTAACTCTAAATAAATAATATTTACCACTGAACTACAAACTGCTCACTAAAATATTAACCAAACACCTTTCTAAACGGAATCAGTCTGAAGAATAACGTTTTTGCATCTTTTAATCCTACACTCATTGTCCTACATTCCTGTGCATATTCTTTACTCTTTTTTTCGTCATATTTTTTTTTATTATCAGTGATAAAAAGTTATTGTCAATTTTGTTAAAAAATCGTGTATTCTTCTCGTCTTTCCTAACAAAATATTTCAAGGGTTTTTAATAATTCTTTTTCAGAAAACGTTCTCTCAAGATTCTGATAAATTATTTCCGAATAGCGTTAAAATAAAATCGGTTTGGTTTCAGTTTTTCTAGAGCATGTTAGGAAAATATAACTTTTTTAAATTTCTTTTAAAACTGCGAATATTAAGAAGTTTTTTCCAATGATATTAAGATATCATTATCTTAATATCATTGTCTTATTATTATGATAATAAGACGTACGAGTTAAGTTATCCCCGTTTTTAAACATGATTTGCATATCGTTGCTGAATTTAAGCGTTGTAGAAAATTATTAATAAATAGAATGTTATCGATATTTCCTTTTACCTTACTCTGCCACTTACTTTCGTTTTCTTTCGTTCTCTGTACAACATTTAGGCAGTATAAATATTTGTTTACCAATAACTCTTCTGCCACAATTAATCTTCAATATCTAGTGGTAAAGGTACGGGAATCTCTTCTGTAAAACCCTATTACTATTTACAATTAGCTTTCAACCAATGTTTTAAAGTAAAATATCCTAATCGGTTGATGTTTTAAATTGATACAGCATTATTCAATGTTATTCATTCTACAGTATTCATGGAAATTCAATGGCATCGGAAAAGTGTAGGCGGGAGTATTTTGTTGTATTGAAATCAGTAGTAAGTTAATTACCTATATCAGTGGTTCCCAAACTTTTCCGAGTCGCGGCGCCCTTTTAAAATTAAAATTTTTCCGTGGTGCCTTACCCTAAGTAAAAGTTACTCGTAATAACAGATACAAATAAATAAAACTCGTGTATCTTCATTATTTTTTTACTTTATTAACATTAAATTAATAATTATAAATGTCTTGGTTCAATTAATTATGAAATTCTTACAATATTTCGCGGCGCCCCTGTGAAGAGGCCGCGGCGCACAGTTTGGGAATCACTGACCTAAATGGATCTTACTATTATTATTATATTTCTTATTATTGTTATAATATTTCTTAATATAAAAAAGCATTTCTTTTTCTTTTGATTTATAATATCACTTTTTTATCACTAAATTGTTTGCAAACATATTTGTTAAAAAAATGACTTTATACATAAAGTTTATTATTAAAATTAAAAAAAAAAAAAATATAAAGTTTTAATTAATAATAGGGACATAAAAATTACACAAAATTTAATATTTATTAGCATAGAAATACTTTCCAAACTTTAAAAAAAGTCCATTGTTCTGATCTTCGAAACGGTCCCTATTCGACAAGGGAGTCTTTCGTACTGATGCATCTACATGACTCAGTTTGTTGATATGTATTTGTTGTATGTATTTATTGATATGTATTTTTTGTATTAATACAAACAACAAGCGGTTAATAAACAACAATTTATCTTTAAGGAGAATGCGTGGATCTGATAACTTTTTATTAGTAACATTACTAATTCTTGGGTTTTCGTTAAACCTTAATTTGTATATTTTCTTGAAATCACATACATATTTATCGTCTTATTTAAGTATCTGATTCATTTAGCTTTCCAAGAAAGTCACTGCCGTCTCTGTTCTTATCTCTAATTCTGATTCAGTTATCTACTGACATAGATATCTACGGTATCTACTAACGTAGTCTAATAACGTTAGCTACTAGAATTAAAAGAATCTTCTTTCAGCTAATGAAATTTATATTTCACAAAAATGAAATGGGTAAAGCCTACGGAAAAGTAAGCTTCACAAACCAATTGAATATAGGTTTCAGAACAAATTATCTTTAACGAAAGCTTGAGGATTTTCTTCTAACAAAACATTTTCTTTACGGAAATAGATTATTTAAAAAATTATCTTCCTGCTTGAACAGCTTTCACTACATTGTACCGTGAAGATTTAGAAAACAAAGTATTTCAAATAAAAGATTGGAACACTGCCTCAATATTAACTTAAATAAGTACAGCTTAAGTAATCTAAACTTGCGACGCGGTTATATCATTAAGAATATAATGTCTGTAATATCTTTTGTACTGATCTTTTTCTAAAGCTATACGATTTCCATTGATTTTGAGCAACTTTCATATTAATGATTTAATTTCAATCAGCCGCACTTTATATTCACACTCAAGAATAAATTTTACTCTGATCTAGTATACTCTGATAAAATAATCAATAGAGTCAAACAAAATATAATAAACTATACTCCTCCGCGGCCTTGCACGCATTGGCAAATTTTGCCGAAAATCTCCAGCAAAGAGAAAAGTTATTCCTGCCATTAACTTATCACGTGACGTAAGGTCTCTGGGAGTACGGTCAATCGCTTCAACATTAGCTCGGTGAATTACGGTGCATTCGTTTCATACAATAAGTTTTTTATCTTGGAAAATTTTACCAATAGGAACATTTTTGCGCATAGAGGAAATTACCTCTTGTCCCCACGATATATTTAACGGCAATTTAAAAGTTGAATGAGTAGTCCTACCATCAGCGAGGAGCGTCCAACGATGCCAGACGATGCTACATCAAGAGCCAAGTTATCTATCCGTTGAACATACGCGAGAAGTAGACAAATTAAAAATGTTTTCCCGGTGCCTCCAGGAGAATCTAACAAAATGTATACTTTTTTCTGTCAGTATGGGTATTTCGAGTGATGGAATTATACGCTTGGTGCTGATCTGGTTCTAATTTAGTTAATACTTACGTACTCTTGGAGTTCATTGATATTAAAAACATTTTGAAAGATTGTGCCATAGAGGTTTGTATTATCTTGTTCATAACGAATCGGCGATGGTGAACCGAAATTACATTCACCTGGACTTATTAACTTGTCTTCATTTTCAATAAGACCTCTATTAAAAACTATCTTGGAAGCGGCTCACCATAAGAAAGGAGCGGCCCAAATAAGAAGTGCAGTATCACAACGGATTATTTACACATTTAAATAAATAGTTTTTCATCTTAATATATGCTGTGACACACCGGATTGCATAATGAAGCTACTGTTAAAATTTGGTAGCGATTAGTTTAGCAGTTCTTAAAATTTTTGCTAACGTATAAACAAAAATTTTCTATTTATATAAAAAGATTTAGACGCTATTCAGTAATTTGAAAAAAATATTGCCAAATGAATAATCAAATATTTATCGCCTATCACAGAACCAACATACCGTACTACCTAAGAAATTGAATACAACTGCATTAACTTAGCTAATATACATATATCAAAGAAACGAATTAAAATCGTCTGATTTTCAATAATTAACAGATATCGGCAGCGTAAGCTCTCGTGATTTAGAAGACTGAACTGTGAAAAAATTGTTGCGTGAAGCGTACTACACAACTTGTCCGCCGCCTAGCGGACATCCAACGTAGTACATATGCATTGAAGCATTATCTTTATAACGATGTGCTTTTAATATCGTTGTTAATGAATTTTTTGAGATGAAATTATTTATTCCAACTCACACAGTGATGGAGGTTTACAGTTTCATAAAGTTTGTACTTCAACCGGCAAATCTCCACTACTCCATCTCATCTCACTATTATGTTAGACGAAATGAAATATATATTTTTTGAGATGAAGTATAACTAAAAACCTTCTCAGTTACGCCAAGAAACATGGATAATCATTTGGTTGCGATTAATGGAGTAGTTTTTTGTTTATCCCGAACAAAAAAAAAATCCCTTTTCGTCTTTATATAATAGTATAGATTTTATGAATTCATAAGCCTATCTTGGGCCGGATATTCCATCTAACTGTTTCTCCATTTATGCTCAATTATGTAAATTGCCTCCAGTTGTAATTGCCATCATGTAGGGCAATTTTATTGTAATATGTATCATTATTATTATTATTATTGTTATAAATGTTTGCACTAGAGAAGAAATGAATATTCTGATAGTTTTATATCGCAGCATCCGAACAGGAAACTTTGAGTCATTTCTTGAGCAGTTCCTCATTACAACGCTAAGTCTGTAACAGATCACATTATCCTCCCCATACTGGGTTCTCAGGAAAGATAATCAAGCCTGACACCCACATAACCAAAATTGCAGAAAAATTGATGAAAGGTAAGGAAAAGAGCTTAGTGTTTAGAAAGAATTTCATCCGTAGATGAACCGCACCATAAAACATATCATGCTGCCAATAGGAAAATTTACGATTCTTCAAGTCAACTTTCTAAATTTCTCGGAAAGTTTTTTCGACATTTTTATAAAAATGGAGCAGCTTAGACTTAATCGCTATGAAAGTTTCTTATTTGCCAGTAATGAAGGATGACTTATTTGAGAAGGATTTCTAAAAAAACAACTTCGAACGTTCTATGAAATATGTGGCACTTAAAACTATGTGTTTCATATTTACAAAGTTTAATTAAATTCCTTCTGAATGTATCATGTAAATAACAATATAATTTTACATTATTTTTTAAGGGATGATTACTGTTCTATCTATTAACAGAATCGAAAGATCCTAGTTTAGACGATGTAGAGAGTTGATTTTAAGTGGGCATCCTAGGCTTTTAACATTCTTTTATGAGAGCAAGAAATTTTTCTTAGCTAAACCAAAATATCACGTTTAGATAGCAGAAAGTATCCAGAGAAACGGTGACTGTTTCTCCCCATAATCTAGATTCAGTGAATAATAAAATTACAAACTATTTTCCAGATAATAAGTGTTTTAGAGTAGACCATTGTTCTTTACATTGTTTTGTAAAAATTTAATCTTATTTATGCTTAAATTGCTATAGAAATTTGACGGTTGCTTACTAGAAGAAAAAGTATTTTTTTTTTTTGTGTTCTCTACTAGATTGAGTGTATTTATGTCATTACTTTATTGAATAAATTGTTCATTCTGTTAGATAAGTGAAGACTTTTAGCTGTAAATATTTGAGTTTCAAATGAAAGGCTTCCTTAGTTCACTCTTCTCTATTAAGAATCACTTTTAAGTTAATTAAAAAAAATTACAAGCTTTCTTAATAGTAGTATTTATTATTTTTAATTCTTGCTGGGAATGAATAAAATTCTTGTTTATTTTACCGCAAACGCTTTTCAAATATTTTAGTGAAAGCACAGTTAAAATTGAATAAACCATCCAGCGGCTGAGGTAAAAGAAGATGATGAAGTGAAGTGAAGGACATGAAGAAAGTGTAGAACACGCTGTTAATTAGATCCTTTTGTTTCAAGATACGAAACTTCAGTAATTCCCATCTCTTTCAACAAGACATTACGGTTACTATGATAATAGAACTGTAGTAAGAATAAGGTATAGTACGGCATCCACGAAGTTCTTCTATTGTTACGATTTCCCCTCCTTTTGAAGATTCAGGCTGATAGAAATATAACTAGATGAGTTTTAATTAATAATTTAGGATAAGTTGCTGGGTACTTTCCTATATAATAAAGACCTAGTAAATTTCTATAATACTTGTATTATAAATGAGTTGTTACGATCGGAAAGCGATATAAAAATGTTCACTTATTATTATAATTACTATATTACTTCGTAAAAATATAAATATTACTTAATTTTAAACTTCCGAAACTTACGCTAAACTGATTTGAATGAACTCTTGGAAACAGATTAACTCTCTTTAAGTGGGACTAAGTTTAACGATCAGTAGCAGTCTAAATATAATTTGTGCACTGATGATCCAAGTATTTAGGAAAACTGAAAAAACCCTGTTTTTCATAAATGAAAAACAGTTTTTTCATTTATGAAAAACACATTTTTCTATTCAATGTGCGAATTTTGCCTTTCGGTTTATTAAGATGCTAATTCATCGCACGATAGAAATACAGATCATCAAATAAATGTACAAATATTCTCATAATTAGATAATGGTTTATTTTAATATTTAGAACATTGTTTTAGTATTAATATTTAATTTTAAACACATTAAAAAAAATGATTTAGTTTAAACGTTCATTAAATTTTCTGTTGATTTAAAGAACACAATTTTTTAACTAACAAGACAATATTTTCTTAATATAAAAGTAAACTGTTAAGAAGAAGCAGTTAAGATAAAAAGATAACACATATGCTTCCATGATCGAACACCATCTCAACGATTTTTTCTTAATTATGGACGATTTAAAACTTAAATTCTAGTCGAATTAGTACAAAGGAATTTATTCTTATTATTTGGGTTTAAAAATAAGTAAAGCAAACGTTAATTATCTGTTCAGTGTTCGATAAAGAGTGTCGTTCACCGCTTTGTAATTGTTTTTCGCCTTTTCCTGCTTGTCTATAAATATTTTTGTGCAGCATTAATCTATTAATATATGAATTTCGCACAAAACTTTAATTAACAACTTTAAAACTTTATATTCTTTTTTGAAGGGTGAAAGCTCAAAACAAGTATTGTGTCTTAGTATAAAATGAATGTGCTAAACATAAAAGAAACTGTAGTGCAGTGACCGTAAAAGGTTTTTTTTTTCATTCTGCATGTATTGAATTATGGATCCATGTATTAACTATGGATAAATTATGGTAGAAAAACACACAAGCAAGAACTGCGTGAATATGCGGTAACTGTGTATCGGAAAAGGATACTGGACAAATTGAAACTAAATTTAACCAAATTCTAGATATATCTTCACTTTCCATATCTTACTTATACTTTTACAAAAAAAAAAAAAAAAAAAAAAAAGATAAATTAAGTTTGAAAGTTAAACAATTATAAGGCAGACATATTAAAACTCATCTTAATTAACTTATCATCGCTAATAATAAATTTAAAAAAAAATTGTGCAATGTGGAAGTTAAGACTATAGAAAGGTGAAAAGATAGGAGGTGCGACAATAAAGTAATGAGACTGATGTGAAAAAAAAATGTTGCTTACCGTTTTAGTCACGTTTAGTGTTGTCTCCTTCAAAGTAGTTCCCCTCTGATTGCACACACTTATTCCAGCACTTTTGCCATTGATGGTAACATTTCTGGAACTCATCTTCTGTAATATCCTCCAAGACCCTCGTCACAGCATTTTGAACATCTTGTGTTGTTTGAAAATGGTGTCCCTTGACCGCCATTTTGACTCTTCGAAATAGAAAAAAGTCGCACGGAGCGATTTCTGGTGAATAAGGTGGCTGTGGTAGTACTGAAATTTGTTTTGGGGTTAAAAATTGCTGTACTGACAGAGCAGTATGGGATGGCGCAATATCGTGATGCAGAATCCAATTATCAGCAATGTTGGCACGGACACGAAGAACTCGTTTACGAAGTCTTTCTAAAATTTCTTTGTAGAAATATCGGTTAACTGTTTGTCCAGGAGGCACCCATTCTTTATGAACAATTCCCTTGGAATCGAAGAAGTAGCTTATAGACCAAGGTCAAAGATGGTGTGCCTACGCAAACTGTAGGGTTGCCACATCTTACAAAGAAAAATCAGTCTCATTACTTTAGTGTCGCACCTCGTATATATGATTTGAAAAGAGAAATACACAGTTTGGAAAAATATTCTAGTATAAATAATATAGAAATATCTGGAATTTTGGAAAAAAGAGAAAAAATTTATTCTGTATTCTTTAAAATGTAGCTGAAACTGTGAACGTTGAATTAAAAAAGGAGTTTAGTTTATATACTCTTTTTTTACATAGGAGTGCTAAAAGCTAAAATCAACTTTAATTTTAGTACAACTTACTTCACGAATTTATAAGAATCAATGGATTACAGCGGCAAGGAAAAAAAAATTAAATCTAATAAATTACACTGCAATCTTCCAAATACAGATGTATATATCAGCGAACACCTATCGCCACACAATAAAAGACTGTTAGGAATTGTAAAGGATCTAAAGAGGTAATATAAACTGGCCTTCGTATGGATGAGAGATTGAAGATATTTGCGAAGAAGGCAGAAGATTTAAGTACGAAAAGAATCATCAGTAATGAGAATCTACAGGTATTTGCTATTTAATACAATTAATTTTAAACGTTTATGAATTTTGATAGTATTTGGAAAAGGTTCTGCATAAATTTTTCATTCTTTGTGTATCCTTTTCTTTTATTGACTTTACTACTACATGATTTATTCTAATAATTTCGATGAGGTGATTCATTTAGAATGTTATGTCAGTCTATAGATTGATGACGTATTATACTTTAAACCTGATGACTATGTACAAAAATAATCTTAATTCTTTAACATTCTGCAGATGAATGTACGTAGTATTAGTACAAATTTTTATCAATTTGTATATATATAAAAAAATTGTAGTTGCAAAACTGTAGTTGATATAATAATATTAAGAGAAATATGAAATATTACATCGTTTTTCAGTTTCCAGTAAGACAGTCAATTTAAGTAAATGTCTATGTGTGTTCGTTAGATATAACATTAAAGTCGATTATGGATTAAAAGAAGGGAATTCCTTCATTTTAAAACCAGAAAGATCAAATGTTTATCTCACTTTGATTGCAATGTAAAGGCCTCCTTCTACTTAACTGAAATTTTAACAAATACTTTAGATGTTTACTTACTTACAAAGCATAAATAGAAATGAAAACGTAGTTCTGATGGAGACCTGGTTGTGCTATCGATCAGGGTGGGAAGGTTCCTGATTAATACCTTAGTTTAATATAGTAAAGCGTTTTAAAATTTTATATAAATAAACTAAAGAGTAGGTGACAGTAGAAGTGCGTGTATTGCCCATTTATTCTTAAAAATATGAATTTTCACTCAGAAAAAAAATTTTGTGGTCAATACTTAAAAATGATTATTTTTGTACTCTTTCTCACATTAGATGCGCAGTTTCAGTCCTTGTCAACCTATCAACAGAAATTGAAAAAAATTAAATTCAATAAAAACTAACCAATTAAAAATGAAAAAAACGGGATATTTGCCAATTTGAATGATAAATCTCAAATTTTGAATCGGCGATAATCTCTTTTACCAAATATTATTAAACTGTATAAAAACCGCGTAATAGGTAATAGCTACATTAATAAAAATAAATCTTTATAAAAGCGGATAACTTCTGGTTTAATTAATTCAATAATGAAACGAGAAAAAAAATAAAACTTTTAAAATTCAAGCTTTTAATATTACACTCAAAAAAAGATATAATACATTTAGAAATATTCTTAACGTACTAATTAAAATAGTTAAATTGAATTATTACGATAAAAAACTTTTATGATGTAACGATAAAAAAAACTTTGAGATTGTATAAATGAGATACTAACGTACCGCACATCGTATTGAAGTTGATCCTGTTGTTTTAAATGAAAATTTTTCACAAGTGGGAAGGCATACATTGAGAAACTATGAAACGAAAATTAAATAATATATTAAATCGTACACCCCCTTAGACCTAAAAATTTACCTTGCTTACTCGTTTTGTATGAAACCAACGAATATAAATGGAATATTTAAATAATTCACTGAAAACCGACCCTGCTTCTGGTGTTGATGTTTGTTTGAAAAAAAAATAGCCCCTCTTACTGCAAAACTTTTAAGTTTATAATAAATAAACATTTATTTTTTTTTATATTCCATCTGATTCTAATTTCCAAATGTGATTTCTTTATTCATATTTGGGGACAAAAATATGTCTTCCAATTACCGTCCTATCGGCTTACTAAGAAACTTATTGAAAATAAAAGACAACCGCTTTTAACAAGTAGCTGCAATAATGACAATCTACTCATCCACATGTGAGAGACTAACTAATCGATATATTTATTTATTAAAACACATATTATACCTGTGTGCCTCTTTAGATAAAGTAAAAAAGTCAAATACTTAGAAATTTTCGTTGACCAATACCTAAAATGGGATACGCACTTTAAAAACTTGTGTCAAAAACTTAAAATAAAATAAAATAAATGGACTGAAAGATAAAATATGACTAAAATAATTTATTCCGCATATTTCCAATCTGTGCTCCAGTATGGAATAATAGTATCAAGTGGCACTTTCGATACGAATCTTCATAAAATATTTATAGTACAAAAAACGTATAATTAAAGCATCATTGGTCGACCAAGATTTTATCCCAGCAAGGAACATTTTATTGAGTCCAATGTTTTGACCGTCAAACAAATCCATTTAAAGAATTTTAAAATGTATATAAATGAAAATAGACACTTTTTTAGTACTCATAATACCATATAAAATTTACAACTGTTATCTATGTTGTTCCTCGCACTGATTTTAAAAAAAATTTTTTCTTCCGCACTGATTTAACTGGTGCTGAAGACAATTTGCTTACATTTGTGACAACTCAATAAATTTCATGCCGGAGCAATTCACTGACAAAGAAATTAACAATTCGGTAGTTAAAAAAGTTGTAGAAGGAGTTAAATGCAGCAATATTTATATTAATTAACCCCTTGCAAACCGCATATATTCGCAGAGATAATAAGAATAGATTTACGAACTAATATTATTACCATACGGTTTATTTATTTATATTATTGTTATAATATTTATGCTTATGGCAGCACCTATTTTCTAAATAAAAATGGATAAAACACCTCTTTTTATTGTTGTTCATCTAAACAATAATCGAATCAGCAATATTAAAATTCTTTTTCAATATTTTTTTTTTTAAAGCAGGACTTGCATTTCTGTTTTATTTTATTACTTGAATTACATTTGTTACAGGGACTCAAGCATTGCACTTTGTTGGCAACGTTCATATTGTTAATTATGGTACATTTAATATTGTTGAAAAATGAAATATAATAATGAATTAAAAGGATTAATCTTTTTTTTCTTTAATGAGTATCTTTAACTAACAACTTCATCCCCAAGAGAGCTAGGGCCTTCTTCTATGGCTTAAAACCTTCCCTGGGTCAATACGAATAGATCCTACAAATTTGAAAGCAATAGGTGGGTCGATTTTGGGTGATGCGAGAACAAAACAGACAAACTTGCTTTATATATAAGATATATATATATAATGCAGAAATTACGATGAAAGGGTTAAATATGTACAATTTTTTTTTATTTACCTAGCGTGTACGTTGCAACCGGTTCAATTGAACAATAAGCAATTCCCCGCCACTGACCAATGAGATGAGAATGATATGTATGTATGAGATGTAGTTTGGTACAGACTCAGGCCGACCATTACTGAGACGTGTGATTAATTGAACTCCAACCACGAAAGTACACCGGTAACAATTATCTAGTATTCCAGTCCGTATAACAGTAACTAGCCTTTACTAGGATTTGTAACTCAGAACCTTCGACTACGAAAATCACCTGTTAAACAACCGATTTGCGACGACAAGTTAACCATTAATTACTAGACCAGTGGGCTAAATTAATATATACTAATCTCTTCATTAAATCTTTGTCAATAGATAACTAGTATGAGTGTTTGCAACGTGAAGTATTAAAAACAGAAGCGGCCTTCACAGCCGAAAGTAATAATGAAAACTATTACAACGCTTTTGTTACTAAAATGTGAAAAATAAAAAAAATTACAATTTTTAATTATAAAATTTTATATAATATAAATATAATTAAAAATTTTCTAGATAAATAAGGCAATCACACAATTCTTCGTGAAAATCTTTATTATATTTACTATTTTAAGAAGTAAAATGGATAATAATTAAGTAGTAATGATTTAGTAATTGAAAGGGTAGATTTTTTATTTCAGAATGAAAATAATTACAATTTGCTTACAGAATATTAAAAAAAAGTTTATACTTTATTGTCTTTGTTTACGAGACGAATGCAACAAGAATAGAAGATTTAGTTTCTAATTTTTTATTCCCTATCTTTGAAAAACTCTTTCATGATCATAATTCTTTGTTTAGCTCTACTCCAACATTGTAAATAAATGTGAAAAATTATTACGTTTATATTTTCAAGAGTTTATTAGTCTATTATTTTCAAGAGTTTATTTATACTCACCTTCACAATGCAAAAATCTATTGATGTAATTGAAATTATATATGTTATACGTTTTGAAAATCTACACGAAGAAAGTTCTTTTGTGTAATCCATACTATTCAAAATTTAACTGTTAATCTTAATCTTAAAGTCACACTATTAATTTTAAAAATTTCAAAATAGCTGGTACTTCATGATGACTAACAGATTAACAATACGCAGGCAAAACTGAAATTGTTATTAAAAAAATAATAATTGAAATAGATTTATTTTTAAGCACAACAAAAATAATAAGATTGGCAAGAAAAGAAATTAGTATATACTTTTTCTAAATTGCTAATTAAGGACAATTTATTAAAAATATATATATATCATAATAAAGTTTTAAAATATGTAAGTAAAAAAAAGAAAAATATAGAGCTAGAGGGGAAAAAAGAGAAGCTTGAGTTAAATCTCTCAGCAAGATTATGTAAAAACACCTTTTGTCTGAGTTTTTAGTGCTACTGAATGAATCGCAAAGATCTGTAAACGATGTCACTAAGTTAAAAATTTAACTTTAAAAATAGAAATTTTTGTTTTGCACAATTAACTATGATTTACGAGGAGGAGCCAAATTTGCATTCCTATAATCTATTACAACCCTTATTACATTTGATTTGAAAAAAAAAATACATTAATATTCTGTATGGGTTTTCTAGCTTAACATATTGCGTTACCCAACAAAAGTTCTTAGTTAAAAACTAGTGAATAACTAATAATATTTTTATTTTATATTATGAGTAGTACGACATTCTATTATACAGATAAGAACAGTTGAAAGAAAAGTAAATACTGTAAAAAGTAAAATGTGACCGTAGTACAAATTATGTATACTTTTAGGAAACGTGGCGTGAGATTCCTGGTAGTAGGTTTTGCGATTAGGGAAGCGAACAATTACTAGGAATAGAAGTTCTATGAGAGCCTTTCTTCTTTCTGTTTAGTTTTTATACAAGTTTTCCTGTTGAAGTCAGGAAGTATTAATTAATTGATATATCAATTTAAATATTAAATTAAAGTAATCTCATAAATCTAACTTCTGTATGAAATGCAAATTATAATTTCTTAAAGTGTCACCAAGACCCTACCCGATTCTCGCAACTCGATGGAAGTATGAACAATGGATAAAAAACAACAGTTAGTTTCTCAAAAGGACTTACCAAAAGGGTTACTTTAATCAGGACTTACCCGCTAAGTCCTGATTTTATATTTCGTGATTATGAGCTTACCGATAACGCCACTACTCGTATCCCCGTGGCTAACGCAGACAGCTCTTCAGCAATTTACTTTGTAGTCTACTTACTGTTCACCTGCTTATTATCGTAACGAAGGATTCCAAAGCCTTATGGTCTAAATAGGATAAACAGAATATCATCACTATGCCTAATATAAATCAATATTGATACATATTATTGACAATTATTCTTTTAATTACATATTATATTTTCATATTGTTAGATATTGCTTTACACACACACACACACACACACACACACACACACACACACACACACACACACACACACACACACACACACACACACACACACACACACACACACACACACACACACACACACACACACACCTGTTAGAAGGTAAATATTTTAAGAAAGCATAGAAAATGGCGTCTGGAAACAAAACATTTTTTTCCCTTTTTTGAATTAATTATAATCACGTATTACTTTTATTGTAATTCCATTAAGCGCTTTCTCAGAAAGCTGTTACACCTTTTGTTTCATAATGAAAGTATTATTTTTATTTCAAATTTAAAGACATTTTTAAATATGTAATTAAATTAAATGAATTATTTTCCTAAATCAATCATCGAATTTTACTTGTTCTATAATTTTATTTTCATTCTAAAATGTAAGAGATTTATTTATTAAAATTCTACGATTAATCTTGATAATTAATTTAATCTATTAAAATTGTACGATTAATGTTAAAGTTTTACCCGATAAAATTAACTTAATTTGAAAAAAAAAGTTTAAGAGTTATTTTCAAAATTAAAATAAATTAAATAGAAGTTTATAAAATTAATTCTATTATTTAAAGACGTTCTGAACACATCAGGGCATCTTTTTCTGCCGTTGTTCGTCATAAAATTCTGCCGGCCTACGTAGAAAAAAGAACATGACTGTTTCAAGAAAGAGCAGATCAATATTAACAGGCCATTATGACCTAATAACAACATTTTATATAAAAGCTCTGGTTATTCAGAGAAATTTTAAATAATGACCTACACACGCGCGCGGGCGAGGGTGCTCACACTCACAGACAGACCCCCATATATTTTTAAACATTTAAAAAATCTTTGCAATAAAACTATAGAAAAAAATATCAGATTAATTTTTACACACGAAAAATGTCTCCAAGGAAACCGGCTTTCAAAGTGCTAAGTATATGGTACTATACTGTACCATAATATGTACTGTGTGTATATGGTAATATACTGTACTGCAATCGGGAGTAATAAACAAATAAAAAATAATTGTAAAAACAATAGAAATAAAAATAATTAACTTTTTAGAATTTTCATTTACAAAGAATATACAAAACATAAAAACTTTAATTTAAAATCTTTTATTTCATTTAAGATGTGTAACACCGAGTTAAAAGAAATATAATATAAATTTTTCAAATACTCGTTTATTTCTTGAATAAACATATTTATTAATTTTTTAAAAATATTAGAAACCGAGAAGAAAATCAAGTTCTTTCATATTCAAATTAAGGCGGTGAGTGAAAATAATCCGATTTGGCGTATAATATAGTAGAAGAGAAAAATCAAAGTAAGAGAGTTAATGCGTATGGGAAAGTGTATGTGTGTGTGTGTGTGTGTGTGTGTGTGTGTGTGTGTGTGTGTGTGTGTGTGTGTGTGTGTGTGTGTGTGTGTGTGCGGGTGCGCGTGCGCGTGGGCTGAGAGGGAGATGATTTCTGAAGAGTCCAGAGAGGTAAGTTCTGTCAGAGTTATGTACTTAAAGACTGTTTGTTCAAATTTATAAGATTTTTTAACAAGAATTTCTGGAGTTTAAAGAAAAAGAGAACAATGCCAGTGAAATAAGATGAAAATTTCATGAAACAAGCTAAAACTGGGAACAAAGTGAAGCGTGTAATATTGGGAATAAAATAAAGAAAAAGAGAGAGAAAAGAAAAAGCTAAGTAAAAGGTAGAAGATAAACTAAAATAAATTAAATTGCGAAATAAAATTATTTAAAAATATCAAAAGAAAACTAAAACGAAGACAAAAGTGTCATTCCTGAATTGCCAATGGTAACCAACCTTTTGGCATGTTATCAAAATTCCATTTGAAAACATTAATGTAGATGGTATATTCGATGTGTTCAGAAAGGGAACTCAAAATTGTTTTGCTTAGCCTACTAAAGAGGAAATATTTTATAATATTGTTTGTGCAGGAGGTAATATATACATGTGACCGAATACATAGATGATATTAGCACAACGTTTGGAAGCAGATTTCTTATCCTTGTAATCGGAAAATCTAGTTACCAATCGTCGATTCCTTTTTAGGATTCTGTGTATTCTCAGAATGAGAAGCCTGGCCAAAGAAGAAGAGCATTTGTGAGGGAATAAGTATTAAGATAATTCAAAAGAATAGCAGTTTACGAAAAAAAAAATCAAACGCTAGATAAAATCAAACAGTACAAGTAAACGCAATAATTTATTATACATAACCTGATAAAGAAAGTATCTTTGTCGCAGTACTTAAGTAAAATGCCGCAGTACTTTCATTGAGTTGGAAACCGGTTTCGAATGAAGGCAGGAATTAAAATTAAAAGGTTATTAAAATTCTCCTAATTGCTGATAAATAATTGTTTCAAGAGATTTTTATTAATAACGTAGTAAGCAAACAGGACTATAATCAAAATCAATACTGAATTTGGCATTATAGGTTCTGCAGTGAAATTATAGTTTAGACCGTGAATATTTTCAAAGATCAAGAAGATTTTCTGACCGCAAATTAGAGTTAAATAAAATGTTAAATTTTTCAGAATTACACGAAGAAGTTTCTAACAAATATATCGTAGATTATTGGTTCCTGTAGTATTTCACTGATCAACATTATAGCAAAGGAAACTTCAAACTGCATAACATAAAGAAAATAACATTTACCAATAGAAGCGTTTTGATGAAATCGCTTAACTGCTGCAAAAGTACAACGACTAGTAAGAAATGAGATGGAGATGAACTCCATACAAAAAACTGCTTGAACTTACACAAACAAGATTCCTTTTTAAGCCAAAATGGTACAGCAAAAAGTCGTAAATCAATATGTAAATCTTTCCATAATAAGTTAATGCAAATAATGCTAATAATGCAAGTTAATGTTAAATAATCATTTTTGCACTAAAAAACCTTATGGAAATATCCCAAGATATCATTACATCAGATGCATTAAATTTTTTTGAATTTATTTAATCCCGTATTAAATTTGATTCTTCAAAGATTACGTCTTGCTTCCTGTTATGTTACAGATGCTAAATCTTGTATTTCAGTTACTAAGAAATATTCATGTCAAGACGAATAGTACTAGTGTTTACAGGCTTATTAAAATCATATTATTAAATGACAATATTTTTACTCTTAATGTCGTCAAATGTGACCTGAAGCCAGTGTATCGTAATAAATCCTCGAAACAGGCTAAAAATTAATTTTTTTAAAACTCTAAACGTAATTTTTTTGTGTTTTTTTTAGACATATTAGTTTACTATAGAAAAGAAAGCGAAGATAATGCCATGAAATATCAGCAACCTGCTACTAATTATGAAAAGAAATCAAATGTAATTCGATTACTCTGTCAGTGCTTCAGAGATTATAACGATATGCACTACTGGACATAAAAATGAAAGAAATTGCAGATTGTATCTGAGATACAAAGTAAATATTTATCAAATCTGAATTAAATTCACTTTAATAAGCACGGATATGCTAAAACAGATGTAATTAAAATAACAAATTTCAGATTTAACTTATATATCGCTGTAAGCGGTCCATAAAAACCTTCTTTTGTTGACTAAATCGTTGTCCGTACTTCAAGTAACAAGAACTCGGTGAACGTACAGTGCTGCAAAAAAGACATGAAGGCAGGTTTGAGTAGACATTTTTAATAATGTCTACTCAAACCTTGATAGGCAGAAAGAACCTTGGTAGGGTGAATTTTGCCAGGCTATGAGGAAAAAGGAACGTTCTAAGAAAGAGCAGATCATTATGACCAATATAACCTAATAACATCAATTTACAAAGTGAGTCGACTGATACCAGTTGAAATCGCTTTGAATTGACGAAATCACTTTAAGTTGATATTGGATTAATGAAATCACTTAACTGCTGCAAAAGTACCATGACTAATACGATGAAGCTAAACTCCATGTAAAAACTAGTGAAACTTTTACAAATCGGATTCCTAAAAGTAATATTCGTCCTACGTTTCACATCTAAGGCGGTAACAGCTATACGTCAGTACCCGAACACATAAAATTGGCGGCTAACGGGCTTCGATTTTTTTTTCGGAATGTGATGATTCTTGTCAATGATGATCCAGATCTGATTTTCATCTTCAGGCAAAAATATATAGATATAAATATAGTATACATGATCTACAGCTCACTAGACTACAGGACTGTACTCTGGTGAGCTGTAAATGATGTATATTGTAGAACGGGTACGGATTTACACTTTAGAGCTAGCAAGGTGGCGGACCGGGTCGATGTGATAGCAGGTGTAACAGACACCCTTTCGTTTCCAAATGTCCCCCGATGTAACATATTAATGTGTATTTTTATTAATAAGTATGTTAATGTGTATTTCTATTTGTATATTATTAAAAAAAAAAAAGAAATTGCTAAAATTAAATTTTAAATTTTTTATTAAAGTATTGCTAAAAACATTTCGGTAACTAATCTTTATAAAAGATTAAAATAATATAAATTAGAAATTTAAATCTAGTAAAACATAAATTATAAAAAAACAACAGGATCGGCGCTGAACCAAGCGCCGATCCATGTCCGTCATCGTCCGCGGCTTCGACGGTCTCCGATTCGGAGGCCGGGAGCTATTTGGGCGATGACATTCTTAAGGAACGCGAAGTTGTTCGTAAATTGGAAAAGAAAGGGAAAAAAGGATGGCCGAAAAGCAAACCAAGAGATTAAATAATTAAAAAAATTTGCGAGGTAATAATTTAATGAAACATCTGTGGATGAATGTTTGTCAAACATCTATGAGCTCCAACGTTTGGTATATGATGCAGACCCAAATTGTATATGCCTGCAAGAAACACATTTCTGAGAAATAAAAATTTCCAGTTAAGAAAGAGAAATACCACCGTGGCTCTTATCAGCGCTAAATACAAGATTAAATCTCTCCTGTGGAAAAATAAAAGAAAAACCAGCAGTAATCATCCAACAATTTTTATTAACCGTCAGTAGTTATGAAGAACATATTAAAATTTATACTGATGGTTCTAAAACCGAACACGGTGTTGAATGCTCCATACATATAATTGGAGAATCCCATTCATGAAAACTGTCAGATATGGCACGTGTTTATACGGCAGAACTTACTGCTACATAGCAAGCTCTTCGCTACACAGAACACTATTGCGAAGAGAGAGTGCTTTTATGTTCCAATTCGTTATGTGCACCTACTGATATTCGGAACAAGAACATTATGGACGTCCTTATTGCAAACATCCTGTCCATTTTCTGAGTTTTAAATCGACGATAACAGCGATGTGTATTTGAATGAATTCATGGGCATGTTGGTATTGTAGGGAATGAAAGTTCAGATGAATCTGCCAGAAAGGCGACAGTCTGTGATAACCTGGATATAATTCCTATACGAGTGGCAGATGTTAAAAATTGTCTAACTAATACGATAAGAAACCGGTTGAGAAATGATTGGAGAAGATCAACTACCAAACTAAACTCAGTGAAAACATCTCCATAAAAATGGAAGAGCGCTGTGAAGCTGACTCACCGAGAACAAGTGGCGGTGACGCGACTTGTAATCTGTTACACGCGAATAATAAATTCATATTTGTTAACCAGAGAAGAAAGACCAATGTGTGGTGTTTGTAATAAAGCACTTATAGTGAAGCATCTAATGGAAGAGTGTACCATATATGAGGACCTCAGAAAGAAGTTCGGTCTAAGAAATAGTATTGCTACTAATTTGCAAAATGGAAATGAATAAAAATAGTTGCGTATCTGCACGCCAGTGGTTATTAACAAGCCTAGAAGGAAATTCAAGCTGTGTAAGAAATCTCTAAGCGAAGCAGTTTAATTTTATGTACATAAAAAAAAGGGTAGTCTTGATGGCATAGGAGACCCATGAAGGGACAAAGTGCGCTGGGTAAAGGGTATGCGCAAGGCATGCTTGGAGCCAGGTAGGTCAGGACCGGGAAGGGCAGCTCCCCAGCTGTGCGGTTCTGTGGCCGTCCTGAACAGATGATCGAATTGCTCCTACGACGCTGGGGGATCTTGATGAGTTAAGTCCTATGGAACAATTTATAGGGGGGTAGTCAACTGCCACGACATCCTGGAGCGACACGTGCTGCTGATCGGCAGTTCCAGATGTGCGGGCTTTCGTGCCAGAACCTATGTGATGCTTCAGATGCCAACGATTTGGCTATACTCAGTTCAAGGCGAGAGACCGCACATCTGGGTGTGGGCAGAAAATGTTTGAAGGAGAGATATGCAGGGATCCTTCTGTTTAAGTTACCTGCAAAGGGATAACATACTTTCCGGTTAAGAGACTGTTCTGTTTTAACACTGTTAACGGTCTTTTTCAAATGTGAAACCTACAGGTCTGCTATTTTCAAGCTAAAACAAAATGATCAACTGCGGAAACCTAAAGCAACTTCAATTATATGCTCAGCCAGCTCGCACTATTTCTCCCGCAAGTATTGATCCGTTCTATTTCTTAATAACCTCAAGCCTGTTTTAACTACCATGATATAGAAAATCATCGATAGAAAAATAAAATCTCTTACACAAAATAAGCTTTAAGGCCTTGCGAGTTACAGCCATAAGCAAATATTTCAAAATGTTTCACTCCAAAGGAAGTTTTAGACTTGTCAAGATTCACTTACCAGTAAATAGTCTAGACAGATCTGAAATGTCAAAAATACTCTTCTTACCACTCATAAGGTGAAGAGAGATGTAACAAGGATCTAGAAGAAGTCTAAACCTAATGGGATTGCCATTAAATTTGAGATGGAGAGATCCCTCGTCAGGATTGTCAGAAGAACAATGGTGTATTGATTGCATACGTACATACCTAAAAACGTACGTGTGACAAAAATAGATCTTTTGGATTTGGGAGCATTGGAATGAAATTTTTTTCTCAGATTATGCACAGTATTTAAATATATTTTTTTATTAAAATGTTTTGTTTTGTTTGTCTCCTTTACAGCACAGAACTAAAAGAATACACATTTTTTTACCGATATTTTCCTGACAAGTTACAACTGCTGTAGCAGCGTGAATTTGAGTGTATTTTAGCATATATTTAAGTTCATTAGGTACCATATATAAGGGGGGAGTCAATGGATAACATTTGTGTAAAATAAGGAAATGCTTTGTATCTGGAAAGTATATTACCATTGTGTACTTGCACTCAGAGCGTATGAACCATTTGTATTTATTTATCTTCTGATTTTATTTTCCTCGTCTTACAGTGTATTCTTCTTTAATAATTCTTTAAAGTTTGTACAAGATAATACACTCTTTTATTTTTATCAATTGTTTTAATTTGAAGATATTTTCTCTCGCGTTAGCTGCTGAGTTCTGACGAAAATTGTGTAGTATTGGAAGGAGTTGTTAAATTTTAACAATTTTATTATTTTCCATTTAACTGAAAAATTAATAATACTGTTAACTTGTTTTTGCCACGAAGGATTTTGTAATACCAGAACCAAAATTACTTTGTCGATAGTCCCCTTTTAAGGAAAAAAACCTGTTTATTAAAAATGACAAAAGATCACATCAGACAACAACAGATAACAATAAACAAGAGACAACAGAAAAGCAATGAAACAGTTGACAAAATTAGTTTTGATCTCATTTTCTCGATTTGTTAAATTACTAAAATAGCATAACTTGAAGAGAATTCAGCATCAGAGAAAAGAATTTTCAAATGTTAACATTACAAGGTTGCAAGTCATTCATAAAAAGTTAAAGTTATAAAAAATGTAAATAAGTTTTCCTCAAAGTGGCAAACTGTAAAGTATATGTGAATCAAAACTTTTTATATGTTGATTAGTTCATTAGGTACCGTATAGGGAGGTGTGGGTCAATGAATAACATATGTGTAAAATAAGGTATTGATTTGGTTTCACCAATAGCTTCATTGAAAGGATATCAAGGTACATCAATGGCATTCCACTGCCCCCTCTTTCTCTAGGAGGAAAAATGGTATTTTCAGATTCTACTCTCCTAAAATATTGTCATTGCTGGTGATAATGCTTATGACAATGAAAACACGAATTTAATTTCTGTATTATTTAGCAGCAAAATTAATATATATATATATATATATATATAATAAATACTTGTTAACTTTCTTATGTATATATATATTTCAGGTAAAACTTTCAAGTTAAAATTATAATCAGCAGCATCAGAGCATCAGTCTGGGCCTAAATAATATTTGGTGTCAGTCAATATGACGTATTGTTCTTATTCGTTGTTTTAAATGCATTACCCTAAATACTAATAACTTAAGGTACAATACAGTAAACGGCGTAATAAGAGTAACGGTTTTTTAGAATATCGTATATATTAATTTGGATCAACAATTTTTACAATGAATCAATGTCTATTTTGCATCTTTACCAGTATTTCTATGATACGTATGTATAAGCATAATCAAGCATGCGTATAAGCAGTTTAATCAATCCATATGGTTGCTTGCTGGAAGGGCATACAAATACATAATGGAGATACAAGTGTGGACGCATCTTTACATTACATATTTTATACGTATTTTCTGTCTTATTACTTGATTTTATGAAACTATATTTTAAAAATGATTACTAAAATCCTACTGGATGTGTTTCTTATACTTTTAAAGGGAAAACTTTTCACTTAATACCTCAGCTTTTAACTTATATTGAGCGGTAACGCTGCAGATACGTGCTACATAAAACTTAACACCAATAACAAACAGAAATGTGCTAAATTATCATAATGCAAAACTCTCTCTCTCCCCACTAATATATCCCTTAAACATTTATTCAGCAATAAGACATTGTTTATAAAAAATAAAATATCTAGGTGTGTGTGTGTGTGTTAAAAGTTACCCACGATCGACAGTAGCGTCATGCAACACACACATTATACTCTAACTTTGTATTATTACAAATAAAGTAGTAAATTTCACCCAGGAATTAAATATTAATGATGAACACAATGTTTGCAACATTAAATATTATCTGTTAAACAAAAAGTAAAACAAAATATCTCATAACGTCCTCCCACCACAACATCTAATATAAATATGATATAGAACTTGTATCATTGTAACAAAAGAAAAAAAATTATTTTATTTAATCGATTAAGAAATAAAAAACTTCAGTTTATGCAGTATTAATAAGTTTATTCAAATGATTGTATAAAAAGTAAAGTTATATATAAGAGTATTATCATACAAATTTATTTGCACTACAAAAAAATTAATTCTTTAAATTTCATAGATCGGAAAAAATAGAGATACCAGACCGGATTCAAAGCGACCGCACATGCGCATCACGTAGACCGTTACTGCTACCACCACCATTCAGTAAGTATAGACGTACCTTGAGGATGATCCTGGTCGACGAAGTCGTCGCACCGAGAGGCGTCACCCTCTACACAAGCACCTGGACGTAGCTTGTTCAATAGGAGGCGCCTGCAGATGCAGCTGCTTGTGTGTTCGTGTGTGTACTTAACGTAGCGGCACCGAGTAAATGAAAGTGTAAAGTGTGACGCGCGACTTAAGAACAGCTGACGAACATGACCTATGTTTCAGCTGGTGGCTGCAACACTAGCACTCCTAGCGACCATTAGTAGAATTAGTATCGCAGTACCAACTGTGTGGGGTGTGTGTGTGTGGGGTGTGTGTGTGTTTGTGTGTGTGTGTGTGAGTGTAATAAGATGTAAATATTTGGAAAAGAGGCACCCGATTCCAAGTTGAAAGTGACTGAGGTAGCGTGGAAAATTCCGTATGTTCACGTTGCCGATACGATGCGATTGCAGATATTGAAGGTAGAAGGACAAGATGGACCGTTAGCGATAGCTTTTCGTTCATGGCAAATCTCGTCCTCCGGTTTGGCAGTTTGGCATATTTCAAGACCAGTAAAACAGAAACCGAGATGTACGTATCGATTTCGAGATCAAAAACAATATACCAGCGCACACAATCGCCTACTGTCTCATTATACATGATACCATCGTCACATAAACTCTGCTTACGGGAATAGTGAAAAAGGTTATGTAATACGGGAGGTATTTAAAATCGAACTATTAATTAAAGACTATTCGCATAGTATAATTCATCAACGGTGGATGCGGTGCCCATTTATTACAACACTACCCTATCGTCATAAAAAAAACAAGTCTGCTGACAATGTTAGCAATATCACAGCATCGTTACTTTCTGAAAAAGGTGAGATTAACATCGCTACGTAACGTAACGTAACGTTAAATGAAGAAAACCGTAATGAATGTTGATACATAATGATGATATTACTATGTTAACATAACGATAACATCACGTTACATAAAAATGATGATGTTACTACGTTAACATAATCATGATGTATTTGTAAAAGAAAAAGTGGAGGGGGTTACCCCACCACGTTTACGTTGATATAATAAAGGTATCTTTGACCTCGCATTTGCAGTTAAGCAACGGTCATGGAAGGAGTTATCGAATATCACGGCTTCCTCGGCAACCGAGGTGAGTTTACAGTTAAGCTTGCTTTGTGGATCACATACAATCATTCGCAAGAAAATAAAACAAAAAAACCAGTTCGAGTGTTTTGTAGGCCTCCAGGGTAGAGATTTCACTCATGTAAAAAAAATCTCAACGCGTCGCGGTTGCTACCTGCTGGATGGTGTGAAAATGCAACTAGTAAATAGGTACAGTTTAACATGGAAGTTGATATAGACGCATCGGTGTGGGTAGTTCGTTATTTCTTCTATCATCATCTGATTATAATTGTAAACGCGGTGGTCGATGACCTTTTTTGGATTTAGCATACAGTAGTAACATCTCGAAAGTTTCGTAGAATTATAGGATGTGCGGTTACATTCCGGTTTCCGGTTACATTCGCGATTAAAAGTGCTGAGTATGCATGGTCGTTTCTTAGAATTAAACGATATTAACACAGTTCAAGGTTACTCTTAAAATGACACGTGGCTTAAACGTCGGTTTGGGTGTGGCAGTTTAGTCGTTTGTGTATGGAAGTTTTCCTGTTCAAACATGTTCGAGGTCGACTGGATACGTAGGCATTGAAGGAGGGGATACGAAGGTCTTGTTTGATGGTGTGGGTACGTTTTAGTTACTTTCTTCATTCCGTCACTGTCGCTTGACTTGAACGCTAACTACACATATTATCGTCGTTCTCATCACTATATACGCCAATATGTCGCAAAAATTTATTCAGAAGATTAATTTAAAGACCTCACCGAGCCAACTCAATCAAATCACAAGTGTTGGTGAATTAATTATCGAGAAGAAATACGACATTTTATCAATGAATCGATGGACTACTAAATACGGTACTTGTATTATGTGCACCCTTCAACGTGAGGGTGATGATGAACAAAGTAGAATTTTGCTACCAAAGCGGTTCGCCGATCGTCTAGACAACGATGAGATTGACCAGCTAGTGGCAAATAAGGCAAAATTAATATTCAAGGGGATTGTAGGGAAAACCTACAATGTGGATTTCTAATGGGTATTTATCAAAATGTGAAGACGATAGAGGTATAGAAAAATAGTCATTTTCAGGACTACAACAAATAACACGTACAACACACATTCCAGTTAATCTACACAAAACAAAAACCACTTTAAACCCCCATACAGCAAATTTGTACTAACAATAGTTTTTTTTTTAAATTAAAAATGATAGTTTTTACAATTGCTATATGTACTGGTTCCAAGGCCCGTTACCTTATCTGGTAACAGATCTATCTACTATCAGGTTATGTAACAAATGGTGAGTAGAGTGTTTAATAAATTAGTTACTTTTTTAGGTTATTGGTGGGGGGGAGCGTAATTGTTTCTTGAAATTACACGATAGTAGTCGTTTCTTACAAAAAAAATACACGATAAACACATTGTTATATTAATGATAGAATACAAGTCTCTATTTTTTTTAATCGTAGTAAATTTTTGAAGAAAAGAACATAATTTTGTACGAGTGTTTTTAGGCCTCTAGGGGAGAGATTTCACTCGTTAAAAAAAATCTCAACTTTTTTTAGTTAGGTGGTGTTGCGCAACCGTTTTGAATCCAACCATGTGATTTGTCGGAAGGGTGTGACGCCTACCGCTGTAACGGCTGTTCAAAATTGGATGCTCAAACTTAGGCCATGATCGCCAGCTTTTTTTGGTTCGAATGCCAGAACTCGGACTGTTAAAAACACACCGTCGCTACGTCAACACACGCACGCGAACACACATGCACCCGTCACCTTCTTGTGAATGTTCCAATTCCGGGTACTAGAGTAGCGGATGACGCCAACCGGTGCAACGGCCACAACGACCAGGATCATCCCCGAGGTATTTCTAAAATTTTATTCATACAAAAAAAAGGGAAAACGGAACTTCCCACGGAAAAAAAAGGGAGGATCCAAGAAGGCGGCTGAGAACTAACGCTCCTGGGGGGGTCATCAGAAGAACTAGTGATGCAGTACAACTGTCAAAGGTAAATCTAAGATGGCTGTCGCAACACTAACGCTCCTGGTGGGGAGCAGAAGGACTAGTGATGTAGTACAACTGTCATAGGGGAATCCAACATGGCGGCTGCGAGACTAACGCTCCTGGGGGGTCATCAGAAGAACTAGTGATGCAGTGCAACTGTCAAAGGTAAATCTAAGATGGCTGTCGCAACACTAACGCTCCTGGTGGGGAGCCAAAGGACTAGTGATGTAGTACAACTGTCATAGGGGAATCCAACATGGCGGCTGTGTCACTAGCGCTCCTGGTGGTCACTAGAAGAAATAGTGATGCAGTACAATTGTCAAAAAAAACAAGATGGCAGCTGCGACAATAACGCTCCTGTGGTCACCAGAAGAACTAGTGATGCGGTACAACTGTCAAAGGGAAATCCAAGATGGTGGCTGCGTCACTAGCGCTCCTTGTGGTCACTAGACGAACTAGTGATTAAGTACAAGCTCTGTGTGTGTAGGCGGGGTAAGGTAAGGGGTGTACGTGTATCCACAAAGAGTGGCGCGGGTAGTGGGCGTCCGCGGGCGCAATGGTTGTTGGTGGGCGCAGGTAGGTTGTAGTGGGCGTTTGCGAGAGTGAGTGGGCACAAGTGGGTGTCGTGGGCGCGGGTGGATGTAGCTGGTAGTGGGTGGGTGTAGTTGATTGGCGGCGGTAGTGTGGGGATGTAGGCAAGGTTGGGGGTTGTAGGCGGTGGTGGGAGGGTTAGTGTAGGCGTGGATAGTGATGTGGGAGTGTAGGTAGTAGGTGGTGTAGGTGTGTATAGGTAGGTAGGTAGGTAGGGTATGTATGTATATGTGTTTGTGTGTGTGTGTGTGTGTGTGTGTGTGTGTATGTATACATGTATGTGTATGTGTGTTAAGGTACAAATTGATATGACATTAAGACTAACAGCTTATATAGAACATTTTTCACTCTTTACGTCAGGGAGTCACTGCAGCCGATTGGTTTAAGGCGTCAGTCAGTCAGGTCCCGTCATGACAGGGTTCGAGTCCTAGCCGACTAAGTTTTTTTCACTTCGTATAATATTTATTTAATTCAAACCGACCAGTACACACAGACCGAACAGCTAATCAACAGCGGTACCAACCTTTGAATTAATTATTATAAATAATATTCAAAGCAGATATATTACGCACGTTGGTATCCCTCCAGAATTTCAAATATTCCGTTAATGGAAAAGGGAAATTCTAATATGGTGGTGACAGGCTACTGCATCAATGACGTCACAATCCATGATAGCCGACCACCGCCATCTTCGATCAGTAACGTCATTCCATGATGGCGGACGGCAGCCATATTGATTCTCATATGTGGAACCAATATAGCGGACGGCGGCCATCTTGGATTTTGATGCAGTATGCCCGTTTATATGTTAAAATGAATAAAAATTTAGACGTATCTCCTAGGATGATCCTGGTTGTCGTGGCAGATGCACCGGTTGATGCCACCCGCTACTCCAGCATCCGGATGTGGCTCGTTTACAAAGAGGTGTCAGCGACGGTTGTGGCTGCGTGTGGGTTCGCGTGCGTGCGTTTACGTAGCAGCACAATGTTATTGAGAGTTTGAGATGTGGCGCGCGACTGAAGAACAGGTGACAAACATGATCTAAGATTGAGCGTCCTATTTTGAAAAGCTGTTACAGTGGTAGGCGCGAAAGCGCCACATCCTTCCGACCACTAACAGCGTGGAATTCAAAGCGGTTGCGCATGCGCAACACGTAGACCATTACTGCTAGCATCACCACAACCGCTGCAGACACGTGCCTACATAAAACTTAACACTAATAACAAACATAGGAATGTGCTAAATTATCATAATGCAAAACTCTCTCCTTCGCGCTCTCTCTCTCTCTCTCTCTCTCTGTGTGTGTGTGTGTGTGTGTGTGTGTGTTGTGTGTGTACCTAAACTTTCACTTATATATCCCGTAAACATTCATTCAGCATTAACACATTGTTTATAAAATATAAAATATATATATAAATAAAGTATAATTATAGAATGTATAATTTTTTGTGTGTAATAAATTGAATGTGTGTTGATGGTTATGTAGTACTGTTATGTGTTGTAGTCCTGAAATGGACTATTTTCCTGTACCTCTATTGTTTTCTCCTTTTGAATTAAATACCTATTCGAAAATGACATTGTAGGTATTCCCTACAATTTATTAATTTTGTCTTGTTTGCCACCAGTTGGTCAATCTCATCGTTGTCTAGGCGCTCGGCGAACCACTTTGGTAGAAAAATTCTACGTTCTTCATCGTCACCCTCACGTTGAAGGGTGCACATAATACAAGTACCGTATTTAGTAGTCCATCGATTCATTGATAAAATGTCGTATTTCTTCTCGATAATTATATCACCAACACTTGTGATTTAAATGAGTTGGTTTGGTGAGGTGCTTGCATTAATCTTCGGTTCGGGCGAAACACCCGGTTCTAAACGAGGGTGTTTTCGTGAACCCTCTCCCACGTTTGATTGTTGTTCAAGATTACTCATGTTGTTTATCCCTTCTGTGGCAAGGCTAGCCACCGGGGTACGCCCCCACTCCAGGGCTATCAACCTTGGAGGTCCAATCCGGTACTCCGGTGGAACCGGCATATGTCCTGGCAGAGAGCGGATGCGCAGTCTCTTCACTGACTCCAGGCTCCTACTCACCGAAGCTTTCAGAGCTCCCATGCACCGACATAGATGGGCACCATTGCTACATGCTTGCCATCGCAGGGGGCATGTGGACAACGGAAGGGTCTCTGTTACACCTGCAATAACATTGACCCCGGCTGCCACATCGCCAGCTCTAAATATGGTGTGAGTCCATTTCCAAATCATTAGTAGTACATATCCTGCAGGTGGCCGTAAATTCCAATCCATATGGTGACCTGAAAGTGGAAACAGGTCAAAAGAAAAGCATATCCGAGGAAATTATTCGGAGCCCCGTTAGCTAGCTATATGTATTGTATATAAGTACAGCTGTTGCCGCCCTGGACGTGGAACGTAGATGTTGTGTTCCGGACGTGGGGATTATCTACCTTAGGGTTAGTTGATGTTTTTTTAACAATAAGTTTAATTTGTACCTACATCTTCAATAATCTCTAAATTAACAATTGCACTTGCATAATTTCTAAGTATTGTCGTATCTCTAATTAAAATAATCATGGTTATCAGTTGGTATTTTTTAATTCTTTAGTTTTTCTACTTGTTATCTTATAAAGCTATTTTTAGATTGTTTTCTTGTTTTGTTTCAATTTTTTATTTCATATCTTCTGCTACTCTTTAACATACAACATAAGATCTATTTTTCTGTTTCAGACACAATCCTCTTCTCAATGATTATGTTTCCTTCTTCATTATTCTTCCTCTGAATGTCTGTTTAAGTTTCATTGAGTTAATGAATGCGGATGCTTCTTCTTTCACTATGAAACTAGAAACAGATTGCTGTTGTGAATGTTCCGTATTCTTTTACTGAGTATCTGGTTAGGGTTGAGGTCCAAATTTCACATCTTAATATTTTGATTGAAGTACAAATTTATTTATACCAGAGTAAGTTAACTGGAATTATTTTTCTACTTTATTTTTACATCTGAAATACTGATAAAGTTGTAAATGAGATTTAAGACGTAATATGCAGCCGTTTATTGAGAAAAAATACCTATTACCATGTACAAAAAAAAAATCAAAATCTACTGCTTTATTTAAAGGTATCCGTACTGAGTATTTCATCTTTATATTTGCAAATATATGTATCGATTGATTCTTGATTTAGATTAATGGAGAGTTTTGTTATTCGTACTCTCTACTGATTCACAATATGTTGGTTTATTGTCTTCCAGATTGTCTGATTAAGTTTTTAAACTTTCATTTTAATTTTCTTAAATTGACGATCAATTTTCTGTTTTGATAGTGTTAAATTGTATTTTTTAAATCAACTTTTACTCCGTCCGTCATTTCTTCGTATTCACCTGTATTATGCAATTATAAGTTTCCACCATCATTCTCTTTCAACAAAAACCCTATTTCGGTGAACCACTTGAGCTGCTTCTTCGCTTCAGCCTCCACTTTTTATTTGTGTCTTCGTTAGAAAAGATACTAATAAGTATTATACTGCATTATACGATTCCAAGGCCACTTATCTGTAATGTTATTTTAATTACTTCATTTTCACATCAGTGTTTTTTATGTTTTAACATATTTCCTATCCGCATTGTTATTTCTTTCTTGTTGATGAAAGAAATGTGAAAAAAATGATTAGGATTAGGCAGATCAATTTACGTTTATTTTTGGTGTTAAAATTCCATACTGCTGTTAGATGAGTGATAGTGAAAAAGGTAAATTAGAAGACGGTATCATTTAGTAACTATACGGCTGGTCTCCCTTGCGGAGTACTGAGAGCAATTGGTGACGGTGCTGAGTAATAAATGAAAAGTTTGAATCATATCCTAACTATTATTCTAGGTTTTAGAAAAGATTTTTGATATAGCAGAATTTATTACATTCGTAATGGATCACGGGGAGTTGATGAAACAGCAGTCACCTCCATAATACTTATATTGAACTTGTACGGTTCAGTTTTTGATACAGAAATCAGTTTATTAAAATCGGATTACTCATGTCAACCATTCGTCACAGGATATGACTTGTATGATAAGTTCATCATCGATATGAGCACCAATTTCAGTGAAAGTGACTAGTGTGTCGCTGATAAATCAGCTACCTCGTAATTATCAGAGTTCATATCTCAATTCAGATCTCTGTGGTGTAATAGAATAACACTTGTTATTCTACTTTATTTTTTACAAAAGAATTTGGGTTTAGATGTTTTAACGACTTCAGAAAATTTATAAGATAATTTTTCCCTCTCCTTAACGTTTGCATTCATAGGATCATTTGCAATTTTGATTACTGTTATTGAAGTTGCCAAAGATTCATTTTTTCTGTTTATTTAACGATATGAATGGCTACTGAAAGAATTTTTCGACTACCTCATCGTTATCGGTTGTAAAAATAAGATTTGGTTTTACATTTTGTCTTTTTTTTCTCAAGATTGTAATATAACGAATTAAAATGGTGTAAAAAGCATTAATATAACCAGCCAAGCACTTAAAATGGTGTAATTACATGAATAATGTTAACTCTATTGCTCAACCATAAATGTTAAACTTAATACGTCCATTTACGTAACTGTTAGAACATATACGTATTGTAACCGCATCTGTATTTACTGTTGGTTTCGCTGCTCAACATGGAATTGTTGAGGCCGACAATTCCATGTTTTCTGGCAGAGGAGATTAAAATTTTTGAGTAGCATTTTTTTTCTCTATTAAGTGATTATAAAGGTGTTATAAATTATTCGGTTCATTTTCTTTTAACGCTATTAAAAACTACCTTAAAAAGCGTTTTATCGTTTAAACGTTTGTTTGAATAATCTAATTACTTTAAAGCTTTCCCTTTTTCTCCATGAAGAATTTTACTATTTTTTATCT
Source organism: Lycorma delicatula (assembly GCF_047948215.1). NCBI lineage: Eukaryota > Metazoa > Arthropoda > Insecta > Hemiptera > Fulgoridae > Lycorma > Lycorma delicatula. Next base: position 41,606,168 of record NC_134455.1, on the reverse strand, counting down.
TACTTCGAGTTCATAATTACCATCATCGGTTGGCATGATGAAATAGGATGTTCTTATACCTTCAAACGCCGAAAAATTCCAGGTTCCTGGTAGGAATTTCATCAAAACTTCAAGAAAATGATACCGCGGTTGGCTTGCTGGATTCTAAAAAAAAAGCTTAATATTTTTGTATTGCAGTCGGTAAGAGTGAATAAATAGCTTGAAAAGTACAATTTTCATTTTATCCTTAATTGATACACATGATAAATCAGAGTATTTATTTCGGTTAGCGTTTTATATTAATGATATTCAAAGATAAATTAATAATAATTTCTATATAATATTGTTAAACTATTTATTTTTATAGCTATATTTCATTTATAATGTAATAAGCAGGAACGGTTATCAACCGCAATGATTCTTGGTCTTATAAACTTTGTCGTCAAATAAAAATATTATTTATATCATTATATATATATATATATATATATATATATAAACCATAAATCTGGAGATAAACCCGTCAACAATACTGTTTCATTTAAGTATACCCACAAAAATATACGAGTGATTTGAACCTTGAATCGTAATTTTAACTGAACCCATTAGCACACTTCATAACTATGTGATCTGTTTTTTAAACAGGTAAAATTGAAAGAATTACTGAACGAAACCCGTTTAAGTGGTTCCATTACAATATTATACAAGATTTACAATACCAATAATATAACGCACAAATCAGTGCATTAGTACTGAAAAAGTGTAAGAATTCCATCATCTCAAGATAACTAACTGAAGTTTGTCCTGAACTAGTCTTGTGGAAATTACGTAAAACCTTATGTTTGAGCTTTTACAAGAACCTAATTTCATAACACCGTCATGGGTATTTTCTTTTCAAAAATGAAAAGAAAATAAGACAGGCATTTATTATTAAGATACTAGATCCTACACTAAATTCACAATACTTTGTCTTTCTATAGGAATATTTTTTTGTATCAATATTATATCTTATGAAGAAACGAAAATTTGGTCAAAAATATATATTATTTGTAAAAAACAAATACAAAATTTCATAAAAACTACTGTTTTTCACAAAAAAATTTCACAGTTTTTATATTTTAATAGGGTTATTAGAATAATTTTTATCATATTTAATTAATTAGATCATTGTTCAATGTTACGTATTATAAAAATATTATTCGCTAATTTTTAAAAAAAGAAGAAAATAAAAGCAAGCTCTGTTAAAGAATAAAACTGGAAAGGAAAGATGTAAAGAAAGAATTAGAATAGGATAATTTGATTACTTGTATCCCATAAAATATAAATTACAATTTACAAAATATTAAAATGAAAACGTAAGAATGATAAATTAGGTCTGTATTTCTTAATTTATTTTAACGCAAGTATTATAAAGAGGGGATTAGGGTGAAACTGGATGGCAGAAGGCGACGAATTTTGTATGTGTGTGTGTGTGTGTTATGTCTTTCTGTAAGGGATACAGTGGTAGGGAAAGCATGGATTAAGTTTTTATCAGACTCGATGTTTTTATTAAGAAATACATTATTGTTAAAATAAAATTATAATTTTATTATCCTAAAAAACAACATTAAACCGTAAAAATATTTGTGTACCGTAAAATTCATTAATTTTAATTAATTCATAAAAATACCAGTCGATTACAATAGCTATTATTTCTACTCGTACATCTTATTAAAATGAAATGAATCTTACATCATATTGTGGTAGAGTTTGAAATAAAACCGGTCACAAACGATAATTGATAGTAACATAGAGTAAAAATCCAAACTCTCTGGTGATTATTATAAGATAATATCTCTTGCAAAATAAAAATAAATGTAATTATCAAAATAAAATAAAACAGGAATTTTTATTATTATTACGGACTTAATTTTAATTATACGATGAAATCAACATTTCAAAAAAATAAATTCAAAGTATATACTTGATATTCTTGTACTTTCTTCTTTTTAATTTAGATTACTAAGTTGAAAAAAATTACGGTAGTTGAAATATTTCTGTTTTTATGTTAAAAAGAAATGTGTGAAGAATGGATATGTAGATGTATGTAGACAATGTCAATGCTTCACCCAGAGGCGTTCCATCCTTTTCCAACCCATTTCATTTAAAAGAAATTTTCATTCTTCAAGGTATATTATTTCTTATTTTATGATGAAACTGTAATAATAGTGAAACGTTAGCTTTGTAGAGGTAGAGGTGACGTAAGTGATTAAAATTCTTTCCAAATAAGTCTGTGAGAGATTTTACTGAATGACGACTGTATTTGCTCTGAATATGTACATTTCATCAAAGGTACAATACGATAATTCATAAAACCGAATTCTCCTAATTTTATCAGTATGTTTAAACGATTACATATTTTAATGGTTTTTAATAGCCTTCGATTTTCGGTTTAAAGATATTTCAAGGTTTAATCTGAATCTTCCATTTTATTTTTAATTTAGTCAATAACTTATAGATGCTGTCAAGAACCCCAAGTTGCATAGATGCTGCAAAATATCTTCAACTGATAGTCACTTCTTATTCTAACTACTATGGTAAATTAATGAATGTATAATTATAGTAGACTTGATCAGTGCATTATAGAATGCATAATTTACAAAAAAAAAAAAAAAAAAAAAAAAATCAATCGTCATTTACTTAATAATACACCTTTCATTTGAAGAACAACATACTTTCAATAATGGTTTTTATGATTTTTTCCTATCTCTCTTATAAATCAAAACAAGTCTATTTTATTTACCTTAATAAAAATAAAAAGCTCGTTTTTTGTATTATTAATTTTATTGTTTTGTTTTCACAAGTATTGAAGGAAACTAAGAAAAAGATGGCATATTGACAATTCTTTAAATCGACTTTTTTGCCCTGAGAAACGGGTAATATTGAAATTTATGTCTTATTTATAACTATTTTAAACTAATCATTTTTATTTGTACTTAAAAAAAAATAAAACAAAAAAAAAGAACAGGATTAATTTTTCATGAGTGACTTTACGTTTTAAACAATGATTTGGTAAAAAGGTGAATAATAAAGTTTATTTTAACGTCTTTTTACAATTTTATTTTAATAACGTTTTCTAGAACTGAAGTGGCCTGATTAAATAATATGAATTAATTAAATTGATATTTAGAATTTTATCTAGAATTTTATACAGAAGAATTGAGAGGAGAGTGGAAGAAGTGTTAGGAGAAGACCAATTTGGTTTCAGGAAAAGTATAGGGACAAGGGAAGCAATTTTAGGCCTCAGATTAATAGTAGAAGGAAGATTAAAGAAAAACAAACCGACATACTTGGCGTTTATAGACCTAGAAAAGGCATTCGATAACGTAGACTGGAATAAAATTTACAGCATTTTAAAAAAATTAGGGTTCAAATACAGAGATAGAAGAACAATTGCTAACATGTACAGGAACCAAACGGCAACAATAACAATTGAAGAACATAAGAAAGAAGCCCTAATAAGAAAGGGAGTCCGACAAGGATGTTCCCTATCTCCGTTACTTTTTAATCTTTACATGGAACTAGCAGTTAATGATGTTAAAGAACAATTTAGATTCGGAGTAACAGTACAAGGTGAAAAGATAAAGATGCTACGATTTGCTGATGATATAGTAATTCTAGCCGAGAGTAAAAAGGATTTAGAAGAAACAATGAACGGCATAGATGAAGTCCTACGCAAGAACTATCGCATGAAAATAAACAAGAACAAAACAAAAGTAATGAAATGTAGTAGAAATAACGAAGATGGACCGCTGAATGTGAAAATAGGAGGAGAAAAGATTATGGAAGTAGAAGAATTGTGTTAGTTGGGAGGTAGAATTACTAAAGATGGACGAAGCAGGAGCGATATAAAATGCCGAATAGCACAAGCTAAACGAGCCTTCAGTAAGAAATATAATTTGTTTACATCAAAAATGAATTTAAATGTCAGGAAAAGATTTTTGAAAGTGTATGTTTGGAGTGTCGCTTTATATGGAAGTGAAACTTGGACGATCGGAGTATCTGAGAAGAAAAGATTAGAAACTTTTGAAATGCGGTGCTATAGGAGAATGTTAAAAATCAGATTGGTGGATAAAGTGACAAATGAAGAGACAGACTTATAGGCCACATACTAAGGCATCCTGGAATAGTCGCTTTAATATTGGAAGGACAGGTAGAAGGGAAAAATTGTGTAGGCAGGCCACGTTTGGAGTATGTAAAACAAATTGTTGGGGATGTAGGATGTAGAGGGTATACTGAAATGAAACGACTAGCACTAGATAGGGAATCTTGGAGAGCTGCATCAAACCAGTCAAATGACTGAAGACAAAAAAAAAAAAAAAGAAAATTGATATGCCAGTAATTTTTGTTTAAGCAGCTTTAAACATTTGATTTTATGTATATATTTTTTTGATTAATGAGTTTTCAACATCTTAATTAAAATATTTTGTAATTATACAATAGTGCCGTCAGGTACACTTCTGTATGGCAGATTTCAAACTGTATATAATTCGATAAAAATATTTAGCAAACATATTTTTTAGAATTGTTAAAAAATGTAAGGAAGTTGAAAACTGTTTGAATTGTAATTTAAAATAATTTTATCACTTTTGTTATTATAGATATAGATATCTCAGATTTTTAGAAAATGAATAATTTATTTATTCATTTTCTAAAAAAATGTTTAAATAACAATATTACAGAAGATATTGAATAATAATTAAGGCTGAAGCTGATAAAATAACCAAGTAGAACCCACTGGCAAAAGAATATGAAGAAATTTACAGATTGAACTCAATAGAAGTCATCCCGGTTGTGATAATAGCTACTGGATTAATTAATAAAAATTTGAAAAATGCATAGAAAAGGTTGGCTTGGATCCTGAACTAATAATTTCAAAAGCTCAAAAATCGGTAATTCTGGAGACGTGTAGGATTGTACGGACTGTGTTAAGTGTACCACAGCACTGAATGAGGTATGCCTCAGTGACCCCTAGTACTGGTGTTCCGGATGAGTAATAATCAAAATTGAAATATTTCTTTTAAAAAGCAGTTTGATGAGTATTAAAGACTATTTTCTCCAAATGTTTGGATTGGTGGGTGACTTTTTATTGCAGATCTAAGTCTATGAATACTTAAACAGCCAGTGGATCACTTCATAAAATACTGTGAAGCACATATAAATGAAATCCACTAATGGAAAAATTAATGCCAAACAGTAGACTGGAAAAATTAATGATTTTTTCAGAATTATAAAACTGCTTTCGAATAAATAATTTTCAACCTAAGCGATTTCAGTTATAAGATTAATAAAAAATGCCGCCTAAACCCTTTATGAAGATGTATATTGAGGATGTAATCTCTACTTAGTGGTTAAGGAAACAAAGTGATGGTAAAAAATTTGGAGAATATGTCTTATTTTAAGGAGATAAAACACCAAGTATTCAGCAGATAAAATTAAAAGACATTGTGACAACATCTTCAGTATAGTTTTTTTTATGAAAATTAATTATAAAAAAAAAGTAGTGAGGATATCAGACAATAAGTCAATGAAAAGATGATTTACGAATTCCACAGTCAGATAGAAGTCATCTAATGTCAACGGGGAGGGAGTTAGGACCGTTGTCCGGGTGGGTAATCCCCTTGGGGGGGGGGGGGTTCCCCATTAAGGCTAAGTTACCTAACGACCGACTCGACCACTGGTGTGGGGGTGTTAGGATCTGGATACCCGGTTCTAGCAGCCCTGCACTAGGGGTTAGAGAGGTAGGCGCAAAGCAAAAGATTCAACCGGCGGGCCTACTTATCATGCCGGATGTAAAGCTGGTAGACGGGGAGGCCGGTTATAGTTAAGGACACCCCTCTGGGGTGAATTATACTTAATTGTGGGTCCGCTCAGGGGGGGGGGGAGAAGAAAAAATGAAAAAGCCAATAAAAAGAATAAAATGAAGGAATAAAACATTACAAATAGTTAAGTGTTATATTAGCGGAAGGTAGAAAAAGTTAAAAATGAAATAAAAAATGTGAATAACAGTGAATGTATATTTTTTTAGAATAAACAAGTTATACAGTAAGACTGAGTAAGAATTGAAGTGTGTTTTGAAATGTTATTTTATTTGCTTGGGTAGAATTTCCATTTACGGGTATAATAAAAGCAGTATTTTTGTTGTCAAAAATTAAAAATATTTGGGCATCTTTTTCTTAGAAAATATGTATTTCGTTTTGCAACAACTTCAAACGAGGTTTGGCTTTGAAGCGTCATAAATAGTTGCTAATATTGGAATTATTCTTAATATTTACAATGCCATTTATATTCTACTAAATAAATAATGTTATATTTCGGGTTATTTCATTATGTTTGAGACAGTTTTCAAAATGTCGATCTTTCTTTGGTACAGGTAAGTAAATGATTCATATAGATCGATTTAAAAGATATTAAAAACGCTGATATTTCAATGCATTAATATTTTCTTCTAATTTTGATAAGAAAAGCAATAATTAATTAAAAAAAAGGAAAGTATAAACTTTTTCTAACGATACAACAAATTATTTTCACTTTGAGCTGTATAACGTCTTAACCTAAGAGAGAAAAAAGACCTTATTAATCTTAAGTTCGTGTTTTGAATAAATTACCTACTAATCTAATTATTCTAAGGTAATATTATTTAAATTAAATTTAAAAACCTTTTTTAAGGGGGGTTGCAACAGACAGATTTTTTTTTGATAACTTGTTTTATGCAGTTTGTGGAAGTAAATTATTTCTGGATGTATTCATGTATAACTAACTACTGATAGGGATTATGCATATTTCTAATACAAATTAAATAAAAAACTGTTCATGATTTTTTGTTTTGTTTGCTTTCTTTCGCATAATTTTGTTTTTCTTTCTTTCGTCCGTATCAAAAAGTAAAAATATAATAAAAGTTAATTTACTACAAAGAACTATGATAAATCAAGTTATTTAACTAAAAATTAGTCTGGAAAACCAAAATAAATTTTTCTTGATCTGCCAACACATTTTTATTGAAAGAGTTTTTAAAAGGAAAGGAAAAAAATCTAAATAAATCTTTAAACAATTCAATCTAGATATGCTTACAAGAGTGATCATTTCAGCAGAAAATAAGTCTACGGTGTACAGCTTAGATGCAGTTTAGTGAAAATATATCATCAACTGTGGAATTCTTATTTAGAAAGTAGTATTGTTACTGTACTTGACGAAATTTTTCATTAATCCTAGTTTGATATTTAACAGAGGTAGATACATATTTTTAGGTTTACACAATGGGTTTTGTTTTACATGTTTCTGTTCAGGAATGATTGATTCGCATTTTGAACGTTCTTTTATAATGAAATGGTTTTTCCTGTCCCTACTATCACATTCATGCAAAAAACAACAGCACTTTGTACAACAAAGTTGCAGACCAAGAATAAGTGCAATTACCTTCAAATCACAACAAATATTCCATTCGTACACCGCATATTGAAGCTTTTCCAGTATAAATTTAAAGTTTTCATATGTTTCTTTCATACTAGCAGAGTGAGCCACAGAAACTGATGGAAATTTATTGCCATTATGCAGAAGCAAAGCTCTTAAATTAACTTTGAAGGAATCAATGAAAAGCGCCATTCTGTTGGATTATGTTCATTACAAAGTGTCTCCATAACGAAAGAGATGTCATTACAAAACACTAGGCCATTTTCTTCACAAAAATAGTCTTTAAATTCAGAATGACGATTACGATAAGTGCATATCTTTGTATCCTTTTGAAGAACATCATTTCATTCTTTTAGCCTGTTAAAGTTCATAACAATTTTACTAATGCAGAAAGGTATCGTCTTCGGGCCTTGAGAATCATTTCATTACATACATAAAAAAAAATTGCTAGGATAGTTTAAACAAACTCTAACCATTTCGTAACTAACGACTAATTAAAAGAAATAAAGTTGTAAATATGTTATACACAATAATTCAGACACACAAAGCAGTCACAATGACGTGTTTACTGGTTCTCTACTATCTCACAACTGGCATAGTTCTGATGAATCTGTGCTACACCAGATCACGTTTGTACATGTCTATTCACGTCTGAACCTGCAAAATAGTAGCAACGCTACCCTTTGAGTTAGCACATTTGGTTTCATCATATTTACTATGTTCTAGATGCTTTTCCTTAACAACGGACAAATAGACGAAAAAAGTTTTTAAAATATTTAAAAACATTAATATAACAAAAAAAAATATGGGTGGTGGAGAAATTCCGAATACATATTTGAAAGCAGGATAAGAAAATGCATTAAGTACACCTGAGTGCAAATACCCGTTCAGATGTATCAACCGCAACTCTATAATATCATTAAATACATTGGTATTCGTGAGACAAAAGTCATGTTGACCATTATTATCATTTAACGTAACAATAAAAAAGGTTTTTGTTGTTGAAAAACAATCTGATGTTTAATTTAACAAAAATGAGTACTCTACCTCCTTATGGTTCATAAAATAATTTACAAAAAATAAAAAGTTAAAATGTAGGTGGTAGTTGGTCCCCTTCAAAGATTTTTCATGTTAACGGTAGGATGTGCTAAATAGTTAAAAAAGAATTGCATTAAGTTATTAATGCTAGTTAATAAGTTAAACTAGAAATTTCTAGAACAATTATGAGTTCCATTAATTATAGTTCTAAACTGTAATTATGTGTTGTATTAATGATATATTATAGAAATATAAACTTTTACTTGCAAGTAAATAACTTTTCACTTCAACTATTTCTTCAACACCATTATTGTTTTTCTGGGTAATTATGAAAACGAAAATATTCAGCGCAACTTGAGAGAAGGTTTTGGCCCAATTATTTAATTTGAGGTACATAAAATTACCTCAGTTTATCTAATTTATTACTGATGAAATGTGCCTTGCGAAAAATAAATGTTTTGAGTTACGAAATTTCTTAACTGATCAGTTAATACAATTTTATTACTCTATTCTTCATATTTATATTTATTATTTTTATAATATTGTTGATAAAACCTTTAAAGTAGAGGAATAGAATTAAATTATTTGTCTTGTTTAATAGTTTTTAACAAAATTTTAATTTTAACATTGCTTCTAACAGTACTTACATAAAAGTGAAATCGGGTAGATTAAACCAATTTTGAATTAAATTTACAAACAGGAAACATATGGATATCTTCGTGTACAGATTTCCAAATACCCGTTCAAATGTATCAACGCAACTCTATAAACGTTCGAATTATAAAAAAGATTGTCTTGACATTGCGCGTCTAGCGTTAGTATTATGTACTACTTGCCAAATTTGAGGAAAACATGAACACAATTCCTAAACTAAGAAGAAACTTCCATTCTCTTCTTAATCTATAAGGGAGAGTGATTTCGGTTTTTAAAATCATGATAAGTTAAAAACCGACAAACGACACAAATTATTAATTACGCATATGTTATTTTCAATAAAAAATTAATAAATTCAAACAAGATATAATTTAAAATTTTTGGAGAGTAACACTGATTATCAAATTATCCTTACAGCAAGTCAAATCGCTCTAAATTTGATCGTTTTCATAATTTACACTCAAATTATAATTCCATTCTGTAATGAATGGAATAAGATATTGATGAAAATAACTGTACTAAACTTAGCTGTTGATTATACAAATATTTACAGGTTAAATGTGGTCAATTATTTTCATATTAATGCGGCACTGATATTGCTTTGTGTAGAACTTGATTAAGTTGGTAATACTCAATATACAATTTCGCAGCAAGTATACACTTCATAGAATTTCGAAATCAATTCAATTTTTATGGAAATTAAAAACGCTAATTACAACTTATATATATATATATAAACAAAACAAATATTAAAGATATTTAGTGTGCAATTCTGCAGTACAAATTTTAATTAATTCTGTGGTACAGATGTTTATTCAGTTGTTTATTAGTATTTATTTATTTTGCCTAATGAATTAATTCTACACATAAGCCTGAGCCTTGTCCGTGGGAATGTGGAAATGGAATTTCGTAGCATATGATAAATGCCAGGGATTCGAACATGGGATCTTCGGATGAAAGGCCGAAACGCTACCACTTCCCCATTCAGGAAGATCCCTATTATTAGATATTTATACGTTTCCAAGATACTTATCCAAAAATCTACCTTATAAAGAGAAAAATGTATTTATTTTTCTCTGTTTCTTCCATAAATATAAAATAGAAAATACCCAACCATTCAATTCTCATAATGCTGTCTTTGATTATACGTAATAAAAGGATGAAAAAGCGTTAAGAATTTTTAACCCAATCTAAGACGGTATATTCTGAAACCGGTGAACATTTAAGGATTAGCACCTAATAATTAATTTAATTTACATCTCTACTATATTAGTTGCGGTTGTAACACAACCTAGTAATAATGAAATTTGTAACAGTTTCAAAGCATCTAACCGGGTTCAGTACTTTCCGGTTTTCCCTAAGCACCTAATGTTTAACAAGTTTTGGTTTAAATTAATAAAGAAGCACTTACATTGAAATAAAAGTGGACAATTTTTTATCTAGGTCACTTACATACAACCCACCGGGTTGGTCTAGTGGTGAACGCGTCTTCCCAAATCAGCTGATTTGGAAGACTATAGTTCCAGCGTTCAAGTCCTAGTAAAGCCAACTATTTTTACACGGACTTGAATACCAGATCGTGGATACCGGTGTTCTTTGGTGGTTGGGTTTCAATTAACCACACATCTCAGGTATGGTCGAACTGAGAATGTACAAGACTTACACTTCATTCACACTCATACATATCATCCTCATTCATCCTCTGAAGTATTATCTAAACGGTAGTTACCGGAGGCTAAACAGGAAAAAGAAAGAAAGGTCACTTACATACAATAAAGTTTGATTGCATTTCTTAAAACGATCTACGCAGAAACGAAGTTTATTCTACAGGTAATACTCGAATTTTTCTATAAATAAATTGTTATTTTTATCCACACTTTGACATGAGTTGAATACTCAGTTCTCTATTACGGTGTTAAATAGCTAACACGTAATAGATAATCGTAAAATAATGAAAGAAAAAATTACTCATTACAGTAAAAAGTATATCTTTTGTCATCAGTGGTTTGACTTGTTTTATACACTTCTCTATCCTTCTTTTCTATACCGATCTATAAGCCTTCAATATAACTGTCTGTTTCATATGTTTCAATTTTTATCTTCCTTTACTATATATATCCTCTAGATTTCCTTCTAGAATCAAATTTGGTAATCCTATATGTTCTAGTAGTCGTTTGCCAATATCATCCTTCATTTTGCTAGATTTTGCCACAATCTCTTCTCAGTTTGTTTTCAAACCTCTCTATCTACTTCCGATATTAGCAGATTTAATCAGTAGACAAAGCCTTCTTGTTTTGTTTCAATGTTTCAGGCTTCTTTTAACATTTTGTTACTTCGTTCTTCGATTATAATTTTTCTACCTAAATAGAAATGCTTTGCGATTTAGTGTAGACTGTAACTCCCTCGTTTATCATTAAATCTCTGTTAACCTCTTTTTTCATTTCATCTTTGCTTTGCTTTCCTTTTTGTTATCTCTGTTTTACTCCTCTTTGTTTTCAAAGTAAACTTCTTCCTCAGAAAAGAATTCGATTCTTTTCTTTATTTCTTGTGATTGAAAATAAAAATGAGTGAATTCAGTCAAAACAACAATATAGCTAGCAAAGTTTAACACACTTTTTTGATCCTGGACTGATAGTTGATATCAAATATTCATCTTAGTTTTTTATTGCTTCTTCGTTGTACTTAATAAAATATAAAGGGATTAGGCTACATAATTATCTCAATTAATGTATAGAATAGTCCGTCTTTCTTTTTTATCATTTTTATATAAATAACATTTGATTTCCTGCGCTGTTTTTCACTCCTGATTTTTTTAAAAATCCTAAACATTCTTTAATATTATTCTACACAACTGATTTCTTTTTAAAATATATCTTTTAAAAGTTAATTTGAGAGCTAAAATTTCTACTCACATTCTCATATTCTTGTGAAAACAAACTCGTCTTCACCTAGGACACTTCTCGTCTATTCCGTATAAATTATTTTAATTAGTAATTTGGTATTACTAACTGTTAAACCTCTAGACCATTGGTTCTCACTTTATTTTGTATTTTTCTTGATATGGTAAAAATAACGCTTTTATTGAAATTTAAAGATGCTTCTCTGCTGTTTAAAAAGTAGTAGTATACTATGTATTAAATTACCTTTAATTTTTATTACGTTAAATCAGACGGTGTGTCAGTAATTTCTACTTATTTACATGTTTAAGAGGTTGTCGACTTCAGTTTGTAATATAACGTAGCTTGTGAAACTATCATAAATTTTCCTAATCTTACACTTCATCAGTTATTTCTTTATTTGTGTAACGTAATTATAATATTCTTGCCACATATTGTTTCTTTTCCCTTAACTCGATCTTTCATTTGCACATCTCATGTTGTTATATTTAATACTGTTAAACGTTTTTTTGAGAACTTCGAGATATGAAACTATAGTTATATAATTTAAATAAACTCTATTCTATTTTAGTTATGCTGCATCTCATACATTGTTTTTTCTTTAGTTTCTTAAATTTCATCTTATATTTTACAGTTATTAAATTTTCCTGAATATCATTACCTGATCTGGTATAACTAAAATTACAAGTTAGTTTATTAAACGTCAATTCATGATTTTTATGAATCAGACGTTAGATTGTGACAATATTATAATTGAAAATTTATAAAAGAAATAAATTAGTGGAAATGGATGATTGGATAACCACAAATAATATGTACGAATCATTATTCTAAAAATTATTTGGCCATCCTGTCTAAATGATAAATAATCAGTTAATTATTTAATCCAATTTTAGTTAGGTTTTGGTTTTTTATATAAAGTTCTATAACGAAGCTAATCCAAACTAAGGAAGGTAAAAGAATCCATTTTTTTGTCTTCAGTCATTTGACTGGTTTGATGCAGCTCTTCAAGATTCCCTATCTAGTGCTAGTCGTTTCATTTCAGTATACCCTCTACATCCTACATCCCTAACAATTTGTTTTACATATTCCAAACGTGGCCTGCCTACACAATTTTTTCCTTCTACCTGTCCTTCCAATATTAAAGCGACTATTCCAGGATGCCTTAGTATGTGGCCTATAAGTCTGTCTCTTCTTTTAACTATATTTTTCCAAATGCCTCTTTCTTCATCTATTTGCCGCAATACCTCTTCATTTGTCACTTTATCCACCCGTCTGATTTTTAAAATTCTCCTATAGCACCGCATTTCAAAAGCTTCTAATCTTTTCTTCTTAGATACTCCGATTGTCCAAGTTTCACTTCCATATAAAGCGACACTCCAAACATACACTTTCAAAAATCTTTTCCATTTTATTTTATATAAATCCATTTTATTCTAATCTCTATAAAATACAAAGAATAAAAGTGTATAACAATATAAATATTATTTACATCATCTTCAAATTCTTGTACCTTCATGATATTACTAAATCTAGATTGTTGAATTTTAATTCATGGGTGCGGGTGTTCATTTGTTACAGTATTATTATGTTAAATTTTTTCTCCTTGCATCATTTTTAAAAGCTTTTATTTAACTCGCTTTAAGAATAATCAAATCTTGCAACTGCTATATCTTTTGATCTATCGAATGAAAATCAATGAAATTTGGTACACGTATGTAACTTCGATGTGTAAAAATAAATATTTTTACGTTTTTTAGTCTTAAAAAAAAAACAAAAAAATTACAAAAATATATTGGATTACATATAAAAAATTGTTTTCTAAAAAAGCTTTTATTTAACTAATATTAATATTAACATTAATAAAAAAAGGAAAAAAATTAGAAAAACCCTATAAAAAGTAAAATATAAGAATTAAATCAAATTGAGAATTTTAACAAAAAAATATATATTATATTATATTTGAAATATAATATATATTCTTATATAGCTTATATAGCTCTCTGTGTATATTTGAAATATAATATAATATAAATATGCACTGAAAAGTAAAAAATAAATTGTATAAATATCTAATAAATAACCAATAAATAAATGTAACAATTATTAAATTTTAAAATTAAAAGTAATGAAAATATTTAGTTAAAAGCGTGGCGCAGTTTTTATAACAATGTTTTCGAATAAGTATTATTGCTGAAAAAATGTATGTTGTTTTAAATAAATTATAAAAACTGCGCCACGCTTTTATTTAACTAAATATTTTCATTACTTTTAATTTTAAAATTTAATAATTATTACATTTATTTATTTTTTATTTATTAGATTTACATAATTTAATTTTTACTTTTCAGTGCATTTTTATATTTGTTAATATATTATATTTTTTTCTTTAAAATTCTCAATTTGATTTAATTCTTATTTTTTACTTTTTAGAGGGTTTTTCTAATTTGTTTCCTTTTTTATTAATGTTAATATTAGTTAAATAAAAGCTTTTTTAAAAAAATAATTTTTTATATGTAATCAAATATATTTCTGTAATTTTTTTTTTCTAAATTAACAAGTTTAAACTTTTAATTGATCTCAATCTTTAACAATTAAATTTTGCTTGTAAGAACTTTTTTTTTCTAAGTGAGGTATAATCAGAACCTGTCGGTATTCTTTGATGTCGAGTCGGGTGTTCCTCAAGGGTTGGTTCTAGGAACCGTTTTATTTTCGATCTTTATGGAGGACCTGCCGACTCTTAAGGACGTCACGGTTGCCTCGTTTGCGAACGACACTGCATTCTTGGCTTTGAATCCTGACCCTATCGCAGTTTCTAATATGCTGCTAATCGTTCCAATTACATATGGAAAAGTAGGTATGGACCTGTTATGGTAATTAACCGGTTTTGGTTTGCACTATTTTTCTTTGAAAGATGAATAGAACTTCGATACGACTTCGTTATATAATAATAAGCTTGCCAATGAATTTTTTTTCTGATTCGATTGTGTTTATTTTTGCCATTCCTTATTACGTCTCTTTTGTGTTGTGTAAAGTATTGGAGTATTTTACTATGAGTAAATATATTTAGGACTCATAATAATAAAACAAAAGAAATTTTATATTTACTCTTTGTTAGTCAACAGTAGTTACGGCAGTTGAACTTTAGGATGCTAAGAATGAAAATTATCTCATATATTGACTTTAAACACTTGTTTTATTGCTAGTTTCTTATACAAAGGTCTACTTATATTTAAAATAAGTATATTTAAGACCGGTTATAAAAACATTTCAGGGACAAGAGGCTTTTCCTTTGATCTGTTTTTTTTAGTTATATTAGTAATAGTGCGCAACAGCTTATTAGTAGTATAGAGATGTTCATTCTTGGAAAATTTTGACCTTTGACCTCGTGACATCACAGAGGTCAAGGTCAACTCACCATGAAACAATAGGATTGCAGTATTTTGTCCATGTGAGGTTGGTCCCAACCCTTCACCATCTTGTATACTTAATAAAGTATGCAAAGAAGATAATAATTTATTTCACCATGTTTGCATTCGCAAAATTCTGAAAAGTAAAAGGATAAGTTGTCAAAGCTCTTGAGGCAATTCTGAAAATGAATGAGATTAAAATTATTCAAACAAGTGATGTAAGGAGTGGTTCAATTTGATGGTTGACTCACTTATGGCCAAATATAATATTAGTTATTATTCCATTTACAGTCATAGAAAAGCTTCTATAGTGGAACGCTTTAATAAAACTCTGAAGAAGAACATGTGGCGTAAGTTTACTGAAAGGGGTAATTACAAATGCGTCAATATTTTGAATTGATCAAAATAGATGTACTGATGGTCAGGGAGTACAATTAATGTCATAGAACTATACGTTTCAATCTATTCATCGTTACAAAGAAGAACGAAGGTGAGGAACATAATGCTTTCTTTACGGAATAAACGTACAACGTAAAAATTTTAAGTCAGTGAAAAAGTGAGAATAAATATAAAACGGTGTTTGCCAAAGGATACTTGACTAACTAAACTAACGTAGTGTTAGGTTACAATATACGCCTCAAAGGCCACAATACCTATTGCATATATATTAAAAGACAGTACAGGTAATTTTATAAAAGGAAAGTTTAATATCAAAAAAATTGCTTCGTAGTCATTGATAAATAAAGCGTAAAAATAAAGGGCCTAACGAAAAGAAAAGAAATGACTGAACCTGCCGAAGAGGTTGCAAGTAAATGGGTCTAGTTCGAGTTGAATGAGAAATTGCACACTAAGGGACTGTTCCGCCAGAATTTACATTACCCGCTAATTTATGGGAGGTGGAGATACCGCTGCAGAGGAGGGTTTTTCTTACTCATTGACATATGTCATTGTATGTCCTCACCGCAACAGTACATTACACCCTTTAGGTTAGAAGAGACGCTTGAGACACCGACAGGAATGCTGCTGGCTTGGCATGGATTAAGGTTCAATTCGAAGGTGAACTGGCTAGGGAAAACGTACTAAAGTGCTGTAAGGAATGTAAAAAATAAGACCGATGATTTTTACGGAATTCCCTTTCAAGGCGATGATTTGAGAGACAAATCTATTCATTTGAAGATGGAATCTTTACAGCGGATACAAAATTTCAAGATTCTTTCTTAAAAAGCAACTTCTATAATCCGCGGATTATAGAAGTTGCTTTTTAAGAAAGAACCGTGTCCGTACGTATCTGGCGTCGAAGCTCACAGAGAGTAGCAAGGGACCGATGCTTACAGCATTGATAACCACAGTATTGATTGGTAATGGTTACCAGTGAAAACAGAATTTGAGATACGGTAGTATGTCGGTCCAAAACATGAAAATAATAAGAACATTGTATCCGGCATAAAAAACAGTGGCAGAGGGATAAGAACGGCAGTGGTCTTTGCCAGATCATGAGATCTGATTACGATTACTTTGATGATCCGAACAATATTTGTGAAAGATTGAAATTGTTGATGGTTTAATAAGAAGCCGATCGGTCATACTGGCCATCAGAAATAAATAAATTCGGTAGACGAAAAACTGCGGGAACTGGAAATTATAAAAGGAGATATGCCTTAATTGTTTACGATATCTGTGGAAAAACCCTGGAGGGTGATATCGATGTTAAAGAACGACGCATCTGTAATTTAGGAGTGCTGAAGAGTATAAAGTTACTGTTAATTGAATAACTAAGAAACTAATCGATGAACGAACAGAAAACGATATCTAAAAATGTATGACAGAAAACATTATGCTTCGATATGTTCGAGACGCAATATTTCAAGAACAGGCGTACACATCTCTTAATTATAAACTGATAAATGTTGGCGATGGTCTCTCTATGCGTGAAACAGTAAACAAAGGGCAGTTAAAAAAAGCATTAAAAGGGAAAAAGCCTTTTAAAATTATGAGTGGACAAATAGTTTCGCGAGTTTATTACGTAATGAGCTGGAAAAAAAATCGCACCGATAACAAATCGAATTAATCGTGTTATTACCACTGTCGGTTCTGATCGATGAAAATGGGTGTATAAAGTGACATGTGTTTCCCGAGAAGGTAACAATTCAGAAAGGAAACGTTCTCTTAAGTGTTCTCACAAACAACGCTGTGATTAAACAAGTGATTAATTAACAAAGTAGTAGTTAATATAAATCAACCCGAAGGTGTCGATTTACTGCCGGTAGAACTTCACGTACCCGACTATTAGAATTGCGGACTAGAAACCAAACTTCAAGAGAAATTGAAAGCGGTGAAGAGAGAATAAGTCCGCTGAACGGCGTATGCAAGTAGCACCATATCGCATATTTTGATTACTTAGATTCGAAGAACAGGGCTGTAGCGAACAGAATATCAACAGAAAGAGCTTTGAAAAGAGTAAAGTCACCCAGGGTTAGTATTGTCGAAAAAGCAGCGGCTTGGGCGGTAAATTATACCATTTAACAAAGAAAACAAGGAAAAAAAGAATAAATTCCGCGGAAAAATCCGTAAACTTGGTACACGTCGGCGAAGAAAGTCGACGAAGACAATGTCACTGTTAAAAGATCTTCCCTGCATATCGCTATTGAATGAAAATTTGTGGAAATTTCTGCTTATGCAGATATCGGTGATTTAGGTGTGTTTTTGGAAGGCAATTTATCAGATAATGTAAAATAAGTAGACGTTCATTTCAACTGAAATGAACGGCGTTCATTTCAGTTGCAGTCGTTGGACGTCATTGGGTTTGTTATAGTAAAAGCCGGAATAAGGTCAAGTACTTTGATGGTATCAAAAACATAGACCCCCATCGGAACTGATCAGATATTTAAAAACTTCCAACGAAACACCTTTAAATATCTCATATGACTACAAACGCAAACAAAATTGGATTCGGTTAACAGCAGATACTTTTGGTTAGAGATTCTCTAGGAAATTTTTATTTTTTATTATAAAAAATATAAGTTTGATTTTGGTTGATTTGATCTAGCATGTTGTTTTTTATTTGTTTGTTAAAATGTTATACCGCATCACTGATGAAAATTTCTTGATAAAATTGAACTATAAATTATTTTATTTTAATTTTCAAACAAATGAATCTTATTCGTTTTACTTATTGAAACTTAATTGTCAGTATTTTATAAAAAATAAATTAAGTGATGTTGTACAAACTAATTCGAACAGAATGCTTTTTAAGACATAAATAGTTTTATTAAATGCTTCTGTTAAAGAAGTTTATATTAATATTTGCACGTTTCAACGTTTAAACTTGTAGCTATATATCTTTTTAAAAATAGGCTATAGAAGAGCGTAATTACATTTTCCAGCGTAATTTTTAGCCAGAATATTTAATTTACTTACCTTAAAGCTTTATTACAATTAATTTTTTGACCCTTTTCTGCCGACTTGTTTTTTTGTCACAGGTAGAATAGAGAACAGCTGAACAACGCTGGGTTAGGGCTAGGAAGTAGCTTAATAAATTATCGTCATTTTGTTTAATTTTCTTTTTAATTAACCTAATTGTCACATAGATGGTGTTTTTTCTCTAGATGCAACTAGAACTGCCACCCTTTTTCCATTAAATTAATTCTATTAAGAATGTTGTTCGTATTTAATTACGTCATGAAAATAAACCTTCCGTAGGTTTCTTCACTTACCAGGTATGTTATTCATTATAAATAAATATTTGAAATAATGACACATACTATATTAGGGTGAAAATATATCTTAATTTCCCAATAGAAGTATATTCTTTGAAAATTATTTTTCTGATAAAAATTATTCTTAGTGGTACAACCGAATAAAAAAATTATAAGAAGTGGAATTTCATTAATAACATAAATAATATTTTAATAAGTTAATTCAGTAACTATGAAAGCTTCTAAATTATTTATTGGAATGAACAAAATGAAAAAGAATTACAAAAATCAAGCACAGCTAAATGTTACCAATATTATTAAAATTCATCAATAGTAAATAGTATTAATTAATAAATTTTATTTAGCCAACCCATTAAAATTTTTATATTAACAATTTTTCAAATTTCTTATAATGTATTTTTCCCTAGATATTTTAAGAAAGATATCCAGAAAAGTTTTGAAAACCTCTAGAGAATGAGACCAAAATGTTAATCACATTTTTCTTTTGTACGTGTAGTTCATACGTATAATTTAACAGTATAATGATCTAAATAAACATATAAATAAGTACAGATTTGTATTTATTTTCTATATAAGTTATCGGAAATTTTTTTTAAAATTACTAATAAATTTCTGTCTTTATGCGTGGTCATTTTAAGAATAACTTTCTTGACGACTTTGATATTAAAGCAAATTGTCAAATTATGGTTTTGTATGAAAATATCTTGAATTGTTTTATTGATCAATCAATAGTTTTATTTCCCTTTGAATATCCAACAAATTAAAACTAGTAATTCAAATTTAGAGTAAATATTCATCGGGGAATGATGAGATTCCTGCCAACATTTTAGATGAAATCGTAAACGCTATTATTGTTCCTCTTACAGATTAAATTAATGATTTATTCAATAACGGAGTATTTCGCACCTGTGTTTAAGATTTTAGGTTTCAGGTTCTTTTTTCATTTACAAGTTTTGAACATTTTGTTATTTTTTTATTTATTTGAAAAGGTTTATGAAAAATAAACTTTTAAGAATTCTAAAAAAAATGTGTTACTGAAAAAAATCCGAAGGTTTTAGCGAAAAATTGTGAACCAACACAGCTACTCCCAGTTTTTAGAAAATATTTTAAATTGCATACATAACAAAAGAAACTACTTTCCAATTTTCTTTGTGACCTCAGTAAATCGTATAACTTAAATTAACAAAATAACAAAGTTTTATTGATGTAAAACATAGTTGTTATGGTATCAGAAGCACAGCTTACAACTGATTAAAGTGATACATTACCACTCTATACAGGCAGTTAAAATTAAATATTTTGAGAAGAATAAAAAGTTAAAACGTAGTTTCTTATTTCAAGATCTAGAATGCGGAGTGCCACGGTGAAATTTTCTCGAACCCTTTCTTTCGTTTTGTTTATTAATTTATATACTTCATAATATTGAGCCGTTCATTGTTATAATTTTTTTTAAATAACAAAACTGTAATTATATTTGAAGATAATTATTTAAAATTACTTGAAAATTGCACATTAGCGAATCAAAAAATTATTTATCGAATGGTTAGTAACCATTTTATTTTAAATACGGGCAAAACTGCTGCTTCCCAAGTAGACGTAACATTACTAAACGAGTGGACAAAATTCAGGTAATGATATACATAATATTTTTGCTAGCCTATTATCTATAACTCATTTTATTATCGATAACCAGTTATCTAGTTGTTTTATTAGGTGAAAAATTATCTAGGGATTACAAAACCGATTCGTTTGTAAAAATATCAAATTTTACTGTTTTGAATTATTAACTTCGAAGTGTGTAACTGAATGGTAGGCATGTAATAATTACTAAATATTTATTATATCTCCGTATCTTGCAGCTTCTCCAAAAAGTCAGAACGAGATTTTTAGATACAAAACGGGTTGGCAGTATATTCCTTGACATCCAAAAGTTAAAAAATTAAAAATACTAACTTATCCAAGTGTGTATGAAATTTTTCTTAGCTGTAAAGAATATTCATTTATTTTTTATAAAAAAAATTTATGAAACCACGCAACAGAAATCCTTTTGTGTAACTTAACATAATTCTTTGGCTCATGATTATACTTCCATTGCCATTTTTAACAAATTAACGAATCGTATAAAAAATTGTCCCCACAGTCTATTTAAAATACAATTAAATCTTTTTTTTTTTTTTTTTACATAAATAATATTCATGAATTTTTAAATGATACTAATTCAAATATAAAGGAAACCCCTGATTTCTGCTTCTGATTTCAATACATACGTAATTCTAGCATCAAATAATTTTCATTCAAATTATTTTAATTATGATTCATTTTGAAATTATTTTTTACATTTAGTATATTTTTGTATTTACGTAGCGTTAATTTTATGTTTTAAATAATTATCATGCATTTAACCATTTTAATATTTTATTTTTTAATTATTTAGGTACTTTTTGATGTTGTTCTGGTATATATTTTATCACGGTTTTCCTTGATCCACCAGCCTAATGCTGGAACAGTTCCTTTTTTATCCTGTAAAGATTAATTCAGATGAAAACAATTTTTAATGTATTCTGGTTATTAATAGCGTAGCAGTATGAAAATAACTTTTGCTTATTGTTTATATAAAAGAAATATGGGAATGGTTATTATTTATCGTATTATTATATTAAACTAGTAATGTGATTGAAGATTAATAAAGTAGAACCAGAGGGATTCCAGTTTTAATAGCATGCATTGACAAATAAGCATTATTTTGATGGAACTGTAAGTGTTCGAATGCGAACAAAGAACGAAAATTTACTACTGTACGTCTAAAACTAAAGCAACAGTAGTACTACTTTTTTGTCCCAAGTCTAACAATATATAATTAACCAATCAATGTATAAGTTGGATGATAGAGTGTTCCGACCTGAATCAGAACTAATGGGAGTTTATAATGTTTTCGGTTTCAGTTATTGGAAAAAGACGTGAACGTAACATTCTTTCATGACTGTTGGGTAAGTTCTACAAAAATCAGCCTTATATTTAAGTTACAAAAAAAGCACATACATACACACACGCGCATAAACAAACAAACATACACATAAAATATACAACAACAATTGCGGGGAAAGTAATCAGAAAAGCTTACATTTATAAGAAAATAAAATTTGTATTACCTGCTAATAATTTATTATCGGCTGATAAAATCTACAACTATACTTGAAAACAAATCATTTACTTTTCCGGTTACTTTTTTTTATCATTTTTTATTTATTTTTAAAGCAGAAAATTTTCTATAAGCCAATCAAGGCAATAGAAAGATAATAAAAAAATATATGAAAATAAAAATATTTAATTTAATGTAAATTAACTTATAACGAAATAAATAATAAAAAAATTTCACAGGGGGGACGAGTGTCCCCCCTTCCACAGGTGGTGACCGGTGCGATCCCCGTGTCGGGGAGCGGCCAGGATGCCGCCTCTCAATCGGCGCCGATCCATGCCCGTCGTCGTCGGCGGCTTCGGTGGTCTCCGATTCGGAGGCCGGAAGCTACGCCGGCGACGACGTTCTCCGCGAACTTGATGCCGTTCGCATAATGGAGAAGAAGAGAAAAAAAGGATGGCCGAAAGGAAAACCAAAGTCATAATTTAATTAAAAATTAGCGAGTCGATTGTACAATGGAACATCAATGGATGTTTTTCAAACATCCATGAGCTCCAACGCTTGGTACATGATGTAGACCCGATTTGTATATGTCTGCAAGAAACGCATTTCCGCCGAAATGAAAATTTTAAATTAAAAGAATTCGATATATTTCGGCGAGACCAACCGCCAAATGTAAGAGTTAGAGGTGGAGTAGCTATATTAACATCGACTAGAGCTACCACCGAAGCGGTTGTTCTAAACACAAACCTACAAGCGGTCGCCGTTAGAATGAAGCGTCCGCTCCAGGTCACTGTCTGCAGCGTATACTTGCCGTATTTTGATTGGAATAAGGATGACATAGCAAGACTAATATCCGAGTTTCCCCCACCTGTTTTACTGGTGGGTGACTTTAACGCTCATAATTCTCTTTGGGGATCGGATCGAGTAGATCCCCGTGGAAGAGAACTGGAAGGGTTCCTGATGAATTCAGAACTTATTATTTTAAACGACGAATCAGGAACCTTTTTCAATGCCAGAGATGGATCGACGTCCTGTATAGATCTTGCACTTATAACCGAGGTACAGCTTCCATGTCATAGACGATCTGCATGGAAGCGATCATTTCCCGGTGCAAATTGTAACTGATGTTACAAGAACAATATATCCCATCCCTAAAAGATGCTTATTTGAAAAGGCAGACTGGACGAGCTTCACAGCTAGAACGATGCTCCCGGAAACAACTGGAGTTATCGGAGACGATGTCGACGCCATAACAAATGCAATAATTGAGTCGGCATCGAGATATATTCCCAAAACATCTGGGAAACTTACGAGAAAACCCGTTCCATGGTGGAACGATGAAATAAGTGATACTATAAAAAGAATGAATAGGGCGTATAACGCCTTTAAGAAGCGTCCTAGTATAGAAAATCTTGTTGCCTTTAAGAAATACAGGGCGTATGCAAAACGTCTTATGATAGATTCGAAGAAACGATCCTGGCAGCAATACGTGTCATCCATCGACAAAACTACTACTGCATCAGATGTTTGGAGGAAAGTGAAGGCGATTTGTGGGCGTAATGATTTTGTTCCCATAACTAGCCTTCAAGATGAAGATGAAATAAAAGATACTCCATATGAAATTGCAGAGCTATTATCCAATCACTTCGAAAAGGCCAGCAAAACGGCCAACTACGAGGAAGGTTTTCGAACCAAAAAAGAAGAACTGGAAGGTCTACTAAATTTTAGAACTGAGTATAATTACTCATATAATGTACCTTTTAAAATGGAAGAATTCGCGAAAGCGTTGGAAAAATCAAGTAACACAGCTGCTGGTCCGGATGAAATCCACTATAATATGATCAGGTAGGTGAATACCACTGCAAAGCGTAGATTATTAGAACTTTATAATAGAATATGGCGGGATGAAACGTACCCGCAGCAGTGGAAAAAAGCTCATGTTGTTCCAGTACCAAAGAAAAATAAAAATTTAACAGACCCCAATAGCTATCGTCCTATTTCTTTGACCTGTGGTATGGGAAAAATACTGGAAAAAATGATTAATAATCGACTCGTCTGGGTTTTGGAAAAAGAAAACCTGTGTTGGATGCTCAATACATGTAAATGAAGAAGCCCACTTTTGGAAACTGCCAGATGTGGCCAGTGTCTACACGGCAGAACTCACTGCAGTTCAGCAAGCTCTTCGCTACACTGAATACTATTGCGAAGAGAGAGTGCTAATATGTTCCGATTCATTAAGTGCACTCGTCGCAATTCGGAACAAGAACATTAAGGATGTCCTAATTGCAAACATCCTGTCCATTTTATACGTTCTAAAACAACGAGGACAGCGATGCGTATTTGTATGGACTCCAGGCATGCTGGTATTACAGGTAATGAAATCGCAGACGAAGCTGCCAGAAAGGCAACAGTTTGTGATGATTTGGATGCATTTCCTGTAAGAGTAGCAGATGTTAAAAACCGTCTGATGTTAAAAAGGCGACTATAAGTTGACTCGCCGTGAACAAGTAGCGGTGACCAGACTTAGAATCGGTCACACGCGATTAACAAATTTATATTTGTTAACCGGCGAAGTGAGACCAATGTGCGGTGTTTGTAATAAAACACTTACAATCAAGCATCTGATAGAAGAGTGTACTATATATGAGGACCTCAGAAAGAGGTTCCGTCTTACAAATAATATTAGTGCTGATCTGGATAATGGAAATGAAGAAAATATAGTTGCATTTCTAAACGCCAGTGGACTTCTTAAAAGTCTATAAAATGAAAGTTTAAAGCTGTGGTAAAAGATACTCTAAGCGGTAGTTTATATATATATATATATAAAGAAAGAAAGAAATGGTATTGATAAGTTTAATTTTGATTTTAATTTCATGGTCTTTTGAGAACCTTATCTCAAATTTTAATATCGGGGCCCTTTACACCCCGTAAGTGTTTGTGACTGTCCTTGTCTTTTATGTCTTAAATGTTTTGTGTAGTTTGTGCTTTTAAATAAAATGTGAGGGCCCTTTACACCCTTACATATCACGATCCAGATGGTGATAGTAATTTCTTTTAAAGATTGTGACGAGGGCTAATGACCTTAGCAGACGATGCCCGTAAAATTCCAGATAAAAAAAAATAAGTTTGCATGAAATATTTTTTGTTCTACAACACTAATTTTCAATCTTTATACTTGGCCACTGGCAAATGTATTATACAAGCATAAGTAAAGGAAAAATTATTCATGTACTTAAAATAAAGCTACATGAAGACATTAAACATTTAACGTAATTTGTTAATCGTTACGGTTTGACTAGTTCTTATCATCAAAAGATTATACACGTAACTCCAAAATTTTGATTAGAATGTAATTTAAACAAAATAAAAATTCGTAAACTATTACACTTTAAAACGGAGAAAAACAGTATTTAAATATATAAAAGGAAAGTTTTCTTCTATTGATAGTTTTGTCAGAATCATCCGACATGTAAGACAAGGGTTGTGAATCAATGCAAGCTAACGTGGTAGTTTGATGATCAAAGAAATATCCATATTTAATAGAAGTCTGTTTCGGAATGGTAGTAGATGTATTGCAAGAATATGAAATGGTTCTTTAAATCTCCAATTTTAAATGGTTGGATGTCTTATTGGGCGTGAGTAAAAAATAGATAATTTCAATTGTATTAGAATGAAATCGTTCTTAGAATAAAATTAAATAAATTTGTAATAATGACAACGACTTAATAAGGGAGATTTTCAAAATCGCTTGTCGTAATTAAATAATAAGCTAATATGTTTTTTTTGGTAATCTTTGAATACCTGAACTGACTTTACTAAAAGGTGTGTGTAGACAATTGAAGAGAAGGAAAAAACGTTGCAGACCGTTTCATTATTAAAAAATACAGTAATATTACTTGAAAACCGCTGATAAGTGTTTTGCTAGGAATTACGTTTGCTCGCTGCCGGTATTATAGGGAATATTCCTTTGTTCATTCAAAGAGGTGTAGCTATAACCGAACACTCATTCAGTTGTTTGAAACAGTTTTAAAATGTTTTTATTAAAATTTTGGTATTTCTCTAGTAGTTTTCTTGATTGAAAAATTAGTTAATGAAACTAAATAACTCCATAATCATTTAATTTAAGCTTTTCTGTTGGTAATCTTATTTGGCAAAACCTATTTCCCTATCTAGATTTATGCTGTATGATTTATTTATTTGAATTAATGGTTTCTTGAAACGCATTCCATCCGGTAAAACTGTTGACAGTATGCTGTTTACTATCTGGTTATATCAACTATCCATCCTGTTTCATATACCTTGTGATCATTTAAAAAGTTATCACATTTATTATTCAACAGCTATCAGTTCCATCGTATTTTTGTTTGGAGGTATGTATACCATTTTCGGGAGAAACTTTTCGAAAATTATTTTCAAATAGATGGAACCCACCCTCTCCGCTACACCGATCCCAACTCAAAAATCTTAAATGGCAATGCTAACATTTAATTATATTAATTGATAAACCCGAAATAATGAATTTTGGTAAAAAGAAAATTAAATTCCGGCCACCCCTTCGCTCGGTAGGTGCGGAAAATCATTTGCGGTAGTACTTTTTTTAAATTTCAGTTCAACAAAAATAACTATATAATTACATGATACTACTTCTTAAACCGTTTGAAGTATTTATAATCTATGGATTATAACTGCGACAGGTTATGTCGGGATACAATGTTACTGACCCAAAGGATTAGGTCTGAAATCGTTCGTTCTTATAAAAAGTATGAGTTTTAGGTTTTTTCAGGATTGAAAATACGTACCAGTAAACACAGCATTATAACATCAGTTAAACATACGAAAAACCAATAAAAAATACCTACTTCTTTGCTGGTAACGTTCTGAAAAATTGATTACCTAGTTATAACAGGTTATAATTTTCTAACAGTTATTGAAATCTTAGTTTCTATGGTAAATTTGTGCAAATTGTTTTCACTTTCATATTTTATGTAATCGGTGGCAAAATGTATTTATTGTATTTATTTCATCATCATGTTTTATTTAAATTGTTGTGTTCTTTAGTTCAAATTAGCATTTGGTTTGTGTTATTGTTCTACCATTTGGTCTTTCATTTTTTGTTACAAAATGACTTGCAATCTGAAAGATACGACTGAAATAATTTTTACATACGGAGAACAAAATAAATATACTAGAAGAACTGTCCAAGCGTTTAATAAACGACATCCAAATAAAACTTTTTAACACTCTTACACTGTAAAATTTGTAAAAAAATTCCAAGAAATGGGATCTTTCAAGAATAAGAGACGTGCAGGGCAAAAGGTTATAGACGAAATAACTTTGGTTGAAATCTTGGAAAGTGTGGTAAGAAATCCTCAGAGCTCAATTCGTAAAATATTCCGTGAAGACAATGAAGTAATAAAACAAAATATTCAAGAACACAACAAGAACTAATTAAAATCAAGTCCTTATGATCAAATCCTTATCTTTAATTAAAATCAAATTCTTATGGTACTATTTTTACTACATTAAAATTGAATAAAGTTTTTCCGTGCAAAATTCAACTGTGTCAAGAACTGAATGAGGATGATGCTGACAGAAGGATTGAATTCTATGAAGAAATGATTCAATTAATAGATGCCAATCCAATGTTTACGAAAAATATTTGTTTTTCTGACGAATTCACTTTCTTTCTAAACGGCTTTGTTAATAAACATAACTGCCAATACTGGAGCGATGTAAATATTCATGTATTCAATGTTGGACATACGCAGAATCCTGAAAAAAATAATGTTTAGGCTTGGATTTACGGTGTTAAAATAATCGGTCCAGTATTTCTCGATGGAAATTTGACAGATGAAAAGTATTTGCAGTTGCTGGAGAAAGTTATTCACCCACTAGAAAATCAGTTCAATGACAATGGAAACATGTTACATAAGAAAGGCATACTTCAGTTTCAGCTAGATAGAGCAGCTACTCACTGTTTACTTCCCGTTCGACAATGGTTGGGCCGAATGTTTCCTGGACACTGGATCAGTAGAAGAGGAACAGTTGAGTGGCTGGCAAGATCTGCTTATCTTACACTACTGGACGTTTTTGTGGGGTCATTTAAAATCAATAATTTATAAAGAAATTAGTGCTAACATACAAGAGTTGAAAAATAAAATTGTAAGAGAACGTAGGGATATAACTTTAACAGCAGTAAGATGTGAATTTCAACAAAGACTTTATCATTGTTTACACGAAAATGGGAATCATTTTGAACAAACGATTTAAAAATTGATACTATTATTTTATTGAGGTAAAAAATATGTTTCATTTATTATATCTTAAGGACTCTTATTGTCAAAAATTTTCATAACACAATTTGCTAATGAATGATTTAAGCTTTATTTTTTGATTAACAATTATTCATTTGTGAATTAATTTCATTTAATTATTTAATCGTTAAGTTTATTTTGTAATAAATTTTTCAAAATGTTACCAGCAGAGAAGTAAGTACCTTATTATAGGTTTTCCCCACGTTTTACTGATGTAATGCTATGTTTACAGGTACGTTTTTTCGAGGCTGGAGAAAACGAAAACCCATATTTTCAACAAGAACTGACGATTTCAGACCAAATGCTTTGGATCAGTAACACTATATCTCAATGTAACCTAAAAAAAACAACACATTTTTAATCATAACTTCGATATCAGCGAACAAATTTTTATTTTATTTGTACCAAGTTACTTATCATTCAAAGGGCCTTCCAATGAGAAGTCAAAAGCTACACCGTCTCGTTTAAAAAAATAAGTTTTCAACAACCCTTCAAAATTTAAAAAAAAACATTTAAGGGCAAAATTTTTGTTGGTAATTTAAAAAATAATTTTCCACTTTTAATCCGCAGATTATAATTATTTCAAACGGTTTAAGAAATAATATCATGTAATTTTATAGTTATTTTTGTTGGACTGCAATTTAAAAAAATACTACCTCAAATGGTTTTTCTCACCTACCGAGCGAAGGGGTGGGCGCATTTTAATTTTCTATTCGCCAAAATTCATTATTTTTTCATTTTTGTCAATTAATGTAATTAAATGTTACCATTGCCATTTACGAGTTGTGAATTGGAGTCGGTATAGCGGAAAGGGTGGGTTCCAGTTTTTTGAAAATTATTTTAAAAGATTCCTCTAAGAATGGTGTACATACCTACTAGAAAAAAAATAAAAAAAATACGATGGGACTGATACCTGTTGAATGATAAATACGGTAACTTTTCAAATGATCACCCGGTATAGCCATGGAAGGGTAGGAAAATATAAATGTAAATGTAATTTTTGTGCAAATGAGTGTTTGTGTTAATATACCTCACCAATATTCAATTAAAAGAGTAACGGAGATCGAGTAGTATGTTAAAGTGGGAGAGCCAATAATGGGCTAGGAAGAGAAATAATATACAGTTAATCTGGTAAATATAATATTTATAAAGTCGGGTGGAATTTGCTGTTTTGGAAAGCAATTACTCTTCTACCCGATAATATGTCTTCAATATTACTGAAAATTGCCATCAGTAGTAATGCTGCAAAAAATTTTGAAACTAATTAATAAAAATAACTGAGGTAATGTGAAATATGTGGGGAATAATTAGCTACTGCTAAGGCAATTCGAAGGTTATTTTAGAATACATTGGTTGACTGTAGTCACTAAAAGGTCTTGAGCATAAATTGTACACATTTATTTGTATGATTATTTGTATTATTATACCTCATAGCGCTTAGTGATTAAGGGCAATTTGACTTACAGCAGTTTCGAATGAAAACATTTGTTCAAGATGTTAGATGTGTCACTGATGTAAGCGCTCAATTGACGCTTTTGACATGTAATAAAAGTTCTGATTTTATTTCATAATAATCCATTTGAATTGACAGTGGGGAAAAGGGATACTTAGAACTAAAAAAATAAATACCCAAAATTGAACGTAACCTTCAATTTAGAGTCAAGAGTGATTTGTAATATTGATTTCATCATTAAGATAGAAAAGTTTGATTATCGACTTAACGGATGTAAAATGCTTGATAAAAATCTATATTCAGCGTTTTCTGAAATTTAAATCAAAGAAAAAATATGATGAATGATTGTTTACGTGAGAATAATATATTATATTACTATAAATATTGTTTCTACCATTAAAATATAAGTTTTTACAATTAAGTCTGCTTGTGTTAGATCAAACATAAAAGAAAGAGAGATAAAGAGAAAAAAGAGGGAAATTTAAAAGTTAGGCTAAGGTTGAGTTGTTTTCAATCATCACGCAAAAACATCCAATTTAGTTAAGAAGTCTTCATATGTTTTTGGTGAGCTTAAGTGGTTTGTTAACCGAGCATCCTCAATAGGTTACTGGATATTGAATACCACGCTTAGTAAGTTGGTCGTGGTTCCTTCCACGTAATCACCACAACATCAAACATAACATGTGATTAGTATTAAACTAATCGTGCTTTTCAAAGTAAGTTATTAAACTTATTTTTTTTGTTTGTAAGTAAAAACCACATAGGTTATAATTGTTTGACAGAGAAAACGGTAAATTATCGTATTTAAAATTTATTACTGCCGTTATTTAATTTTGAAGCGATACTTGAAGCATAAAAAATCCATACAATCACTTAAAACTAATTTTGAATCTGGTGGCATGATGGAAAACGGAAATCGCAAAAGATCTTGCTCAAACTTTTACATTTTTATCTCTTTTCACACGGCTTCTAAACCTTCATTGTGTAATGTAATATTTATTTAACTGAGATAGAGGGTCATTGATATCATAGTTTCGTGTTCTACAATATCAAGGATAAGTATTGTTTCGGTTTATTTAACTCGTTATTTACATAAGAAGTACTAAAACTTTTTGTAATTAAATTTTTCTGTTGTCATTATTAATATGTGGCTGTAGACTCCGTATTATGGTATCAAAAGCTTTTTCATCATGTAGTTGATAGATATCGCCCTCAATAGTAGTCCCTTTTAATACAGACGTAGGAAGCCGATATGATTGCACTAGTTACGAGACGAAATTCGATACCAGAGTATTACCTGAAAAGTTGGTTAACGAGTTTTTCCACCGTGAATTGAAGTAAATCACATAATTGAAACACAATATTAAATACATTTAAATGAGAATTAGCCTAATAACTTTTATTTGCGTCATATTATTATTTTTTTTTTGTAATTGTTACTTATTTTTCGAAAAAAATTTCATAATACAATGTTAGTTATTAGAGAAAGAATTTTCATTGTTTTTGTATTGATTCCTGGAATATCTTTTAATAACTGGATCAAGTTATTTACTTGATTAGTTCACTTGTTTATTTACCACTGTCAGAGAGTTCTGAATCATATTTACTCTTTCAGCTTGTTGTATATTGACAAACCGCAACTTTTATACCTTAGCTTAAACTGA
The DNA here is from genome assembly GCF_047948215.1 of Lycorma delicatula. NCBI lineage: Eukaryota > Metazoa > Arthropoda > Insecta > Hemiptera > Fulgoridae > Lycorma > Lycorma delicatula. Next base: position 41,574,455 of record NC_134455.1, on the reverse strand, counting down.
GTAATTGACAAAACAATGTTATCAGAGATTAATTTTATGAAAATAAGATGTTAGAAAATTACTAAAATGTGTTAATTGTAGGCAAGCTCTAAAAAAAATTTTAATTAGGAGTAAATAAATGGAGGTAATAGAATAACAATTAATATTTGAGTAAATGAAAGCTATTTTTTTTCCGTTCGGCTTTATACCCGTTCAATAAAAGTATGTAAATGAATAAAAAAAATTGTTAAATTAATAAGAAGCAGCATTATGTAAATGTTTTTATGAATTTCGCAGTTTAAGTCGGTATTCGTAAAATGTCAACAATAGAAGTAAAATTCAAATTCTCTAAATGCTTATTTAACTGTAAATGTAATAAATACTCATTTTATTAAATAATCTCTTTAAAAAAATTTGTGTATGAAATTTGTGGTATAAAATTGCTAAAATTAGTTTTTCATTTTAACTTTTTATGAGTATATAACTTATGTTAACTTACTTTGGAAGTTATCTCGCTGAAAAATAAAATTTTTGATTGAATTTCTTTATTCTTGATTGAATTTCAAATGTTTCAAATCAATAGTCAATTTTAATATTTAATTAAAATTAAACAGTAATCTTGTGGAGAGTAGATATAAACAAATTGAATTCATGTAGATATTCCTGAATGAATAAATTTTTTCTCGCTGTCTTTCTCTCTTTGACGAGAAATATTTCTCAAGTGAAAAATTTTGAGTAAAATCTGGAAGATTTCCTCATAAAGAATAGCTCGTTCTTGCATTATGCTTTGTCGTCGGTATAAATAATAACATGAGCTACATCAAAAGTCAGCTTGAGTGAAAATTAATTTGGATAGCGAAACAACAAACGCCGGAGAAAAAAAAGTATTGTATGAAATTGAGTTCAGACTAACGTGCTGGATAGTCAAGTCACGCACATCGTTAATGAAAAGGGTGTTATTACTCAGTAGGTACTGAGTGAAACAAGGGCGTCTCTTCTTTCATCTAATTCATAATTCGGATTCCAGAGGTTTTTGACGTAAATAATGAATTATACAACAAGGAAATTAAGGATAAATTTCCGTTATCGTGGTGATAAATTTATTCGCAAGTAAGCTAATAAGCTTTTTCTAATATATTAAAATAATTGTTTTCTCTTGCCCTAAAATTAGCTGTTTAATATTAGTTACTCAGAAGAGGGTAGAAGTTATTCGTATTAGTTCCTAAGCAAAAAGTTTTATCTGTCTACCTTTTAATCATAAAACGGCAATATGTAGTTTTTGCGGGAAAGAAACACCTTATTTATGACAATTTTCTAACGCTGTCTCAAAACTAATAATGATAGTGGTAATTCCAGGTGTTGGAGCGGGTTGAAGGATTATCTGCTGGAGTTTCTCGATCATGTTTTAGAAGAACATTAAAGAAAAATAGTTCTACGAAGTCGTTATTTTTTAGTTTTCTAACAGGTTTCTTAGAAAATATATCAACCAGGTATTTGATTAAGTTAACTGAGGATCTGCGATGTCTTATAAAACGCACCGTATGCCATGTTATCAAAAACTTCACTCAAGAATTCGACGACAACAAATTATCTCATTACTAGTGATGGACGGCGCACACCTGGAGACTTCCGGTTTTACACGCCCCTCTCGCAGTACCAGTGAACAGAAACATAAATAGACTTACATTTAATTAACCAGATCCAACAAACCATAGTTAAAACAACAAAAACTAAAAAATCGATTTAAAAACCCTGAAGAATAATAATAAAACAAATTTGTTTTGAATCGATAAATTTAAATAAAATGTTGGCTAACAAATGTTGCCTTAGCGGCAGATGATTTAAAAAGTAATAATTTGTTTATAAAGCAATGACATGCTGACATGGATGATGATGAATTTTTTTAGTTTGTAAAAAATTGCACAATTGACTGGCATTACAACCGCGAAGTGGTTGAAAGACAAGAACTCCACCATTTCGCTATGGAGATCAAAATAATAATAATAATAGTGAAATACTCCAGGTATTTGGTATTTATCCATCTCCACTTCCGAATAAGTTCCATTTACCGATCCACGTTCCAGAGAAGTTGACAATGGCTTTGTACCGTAATTCTACACAAGTCGCTTAACAGAGGTATGTTCAATAGTGCATCTACAGACCGAACTGTAATATTTATTTACTCTTTGGAGTGACCTGTATCGTTAGAGAGAGAGAGAGAGAGATCTTGAATTTGTGGAAAACCCGGCACGATCGATGGACTCTACGGTCGGGTGTGTCAGTTCTGCGCTTTAACCAGATCTTCATCTAAAAGAAAACCAATCAGCTTACCATTACTGGACAATCAGCACGTCTACCCCTGAATATCCCGCCATTTGCGGAATGAATGGGTAGACAAGGGAAATTGCCGCCCATAAAGCCTTGTTTTTTTAACTTCAAGGTGTATAGTTCAGGTCCCTTTGGAAGCTCTGGCCTCCAAATGGACATCCAGAAATTTTTACATTCATGATTGGAGGGTGGATGAGGAGTCGAACACATGGATAAACGTTTATAGATAATTTTAATATACATGTCTCACGTTCGGTTACGACAAGTTGCAGGAAAACGTGAACTTGCTTCAAAAGATTTAAACTCCAAACAACTTGGTCATGAAGCATGTGGAAGGGGTTTGAAAGATTAGTTTCATCTTCACTGCTAAAATAATAATCTTACGATCAATGTTTGCAAGGCGGAGCTGCATGTCATGATCTACTGAATTATAGAGACGAAGATATTCGTTAAAGAACTTTCCTCGCAAGGTTTAATAGCATGTACGCGTTTGACATTCGATGAAGTAGGGGATCCCTTCTATTTACTTCAAATGTTCCGACTTTTAACAAAATTATGTTACCGGAAAGTAGACTGAAGGTAGAGAGCATATCGTCTCGGTGATGGAGCATAGGTTTCTTGAATAATGAGATTTTTAAAATTTCAATGATCTTGATATACAGCTGCAAAATATTCAAGAGTTGCAAACGTGTGGTTACGGAAAAAGTAGCATTAAGGAAATATATTGAATCTCCAATATGCATGAATTGCGACAGAGGCATTAAGCAACATCTATAAACTTTCCTGTATTTAATACTTATTTTAAAACTTAAAACAAACTAAAATATTTTTTTAAATGCCATTAAAACCATTTTATGTAATAGAATAATACAAGTCTAGATTTATTGGTATTTATGCATTATATCACCGTTATTTAGGTAATAACAAACTTTTGTTTAACAGTTTGAAATTAGACAGCTGATTGAATCATATAGATTCTCCTTAATCCGAGTCTGTACAGAAACCTCTAAAGCCACGCCCACAACAATTTCTCATAAAGACATTAAAAAATAATTTGTTTCTATTAAAACTGAAGCTTTCGTGAGAAAGAGTGTAATCGATTGTTTCAATACGAATAAAATTTATTTTTATTGTTGAGTCCAACTTGGAAAAAATCTCGGTAAGATTCCATTTTATAAGCACGGGTTTTAATTAATTTCAGAATATAAAGTTATTTGTTGTTAATAAATTTAAATTCATAAAAAGGCTTGTACAGGAATAAATGTGCGTTGAGATATTATTAATTATGAATTTCTGGAGTGTAGAAAGACGTACTATAATACGTTTCGTCTTATGATTTTCTCATGTTGAACAATAGACGGAACAAAGAATAATAAATTGTTTTCAACAAATCAATATTTAGAATATTCTTTTTAAATGTTGTATCTACTCAAATAACTGCTTAACACTTAGAATTAACTACCACTCTAAGCTTTTCTCAGATATAATTTACATGACAAAAATAGATATATTTTATCTTATTTCTCACCAATAATCCGTAAATATCAGGGATTAAAGATAAAGGTCCTCCATCCAGGATAAAACTTCTGGATCATCCGAGAGTTGAAATATCAGGTGATCAAAATGAGAAAAATTCAGTAGCATCTTAGTTCCGAAAGAAAAACCAGAAAGGATCCTCAGTATTTGTTGGATTTTTTAAAAAGTTTTTGTGATAAACAATACTTAAACAAAAGGTAAAATGATAAATGATAGATCGAAAAGTTTTTTGTACACACAGTTAATGACCATAGCAGTCAATGCCCCATCCAAAACAAAAAAAAAAAAACACAATAATATTTACAGCATAACTATGCCTACTTAGGCTAAGCCTGTATTTTAGTGAACATGATAACGTTTTCATGAAAAGTCCTTGTCTATAAAATATTCTTAAAATTATAATAACCATAAATCTAATTAAACTAAAATCAACTTATTCAAAAAAAAGGTTTCCTTCTCAAAAAAACAAAAAAAACATAAAAAATCAGAATTGAATGCAAACTTCAATCGTGGTTTGAGATGCGACTTATAAGTTTTGTTTTTAACGAAATTTTTCGCTTACTAATATAAATCAGAATATAAACAAAATATAATTAATAAGACAGTAAATATTAAGAAAAAATAAAATTATCACCAAAAAGTTCAAAGAAGCAAGTAAAATGTTTCAATATATTAAATAATTTTAAATGAAATAAAAGCAGAATTTATAGATATGACAAGAATGAAAACGTCCGTAAGTCAAATGGTATCACTATCCTTAGGCTACTATTTCGTTGCCTTCCTGCCTAACAGAAGTACCCAATCCGACTCCTTTCTCTTAAATAAACTTGCCATTTAATTCATTTAAATCACTTGGAGGACTTTGAGATATATTGTAAGTGTTTTCGCTTTAGTGTAGGATTTATTTCATTTTTATGTAATGCGAGTATGTTGGATATTCTGCTTGGAGATTTACGATGTAAATCGGTAGAAAGTTTTGATACATATTTTTATTTTCTGACTTATTGAAGTTACGGAATCTTCTTTTATTATTAATATATTTATTGTTTTATCTTATTTGATTTGGTTCTCACTTTTTTAGAAAGAGATATTAATATTATCTTTTAATTTCATATTATTTGTAATTTAAAAAAAATACTGAAATATTTTCAGCCGTGAAGGAAAAAGAATGTTAAAATAATAGTATTAAGCGTTAAAGAGTACATTAAATTTATACTCAAAAAAAAAATTTGTATATTAATTTTCTTTATACATTAAAACGGAATAAAATTGTAACAGGAATATAAATTTCATTAAAATCATGTAATGAAAGGCGCGCGCGCGCGTGTGTGGAGATTGCGGTTCAATTGTGAGAATATTACTTAATAATACAGTTATTTATTTGTATCTTTGATGCAGGAGAAATTTCAGTTTTGGCTTCCATTGGTTTTCTTTTTTTTAAATTTTCATTTCAGCAATTTAAAAAATAAGCTCGATATTTTCTCTTTCAGTAATAGATAACATATGAATTATTAAATAAAATAACATAACATATCATAAATATGACAATAACGTAACATAAATAACATATGGATGACTAAATAAAATTTATTTTGTTTATATCGGAAGAGAAATACAGATTCTAATGATTATTTTATGGGTGTATCTGTTTTATAAAGCGATGGTAGTTTAAAAAATATATCATTGTTTACTGACACTTTATATAAAATCATTTCTTTCAAAAATAATTATTAATATTCTTTCGTTAAATGATAATTATTTTAAGAAATACCACTTTCTTTCAAACTCGACTGCACATTATTACTTTTTTTACTTTACCTTAGGCACAGTTGTTCCTGTCATCAACTGCTTGTCACAGTCGACTCGTTGTATGTAATGGAGATTAAAATATTTGGCGTTTTGTTGAGAAAGTCAGAAAAAGTCCTAATTAATTATTATATTACAATCCATGAAGTGCAAATTAGCAGGCGGTAGATTAAGACTCAAAGTTAAACAAACCGTTGTGGTACATAAGCCTACGGTGATAGTTGAAAAAGCAATATAAGGCGTGCATTTGATACGAATATTGACATAATTATTTCGTTTATATATGTATTGTTGATAATTAACATTTTATTTTAACATTTAATTTATATTAAATTCGTTAATTACACCATTACAAACCGTTCGACTGACTATAATATTAAATAATAAATAAATTATTAAACCAGTAATAGATTATTATCAATTAACTAATAATTTATTAATATTAAAATAACTCCATAAAAAAGCAAAACACAATCGGCAATAATGCGAATAAAATTAACTCTTGTCATGAAAGAGAATGGCGAGGATTTTAATCTTAATGGAACAAATAATAAAGGAGGGTGATTGAATAGTTAGGAGTGGGAGAAAATTTCATCGGTTGAAATCGTCATTCAACGATGAAACGACGGTCATGTCTGAGCTACATCTACCATGCAACCACAACGCCGTCGTCACTAACGTGCCTCTACCATCACTACCGTCCCATCGTTTCCACACCAGTCTGATCACGTACTTTTGGTTACTCTCTTCACTCACTCCTCTCTCTTGCTTTCCCTCCTCTCCTCACTGTATTAAATGACGTTCCCAAAATTTGACAAATTACTAAGGAAGGGGGAATATCGTTTGAACGACAAAATACGATCTTCCATTAAATGCCACATATATCATCATACAATAATAAATGAAATGCACATCGTTCATTACTTTTATAATATTTTTGTCATTTTTTCTTGCTTACTTCCTTCCTTTCCGTTATATAAGTGTTTCTTCTAAATGCAATTTCAAGGTAATAAATCATTCACCACAGAAGTTTTATTTTTTGTTTTGCTTAGCAATAATTTTTCTTCTTTTGGTACTGTTGTAAAGAGAACCAGAAGGATTATTGGCGGTAAGAATAAAATAACAGTTCGAAATTCAAAAAAATAATTTAAATATTCATTTCCGGTGAAGCATCAACGTCTTTTTTAATAAAATTGTAAAACGAATACAAACTAATCGTAGCCAATAAATTACTTTATTGGTGTGTGGAAAGAATGTAAGATATCTAAATGAGCAAGACGGGATTGTTAGAATTACGGAGTAATAGAATGTATTCATGAACGATATTGACATTAACAAAAAAATAACAATTTTTAATAAGTTTTCAAAATTATATTTTCTATTAAAAAAAAAAGAAGATATTAAGAAGAAAATATGAAATTAAGATATTAACAAGAATTAACATATTAAGAAGAAAATATGAAATTGCTATACCAGAGACGCTAGCAATTTCTACTAGAGAAATACCGCCATGGCTCTTGCCAGCGGTAAATACAAGTTTGCATCTCTCTCAAGGAGAAATAAAAAAGAAACCAGCAGTGATCATCCAGCAGGAATTTTTAGCAACCGTCAGTAGTTACGAAGAACATATTAGAATTTATGCTGACGGTTCTAAAACCGAACGTGGTGTTGGATGCTCGATATATGTAAATGAAGAAGCCCACTCTTGGAGACTGCCAGATGTGGCCAGTGTCTACATTGCAGAACTCACTGCAATTCAGCAAGCTCTTCGCTACACTGAACACTATTGCGAAGAGAGACTGCTAATAGGTTCCGATTCATTAAGTGCACTCGTCGCAATTCGGAACAAGAACATTAAGGATGTCCTAATTGCAAACATCCTGTCCATTTTATACGTACTAAAACAACGAGGACAGCGATGCGTATTTGTATGGACTCCAGGGCATGCTGGTATTACAGGTAATGAAATCGCAGACGAAGCTGCCAGAAAGGCAACAGTCTGCGATGACTTGGATGCATTTCCTGTAAGAGTGGCAGGTGTTCAAAACCGTCTAACAACCATAGTAAGAAACAAGTGGAACGCTGAATGGAGGAGTTTAAATACAAAATTAAACTCGGTTAAAACTTCTCCTTATAAATGGAAAAGCGACTTTAAGTTGACTCGCCGTGAACAAGTAGCGGTGACCAGACTTAGAATCGGTCACACGCGACTAACAAACTTATATTTGTTAGCCGTTGAAGTGAGACCAATGTGCGGTGTTTGTAATAAAACACTGACAATCAAGCATCTAATAGAAGAGTGTACCATATATGAGGACCTCAGAAAGAGGTTCCGTCTTACAAATAATATTAGTGCTGATCTGGATAATGGAAATGAAGAAAATATAGTTGCATTTTTACACGCCAGTGGACTTCTTAAAAGTCTATAAAATGGAAGTTTAAAGCTGTGATAAAGAGCCTCTAAGAGGTAGTTTCATTTTTTTATATATGTGAGTCTCGAAGCGTGGCACGTATAGTGACGGGAGGTAGCCCTCTTGCCTAGGCCATTTTGGCTCACCTGCATTCAAGAGCAGTGAGTCGGGGTATGTCCGATGATGGCATGGGGGACTCTCAAGGGTGGATTGAGGGCGCGAGGCTATGGGTGTACGCCATGCATGCCTATGGCCTGATATAAGAAGGATTCAACTGCCACGGCACCCTGGCACGACTGATATACTGCTCAACGGCGGTTCTGGTCGCCCCGAGGGTGCTTAAGCAAACTATAAATGAGACTTCGTAGAAGAAAGAAAGATATGGTATTGATTAATTTAATTTTAATTTTAAGTTCATGGTCTTTTGAGAACCTATTTCAAATTTTAATATCGGGGCCCTTTGCACCCCGTAAGTGTTTGTGATTGTCCTTGTCTTTCATGTTTTAATGTTTATTGTGAAGTTTGTGTTTTTAAATAAAATGTAAGGGCCCTTTACACCCTTACATATGACGATCCTGATGGAGATAATAATTTCTTTTAAAGAATGTGACGAGGGCTAATGACCTTAGCAGTCGATGCCCGTAAAAATTCAGTTAAAAAAAAAAAAAAGAAGATATTTAGGAAACTTCTAGGCCAAATGTATGGAAGTGTAAATCCATCGTTAGGAAACGAATATAATTTCAATTTTTATAATAAAATATAAAATAATATTTTTATCAATGAGATAACTCTAAAAATTTGTTAAAAAGTTCTTTAAAAATTTTAAGATTTTTTAAACATTTTTTGAAGAGTAATTGCAATGTAAAGATAATTTCAAATAAAATAAGTTTGAATGTGATACAGAAGATAAGTATTTGTTTAGAACATGATAAGATATAAAACGTAAACGATTTAACATGAAATCATCTTGTTAGAATTTAAAAGAAAAATTGTTGGTTTTAAGAATTATGAAATCTAGTGACCGGTAATGAGTGAGGGCTGTGTTAAAGCGGTATTAACTTCATTAGAGGAGTAATAAATGAATGTTGAATTAAATGTCAGTAATACCAGGAAGTCAGGTAAGACAAAATTGAAAAAGGATATTTTTTGAGCAACAAATGAAAGTGGATAAAAGATTCTAATTGAGAAAATTACCAAAAAAACGGGAAGGCAGAAGCGATTACTTTCTCACAAATTACGATACGTGATTGTGGATTTTGTATAACAAAACGAACACTAGTAAACTAGAATTGCGTGTTCTTTCAAATATCTATAAGTTGTTGCAAATTGTTTGAATTGTATTTTACATAATTTTTTTTTCCATAAAGTTCCGATTTCATATTTATTTATTGTATTCGTTTTAAGAAACTATATTCGAATAAGGAAAAAAAGTATTTCAACCAATTTTTACAAAATCAGGTTGGTTTAATAATCCTTACAAAGTTCCTATTTGCATAAATCGTTGTTGAATTTATAGCTTAATTATTTTGTTGGCTCTCTCTAATGACACATACCCGTCAGTTTAAAGATGAAGAATAGAAAAATTTTTCAACAACCGCCAACAAGTTACGCAAATAACGAAAATACTTTTTGTGGTTGGGTGGTAAGTATTTTTCATATTTTAATATTTATAATGTAATGAAACGTAGGTATTTTTTTTAAAAAAAGCTTCGCCACTCAAGTTTTTTCGCTTTCATATCAATTTTGCCATTTATCTAATTTAACGTCATTCATTTGAGGAAAAATTGTCCTTTGTACCTATTAAATTATTTTATATATCACTTCCGATGCGTAAAAGTTTAGATAGTCTACATCGCATAACAGTTATAAATGGAAAGCTGTTGTCCTGAAACAATACAGAAACCAAGATGCCGACTGACCAATAGATTGCTCAATTTACGACTTTTCATGTTTATTAAAAATATTAAGATGTACTCATTTTGTGTGTTTGTGAGTAATAAATATAAGCTATTATTGATTTTCTGCAGTTAGTATCTGTTTCTAATCTTTACCTAACGCACCTTTTACTCTCGGCTTGATTGTCCAGTGTAAAAGGTTTTGGAGTTAAAGCCATTAAGTTTGTAACATACCTATGGTTCATCGAATTTTCTTTTTTAGAACCGCAGACAGAAATTTACTTTTATTATAGATAATTTATATATTTTTAACATCAAAATTTTCATCTCGTTAAATGAAGATTGAACAAAAGGAGCAATGAATGATGCATATTTTATTTGCAAGAAGTTAGAACCTGAAAGTCCTTTTTTTCGCGGTTACAGTCATGTTGTTGACTTACTTATTTTTTAAAGCATTTGAATATGTGGATATGGATGGAGAGAATTGAACAGATGTTTATGGCAGTTCAGAATGGCCAGACGACCGCTAGGAAGTAGCAATGGAGGAAGGATAAGGATTCCCTGCAAAATTTCCGTTTTAACTCAAGTTGCTATCGTTAACAAAGTCATATCTTTGAACTGTTACCCGTATGATTATTAGCTGCCGGAGAAAATTGGATATCTTCGTGGATAACTACTTCCCTATTTCTAACTTGAGATCAACAGTTCTGTGAGGGTGCTTGCTCAAAAGATTTTCTGTACACAAATTACTTCATGGGATAGCCGGCGCCTTCTGAAAGAGTTGAGAATATTAGGCAAATAACCATAAACTAAGCCGTCTTATACACTAGGCCTCAAGCCTCTTACTAGAATTAATGATTTCTGACTAAATGATGCTGTTAGTTATGGCCGATGCTGTTATGGCTAATCCATAATATTCCTGTTGCAGTAAATAGGATAAAGTAAGAGGGTTTACCGACTTGTTCTAGCAATCGGAACTCAAACCACGCTTCTTTGAGGATTATTTTATTTAATGTAGAGCATAGAAGGATGGGAAATAATAGATTACAATTAGATATTACAGTCTTAGAAAAGTTTTATTCTTTGGGATGTAAAAATAAATTAAATTTAATTTTAACAGTTAAAAAATTAAGAAGTTAGTGAGAAAGAAGGCGTTTTATAGAGCATGAAATGAATTAAAGAAACTTGCAAATTTTATATTTACTTTACGAAATTAAAAGATCCTTTTTTGTGCATTTTCAGTTTTTACTATTTCATTCCAACCTGGAATTGCTAGAGAGAAAAAAATTTAAAAGTGTATATAGATTGGGCACAGGGGTTGAGTATAGAAGTTAAAACACTGAGAGGTTAGGCGGGTCGACAACGTTAGATAAAAGGAGTTTAGTGTATGTAAGCCGAGGTAAGTGATAAAGTACCTTGTTATCAAATAGGGGGTTCTAACTAAACGACAGTGCCCTCATCAACATAACAGTAAGCGAAGGGGATTGGAATGAGGTCACCACCTTCCCTGTAGCTGTACCGTTAGCAACTATTTTCAGTATATATACAACACTGCATGAACTATTAACTACTTCCATCCCAATTTCAGATTACTGCCATGTTTGTAGACGCAGTGGAACAACAGATTATATACAGTAATAGTTATCATCTTACCAAGATATTTTTCTTTTTAACATTGCTTCAATTTCACCATAACTACTTTTCTTAACTAGTAAAGTGTAGATTCAACTGAAATTTATAGCTGCTTTATAAAAATGTGTTGTTATTTTAGTGAAAAATATAGTTTAATATCGCTGTTTGTGAGGCTGCAATAGGTGAAAAAATTGATTGCAATCTGGTTCTATTTTTATATTCATATAGTTGTTTCAGTTTTAACTGGTAATTATTGGTATATGTAATAAGTAGACTAGGTCAAACAACTATTTTGTTTAAAATTATTTTTTTAATTTTCTTTATTTAAATTTTAACTTTAATCATAATGAACTTATCAGATTTTAAATAAAATTGATGGAATAATTAAGCTTTTATGGATTAGTATCCAACAGAATACTTTATTTGTAAATTTTATTTTCTTTTTCATTGGAGCACATGTCTTTTTATTATGTAATTGCATATTATTATGCATCACGCATTTGTATAATATATATTCTCGGTTTGTTTATAGATTAAAATGTGAAAAGTTTGGTTTGATTACTTTTTTTTGTATCTGTATTTCAATTTGGATTGGAAAATTAAAAATCATTAAAATGCCAAGCAGAAAAAATTTGAAAAAAAACAAATTCACATCAGTATATCTAATAAATCTGATAACAGTAAAATAATTGGTTAAAATTACCTCAAATAATAAATAACAAATGATGATAAATTTATTACCTCAGTTTATATTTCAATTTGTAAAACACTGAAATTGACCGACAGAAGAAAATCAAAAACCGGATGAGAATAACATCCAATTTACTATTAAATTGCAAAGTCTATAATATTAGTTCTTCTTTCTTGACATCAGTAAAACAAAAATAGTTTCTTTGAGATGAACGATAAGTTTTGTATTCTTTTAGTTCTATTGACAAACGACAAGCTTAAGCAGAAATTTTTTTTTCAATATGTTCTTTCTTTACAATTATATAACAAGAAACAATATGGAAAAAGTAGTAACAATGTCATTATGGCGTAAAAAATAAAAATACAAAACGAAAAATTAATGTAATTTTTTTACGATATTTTACAAAAAATGACGCCATATGTTACGTACTGGTGTTGTTACTTCTGCTGGTCTACACATTGAAAAATGATGGTCATAAAACGAATTTAAAAATACTGCTATAAATGTAAGAAAATATAAAGTGAAGGAACTCTATTTCAAGTTAATAGTGTTGGAATGCAGTATTCAGTGTAAAGAAGTAATCTCAAAATCCTGGATTATTACTTTAAAATATATAAAATATTTATAAATATATGATGGGGCAGCCAAGCTTTCAAAATTATTGTAGGCACTAAAAGTTATGGTTAACACGTAAAAATTATAGAACTCGCATGTACTGGCCACGTCAATTAATGGATGGAAAGTTGACTTCGATAGAATTACAAAGGAAAATAATTGTCTGATTGTACTGCTCTATGAAAAGGACGGTTAACTGATGAATTGTAATGATAATCTATAGCGTTATAATTGATCTGCAATAAGGAACCAAAACGATGATTTGGCAAGCTGCAAAAAAATAGTTTTGGTCAACTTACTTTCACAAGCTATCTTCTGATGAAGGTCTGCAACATGGATTACGTCCTGATTACATCGAATCGTAGTTTAATTATTACCAAAGTAAACTTCTGAGAGAAACATGTCCTCCACATATTTTTCTATCACGAGAAATAATAGGGGTTATAAAATCAATACATAGATATCTTTGTCACTCTAAATTAAAAAAAAACAACGTATTTACAGAAAAACCCCATAACTGGAATGATTGATTCAGTTATATTATAGGAGGTTTGTTTTATCCCACGAAACTCTAAAGCTGCATTTATAATACTATAATTCGTTTCAGTGATGGTTGCTTTAAGGCAAGTGGAGTGGTAGCAGAACCAATTATTGGTAAAGCTACATCGAGTGTTGTTTTGGAACTGAAACTTCAAGTTCAGAAACAATTCAATAATGCAAATCGACCACTACAATAAATATAAAAACAAGTAACCTAAGATAAAGTAATTTTTTTTTCAATTTAGGTTACTCATTTCAAAAGTGATTGAATGAGTCGGTTTGACCAGCTTGGTTGAAATATTTCATTGATATAACATCGCTCTGAGTATTAATAGCAAGAAGTGAATTTACCTATTTTAAATATATAAAAAATTTACGCAAGTGTTTACCATAAAACGTTTTTGTAATTTTATCTTGGATTGAAAAATGATTTTTATTATTTTTCATTTTATATAAATTGTTGGTTATTCTGGTGGTTGATTCAAAGGTCCTTATCTCCAAAGGTAATAATTTTTTAAATATTATTATAAGTACTGATTTGTTGGAAAATTTATTATTTTTAGGTCTTTTTAAAACCATTATTTTTATCAGCAATTGAATAAATACGAGGGTTATTTTTTTTTCAAGCTCCGATCGGTCGCGAAATTAAAACCACAGTGAAAATAAAAAAAAATTTATTTGTAACACGTACTTACATAGCTACGCTATTTCTCTACATAGTCGCCACTCCGATTTAGACATTTGTCGTAGCGTGGTACCAACTTTTCAATACCCTCGTTATAGAACGAAACCGCCTGTGTTTTCAGCCATGTTTCTACACTGGTCTGCAGCTCGATGTCTGAACCAAAATGTTGTCCTCCTAGCCAGCGTTTCATCCTCCGCTTATTCTTATTCAAATAATAATAAGCGGAGAGGAATGTTGTCATCATGCATTGTCTTTCTCCGTGACAATCCTCGGCCGCACACTGCAGCTGTAACAAAGAAGCTCCTGCAGCGTTTTCGTTGGGAAAGTGGGTTTGATCACCCACCATACAGCACGGACTTGGCTCCATCCGATTTTCACCTCTTTGATCGCATGAAACGGATCCTAGAACACATGAAACGGATCCTTCTAGCTAGAAGGACAACATTTTGGAACAGATATCGAGTTGCAGGCCAGCGTAGAAACATGGCAGAAAACACAGTCGGCTCCGTTCTATGACGAGGGTATTGGAAAGTTGGTACCACGCTAAGACAAATGTCTAAATCGGAGTGGCGACTATGTAGAGAAATAGCGTAGCTATGTAGGTACGTGTTACAAATAATTTTTTTTTTATTTTCACTGTGGTTTTAATTTCATGACCGATGGGACCTTGAAAAAAATAACCCTCGTATCTTAACCCCGTTTGGAATTATGAAGATCTTTTATGCCTACTGTCAAGGCATATTTTCTAGTGAGTAATGTCACAAATAGGAATATATATCTTTAATATGCAATGGCATTAATTAATATTTAAAATTATTGACTATTAGGTATTGTTTCACCATTTCTTGGCATAAATACATAGAGGGAGGTTAAAAATAAACAACAAAAGTCACTATCATAGTCAATTATCGGGTCGGAAATTATAAATTCAGTAATTTTTCATCCACTGCAATACTGATTTTATGAATTGGTCAGTAATCCTGCTTTAGCTAAGGAACTCGTTAACTAATGATGACTGAATTACTCAAATGAATGTGACATTTTATTATCCTGTGTTCTTTTTGCCATGCCTTTAATGAGGGGACCCCAAAGGATCCCCCCACTGGGACTATGCTTTCCCAACTTTCCCAACGGTAGTGCAAGGGAGTCCCCACCCGATCATTACAAGCGGGAGACCTAGGCCTCCTACCACCTCCCGGATGGGTTTGTCCCAATGAGATGCCATGTTGTTCCTACAAAGAAGCTATTTCAGATGCCGATGGAGCCATCTTACATCCCCGACCCTCGGCGAATGACCATGTGACTTGCACCTGTGATAGGACCGTATGTGGAAGTCACATGCTGCTGGCAAGGACTGCCAGCCCTGCTGGCAGTCCTTGCGTAAATAGCCAGTTTTACCACATGTAAAACAGTGATGGAACAGAGATGGCTGCATTGAGGACGTCAATAGTGATCGACTCACCTATCGTCTTGCGAAGCTTCCGAAGAAACTCGTCCTGTGACGTGAAAGCATTCACGTTCTTAACCAGCACGTGAGCTTTTCTGCCACCCCTACCAGCCAGGGCCGTAGTAGCACCCTTCATCTTTTCGGCAATATCCTTGCTGAGCTGGTCCGCCTCGCCACTGTCCCCCCGAACCCGTAGGTGGAGGTCCTCACCTTGGCCCTGCCAGACGGAAAGGACTCCGGTTTCCCGTGTTGAAATTTTCCCTTTCAGCGAACGAAGAAAATCTGTAAAGGTAAGCTCCTCCGCCATGACCACAACTGTAGAAGTCGGCAGACCCGCGGGTTGCTTCTTAGGCCAGCATCGTGATGGTGATGCCCCTGACAGATGAAAGAGAACGCGTTTCGCCATCCTTCTCCCTGTGTAGTCCACGAACCGCCATAAGATTTGTTCGACCCGCCCTTGTGGACCACAGAAGAACACCTGGCGATCATCTTCATTCTCTGACACCCGTGGGATGGATCTGCAAACAGTAGAGGCTATTTTCAGGCCCATCCTTCCGCGGAATCGATGACCAGAGCGTAATTGGTCCGCTCAAGTGTGACCTCACAGCTGCTATTCTCTTCGGAGAGGTCCCGAGTAGTCGACTGCAAAAGAAAGACCTGGCCAGGCTTCAATCTGCCAGCAGTGACCAAGTCCCTAAGCCACAGAGCTTTTTTAAACACTGTCATATGCTGAAAATGTTCAATTTCAACCTCCATGTTAACAATAATATATACACGTTATAAAATGAATAATCTAAATAAAATTTCTTATAAAATTCGATTTAATAGACCACATAAGTCGAAGTTAAACAGAGATCTAAACTGTCTTTAAATAAATCAATACTGCGTAACTAAACTCATAGTACTTGGTTACCGTAGGTAAACAGCAGTAAACAACAAAAAACAACAGAAAAAAGTAAATAACACAAAACCCTAGTAAAAACTTTAAAATACGGAGCACGAGAAAAACATGTGCGAACGCATTCACAGTTCCATTATCCTGTGTTACATGTAATATAACTGAATTCTGTAAAATATATTTTTTTATCGTTGTCAGTAGTAATAATAATAATAAAAATTGTAAGACTAAATAATGCGAATCTCCGATCCATGACAGGAGAAAATCTCTCCTCATTGATTTGCAGTTGATGTCGTTTGCAATTGCTTGACGGTGTAATATGTATGTATGTCACCCAGTCGGTTGCCTGTGGAAACAGATTTCTCGCCTAGTAGGCAATGATTCAGTGAGGCTTTGCTGATGGTCGCATATGATTTAAATCGTTGATTAAACTGTGCAGGCATTTGGTATGTATTACTACCATTTAATCTGTGATACAACATTAAATCGTTATGTGCCGGTTAATCTGCTGATCGTTTTAATTATATAATTTGCTAGGATCAGTTTTATGTAATAAATTGTTAAAATGATTTTAATCAATCGTCTTGCCTGAAGGATAAGAACCGAAATATAGTTATAAAATCAATTATAATTACGACTTTTAGAGGTTGATGTTTTTTATGTTCTGTTTAATAAAAAAAATATTTACACTTTTAAAGTAATTTTTTAGCATTTTTATTGCTTTAGATTGAGAAAAATAATGAAATAAGTTTTGCAAGAGTGTTAAAAGAATATTTATAAAATTAAAAATAAGTCGATAAAGCTTTATTTTGGAAACTCCACACTACCTTACTTCCAGGGTTACAATTATTTAAAAAAGATTATATTTCCAGGATTTAATCGATTATCTGTTTTGCTAGTTTGATTTAATTTGGTCGGACTATACCCACATATGTAGGTGGAGAATCAATAACAAATACTGAGAATTTAGCAATTGGTGATGCGTTTAATTTACAAGTTAGTGGTCTAGTTATGTCGTTTTCGTGAGAGGTTTTCTTCTGGATAAAGATTATTTTGAAATATCTCTAACACTGTACAAACATACTTATCACAGCTTTAAACAAGCACTTTATATCAAAGTAAATATATACTAATCCGAAATAATTTAAAATAGCAATGGACTCCATTTATAAACAGAATGTACAACTAATTTTTTTATTTATATTAAAATTTAAGAAAGCTATTGTTAAGAAAAACAGTTAAAATATTTAGATGAATTTTCCGATGGAGTGGTCTTTCATCTGGGATTCGAATCCCGGTCAGGCGTGGTATTTTTCATTTAATGCAAAATTATAATTCTCATTTCCACATTACCACCTACAGGCTTTAAAACTTCTGGTGGTGAATTAATTTATCAAGCAAAAAAAAAAAAAAAATTAAAAATAAATTAATATACTTTCTGTTGTTTCGATGAAATCGACACATCCGCTTACGTCAATGATAAATTTCTTCTACTCGTAGTTATTTTTTTTATTTTTGCCAAGTACTTTCATTTAATTATTGCAGGGCTATTGTTTCACAACCTTAAACAGATTTCCGGAGAAGTTACTAAATAATCAGAAGTAGTTGGTATCTAATTTGGAATGTAACGATATAATGAAAGTTGATTATCTGATGATATAAGAGACTACTCTTGATTCTTCCTTATTTAGCTAAATAATAGTACTTAAGTAAATTAAGAGTGAGAATTTTCTCTTCGAAGGTAACACTGCCGTATAAAATTTTGAAGCGAATAACTGGGATAAAGTTTCTTGACTTGCCAGAAAAACCGCTAAGGGAAAAGATGAAAGAGTACTATAAAATAAGGAATTGTAGTCATAGTTCAGGCTAATTATGTTTGTTTTTTGCAGTAGTAAGGTGTGAGGATATCATTCAGGGCAATGTTATTTTCGGTCATAAGAAAATAACTATTTTTTTAGTTATCGTGAGTTTTCGACAATAGTTTAATGTCAAGAAAAGGGTTTTAAATTTTACTTTATTTAGACCAAAGTTTTCTGAAGGAGATGCGAGCATGTAACTAACCGTTAATCGTGATTTTGGACTGGATATTTACGTTTTTTTGGAAGGTTTTTATGAGCAAATATTTTAATGAATTCGACAAATTTGGCCCGAGCCCCAACGAATGCAGCTGACACCAGCTCGTAGGACGCTTTGAAGTCTAGTTCTTATATTTATCTTTAAAGTATTTTAAGTACTGTTTTTATTTAAACTTTAAATACCTTTATTTTAAAATAAATTATACTCTTATGTACGGAAATATAAAACTTAGTGATTTGACTTCATGCTGGTCAGTGATGACTTTGGCTTTTTACTATATTATGGAAATTCTGAAGTAAAAGCTATTTAAATATGGTACTGGAGACCCAAAACCATTTATAAATAATCATCTAAATTAACTCATGATTTTTAAAAAGTATTTATGTTAAATGAAAACGTTAAAGTGGTTTTATATTTTAGACAGAATAGAAGGATTATACTTTTATCTTTTACTTAACCTATTAAGAATAAATAAATAATTTTTTTAGGAAAGCAAAAATTACAGGGCTGTTTATTTATTTAGATGTTTACATTTATTTGCATTATTTTTCCCTTTGTAGCATTAATAATCGTAGAGTTAAGGGTATCTCTTCCTGCATTACTAACATTTTTACAAATTTTATAAATGGGAAAATATTTGGAGGGAAAATATTTGATGTTTGAAGGCTCCGAATCGTATTTTATTTATACTCAAACTAATTGATTTTAACTGGAAATTCAGGTATACCGAATAGCTAATGGGATAGAACATTGCATTTCTTTAATTTTTTTCAGAATAATTTCCAGGCTCTTTACTATTCATTCATTATGTATTGTTTTAAAAATAAATCTGAACTACTGATTAGTCGTCGTCTTTGTTTCATTCAATGATTCTTTACGCTTTAGGCAAACTAAAGCACGACTATTACCTTGGACATCGCTGGAAAATAAAGAAGCCAAGTAAGTTTGATATGAGAATATATTCAATCGTATAAGCAACCCTCTCACTTGTATCCCATACGGAGTAGTTGTTTCATTTCCAGCATGGTTTAAAGAAAGCAATTGTGACTAGTACCGCTTGTATCTCAGGTGTTTTACGTGGAAAATAATCTTGGCAATATAATACGTAATCATCTATAAATTATGTTTCTGGATTTAAAGAGAATTATGTCATTAACGTTATGTTGTTATTATTATTACAAAATAAATAAAAAATAGTATTTTTAATCAATAATATAACTTGGAGTATTATATGGGTTATCATTAAGTTTCGTACGTATTTAGAGATGTAAGATAACAAGGTTTTTAGTTAATCATAATTAGTGTCGATATGTAGGAGTAAAATCATATTCATGTAATTTAATGAATAATAATTCTTGTTTTACTTCAGCTCTTAAAAGAAATAAGAAGTTGAATTGAACGTGCATTAATAGCAAAAGAAACTTGAAATATATCCACTTTTGTCTTGTTATAATAATGACATAAATATGAAGGTAGGAGAGAAGTTTGACTAAAATCGTTTGCAAATGAGTATTTAAAAATTTTTAATAACCTAATCAACGAATTTATTTCTTTTTTGGCATGGTAGATTATGAACAATACCGTTTGAAAACTTTCTTTTGCAATCTTTTTTTTTTTCAATTTTTGTTTTGCTTAGAACTGTTTTATTTATTTTTCTTTCATAGAAATCAATTTTCATGCTATATATTTCAATTTTATTTTTCTCAGAAAATAGTAAGCTAATTATTTGTCTTTAAATATTAAGAAGACATTGTTGAAAAAATTAAAAATTCGTATTTTTAAATTAGGTGAGATTAAATAAATGGAAAATTAATGCAATTTACTCCTCGATTTAGATCTTCTCAAAAAAGATAATTATTTTGTATGAAGATCAGTAGAATTATATGAAAAAAATGGTAATAAGATAAGATCGTAATAATATGTATTACAAATTAAATAACATAACATGTGTTACATATTTAATTTTATTCAGTTACTTAGATTCTGCAGAATGCTAGGGAATCGGTAATAATAATTATTAGATATTTTCACATACGTTATGTTAGCAGTGAATGCGGTTGCTTGAAGGCAGTCAAAAGTGGTTTATAAAAAACAGTAGTAATGTGATGCGGTGACGTTTAATTTATAACTAATGAAAATTAACGATTTTAACAAATTAGGCAAAATAATTTTTTATTGTAGTAAATACTAACAAAGAAGAAATTTCAGTAATTTTTTAAAGAAAAAAAATATCGGAATTATGATTTTCTGTTAATTAGCCTTTATAACATATCGCAAAAACTAGTTTATTCCCTTTTCCCCACTTACATCTATAGATTTTCCTATTTTATAAGATTCTGCAAAATCGTATTAAGAAATTAAAACCAAGCACTCAAACAACAAATTGAGTAATCCTTACTGATATCCCTGATTCCTAATTAACTACCTCCTTTTTGTGCACAGTTTCTTACAATTTGTATCGCCTTACATAAGGTTGTCTTATTTGATAAAAAGTAAGCAATCACATTGTAGGATTAATGTAACTGATGGTTCATTTATTTACATAATCATTTTGTTAATGACTTCTTTACCTTCTGTTCTTTTACTTTATCGTTATGAACTTCGTAATACCAGATTTTTATCTACCTTTAAATTTTCGTAAACGTCTTCCTAATATACGTCCTTCTTATGTAAATCTTTTTAAAAAGTCAGGTAAAAATAACATTGCTAACCTTAACCTTTGCTGTTACATTATTGTAAGTCAGTAAAACGTTTTGCCGAGATAAGTTGAGGTCTTCATAACAATTTAAAATGTATAACTTCGAAACCGGCATCCAAAACTGATAGGATTTTCAAAAAAAAAAATCCTAAGATTTCTCATTCACTAACTTAAGAAATCAATCTTTCCCGTAATTTTTTTTTGTATTTTGTGTAATACATTCATACATTTACTGAATTATATATTAAACTAGTTTTTAAATAATTCTAATTTTTATTCAGTTTTATTGCGGTAATAATCGAAGGGTAAAGTTTATATTCCTTAATTTTTATTGCTGATTTTTAATTTTGAGATAGGATAGTGATACAAATGTTTATACAAAGAGATCCAGATGCAAAAGGCAAAATAAAATTGTAAATTGTAATTCTTTACGGTAATGAGCAGATTTTTTTTATCATTTGCACTGCAAACCTAAGACAGTTATTTTCAGTTAAGTTCAGAGTTATTGTTACAACGTTGTTTTAAACTTATATCAAAGCACAGAAGATAGGAATCTTCAGGGCTCCAAATATTATTAATTTTAGTAATAATAAATTGAGATTTTACATATTTTTCGGCCCTGATTTACAGAGAAAAGCATATATATTTGGATTGATAGGTTTTTAGAATATTTCATCAGAAAATTAACCAACTTCTTTCAGCAGCGATGTAAATTTGTTCCGATAATAAACCTTCACAGATATTTTTATCTTCATTGGCTATTTTGTAATATAATTTTTTAACTTTAAATAAGGTTTCACCAATTTCATATCAAATTTTCAATCTTAGGTCGTCTCTCAAACCTATTATCATTCCATCAAATTCAAATAACTTTTGGTCATTTTTTTAACATTCCGTACAGTTCATCACATACAATCGATTCATTATGATTTTGCCCAATGGACATATAATTATTTGCATAGATTGCTTAATTATCTCATGTATTTTTGTCATACGGAAATAAAAGTTCGTCTGGGTAAAATACTATTTTGATTATTAAAAATTAAATAGAAATTAAGATTACTTAAAATTTAGACAAAGAGAAGGTTAAATAAATTAAGTTAAACATCAATAATGCACTAAGCATAGGCGATTTATTTTGTTGTCAAATACAGTACAACACAAGCCAGGATGAGCGATGAATCTCGGCTGCTAACCTCTGGTTTAATCTATTGTATTTGATTTCTATTGGGGATAACATTTGTCTCGTACGCCGAAACGTACAGATGTCATTCACTTTGTTTTACGAATATCTTCAACCTAAAACTGTTGATTTTAGATATTAATATTCACAATTACAGTAAAATGATAATTTTCTTATTTAAGACAGTTTTACCTATTTAATATTCATTTCTGCAAAACTGCAATAAAAGATACGATTATCATTTATATTGTGAGCTACTGATGAGAAAATACTCTTATATTATGTTTATTATTTAATACAAAATAATTACTTCTCTGGATGGTTTTCATCCGGTTTTTCCGATGTCAAAAGATCAAAGGTTTATTTTATTTTTGGGTTGTAACGCGCAAATAATAAATTATGTCAAGTTTTATTGTAATGTAATATAATTTCTCTCTCTATGAATCATGAGACTTTGCCGATGGTAAGGAGGCTTGAAAGCTCAGTGATACAGAGTAGCTAAACCGAAGATGCAACCATATCGGATAGGTGGTAACTGTTGAGAGCCAAACTAAGGAAAGATTCCTAAAGCAGGGCAGCACTCTTTCAATGGTTATTAAGGGCGTAAGTCAGGAAGATTTAAACGGCCATATCAATATCACTCAACCATCTGAATACTGCGCAGCTGAAAGCAATAGAAAACTACAGCTGTTTTTTTTTTCAAGAAAATGTAGCTCTGCATTTTCATGTAACAAAGATGCCTTCCTTGGTAAAATATTCCGGAGGTAAACTAGTAGCCCGTTCGGATCTCCGGGTAGAAACTACTAAGGAAGGAGTTACCAGAAAATTAATAAATAACATTCTGCGAGTCGGAGCGTGGAAGTCTAAAGAAGGTTGGTAGATTAGAAAATTTAAAGAGGAAAATGGATAGGATAAATTTAGATGTAGTAGGAATTATCGAGGTTCGGTCGGAAGAGGAAAACGACTTTTGGTCAGGTGATTTTAGAATAATTAACTCAGCGTCAAATAGGAGCAGGTTTCATAATGAATAAGAAGATAGGGAAAAGAGTAAAGTATTTCAAAAAGCTTAGCGATAGAATCATTGTAGTAAGGATAAAATCAAAACTTAAGGCGACAACGATTGTTAATATCTATATACCTATAATTGGCCATGATGATGATGATGATGATGAGGTAGAGTGTTCAAACGAAGGAATTGATGAAGCAAACACGTAAAAGGGGATGAAAATCTAACAATAGTGGAGTTTGGAATGAAAGCATCGGAAAAGACAAGGAAGAAAATATTTGGTGGGTGAATACGGTCTGGGGAAAATAAATAAAAGAGTAGACCGACTTATTGAGCTTGCACGACTTATAATTTAGCAATTGCCAACACCCAGTTTGAAAATCATAATAGAAGAATATACACATGGAAAAAGCCAGGTTATACTTCAAGGTATCAAATTATATCATGGTTAAACAAAGATTTAGAAATCAACTAGTCTACTGCAAAGAATATCCAGATGGAGACATTGAAACCGACCATAATTTAGTGATGGTGAATTGCAGACTGGCGTATAGAAACCTGAAGAAAAGGTGTCAGATTAATCGATTGAATTGAGAGAAGCTTGAGGAAGAGGAGGTAAAGAAGTATTTTAAGGTGAAGAGATCTGAGTAAAAAAGATAAGGTAGAAAATATAGAAGAAGAGTGGGAGAATGTTAAAATGGAAATTCTTAAGTCAGTAGAAGTGAACTTAAGCGGAACAGAGAGAAACGGTAGAAAACCCTGGATATTGGAGAGTATATTGCAATGAACGTAGAAAGTAATTAATACAGAACAATTAGCTTAACTACTCGTGCATCAAACATCTTAACTAGAATTCTGTACATAAGAATTGAGAGGAGGGTGGAAGAAGTGTTAGGAGAAGATCAATTTGGTATCAGGAAACGTATAGGGACAACGGAAGCAATTTTAGCGCTCAAATTAATAGTAAAAGGAAGATTAAAGAAAAGCAAACAAACATACATGGCATATATAAATTAGAAAAGGCATTTGATAACGTAGAATAGAATAAATGTTCAGCATTTAAAAAAATTTAGGGTTAAAGTATAGAAATAGAAGAACAATTGCTAACATTTACAGGAATCAAACTGCAACAGTAATAATCAAAGAACATAAAGAAGAAGCCATAATAAAAAAGGGAGTCCGACAAGATTGTTCCCTATCGCCATTACTTTTTAATCTTTACATTGAACTAGTAGGTAGAGATGTTAGATCGTAAGTAACAGTGTAAAGTGAAAAGATAAAGGTGCTGCGATTTGCTGATGATATAATATTTCTAGCGTGACAGAAAAAAAGATTTAGAAGAAAAAATGAATGGCATGGATGTCCTACGCTAGAAGTAGCCCATGAAAATAAACAAGAACAAAACGAAAATAATGAAATGTAATAGAAAGAATGTAGATGGACCACTAAATATAAAAATAGAAAAAGAAAGCATTGTGGTTGTAGAAGAATCTTGTTATTGGGAAGTAGATTTACTAAAGATGGACGAAGCAGGAGCGATATAAAATGCCGAATGGAACAGACGAAACGATCTTTTAGTCAGAGATAAAATTTTATTACATCAGAAATTAACTTAAATATCAGGAAAACATTTTTGAAAGTATATGTTTGGAGCGAAGCTTTATATTGAAGTGAAACTTGAACGATCGAAGTACCCGAGAGAAAAGACTAGAAGCTTTTGAAATGTGGTGCTGTATGAGAATGTTAAAAATCAGATAGGTGCGACTATCTGCCACGACTGGCACTAGATAGGGAATCTTGGAGAGCTGCATCAAATCAGTCAACTGATTGCAGACAAAAAAAAAATAATTTACATCGACTATTAGAAAATAGGAAATGTAATTTATTAATTTCAACAGATCTGTTTAAAGTAGAACAAACTTCCTACTGGTAGTTTACCATCTTGAAGATAGTCCTATCACAAAGACAAATCCTGAAGTTAGAATCCACAACCGAGTGATGCAGGTTCAAATAAATATAATATCATACTCAGTGGAATCTAGCTACAAGTCAAGACCCTCTACCAGAGGATGATTGAAGCCACCTCATGTTCTGTTCAAACTGTCATCAGATAAAGACAGTTTACATTTCTCGAATAACCATCTTGTTTTCTGATTGCTCTTTAAATTCAAAGACACATAATTCTCTTACATTTTTCTCACCCAGAGAAATAATAAGTTCTGGTAGATTATTAAGAAGGTTTATGGCGTCAACAGAAAGATAAATAGCTTCTCCTACGACCAAGTTTTGCTGTGATTTCTTTGGAGTCAACATCCCTCAGACATGGCCAACGTGGAATTACGTAGATGCTTTAAAACTAATTTTGAACCAATAAGCGTAATTTAAAGCACGAAAAATACACTATTCTGTATTACACGCTATCAAATATCTTTTCAGTTTCGTAATGTACTCCTATATATTATCTCTGTATTACCCCTCCTTTCGAAAAGAAATGTGTATGGTACGAAACAAAAATTTTATTAGATAAAATAATGTTGGTAGGTGATGTTACAAATGTGACAACTTCAAATTAGTTTATTTAATTTTAATTTGAAATAAATTTCTAGGTTGTTTTTATTTAAAAGAGCGAATTTCAATTTCCACTTGCACTTTTCCATTAATTAAAAACTTAACTGTATTTGCAATCGCACACTAGCGCTGCAACATGTAATGTATAATTAATTTATTCGTTCTGCTTTCGAACATTGCATTAAAATATATTTAATTAACGTGTAATTTAAATAATTTTTTTCTATTAAACCACTGAATAAATGAAGAACATTCTAAATATAAAATGAATTCATATAAAAAACATTCCCTAAGGAATAAAAGAAAAAAAATTCATTTAATGAAAAGAAGTATAAAATTAAACCTAATTGAAAAAAAGTATTACTAAGTTTTACATTCATCAATCTAATTACTTTTATTTTTATTTTTGAAATTAATACACGGAAAGTAATTAAAAACATCAAGAAACCTGACATTTTATTTACGTCTCCAAATGAATTTAAACATTTACATACTGGTTATCATAACTAAAAAACATTTCTGTTTACGTTATGGTAAATTAAATTATATGTTTTAAACTGTTTTTGGTGTTCTATATTTATAACAACTTTTCTTTTTT
The DNA here is from genome assembly GCF_047948215.1 of Lycorma delicatula. Taxonomy (NCBI): domain Eukaryota; kingdom Metazoa; phylum Arthropoda; class Insecta; order Hemiptera; family Fulgoridae; genus Lycorma; species Lycorma delicatula. The sequence continues at coordinate 41,547,863 of NC_134455.1, read as the reverse complement.
TTTGTTCATCTTCATTTACCTCGCTCCGGAGCCGGAACAGCATCAAAGTATCTCAGCTCCGGCGGATGCCTTGCCTCAAACTACCACGGCAGAACATAAGATCCACCCCAGGTAGTCAGGACTAGGTCTTGCAGTACATGCCACGACTCTAATCAGAGGACCCCAAACGGGTCCCCTCACTGGGACTCCGGTCTTAATCTCCTGTCTCTATTGGGGAACCTCCAAGGACATCCCTTACTGGGACTACGGTCTTACATTCCCTCCCCCAGAGCTACTGCCAGAAGTCCCCGTCTAATTATTGATGGTGGGACAACGAAGCCTCCAACCCCTCCTGGAAGGGGCTGTTCCTCACAGACACTTATCAACACTGAGCAGGCGCCGCATCTTCATGTCGCAGTTGAAGCCTTATATCCCCTACCCACCGGGTGCAACCGACAGGAAGGATACCGAGCCTCTCGCCGGAAGTCCTTCCGTAGATAATCGGCCTCACCACAGGTAAAACAGTGGCTTCTACGATCTGGCCCGGTACGAATTGGCCCTATGCAGAAAAAAATTGGCTTCCTGCAGAAAAAAAAATGTCGTCAAATGAACGTCTCATAACCCTACAGGCCACCCATCCAATACGAATACGTCTATCAGCCAATAATTTAACCGCAAGAATGGGAAGCACAGCTACAGTGACCACCTGCGTCACACCCTAGGCCGGTCGCATGGACATAACTTCGATTGATATTGACTCAGCCGTGATTTTCCGAAACTCCGAAACTAACTAATCATGAGTGATGAGCACATTCACATCTTTAATAAGGATGTGGAGACTCCTACCACCCCTCTCTGTCAGAGCCGCAGTGGTGACCTCGAACTTTCTTGCATCTCTATTCAGCAGCACCACTATCGCCCCACACCCGGATGTGGAAGTCCTCACCCTGACCCCTATCCGCGAAAAGGATATCCCGACTTCACCTGATGACACAATTTTTTTCACTGAGCGGAGGAGGTCAGTGTAAGTTTTTCTCTTCGCTTTGACTACCACTGTAGTCGTCTGCGGGCATATCGAGCGCTTCCTGTGGACATCCTTCTGCATCGACACTAACGGGTGCACAAAATGTTACTTCACGACTCTTCGACTGAAATATTGAACTGTGCGGCGCAAAAGTTGCTCAACTCGACCGCATAGTCCTGAAAAACATACCGCCTGATTGTGCCCATCCTTGATCACCTGAAGAACCGACGGAGAGACAGTGAGGTTACCTCACGGTCCACAGCCGCCGAGTTAATTATTAGGGCGTAATCAGTACGACTAAGGTAAATTTTGGAACACTGCCGTCACCGGACAGTTCTCGAGTAGATGACTAAACAATAAGGACTTGGCCCGCCGTCACTTTACCCGAACGAGTTAGGTCCCCAGTTCAAGGTGCTTTACGAAATACCGGAGTGTGATTTGGGTGGTTCACCCCATCCGCCAGATCAATTAAAAGACGTCCATCACAACCCGCGGGTGGCAGGTCGCGGCTAAACGACCTTTAAGAAACATGATAATGGTTTTCTCTGCACTGAAAACCATCTTATGCCGAAAACTTCACAACCTGATGCCTTACATGCCTGTGTCGCTCTAAGCTCTATCTCGGTACGCAAATTGCTCTCGACCAGCAGCAACCTATCGTCGGCATAAGCTACGATGCGGCAGCCACTAGGTACCCGCATGAGAGAGTCGAACTCAACGACCCAGACGAGTGGACCTAGAACACTGCCTGTGGACAATCATTAGACAGGATCTTTACTGCTTCTGAGCCGTTGTCATGAAGGACCACGGTTCTGTCGCTGAAGTAGCTCGAGAGATTTCTAATTTCATTTAGCGTGCAACCACCTGCTGAATTTGAAACAAGGCAGAGGGCCACCACAACTTATTGAAGGCCCCGGATATGTCTAAAAAGAAAGACGCCAAGTAGATATCGCTGGACGAAGCCAGATCTATTACCCTACGATTTGCGTCTTCTGCGCCCTTGCCGGGACGAAAACTGTACTGATCGATCATCAGCATATGATTAGAAGTCAACCTAGAATTAATGTGGAGGTACAAGACCTTCTAGAAAACCTTACCTACTACAGGCAAGAGCATCAGAGAACGGTGATAATTACTTACAGTGGGGTCCTTATCGCTACATTTGAAGAGCAATTTCAACACACCACATTTCCAAGACGCTTGAAATTATCCAGCAGAAAGCAACCTATTAAAAACCCTATTTAAAGGACCAATAATCAATGGCAAGGTGTGAACAAGGAGCTCCACTGTGATACCATCATATCCGAGGGGTTTTATTCCTAGGCCGGCTACAAATTATTTAGCGGACTCCCGCCTCATTAATTTCAGAAGACAAATTTTCAGAGCAATAACCAACATCTCGCCTGCGAACAAGTCGATGATACGAGGTTTTACCAACCTCAGCATCATCTGGCAGCAGATCGTTCATCAGAAGTGTGAGGACACGATATTTGTTTATAACTCCATCCTGGGTCGAGAGAGCCAACATAAGAATGTCTGTTTTCCGCTTATGACCAAGTACTCTATAGACAACACCCCATGGGTCTTTATTTCCCTGTTCTTGTACAAAAGAGTGCCAGGAATCACGCTTCAAAGACCTGACTTTGTGAAAATATTCGGTCCTCTTCCGAGAATAGTCCGCAAACAAAACTGCACACCGATCAGTTCACCCTCACGCCGTGCAGCTCTTCTGAGTCGGCCTACAGTTAGCTTGATCGTGGTCAAATCCCGAGTCCACCATCCAGTTACTCTCTCTCGACCCGTGCTTCTGGTAATCGACTGCTCAGCGGTTTCAACTACCACTGATGAAAAATTCTCTGCTTGGTCATCTAATGGAAACTCGTCCAAACTTTGAGCAAAGATTCGGAGCCTGGCCGGAAGAATATTTGAAAACCTAGGCCAATCCATCCGCCTGTGCAAGAAGCGCCCCCGCTAAACAGGGACGTTCCCCCTATAGACATCGCGCAGTTGAGTTAGTTTTTGACTAACTCAAAAACTATCAGTCGATGATCACTCCCGCAATCATCGAAAACAGACCAGTTCAGAATCCTACCTAGGATATTCTTACCAATGGTAAAATCAATTTTGGTACCATGGAAGGCCCTCCGCAACTCAACTGCACCAGCGAAAGTGGGCAATTCGTCGGCTGCATGAAAAACATCAAAATGATGCTGCACGATGAAACCTTCGATTAACTCACCATTATCGTCCGTCATTCCACTGTGCCAAAGAGGCGATTTGGCACTTCCAGCTGCACCTATAAAAATCGGACGACCCGCTTCCAGTCTAACAATCCTATCCCATCTTTCCAAATGCTGTTCAGTGGGATCCCTGTATTTAAAGTAAGAACTAACAACAACCAGTTCCAGACCATCTACGCAAGTTTAAAAATAACATGATTCGTGTCAGAGGCTTGTCGTGTGAAGACACTATCTAAAGACTTCTTGCACAGTACGGCGGATTTGCTATCATCAACAAAAAAGTTCCTCCAACCGGGGAAACTTGGCAGATCCCCCTTGATCACTTGCGGGTGTTGCAGAAGGAACAGACTGATGGTCTGTTTTTTGACAACTTCATCTTTTTCAACTTGGACTACATAGGCACCCTGGGCATTAAGTTGACCGAGTGTAACCGTTGAGAGAGTTGAAGTAAATCTCAACAGCCCTCTTGTAACAGCCACACTTCTTCCTATTCACGGAATGCTTATGACCCTTGCGCAACCTCTTAAAGTTGACGCAAGTCGGAGCCTCTTTTTTCTACGAACAGTGCTCACGCTTGTGTTCCTCTTCGCCACAATACGTGCAAACCGACGCGTACTTACAAAATTTGACCCTGCGGCCAAAGCGACACCATTTAAAGCACCGATGCACGTTAAGGGATTCCTTGACGCGGCACGATGCAAAATCCAGAAAGATTCTACCCTCAGATGAGAACTTCTGCAAGAGACCAGAGCCTAATTCTAAGCCCGTGATCCGAGCTGCATCACGCTTTTCTGTTTTGCAGACAAACCTACACTCTTTTTTGAACGCAGCTTCGTCCAAATCGGTATTCTGCTCCCTAATCGGGGTCAGAACTTCCTCATCAGACAGCCTACGGTCGATGGCATGTATTATGACCCGGGGCTTACAACCATGCTTGGGGTCAACCTTGACCTCTAGCAGCTTTAGAGTCCTGGATGACCCGGACCGTCTTCTTATTATGTGCTAGAACAACTAGACCCTTGCTGGTCTCTTTTATGCCCCTAATACGAAGGCACTTCCGGCTGTCACGAAGGGCAGCCTGGAAGTTCTTATTCAAGTCAGCGTTTGCCTTCAGTGAACCCTCGGGCTTCTTTACGAACAAAACTTCGGGTTTCTTGGCCTGACTGGCTTCCCTTTTGACACGTACAACCTCCGCATAGCACCTGGGATATGCTGGAGTTGGAACCGCTTTCTGAACAACTAACCTCCTTGGGCTAATAGGCTATAGTCTCTTGCATACCACAGAGAGTTGATGAATCTACTTACAAAGATCCAAAAGAGCAACCACAGTATGCGACTGGAAACGCTCAGACTGACGGAGGTACAAACGCTACCGCCAGTAAAAACTCCAAAAGCACACCAAAAAGGAGTTCTCTGACAACGCATCCTAGGGACCAGAGAATAAGGTCAGCAATAACAACATCAATCATTCGACGGAGCTCCGTCGGACCAGGACGCAGTCCGGTCAAGACCCGCAGCTGGAGTTTGTTAAGCCATGTCCGTACCCGGCCAAGTTGATTGTCCCTTCTGAGGCTCTACGTCCCTCCTGAAACATCTTCATGATACGAACAGAGGCATCCATACGTTCGGAACACTCCTTGATTTCTACTTTTGTGTTCGTATGCTGTCGCACAAGCCAGCTTAACACCCTAACGTGGTTAAACAAAAGGTCATGTTATTAATAAAAAATCTCTTTCGGAGTTAAGATTCTTTACACCACCTGCACTGTTCTTCCCCTCAGTTTCCCCCTCCTCGCGGGAGACGTCCTAGAATGACCTACACTTCTCCAATTCAGCGAATTCTCCTGAGGAGTACAAGAACCCTTACCACCAGCTTTGGACTTCTTTGTTTCCTCAGCAACTGATAGAGAAGGGCGCAATCTCTGTTTCACAGATTTCTTCGAATTTCCCTGCCCCTCTTCCTTAACATCCAGACATTAATGGAAGAAACGGGAAGTCCTCCACAAGGCCACTACCACCTTCGAAACTCGCAGCGGCTAAACCGGCTAAGCGACAGCCTCTCCCCGCCGCCGAGACGACATTCCTTTCTTCTTGATTTCTCTGCGTCTTTCCTTCAATCGCTTCTCACGCTGAAATTACGCAATCTTCATTTCCCAATAAATTTACGCAATATCAATCCCGCGTTATCCGAGGGTACCTCATGCACCAAAACCCGAGAAGCACCAAAATCCCCTCCAACAAGTGAGGACGCGCCGCCGGACTGAACTGGCTCGGTCATAGTCCAAAAAAAACAAAAAATAAATTAAAGAAAAGTAATCTAAAATGAAACAAAACTAACAGACGAATGTAAACAAACTGAATTAATTATTAGCAACAGCTGTGTAACCAAGCAAACAGTCCTTGGTTACCGTAGGCAAATGCTAGAAAATAAAATTTAAAACAAACCAAAACGAAACATATCGACCAACAGTAACATAAAACAACAAGCGTAACTCAAAAACGAAAAAAAACAACCAAATTACAATAGAAAACTGAAAGGAAAACTGCAGAAATACGGAGCGGGGAAAAAATGTCCGAACGGATCGAGGGCATACATAAACACCATAAAACCTTTTCTTAGTCTACGGTTGTCAAGGCTTTTTGACTGGAAACCAATTGTGTTTATTTCCTTTAGATGTAAAGGAGGTAACCCTGATTGACACTAACAATACTATTAGAAAAGAAAAAACATGTAATATAAGACAGCTGCTCAACTCAACTAGAGTAACAAATTTATATGCTTTACGTAAGTAAGAAAAAAAGAGTTAGATACTTTATTTAAAGGAGGATATGAAACTGAATAGCGCTACTCGTCAAAAAACCCGAAGACTTTATAATGTTGTAATAAAATATTACAAGTGATAACGTGAAATAATATTTGTTTGTAATCTTGATAAGTTTAACAATATAATTATAAATACGTATTACTCAAAGAAAGATTCCTGAGATGTGTGGTTAATTGAAACCCAGCCACCAAAGAACACCGGTATCCACGATCTAGTATTAAAATCCGTGTAAAAATAACTGACTTTACTATGACTTGAACGCTGGAACTCTCGACTTCCAAATCAGCTGATTTGGAAGACGCGTTCACCATTAGAACAACCCGGTGGGTTATATTATATCAGGGAAAACAATTTATACCTATCGATAATAGTTAAATTATTGAATCAATAATTCCAAATTATGTTCACATTGGTTTGTACATAATACAATAATATACAATAAAGAATAATAACCATAGGGCTCGGATATATAATAAGTCGCTTTATCTCTGTAACAAGTAATATTTTCTTTGTAACAATTCAGTGCTTATATATCTTAATAATTGTCTTTACTAGTAAATCGGGTAATGTATACCGTTTATTGTATATAACTCATATAGATTAGGATTTCTTTAAAAGTGTTGTTCGTGAGTCCTTATTGGCGAGGATCTCACTCCAGTGAAGATTTAGTGTAAATAATGCATAAATATTTCATATAATAAATAAATAATGGGAAATTTATTCCGTTATAATAAATAAATAATACATAAATAACGGAAAATCTGTTCCGTTTGGGATCGTCAATCCGCTACAAAAATGAACATATGTATATGTTGTATGTACGTACATGTTTATGTTGCATGTATGTATGTATGCAAGTTGTGCGTGTTTGTACGTATATGTAGTATAATAACCAGTCTGTAAATCGTTTAAATGGGTAGAGCAACATGAACCTGATGTAATAATTTATTAATATCCATTTAGCCTGCAACAACAATTCATTAATCAACAGATTAAATCATACATGAGATTAATATTTTAACATGAAATTACAATAATAACATAAAGTATAAATATTAAATCAAATAATATATCTTGAAAATATCATCGTTTAAATTATTTACTTATTTATTTGAATAATAAAATTTATGTTAATCTTTAAAACTAGGTAAAAACATAATTTATGTACAGCAGTGTGTACACCTACAACTCTGACTAAATTTTCAGAACCCGAATAAACGTAGGTTACAAGTTCATGATTCCAATGCACGGGTGAAGTATTTTCGTTGGTGATCAGAACTAGATTTCCAACTGAAAAGTTATGCGTGGAAAAAAGGTCATTTATTGCGTTGTTGAATATAGTGCAGATAGTCCTTTGAGAATCGTATCCAGATAGATTATATAAATTTTTGAAGTAGTCGGCATCGTCCTAATCGTGTAATTTCAACCCTTTGATAATTGGGTTCAAGTCAAGATGTGACAGGACATCCAATAAGAAAATGTCCCGGTGAAAATGTTACTGGGTCTCTATGGTCTGCGGAAATAGCAAAAATAGGGCAAGAATTAAGACTAGCCTGAATTTGTGTCAACACTATATAAAATTCCTCATAGTTGAGAATTGTTTTTCCTATTACACAACGTATATGATGTTTGACTCTTTTGATTGCACTTTGTAATTATATGATTGGCGAATAAGATCCATACATAAAGGCAACAACTGTAGCCCTTAATAGAGGCATCAGAAAACCCATGCAATTGAATAGAATGAATTTTTAATATTATTGTTAGAATTAATGGATCTAGTAATCTTAAGTGACTCAATTAAATGTAACTGATTATACAATGAAAGCCATTGTATTATTATTAATGGTTTGGGTAATATTGCGCCCCAGTCAATTTGAGTTGTCATAATGACTGCATGAACTGTTTGTATAAAAATATAATAGGACCAATCAGTCCTAAAGGATGATAGATACCTCCTATGATGGAAAGAATATTCCTTTTGGTAAAAATTTTAGAATTACTAGAATGAGTGATTTGGAAATTTAGTGTACCAGAATTGTTGTTCCAAAGAACTCCTAGAGTACGTATGTTGTGTTCTTGTTTAGATGGTATGTATGAATTATGATTCAGAATTACAATTTGCGGTAGAAATACCGCAAATTGTTGGAATATCATTTGTAAGTGTAAAACCATACTGTTGCAATAATTAGGAGATATCGTCCTTTAATTGAACAACTTCATTTAGGTTATCTGAACCGGTAATGAGATCATCGATATAGAAATCATTTTTAATAGCTTTAGAAGCTTGTGGAAAATCATTTTCAGTTGATATTTGAATGAGACATCTTGAGGTTAAATATGGTGCACTGGAGGTTCCATAAATTACGGTTCGTAGTGCATAATGTTTTATCTCTTGTTTTGGAGAATTACGCCAGAGAATCCGTTTTAAATTAGAGTCACTGGATTTAACTAGTACCTGTCGAAACATCTTTTTTATCTTGGAGGTAATGACATAATTATGAATTCGGAATCTTAACAATATAGAAAATAAATCTTGTTGAACAACAAGTCCGACTAGTAGAGTACCGTTAAAAGATAAACTGTTAGTGGTTTTATTTGAATGGTCGAAAACCAGTGGAAGATTAGTAGATAGACTAGTCGGTTTAAATACCGGATGATGGGGTAAATAACACACATTTGACGTGTGACCCAAGTCCAAATATTCTTGTATGAAAGTCAAATAGTCACGTTGTCAATAGTCAAAAAGTCAAGACTGAGATCATTGTTTAGCCTTCTTTTCGACGATAAAAATCTATTCTTTGCATTTAAGAAAGAATCGCCTTGCCTTACATTATTGGGTTTACGTTGTAATGCCACTACAAATCTGCCTTTATTGCTTCCAGTAAATTTGAGTTGAATATATTTTTCACGAATAGAACTTTCATTAAATGCAATATCAGAATTAATTTCCAGAATTTCTCAAATGCAGTCGAAAGATTTGTAGAATCTTTTCTAGAAATAAAAGATGTAACGGTATTATTGTTCTTAGAGTTAATAGGAAAGCAACCACTGAGAATATATCCCAATTTGGTTTCTTTGAGAATAGGATATTTAAATTTTCGAATAAATTTTCTAGGTAAAACAAAATTCAAGTAAAATATTGCTGCAATAAGGATGACAATTTTATTTGTTATATTAAATTCAGGATCTGCAAAAAACGGATTATGAAGCAAATTAAAATGCGATATATCAATGTCGGTTGGCTATCTGTTATTTCTGTTAAAATAGCACATTGCAGTTGAAAATTTCATATATAAAGTATATAATGTCAATCCAACGCTCAATTCTGAGTGAGACTTTGGAACGGGTCAGTTGATCTGCATGAACCCGGAGATGATGATCCTCCCCTTAGCCCTGGCGGACAGAAAGAACCCAGTTTGCACCAGTGGAACCGCTCCCTTCACCAAACGGAGAAGATCGGCGAAGGTCCGCGCGTCTCCGTCTTAACCGCAACTGTGGTAGTCGGCGGACCCGTGGGTCGCTTCATACCTGCAGGCGTCGGTGGTGGCGACGCCCGTATCAAATGGACGAGAAGTTGTTTCCCCGTCCTTCTACCCACATAGTCTATAGAGCGTCCAAAATTTGCCCGATCCGCTCGTGCGGACCACAAAAGCACACTTGTCGATCCCGTCCATCTTTCACTATCCGCAGGGTGGACCGGCAGATATCAGAGGCCATAACACGGTCCCCCGCTGATTTGTTAAAGACCAGAGCGTAATTGGTCCGACTGAACGGAACCGTACTGCTGCTATTCTCCTCAGAAAGGTTTGAAGTAGTCGACTGCAAAAAGAGAATCTGGGCGGGTTTCCATTTACCAGTAGCAGCCAAGTCCCTAAACCACGGAGCTTTCCGGCATACCATCGTATGCTGAGAATGCTCAATCCCAGCCGTCATGTCAGACGGATGCAAATCCTTCGTCCAATCCGTCAGTACCCTCCACAAAAGTGGAGGACTGAAAGATGTCTTCGGGTCAGCACCGAAGAACCAGCCTCTTAAGGTCAACATTAGCGACTTCATCTTCGACCGTCTGCCGAAGCTTCTCCAGCGATCAAGTCGTGGCCTGTCCCCAATCCGCGTCCGGAATCTGAGATGCTACGTCAGAGATAACGTAGTACATCTGGGTAGCCGCTTGACATTAATGATGACTACGATGACTATGATACAGTATAAAGTTTAAATAAAATCATCAACCAAAGCACTGTACTCATCAAATCATCCCGATTAATCGGTTCTTAATTCACAAGATGTCACCGGTTCTGCGATCTACTTTTAAATAATATTTTATCGGTTGAATGTATTGTTTGTTTGTCAAGTTATTCTTAGATTACACGTTTAGCGTTCTTCTGCCAAATAAAATTAGATATTGATTCTGAACAGCAAGTGCTTGTTGAGAGGAACATGTGCTTCTCAAATTTAACGTCGATTTATTTCTTTAGACTGTAAGTCTATGATCCTTTGTATCTTCAAAGATCGTGTGCGGTACGCGGGTAACACCGTTTCGATACAGTTCTTGTACATTTATTTCAATTACAATGTAGACTCATTTCAAAAATTGGATATGTTATTTTTACAAATAACATGTCCTCTTGTTTTCAACAACAGCCTAATTACATACTATTTGAATCTCAGCTGTTTATGAGTACTGAAATATCATATTATAATATTTAAATTAATATTTAATTATTGTATCATAATATAGACAAAGTAAAGGAAAATTACAGAAAAAAGCTTTAGCAGGAGAATATATTTTTTAGTAGTTTTTGATGTCAAAAGAAGATGAAGGTTATGAAAAAGGTTGTTTATTTATTTGAGGGGGTGATCTAGCAAATGCAGATGAATAAGACGGTTGTTGACCAAAGTTGTATGTAATATTTCAAATGAATTTCAATTTGCTTTCAATTTTTTAAATATCGTGCTGAACTCCTACCTTTGTAGCATGCTCTTGAATATAATGTCATTTTAAAGGAAAAAATCGCACAATATGACTTGAGCTCGTACAGAGCAGCAGTATTCAACCTTTCAGAGTAACTTATGTCTAAGGAATCCTCTACCAATTACGTGCGATCAAGTGCAATCAACTTGTTGCTCTTTTCTTCTTGCTCGTTTGGAAACGCTTGGAGCACCGTATTCTTTCGTTCTTCTTTATTTTTTACATTTATTTCTTGGTAGAATTCCACCTTTAATCATGTCCGCTGTTTCCGTGAAAGTAGAAATAGAAAAAAAGGATTTAAGTGGTTAATAAAAACTGTACTTTAAATCGACTAATGAAATCTCTTTATTTGTATGCTAGCAAAGTCTAAGACAATTTTGTACGTATGATTTAGTTGTTGTGGACCAACATTTTACCCTACTGGACTAACTAGAATTAAAGTATTTTTTTAAAAATTAAAGGGGTTTTTGTAATATCATTATTGTACATTGAAACTCTTCCCGTAGGCTATAATGTAGTATTACAAATTTTATTAAAATTATGTTAGTAAGATTGCTTGAAAATAAAAATAAAATTTTTTTAAACGAAAATTAACTTATTTCAATAGTTATATCAATAACTTATGGTAAAATTATTTTCTTTATTTCTTCTGTATCTGAAAAAAGCAACCAAGTCACAAAAGTGAATTTTTAAAGGGGACCTCAAAATGTATTAGATTCGAGGTTTCTGAGTTCCAACGCAAGAATCCTAATAATAATTTTTTTTTAACACAAGGATTGCTCTTATTCTGATTCTAATTGTTTCTTGTTCTAGTAAGATTGGCGAGTTCATTGTAATAAAATTGTACGATACGTTGTGTAGGATGTAAATTTTTTATTATACTGCAAGTGTAATTATGTAAAATAATATTTTAAATATGAAATATTAATAAACGATTTTAATCTTAGATAAGATAAATATTTTTCCAAATAGAATTTTAACTTGTCGGTGAATTATTATTGCAAAAGAAAAGAACGATAAGGATTTTTAATTCAAAGCCTAGGATAAAGCCAAATAGTTATGTTATAAATGGCTTAAAGCTATAAAACACATTATAAAACAAAAATGAAAAATTAAATTGCTTGAGTTCGCCTCCTCCTCCATGAATCATGAGACCTTGGCGTTGGTGAGGGGGCTTGAGTGCTCAGGGATACAGAATAGCTGGACCGAAGGTGCAACCATATCGGAGAGGTATCTGTTGAGATCCAGACTAAGGAATGATTCCTGAAAGAGGGCAGCAGCTCTTTCAGTAGTTGTTAGACGTGTGAGTCAGAATGACTTAAACGGCCATATCAACATTACTCAGTCCTCTGAGTACTGCGCAGCTGAAAGCAATTGAAAACTACAGCTGCTTTTTTTCCAAGAAAATGTGGCTCTCTGCATTTTCATATAGCAATGATGGAGGCGCCTCCTTGGTAAAATATTCCGGAGGTAAACTAGTCTCCCGTTCGGATCTCCGGATGGGGACTACTAAGAAAGGGGTCACCAGAAAATTAAAAACTAACATTCTACGAGTCGGAGCGTGGAATGTTAGAAGTTTAAAAAAGGTTGGTAGGCTAGAAAATTTAAAAAGGAAATGGATAGGATAAATGTAGATGTAGTAGGAATTAGTGAGGTTCGGTGGGAAGAGGAAGGCGACTTTTGGTCAGGTGATTTTAGAATAATTAACTTAGCTTCAAATAATGGGCAGGCAGGAGTAGGTTTCATAATGAACAAGAAGATAGGGAAGAGTGTAGAGTATTTCAAAACGCATAACGATAGAATCATTGTAATAAGGATAAAATCAAAACCTAAACAGACAACGATTGTTAACGTCAATATGCCTATAAGCGCCCATGATGATGATGAGGTAGAGTGTGTATACGAAGAGATTGATGAAGCAATTAAACACGTAAAAGGAGATGAAAATTTAATAATAGTTGGAGATTGGAATGCAAGCATTGGAAAAGGCAAGGAAGGAAATATAGTGGGTGAATATGGGCTGGGCAAAAGGAATGAAAGAGGGGACCGACTTATAAGGTTTTGCACGAAGTATAATTTAATAATTGCCAACACCCAATTTAAAAATTATAATAGAAGAATATACACTTGGAAAAAGCCAGGCGATACTGCAAGGTATCAGATAGATTATATCATGGTTAAGCAAAGATTTAGAAATCAACTCGTTGACTGCAAAACTTACCCTGGAGCAGACATTAAAAGCGACCATAATTTGGAATAATGAAATGTAGATTGGGGTTTAAAAACCTGAAGAAAAGGTGTCAGATGAATCGGTGGAATTTAGAGAAGCTTGATGAAGAGGAGGTAAAGAAGATTTTTGAGGAGGACATCGCAAGAGGTCTAACTAAAAAAGATAAGGTAGAAAATATAAAAGAAGAATGGGAGAATGTTAAAAAGGAAATTCTTAAATCAGCAGAAGCAAACTTAGGCGGAATAAAGAGAACTGGTAGAAAACCTTGGGTTTCAGACGATATATTGCAGCTGATGGATGAAAGTAGAAAATATAAGAATGCTAGTGATGAAGAAAGTAAAAGGAACTATCGATAATTAAGAAACCCTATAAACAGGAAATACAAACTGGCGAAAGAAGAGTGGATTAAAGAAAAGGGTTCAGAAGTGGAAAGAGAAATGAACATTGGTAAAATAGACGGAGTATACAGGAAAGTTAAGGAAAATTTTGGGGTACATAAATTAAATTTTAATAATGTGTTAAACAAAGATGGTACACCAATATATAATACGAAAGGTAAAGTCGATAGATGGTTGGAATATATTGAAGAGTTATACGGAGGAAATGAATTAGAAAATGGTGTTATAGAGGAAGAAGAGGAAGTTGAGGAGGATGAAATGGGAGAAACAATACTGAGATCTGAATTTAAGAGAGCATTAAAAGATTTAAATGGCAGAAAGGCTCCTGGAATAGACGGAATACCTGTAGAATTACAGCGCAGTGCAGGTGAGGAAGCTATTGATAGATTACAGAAACTGGTATGCAATAATTATGAAAAAAGGGAATTTCCGTCAGACTTCAAAAAAATTGTTATAGTCATGATACCAAAGAAAGCAGGGGCAGATAAATGTGAAGAATACAGAACAATTAGTTTAACTAGTGATGCATCAAAAATCTTAACTAGAATTCTATACAGAAGAATTGGGAGGAGAGTGGAAGAAGTGTTAGGAGAAGACCAATTTGGTTTCAGGAAAAGTATAGGGACAAGGGAAGCGATTTTAAGCCTCAGATTAATAGTAGAAGGAAGATTAAAGAAAAACAAACCGACATACTTGTCGTTTACAGACCTAGAAAAGGCATTCGATAACGTAGACTGGAATAAAATGTTCAGCATTTAAAAAAAAATTAGGGTTCAAATACGGAGATAGAAGAACAATTCCTAACATGTACAGGGACGAAACATCAACAGTAATAATTGAAGAACATAAGAAAGAAGCCGTAATAAGAAAGGGAGTCCGACAAGGATGTTCCCTATTTCCGTTACTTTTTAATCTTTACATGGAACTAGCAGTTAATGATGTTAAAGAACAATTTAGATTTGGAGTAACAGTACAAGGTGAAAAGATAAAGATGCTACGATTTGCTGATGATATAGTAATTCTAGCCGAGAATAAAAAGGATTTAGAAGAACATAACAAAAGTAATGAAATGTAGTAGAAATAACAAAGATGGACCGCTGAATGTGAAAATAGGAGGAGAAAAGATTATAGAGGTAGAAGAATTTTGTTATTTGAGAAGTAGAATTACTAAAGATGGACGAAGCAGGAGCGATATAAAATGCCGAATAGCACAAGCGAAACGAGCCTTCAGTAAGAAATATAATTTGTTTACATCAAAAATTAATTTAAATGTCAGGAAAAGATTTTCGAAAGTATATGTTTGGAGTGTCGCTTTATATGGAAGTGAAACTTGGACGATCGGAGTATCTGAGAAGAAAAGATTAGAAGCTTTTGAAATGCGGTGCTATAGGAGAATGTTAAAAATCAGATGGGTGGATAAAGTGACAAATGAAGAGGTATTGCGGCAAATAAATGAAGAAAGAAGCATTTGGAAAAATATAGTTAAAAGAAGAGACAGACTTATAGGCCACATACTAATGCATCCTGGAATAGTCGCTTTAATATTGGAAGGACAGGTAGAAGGAAAAAATTGTGTAGGCAGGCCACGTTTGGAATATGTAAAACAAATTGTTGGGGATGTAGGATGTAGAGGGTATACTGAAATTAAACGACTAGCACTAAGTAGGGAATGTTGGAAAGCTGCATCAAACCAGTCAAATGACCGAAGACAAAAAAAAAAGAGTTCGCCTACATAATGTACGAGCCCGCTCTCTGACCATGAAGACATGTCCTCCAGGTACTTAAGAATTTTCACGCCGCATGCTGTTTTTATTAACTAGTAGGAGTTATGGAAACGTTTGACAGTGGAAATTGTTTTTCGATAAGAAATTTCAAAACCGGTTGTTTGAAGATGTGCTACTGACGTTCAGAAGAAATTAGTTTACGTTGTGGCCAAAGAAACTGACGACCAAGTAAGTTCATTGTTGGATTCGGTAAAAAATAATTACTATAAAAACACAAACTGAAAAACAACCTGACAAACTGAAAATAAAATAACACAAACATATTTAAAGCTGTCAAATAGGAAAGAAGAAATATAGAATTAAAAACATTGATAAATGAAAATCTGTTTGAAATTACGAGTTTTGAAATGTTTATGACAAGTGGCTCGAACATGTTTTAAAAGATGACGTTTCAAACACAAGATAGAAAGTGGTGACTTAGTACTACCTAGATGGGCAACGTACCCACCGGGTTGGTCTAGTGGTTAACGCGTCTTCCCAAATCAGCTGATTTGGAATCAAGAATTACAGCGTTCAAGTTCTAGTAAAGCCAGTTATTTTTACACGGACTTGAATACTAGATCGTGGATACCGGTGTTTTTTGGTGGTTGGGTTTCAATTAACCATAAATCTCATGTATGGTCGAACTGAGAATGTACAAGACTACACTTCATTCACACTCATACATATCATCCTCATTCATCCTCTGAAGTATTATCTAAACGGTACTTACCGGAGGCTAAACAGGAAAAAGAAAGAAAGAAAAGGTGGGCAACGTGGCTTAAATTTTCAAAAACCTAGAGGCAAGACACTTTTGAAAAGAATAAATTGAATTTCCCAATATTTAATTAAAACATTAAAAGCGATGATTAATAAAAAAATTACAAGTCGGATTTTAAAATTCTTGAAAAGAAAATCAACGATGATGAAATACGAAGATTGTGTCAACATACGTAAAACGTTATGAGTTCAAGAGGGAAATTCAGAACCTTCTATAAAAAGAATTAAGTAAAAGTTTATCACCACATAATGACTAAGAGTAACTAGCCAAATTGCAATGAATATATTACCCTAATCTGTTGGATACCCAAAGAGGTGCTGAAAGAAAGTAAAATTAAATTTTAAAATAAAATAATGTTCTTACATTTTTCAGTTACAATTTCAGCATTACATCCGATGTATTTAAAATAAACCTGAATCTTTTGTATTTATAATAATTAAGGCATTATAAAGAAAGGGCTAATATTTTATGATGTAATGATTTATTAATTTTCAAAAAAATGGACTTGGGTTGTCTACATATTAAGAACAGGCTTTTCTGTGTTCGTAACTAATTATTCGTATTATATATTATATTTCAACGAATGTGGTTTATACAGGACACTAAAATTGTAAGTACACTTGTCGGATTTTTCTCACATTAGTTAGTTAATGGCCTAATACAATGCAATAAATTTTACAGTGAGTTCAATTAATTAAAAAGAAAAAATTATTCAATCTTTTTGTAACAAATCATTTATTATTATTATTTTTTATCAGAAATGTATAAAGTTAGCAAAAGCAGTATCTATCTATATTTTTCTGATTTTATATAAAAGAATACAAACATTTTGGCTACATAAAAATTTAATTTAGAGGTTATTTACTCTAAAAAAATAATAAATGGCTGATGAAATAGATAGATATTGTAACAACTTTAACAAGAAAAAGCTGTTTTTCTCTGCTTAAGGATTTTGCAGATACTAAATGCGTCTTTAGAAAGTATGATCATGTATTACAAAAGTAATTAATTTTAGTTAATACAAAAAAATAAAAATAGGTGTTCTGAAAAAAATGGTTTCAAAACCGCATTACTTCAGTTCATAAAACTGAAAGAAAGTTAGTTGCTTGGAATAACTTATGACATATAAGCCCCCATCCTCTTTAATATCACTGAGTTTTGATAAATTCCTGAACGATAAAATTTGAGTTACAATGTTTTGGAAATAAAATTTTAAAATTTAAGAATTTGAGTATTTTGTGAAGGGGGATACGGGACTTAGTGGAACATAAGTAGGCAACATAACTTTAACTTTCAAAACTCAGAAGCAAGATACTTTGGAAAATAATAAATTGGATTTCCCAATGTTAGATTAAAGTATTAACTCTACAGAAGATCCGGCTTTAGTTGCTAAGTTAACTGCAAACCAAATAGCCATTAGTAAAAAGTATAATTCAGAATTACCTAGTTGATAGCTGTTGTTACAAAAACATCTTTTCATATAATTTGTTTTATTCTTGGCTTTTAATCAAGATTTTTTACCGTTCTAAATTTCTCATTTTCCTTTAATTTAGTAAAACAATATGTTATTTAAAATAATAATCGTTCGTAGATATTTAGAATTTAACTTAATTTTTTATATTCCGGTTGATTTTTTCAATAACATCGTTAAATCATGTCAAAAGTATTAGTGGAAAGACATTAAAACGATTAAATTTAGTTCGGGAAGAAAGATGAATTCGTCTCTTTTAGAAAAGAGAAATATAGAAAGGATATAATTTAGAAAAGAGACGAATATATTAACCAGTTATTTTTTAAATAAAACGCGTTGAAGAAATAGACTATTACAAAGCTTTAATTTTATTTTTGATTACCTAATAAATACATTTAAAAATTTTCACTCATAAACGATGTTTTAGTATACAATTTACTATTTACAAAAGTCCTGGTTAACTATTTTTTCAGTACATTTTATAAACTACTGATTGGTAGGAAAATATTTCTGACATATAGTACTCAGATTAAGACAGAGTAAAAAGATATGACTTAAACAGCCATTTACTGAATGTAGCGTTATTAAGAGAGATACGACGTATTAATTAGGTTTTTAATTTTTTTTTTATTTCTCATTATGCAGATATTTTTTCTAACAGCTTTACTGCATTGCAGGGTAAGTACAATGGAATATACACTACCACCTTCATAATCATCAACAGTAACATGAAGCAGTGCGTCTTTTGATCTGATATATTTATGACTCAATGTATAACTTAACTACGGGTACGTACACTTCTAATGTTTTAACTTCAAAATTTATCGAAATAAGGTAAACCGAAAGTTTTATTAGTAGCTTATTAAAATGCTTAAAGTATAGCTTTAGTTCTATTACTAGCCTAAATAAAATTACGTGAAATTTATGAATAAAAAATTGGTTTTTATGAATGAAAATAAATTGCGAGTATGTTGATGTATGTGAACTCATACATCTAACAAGATTTTGGGAGATAAGAGAATCCCATTTATTCTTTTGTAAAAAAATCTTGTTTAATTAATCATACACACAAGACATAATATCGTTTGTCCTGTCATCATGAAAGAAGCGCTTTTAATAATAGTGTCCAGTCACGCCATATTAATATCAGTAAACTCAAAAAATCTGACGACCTTAGTCCGGTAAACCAGCATACTTTTATTAATACTATTTTCGACCTATAAAAATTTACCACTGTCAACAAATTTTATTTAATTATTATCAAAAAGTTACTGTTTTTCATTAAAAAAGTCACTTCACAATGATTTATTTTTTAATTGTCTATTTAAACCTACATAATTTTATTGCACTGCACTTGATTATAAACGAACTTTAATCTATAAATAATATATTTATACAGATATAATAGTTAAACAATACCTTAAAAAATATTTACTTCATATAGACAAATAATGTGGATTTCTTTTGCCGACTGGAAATGGATAATATAACTAGTTGCAGAATTAATATTTAAATTACACTTATAAAAAAAAAAAAAAAATAAAAAAAAAAAAATAATCAATAAATCGATTACAGATTTTTTTTATTGTTGATTTGAGAATGTAAAATTAAGAGACTTGTCAAATTAGTTTAAATTATTGTTATAGCTTTAGTAATAAACCACGTTAGAGTTGTACAATTTTTAGTAAAAAAAGTATATTATTGAATAAAAATTGACTCCACATTTTTGTAAAATCACAAAAATAATAAAAAAGATAAATAATTATTTGTTTAACCTCAGTTAATTTTTGTACATAAGTTAAAATGTGCGACTGTCCATTTAAGTCTGACCTCTGTAAAAGTACTATAGAATTTAGAAAATGATTTTTAGCTCCGATTTGGTGAAGGAAAATCTTGATATTCATCTCCCCGAGGTAGAGAGGGGACAACAACTGCTAGTAATATATCAAGCAGCTAACGAATGAAGGGACCGAATTACTTCCGGAATAAAGAATTCCCTCTATTACAGGTGCCAGCAGAGGGTGGATGAATGGTGGTGGTTACACAGCATATTGCTCTGGGGGGTGGGGCAAGACTGCCTCCAAAAGCGAAGGAAATTCTTCAGGAATTCAACTCTATTAGAATATATAAAGCAACGGAAAACCAGTGTATTAAAGTTTCTAGTTATAATTCCTCGCATAACGCTAGGATGCTGGCTTATTCTGTTAAATATTCTGGAGTTAAATTAGCTTCTCATTCGGATCTCAGAGAGACGCAAAAAAAATTTAAAGGACAAATTGAATATAGGAAGTTGGAATGCCAAAACGTTAAATAACAGAAAGTTAAAGAATCTCAAGAGAAAAATGGAGATAAATAAAATGAATGAAATGACTTGGGAAGAACAGGGTGAAATATAGAATAGAGAAGTTACCATATTCTATTCTGGAAAAAATGGAGCGGCAATAATTAAGAAGAATAAAGTAGCAAATGAGTCAAAACATATGATATATACTGATTATTTAATATCGTTAAGAAATGGGATGTTAACAAACGATTTAGTTACAGAAAAAATATTCCGATTGTTTACGCCGTTGGCGTAAAGTCGTTTTATTCCAATGAATTCAAGGTTATGGTCGAGTCTTGTAGTTTACAGGCTTGGTTTTTTATTTTGCATTTTTGTA
This sequence comes from Lycorma delicatula, assembly GCF_047948215.1. Lineage (NCBI taxonomy): Eukaryota > Metazoa > Arthropoda > Insecta > Hemiptera > Fulgoridae > Lycorma > Lycorma delicatula. The sequence continues at coordinate 41,527,521 of NC_134455.1, read as the reverse complement.
AGGCTTATCTACGTGTATTTTTAAATTGATTATTTGGATTTATTTTCGATATCAATTTCTCTCAGGCTCCAGCTTGTCTGACTATTGCATCATCGTATTGGTGTTAACTTATTTATATCACGCATTATTTCATTGCTGTTTAGTCTTAATGTATATATTAGGCTTAGTGTTTTTTTTATTCTCAACCAATTTCAATGTTGTCATAGTTCCTAGAAGTCTATTTCTCTTTGTCTGCCCTGATGTCATTTCTTCAACTTGCGTATTTAGAAATTATTTTTATCAGGCTTACGTAATTCTTTAGTGGACTGCTCGCTTAAATTATTTTTGTTATGTCTTCGTTCCCGAATTCCACATCGTTTCTCTAATCGTTCTCATACTAACACTAAGACACTACTCATGTCGTCAACACACACACACTCTTCTGTCCATTGCTTTGCTCCCTTCCCCTACTACTCACCACGCAAGGTTTTATTCATTCTAGTTCGGACTTTCACGTTCTGCGGATCCTGGTCCTCTTGGAGGGCTGGGCTTCGATGTTTTCTTTCTTTCGCTTAATGTTAATACTTTCGTCGTCTTCGCACTTATAAACGTTGCGGTATTTCTCTGTTAAAATATTTTCTATTTCTACTTGTCAGTTTTTCGTGATTTCACAGTTTTCTATGTTCGTCCAGCCTCGTTTCTTCGTTAAGTTATTCTTCAAATTCTACATTACTTCTCTGTGGAAAGTGCTTCAATCATTACAAGCTGTCAATTCCGTCGACGCCGAATTTTCTCCAGCTTCTTATTACATTTTCAGCGAAGCAGAATTTCTTCAAACTCGTTGCTACACATTTCAGACGTCCAGTCTTGCTCAACCTCGAAGCCACATTCTCACCACTGTATTCCTGATACACAACGGCGGACTACGCCCAGGAATTTACTGTATGTATTCGTTTTACCTTCATTCACGAGTTCGTCTCTTGCTAATATTTGTGTGCTACAGGCAAGTTCAGTTTTTCATTTCTTATTACGTTAAACAGTTATGTTATCATTAAAATTTGTGGAACATTCAGTTCATCATACCTATGCCTTTCAAGTTTCAATTTCACTTAAATACAGTCACGACAGGTTACTTACATAAGGTTGTCATTGTTCAGCTGCAACCATTTCACGTGCTTTATTAATTTCAGTTCTGTAGTTATGATAATTAACTCTACAATTAATTTCAATGCGATTATATATCAACTCTTTATTTTTATGTTTACTTATCACAATTTGATTATTGTTATTAACTCTTTTTGTACTAGAATATCATTGTGGCCTTTTTTCTACACTAAACTAGAATTACATGTATTAATTATGTAACGTTAAGTTTGTTGATGTTCTTAATTCAGAAAAGGCCAGTGCCAATTAAGAATTATTTTAATTCATTTATCTAAGTTTAATGACATCCGTTCATTGCTATTTGTCACATTATAGTATATGTCAGTAGTACAACAGTTTGCCAGTTACATTTTTCTATTGATATTATGTTTTTATAAATTTATAATTAAAATTAAGGTGTTTCATGTTCTCTTGTTTTTCAGGCTTTGTCAAAAATGTATATTGCCAAAATCTGTATTTAAAAGTGTATATTCATGAATTTTTTTTTCATTTAATATTATTGTTATGCTGATTTCAGTTGATATTCTTATGTATCATCAAATTATGTTATTTTCATGATTTTCTTTTTAGTTTTAAGGTTATGATTTTTAATATAAGTTCATTTGTTCTTTCTCATTAAAGTCCAATTTCTTTTGGCAAATACGAGCTGTTCTTTTTGTTAACTTTACCCAACACCGATCGAATAAAGAAAAGGATATTGATGAGATGTATGAGAGTGTTGAAGATGTAAAAGGATTACTTTAAGGTACTTACTGATGGAAGAATGGAATGCTATGATTGGAAAGGAAATATAAGTGGGTATTCCCTAGGGACCAAGGATGTTAAAAATATGCCATATCTTATTAGGTAAACGTACAGGAACGCTGTTAAGAAAGCCAGTGAAATGCCATGAGCAGATATCAGTAATGATCATGTGCTACTGATGATGAATGAATAGCTTTAAGGAAAGTAAAGAAAGCGAAAATTGAAGTAATTGGATGAGGAAACAATAAGAGAAAAACTAATTAAAACAATTAAGGAAAGAAAAAAGGAAAATGAGAATAGTTAGAAGATTTGGATGAGAATAAAAAAATGAGTAAAAATGGACGCGGAAGAACTAAGCTAATACGAGGAAAAAAGAACCAGAAACCACGGGTAACAAGAAAAATTATAAAGAACATTGAAGAAAAAGACGGCATAAAAATAATTCAGGACAAACTGAAAGAGGGATTAATCACAAATTAAACAATGGTAAAATGAGAGTAATTAAGGATAAGGATGATAAAATTCCTTACCATATAGGAATAAATTAGAAGTGAAAAAGGTCTAACTACAGTCGGACGAAAAGTAAGATATTTAAGTTTTGCTTAAACATAAGGTGTGCTAGTTGATTGCACACACACGCTTAAAATAATAACAACTTCTTGGAGGTAGGAATTAAAGAATGTTAGATGAAAATAAATTTAGGAAAACTAAAGCAATGGAAGTAAATAAAAAAGAGGATTAAGAGGTAAGGACAAGGAAAGGAAAAGTTAAAACAAATAAAAACTGCAGTACTATTCTGACAGAGGTCTGGAAGAGCGCGAGGGAGGATAGCGATGGCAAAGGAAGTCTTTAGTAAGAAGTACAAATTAGTATATGTAGTACAAATTAGTATATGACTTAGAAGTATTAGAAGTACAAATTAGTATATGACTTAGATTTATGGAAAAGAGGAAAATGCTGTGTATGAATTGTCTTGTATGGGAGTGAAATACGGACGATGAGAAAGAGAGTTTGAGGACTGGATTGAGACTTTTCAGATTTGGATATTGAGAAGTATGGAGAAAAAAAGATGGACGGATAAGTGAGAAATAAAGTTATGAATAGGAATAAAGAAGAAACAGGACTACTGCGTTAAATATACAAAAGAAAAGCAATCTTACTAGGACATGTGGTTAGAGGGAGTAGAATCTTGACAATTGCATTGTAAGGGTCAATAGAAGAAGAAAGGAAGTGAGAAAGAAAAAACACGAAATTAATAGATAAGTTGAAGACTGGAATCTAAAAAGGGTTCTAGGAGAAGGCTTGGGACAGAAATTGATAGAGAGAGAATTGATGAAGGGACATGCCGCAAGGCAGAACTTCAGATGATGATGTCATATATGTATGCACTCGTATGTGTGCTTGAATAATTAAAAATCTTATGTGCAATAATTTTATTTTTTTTTTAGTGAACACTAATTATATTGTATATTCAATTAAACTCATTTCTGAAGAATTGTTAGATGTATTTTATTTTCCTGTATCTTTCCGTTAGCATAATTAAATCGCAAGAGTTGCGTAAATAACATTTAAGAATTTTAATGTCTCTTCTATTTTGTTTTGTTTTTGTTTTTTCTGGCTTCATGAGATCAGTATGAACGACTAAACATGAAGAAGAAAACTTACGTAACTAAACATGAACATTGAACTACTATTTTGATTACATACAATAATAATTTACACAAAAAATTGTTGTATTATTTAATATTTTCTCTATTTGAATTTTTATCAAAATACGTACCCTTGTTGATAATTATTAATCAAAATACCAAAAATTAGACTAACTAATTTTTTATATATACGATTATTCTTTCATAATGTACTTTAAAGAGTAGCTAAATCAAATTCGTTCCCTTTTTGTAATTTTATTTATTTTAACTTATATGCAAATGAATTTTTTCGCATTTTACTGAAAAATTTCAATAAAAATTAAAAGAATAACATTTTATGTAACTTTACTGAAAACGTTTTGAAAATTCAACCCAAGATTACTTTTCTTACGTTTTATAAGGAAAATTTTTGCGATTTACAATTTATTGTTGAATTTCAGTTAATAATTTAGAAGAAAAAATTAAATCAAAAGCACTTTTTGACATATATTTTTTTTTGTTGATTAACAACTTATTTTGTTACATTGTCTTGAAATGTCTTTTAAAATTCTAAACAACTTTAACCTTTCATGAATGTAAAAATGAAATGGAAAAGTTAGAAGTAAGTCCTACAACAAATTGAATAAATAGAAAAAAAGAAGGAACCTACAAATAGAAATAAAAGGATGAGTAAAAAAGTACTTATACAGTTGCAAACTAAAAATTATAATCCATATTCAAAGCAAAATAAACGATTAATTCACCACAAAGGTGAATTATAAAGATAAAAATTTGATAAATAATACTTATTTATTTCAAATTCGATACAGTTTGACTAAAATTTTTTGAAAAGTTGGAAGAAAATTTTTGTAGCACTTCTTTGTGTCAAGTACATGTTATAAATTGATGATTATCAAAGTAATATACTGATAATTGTGTATCTTTTTCTTAAATCATGAATAAACAAGTTTAGAAGGGATAATGAGACAAGTTTTGTGTTATTTAGGAAATATTTGTTACATCTCTCTTCTTATGGCAACCTGATCGACATATTTAGCTTGTAACTGAACTGAAATATATTCAAATATTATACATATCTATTAAGACATCCAGCAGGTGAAACAAATTATGCAATGTGAGGAATAATTAAAAAATAGAGGGATTTTTGATCTCTACTCATTTACGTCATGCGCTGATGGGATTTTCTGACAAAGTGGTGTCGGTAGTGATTGAACCGTAAAACTTCCACCTAAAGACAATCTCCTAATCCACAAAAACTGAAGTTGTAAGATTTGGTTCTCTGTAAGACAGTTACCATTAACAGCCGCACAACAGATTCAAAACCAATGGGCAAATGTGTACAGGTTAGAATTACTATTATCAGCTTGCTTTATCATTGACTAAACGGGCAGCATTTTTTTTCAGTTGTTGTTTACTTATAAGAGAAATAGTTTTAAGTCTAATAAGCAAAATCAGAGACTTTAAATTTTGAAGTTTTTATTGGTGATTGATTCAGTTGCTGAGAATTAATAAAGCTTCTAATATGATGCTTTAATAAATTATTCTGTTCTGTCTCATGTTTTGATTTCAATCTACGTCTTAGTCACAACCCAACGTACCGTCCTTTAATCATGTGTACATAACAAGCAAAGAATCTCCATTTTTTGGGTACATGTATGTACTCGTACTTTTGGTTAGCATCCGATGTAAATAAACAAATTTCAGATGTAAATGAATTGAATGTTTCACATATACTATTCTTCATAAATGGAAGTGAAACAACCAAAAATACTAACTCACCTGTGTAATATCAGAAAAAAACATTATTGATATATAATTCCCAAAAATTACATTACTGATAATTTTTAAAAAATAAATAAATTGTGTCTTAATCAAAAATTTAAGTACTGAATGATATTAGGCAAAGCTAGAAAACACATTAGCTTACATATTACTTGTTCATTCTTCAGTATAAATTCTGAAGTACGGTTGTTGGAAGTCAATAAACTCTTACACGAAGTTAGGATGGATATGTCAACTTCTGTTATCGTTTTTAAGTGTCTATTTGAAAAAAAAAAAAACACTTTGGAACTATTTAAATACATACTGGAGTAAAGTTAAAGGGAGTCAAAAAAATGAATTTTCTATAATTTTTCTGGTACCACAATCTAATACTGAGATGAATTTGGCATTATCTGGCATTATTTGGCATTTGGCATTATCTCTTCCATACTTTATTACAAGTGTAAATTGAGTTGACCTAAAACCTGCCGTTCAGTACATAATACCGTTTTTCTTAACTGTTATTCAGAGTTAGCGATACAATATCATGTAAAGCACACGTTACAACCATCTTATTTCATTTACTTTTCTTTAATTATATTAAAATGAGTCCAACTGTGGGTAAAATATGAATATTTAATTGAATTTAGTTAGTGTAAAATGTTTAAAAGTTGTTTTTTGTGCAACTTCTTTTTCTAGGTTGATCATTAAAATTTGAAAAACAGCTGGGTTGAAAAAAATATAGGCTAGCAAGAAACGATTAAGTTATTATGAATAAATTTATAATAAATCAATATTAATATCAACATATGATTAATAAACTTATTTATGTATTTTTTATCAACTAAATTAAGTTTCTTTTCAGGTAGTGAATCAAAGAGATTATAATCAGCAAAACAAATGCGAAATGCTACGTAACAAAGCAGGTGAAAGGAGCAGTTTTTTTTTTTTTTTTTAATTTGATGTTTTGTTGGTACGAACAGAATAATTTGTTCGTTTTTCCAACTATTTTTTTTTTTTTTTTATAAATATAAAAACATAATACTTTAATTTTTTAACATTTAGATAGCTCTTACATTTTAATTACTGATAGTATATTTTCCGGTCAGGGATTCATATTTCCTGCTGTAGCATTAATCTTTCCTGCTAGCATTAAATGTATTATTTTACTTAATTATTGTGGCAGAAACGGATGGGTACGTTCATACTATGAAGTTATTCGATATTCACGGGTCAGCAATAGGACTGCACTAATATTTTATTTACGTACAATGACAATGATATATATATTAAAAGGAAAAACATATAGCTCCACAAAAGCGTAAACCATGCATTGTTTTTATAGGTATGACAAACCCAAAATGACAGATTAATTTATTACTTTGCAAATACATTTCTCTTCAAACTCATAAGAGAACGTCCATATTGTATATGAGTTTTCATATCAATGTCACTTTAATAATCCTTAATTTCATTGGATTATATCTATGTAGAAGTACACAGAAAACCTTTTTATGAATTATACTTCATAATCCTGTGTCCATAAAAATATGAATTGTATACATATACAATTTACGAATATAAATAATTTATTTATTATTTTTATGCAATTTCGGTTAGAAGTATTTTAATATAATATATATTAAATATATCTTATTATAGGAGGGTAAAACATATATTATTTATTGAGATTTTTATGTATTGTATAGAAAGATAAATCTTAAACTTCTAACTTTTGATTGTTAAAATGTCTATTGTTTATTGTTTTTTAATAAGGCAACAATCGACGAACAATCATCAATTTCTATCCCAGGTACGTTTTACCTGTCTGTTCTATTCTTTCAAATGAAGAAAAAAGAAAAACGTACAAGACAGTAAAGGAACTATATTCCCAGTAAACGAACGTTATTCGTAGTTGAATAAGGAATACGAAATCGAAATAGAAATGAATAAATACAAAAAAAGTCTAATATACTGTATTCATGTAGGATTTAAGAAGTCTTATTAAAAAATTAAAAACTGTAGTCACTTTCAGCACACATCCAATCAAGTAACTGCAACTGTCATAACTGAATTTTTGTAGTGCCAGAAGAAAAATTCAGCCGTACTTCAAAAGTGAGTCAATGATCCGTGACATAACAAGAAGTCATTACACAAAAAAGTAAAGATATTCATTAGTCTCACGGTATGCTGAGAAATCTTATGATCATAAATAAACTATAAAAGTAAAATAAAGTCATCATCATAATCTACATGGCATTAATTTTATTACCAATACACTTGGTCTTCTACTATATACCCAGTTGCAGTTGCTGAAATAAATTAATTATAACTTGGAAAACAATTATAACCAGAAAACTGATGGTTTATTAATTTAAATTATTCAGTAAAACCAATGAGAAGAGACAGTGATTAGAGTAAATGGGAAATAATTTTAAATGAATTTATGTGTTTTCACTCGGTTGTGAAATCGATTAATATACGAGTAAAAAGTTAAAAAACAGAAAAAAAATGTTTTTCCTTTATAGCTTCAAAATAAACTTTAAAGTCGTTAAAATTTTACATACCAGCAGAAAAATTATTAAAAATAAAATAAACTTTTTAAAAATTATGCTAGTGATGAAGAAAGTAAAAGGAACTATCGGCAATTAAGAAATGCTATAAACAGGAAGTGCAAACTGGCGAAAGAAGAGTGGATTAAAGAAAGGTGTTCAGAAGTGGAAAGAGAAATGAACATTGGTAGAATAGACGGAGCATACAGGAAAGTTAAGGAAAATGTTGGGGTACATAAATTAAAATCTAATAATGTGTTAAACAAAGATGGTACACCAATATATAATACGAAAGGTAAATTCGATGGATGGGTGGAATATATTGAAGAGTTATACGGAGGAAATGAATTAGAAAATGGTGTTATAGAGGAAGAAGAGGAGGATGAAATGGGAGAAACAATACTGAGATCTGAATTTAAGAGAGCATTAAAAGATATAAATGGCAGAAAGGCTCCTGAAATAGACGGAATACCTGTAGAGTTACTGCGCAGTGCAGGTGAGGAAGCGATTGATAGATTATACAAACTGGTGTGTAATATTTATGAAAAAGGGGAATTTCCGTCAGACTTCAAAAAAAGTGTTATAGTAATGATACCAAAGAAAGCAGGGGCAGATAAATGTGAAGAATACAGAACAATTAGTTTAACTAGTCATGCATAAAAAATCTTAACTAGAATTCTATACAGAAGAATTGAGAGGAGAGTGGAAGAAGTGTTAGGAGAAGACCGATTTGGTTTCAGGAAAAGTATAGGGACAAGGGAAGCAATTTTAGGCCTCAGATTAATAGTAGGAGAAAGATTAAAGAAAAACAAACCAACATACTTGGCGTTTATAGACCTAGAAAAGCATTCGATAACGTAGATTGGAATAAAATGTTCAGCATTTAAAAAAAATTAGGGTTCAAATACAGAAATAGAAGAACAATTGCAAACTTGTACAGGAACCAAACAGCAACAGTAACAATTGAAGAACATAAGAAAGAAGCCGTAATAAGAAAGGGAGTCCGACAAGGATTTCCTTATCTCCGTTACTTTTTAATCTTTACGTGGAACTAGCAGTTAATGTGTTGAAGAACAATTTAGATCCGGAGTAACAGTACAAGGTGAAAAGATAAAGATGCTACGATTTGCTGATGATATAGTAATTCTAGCCGAGAGTAAAAAGGATTTAGAAGAAACAATGAACGGCATAGATGATGTCCTACGCAAGAACTATCGCATGAAAATAAACAAGAACAAAACAAAAGTAATGAAATGTAGTAGAAATAACAAAGATGGACTACTGAATGTGAAAATAGGAGGAGAAAAGATTATGGAGGTAGAAGAATTTTGTTATTTGGGAAGTAGAATTACTAAAGATGGACGAAGCAGGAGCGATATAAAATGCCGAGTAGCACAGGCGAAACGAGCTTTCAGTAAGAAATATAATTTGTTTACATCAAAAATTAATTTAAATGTAAGGAAAAGATTTTTGAAAGTTTATGTTTGGAGTGTCGCTTTATATGGAAGTGAAACTTGGACAATCGGAGTATCTGAGAAGAAAAGATTAGAAGCTTTTGTAATGTGGTGCTATAGGAGAATGTTAAAAATCAGACGGGTGGATAAAGTGACAAATGAAGAGGTATTGCGGCAAATATATGAAGAAAGAAGCATTTGGAAAAATATAGTTAAAAGAAGAGACAGACTTATAGGCCACATATTAAGGCATCCTGGAATAGTCGCTTTAATATTGGAAGGACAGGTAGAAGGGAAAAATTGTGTAGGCAGGCCACGTTTGGAGTATGTAAAAGAAATTGTTGGGGATGTAGGATGTAGAGGGTATACTGAAATGAAACGACTAGCACTAGATAGGGAATCTTGGAGAGCTGCATCAAACCAGTCAAATGACTGAAGACAAAAAAAAAAATTAGTTTTGCACTGAAGTCTGTAAAAGAAAGTAAATGAATAAATAGAAAAACATGCAGAATTTAATAAACAGGTTTAAAAGTTGAGTATAGCATAATGCATGTATTTTATACATACATTTGTACATAATGTAAGTACAAATAAATGAAAAATGTTATTTTATACATACATTTATTATACAAATTTATATTAGTATATTATATTACTTTAATGTAACTCATATTTATATTTTTCCCATAAACCCTAATAATACTTATTGTTTCAAGATATGTCTACCCAGTAATTTATTTATTATCTCTCTCTCTCTCTCTCTCTCTCTCTCTCTCTCTATATATATATATATATATATATATATATAAACCGGTTAATAATAATATATATATAAACAGGTTCTACCGTTTCAGAATATATAAAATTATTTGTACGTTTTTAGTTAGCTGTATTTGACTAACCTAGTGGAATGAGATCTTAAAATTTCAGAATGGTTGTGATGTGTTAGTGTTATAACATTAATTTATACAATCTATTATAGACTAATGTAATGCATTATGGATTAAGTTTTAGATAACTTAAATGATGGAAGCGGGTTCTGTTGTTAGCGGCAACGTTGAACTATTAAGCCTTATTAAAAAAAATAATAAAGTGGAAGGGTTAATCATAATGCGACTAAAGTGAAATAAATAAGAAAGAAAAAATTGATAAAAGCTATGGTTTAAATGGATTTTAATCAATAAAATTGAATGAGAACGTAAAACGGAGAAAAGCTTCTTATTGCTTTGATTTGTCTTGAGACTTCGTAAAAAATTGTTTTAATATTAATGTACGTAACTTTTAATCCTTTACATTATTGGAATGTTACTCCAGTAATATAAATTATTAGTTATGAAGCTTCAAGTTATAAGTTACAATAACGTAAGTTAATAAGTTAAGAATACTTATTTTTAATTTCTATACATTATCTTTTATAAATTTCATTCCTCTTCTATTTTTTATTGTTTTTATTTGTATTTGGTTTTTCAAAAATATTTAATTCTTTTGTTTTGTAAAATGGAAAATGTTTCGTATACGTAGTAAAAATCGACCACATTTTGTTTTTAATAAACTTCAAAATTCTTATATTTTTGTTTTGTTTCTGTAGCCTTTATTCACACCATTTTACTCAAAGTCAAGTTCTCTTCAAGTTTTTTTTAAAAGGTTTATGTGTCTATTATTCATTTAACAAATTTGTTTTACACGAAACATAAAGTAGAGTGTTTTTCCACCCCAATCTTTAGTCTTTTACCGCAGATTTCTGGAAAACTGATAAAAATGCAGTTCTGGGACCTTTTTTTCAAATTTTAGGTCGAATTTCATTTAAAATCTCTATGTTAACTCCTTAATTTTGCCTCCGAGAATTACAGTGTGGCTTAGTTTTACCCAAAGCTCAGAAATCCGGGCGAAATCTTTCAGCCAGTCATCACTCGTATAAGAAACGTTTCTGAACCTATGTTTTTTAGCCAGTAGAACTTAAAAAGTTCTGAATTCAATCATAGTTAAATAAAATAATAAAATTGATGTGGACAACACATGACTTCCTGGTACGTCTATTAAATTACATTTATAATTATTTTTAAAATGAAAAGTAAGTAAAATTTTGTATAATTAAAAAATTATATTTTTCGAGCAAAAACTTATCGTTTTTGAGTTATGCGAGATACATACTTAAATACATACGTACGTAAGTACAGACGTTACGCCGAAACTAGTCAAAACGGATATTTCCGTTGAAACCTGGAAACTGAAATTTTTCGCAATCAATCGTGTACAAAATAAAGGAAAAAGGAAAAACCAAGTAAAAAGGAATAGTCAAATTATTTAATTCCTGTTAATAAAAAAATATATTCGCCTAGTAGACGGAATATATAGTCCACTACTATTAATTCCAAAAAAAAATTCCCAAAATTTATCTTATGATTTTAGGACTAAAAATTAGAATTTATTATTTTAGTTTCTGTATAAGTTTATCGATTATTTGAGACCTGTTGTAATCATGAATAACTATAACCATTTTTAATATTAAAAAAAAACAAAATAAAAATTTGGAAAATATTATGTAATTCAATTACATCGCACGCAAATTAAAAATGTAGTGTTTATTTTTCCAGTAAGTGTAGCATAAATGAAGTTTGCTGATTTTGTCTAAAATCATATTTAATTATTTTTGATTTATGCACTTAAGATGACGATATGGAATTCAAAAATAAGGGTAGAAGCAAATTCTGTTCTTCGTGTTTATATATGAACGAATGCGTGCGTGCGCGCGCGTGTTTGTGTGCTAGTATCTATTTACGCCAATAACTCGGTATTGAATCAACGAAAAATGTCCAAACATGGCATGCATGGTTACTTTGTGTGTGGAGGTTTTGTGCTAGCAAAATTTAGTGTAGTGTTAAAATTATAGGGGATAAGCTGAGTCACAATTTATAAATTGACAGTTTCTTTTTATTTATAAATTTTATAGTTGTTTGTACAAGATGTGTTTTTATTAACTACTTTTTAGATTTATTTTTATCTATATTTTATTTTCTACGTATTTTATTGTTTACTTACAAATTACATCTCCGTAAAACTTTATATTAAATAAAAAGGGATTGTGTTTTCTTCAGACTAATTCTTTGTTACTATTACCTTTAGGGCTACATTTTAAAAGAAACAGATTAAAAAACTTACCGATTTTTCAAAAACAGTGTGTTTTTAAAAAAAAAAAACAGTGCTGATTTTTTCTCTAGAGAATCAAAAAATGTTTATTCTCATGGAATAAAAACCTATGGAGCAGGATCTGCAAAGGACTACATTTTAAAAACAAGTAAGTTAATTCCCTGTTTGCAAAAAAAATATTATATTTTATTAGAAAGAAAAAAAAACATGAAAATTTAAATATTTATTAAATATAAGCCTTCTTTAAATGAATCTTTGGGGGTTCAGCAATTTTCTTCTTAAATTAAAATGTAAACAAATGACTTGTTACATTTTTGCTAAGTTTCGAGAGAAAAGTTTTCTCGTCTTAGACCCATACATCTACAACTATTGAACTAACTAGAAGTGATGGTATTTTATTAAATACATTGAAGAAAAAATTATGTAACTAATTTATTCACGGGTAATCACAAATAGATTTATATATATAATTTTGTAAAGGAGAAAAGACTTAAAAACTTTACTGGACAGAGACATGGCTGAGAAGTGATAATTATAATGTAACGATGTAAGAAGCAACATAAGTAAAAGAAACGTTTTAATCTGTATAAAGATTAGAAAACTTGGTATTGTAACATTAAGTAGTATGGTGTTATAAAACCAAGTACTAATTTGTATTAGTCGTTTTTTTGCTTATATTTTGAGTAAAGAAAACCAAATTTGCAAATCGTACTAGTTTCCAAAACATAAAATCCCTTTTTAATGCAACATTCAACATAATTCTTATATAATTCTACATTGTGTTGTTAAAAGGATAATTTCCTGAAGAGACAAACATTAAATTGTTGAAAAAAATATATAATTAACGTTCAGTAATGAGATTTTACGTTGATTTATTTGGATATCAGTGTTATTATAAATGAAATAAATTGCTTCAAGGATATAAATGTTTAATTGAAAAAAATATTTTACATATATCTTAAAAATTATTTACTTTTTGAAATACGACGCATTAAAAAAACAAATGTTTTAATTATTTTTTGGTATATGTTTTTGGATTATTTTTCAATATTAGAAATCCTATCAATATTAATGTCCAATTTTACATTTTTTATCACTTTTTTATTAACAATATTGTAAATGTAAAATCTGTACGTATACAGTTTCAGAGTAATTAAAAATAAAAATAAATAATAAAAAAAAAATCGTATAAATATTACTTTCTCTGATTGTATTTAAAATCTGAGTTTTTTACAGTGGCTTCTGATAACATCCCATCCACGTTATTTTAAATAAAATTACTGTATACAAGATTTTTTCAATGATTTAAGTTCAGTTGCTAGGATCGGATCAATTTTTAATTAAATTTTATTAATATGATGATGTACTCGTACCTGAATAAAATCTGAACAATTATTTATAATTATTTTACTTTGTAACAACATAAAACTTAACTTTCAAAATAAATATAGCTTTTGGAAGTTTTCCAGAATATTTAATAAAGTATAAATAGGTGATTTTTAAAACAAAGTTAATGCAGCTAGTTTTATATTATAAACCGTTGAGTTTTTAAAGACTTATTCTTTGTGATTTAATAAACTTCTCGACATACTCCTTAAAAAAATAAATCCGCTGGAATTTCTTGTTCAGTTAAATGAATAAAAAAAAAATGAAAGATTTATATCCATAGAGACACAATGTTCAAAAATGTTCCTCAAATAACTATATAGTGTAGTCATCTATATGAACATAAGGGAATAGTTTCACGGAGACTTGTATTAGAATAATTTTATATAAATTTTACAGTTATATAAATTTTATTATTTATCGACAGTCTGGAGTAATTACAATGAAAGTAGGTTAAAAGGACAACATTTTTACAGTAAGTAAAAATCACATCCGTTTTAATGCAAACTACTTAAGAAAGAAAAATACCATCTTTTTTCTAAGCTTAAGTCAATCTCTAGTTTCAGTTATCTAAACAATAGCAAAGTGACGCAGAATTTTTAACAATGTAGAATTCACAAGAAGTATAAGAATGAAAGTTTGTAATTTTTATAAGATTTCATTTGTATTTTTTATGTCTTTTCAACGCAGTTTTACGTCATTAGATTGTTGAATTGAATAATTAAACTAAATTTTACGTTGTTCTTCAAATGTTTAATATATTTACTTATTTACATAAAAACTTTTAAGAAAATCATTGCACAATGAACACTTAATACAAAAGGAAGATAAATTAATAAATTAAAACCATTTAACAATTTAATTAGGGCGATAAAAAAACGAATTTGGAATTTAAAGTACGCAAAACTTGTCGCACTACTGAAGGACATGTATATTTTCACAAATAAATAATTTAGTAAATTTAAGTTTAATTAAATTATTATACTGTGTTTAGTTGAAAATAAAAATGAGTCGGGTTTCTACAATTAAAACTGTTTGTTTTGTAGTTACGAGATGTGTGCAAGGTCAGATTCCAGCAATCTGAAGAGGGCTTTGGCAACAGAAAGTATCAAGAAGAATAATAATGAAGGACAAAATTAAACAGCTTTGGTCGACCGAATAATTGAGGATACTCTAAACCGAATTCATTGCCAAAATTTGTTAGATTAGAACTTTCGAGTGGTTTGAAGTCCCTGCGTTTATCTCCATACGTTTTTAATTAATTAAATAGCCTACATAAGTACTATACAAAGTCAACATTCAAATGGTAAGCTGAGAGTTGAATATTGATTATTAATATTGTAAAATGTATTCCTTATGCTCTATAATCGAGATTTTTTTTTAAAAATAAAGTTATTATTTTTTACTCGAAAAATAGAGTAATGTATATATCAAAAATTTGCCTTATATTCAACAAAAGGTTTTACTTTAATCCAGAAAACCATTTCGTATGTTAAACAATCATAATTAGTACATAATGAGGAAATAGAATAAAAAAAGAATTAAATAAGAAAAAATGATAGCTAATATTATAGTAAGCTAAAAAGAAATACAATTTTTCATTACCTGATAATAATATTACCGATAACAAGTAGACCGTAATAATTAAGTTTCTAAAAGTGTTCAGAAAAATTCTATTTTTAGTGTTACGAAATGTTATTTATTATTATTATTATTATTATTGAATGATTTTCTTTTGATGATTAATTTCACCGCATGAGCTCGAAGCTTGTATACGGTAATATGAAATGGACATTTTGTAGCGTATGGAAAATTCCTAGCATGACCAGAATTCTAACTCGGGACTTCTAGATGAACGGCCACTCCGCCACGGAGATTGTCGGACTGGCGATAGCAACTATAATACATTATTAATAACAATAATTATTATAATTTCTGCATTATCGTGTTCTCAGTTATTTCTATTTTTTTTTGTAACTATTTTTCGGTACCTAATGATGATGATTAACAATTCGAAATGGATATCTAGTTTTAGGGATAAGTAAAATTTATTATGAATGGCTTTACGAAGTTTTATTGCTTTCCAGTGTATTTCAATAATCGTTTATCATTAGCTTTACGTATAAAAAAACGTTTTTTATATAAAAACCATAAACTGTGTGTATTGTATAAAAATCTTCTGCCTCTTAGCCTCAAGTCTTAAAGTGATACTAGAGGTTACTTATGATACTCATAAGTTTCGTAAGTAAGGATATTTATTTTCAGGGGGAAAATATTACATTTACTAAATATTTTTTCTGTAGGTGATTTTCCACGTATTTTTACTGTAACAGAAAGTTAAATATAACTTTTTATTGTCAGTATTTTGTAAATTTTTAGCAATCTGCTTATTTTTCTCATTATCCTAGTTGTTCACATTTACCCTCCTACAATTTCACGTTATTAAATCTCCGCCTTATTAAACAAATAAATAAAAATCAGAATTCAAAAAATTAACAAAAACTTCTAATTAATAGTTATATAAATAATAAAAATCGGCTAGATCATAATTTATTTAATTTTCTGCTGAAGTGCAAAAGAGACCACAAATTATTATAAACCATAATAAAGTTGAATGCATATTTTGTTAATATTTATTGGCGATGTCGAAAATACAATCTGAATACGTAATGAAGGTAAATTACATAAGTGAGTACTTTGGAAAAGAATATTATAAAATTTGTCTTCCGGAGGTACAGGTAAAATTTTAAGATGAAATTTAAATTACACGAGAAAAACTTTAAAAATTTTACGATGTCTAATGCTTTTTTCTCCGAAATTTCCTCGATCTAAAAAAGTACTTCCTATTAATGATTTATACTTAAAGCTAGGATATTTTGAGAGGAAACTACGAAATTCTTAGTGCTGTATACAGCAAAATACATGACCATGTATTTTACACTTTCTTACAGAAGAGTATTTAGAAAATATTGCTAGACAACAAAACAGTATATTTCATGAGGTAATTTCGAGGACGTAGTTGTGTGATTATTATTCAAATATACCACTTATGCTGTATTTTATTTGATTTATATTTATCGAGTTTATTACAACGAAATATTTAATCCTATTTGTTCATCCTATTTTAACAATATACTTCTTTGTGCATTATTCTACGTATCCCTTTTAATTTTTTTTTCTTAACTATCTTAATCAAATAAGAATTATTTAGAATAGATGAAACTGTATTTTTCATATATTCAACCGTTTAACACGTTGAATTGCAGTTAATAATTAACTAAGGTATTTATAAACTTAATATTAAGATAATTTTTAATTATAAAATTCGAGTATTAATATTTGTGGGAGAAAGACCGGTTAAAAATAGGGCGACCTTGATTAATACTTTCTACTTAGATGAAAAAACAGATTTAATAAGATATTATGACTGGTCCGATTTTAAGCAAAGAATTTACAGCTACTGCACCATATTTTTAAATAATATTTTTGAGTTGACTATACTGATTCTAAAATCACTAAGACGGATAACTAAATGGTTCACCTGTTTGGGCTATGACTTTGAGAAAGTTTATTCTAGGGAGTACCTATAGTTTCAATCTTCAATTAAGGTTGTAGTTAGTAACAAATAATAAGACAGTTGTAGGTAAAAAAACAGTAAGTTTCTGTAAAACCTTTCACAGAAGAATAAAAATAAAAATTTCAGTTCTTATTTGTAAATTTTAATTTTGAATAATTTTGATGTATTACAAATAAATTAAAAATATATGAATACATATGTTTTACAAGAAAAGTTAAATTTTCATTATTAGTTTCATAAAATTAATTTTATTTAAAACAGATTTTTTGTTTTAAGTTGAACCACTTCACTGCGAAAAATTATTAAATTATATTTATTAAAATTCTCTAACATATTTTCTAAAAATGTTTATTAGTATTATAATAGTAAAAGTCTGAAAACGACTTAATTATAGAAAACCGAGTGTGACTACATTACCAGAATAAATGTGAGTAGAAACGACTCTGAGTTGTATTTGAAATTATTTTCGGCCATCTTGGATCGGTCATATTGAATTCAACTTTTTAAGACATAATGGTATTGTTACACATGATTTCAATTTATATTTTAACTGGAAAAATTTGGATGAAAAACCCTCATCCATAAATTCATCCTTGTTATAGATATTGACCATTAAAGTGTACAGATCGGGGTAAAACGGCTGTTTTCAACTTCCATTCAAAATAAATATTTTGGATAACTGTTTTCCAAAATCTTTTCTCCTTACTTATTATTCAAAATTTATCATTACGGTATTCTTTAACGAAGTTCTTACAAAATTAGAAACAAATAGTTACAATATGGAATTCGTAAACGGTACCCGGGTTTCCAGTCTGCTAGAGACCAATTTAACAACATGGCTAAGAAGTACAATGGGTACACTCTCATCTACACATTCGGCTCTGTCTCAGACGTCGGATGTGACTGTTCTATTGTGCTCCCATACACCGAGGTAATATATAAACTTAAGCCCTTTTTTCTGTGTTCTTTTGCGAGGCCTTTGCAATTTACTCCGCCTTCAAAGTTATCGAAACCCGTAGCGATGGCAGCTTCCTAGTAACTACCGACTCTAGGAGTGTACTTAAAAGCTGGAGCTGCAGACGTTCTGAATCCATCGTCCACATTATTCATGATATCCTTTCGAGGATAAATAAGACTAGTACTGGTACGGGTTCCTGGCCATTGTGGATCCTTGGGAAAGAATGGGCCGATGAGGCTGTAAATACAATAAATGGCATCCGAGTACAATCAACATGTGAAAGAGACTTCATGAGATCAGTCCGTGTAAGATTGCGGCTCAGTGGAATAGGTTCTTGCTGCTGAATCCTCCGACGGCATTACATAACATCCGGGAAAATGTTCTCGAGAAACCTCCTTCTCCGTGCAACAGAAGAAACCAAGTCTTAACTCGGCTAAGGATTGGACACACCAGGCTTACCCACACTCATCTATTTGGCTCTTCTCAGAAGATCGGTAAGGCTAGAGAGGTCAAATGTCCGTGCACCATCTGCTCTTTGGTCGCCCAATATTTGGAACCAACCGACAAAACTTAGACTTGGGTTCAGTTATGATATTTCTATTACACCAGAAAGAAGGTATAAAACGTCTATTGTTGTTCCTCTCCTACAGTGGAATGAATAATACGATTTAGTAATTTTTGTCTGATTTATGTATTTTACTTTGTATTTGTTGTTGTTACTTGTCTATGTTATTTCTTTATTGTTTATTTTCGTTTTTTTCGGATTTTTGCTGTTTTAAGTAACACGACATGATAGTGTTACTTTAGTCGCTAATGACTGTAATTTTTGATGCGACTATAAATAATAAAAGCATTAAAAAAAATAAATAGAAACAGCAGATTCATTACATTTATTTATTAAGTAATTATAAAAATTTATTTTTAATTATTTATAAAAAGTATATTTTCAAGAAAATGAGTAATGTAATAAAAACATGTCGAAAGTTTACTAAAATCAGAACAGAGTTCAAAGTGGCCTCCTCCTATTTGTTGACAAAATCCTGTACGCGTGTAAAAGTTGAATCGATTTCCTTGAGATTTCAGCAGCTTCAGTTAGACTTCTTTGTCTTAGTTCTTCCAGATTCTCCGGGTTAATTTTTTAAAATTTGTGTTTTAATTATCCCCTGAAGAAGCAGTCTAATAGACAAATCTGGTGATCGTGGAGGGCATTCAATTTGTCCTCTCCTACCAATCCATCTTACTGGGAAAATATCGTTCAAGAAAGCTAAAACTAGAAGAAATTTTGGGCAGGAAAATATTTTGGGCATCTTTCTGAAACTATGAACTGTTAAAATTTTGTTCAAAATTATTTTTCAATAGCTGGAATATTTGGAATATATCAATAGCTGGAATATTTCAATAGCTATTATTTTATAATAGCTGGAATATTAGGCGGAATAAAGAGAACCGGTAGAAAACCTTGGGTTTCAGACGATATATTGCAGCTGATTGATGAACGTAGAAAATATAAGAATGCTAGTGATGAAGAAAGTAAAAGGAACTATCGGAAATTAAGAAATGCTATAAACGGGAAGTGTAAACTGGTGAAAGAAGAGTGGATTAAAGAAAAGTGTTCAGAAGTGGAAAGAGAAATGAACATTGGTAAAATAGACGGAGCATACAGGAAAGTTAAGGAAAATTTTGGGGTACATAAATTAAAATCTAATAATGTGTTAAACAAAGATGGTACACCAATATATAATACGAAAGGTAAAGTCGATAGATGGGTGGAATATATTGAAGAGTTATACGGAGGAAATGAATTAGAAAATGGTGTTATAGAGGAAGAAGAGGAAGTTGAGGAGGATGAAATGGGAAAACCAATACTGAGATCTGAATTTAAGAGAGCATTAAAAGATTTAAATGGCAGAAAGGCTCCTGGAATAGACGGAATACCTATAGAATTACTGCGCAGTGCAGGTGAGGAAGCGATTGATAGAATATACAAACTGGTGTGTAATATTTATGAAAAAGGGGAATTTCCGTCAGACTTCAAAAAAAGTGTTATAGTAATGATACCAAAGAAAGCAGGGGCAGATAAATGTGAAGAATACAGAACAATTAGTTTAACTAGTCATGCATAAAAAATCTTAACTAGAATTCTGTACAGAAGAATTGAGAGGCGAGTGAAAGAAGTGTTAGGAGAAGCCCAATTTGGTTTCAGGAAAAGTATAGGGACAAGGGAAGCAATTTTAGGCCTCAGATTAATAGTAGAAGGAAGATTAAAGAAAAACAAACCGACACACTTGGCGTTTATAGACCTAGAAAAGGCTTTCGATAACGCAGACTGGAATAAAATGTTCAGCATTTTAATAAAATTAGGGTTCAAATACAGAGATAGAAGAACAATTGCTAACATGTACAGGAACCAAACAGCAACAATAACAATTGAAGAACATAAGAAAGAAGCCCTAATAAGAAAGGGAGTCCGACAAGGATGTTCCCTATCTCCGTTACTTTTTAATCTTTACATGGAACTAGCAGTTAATGATGTTAAATTTAGATTTTGAGTAACAGTACAAGGTGAAAAGATAAAGATGCTACGATTTGCTGATGATATAGTAATTCTAGCCGAGAATACAAAGGATTTAGAAGAAACAATGAACGGCATAGATGAAGTCCTACGCAAGAACTATCGCATGAAAATAAACAAGAACAAAACAAAAGTAATGAAATGTAGTAGAAATAACAAAGATGGACCGCTGAATGTGAAAATAGGAGGAGAAAAGATTATGGAGGTAGAGGAATTTTGTTATTTGGGAAGTAAAATTACTAAAGATGGACGAAGCAGGAGCGATATAAAATGCCGAATAGCACAAGCTAAACGAGCCTTCAGTAAGAAATATAATTTGTTTACATCAAAAATTAATTTAAATGTCAGGAAAAGATTTTTGAAAGTGTATGTTTGGAGTGTCGCTTTATATGGAAGTGAAACTTGGACGATCGGAGTATCTGAGAAGAAAAGATTAGAAGCTTTTGAAATGCGGTGCTATAGGAGAATGTTAAAAATCAGACGGGTGGATAAAGTGACAAATGAAGAGGTATTGCGGCAAATAGATGAAGAAAGAAGCATTTGGAAAAATATAGTTAAAAGAAGAGATAGACTTATAGGCCACATACTAAGGCATCCTGGAATAGTCGCTTTAATATTGGAAGGACAGGTAGAAGGGAAAAATTGTGTAGGCAGGCCACGTTTGGAATATGTAAAACAAATTGTTGGGGATGTAGGATGTAGAGGGTATACTGAAATGAAACGACTAGTACTAGATAGGGAATCTTGGAGAGCTGCATCAAACCAGTCAAATGACTGAAGACAAAAAAAAAAAAAAAAAAAAAAAAAGCTGGAATATCTGGTTTCGACTGTCTAATTTCCTTCAATTACAAATGGCCCAATTAACGTATCCGATTAAATGCCAGTCCAAACAATAAGATTTTCAGTGTATGCTTTCCGTAACAGTGTGAATTCTTATCACTCCATTAATGAAAATTATGTCTATTGACAATTTCCATTCAGCATAAAAGTAGTCCATCTGAAAAGCCAACATTTGTTATGGGTTCTCGATAATCCTATAAATTATAAGTTAGGGTTCCCGATTATCCTGTTTATCATAATTTTACAAAATTCAACACGCAATCATAACTATCGAACAATCTTAATAGAGCTAAATTTTTTAATGTTTTATATCGTCTTCAGTCAGACTTCATGGACGGAGGAGTTGTTACATCAAGGTGCCTACTAATAACCTGAATTTAGGTGTGAGGATTACCTTTAACATTACATCTAATTTTATTTCTTCACGTAAAGTGGATTTAGGTCTGTCAGGTTTGCAGTGATTTTTAAAATCCCACATTCCTCAAATATTTATACTGTTTTGTACACTGTGGATTTTGCAATTTGAACACGATCAGGAAAAGTGTCAGTATATAAATTTCTTACTTAATCGTACGTTCTTACTCGATCGTCATAACCACGCATCTTTAGAAGAATTATCGTTTCATATTTACCTTAATGAAAATAAAGTAAAATGCAAAGAAACACCAATTAGAAAAAATGATAAACTAATTACTCAATTAATGAAATAAAAATTAAACACCGGTAAAACTAATTAGAAAAGCAGATAAACTAATTAATAAATTCAACGAGGAAACAGACTTAACAGAAATTACGTTTGCCGCTCACCTATTCAAAATGAGAGAAAAAGGTAAAATTAATTTGTACAGCAATGAAGTTGCTGCCAACCGTACAAGTAAAACTTTTGAGTATAATTTTGGAAAAAAATATTTATTTAATAAAAATCTTAAAAATTTTTATTTCTGAACTAAATACTATTTAATTAAAATTATGACGTATTCTTTCATTAATTTTGCATAAAATCCTATCTTCTCTAATTCCAAATAAATAAATAAGTGCAAAGAATCAGCTGTTCTAATTTTGTTAGAATTTCGTTATCAAATATCGTAATAATAAATTTCGAATAATTAAGTAACGAGATTAGAATTTGAAAAACGGTTTGTAGAATTTTCCCAGCATATAGTTTTAAGGTTACATGATGTGTAATTGTCCTCTTTCTATGAAAATACTTATCTTGAATGGAGGCTGGACACGGCCGTTTTATCCTAGTCTGAACAACTTAATATCTAAAACAAAATGAAGCTATTGGTAAGAGATTTCACTAAAGTTTTTCCGTTCAAATCTAAAATGAAATCATGTATAACAATACCATTATACCATTATGTCATTTAAAAAAAATAAAGTTGACTTCAATATGGATGATCAATGATGGGCGACAATAATTTCAAATCCAACTCAGAGTAGCTTCTTTGTTAAAGTAATTAACTACATTCAGTCTGGTAACGTTGTCACACCCAGCTTTCTATAATTAATCCTTTTCCAGATCTTTCAGACACTCTGAATTGTACTTGTATGGATTGGACATCTTACTTTTAACAATTAAAAAATTCAGTACCACCATCCGATTACGATGAAATTTTGGTGAGTTGTTGGGCGCATGTCCGCGAAAGTTACTGACTTAAGTTTGGAATCACTAGGTGGCGCTGGGATCAAGATATTTTGAAACATTTTATCTATAGTCCGATTTGTCTAATATTAAGAATATATATTAGTTATGTGAAAAGAAACACCTTTGCAGAATCTATACTCGCTAGCAGGTTTCTCTGGCTTACTCTGGCACCGTTTCGATATATTTACGAAACAAACAAATATAAAACAGACTTTCTTCTATATATAAATATATATATAGAAAAGGCAATGTTTGTACGTGTATCTGTTACAGACTATGTATGTCCGCGTTGTTCGGAAAAGATTTAAAGCTATTTAAATCCTCGGTGTGACCAGCAGAAAGAAATTTAGAGGTATTTTGAACCGACTGCTGTGTTTAGAGAGTAGTTTGAATTAAATCCAATAGGAAGCTGCTGTTTTTTTGCCAATTGGATTTATTTACATTCCAACTTTTGTAAAGTGAAAAGTAAAATTTTAAGAAGTTCCGAATTGTTCAGATTTTTAATGTTTTATTAAACTTTCAATTGTGTTATTTTAATCTATATATACATATACTCAAATCTAACAATAGCGAAGCACTGGCGGGTCTGCTAGTACTACAATAACATTTTGTTGGTGTAATACCACATTTACACATTTACCACAGTATTTACCAGTATAAAAAATTTACTAGGTATTATGTTAATATATTAGTAAAATTTTTAATCGGTTTATTGTTTATCCAAAGAAAACTTTGATTTACATCGGTTTGATTGTTTACCAAAACATCTTTTATATTTTTATTTCTAAAATTAATATTTACTTAAAAGCTACATTATTTATTTTGGATTTTATTTATTCTAAAACCATTCCTCTTAAAACACTAAAATAGAAAGTTAAATAATGTGTTACAGCCTTGAAATTTAATTATGAAAATTAAATTTAAAAATATAATAACATACTGTTGACCTTCAACGGGGTACATGAATTAGGTAGGGAAAACTGATTACCTTATTTACGTAAAATATTCTGTATTATTAGAGCATAAGAGATTAATAATACTGAAAATATAAAAAAAATTATTTTACTAAAGTTAAAACGTGCACATATTAGTAAAACCCTTACTTTGCAGTATCACATCAGATATTGTCTTAGGTTGGTCTATAAATTTTCCGTTGAATTTAAGTTAAAATGTTGAAAGCAACAGTTTCAACCTAGCAAATGGAAAACGTTCCTCGTGTTTTATCTGATACTAGAAATAGAACTATTTTATTATTTTGTCAAAGAAAATAAGGACATTTTTTTAAAGTTATTTAAAAACATGAAAATATAATAACTTTTAATAAGTAATCGCTTAAATATATTTTTGAAAAATTTAAAAATTTGAGAAACCCGGAAAATACAATGAAAATTTTCTTAAATATAAAATAAAAAATTTCTCTAGCTAGAGTAAAATGTGAGAAGAGAAAGAAACTCATTACGAAAAATTAATTCGATGCTTCAATGGAAGGTTTCAGATTTGTTTTTGGTTCTCTTTAAGGTGATCCTTAAAGTAGATTATAATAAATGTAATTACTTTTAGAAATACTTTGTGTTTTCTTTTGAAAAATTTACATTAAAATTTCAGTCTGTCTTGTTTAATTTTACTGATAACGTATAAATAATTAATACATACCGTATTTAATGTATATATATTTTGTAGTCAAGTTGTACTGCAGTTACTTTTAAACTGTTAATTTAAACTATACGTTTTAATATTAGAATGATATTATTTTAAAGAAAAATAAAAACATAATATTATCCGATCATTAAAGAGTGTAACTTTAAAAAAAACTTGCCATTTGGTTGCATTTTAAATATCAGTTAAGAGAACTCTACGTTTTAACTTTATCACACCCTTTTGTGCCACGATGAAGAGTTTGATTTTATATACAAAATTCATAATTTTTTAAAAGGACTTCCATTTTGTTATTACATGGACAACTACTGCATAAAGACATCATATAATATTACTAGAGACAAATATATAATCTCCGTATTATACAATCAACATATTATACATAGCATGCTGAGATATAGATATTAAATATTTTGCAACATAAGGGAATATTAATTAGTAAGGAAACAAAATCAAATCGTATATTTAAAATTTTTTTCATTTCTTCTTTCGTTATACATTGCTGTAATAAGATCGTTGTAAATTAAAATTTCTTTTTCTTCTATGTTACTTACCGGATAAGTTTTCTTCCCAACAGTCATCGAAGAAATAAAGAAAATTAATAATTAAACAAATACCATCATGCACATGCAACATTTGATAAATTCAAGAACAGGAATAACCATTCTGTGCTTGAATATATCACATGAATTATTTTTTGTCTTATATTTAATTATTTACATTTGTTACGTGATTATTGTAATGAATAATAATAATACCCCCACGTCCAAAAAAAAAACATGTGTTCGGGCGTGTCCACCTCGCCACAGTAGAAACACCCATCTCTCATTTCTCTTGGCGAAAATATTCGCCAAATTCACCATGACTTGTGAGGAGCTGTGTTAGGTGATAATCAAGCTCCCCATGTCTCCCACTAAGCCACGGCTTGATTCTCCTTATAAGTCTCCAGCTCCACCTCCCTTTCTGTAACCGTCCCACAGATTCTGCCACTTTTCTAATGCTTCTTGCCTTGCCTCTCTTGGCGCCACACCTCTATGCCTGCAGTTCCTCTCCTCAACCAACAACCTCACCGAAGAGAAACCAGCCAGTACTCAGACCGCCTCCCCCGAAATCGTCCTGTATACAACTGTAATCCGCAACGCCGCCTTGCGTTGCACAGCTTCCAATCTGCTTGTGTTTCTTTCGACGCGGACGGCGTCACCCCAACCCCCAATGCCTGCGCGTTGTATCGCAGGCGTTGTATACAGTACGATTGGAGCGGTCACCTACATTATCACCCTCCACCTTGATGTCCTTAAGCCACTTACCCTGGGAGTAATCCTACCTAGTGCTGCTATAGTCTTCTCCGCCTTTTGGATAACGTACTGAACATGAGCGCCGAAGTTCATTTTGCCATCCAGCCGCACTCCAAGGTATTCTGCTTTGCTAACCTGTGTGAGGGGAAGCTCGTCGACGTTTAGGATGATTTGCCTTAACATTCTTCTTCCGTCCATAACCAGGAAAGCAGTTTTCTCAGGAGCCAGCCTCAGATCCTTCGTGTCTAGCCTCCGGCTGATGTTCATTATGGACGCATTGCCTACATCCTCCACCCCTCGCTCACTGGCCCCCGCTACTAAAAGCGCGAGGTCATCCGTTTAGGTCACGACCTCCGTGTCTACGGATAAATCCAACCCTATGGACAAATATATGTATCGACAAATCCAACCCCGTGGGGTTGGATAGATTCAACCCCACATCTGTGCAGTAATATTCACGCACACGTTTGGGGCGACAACGAAATAGTACTTGGGTACTTCTACTTGTGTCGGCCAACAGGACAATGGTCTTGCACAGGACCTTCCTGTGGAGTACGGGATTGGCGGTCCCAAGCTGTCCGAGCTAGTTGTGGTTGTGCTTCTCGGTTTCGCTGCTTGCAGTGGAGGCGGGAGGCATGACCTTGATCCTGTTTTTGCAAAGGCTGGGCGGAGTACGGACGGGGAATGCCCGTCGCTTTTCCCGCTTGTGAAGCTGGGTTATGGTGGGATGCGGTTAGCTACCTCTGCGGAAGACTTGAGCCGTCAGGCGTAAGTCAGTCACTTCAACCCTTGGCAAGGATTGTCTCATGGGTAAGGGCATAGGAGCGCTTACTACTGCGTGCGAGCCCTAAGATGTCGGTATCGTGAGTCAGGCAGTACCTTCTCCCCGGCCGGTGACAGTTTTGTGGGATAGAATCAATGATCGGGAACATATCCAACCGTCTCAACGTGGGAGGATACACCTTGTGACATATTGACCGGTGTATATCACGGCTTATGGAAAAAAAAACATCTATAATGTCTGTGGCAGAGGGTCGACGTAGAAACCTTTGTCTTAGCGAGATACTGTCTTCGAAGGCGAAGAGAAGGAAGAGTGTGAAGTTCTTGGACGTTGAGAAGTCGGATCGAACCAAGTTTCGACCGAAAGGCAGTTCAACGATACCAAAATATTTGATCACCGAAAGGATGGAAGGAGTTTTAGCAAGATAAGTCTTTTCGTGATAACCCGAGGCATCACGGAAGCTGCTGAAGGATCAGTGAAAAATGTGAGGAAAAGATTCGTTGAAACCGTCAACGACATACAACCGTCACATCTGCTGAAAGCAAAGAAGTTTTACTGCTTGGTATTAAGGTTTCACCGCATTGTACTTTAAATACGTCAAGGGGTGTAGTAGTGTACAGGGATTTTCTGAACTCTACCGAAGAGGAAATCGTCAAACAACTGAATGAACTCGGAGTTATAGCTTGTCGACGATAGAACACCCGACGCAACCGAGAAGTTCAACCCACCGCATCTCACGTGTTGACATTCAACAAGCCAAAGTTTCCAGAAAAGGTAAAGGCTGGCTTTCACAGATTAGAACTCCGACCGTTCATCCCTACACCATGCAATGCTTTGGATATCAGAGATACTGCGGCACGCTGCACAAAGAAAGAAATCTGTATTTCTGATCAACCACTGCATCCAGACGACCCGCGCAGAGATCCACCTGAATGCGTGGGGGGCGGGGGCGCTTGTGGGCTAGTTCCCAACACTTTCCAATAGAAGGAACAGCTGTCATGGGAATCATTCGGCAAGCAGGAGAAACTGTCTGATATTAAGAAGAGATAGCTATCCAGGAAGTAAAGACAATTCAAAAAGTGAGCACTTTGAAGCAAAGAAAATTGTTACAAATAGATCGCCGAAAGTAATATCTTATACGTAGGCTGCATCATCTCCTGTATCTTCATTAAAACCGAATGATTTGATTGTAGAGTTAGTATCGTTATTAGCGAGATTGGTTGAACATATTGTGAATAGCATACTTGGAAATCGTCGGACCAGAGAAAAAACAGCCGATGATAAGGAAAAGTGTTCGTCTCTTTTGAAGAATGAAACTTCGACCAGTTCTAAGGTGAAGGACATTGAAAGCAGAATAGGCAAGAAGCCTGAAGACAAAGTAAAGATTGTAAATATTCGCACGCGGGAACTGCCAAGATAGAAATAAAAATATTGGAAGAGGAAGATCTAACAAAAACGTAAATGGAGCTCTCAAAAGCGCGGAGGTCAATAAGTGAGAGAACGGGGACTTCAGTCGCCGCACATGTTCTAGCGGTGAGTGCATCTAGTCTGGACTGCAACGTACACCTCACGGCGCCACAGAAACCGGTGTCATCTGATACAGACAGTAGGAGATCCTCTGTGATTTCTGGCGGGGGATCTGAAGATTCCATCTCTGAGCCTCAGATACTTCGGATACATCGAGACCTTTAGGAAAATGGAGAAGAGGAGTAAAAAGGATGGCCTAAGGAAAAACCTAGGCAATAGGCATTAGGGAGAAGTCATTTTTTATGTTTTGATGAATTTTAATGAAAGGATGAACATTCTATTTTTTGTGTAACATGAACATGTTTCAATAACTCTGAAGTGATTTGTGAGTTGTTTAAGTGGCAAACGACCTTTACAGTCTGGTCATCATGTGTTTTTTTAATTTTCATATTAGTCTTGTTTTGTTTCTTTTGGGGTTTTATATTAAAACTAAAGTCTATTTCTAAATGATCTGTTATGACTAGAGTAGTCTGCGGAGTATGTCGTTAGTGTTTATAACAGGGAGGAGAAAGTAATTTTTCTTTTTGATGTGGATAGGAGGTCTATGCTCCTAAAACTTCAAAAAAGAAAACATAATAATAGTATAATATTATTATATACTTGATCAGGAAGAAACCATTTATTTTAGTTATTTATGGAATGAGCTAGATTTAAGTAATCTGTAACTGCCTCAAACCTATATAATTCTCAGAACGAGTTGGAGAAGCCTATTTGTAAACAAGTTGTTAAATGTAGATTACTAAACAACACGCTCTGATATATCTTCCTGGTTTGACAGGGTTATTCAAAGTACTCTGAATTTAGAAAATACTCCGCATTAACTGAAACTAATTTTATTTGCTTACAAATTTAATGAAATTTTTTAACGATCAAATTTTCTAAATACTTACAATTGCTTTTTTTTATTGTAAGTTAATTAATAATTATGAAAAAATTGAATCCAAATGGAAGGTAACACTAATAAAAAAAAGCTAAATATTATGTGATGTAAGTAGACTATATTTAAAGTACTCTTTGGTTCGAAATTCGAAAATGAAGCAAAGTACTGCAACAAGCATGGTTTTTTGTTATAGAAGTTGGGGAATTGACTACAAACAGACGAAATTATTTGCAATGTATTATATATTGCATAAAATAAACTATATTTACCTCTAACACATATTAAATTAGTGACGTATTATTATGGACTATATGCGATAAAAAATATAAAATGTAAAGTATAAAGTTACCAAACAGTGAAAAATATTTAACATTTTTCTCTTGCAAATTCTTATCTTTTTAAAAACCAGCAGTAGTCGTCAATTATAGATGGATTCCAAGGACCCTTGAATCGTGTTTTCATTGTCCTGAGGTTCTGGTGAAATCTCTCTCCTTGTTCGTCTCTTATTGCACCCAAGTTTTTCGATAAAAGTTAATTGAGGGTGCAAAAATAGCATTTTTAAAGACATGCAACATCCTAGTAATTCATAGGCTTTCAAGAGTTAATCTATGAGGGTTTAATAGTTCTCATCTTACATCCTACACAGAAACCCTTTCACTACACTAAACAGTTCTGAACTGCCAATTCTCGTTCATTTAATTTTTTTTTTTTTAATGGATTCACTTAAAAGTTTCCTTATTTGAGTTTTAAATAAGGAAACTAAAGTTGGCTTCTTTTAAGAAAGCTACTTTAGTTGCTTAACAAAGGTGAAACAAAAGAAGACACCTTTTGCATCTTTTGTTTCACCTTTTTTGAATCACTTAAATCAAAAAAATCAGCTGTTTTGAATTCTTTATATTCGACGAAAGAATACTTTATATTGAAGTACTTGGTTCAAAAGATGTTCTATGATGTCAATCTTTCTTAATAAAATATTCTTGTATTGCCCGGCTGTCTTAAAGGCATAAAAACCAACAATACTTTGTAAAACCCCGTTGAAGCCCTAGAAAAATATCTATTACTTTTAAATCCCACGGTACAGTTCATATTTAACTTCGTATTTAATGCTCCGTATTATGTTCATTCATTAAGTCATGAATAGCCTTCCATTTTATAGATACTGGGAAATGTTAGGATACATTCTTGTTTCGATAAAGTGAAACACCTGTGTTTTTATTTAAGAGGTTCCATTGTTGAAATTTGAAACCAAGTTCAGCTTTTGTTTTGAGAAACTCAAGTCGCGTACAAAATAATTTATTTCGTTTTAAGTTATTAAATAAGGCTCCTTTGTGGTTGATAAAAACGTAGGGTCACTACTACTGGTCTCAGGAGTTTCTGAATCAGTACATGATGGAGAATACAAATCATCGGGAAACGTAACATTGTCCAACTTTAAAAGGGCAATCGTCACCGGTAATTCCTGGCTATGAGAATAGGCCTTAGTGCTGAAGGCAAATTTGGATACCCGATTTTGCTCTTTTGATTTTTTGAATCAAAAGACATCGTTTACACTAGATTTAGGTGACAACTCGCACAGTTAATGAGTAGCCCAACCATTATCTTGATCTCCAATTTGGTACTTAAAACATAAAACGTAGGCTTTTTTGACTTTTTTTTCTTTACTTTTACACTTTTTTTGAAATATAGATCTAGTCTGCGATTTCAAAGTAAATCTTTCACATTTATTATATCTTTGCAACATGGACTACTAGAACTAGCCATTTTATATAAAATATGACAAAATCAATAATTGATTGTACGCAAGACAGAAAGAAACTGAGTCTTTAAAGACTCGTAGAATGCGGTGAGAATACCTAAAAAAAGTGAAATGTAAAAAATTCCAGGTAATTCCAAAGAGTTTAACAAGTAGAAAGGTTAACAGATACTCGGAAATGGAACGTGGTAGGACATTTCTATGAATAGATATTTTAATAACTAGTAAAATTAAATAAAAAAAGAGAGTTTACATTAATGTTGCAAAAATCATGTCAATCAGTGTAATGTTAGAAACTATTTTACGATATTAGTTGTTAGCTCTTTAAAGATCTTGCAAAAAGATAGTTCTAAAAATTTAGAAGGTAAATCGTAAACAATAATAACATAAACTATATATATATATATTTTTTTTTTTAAAGAGGATCTTTAGTGAATTTAATTTAAAGAGATGGATCTTGAAGATTTGTATTCACAAGTATTATTGTAAAGTAAATTATAGCTATTATTTTGATTTTAAGTAATTTATTTACTGGTACGACTGGACAACAAGGATTAGATCTTTATCTCCTGTTTCATAATCTCTTAATAAATGTAAAAAATTGTTTCTTCGGCATTTTCTCTCTTCCTAGCCTCCTAATACCAAATTATTTATAAATCCAAATGAGTATTTTAACAATATATTACGATCCATCCTAGCCTTTTAATTTACTTATTAAACCCAAAGTAGCCAATACTTGTAACCGCTAGCGTATACTGTTGACCACTGTTATTTGCAACGTAATTTCTTAATCATACACTTGAGTAAGAATGACATCTATTGTCATTATATTAAGAGTGAAAATTTAAGAATTGTTGATAAATCTTGCATTCATCTCATCCATTCTTAAGATATTCTCGTTCCAAGTATTAAATTAGCAGTTCTTTAAATATTTCTCAAGGCAATCAATTAATTAATTTTATGATCAAAATTTTCTGATTTATGTAACGATATAAGACAGGCAAAACAACTAAATCTAGTCAGTCATCTGTTCTATTTATATTATCATAAATTTTGTGGTAAAAAGAAGTGTTTTCTTTGCTTATTAAACCGTTACATTCTTATTTTATCATTTAGTATTTCTGAGTTTTATTCTTCAAATAAGCAATAACATTTAAATACAATTCTATGCATACTGTTCTTATAGTTTGCCAGGAAGCTTGATCATTTGCGAATAATGTTGTGTACGAAAATTTTAAAGCATTCCATCTCTTCATAGTGTTGATAAATATTTACAGTATTGAAAATTTAAAAATTGAAGAAAACGGACAATAACGGACATCTCTATCTGTCTACTTACTGTGATATGCCTATCTTGAATAGTCTTTCATTCTTCAATAACTTCAATCTTAAATAAACAACACGCTATTAATTCAGTGTGATACTACACTTTCTTTCTTTCTTTCTTTCCTGTTTAGCCTTCAGTAACTACCGTTTAGATAATTCTTCAGAGGATGAATGAGGATGATATGTATGATTGTAAATGAAGTGTAGTCTTGTACATTCTCAGTTCGACCGTTCCTGAGATGTGTGGTTAATTGAAACCCAACCACCAAAGAACACCGGTATCCACGATCTAGTATTCAAATCTTTACTAGGACTTGAACGCTGTAACTCTCGACTTCCAAATCAGCTGATTTGGGAAGAGTGTGATACTACACTAATCCATTCTAATGCTACTATATAACATGTTCAGTTACTCCCCCTTTCTTGCACAAATTTCCTACAGTTTCAACCGAGAACCTCCTCCAACTTTCAAAAGCTTTTCTCTTGCAAACGAAAAATCGAAATAATCAATTAAATAATATATTCCCAATGATTCACAATGATCCGTTCAAGGGTAAATAAAAATGTAAGGTCTTCCTCCCCGGAATCCGCTTTGTTCGTTCATTATATGTGCTTCTTACAAAATCTCCCGTCGATTTTAGATGATTTTAGCATATATATTATGTATACTAAACAGGAGGCAGTTTTAAGAATAGATACATTTATTTCAAAGAAAATGTAATATATCGCTGAATTCTGTAAATATTTACTTAAAAATATAAATCCCGTGTCAAATAATATTTATATAAAATATTGTATAAAACTAATTATATTTTAAATGGATATCAATTAATTACCAATTAAACTGGATAAAATGATTTAGTATTTAAATTGAAATGAAAACAATTTACGGGTAGCTATTAACAATTATTCATGAAGTTTATATCTCTTTCATAATAATTAGGGGATGGAATTTCAAATTCCATTCTGATAAAAAACCAGACGATTCAGAAAAAATCCTGAGTAATTGACGTTCTGAAAAAAGTGGTAATGGAAAACTAACATTAATATTAATAGAAAATATCATTCCCGAATCTATTATAAATTAATTCATAACGAGATAACCTTTGTTTCCTTTCTAATGCAGGAGGTTTGCTGGATTACTGTTACTATTATTATTATTATCAAGCAAAACATTGCCCTTTAATTCATATTCTCGTTTAATTTTGTCAGAATACGAGGAAATATTTCATCTCTAGCTTTCTGAAATTAAATTTCTGAAACAAAATAAGCACCACAGCTTTTATAGATACACGTAATTTATAATTATTCATATTTGAGAATGGGATGTGACATGTTTAATGCGATAGTTAATATAATTATTTACAAAACGTATTTATTTTAATGATTATTTTATTACATACTATAAGTGACTTTTCTTATAATAATGATTATAAAATAAAACTGGCACAGACATTATTTTTGTGTTATAATATCGTAGGTAACCTTTACAATATTCGAACAAGATGAAATATATGATTTAAATTTATTGTATCAAATCAAAAAAATTTATATTACCTTACTGAACATGAAAACCTTTAAGATGAATTTTCGTCCTTTATATGAGTCTTATTTCTGTTGGAAAAAGATTTAGAATAAGCAAAAAAAAATAGCAAAATGAATTTCTTTAGTTTGAAAGAGAGGGGTTGGCCTAACGAATACTTTAGACATGCTATGTAGTCATGCTATATCATTGCTTCCGAAGTCACGCTTTCTAATAGTACAATTTTTATTTAAATCGGATTTGTTCAATAAGATTTTTTAAATAAATATATACCGTAACAAACGGACAAACAAATAGTAAAAATATTCTAAGCAAAAGTTGTCACATTACAGAAATTGTCAGTGTACAATATCAATGAAACAAACCCGCTGTTATTATAATCACGAAACCTGTAAAATTGAAAAATACCTGATGGTTTAGAAACGCATTTCAATTAATAATTAATATTCATTCTCAATACAAAATGCAAAACTATTTTTATAGTAAAGTAAAATTTAAATGCGAAAGATCATAATGGAGAAAATGGAGGTATAAAAATATGCTATGATAATAAACTTAAATTATAAATACCGACTCAATTTCTGTTGTTCACTAGTAACGAATTTTCTGTAAAGTGACTGTTATTATTATACTTTTATTAAGAATACTTCGTGAGTGAAATTTCGTTTTTTACCAATTAATATTTTTTCATCTCTCGATGCAGAAAACTTACATGTAGAGTTACATTTTTTTTTAACGCAGATCTTATGCAGGCCACTATCACTGTACTGAAACCCTACAATAGGCAGCTTATGTTAAAAGAGGTCGTGGTTTTGTTTCTCGGCTTATTATTTCTGTGTTCTTAAGGAATTTTTTCTAAGAAATAGTTGGAGTAGTCGTTCAGTATTTTAAGAGATATTCATTAGCTAGTAGTAAGTGTACGAACTTTCTGCATACTCCATTTTAGGCTTATAAATTCTACCTCAATCTTTGTATGTTATTTGTACTGAATTGACAACTCTCTTATATAGTAAAAATAATCAAATAAAATACGAAGTTTTATCATTAATTTCTAGATAATCACGTACTAATTTTATTTCTTTCATATTTATTTATTTCAGATGTTTATTAACTATTGTTATTTTACTTATTTTATTCAAACCGCAACACTCCTTATCCTACAATCTTCAATAATATTGTGGTGTAGTACAGCTGTCAACTGCAATCTGATTTTTTCAATTTAGATAAATATTAATAAAATGGAAATTAAAAAATTGATATTTTTTAAACCCTTATATAAATCCGTTAATATCCAATATGACAGTTAGTTATTACAAAGTTTGTATAAGCCACGTCGAGTAAGGAGTTATAGCTTCCATTTTTAAGAAAGTTTTTCGAATATGTTCTAAAAAACATTTTGAAACGTTGTTTGATTAGCATCACACACACACACATATATATATATATATATATATATATAGTTAGTGAGAGACTTATGAGAGTCCTTTTTATAAATTAAAAAGAATTTTTAAATTTCAAAGTAGTAGAATAATCATACTTGAGTAAATATTCAACGAACGAATAATACGTTATTGAATTAAATATGTACGCGTGCATGAGTGAATATGTTTTGTCTTTGATTTCGGATTAAGTAAGAGGATTATAAAAATACATGAATGGTTGCGATCAGCCTTCGGGTTACCTCAAAATGGCCACAAAAGTTGAAATTTTGTAATAATCATTATGCCATGATGATGATGTGAGATAACAAGTTAGTTTAAATGTACTAATGCATAAAATATACAAATATCAATATTGTAAATAATATTTAAGACCCCAAAATGGCAGAAAATCTAACGTTTTGTATTTGAAAAAAAAAAATGTCATAAAACCGCCAAAACAAGAGATAAATATATTAACTTAGCGTAGCTTAGGTAGAAGTTAGACTAACTTGGTTAGAAATGAATTAATAATTTACAGAAAAGTAATAATAAAAAGAATGATCTTTCGAGATAGTCTTAATATACTTTTCACCAGTATATTCGAGTATCACCAGTTATATCTTATTAACAATGTCGGCAAATCAGTCGAAAGTGAAATAAGACGTCATGTTGACGTCTCGCATAGTTGAGGAATTGGAGACGGGCGTCAGCATCCACCCCGACCAATACGAATTTTGACCAGGAAGGTAACAGTACAGGTAGTAACGAAGTTGGTCAATTGGGCGGTCGCCACGAGACAGGAGACATGGAGGACCAATCGCATGCCGTTGTTTATTATGGTCGACGTACATAATGCGTTCGGTAATGTGCCGTGGACGACAATGAGGTCTGCGCTTCGCGACAAAGGAATCAGCGACTACCTGAGACGCCAGATCGGGGAATATGTCAGCGAACGTTGGGTGACGGCTAATACACAAGGAGGAGCCCTACGATTTCAGCTTTCAACAGGTCTACCACAGAGATCAGTATTGGACCCATCGCTATGGCTACTGGAATACGATGGTGTGATTCGCCTTCCTCTGCCAGACGGTGCTGAGACGATTGCTTTTGCTGATGACGTTGACGTTTGCTGATGACGTTTGTGGGAGGACGGAAGCTGAGCTGGAGACCAGAATGAGTGAGGCACTAGACATGATTAACACTTTCATGCAAGGGCATGGACTTACATTTGCTTCGAACAAATGCGAGAATACAACTCTTACTGGAAGGATAGTGGTAGTACAGATACATCTAAAGCTAGGCGATCAGCCTCTTTAGTTTAAGAACTGCGTCAAATACTTGGGAATTCACATAGACAGATCTTGTCGCTTCAGTCAACGTGTAGTCGAAGCGTGTTGCAATGCCGAAAGGATGCTCAAGACGCTCAACCAATTGCTCACAACTCACTTGGCTCCGCACGCCTCCAAAAGACGAATGGTGATGTTCACGGTCACGTCGACGTTGCTTTATGCAGCCCCAGTGTGGGGGACTGCGGTCGGAGTGAAAAGGAATTTAAAGCGGTTACAGGGGATTCATAGAGGCACCCCACTTGGCGTGATTTCAGGATAAAGGACCGTATTCTATGAAGCAGCCCGGGTCATAGCTTCGGTTTTGCCCATTGACCTACAGATTAAAGCACGGACCTTAAAATATACCGGAATGACAGATCAAAGGTCGAAATATTGGTCATGAATGATTGGAAGGCTAGATGGAGGACAGGAGTCGGCTCGGCGTGGACAAGGAGGCTTGCTAATGTTGGTTATAGGCCATAGCGAGGTGGGTTTTTATACCACACAGATGTTCAATGGCCATGGTGCCGCTTTGGAGGAGTATTTATTCAGATTTGGTAGGCTTGCATACCCAATGTATGTTTTACTCTGGGATTGACACGTCGGAAAATACTCTTTTTGCGTGTGTTGCATGGAGTGGTGTGAAGAATATACACGGTTTATCTGGTATGAATATTGATAACTTGGTTCAGCACATATTGTGCGCGGAAGAATGGTAGAGAGCGTTCAACGCGTTTTCTACGGCGATAATAGGCGCTAAGAATACTGATGGCCACTCAAGAGGTTTAGGATAGGGCAGGAAGGACAGCCCCGGTGGTGAGGGCCGGCATGCATAGGTGTGTCGGTTCCAATGAGCGGCCGAGGACGCCGTGGGTCCGCTAGCGTGACGTTTAAACTAAAATAGATTACCGATGCAGGCACCCTTGAACGTATAAACTAATGTATTAACAGAAAGCGGAGAAGTGAGAGAAACGAATGCAAAGAAAAACGAGAGAAGAGAGGAAAGAGAAAGAAGTCCTGAGAACATGTTATAGTAAAGTCATAAACTGGTGTAATAAGAAAATAGAGGAGTAGGAGAGAAAAGAGAGAAGGAAAATAAAGATAAAAGAGAGAAAGAGAATGAAGCCCTGAACACAGATGAAGATCTGACCGCAGAGCGAAGGGGCGATAGATAGCCATCTGCGGAGCCGTCGTTCGTCCACGCTTGCGTGGGTGTGTGATGATGATGAGGCACGGGGACTCTTAACCCTCGAGGTCAAAGGCACCCCAAGGGTTGGATATTGCTTAACTGCGGATCCGACCTCGGATGAGGAGGAACGGTGAAATAGGAGTTTTAGTCGGTAGGGTGCGGGCACGGGCACACATAGGCTCTTAATATCACCATCTAGCCGAACCCATGCGAGTCTGACACTTTCCCACTTGTGAGGGTACGGAAATAGTATTTCTTGGCAACACCGTTAACAAATGAAAAAAAAGAACTCTTAAACCGAATGGTGCAGAAGAAATAGTCCAGATAATTTATGATGATGATGGTAGGCAAGTAGGGACGAATGAGATAAGCAAAACATATTCGTTAATAATCTCAAAGAGGATTTGAATATTACAACACCACTGAAAATGCGCATGCCTGAGCACAGTCAATTTGTTTATTGCGAATCATGGCGGCGCACTGTAGTTTGAAAATAATAAGGTAGCTTCGTGAATTATTATGATTTAAGATAAAGTAAATTTGATCTATAAAACTGAATTTCCCTCGACAAAATGATTAAGAAAAAAACGGGAAATTCTTCATTGTTTCTTTTGCTTTTGTGACTTATATCCCATAAACACAAAATTTATCGATGGAAACAATTAAAATACATCATTGGATTTTTGTTATTCTTGAGCTTATCTTTCCATTTTAGAAGTAAACTGTATGTGAAGTCAACTCCCTTGGTTTTATGAGTGAAAATTTCATTCGATGTTTTATAATTTTTCTCATTTGTGCTTAATTATCTGCACGTTCTAAATATGTAGATAAGTTTTTCATTGAACCGTATTAATTTTCTGGATTTATTTTCCTCTTGTGACCATAAGTGTAAATGAATAAAACTATTAAATCTCTAAACTATAATCTTTGTATCAATAATTTATAGAGTCGATTTTCACGGTAGCGGAAAGGAAATAGACACAAATAGCAGAAAAGTAGAGGTTGTTTTCTGATTAAGCAGCAGCAGTAGCAAAGTCCTTAGGGTCATAAGCGGACCCAAGAGAGGAGATACCCAGTTTAATTATTACCGTCTCATGTGCTCTCACTATCACTCTTTCTCTTTCTATCTCCGCTCTGACTCTTCTTTCCTATGATCTCCCTTTCCATTTAGTTTACGTCTGGTGATCTCTCTATTACCCGTTCCCGTTCTATGACACTGTGT
The DNA here is from genome assembly GCF_047948215.1 of Lycorma delicatula. NCBI lineage: Eukaryota > Metazoa > Arthropoda > Insecta > Hemiptera > Fulgoridae > Lycorma > Lycorma delicatula. The sequence goes on along the minus strand of NC_134455.1, from coordinate 41,488,169 downwards.
TTTAGACCTGCTGGGACTCACTATAAAGTTGAGAAGCAATTTGTAACCGTTAAAATGTTACCTACAACTGTAACTCTGTCTAGAGGGTGTAGAAATTTTCCTACAATTCAACAGCACATTTAATTACAGTAGATGATGAATTCAAAAATGGATAGTTTTACATAAATTAAATATTTTCTTTGTTTTTTCAAAATGTTCTCTCATAAAAATGCTACCAACACCATAACTACAAGTTACTGCTATGTGCAATACTAGTTTCGTAGTAAAAATTAAGCGGCCGAAACAGTGTTAAAAGTATTTCGAATTGTGAGGTTTTTACAAAAAACCAAATTGTAACTTTTAAATCTTGCAACTTTTTTTGGAAAAAATTAAAACTAATTTATTTGTTTAAATGTAGATCAGTTTGATTAAGCTTACTGTAAAAGTATATATTAAAAAATAGTTTATAAGCTATAGGTAACCCAAAAACTGTTTCCCTGGTACACATTACATAAACAACTTATACTTGAGATCGTTTTGAAAAATGAAACGCTAAAATTATATGATCAGTTCACCATGTGCAGATATAGAGGTATTAAATGTTGAATATAAATACATAACATATAAAAACAAAAAAATAAAATAAACTAAGTACATAAAATAAATATTGATAAAAGTATAGTATAGTAGGGTCTCGATAATCTGACAGATATCTGGCAGCCTTGGTGTCGGATTACCGGAATTTGTCAGATTACTGAAATTATACCAATTTCAAAGTAAGAAACAGAAAACGTTACGTAATCTCATATGTGTTTATTAATTTGAATAATTAGTCTAATTTGACTAAGAAAATAACAATAATACAACTACCAACTACTTACTTAACAGAAAAATACTAATCAATAGTCTTGATTTTTGCTTCAATGGAGAGTTTAAAATTATTTTGTCGCGAACGTTTAACATGTCAGAGGCACTCAAAGCACTTTCGCGTCCTACAGTACTAATCGATGGCGAAGGTGCCACCTTTTCACTGTCATTATCATCTTCGTCCTGATCCACCACACCTTCAATTATCTCCCGGTCGGTCATCAATTATAATTTTTTTCTTCAATTCCGGTCAGCCATTCATTTACGTCGTCTTGTATCAGTCCTTCTGTTTTTACCTCCTTGTAAGAAGTAAAGGAAAATTGTGATCTCGAAAAATTTCGGTGTTCAGATTTCAACGGAAACATCCATTTTGATCATACCTGAATCCATTTTTACTAGTTTCGGCGTGACGTCTGTACGTATGTATGTATTTTGGATGTTGAGTTTTTTGGATTTAGCACTGTTGGCACCTCTCCTTTTGATTGCAATCGACTGAACTTCAAAATTGCAATCGACTGAAGTCCAAAATCTAAAAACAAATTTACTTTGGACTTTTTCTTAACTGTAGTAATAAGTTCTCATTTAGAGCTATTCAACGATATATCATAAGTGGTATTTATTTTCATCGGTTCCAGAGTTATAGCCAAATAAAAGTTTAGTTAATGAAATACTTGGATATTAGAAGGGAAGGCACATCAGTTCGAATCAGAGTACATCTTTTTTTTTAAGTTCTTTTTTAATTTAAATATACTGATTTATTAATAACTATTAACCTCACACTGTACAAAGGTTTTAGGATGAAAAAAAAAGAAAAAGTATCAGAGGTTTTTACTGAAATAAAATTTTACTTTTTCAATAAAAAAAAAAATGTGTTAGTTTAATTTAATAGGCGTGCAAGTTAAGTCATGTGCTGTCCACATCAGATTTTTTATTCCTGTTTAGCCTCCGGAACCACCGTAAGGTATTCAGGCGATGAATGAGGATGATATGTATGAATGTAAACAAAATATAGTCTTGTACAGTTTCAGGTCGACCATTCCTGAGATGTGTGGTTAATTGAAACCCAACCACCAAAAAAAAAAAAACGATATCCACGAACTAGTATTCAAATCCGTATAAAGGTAACTGCCCTAACTATGATTTGAACCTCAGAACTCTCGACTTCGAAATCAGATGATTTGCAATGACGAGTTCACCACTAGACCAACCCGGTGATTCTGTCGGTTCTTCTGAATCGTCCTGACTTGCGACTTCCTAATGTCGTTTATTTCACAGGACTGAAATCACTTCTTCCGAATGTTGTCAGTATTAGTTAATTTTTCATTAGTTAATTGCGTTTTTAATATAAATTTAATAGCAGATAAGTTGGCCAAACAATTTTTCCAAGAACACACTATATTTTTGGCAGGAATATTTTCCCATGCTTGTGCGCGATCAAACATATTAATGTCTTTAAGATTTATTCCTATTAAACATTTTAAAATAGAAGTATTTTCTGATTTACTCATTACACTACACACTAAACTCTTTTGTAGTTTATTTTAACAATCTTTATTGCATTTTGATCCATCAGCTGAATAATCGCCGTAACATTTGACGGAAAAAATAAGACGCGGATAAACCCATCTTTAGTTTTTACGTTTTCTTCATCCGAGAGCCCCGTATAATTGTCTAAAAGTAACAACGCTTTTTCTGGCAACTGTCCTTGTTTAAGGAATTTTTTTACAGATGACACTAACCGCTCATTAAACCGTTCAAAAAATACTTTCGTTGTCATCCACGCTCGGTTTTGATTTTTGTATTTTACAGGAATAATCTTACGTTTATAAAAGCCCTACCATTTTTTCGTTGTAAATTAAAAAAATAATGCGAATTAAATTAATTTACCATTAAATTTAATTGTATGTTTGTTAATAAACATAACCGATTTATAGTTCGAAAAAGAGAGATTCACCTACAAATGAAAATTAATATTGTTCAAAATGAATACTTCTTTTTGAAACCATAACTTCAGCTATTTTATTACAATGACTGTAATATTTTCAAAACGTCTTTTTTATGGCTGAAACACTTAACCATTTTCAATCGAAGATTACTAATTTTCTGTGAGCCAATCATTCTACATCGTTAACAAGAAAGTCTTTATTGCCGATTCAATCATAAAACTTTCTTCGTTTTCCTGAATAGTATTTACATGAAATTTAGCAAAGTTATTCCAAAGGGATACTGAAGAAATGAATATAAATAATATTGATTTTCATTAACAACCGGTAAGAGAAATAATAAAATAGGGAAGTTGTAACCAAATGCTGGAAATTTGACACTTCGCATTGTTTTTATCCTTAGAAAGCAAAAAATATTTTTCCCCTCTTGCATACCACATACCCTACCGCATAGAGATAAAAAGGGGTGAATGCCGAGGTTTTGGAAAATAAGAAAGATAAGGACAGGTTTCGTAGTTCCAGTATATTTCGTGATAAAATTCAGATAAAAGATAGAATTTCGCTGTGATAAATAATATAACAATATTTGAAAAATATTTTCGGCTTTCCTTTTACGATATTGTTTTTTTAATAAAAACAGATGTATATTATAATCATGGAAAGTGATTAATTTTAAGTTCAGAGGGCGATAAATATATTAAGGGTCTGAAGCAATGAAAAAAAGTAAGATTAATTGCAGTTATTTGTACGGAAATATTGAAACTTTAAGATTGTAAACAGGGCAAGTAGCCAATTGTGACATGTTTCTAGCTTCAACATTTCCTTCTGAAAACTACAAGTAGAATTACGAAGCAAACAAAAGAGCAGAAAGTTAAAAATTTTCATTTTAGGCTCTGAACATTTCAAGAATGTTCAGAGCCTTATAATTATTTAAAATTAATACATGAGAATATAGACGTAGAAGTATAAATAAAAACCGACATTCACAATTAATTTATTTGATGACCTATTAAGTTGCGCCATAAAACTTATTATAAAAGACACACTTTTAAAAAAACTTTCAAAGTTAAGACACACTCAACAACAAATATTCATTCTCATATAATTTAATATCCGAAACATTTGTTTGAACGCTATTTACGAATATTACTAGATAAAAATTCAATGTTTTTTATTGCGTACTGAATGGATATTATGTATTTTATATATTTTACCATTTGATATACGTAATATAATATTGCATTATTATGTATCATCTCGGTAAAGAGTAAATTATTTGTTACTTGTCTATTGATGCCTTTCTTTTTGATATAACGCATCCACACCATGTGTTACACAAGCCGATCTTATCAATATTGTATGAGGGTAATCATGTATATATTATATAGACAATCCCTGTGGAGAACCAAATGAAGGTGACATAATTTTATTATTATTTTATAGAATCTATTTTATTATACTTTATTTGATCTCATGTTTATTTAATCATATTAGGAATACAAAAAGCTCCCCGCTTGGATAAAAAAATAATCATAATAGAAGCAAAAGCTAGAAATTTGAGTTTTACAAAAGTAAAAAAAAATTCTAATAAATGATGTAGGGAGTCGAACTTCTCTCATACAGAGTATGAATAAAAATATGTAAATAAATAATATATAAAACTGATTTTTAACAAGTAAGATGTCATAAGTATGCAAATGTAAGAAATTAATTCAGAATAAAAATGGGATTGCAAAAATTAAAATCAAAGCTGATAAAAAAGACGGATTCATGGCAATAATTTTGGCTTAAGCAGTGTAATTTGCTTTATTACTAGAAATGAGATTTTGTTAGCTTGAATCCTAATTTTTATATTTCGTATTTAATTTAACGGTTAGCGATCTTAATTTTTTAACAAGAAATCTTTATTGTAAAATTTTTTTCTTGTTGGGGTTGGAGATTTTATCAAGCTATCGTTGAAAATATTTAAATATATAAGGATAAATTTAGAACTGCATAGGATTAAACTGTGTATGTAATTTCCGTTATGTAATTTCAGACCCAACGTGGCCTGAAATGTCATAGAATTTTTATACTAAGGTAGAATCTACATACGTAACAAGATAGGAGTCATATATTTTAACTTGGGATCTGTTTCCCTCGTAATAGAACCTTATACGATTTCTTAGGTTACGGTGATCCTTTTGTTTTCTCTAATGTTAGTTGTAGGCAGTTTTTTTTTTTATTAACAAGCATTTTTTTTTATCGTAATACAGTAATGCTAAACAGCTGTTGTTTTTTTTCTAAAACAAATTTGCTGAATGTTAAATTATATACACAAGTAGGGTGTCCCATATAAAACGCAACCCAACCTTATATTGGTAGGTATTGAAATAATAAAAAGGCATGTGTAAATGTAAATGTAATTTTTATTATTACCATACATTACCTTACATTTAGAGTAAATGTTGGAAGTGCCCGCCATCTTCTTGAATACAAGCTTCAGTTCTTTTTACAGCGTTTCTTGCAACTTTTTTCAAAGTTTGTGGCTGGATATTTAATACAGCTTGTTCAATATTGACTTTCAATCGTTCAAGTGTTCGTAGTTTGTTGCTGTAGGCTTTTTCTTTGAGGTAACCCCGTAGAAAAAATTCCGCTGCAGTCAAATCTGGAGATCTTGGTGGCCACAAGCCTCGACCGATAACACGATTACCAAACAATTCCTCGACGAAATCAGAAGTTGAACCTGCGTAGTGCGATGTCGCACCGTCATGTTGTAGCCAGCAGTGTCTGTCATCCTCTTCCAAGAGTGCGACGAACCGAAATAAAATATCCTGATATCGTTCTGCATTAATAGTGTACTCGAAAAAAATAGGACCGATTATTTTCTTCCGCGATATCGCGCACCACACGCCCGACTTCTGCGGGTGTAATTGTTTTTCGTGATAAACGTGGGAATTTTCAGCACTCAAAATTCTACTGTTTTGGCTGTTTACGTAGCCATCCGAATGAAACCGTGCTTCATCTGTGAAAAAATAACGAATCATTAATTCCCTCGGGCAGAAATCGACGGAACGGTTGACAATATTGTAGCCGTTTTTCTTTGTCGGGCTCACGAAGTCGATGAACCGTTTGAATGCAATAAGGTCGTAATTGAAATGTTTGGTCGCCAGATGAACAGTCGATTTAGACAAATTTATTTCAGCAGACAAACGTCTGATCGATTTATTTTGCGAGGCGAGTAATCGGTTTTTGATTTCAGCGACTGTATCTGTATTCAACACTGACGCAGATCTTTTGTGTTCCTTGTTATTAAAAGAACCGGTGTCTCTAAATTTTGCGACTAACCTTAATACTGATGTTTTGTTAGGAGCCGGTTTATCTGGGTACTTATGGCGAAACAAATCTTGCACTGCGACCGCTGATTTCGTACTGAAGTACGACTCGACAATGAAAACACGTTCATCTAGCGAAAACACCATCTTGTCTCTAGCAATACACTGAACGTTATGATTGCATTGTTGTTACTTTTAGTAGTGTTCTACTGCGTCGCCGCGATGTTCAGATGTTGGACGAGTCCATTTCAGTAACGAGTAGGGGAGTAAGCTTGACTTTTGAAATTTCATGGATGAGTGATCGATGGGTTGCGTTTTATATGGGACATTCTGTATATATATATATATATATATATACATATACATACATACTTATGTGAAAAATTGCATTCTTATATTCAAATAGTTTTAAAATTTCTAATTTTTAAAAGAAAAGTATATCATAAAAAAATACTAAGAATAACTTTTGTTATTATTTCAGGGCAAAAAAAATTAAAGATATCATTTTAAGATAACTGTGCAATTTTGGTACACCTAAAAAAAAAGATTCACTCTTTTACTGTTTCTAGGGAAAAGGTTTTGAAATTTACCATGAATCATTTTCACCGCTATTTACATTTGTGACCAATAAAAAGGTATAACAGGTTCAACTATAGAAAATATTTCATTTTTCTTTCTCTCTTTAGACCCAGGAACCACTGTAGGGTATTACTTCAGAGGATGATATGTATGAATGTAAGTGAAGCTTAGTCTTGTATAGTCTCAGGTCGACTATTCCTGAGATGTGTCATTATTTGAAACCTAACCATAAAAGAACACCGGTATTCATGATCTAGTATTCAAATTCGTATATAAATGCCTTTACAGTATAGAAAAAATTACATTTTTAAGTCAGCCTACGAGGCTGAAATATGAAATTAAATTGTAGAAAATTTGTAAAAACATTCTTGATAAAATAAAATCATAATTTTAAGGTTATTTGTTTCAAAAATAATTTTTTTGTTTAATAATTATTTAAATAGTTTTCAAGGTGATTTAACAATAAGTAATAAGATTATAAAGGTAATTTAATCAAATTAATTCAATTTTTTTTAAATTTAACAGACTACAATTACTTTTTTATTGAAGTGAAAAAATAATAATAAAAATAATCTTATTTTGATCTTTCGTAAAAATTAAATATTAATCACGGAAATGTTAATTGACATCTTAATAAAATAAATAATTTTAAAATATTAATAATAATTCAATAACGTTCACTGAAAAATAATTAATTAGTCATAGATATGAAAAAAATTTCTTCATGAATCTTGCTTAATGAAATTATTTTTAATCTCTTAATAGTTGATACTTTAACATTAAATTTTTCAACGAAATTAAAATAAAATGTATTAATGTATCAGTTCATTTGCTAGTAAAATCATATTAAAGAAAAACACTTTGACAAATAAAACTTTTTTTAATTTTTAACTGTTTAATTATGTTACATTAAACATAAACATACATTAAACAGTTAATGTTTAATGTATGAAAAAACTGGTTTATAGCAGTTGGTTTATTCTCATTTTGATTAACTTCTTCTAAATAATTGAAAATTTAACTTAGAAAATGTGAGAAACGAGTGCTGCCCATTTAAGATTATAAAATACATTTTTTAATTCATATTTAAAATTATATTGAAAAAATTTAAGTAGTTTCTAAAATAAATTAATTAATGATATAATCACTACCAATATCTTCTCATTTTTATACGGTTTGTTACCTTTATTATAAAACATGAAAATGTTTATTATTTTTGTTTTACAGCACTATATGCACAGTTATAAATCTAGATAAACCTACCTAAAAAACTTTGTAAAAATACTTGAATGGGTTCGTGCAGTTTACACGACGTTACTGTGCTTCTCCTTCATCGACCACGTAACTTATTTTTTGCTACTGACAGAAATCGTCTATAGTTTGCGCAGCAGTAGCACACACACTCTTAAAATATTATTGAAGAGTACTGTTTATTACGATTTTATCTATAAAACTAGCAGATAATTAAGCTATTTTCATTTATATAAGGTAACTTACATAGATTGTAGCTAATAAAGTGAACTAAGAACGACATAAAATGTTAACAAAAAATAATTACTACACTTTTTTTTTTGTCTTCAGTCATTTGACTGGTTTGATGCAGCTCTCCAAGATTCCCTATTTAGTGCTAGTCTTTTCATTTCAGTATACCCTCTACGTCCTACATCCCTAACAATTTGTTTTACATATTCCAAACGTGGCCTACACAATTTTTCCCTTCTACCTGTCCTTCCAATATTAAAGCGACTATTCCAGGATGCCTTAGTATGTGGCCTATAAGTCTGTCTCTTCTTTTAACTATATTTTTCCAAACGCTTCTTTCTTCATCTATTTGCCGCAATACCTCTTCATTTGTCACTTTATCCACCCGTCTGATTTTTAACATTCTCCTATAGCACCGCATTTCAATATCTTTTTTCTCAGATACTCCGATCGTCCAAGTTTCACTTCCATATAAAGCGACACCCCAAACATATACTTTCAAAAATCTTTTCCTGACATTTAAATTAATTTTTGACGTAAACAAATTATATTTCTTACTGAAGGCTCGTTTAGCTTGTGCTATTCGGCATTTTATATCGTTCCTGCTTCGTCCATCTTTAGTAATTCTACTTCCCAAATAACAAAATTCTTCTACCTCCATAATATTTTCTCCTCCTATTTTCACATTCAGTGGTCCATCTTTGTTATTCCTACTACATTTCATTACTTTTGTTTTGTTCTTGTTTATTTTCATGCGATAGTTCTTGCGTAGGACTTCATCTATGCCGTTCATTGTTTCTTCTAAATCCTTTTTATTCTCGGCTAGAATTACTATATCATCAGCAAATCGTAGCATCTTTATCTTTTCACCTTGTACTGTTACTCCGAATCTAAATTGTACTTTAACATCATTAACTGCTAGTTCCATGTAAATATTAAAAAGTAACGGAGATAGGGAACATCCTTGTCGGACTCCCTTTCTTATTACGGCTTCTTTCTTATGTTCTTCAATTATTACTGTTGCTGTTTCGTTCCTGTACATGTAAGCAATTGTTCTTCTATCTCTGTATTTGAACCCTAATTTTTTTTTAAATGCTGAACATTTTATTCCAGTCTACTTTATCGAATTCCTTTTCCAGGTCTATAAACGCCAAGTATGTTGGTTTGTTTTTCTTTAATCTTCCTTCTACTATTAATCTAAGGCCTAAAATTGCTTCCCTTGTCCCTATACTTTTCCTGAAACCAAATTGGTCTTCTCCTAACACTTCTTCCACTCGCCTCTCAATTCTTCTGTATAGAATTGTAGTTAGGATTTTTGATGCATGACTAGTTAACCTAATTGTTCTGTATTCTTCACATTTATCTGCCCCTGCTTTCTTTGGTATCATTACTATAACACTTTTTTTGAAGTCTGACGGAAATTCCCCTTTTTCATAAATATTACACACCAGTTTGTATAATCTATCAATCGCTTCCTCACCTGCACTGCGCAGTAATTCTACAGGTATTCCGTCTATTTCAGGAGCCTTTCTGCCATTTAAACCTATTAATGATCTCTTAAATTCAGATCTCAGTATTGTTTCTCCCATTTCATCCTCCTCAACTTCCTCTTCTTCCTCTATAACACCATTTTCTAATTCATTTCCTCCGTATAACTCTTCAATATATTCCACCCATCTATCGACTTTATCTTTCGTATTATATATTGGTATACCATCTTTGTTTAACACATTATTAAAATTTAATTTATGTACCCCAAAATTTTCCTTAACTTTCCTGTATGCTCCTTCTATTTTACTAATGTTCATTTCTCTTTCCACTTCTGAACACTTTTCTTTAATCCACTCTTCTTTCGCCAGTTTGTACTTCCTGTTTATAGGATTTCTTAATTGCCGCTAATTCCTTTTACTTTCTTCATCACTAGCATTCTTATATTTTCTACGTTCATCCATCAGCTGCAATATATCGTCTGAAACCTGTGGTTTTCTACCAGTTCTCTTTATTCCGCCTAAGTTTGCTTCTGCTGATTTAAGAATTTCCTTTTTAACATTCTCCCATTCTTCTTCTACATTTTCTACCTTATCTTTTTTACTCAGACCTCTTGTGATGTCATCCTCAAAAATCTTCTTTACCTCCTCTTCCTCAAGCTTCTCTAAATTCCATCGATTCATCTGACACCTTTTCTTCAGGTTTTTAAACCCCAATCTACATTTCATAATCACCAAATTATTGTCGCTATCAATGTCTGCTCCAGGGTAAGTTTTGCAGTCAACGAGTTGATTTCTAAATATTTGCTTAACCATGATATAATCTATCTGATACCTTGCAGTATCGCCTGGCTTTTTCCAAGTGTATATTCTTCTATTATCATTTTTTAATTGGAAGTTGGTAATTACTAAAGTATACTTCGTGCAAAACTCTATAAGTCGGTCCACTCTTTCATTTCTTTTGCCCGGACCGTATTCACCCACTATATTTCCTTCCTTGCCTTTTCCAATGCTTGCATTCCAATCTCCAAATATTATTAAATTTTCATCTCCTTTTACGTGTTTAATTGCTTCAACAATCTCTTCGTATACACACTCTACCTCATCATCATCATGGGCGCTTGTAGGCATATAGACTTTAACAATCATTGTCGGTTTAGGTTTTGATTTTATCCTTATTACAACGATTTTATTCTTATTACAACGATCCTATCACTATGCGTTTGGAAGTACTCTACTCTCTTCCCTATCATCTTGTTCATTATGAACCCTACTCCTGCCTGCCCATTATTTGAAGCTGAGTTAATAAATCTATAATCAGCTGACCAAAAGTCGCCTTCCTCTTCCCACCGAACCTCACTAATTCCTACTACATCTACATTTATCCTATCCATTTCCCTTTTTAAATTTTCTAGCCTACTAACCTTTTCTAAACTTCTAACATTCCACGCTCCGACTCGTAGAATGTTATTTTTTAATTTTATGGTGACCTCTTCCTTAGTAGTCCTCACCCGGAGATCCGAACTGGGGACTAGTTTACTTCCGGAATATTTTGCCAAGGAAGGCGCCTCCATCATTGTTATATGAAAATGCAGAGAGCCACATTTTTTTGGAAAAAGCAGCTGTAGTTTTCCATTGCTTTCAGCTGCGCAGTACTCAGAGGACTGAGTGATGTTGATATGGCCGTTTAAGTCATTCTGACTCACGCCCCTAAAAACTACTGAAAGAGCTGCTGCTCTCTTTCAGGAATCATTCCTTAGTCTGGCTCTCAACAGATACCTCTCCGATATGGAGAGTGTTACTACACTACAATACATATACGTTGTATAAAAATATTTTAATTTTAACCTGTTAACAATAGCAGTTATTTAGTGCGTTAAAAGAATCTGTAACAAATGTCTTTGGGTAACATCTTCTGAAAAACTCGAGTTTTTATGTTTTATGATTGAGTTTTAGTTTTGTTATATAAAAACAAAATTATATATAGTCTAATTAATATTAAAAAAAAATCTTGCTATGTGCTAAAGACCAAGAAGAAAAAGGAAAACTTTTTTCTAAAAAGCAAATGGCTGTGTGTGTGTGTGTGTGTGTGTGTATGTGCGCATATTTATATATTATTTTAGTTGGTTTATATTATATTAGTAGAATTTATATAAATATATTCTTGGTCTTTAGCAAATATATATATATATATATATATACATTATATTATTTTACTGATATAAGGTAGAACTGCTATTCATTCATCTCAGAAATTATACGGATTATTTTTATGGACAAAAAGAAAGGAAGATGTTTTGTGTATTATAGCACACACATTGTTTACTCCCACTGTAAAAATCGATTGCATTCTTATTCAAACAAAAGAGAAAAACCGCTAATTCAGCTTATAGTTTTTTAACTTGTTTTTATTTCAATAACAGAAAGTTTTTTCTGTTGTTAGAACAGATTAGCTAAAATGAGTTTAAAATAAATGCTAGTATATCTATTTATGACGCTGATATAATCTGTAGAACTTTAAAAAAAAAACCTCAAATCTTAACATTAATAAATCGATACAAAGTTTATTCATTTTCATAACAAAAAATACTTTGACTTAATCAGAGTAACGTGATGCACAGTAAATGTAATTGTAAAAAAATTACCGTAATACTTATATAATATTAGTACATTCAAATCCGAAATACCTTGGGACCGAAATTACTGGTTTATAATGTGAACATAAGGTTTATTATATAATATAATGTAAGGTTTGAAAATAGTCTCTTTTGAAATATATATTTTTTTCTTTATTTTGATTAAATAATGACGATGAATAATAATTTTATTCAGCCTGTGTTTAGTCGAAATAAAAAAAAAAAATTATTTTAATTCTGACTCCTAAAGAAAAATATAAAACAGATATGAAATTGTTATACAATTTTTTTTTTTAATATTTTTATATACAGTCGCATCAACAATTAAAGTAATTAGTGGTTTATCAGTGTAATTTTTTAAAATGTAAAATTTTTAAGTGTAAAATTTTTTTAGGCGGACTTTAATAGCGGTTACGTCATCCATAAAGAATGTCGCGTTAAAAGATTTTATAATAGATGTAAAAGAATTGAGTATTTCAAACGACGATAATGATATAAATGTTGAAGAGAACGGTAGAATTTATCACCGTATTTGTGCTTTTACACAAATATATTTATAAAATATATTTGTGTAAAAGCACAAGTTAAAAAGCGCTTATCGACGAAGTAATAGGAACTAAATGTTGAAAAAAAAATCAACGTACATTCAAGGTAATTATAACTTATTCCTATCGTGCATTATAATTTGTTTAAATGAGATTGTTATTACTTGGATATGGTCTTACGAATAGGTTTCTTTCAAGATTCTAGTCTTTATAAATACAAGAGATCTATGAAAGTGAGTGTTTGGAAATCCTTTTAATAATTTAAACACCTTGATTTTTAATTTATTCTACTACTATAAAAATAAATTTTAATTTCTAAATTATTTTTAAAACAGATCAATTATTATAAGATGTTTAAAAACATCAATTTTTAGTTTTTACATAATAATTAGTAATATAATAATTTTTAGTTTTAATAATTTTGAACTTTGGTCAAACTTTTCTCTGTAAAAAAATATTTCCAAATGAAAGTTTTCAGTCTTAAGAAAAAACAGGATGCATTTCGTTATTTTAATGAATATTTATGTGGCCCGGCGATGATGTAAAAATCTATCATTAAAAGATAACCTGTATTATTTTGTGACAAGATTTAGAAATCAGCTAATTTGACGATTAACTTTTTAATATTATACAAATCTTGAAAAATTAAAAACATGATTTAAGAATGTTAACTTGCACATTCTTAGGTTTGTATACGTTTTAATCCATCCTGAGGTGACAGCCTAATTGGATGTAACACAGATTCAGTACCACCATAAAAAATTAAAATTTTTTATGGTTACAATAAAACATAATTTATGGGTAATATTCAGTTAATCGAACTTTGATAAAAACGGTTATGACAACAAGCAAAAGTTTAATATTAAAAATCAAATTTTAACTTATATTTACGTGAGTAGACTGCAGTAGCAATTTCCTGTCTGCAATTTTTTATTTTCATCATTTAACGTATTAAAATTCCCTCATATAAAAACGTTTATTATATATATTTATGTAATATAATTTAATACTTACATAGCAAGCTCAATTAGATTATAAAACGTCTATATCCAGAATGTGAATTATATCTTTTATATAAATATTTATAGAATATATTCCATAAGGGTGATTCTTCCTTATGCAGTATAATTAAGTTTACCGTTACGTTATATGAACAAATTGTGAAGCAGATATGAAAAAACTCCATTATTAGAATTATATGTCTACACTCTATTTCTCTGAAGTCCACCCCATTAGTGTGAGGTTTTACTGTAATTAGAAAATGTTGGGATGAGAGTAAAGCAAAGAGAGAAAGAGAATAAGCTAGATTATGAAAGAGAAGAAAAGTAAAAACAGAGCGAAAGAGAATTTTAGAGGATAGGGAGGTCTGTAAATTGTGTAGATGCCCTAGGCGTGCGGCAAGTAAGTCTCATGACCTAAATAAATGCATCCCAACCCGTCTCAACATCACCGTGAAGCTCTTGCATCAGTTCTCTTTTCCTTTAATGCACTCCTGCTCGCTCTTTCTCTTTTCCTCATTAAATTACTTCTTTCTCTTTAATGAAGGACCGACTAACTTCTCTCATTAATCAAAACACTAATTTTTCCCCAGAATAAAGGCTGATTGAGAATAAGGTCTTAACGGGACTTATTTTTTTTTTAATCTTTATACTGTGATGTATTTCACCATCTTCTTTACCCCTTTTTGGTAATGTCTATGAAAGCCTGCTACTACAGTACGAATGATGAAACCAGCGTTAAAACAAATATACGATTAATTATTTCAGTCGCGACAAACGTCACCTGCTTAGGAAGATCAGCAAACAAACTTCGTCAAGGACTAAGTTAGAGACGATGAAGAAAGAAGGATCTTATTCTCCAGGATAAAATAAAGGAAATATTACATCATACTTTTTTGGAAATGGCGTGAAAATGATTAATGTTAATGAGTGAAAAAAGAAACTAATTAAGTTAGAAATTTTATTTTGGATAAGAAAGAATAAAATCAATAAAATGCGATGATATGGGAAAGCCCATTTTATCTAATGACACAAGTTACTTTCAGAAAATTACAATCGAATCCTTACACCATCTTACACCTTTATCGGAGGAAGATTATTGACACTCATACAAAAAGAAAAAACCTTTTACCTATTTTTAATCATCATCATCAAACTCATTTACCTTGAGGCAGGTCCCTTGCATTACTTCCATCTCCATTCTCCTCTAATACCAGTTAAACTTTTAAGATCCTGATACCTTCCGTTTCTTTTTAGAGCGTTTAGAATTTTTACTTTTTTTCGGTCTGTATATTTTTTACAATTATAATTCCTTTTGAACGCCTGATTTATATAGTCAATAGATATTTTGACATTGAGCCAAGGTTCATATTGGGCTGTTCTAAAGGAATATTTTTATTATAACTGATATGAAATGTTAAACAAAAACTGAAATCGTTTTAGGGACATTGTAGTTGGGAAAATCAATTTTTTTCTAATACTGAAGTAGATCTTCACATCTCGTGAATTATCTTCTACATCTTTTGATATGATTAAATCAATTTATCAATAATGCCATGCATTTTTTCATCTCATACTTAAAAAACTATCTCTGAATTCTGAAGTACTTTTTCATTTTACGTAATTTATCATTTTATAATAAGAATATGAATTACGATTATTCCAAGGTGGACAGTTCCGTATCCTTGGATTTTTTATTTAAATATTATTTCGACATCGAATTCAGACTTCGTCGGATTTATTCTAATCCAAATAGGACTTGTTTCATCTACCATAGGGTTCTTAGGATAATGATCCTATGATTTATGTTATTACCACTGAATAATTCATCACCTTGGATAAAAAGTTCATCACTGCTGCTAGAAACTCCATCTAAAGAAAATAATTACTGATCATTAGGATAACAAGTACATTCTAAATTACTTTAAAAAATCAGTATGAGGACTGATAATCAATTGGGATAGTCGAAACAGTATACAGTTATTGATAAAAATAAACTTCATATGTTCATGCCAGAAATCGCGGAGTATTATTAATGTATAGGAGGAGGGAAAGGCCGGCCTCCGTGGCGCAAGTGGTAGCGTCTTTGCCTTTCATCCGGAAGTCCCGGGTTCGAATCCCGGGAATGGCATTTTCACACACGCTTCAACTCATTCATCTTATCCTCTGAAGCAATACCAAACGGTGGTCCCGTAGGTTAAAAAAAGAAAAAAAGTTGTATGTCTAGAATCGCAACAAAATTTCAGTGGCTGCGTTTACAATTGTAGGGTGTGAACGTTCTACTATTATTGCGAAATTTGTTTACTTATAAACGATCAATGGTAAATATGTCCTTCCAATAAAATCTACATGAAAGTTTATCGATAATGTGGTCGACATCCAGCATAACCTATGGAATATAAAAAAAAAAAACTATAAACATTTTAATTTTTAAGAAGATTGGTTGCTACTTTGACCGATGGTAAATCCGAAGGAAGTCGCGATTTCAACTTTATTTACTAACTCAACTTACTTTATTTATCATATCAAAGAATTGCGGAGAGTGATCTATAAATGAAAACATACAAATAACTCATTAAAGTGGGTAAATTTACTGATTAAGGATTAAAACAAAAATAAAAATTTTCTATACCCTTCCTCTCTCTCACATTCTCTGTCTTTCTCTCTAAAAAAAAAATCTTTTTAATCGGAAAACGAATTATTTTTTAAATTTTTTGTGACCAACTAAAACTAAGGGAAAGCTTATAAAAATGAAGCTCGAAGCTTCAATAAAATAATTTAAAAAATGCATAATGGGACAATTTAAATACCCGTGCAAAAATACTGTTAAGTAATTAAATTGTTATTTAATCTTTGAGTATAAATGAATTTTTACAACAAAAAACACGATACCACTATTAACGTAAATCAAACCCAGATTTTAACTGAACCAACAGCTATTTAAAAGGCAATCTAATCAACAATTTTATTACATAATGCATGGAGAATGTAACAATATATTCTACGTAATACTACAACAATTCGTGGACCGACAATCATACCAGAAAATATATCCGGTCTTTCTAATTAAAAAAACAACCTTTTCACGTGTACTCCTCAATAGTTCTGAGCAACAGCATCATATATCGTCAAAGGATGTAAATAAATATTTTGAGAAAAAATCATCCATATATGCTGTCATAATTACAATTTTGATTGGGAATATATAAGTTTTCCATGAATTTATATAATTAATATTAATAATTTAAAAAAAAATGAGTTAAATTAAGTGTCTTTAAACATATATTTTAATCAAAAAATCAGATAAATATAACATATATAACAGAAGTTGAAACAATTTGCCATTTATTAAGTAAAATTAAATAATTGTTAAACGTTCAGCAGAAAATAATTCTATTAATAGCAATCAGTTTTTTAAGAATCTGAACGTAGATTTTTTTAAAAGTATTAAAGTAGTGTTAACACTTTACGGTATTTAAAAATGGTTGAAGAAAAACGAAGAACAAAAAGTAGAGATATGAGGTTAGATATTTAAAATTAAATCGGCTGATAAGAATTTGAGTAATTAAAACCAGGAATATTATTTAAAAAATGCGACATATAGACTGATCTATCCATCAAAGATGGCTATACAAAAAACAAGCTGAACTGGAGTACGTGTTGACCCAGTTCCTTACTGGTTTTTTAAGACATACATGAGCGAGATTTCGCTGAGACTCTAGATGGATTGTGATTGTTGCAGGAACGAGGACACCGCAGAATAAATGGTGTTCATGAGCGATCTTCGTTCATGCTACATGCAGCATAGATCGAACTACGCTGCAGTCTGAACGGATTTTGCACACGGTGTCTACACTGTTGGTTAGGATCATTTGAACAAAGATAGCGGAAGAAGTCCAGAGATGAATAATTCTCATTGAATCTCCCTTGGGGCGTGTCCACAGCCCAAAGGTCGAGGTAAAAAAAACGATAAACCGCTGAACCCACAATGCGAGTATAGATGGAGACAAGACAAACGGTATACTGTGATAATACCGTAAGGTGGACTCGGTATCCCATGTTGTTGATTGGGAGGGGAAGATAGACCCGCAAAGGGAGAGTACCACACTACCATGAGGTTTGAGTTGATATCACAGTCTAAAAAAATCCCTTACAAAAATTTCCCTACCGTTTCTAAAATTTCTAAAATTGTAATATAGTATTCACCAATATTGAAAATGATTATCTAGGAAATTAACAAGGAAAAATAAAATTTGAAACTCGTAAATAATCTTTAATTATTTCCTCTCTCGTGAATATAAGTAATTTTACTGAGAGAGAGAGAGAGAGAGAGAGAGAGAGAGTGTGAGTGAGAGTGTGGACGAAAAATGTTTTAAATATTTAAAAATTTTTTTCAAAAGTTTTTAAAATATACATTTAAAAAAAATTTTAAACATTCTTAGAAATTTTGCTGCGATACAATATTAAGTAAATATGAATAACTCTGATGTTACTCGTATATTTTATTTAACATAATCGGTTGATAAACTCTCATTAAACAGTCACTGAGGGGTTTTAACTGATAGTTGTCGAATATCGAATTGTAGTCGAATGTAGTCAAGAATAATTTAGTAAGAAAGCTAACTTACGGAATCAACTTACACGTACCCTACTTTTGCATTTGTTATGAATGAATTCATTAATACATTCAAAATTATTTTTAACCTTTACGAAATTACACTAATACTGGAAATATGTTTTTAAGTTCAGTACGTTTCTCTTAAAATAATATCTATTACCTGAAAAGAAAACTGCATCACCTTTTTAAACATATATAGATAGTTACTATCGATCAAGTCAGAAAATAACTTATTGAATTGTTTCTATAGAATATTACAGTTAATATGAAATAGCTATTTTCAGATACATGTACCAGAATCATTTACGAATAGGATAATTTTGAATGTAAAGGCTTTCGGACAATTCATTAACGAACCACAAGAGCAAGGGAGCGAGATACTTTCTCATAAGAAAATATCATATTGTCACAACAATCAAAATTCTATACCTTAATGTGGCAGCCTATATTTTAAATGTTTGTTTTTACCAAAAACATGAAAATTCAACTGTCTCTATGATGTGTGAGGAAAACTTTTAACCACTTTGAAGCAGTTCAACAGATTCCATAGTAAAAAAATTTTTTCGTAGCAATGGAATGTGGAATTAAATTGAATGCTTTACTGAAATCGCTATAACTCTAAAACAGAATATGTTTATTATCTACACCTCTATTTAAAATATTTTCTGAGAATATTGGCTGATTGTTGACTATTGTTTTTCCTAAAACAATACTGATGATTTGTCAATTATGCTTTTTAAGAAGTGTTGAAAGCCTATCTTTAATATATTATTTCAAATACTTTAGAAAGTACAGATAATAATTTGGCCGGTAATTTTGAAAATTACGTGCAGAAACGTAAGGGAAAATCAACTGAGATTTAAGGCAGCTTAATTTTAAAGATTCGTTAATTCAATTGTAAAAGGCCAATAATGTTACCTATGACTACTATTACATCACTGACAGTTATTTCACCAGTATACCCTAAGTGCATACTCAGCACCCGTTGATAGTTTTTGTTTTATATTCAAAATACAAGTTTTACCTTCCTTGGTATGAGTTGGAAATAAAAATAGTGATTCATCAACAAAACGATTCAAAGTTGAACCGCTTTATATTTTTGAAATGGCTCTATATTATTGTCATTTGAAACACAGGGAAAAATTTATAAATTCCTCTGCTACAAGAAAAAGGGATGAAATAATGAAAGGGGAAATCTTTTATATCTTTGGGAAAGTATCTTTTCTTTTTCTTCCAAATTCGCTTTCACATAATTAATAAATCCCTACATAATTTTATCTTTAATGTTTGAATGAGATCACTAAATCGTATTAATATAATTTTTAGCATTACGAATAACTTTTGAATAGGTTTGTTATTAATTTTTAAAATGAACTTGGACTTAGGTTAGACAAATTATATTTTGATATATCATAAAGGATTATTTAGCACTCGTAGATTACTTAATCCATGATTTCGTTTATATTTTTACAGTTTCTATTTTGCAAGTTAAAAACAAGTCCTTTCGAAAGAATGAAGAAAATCGTTAAATATTTCATCTAAGTTAACCGGTGTTATTAGCTAATTGTTGTCGTTAAATTTTTTAATTGAATTTTTATTCGTAATCCTTTTGAAATAAAGGCAATCATTATCACGTCAATATATTTTAATTATAAAAGATGTTACCAAAATTTCATCTATGCTATCTGACAAACAGAGAGCAAACAGAAAGATCGAAAATTATCTTTATTTTATTAGTAAAATAAATTATCAATACAGGTGGTGGAGGCTGGTTTTATGTGCGATTATATTACAAGTTTCAGCATAAATGAATTTAAGAAGCTTTGAATCGACTTCTGTGTTGGTCAGCCTATGTTCTGGAAAACATACTAAATTTAAAAATATACAAAAAAAACGTACAAACTCACTGGTAAGAAAACTTTCACATTATTATCTGCACATTAAACATTTACACGGGAGATTAGAGAATAGTGAATTCATAATACTTAGGAAAAATATAGGATACTTAAGCCGATAGGTAGCAATTAATTTGACAACTATTATTATATACGTATTAAAATTTATTTTTTATTTAGGAACTGAGTTTTTAATATTCTTTATTATATTTGAAACATTCAAACATTTTGTGAGATATATGTGAAGAATTAAAGGGGGTAGTAATTTTAATGTCAAGGAAAGGTTATATAAGATGACATTTGTAAAGATATCTTCAGACTTCCCTACGTTAATGCATTACCCGAAATAATTTACAAACTAAATTTAAATGCAACTCGTGAGGCGTTAACATACAGAATGTGAGAGCTAGATTTTGGTTAATAAAACAAAGAAAGTGAATATAAAAAAATAAATTAAAAAATTAAAAGAAAGAATTTACTCTTAAATTTTTTAACTTACTTTCCGGTTAATTTTATCAAAACAGGAATTTATGTACTTGCTCAATTTTCATATTCTCTAATATTGCCGTTAATTATATTCTAATTTTGATCTTGTACTATGTAATTATTTTTTTTACAACTAAATCAATCTAATTAACAATTAGACAAAAAAAAAAAAAAAAAAAAAAAAATGTGTTTACTTCGATATTCTTATTACTTCAAAAAAAAGTATGCTGAGTAACCGCAATTTACACTAAAACTACTACTGGTCTTGATTCAATCATATTATTTTAAAAATAGGCTCGATAATAATTATCATAATTCGTAGTCCTTCGTATTTGAAATCTTCAGTCCGGTACATTTTCTTATCTTTGGAAGATCTTTAAAAATTTTATCCCGGTAACTATTATGTTAAAACTTCCGTTCAATATCGTTTTAAATCAGTCTCCAAAGTCTTAGAAAGAATTATTTGCTGAAATATAAATAATAAGAATATAATGTGGTATTTCAGCATGGTTTTAGAAGCGTAATAAATCTTTACACCGTTCTCTCTATTCATTTGGTAGGTGTTGAATTCCGAAACTGACCCTGGATTTGTAAATATACAATTATTTTGACGATTAGAAAACAATCGTCAAAACATAGCAACATTTCTTCTGAGATAACGCTAGACGTTTGGGTTCGGTGATGAATGCTCATCATATTTTTCAAATTCTTAGGATAACATAGAATTAAGAATATTTTGAATCTGGAATTAGTTAGTTCCCAATTTCTCCTTCATTTTAGCTTTCTTTTTACATTTATTTATTTTATTTGTAAGACTGTTTTTCTATGATGTTCTCTTTGGACTAATGACTTAAAAATTCTTCAACATATCGTTATCGTGGTATGCTATATACAGCAACATTAAATTAAATAACAAAGAGTCGCAGGGAATTTTTGTGCCACTTAATTTTTATAAACTGCAGTGAAAATAATATTTTACAAATAAAATTAAAACTCATCCGATTCAAACTTAACCATATCTTACCAAACTCGGCGTACTTCCTGGTTCAGAGTAGAACATACATGATTATCCCACAATATTTTTATAGGCGACTAGGTATTCTCAATATTGTTACGTATTTTGCAGGCTTTTCAGTAATATAATACGTCCAGTGATGATATATTATTATTTTAATTATTAGTTTCTAGTCCATTTGGATATTGATCAATTTAAAAAGAAGCAGCACTTTGCTACAACTGAAATTTTAGGCTCGGGTAATTTCTTCTACTGAATTCAGTATAAAGAGTGTTGAAAATGTTACTCAACCTTATGAAAAATGTGTATGTCGTAGTAGTTTTTGTAAGTGACTTCCAACTTACATAACTGAATTCGACTTACATATTCTGAAACACATGTTGTAATGTTTGTTGAGGAATTGCAGCGACACATCATTCAATTTCAATTTGCACATCTAATGCATTGGGAGATATTAAATATTCTTTGCTGCGTATGTTAATGATTTTTCTCAATTTTTTTCAACTAAACCCACAACAAAAGAAGAAAACATAATTTCGTAAGATTGGGTCACTTTTTGAACACCTTTTAATTCTACCGGCTTCAATAGCTCACTATTAGTGATGTTCGGAAGAGTCTTGACTTGTCAAATGTAGCGTGTTGGAGGATCTTTAGTTTAATTTCTTCCAACAAAAACCGCGATGGAAATCTTTCCCGATCATTTCTTTCTTTTAGAAGTTTCTGAATAAGATTTAAATAAAAGTTGTAAAGTTTCTAGAAGTATTAAATAAGTTTCGTTTATAATCTTCCCAAAAATCAAATATAGCATCATCTATCTGATAGTTCCAGTAATATTTTGCTTAAAAAATAATTAGAACGAGTTGATTTTTTCCAGTTACTACAGAGCTAATTTTACACGAATTTATACGTGAAGAAACACAAACATTAATAACAATCGATATTTAACAATTTGGCAAGAAGATAAAAGAGACTGTTTTCCTAATTTGTATTTAACCTGATTCTCCATAATCGTTACTTTGAATAATCATTCGACAATATTGGCTGTTCTACTAAGTCATAGTTTTCAATTATTCTCCCTGTCTCTTGGTAATTTCCTTCTAACTAAAGTATAAGGAAATTTTTATTGACGGTAGAGGTGAAAAAATATAATATAATCTAGAAATCTTTACACATTATCATGTACTTATGTAAATATTTTTTTTTTTAATATTATCTGAGAAGATAGCATGTAGCCGAATTGTTTTGACTGTATGAAAGAAAATTTAAATGGCATGAAGAAAATAAGCAATAATTATATAGTATGGTAAACCTTAGTTGTTGAAGTGCTTAAACAACGTGATTTTCTAATCAAAATTTGCTCTCGATATCTTTTTTTCGTAAATTTCAACCTTTACCTGATCACATGTAGGCATTGAATGTACGGTAAGACGATAGTATAACTAATATATGTGTTCTTAGTAAAAAAGAAACATGAAGAAATTGCATATAATTAAGTAGACTAGTTTGATTAAATCACAGATAAACTAAAGATATTACTCGTAAAAAATAAATACTCGTACTATCAGAAATATAAAATCATAACAAAAACAAACGTGAACCAAAAAACTTTAAAAATAAACATCATTTGTATAAATAAATTGTTTTCAGACTGTTTAATTCTAGCAGCCATTTAAAAATTTAGTCATGTACATTTTTTTTAAATCAGATAATCTGTCATGACCAGAAATTTCAGGGAATGAAGTGTAATCTCTAATATGTTTTTTTTTTACTTTGTCAAAAACAGCGGAAAAATTAAAACAAGAAGACTTGTTAGTTTTTCGGGGTACACTTGTTATTTATTATTAATCATACTCAAGTAGATGCTCACATCAACTTTATAAAATCTACATTTGTTAATTTAAATACTTCCACTAAATACAGTTACTTTCCTAAACCGTTTGGCTAAAAAATAAAAATATTACGGAGTGAGACGTTCGGTTCCTTGGTAATTTACGGAACGGTCCCGATCAGTTACAATTAAAACTGAGTAATCTAATTCAAAGAGTACATCTTTCTGGAGTACCTCAAGAGTACTCTCGCCAGTTTTATACTTATTATATGCAAATTACTATCTGAAGTTCAAGTTAAGTTCTAAAAAATCGGCTGTGCAGATGGTATATTATTATTTACTCTTAAGAACGGAAAAAATTGTTTTCAGTAATTGTAAAAAATTAATTGCTTTGATAAAAGTAAAATATGGAATTATTTGAGTAATATTGTAGATAAAAGCAAGACCCTAATATTATATCTAAGTATAAATTTATTTCAATCTCTTACATATATTATTGCAGTGTTATGTTGGAATAATACATACTGCATTACTATTTGTATATTTCAGCTATAAAGTTCGGTATTTTGTATTATTGTGAAAAATATATCAAATAAAGACACATATTTGTTCATAACACAACAATTTTTGGAAACTATTTCCTGTGTTCAGTTACTTCTATCAATAATTCAAACAGTAATTTTTAGCAAAGATACAAATAGTACAATTACTGTTTGTAGTTACTCGTAGATACAAATAATCTTGGACACCGATTCAAAATAAACTACCAAGAAAGTTAAAACAAAAATTTATTATAAAAAAATTGAAATTTTTGTAATCGAAATTTTTCTAATTTTTGAACATGGAAAATTACGTGGCACAAGATTATATCAGTAAGTTTACAAATAAAAAAATCCCCTTCACAGTCAATCAGTACTTTTATTAAGCTGTTTGCTCAGTTAGATTGTTAGTTGTAGTCGTTCGACTGAATTTTAGATAGACGAATGTAGTTGTTAGAAGAAAAGAAAAAGAAAATCTTAGTAGGCGGAGGCGATGTAGAAACATAGGAAAGGTACTTGAGAAGGCAAGCAGAAGTAAAAAGTAGAAGCGAGGTGTAAAAGGGGCCTTACGAGTTATAGCATGGGAGAGGTGATGTTGCCAAATTGAGAGATAAGTTTCTTGATACACTATATCTCCCAACGCCATCATCACCACCTTATAAGACGGCCCGCTATTAAAAACTCTCACAAACCCTCCCATAAACGTGCTGTTTCACGCACACGTTCACGTAGGAGGCTCAACCGCATAGATGCTCATCCACGTAAGAACACAAATCAGTAGTAACTTTCAACAACTGCAATCGTCCAGTTAGAACTTTTTTTTTTTAACAATACCACATGCTTGTTGGAAACTAGATGTTATACATTTTGCTATTTGATAAAAGTACTAACTACTCGCGATGAATATTTTATCAATTTTCTATACATTCTTGAATAAATCAATTTTGATTAATTAGAAACTACTTTCTCTACTGCAGCCAGTTATTCCACTTATAGTGTCCCAAAACATAGTTTAGATTTAATTTTTAATAGTAATAAATTTAGTGCTTATTCTCTGAAAATATGTCAAAGATATTTTAAAGAGGAAATCTTAATTTACATTTATAAAATACTCTCATTGAAACTGTTTATTATAAACTTTTAAATACTTCAAAAATTTTCAGAAAAACTTTAATGTTGTGAAAAATAATTCTAATGGGCAACTTAACGATTGGAATTTCTATATCATTACTCTTACCCGATTAAGCGGTTTTTAGAATTCCGTAAGTTGGTCAATTGTAAAAAAACAAACTTTAGTTTTTTTTTAACAATTGACCAAATTCTGAGCCATATCGATGGCTTAGAGTTATCATGATAGATTTCGAAAAATATTTTAAAATATAGTACACATTATTAGTGAAATTTTTACTTTCTTATTAAATATTAAATTAAAGTGAAGTTTCTAATGCCAAAATAACTAAGAAGATTGTTTTTAATTTCAATCAGTGTTTCATGGCACGTATTTCTGAAAAGATTGAGTTTTGTTTTCAACAACCTTTCTTCCTAAACCGAATTAATTCATTACGTAACTTTCCTTTCCTTTCTAATGCGATGTATGATTAATTTTTTTTCTTTAAAAGACTCGTTCTTGGTGAACTAGATATTCATCAACAAATAAACATCATGCGTTAACATAAACGTCATCTTCAAAGAGAACATCATTCTATAATGTTCAAAAACTGTATGTTAACAGTTTTCTGTTAAACGGAGTCTAACGTAATAGATACCATACTTATTGGGTATTATTCTAAAATAGCGAGAATGTGAAAGTTACATGGCAGTTTGTAGAGGAGTATTTGAGCATCAGTAGATGATATGAGGAATCCTTGCGTCGATTTGTGTGTGCCAGTTGAAGAATTAAATGGTGCAATAGGGGCTTCGCATTACGAGCCAATCAGACAGCTGGATTCTGGTCACGTGACACGAGGCCCCGCACCTCTACAATCTTGAAAGGTCACGGCGGCCATATTGTGACGTCATGGCGGCCTTTTGTGACGTTACGGCGGCCATATTGCAGTGCCAGCGTCTTATAACACCAGCATTTTATGATGTCAGCATCTTATGATGTCATAAAAAAAAATTGTTTTAGAAAAATTGTCTAAAAACGTCTTAAGAAAATGTCTTAAGGAAAACGGCTATAGATATATGTAAAAAATGAATTAGAGATGTATTTCGAGGATGATTCTCATCGTTGTGCCCATGCACCGGGAGGCGTCACCGCGTTGAGGTCCTCTCTTGCATGGAGAATCGTAAACCAGGAGACAGTGCATCGTATACCTGCACGTGCGTGCGACAGCGGAGCGGTGTGGACGTTTACGTTAAAGAGTTTTAGCGTGCGACTGAAGAACAGATGATGAACAATGGCCAAGTTCAAGCATCGGTTTATGAACAGCCATTATAGTCGTACGCGTGAAAAGTGCGTTCAAAGGTTGGGAATTACAACGACAATAAAAAATATATTGTTGTTGCGTATATGTGAGGAGAATATTTTGAAAACTTCTTTTGGAAGTTTAACGTGTCGGATAAATTTACTTAGGATGAAAAAACGGGAAGATTTTGTTTCTATGTGCCTTTGTATATGCCTATGGAATTCACCGAAGACTATAAATACATAACATTGAACGTGAAACAAGAATTGGTTTTGCACAGATCTTCCAGCGACGTAAACACGCTTGTATCTTTGAAAGAGACACCTAATTTCAAGTTGAAGGTGAAATGAAAAATTGCACTTATGAACACGTCACCGACTCAGTGTGATTGCAATGGTTGAAAGTAGTAAAACGAGGTAGTCGTTGGCGATAGCTTTTCGTACATGGCAGATCTATGAGGTCTACTTAGAGAGATCTACTTTACATGTGCTAAGCAGTACAACACGCAATCTCACTTTCACTCCCTCTTTCTCTCTCTCTCTAATAAATGATTATTATTTTATTATTGTTATGTTAACTAATCAAATGGAATATAAAAAAATTATTTTTTATTTTTATTTTAAAAATTATATTTTATTATAATTATTATTATTATATATTATATGTATTATTATTATATATATATATATATATATATATATATATATATATATATATATATATATATTATATTATTATTAATATTTTATTTTAAAAAATTTTATTAATTATTTTTATTCATATATATACACACAATGATTTTTATATTCATAGATAAGAGTCTGAAGTACGGTTATCACATAGATATGATTTGTCAAAAGGTTGCCCCTACAATTAAGGCTCTAAGAGGTCTATTTAATAACCACTGTACACCGAAATTGGTGGTCAGAAGGTTGATCACAACGGCAATCTATCTTATACGCGGCACCAGTCTGGGGCACTGCAATGAATGTACAACGCAATAAACGCAAACTTAGAAGCGTGCACAGAGTAGCACTAATACAAGTTGTCTCAGGATATAGAACAATTTCTTACTATACATTATGTGTCTTAGCTGAAAAGCCTCCCATTGAATTACAGATAAAAGGCCGAAGCATGAGGGCACAGGTGTGCCAAGAGCCGAGGTAGAAGACACAGTCGTTAGCAACTGGCAAACCGCATGGTCATCCGCTCAAGCAGGAGAGTGGACAAGGAGACTTATTCCCAATCTGAAAGAGTGGTTGGGTAGGGAGAAAGGCGGACAAAATTTCCACACCACTCAGTTGATGACAGGACATGGGTCGTTCGGGAAATACCTTAATAGAATCGGGAAAAGGCAGACGTCAAGATGTCCGTACTGTCAGGAAGAAGTCAACGCGGAACACACCGTATTCAACTGCTACAGATGGGAGGGTCTCAGACATGAAATAAGGCATAATAACCTGACACTTGACAACCTGATTAGCTGCCTAATGCAGTCCAATAACAACTAGGATTGGTTTTCCAATTTTGCGAGCACCGTCCTCAAATCTAAAGAGGAAGATGAGAGGCATCACAGACGATAGGCGCGAAGATAGGGCAGGGAGGACAGTCCCACCCCGGAGGGTCCATATGCTTAGGTATGCGGGTTCCGGTGATGGGGTGGGAACTCCTGGGGTTGCTTGAAAGGGATAAAGAAAAGACCGAGTCCCGGCTGGCGGTGTCGGTTCCTGGGGGCGCTTCGGTGTTTGCTGGGGCTGGCGCTGCCGGTTTGAGGCAGGCATAAAAGAGTAAAGACCGAGACCCGGTTCTCTGCGTGTGGGGGGGGGGCACGGCATAGCCGGACCTTCCCTTACGTGCGGAGGATTAGAGGCGGGCAGCAATAAGAAAAGATCCGGAACCGGGGGGGCTGATCTGCCGTGCCGGACGTACAGTCGGCGGGTGGGGAGGGGGCCTCCCCACCCACGATTGGTGGGGAGTCACAAGGACACATCCCTGGGCCGAGTATACTTGAGTGGATGTCCAGCCCAGGGATGTAGGGGGAAAAAAAAGTCTCATTACTTTAGTCGCACCTCGTATATAGCACAGACATTCGGTCTTATGCTTTAGGGCGACCGAATGGGGTAGTGGCGGGAGAAATGCTAAGCAAACCAATAAATATCGGACATTGTTCATATAATTTTATTTTTAAATTCGTTATGAGGAGGGGCTTATCGCTAAAAAAACAATTTTGATTTTCTTCAGGAGGATTGTTACAGAAGACTTTCGATTAAAGCCAATCTGTTACCTACATGCATATATAAGTAATATAAAATACCATTCAAATCAGACTCCATCACTTAAAACTGAAATACATGTCATTTGTTTTTTGTTCTCCCTTTCCTTTGGTTTAAATATGTAAAAAAATTTCCTTATATTTCATTTATAGAGCAACAAGAAATCTCTACAATGTTTTAAATTATAGACTCTTCCCGACCTAAAATAGAGAAAGGTTTTTTGAATATTCTCTGTTTCTTATTTAAAATTTTATCGAACTACTTTTATGGAGTGCTTGTTAGATTAAGAGAAAACTTTACTTAAGTAAACTGTTATAACCTATATATGGTTATTTTTGAAATATTTAAAAAAAATTTCTTTTCCTCTAGAAAAATATATGCTTTTTTTTTTATTTTGTCTCTAACTCTTTTAATTTTATTATTTTCTTTATTTGTACTTTTCTTCATCACTTAAAAGGCTATTAAAATTAAAGTAATTTCTAATATATTTTGGACCCAAAGGGAGAATCATTTTTTCATTACATAAAATTTTTAAATTATATTTTCAGTCTTTTTGAAAAACTTTCTTTTATAAATTGATTTTTTTTTATTGTTATAAAAAATTCAGAACTTGCATGTTAGAATTGCAAAAACGTCTGACGATGCCAGAAATGTATAATTACACCAATGTATTTTTAAATATGAATAAAAATTAAAACAAAAATTTTATTAATTTTTTCTGTTTTACTTTTAGTTAATTATTTTTACTTTCCTTATAAGAATCAATAAAAAAGAGAGAGTGACTCTGAACTAATTATATAAGATAAAATAAAAATAAAAACATTTTTTAAATGTGTTTTAATTATCTTGATATAAAGGCGAAAGAATCATAATAATTTGACAAAATTTGTCTACTGGTTTGACAGAAAAACAGGAAACTGCTAGGAAAAGTATAAAATAATATACAGACTGTATCTATAACAATAAATTTATTTGTCAGGATATCGCATTCTTGTTCTATCCAAATTCGTGTGAAAAAAATGTTACTATATTAGACATTTGGTAGTTTGTTTTCTTCCAGTGCTGCTAAATTATAACTGTAAATATGGATAATATCAATAATTCAAGTATGGAATTTTATAAAAGCTAGAAATAAAATTACAAACTTGACCAATAACATCGACGTAACGATTTTTATTTTTTACCCACTACTTTATTATTTGGTGAATGTTTTTATTAGAAAGTTTAATAAAAAAAATTTTTTATAAAATTATACGTGACATTTTAATTTTGAAATAAGTACGATCATGTTCACTAAAATTGAACATGATTCAATTATAGGTTTAAAACCCTAGGTCTAGGGTTTTATAGTGACTATTTATATAATTTTTTCCATAAAAAAATTTTGCAAAGTAAATGAAAAAGATTAAAGATCATTTACGTGGCATAAAAATACATATTGTTTGTAAAAGCTATTTATCAAAATTAATTAGTCTCTTCTAAAAAAAATCAAAACTAAATAATGGGAACCATCACATCAATAAATCTAATGAATAGGTTATAAACAAATACAGTTAACTAAAGGCATATAAATTCACTTATAAATTTTTAAAAAGGAATGGTTTTATTTAAATGATTCTAATGATAATGAAAATGGTAAGACAAGTATTTCAAAATGGGATAGAAAAAATAAACAAATAAAATTTTACTATAACAATAACATGTATTTTATTATGCTCTGACAATATCTGTGTAAAGTGACGATGAGTAATGTTAAAGTGACAATCTGGTAGAAAAAGTAAATGACAAAATATTTTGTTTTTAAAATTAGAATCTCATAGAATTTTAATCGTATTGAATTATCCTCACTAAGGATGTACTCATCAATCCAGTTAAGTTGCGATTGTACTCTACGATATAAAATACATAAAAGGCTAGAATGTAAAAAACAAAATTGTTTACATCCGGTAAGTATAGTATGAGAGCATTGCAGTAGATTTGAGGAAAATGCTATTTGTTAAAGGACAACTGGAGATTATTATTAAAATACACCTGAATAAATTTTACTTTCATACAAAGTGAAACTTATGTACTCTATTTACTTGTACTGTCAGTACTAAAGTCAGAATGTATCTTTTCCATGTATCTCTCTTGTGTGCTCAGTGGAATTTCCTCCCGGCAAACGGTTAGGCATTATGAGGCAGTAAATATGGTAAATAGATGGATGAAAATTAGAGGACTCCAGCTCTCGCACGAAAAAACGGTGGCTATCTCGATGCCGGGGAGAAGAACTATAAGGCATATTCCGATTGTGACTGAGGAAGGCCCGGTCCAGTTCGTCATAAATACAAAATATCTTGGGATGTGGCTAAACCAAAGAAGGTCCTTTACTTTTCATGTGCAGGAGGTTCGTACTAAAGCTGAACAAGTGGTACCAAGTCTAAATAGACTACTAAGGACAACTCCTGGACCGCGGGCCTTAATTAGGAAACTGTACTCACATGTGGTGAATTCTATATTGTTATACGGTGTGAAAGTGTGGCACAGGGCTCTAAGAAGTGACAGGAATAGGAGGTACTTAGAGGGAGTACAACGAAAAATAACGTTACGAATAGCATGTGCCTATTCGTCGGTGTCAACTGAAGCACTGTGTAATTTCTGGGGTGTTTCCTATACAACAGATGGCTCGAGCTCAGATAAAAATTGATGAAGGGGTGAATAAGGAAGACGCACAATGTGAGTTAATAGAACAGTGGCAGTCAAGGTGGGCCACCTCACGAAAAGGCGAATGGACCCGGTGTTTAATAGGTGAGATCGGGCCGTGGATCGGGAGGGGATTTGGTGAGCTGAATTATTGGCTCACCAATACTTGACCGGCCACGGATCATTCCAAGCCTACCTGTTCGGAAGACACAAGGTAGGTAATCCGGAGTGTCAATATTGTGGTCAGAGGGAGACAGCTGAACATGTCTTTTTCCAATGCGTTAGAGGGGAAAGAGAAAGAAGAAGATGTATGGTAATTACTGGTCAGATAGACGTAGGAAATATTATTGCAGTAATGCTAACAGACAGTGATAAATTCTCCGCAGTGTTCAACGTTGTATACAGAGTGCTGCATAGGAAGGTGCAGGATACAAGAAGGTGAAAGAGAGCCTCTAGTGGAGCTGCCGTTCGTCTGTGTTTACATTGACGGACGGTAGGTAGTATTGAAGAGGAGAGATTCCGGTAACCCCTTAACCCCTGAGCAAGCGACGATAGTACCAGTATCCCAAATGATGTGTCCAGTGATATACAAATATGTAAGTATCAATTTCAAGGCGAGTACAATTGCAGTTCTTGATCGTAATGCAGTAGTCAGAAGTGTAGTCAATAGTCGGAGTGGTGGGTGGGGAACAGCCCTCAGTGTAGCCTTCGTCTATCCGTGCTTGCGCTGGTGAGCGCGGTGGTGAAGCTGCGGGACTCCTGGGCCATCCTGCTTTGGCACCCCTGGGATTGTGCTATACGTAATTGCAAAACCGGCCCCGGGTGGTGATAGACGGTGAAGTAAGAGTTTTAGTCGGTAGGTTGCGAGCACACATAGGCTCTTAATATCAACATCTATCCGAACCCGTGCGAGTCCGACACTTCTCCACTTGTGGGGGGTACGTAAATGGTATTTATGCGCAACACCGATAACAAAAAAAAAAAAAATGGTTAGGTATTGCAGCATTAGAGGGATATGTCTTGGAACTCTTTTTGGAAGAAGATGTACAATTCTTCCAGCATAAACCTTTTAAATAATTTATAGCATAAAATAAATAATTTAATCACTTTCAAAATTAGACAGTACCACCTATAGATTGAACTATTACTAGAATTTTCTGAAAAATTACGTCTGCACCGGTAGCGTAATTTGAATAACGTAGTGCTACATCAAGGTTTATGTCACTGCTTTCGGTTCTAATTACATATATCTAATATACATTGTATTGGACAGAAAAGACATCATAATTTATTCTAATGTTCTAGGTTCAAGAGTAAGAATCGATTTTCAATAAATATAGTTATAAAAAAATGAAATAATCGCTTCAGAACTTATTGGAACAGGGTATAAAAATTTAAATGGCAATTGAACCAGAAGATGAAAGGAAAATTAAGGAAGATCAATGGCGGTCTTCTAACTCACACCCTGAAAAGGAAGAAGGAAATTTTTATTAAAACCTGAAAAATTTTATACATGATTATGAATGTAAATATACTATAAAAATGTAGACTTGAATGATGCTTGAATTAAGGAAGAAAATGTAGTAGAACGTTTACTACTTCTACATTTATTTATTTATTATGGGGGGAGTTTGGTAGAATTTACTGAAGGTAGTAATTTTTTAAATGAATTAGTTCTTCCGAAATGAAGAGTCACAAAAATTGATCTGCTTGAGTCGAGCCCAGACCATTTCATGAAAAATAATGACTACCTTATAACTGGTAAGAAAGGAATTTTTCACAATGTGAAAATAGAAAACGGATCGTATATTGTTATTGGTAATACAATAATGAATTTGATTCTATAGCATGTCAAAGAAACGATTAAAAGAAATATTAGAGTCTATTAGATAATACAATATAATCAATTACGTAAGTATGCTGATTGGGAAAAATACATAAAAATCCAAAAATACATTCAGTTTAGAAAATGAAGAAAGTTATACCAAATTATGAGGACGAAAAGAGCAAAATATAACGAAGACTGAAAAAACTTTACAGAAAAGAAAGTCGAAAGTTACACGAATGATTACAAGAAAAGTTAAAAAAAAAAACTTTTAGAAATATTTAGTAGGAAATTTATAAAGAATGAGAAAAAATTATTTTATTTACGTAAAATCTCAAAATTAATTATTCAAAAGTTGGAAAACATATAACAAACAAAATAATGAAGTAAGAGAAACGGTACAAATGGGTAGAAGTTAAAATTATGCTGGATACAAAAATAAGTAATGCACTATAAAATTAGTTAATTAATTAATTCTCGATAAAGACCGAAAAGGAATGGGGTAAAGAGGCTAAAGAACTAATGATTACTATTGGCTTGAAAACCTACACAAAGACGATGTTAACTATTAAGAGTACAAAGCCGAGAATAAAGAAGAAAGAAATTTAAGTTAGGACGAAAACCATTCCTTTAATGATAGATGGGCTGTTCTGGATGAAGAGGTAGGTACTGCGTGAAATATGTACATTGAAAAAGGGTAAAGCAGGAGGATTAGTGTATATAACCACTGAAGAGATGATAATGGTAAAATAAATACTTTGAATTACCACGAATAATATTTAATACTTTTTTTTTAAAACAGGATATCAAAAAAAAGTTAAACAAAGTTAGTAATACTATTTAGACAAAATGATTTAAAAGTCAGTAGGAATTATCGGCTTATTATAAATACAAGTATACTTGTGAAATTAGTGAAATACAATCTTTAGTGAAATCTGACTGTAGAAAAGAAAAACACTGATCAAAGACAACACTCCAATAAAAATTTAAATAATTAACTCGAGAATATCTCTTTGAAAACACTCAATTTTCAGTGCGACTGAAGCCAATGTTGGTAAAAATTGTGTACTGTAGTACGTGTTAAATTGTGTAAATTGAATTTGTTATGGTCCGTAACTTTTTCCGTATAATCAATTTCAGTTAATTTTTATAAAGTAATCCAGTATTGAGGTTATTTTTATTTTTATTTTTTTAAAAATTTTCTTCAGCTTATATTTATATAATGAGCTGGCAAACGGTGTAATGGGTTTACATAAACGAGCCAGCAAAGTTTCTTAAGATTAGAGTTAGCAATCAATGAAGCCAATCTGAAACAATATTTCAATTAAACCTACTGGAATTATGATTAGAATTTATTCGTACCATTATTAAACGAAAATTTGTATTTGATCTTTTACACTGTTTATGTAAATGACTTTGAATTAGTTAAAATATTCCTTTTTATTTGGAGGAATAGTGATGTATTTTGTCTTTTTTTTAATCTTTCTAGATGCATTATTTTGTTGGGGTCAAATTTTTTTAAGTGAATTGTGTGATTTTCGGCATTGTAAATATACTTTAACAAATATGCTTATATTACAAATGACAAAACTTTACTTTGATATATTCAACAGCTTTTGTAGTACGCGCATTTATATAATTATATTAACATTTTGTCTAATGTAAATAATTTGGTGTATAATGAACGGCTATGTTGATTGGTAAATGAAAACCGATAAAATAATTAATTGAAGACCAAATCTTTCCACCCAAGAACACTTTATAAACTTAAATTCATTTAACTAAAAAAAAAAAAAAAAAAAAAATAGAAAACTTTTTCAAACAACTTCAAATTTATTAAAGCAACCTTTTGAATTACAGCTAATTACGCTTTTTGATGATTAAATTTGAAGAAATTACTTGATTTTCGGGAATGATTTGAGGGTGGCGTTACACTAAATAAAGGTATACTTCTGTTAAAGTAGATAAAGTGGAAAAAATAAAGTAAAATTCTACGTGATTTGATAATGAGTCCTTTTAAATCTCTTTTAAAATATTTTGTTATGCTACCAAAGTTATAAGCAAAACAGTTCAGTAAAGAGTATGAAAAATGTTAATTTAAGTGTCGCTGTTTAAATCGGTAGTTATTGATTTAATAAGTTGATAGGTAGTTATTGATTCTTTCTTTGAAAGAAATTGATAGTAACAGTTACCGTAATTATTATGTGTAGAAATTGCCTGCCAATAATTGTATTTTAATTAATATATTTACCTTTAGTAATTCCTACTTTCGCCAACATTTTTTTGCAAGTATCAATTTGTTTCCAGAGTACTGTTTTAACGTTCACAGATTCACAGCATGAAAAAATAACGGTTGAATTGACATTATAAAAAACCTTAAAGAGATTTAAAATAACGAACAGAAATATTTTAGTTTCTGGTATAGTTATCATACTGTATTATTTTGTTAAAAACGATTTGCGGTAATTCTTCAGAACTTCACGTTAGTTTTATTTGTTTACTTCATTAAGAGTTCCCATGGTAACCCGTATATGTTATAGGTTAGGCGGGAATAAAGTGAAAGACTATTTTTTTAATCTTTTCAATTCAACCCACGTATGTGTTATTTTTACACGTAAGATAAGACGTTACTTTGAACCAAACAAACTGATTGGAATGATATTTTATTCTTTAAAACTCGTTTATTATTTCCGGTGTGAAGTTTATCCTAATAGTTCAGAAAATATTTTTAGTTTGTGATTGGAATTTAGTAGTAAACTATTGTCATATTCATTAGATCGAACATGGCAATTCACAAACTCATTCAAGTTCTTACAAACTGCCTTTCCAACAGTAACATCAGCACGAATAAAATTAAAAACTTGGATTAAATTGAAAAATTACTTTTTTATGAATCTTTGTATTTTATTTTTATGTATTTAATATACATCTTATATTTATATTATTCAATAAATAATCGAGGAAACGGTATGATATACATACATACACACACACACACATATATTATATATATATATATAATTGTATATCCACAGCGACTAAGATGTTAGTTTTAAGTTGTTTTTATATGTACATGTATATATATATATTTTTTTTACAGTAACAATTTCGAGAACTTTACAATGTAAAAAATTTCACTAAAATTATATATTTGAATTCTTTAAACAACTTTTTATTTTGTAATTCATTTTATTTTAGTATACTAATTTTATTTAAGAAAAGAATGATTTGAGAATAATAATTTGATTATATTCAGTTTGCATTTAGCTCACATTTTAAAATGCAGAATAAAGTATCCTTTCATATTCTATTTTTTTTTTGGCATTATTTTTTTATTAACAAAAAAAGATCGTGTAATATGAATTAATAAATCGTTCTTAATAATTGAAGAACTATTTCTATCAATTTTCTTTCAACTTTAATTTATTATTATCGCAATTGAAATTAAAAATAAATAAATAATTTTTGAATCTAAGGTGTATTTTTACATATATATTTCATCCACTGTGTAATTTTAGTAAAATTCCAGTTTTAATGAGGATCAAGTTATAACGGTTGTACTTTTATATTAGTAACGGTACTAAAAGATTTATAGTTTTATGCAAAACGAAATTAACTTTGTTGGCTGTAGTTTTGTGGCTTAAGGAACCATTTAAAAAATATCTTTTTTAATAAGATATATGTGTATATTAATATATTTAAATAAATTGTAAAAAATGTATTCCAGTGCTTGAAGTATAAAAAATTTCCTTTTTTCAAATGGATGTTTGTACGTATATTGGTTTCCCTGTATTTGGTCTTATAAAGCTTTGAAAAAAATGGAAAAAGTGGTGGGGGTATTTGGCTGAAATAAAATCTCACATCTTCACTTGAGCAGTTTAGCAAAAAGTTTTCTTATAAAAGTTAGTTTTTTTTAAGATCACGAATTACCAAATATTTTTAATATTCAAATCTTCCACAAAACAAAAGCGAAAAATATATATTATTGAAAGTCAATAGACTTTCAATATACTTTAAAAAGGTTTTGGCAATCATTCTCTAATCCGAGATATAATTTGTAACAAACACAAAAAACTTAAATCCATCTTTGAAGTTAGTTATTGCATTTAAAATATAAAAATCTTAATTTTTTTATAAAATTTACTCTAACGTTTAGAGCTAGAAAGTTACAATTTTTTCTTATGTAGGAGCAAGGAGTATGGAGTTTAAAGAGTATCTTTATATTTTTTAAACAGTTTTAAAAACCTATTTTTTTAATATTTATTAACACTCCTTAGTAACATTTTCCTTAAAAAAAATTTTACCCTAGGGTGTGCGAGCTCCCAAAATGAAAATGACTTTTTACTACTTCAAATCTGTTATGCTCTAAACGAATTTTGTTTAAAAAAATTCACTAAAATATCTTAATACCACTCCACTGATGGGGTCCTTCCAAATTAAAGTAAAATAAAAAAATTATGAAATAACATATTTAGTTGATGCAATTTATAATCATTAGAAGCAAACAAATGACTAAGATTTTTAAATGTCATAATGAAAATTGAATTCTAAATTTCTGTTGGAATGCAGATAGTTATATTACAACGTACCTTACAGGCATTAATCTATTGAAGAGATATTTGTTGTTTCTCCACAAACGATTCTCAATAATCACGAAAGCAAGACATTTTACCAAACGTTTTAAGTTTTTCCGTTTTCTATTACGTAAGAAATACTAATTTAGTTTATTCAATAGTGTAGTTATCTTCATTTACAAACAATAATTCCATTATTTACATAGTTGAAGTACTTAAACAAATGTACATAGTTACATTATTATATAGTAACATATGTAACAAAGTTATAGTACCTAATATTATTTAAAACTGTACCAGTACCAGAAATATTTTTAAAGTTCGAAAAGTGTTTAAAAACAACTTCAAAAA
The DNA here is from genome assembly GCF_047948215.1 of Lycorma delicatula. Lineage (NCBI taxonomy): Eukaryota > Metazoa > Arthropoda > Insecta > Hemiptera > Fulgoridae > Lycorma > Lycorma delicatula. The sequence goes on along the minus strand of NC_134455.1, from coordinate 41,449,845 downwards.
ACGCGTAACTGAATGGGCTAGATATCGAAGTAGTAGCACTGGGCGTCGACGGAGGTTCCCGTTAGTGGTTCTCTTAGATGACAGGATCGCCTTTGGTAGTCTCCAATGGCCAACGATTATTGATTTGCTGAGAGAGAGAGAGAGAAATATAAGCGGGTATCTTCTTGGCATAATTAACAGCTACCTACATTGCAGAAGGCTTAAAACCCCCACAGAAGATGGTGAGTTGGTTATTGACGTGCTTGGTGGTCTTCCGCAGAGGTCGGTTTTCGGCCCACTCCTGTGGGATATCGCTTTTGATGATTTGAGTTTGGTGGGGGCGCTGAACTTGTTGCATATGCATATGATTGGCTCTCCTCGTGGTCGGACATACTGAAGCAGAAGTTGAGGAGGTAGCCAATAATGCGGTTCGGCGAACACGTTGTTGGCTTGAGGCAAGAGTTCTACATTTTGAATATTATATATATATTTTACATAATATATAAATATATATGAAGTATATTATATATATTTCAATTAAACCTACTGGAATTATTATTAGTATATATTCATTCATACCATTATTTAACGTAGATTTGTATTTGATCTTTTACACTGTTTATGTAAATGTACTTTAAAGTAGTTACAATATCCCTTTTTATTTGGAGCGATGGTGTATTTTGTATTTTTTTATTATTTTGTTTTTGTGAATTTTTTTAAGTTAATGGATGATTTTCGTCATCGTAAATTTACTGTAAGAATTATGCTCATATATTACAAATGATAAACTTACTCTGCTTTGTTGAAAACAGGGAAATTATACATTCAACAGGTTTTTGTTATTTAATACGAGCATTTACATAATTATATTCACATTTTATCTAATGTAAATAAATTGCTGTTTAATGTTGACTGGTAAATGAAAATTGATAAAATACTTAACTGAACACCACATTTTTCCTCCAAAGAAAACTTTATTGTAAACTTTTTATTCATTTAATAAAAACAACCCCTTTATCAATCAAATTTAATAAACAACCTTTTGTATTATAAGTAATTATAGTAATTTTTTTGATTATTAAATTTGAAGAAATTTCTTGATTTTCGTGAATGACTTGAGGGTGGCATTACACTGAATAAAGCTAGACTTCTATTGACGTAGAAACTGACTGCAAAAACCCCTGAAGTAGAATTCTACTTGATTTGAGAATGAACCCTATTAGATTATATATATTTTTTGTAATATCTCGTTATTATATCAAAGATATAAGTAAAACAATTTTGTAAAACTCAACAGTATCTGAACAAAAGTTAATTTAACTGTCGCTGTTTAAATCGGTTCTTATTGATATTGAAAGAAATTTATAATAACAAATACCATAAATTTTATTTGTAAAATTGCCTGCCAATGATTATATTTAGATTAATATATATTTATGTTTAGTACTTCCTGTTTTCTCAAAACATTTTTTGCAAGTGTCAATTTGTTTCTAGAGTACTGTTTTAACTCTTACAGAGTCACAGCCTGAAGAATTAACTTTTTTTAATAAGTTATAAAAAAATAATAAAGATAATTAAAATAACGAAATATTTTAGTTTCTGGTATAGTTATCATACTGTATCATTTTGTTAAAAATGATTTGCGGTAATTCTTCAGAACTTCACGTTAGTTTTATTTGTTTACTTCATTAAGAGTTCCCATGGTAACCCTTATAAGTTATAGGTTAGGCGGGAATAAAGTGCAAGACTATTTTTTTTTGTTTTCAATTCAACCCACGTATGTGTTATTTTTACACGTAAGATAAGACGTTACTTTGAACCAAACTAACTGATTGGAATGATATTTTATTCTGTAAAACTCGTTTATTATTTGCGTTGTAAAGTTTACCCTAATAGTTTAGGAAGTATTATTATTTGTGGTTAGAATTTAATAGTAAACTACTGTTATACCCATTAGATGGGACACAGCAATTCACATACTCTTTCAAGTCCTTACAAACTGCCTTTCCAACAGTAACATCAGCACGAACAACTGAAAGAGTTTGATTAAATTCAAAAATTATTTTTTTATGTATTTAATGTACATCTTATATTCATATTTTATATTATTCAATAAATTAAAACCGACGAAACTGTCGGATATATATACAGAGCGCTTCGTAATGTTTTTCGGAGTTTCGAAAATTCATTAACAAAAAACTATTTCACTCATAAGAATAAAACAAGTATTGTACGAAAGAGTACTTCAAATATTTTTTTCCACATATACTAGGCAATTAGTAAGCCATTTGCTCGCTAGGCGTCGACAGTAGAGAAAATATCTGCCACGGGAAGTGAGAAGTCGTTTTGTGTTTTAGAATTTCGCTTGTCAAAGTCAGAAATTTCGATGCAACGTGCGTTTCGGTTGAAATTTCATAAGGAGCCACCAAGTGACAATTCAATTCGTGCATGGTATAAACAATTCAGTGAAACCGGTTGCTTGTGCAAGCGAAAATCAACTGTTCGTCCACCAGCCAATTCACGTTGTTTCAGATGTTTCTAGAAATTTTAACAGTTTTGTTACATTCCTTTATATTTAATTCTTTTTTTTAAATTTTTTTATTTGCGTAACTGAATCATTTATTATTACTGCCGTGATCTACATAAACGTTTTTACAATTGTGTACTCTTAAATATTCATTTTTAGTATGAAGCAGTTGTATTTTATCGACTAAAATGTTTTTTTTACAGTTAGTTTTATCGATTACTTTATAAACTTGCTGCAGTTTTTACTTATAATTCCCAAGTTGTAGAATGAGGTCAAACCTAAACCACAGCTGACAAATAGTTGTGCAACTTAGTGTTTAGCACTATAAACTTTAACACCCAGTTAATTTTAGTGTTTAGTGGTCATGGTAGTGAAGCATTCTTTTATTTTTCATTATTCTTACTGTAATGTATCCTTGGGCTTAGAATTAATTTAATAAATCCTATTATTAAACAGTAACAATAGGCTGACATTCAATAAGAATTAAAATGACGAGTGTGATAATGAATTTTGTTACATGTATCAACGCCATATCTGACCCCGTACAGTCGATCCCGTAATCTTGAGATAAGCATGATACCACTATATCCTTATTACCAATAATCCAATAATCAAAATTTAACTAATCTAAAATTCCACCTGTTTTAAATTGTTATTTGCAAAATTCCATTGTCAAACGTTGAAATGTAGTTAATTATAACCAACTAAAACAAAAAAAAGAACTCCAAGTAATTAATATATCAACCTTTCCGGCGCAATTTTTTATCTATTTCTGTTATGTCTTTAGGAGATAGAATTAGGAGAAGATGAGTCTTCTTTAGGAGAAGATGAATTACTCTCTTCAAAAAATATTCTTTTTAACGATATCATGAATATTTATTAAATGTAATCTCCAAAGGAAGAAGTACTTAATTCATAATAGCCGGCTTTAAATGAGACTACCCGTATCATTCTCGGCTATCTCCATACAAGTGAATTTTTCAGGAGAGCATAAAAACTGTTTAGCCACTAAGCAAGTGATATAAAAAACAATGAAATTTTAGCCTTCGTTTCTCCTATGGTCACTGATATCATATCACTTACATCTGTATAATTAGTTTGACAGGTTATTGTATTAATACAGATTAAATTATGGAGATAGCCATGTTAGATACTCACTCATGGATATAGCCATATCTGAATTTTGTTTCAATCATATATATGGCTTCAACAATACTAATTATTTACTTAGTAAATATGTTTTAAAATACAGTACGGCGTCAAAATAAAAATGATATGGGATTTAATAGCTACTTTCTTGGAATATATAAGAAATTATCAATAATATAGTTCACCAGATTACCAAAAGAAGATATAGTACCAATACGCCTTATCAATGTTTGTTCCTCAAATTTATTACTTTGAAAAAATAAATTTGTTTAAAAAGAGAGTTACTTTCTTTATACTGTGAATTATTGTCAAATAAAACCGCAGGAAAATAAACCAGAAACAACATATTCAAGAGATTCATTTCATTTGTTTATTCAAAGCAAACCAAGAAACTAATAGAAAAACTTAACACTAGATTCTTTAAAATTAATTATTTATTTTCTAGTGTTGAGTTTTACTATTAGTTTCTTGGTTTGCTTTGAGTAAACAAATGAAATGAATCTCTTGAATATGTTGTTTCTGGTTTATATTCCTGCGGTTTTACTTGACAATAATTATTTATTTTCTAGTCATAAAGGCAATTTAATTCATAAAAATCATGCAGTCATTACCAAACTTCTGAAAGAAAGAAAAAAAAGGCTAATTATATTTTCATATTGCTGTGGAGAATCACTTACTTCCTTCTTGTAATTTATTTTCCAATATTACCAAAAAACTCTGTTAGGGAGAAGAAATGAACACCCTTAGCAGGAAAAACGATTTTAATGTTTTCTATGCTTAAGAAGAAATTTGAAGCACTTACACAAAATTATCCGATTCTTTTTCTGTACCCCAAATGCATCTACTAATAGTCTTATTCGCTTTTTTTTTTTTTGTCTTCAGTCATTTGACTGGTTTGATGCAGCTCTCCAAGATTCCCTATCTAGTGCTAGTCGTTTCATTTCAGTATACCCTAGTAGTACGGAAATGGGCATACGGTCGCCTTTTTCCAAGATGGCGGCTGTCCGCCATCTTGGATTCCAATATGGCGGCCGTCCGCCATCTTGAAACGTCACTACTGACGTCATTAATTCAAGATGGCGGTGGTCGGCCATCTTGGATTGGCGACCGTACCCCGTCAGTGTTGCCAACATGATTTATTTTTTGTCGACAGTGAGTCAGTGTTGCCAACTTGATTTAATTTGTGTTTGTATTGTTATATATTGAAGTAATATTTCAAAGGTTGGTATCACTGTTGTTTGGCGGTCGATTTGAATTAAATAAATGAATAATATTTAAAGTGAAAAAAAATCTGTCGGCTAGAGGATTCGAACCCGGTCATGACGGGACGCGACCGACTGACGCCTTAAACCAATCGGCTGCGGTGACTCCCTGATGTAATGAGTGAAAAATGTTCTACGTAAGCTGTGAATTTTAACGTAACATCAGTCTGTACACACACACACACGCGCACACACATACATATATACACACAAGTGAATATAGACGTACCTCGAGGATGATCCTGGTCGTCCAGGCGATGGCGTCGGGAGGCGTTACAGGTTCTCGTCGTAGATCGTGCACCGGGAGGCGGTGGCGGTAATGTCTGCTACGACACACACACACAAACACACACGCACACACACACGCGCACACACATACATATACACACAAGTGAATATAGACGTACCTCGAGGATGATCCTGGTCGTCCAGGCGATGGCGTCGGGAGGCGTTACCGCGACGGAGAGAGGTTCTCGTCGTGGATCGTGCACCGGGAGGCGGTGGCGGCGATGTCTGCTGCAACACACAAACACACACACACACACACACGCGCACACACATACATATACACACAAGTGAATATAGACGTACCTCGAGGATGATCCTGGTCGTCCAGGCGATGGCGTCGGGAGGCGTTACCGCGACGGAGAGAGGTTCTCGTCGTGGATCGTGCACCGGGAGGCGGTGGCGGCGGTGTCTGCTGCGCGTGTGTTTGCGTGCGTGCGTCAGCGGAGTGACGCAGACGTGTTTACCGTGCGAGATGCGGCGCTCGACTGAAGAATTGTGGGACCGACGTGGTCTGAAGTTGTCCGATTGACCAATCGCAGCGTTGGAATTCGAATCGGCGCATGCGCACTAGCCGTTAGTGCGTACGTGCGAACTCGAACGTCGTCTCTAATAAGAGCGGATGCGATAAAGAAATTTTTTTTTTTTTTATTATTATCGGGTCACTAATACAAAAGTGACTTGAGTTGTTGTAACCGGTTAAATCCGGTTGCGTGTATATAAGTGAAAAAATTTGTGTGATTTCATCATTCGCAATCTGTTATTGAAAGTGAATACATCGATCGGAGAGAGATCATTACATTTTCATCTTAATTAGCAAGGTAAGTTTTACTTTAATTAAATAAAAAAAAATAAATACTAATGGAACAGTATGGTATTATCAAATAACTTTCAATCAAATCAAATCAAATAAATTATTTAATTAAATCTAAAAAAATAAATACGATAAAAACATACTTTATAAATTTAAAAAAAATACTTTTAAACAATTAAAATAAATACAATTAAAAAATACTTTATACAATTAAAATAAATACAATAAAAAATACTTTTAAACAAATAAAATAAATGATATATATAATGAAAAAAATGTCTTCTTCTGTTATTCACTGAAACACACAAAAAAAAAACAATGTTACGATATATGTTATTTTAATTTGTTTCAGATATTACAAAAAAAATGGTATCACCGGTAGTTATCCATGCAATAAATAACAACGTCATCCGTCTTCGATGGGACCTGTCTGACTCTGAGGAGTTGTATCTCCTTTCAACCCTTCTACGGTATCAGAAGAACATCCTGAACTGTTTGAAGGAAGAAGGCAGACGCTTTGATGGCAACATAAAATGGTAATTAAAAAAACGTTAATATTTTTTTGTAAATGTACTGTTTTTTTTTTTTTGTTTTTTTTTTAAGTAGTCAATATGTACTAAAATTATTCTGTTTCTACAGGTACGTTGCAGCAAATGTTGAATTGATGAAGCGGACACAACTCGAAGACGGAGTAGAAACAACATTCACAAATTTGTACTTGCATGGAAAAACTAGAACGGTGATAAATTTGGACGATAACACCGACGTTGTTGAAGAATCATGGATAGAATCAGTGGAGAAAATTATAGAGACACTGACCAAATTCATCAACAACGGCAGCGGATGGGTAATGAATAAAATAATATATATTGATTTAAATATTATCCGTTACCGTCCGTTATATGGCGCCTCTAGTTCATTTATAAAAACACCAAAAAAACTTATAAAAAGAGAGGCAATAATTAATGTAAAAAATCCGCATGATGAAAAATGTTTCCTATGGTCCGTACTAGCATACCTCTACAATCAACCTGGCAAACACCAAAGAACGGTTCGGTATGCAAGGTACGAACATGAAATTAACATGACCGGGATATCATATCCAGTACAGGTAAAAGACATTGATCGTTTCGAAGTGTTGAACCCCACAATAAGCATCAATGTCTACGGCTATGAGGAAGATAACGATCGCGTGTACCCGGTGCGTGTTACCGAAAACCGCGATCGTACCCACTGCATACACCTATTGCTGCTTGCAGGGGAGACGAGAGATACATTTCACTACTGCCTTATAAATACCAAACCAGGTAAAAATGGGCTATCTCGCCTCCTTTCAGGTCTTACAAAACATCACTGCAGCAGTCAATATTGCCCTTACTGTTTGCACCGTTTCAGTTCATCAGACCCACTTGTCGCTACACAAAACTTAAACCAACATTTGATCGAGTGTAAGCGACACGGTGCACAAAGGATAAGAGTACCCGATCCCGCTAAAGAGAAGGAATGCGTGATGAAGTTTAGGGACTACTCGTCCACACTACGCGTTCCGTATACGGTGTATGCAGACTTTGAATCCTTTGTACATCCGATGGACACTGCCACCCCTAAACCAAACACTAGTTTTACCGATAAGGTAGCCCATCATCTTCCGTCCGGTTACGCCTATGTAATCGTCGACGAGGAAGGGAAGATTTGTGAAGGTCCTGTAGTCTACCGAGCGAGAACCGATGGTGAAAATATCGTTGAAAAGATGCTGGATGAATTGCTCGGTCACGCCGATAGATTGCACCAAATTATGATCACCGAAAAACCGATGGTGATGACTCCCGAAGACACTGAAACATTTCAAAGGGCTACCGAGTGTTTTCTTTGTCATTGTGAGTTGACCGATGACCGTGTACGTCATCACTCGCATACCACAGGACGGTTTCTCGGTGCATGTCATAACGAGTGCAATTTAAATTGTAAGCGCACCGAGCATATCCCAGTATTTTTTCATAACCTCCGCGGTTACGATAGCCATCATATAGTTCAAGCTTTGGGAAAATATAAGGACGATGTAAAAATAAACTGTATCGCCAACACGTCCGAGCGATTACAGTCACTGTCCGTCGGTCCGTTGAGGTTCTTGGATTCTTTACAATTTCTTTCGTCGTCACTCGAAAAACTTGTGGAAAATCTAGTAAAAGATTGTCAGGACAAAGACACCGTATTTAAACGTCTCACAAACTGTTACCCGCTACCCGAGAAAAGAGATTGTTTAATCCGTAAAGGCGTTTACCCGTACGAGTACATGACCCATATAAACAAGTTTTTCGAAACCCAACTTCCACCGCAGATGGCATTTTACAGTACGCTAAGAAGAGAGAACATAACGGACGATGATTACGTCCACGCTCAACACGTGTGGGAAACGTTTGACTGCAATACGTTAGGCGATTACCACGATCTTTATCTTCTTAGCGACGTATTATTGTTGGCAGACGTCTTTGAAAATTTCCGAAGTACGTCTATGCAATATTACGGTTTGGACCCCTGTCACTTTTACTCCACCCCTCATTTCACGTGGAATGCCATGTTAAAATTTACCCAACAAAAATTGGAACTGTTGACCGACATAGATATGCATCTGTTTGTCGAAAAAGGTACACGAGGCGGTGTAGCCATGATTTCAACCAGACACGCCAAGGCGAACAATCCAAACATTCCAGATCAGTATGACCCATCCGAACCCACATCCTGGGTTCAATATTACGATTGCAACAACCTTTACGGAACAGCCATGGTTGAGCCCTTACCACACGCTAAATTTAGGTGGTTGAGTACTGAAGAGATTGACAATCTCGATATTAACAGCGTTGACGATCGTGGTGAAAAGGGCTACATCTTGGAAGTGGATCTTGAGTATCCACAAGAATTGCACGATCGTCACAAGGATTACCCTCTCGCACCAGAACGGTTAGTACCAACCGATGATATGTTGTCCCCCTATTTGAAGGACATAAAGAGATGTCCCGTAAAGAAATTAATGACAACATTGTACGACAAACAAAAATACGTTTTACATTACAGAAACCTAAAGTTGTATACTCGACTAGGACTGAAAATGAAAAACGTTCACAGAGTTCTGGAATTCTCCCAGTCGCCTTGGTTGAAACCGTACATCGACTTCAATACTGAAAAGCGTGCACAAGCACGAAACAGTTTTGAAAAGGACTTTTTTAAGTTGATGAACAACGCGGTGTACGGCAAGTCCTTGGAAAACGTACGAAACAGAATAGACTTCCAACTGGTTACTAACGAACGTAAATTGGATAAGGTGATTGCAAAACCGAGAGTTAAAGCTTGGTACATCTATAACAAGGATGTCGTTGGGGTAAGTCTGAAGAAAACGGAGATATTTCTCAATCGTCCGATCTACATTGGATTTACCGTATTGGACATTAGCAAAATGATCATGTACGAATTCCACTATGACTACATGGTAGAAAAGTACGGTCATAATATAAATCTTCTAATGACCGATACGGACAGTCTGATGTATCATATCGTGACCGATAACGTTTACGACGATATTCTTCACGATATCGATCGGTTCGATACTTCAGATTATCCTCGCGATCACGCATGTTTCAGTAATACCAATAAGAAACGACTTGGTAAATTCAAAGACGAAATGAATGGAAAAGCTATTCGTGAATTTGTCGGACTTCGTGCTAAGATGTATAGCATTCTCGAATTCGACAAGAAAGAGAAGAATGTAGCAAAGGGTATTCCTAGAGTATCCATTGCAAAGGATCTTAGACACGATCTGTACAAAAAAAGTCTTTTTAATGATTCCGTTACGTATACAAGCGCGTACGGAATCATAAGCACTTTGCACAATATATTTTCCATTAACAAGTCAAAGAAATCGCTTTCACCTTACGACGATAAACGTTACATATTAGAAAACAAAATTGACACTATTCCTTACGGTCATTATAGCATAAAAAAAAGAAAAGTACCCGCCAATGACAACACTTCCCGAAAGAGACCGAGAATCGAAAACGATGTCCTCATAGCCCATGGTCATGACTACATACAAAGAAGCCAGAGAACCGAAGACCACATAGACCACGATCATAACTATTTTTAATATTATTTTATCATGCGGATATATATTGCCTTTCTTTTTTTTTAAGTGAAAAAAATTATATGTAAAAAAAATAGGACAAAGTATATATATCTAATTACATAAATCACTTTTTTCAAAAAAATTTAAAATATGAAATAAAGTATATATCTAATAATATAAATGACTTTTTTTTTCTTTTAAGTGAAAAAAAATTATTTGTAAAAAAATATGACAAATTATGTATCTAATTATATAAATCACTTTTTTCAAAAAAATTTAATGTAAAACAATATGAAATAAAGTATATATCTAATAATATAAATGACTTTTTTTTTATTTTAAGTGAAAAAAATTATTTGTAAAAAAATATGACAAATTATATAAATCACCTTTTCCCAAAAAAAAAATTTAATGTAAAAAAATTATAATTACTTACATCAATTACTGCCGTTGTCTCCCTCTCTAATCCGATGGTATCCACACATATCCCGTCGACAGACGGGACAATTCCTGCTATATCTCGCTAATTTCCTCACACAGTCTTCACAGTATCGATGACCGCAACCCGACAACTCAACAGTAACCGATTCTGTTAAACAGATCGGACATCTGTCGGTTGTCGGGTTACCATCATCGCCCTCGTCCGACTGGCTTGGATTAGCGTTGACGACCTGTTGCAGAACTCTGTTTAGAGTACTACAATGAGGTCGTCGTGGTGTTGAACTACTATCCACGTCTGTGATCACGGGACGACGACATACCCGAATACGTCGACGACGACATTGATGACCACGTTGAACACGGTGATTGGCACTATGTTCAATGTTATCACCTTCAACTTCGACAATTTCCTGAATAATGTGTAATTCATTATCAGGTAATTGCGATGACGGTGATTGGTCATCATTGTTGTCATCGTTGTCGGTGTGTGGATTGAAATCCGTCGCGGACCCATCGGATTCTGCAACCTCTTGTTGATGATGCTGAGATGGTGATGACGGTGGAGGCGGTCCATCAAAACGAGCGGCTAATAGCATTGCCCGTCTTCTTGCCCTCAATATAGCGTTTGACAAATCAGTCGCCGCGTGTTCGATCTCCGAGTGGTCATATACATTTCTAAGTATTCGGTCCTTTATTTCCATAAGGTCCCGAAAAGCGATCATTAGTTCATCAATCTCATGTCTAACTGTATAAGATGTCATTGTGAACACACTCTCAATATGTAATGATGACATTTGAAACGTTGAATGCAGAATGATAGTTATATATATACAAAAAGTAAACTGCAATCTTATTAATTTAGTTTATGTACTATTTTTTTAATTGCAGTGTCAGCGATAACAAGTACGCGGTTACCAATTAATTTTATACAAAAAAGAAATATTAAGTAAACTGCAATCTTATCAATTTAGTTTATGTACTGTTTTTAATTGCAGTGTTAGCAATAACAAGTACGCAGTTACCAATTAATTTTATTAAAATACAATTTTAACTGCATTGTGAGCGATAACATTTATGCGGTTTTGATAACACTTCTTATAACAAACAAATATAATTATTATCATCAAGAGAGAGACGTAATGCATTTCATAATAAAGAAATAATTATTGCACATAACAATAAATAAAATTATGAAAATAAACTAAATTTTATATAACTTATCAGCGGAAGTTGCATTCAGATAATAAATAATTGGAAAATAAAATAAATTGCATACGATAATTTAATCGCGGTTACAAAGTCAACTCTTTGTATAAATTTTATTTTCGGAACTTGCATTCAGATAAAAAATAATTGGAAAATAAAACAATTTAATTTTATAAGAGATAAAAAAATATTATTCGAAACTTTATTCATTCTTGCGCTAACACTCAATCATAATGGAACGTTCTTTTTATGATAGAGTCCATACATTTTACAGGGTTACTAGAAACGGTAACAAAAAGATTTATACACCCTTATGGCCACATATGGACAATCCGTTACTTTCCCCCCTGATCCTAGCTATGCATGGATTCAGGTATGAAGGTATCGACGATGTGGTCAGATGTGACTATTGTCGTATACGTTTGTTTAAATGGGAAGAGACAGACAATCCGTATGTGGAACATACACGGCGTATGCCATCTTGTCCGTTTTTTCGGTAACCGTTTAAAATGTAAAACGACCCTTTATGTAAAACGGTCCTTTTTAGGACCACCCTAAACCCCCCGAATCGATCACACATTAAATCTTTAACCGATCTGTACATGTGCAGATCGATTAATGATTTATCATTGTTATCGATACGGCCGGTGCCAAGGCCGGGATATAAGAGTGGTGAGGCGGGTAAAAAAAAATAAAGAAATAAAGATCCTTTTTTTCTCTTCCTATTCCTATCCAAACAAACACACACGAAATACGGTCAGTACAACAATGAACGTCAAGGCGTCAATAGCTAAAGAGCTCCATCGACAGGCGCGTCGAAACTACCCCACAAGACGCGTTGAACTTAAAGGTATTTCAGACCTATATCAAGCTGACCTTGTTGAGATGATACCGTATGCTAAATCGAACAAAAGTTATCGTTACATACTGACGATGATAAATTGTTTTTCTAAACTAGCATTTGCCGTACCGATTAAAACAAAAACCGGTACGGAGATCGCTAAAGCCCTCAAACCCATATTGGATAAACACAAGATGCGACATTTTCAAACCGATTTGGGTAAAGAGTTTTACAATCCGTCGGTTAAACGACTATTACAGTCGTACAATATAAATCACTATTCCACACATTCGGATAAAAAAGCGTCGATAGTCGAACGGTTTAATCGAACACTGAAAATGATGATGTGGAGAAAATTTACCGAACAAGGAACCTACAGGTGGTTAGAATTACTACCGAAATTGATCGCAAAATACAACAACACCAGTCACCGGACTATCGGAATGAAACCGAAAGATGTAAATAAGCGAAACCAAGCCGCTGTTTTACAGCGGTTAAATACGGTACTCTATCGAAAACCTACTTTACCGAAATACAATGTCGGCGATCGAGTGCGTATAAGCAAATTTAAAAAGACATTCGCCAAAGGATATCTACCGAATTGGACGAATGAAATATTTATCGTACATAAGGTACATGATAATACGCGTCCGTGTACTTACACGTTGATCGATGTTCACGGTGAGGTGGTGAGCGGTAAATTTTACGCGGAAGAGCTCACTAAAACTAACGTTACAAATAACGTTTATTTAGTCGAGAAAGTCTTACAAAGAAAAGGCGATAGGCTATTTGTAAAGTGGCAAGGGTTCGACGGAAAACACAACAGTTGGATACATAAGGCGGATTTGGTGTAGTGAATCGATCAGTCATAAACATGAAGTTGGAACGTCAACAGGTCGGTAATATTACGCTAGAAAACTTCGACGAATATACAGGAGCCGGGTGTGGAGAAGGAAAAAGGACTCGTCATGGACCTCTTCTACCGAATACAATCAGATGTATTATCTGTGGACCGTCTAATTGCGGAAAAACAAATGTTCTATTCAACTTGCTGTTCTCACCGGACGGTTTACGATTCAGAAATATTTACGTGTTTTCTAAATCGCTGTACCAACCGAAATATAAGTTTCTAGAACAAGTCATGACTGGTGTCCCGGAAATCGGCTTTTTTGCATACTCAGAAAACGATCATGTGATGGCACCCGACGAAGCGGAACCGAACTCGATAATGATTTTCGACGATGTAGCTTGCGAAAAGCAACATAATATTCGCAAGTACTTTGCGATGGGGCGACACAACAACATAGATAGCTTTTATTTGACACAGACATATTCCAGTGTCGGGAAGCACCTTGTACGGGACAACGCAAATCTCCTTCTTATATTCAAACAAGACGATCTCAACTTACGTCACTTATATCAAGATCATGTAAATACCGATATGAAATTCGATCGGTTTAAAAGTCTGTGTAGTGTTGCATGGAGAAAACCTCATGGATTTTTGGTTGTGGATAAGGAGAGCGATATCGACGGTGGACGATATAGAGTAGGCTTTGATGTTTTTGTAAAAGAGATCAGTTGATAGTCGGTAACAATGGCAAGCATACACACCTACGAGGACGGAACACCGTACGCTAACGCGATACGTTTTAGGCAAAAACCGCAAAACAACTTGTGTTCCAAATATTTTAGCGACCGTCAGAAGTTTTGCGGTAACTACGTCTGTCGTAAAGTGAACTACTGTGAAAATAAAGTCCGACGATGTTGGCGACATGTAAAAAGAATGAATCGTGACTATCCGTTGGTCGTTCTGTTGATGATTACTAGCGAAGGTACGATTTTCAATAAGCGTATATGGTTAAAATTTTTAGAAGAATGTGACAAATACGAGATGCCAATTGAACTGGTGATATACGATAAAAACATGTTCAACACCACAATTCGACACGGATGGAACTTTATTTCAAGATTTAGACCCTCTCCGCTCGTGTACAAAAAGCCTTTATTGGAACTTCGAAACCGACATGCATCTATGGACTACACAAACGTTTACATGCACATGTTGGAATACGGTAGTCGTCTAGAAGGAGCGAGATGCTGTATAGTGATCACGGAACGAACTATTCCGATCAGGTCGCCAAAAACGTTGTACCGCTTAGCGTTATCATACGGTAGAAAATGTTTTGTGGACACGGCTTACGGAGTACAATTTACCGACGACGTACCGGAAACATTACCGATAAGACGAGGAGGATTACCGTTCGACATCGTGAACAACAGGGCGCAGGCGCTCTTTTCTGGCGAATTTCTAAACGAAGCGCTACCTACGTTGCGATTATACGCCGATTCGTTCGGATTGAGGTACAACGAACGAAGCGAACTGTTTGAAATCCAAAACGAAGATCTGCTGCGAAAATGGTGCGAATATGCAGGAGCGAAACCGGACGAATTTTGGTTGTTGAATAGCTATCTGTTGCATTTACATTCGGAAGGTGACCGTCATCCGATCAGACGACTTTCCACACGGTACTTGACAAAGGTACCACAACGCGATCACTCAACGGTTGTGGATATTCCGCTGTGGGTTGGAAATGTAAAAAGGGCTGCTGTCTTTAAAGACACAAGCACGAAACTCATGATACCGTCTATCGATCAGGGTGTGACACAATATTACCGCGAATTGTGCAATACCAATCGTCGTCTGACAAGAATGAATGTTTCGTTAATCGATGTTATACGTTTTCTACGCAGAACCAAAAAACATGCAGTGTTCTTTAGATCGGTGGAACTAGGATGGTGATGTGATCGACTGTTTTCCGATCATTCGTAACCACGATGTCGAACAAGAACGAGGTCGATATGCCATCCTCATCGTCGTCTGCGAAGTTGGTAATGGAAATCGATAGAATACGAGATTCGATTAAACGAAAACATCGCGCTATTACGCAAGGAATAACAGAATCGGAACAAGTTATTGAAAAGCAATTTAAGCCTATTGTCGAACCGCTCCGAGAACTTAATCAATCGTTTAAACAAAAGTACGATGTTAAAAAAGAACAGGAAGAGAATGCAAAGGAGGAGGTGGAAGAGACACCAACGGTTATGAGAAGACTCTTTAAAACACCGACGTCGGAAAAACAGTTCGTTAAACCTGTAGACCCGTCGACACCGAAAACGATGGGGTATCGTGCAAAACAATTCTTGGATCTTACCGTAACGGATAAAGGTAAAAAAATAGACAACGTCTACGGAGTTAAAAACATTGACGATCAATGGATGATCGGAACAAAACCACTCCAGTTCAAAGGAAATAAAATAGTTATCGACAACAAGACGTATAGCGGTTCCAAAGGTTTATATCAATTGATTTTTTTGAATGAGCCTGTAGATTATACAACCAAAGATTTAAATAACTATAAGAAAATATTAGAAACTACTGAGGCGCATAAAAGTCAAAATACCGGTCGCATAATTTCCAGTCGATCGTTAAAGTACAAAAATATTATCAAAAGACTGTTTCCTCGTACGCATCTTTCGTCGGAAAGCGGTCATGACGACGAAAGTCCAATAACTGGATCGGGTCTGTTGATGAGAGCGAAGAAAACGGTTAGACCGGATTACGTTTACTGGGACGATCCGAATGAACTGTGCGATAGACTGCGACTTTTATTGGCTTCGAAACGTGCGGGTCATACCGGTCATAATAACGAAATAGTTTCAATCGTAGAAGAACTGCAAGAAGGCGGATACATAAAGGAAGGTAGTACAGGGAACCTTTTATTTTAAACAGTCTGAAGATGAGTATCGACAAGTTCGGACGTTCTCGCGTTGGGAGTGCAACCGCCCAACCACCACCAACTCGGATTGTTGAAACGTTTGACAAAACCGCCGATGGAGATTTCGATATCAAAAAAAGACGTTTGTGCAACGTCGGACCGCCTGTTGAAGATGATGATGGTGCAACAATCGGTCACGTTAAGAAAATGTTCGTAAAGCAAAGCGAGTTGAATAATAAATACTTACCGACGGTTTCACCGATGGACAACAACGCACTCTCCTTTTCAAAGAGGCGATTGTGCGATATCGCCGATCCAATTGTAAAAACAGACGCCGTAACTGTCGACTATTTACGGAAAAACCTTTTCGGTACAAATGAGAGAATTAACGCGAGAGGGTGCGTTATCGCAAATGCTGGTGCACCAATTAATACCACAGATCTCACTACAAAGTCATACGTAGACAAATTGACAAATGGGATTTTAACGATTAAAAACGGTGTTGTGGATATCCAAAATAAGCGAATATGTAGAGTCGGTGATCCTGTCGAAAAGACGGACGTCGTTACTGTCAACTATTTACAAAAAAAACTTTTCGATGAAAAGCAAATAATTAATTTGCTTTTAACACGCGCACTATTTAATTTTTACAAATTTGTATTAAACATTAATGACAGCGCTAACAGAAACTTAAATCAAATATCGCTTATGCGTATATTAACCGCTGACAATCATCACCAAAGCGATTCTGCAAACACAGATCTAAATAGTAAAGATACAAAGGAGAATGAGGATGCGACAAAAAATATGGTGCGTCCTCCAATCGCTGATAAGACAATGAAGAATGATGATGTGAATAAAAATATGATACGTCTCCCGGTTTCGGAGGACGAGGATGTGACAAAAAATATGGTGCGTCCTCCGATCACTGATAAGACATTGAAGAATGAGGATGTGAATAAAAATATGATACGTCCCCCGGTCTCGGATGATGTGAATAAAAATATGGTATGATTGTCGAACATGGATCCAATGTAAGATGGTAGAATGTTGTAAACAAGTTCATTGTCTATCCGACATGGCAAGAGTGAGGAGGTCAAAATGTTCTCCCGTTCAAAAGGGTAAGGTGAGAAGATCTAAACGAATAGCCAGTCTTAAACGAGGCGGTGGACTGTTAACAACTCTAACAGCAGGAGCTGCAGGAGCGTTAGGATCCTATATCGGTGATAAAGCATTAAAAGGTGTCAAAAAGGTGGTGGGTACGGTCGTAAACAAAGGGGTCGATTTATTACCGATAGAGTTACATATTCCGGGATATCAGTACTGCGGACCTGGAACGAATTTAAAAAAACGATTAAAGAGAGGCGATCCCGGTGTAAACAAGTTGGACGCCGCTTGTAAAGAACACGATATCGCATACGCAACGTACAGCGACAACGAAAGAAGAGCGGCTGCAGATCGTAAATTAGCCGATAGCGCTTGGGAAAGAGTTAAAGCTAAGGATTCGAGTATCGCGGAAAAAGCTACGGCATTGGCGGTTACAAACGCGATGAAATTAAAAGCAAAGTTCGGCGGTGGAAGAGTACGAAGACGAAGAAGACGAACAAAAAGGAATAATATAAAACGCCTTGTCGAAATGATGAAACGAAAAGCGGACGCTGCAGGGCAGGGATTATACCTTAAGCCCTACCCTTTGACGGGATCGGGGATGGGCGGTAAAAAAAAACGTCGTCGCCGTCGTCGTCGTCTCCAATAAAGGGAATACCAGTGCGACCGCTATCAAACATAGAACTAATGTGGTACGCGAGAAGACTAAATATAACCGATTTTCGAGGGGTCTTCATGTTGGACGCATTACCTACACAACCGAAGATTAACGAAACTGCGATAGTTAATCTTGACCGCAGTACTGGTCATGGAACACATTGGGTATGTTATAGAAAACGTGGACGGATGGTGGACTATTTCGACAGTTTCGGTAATCTGCGTCCACCTAACGAATTGATGCGTTATTTTCCACTCGATTCGATTATAAATTTCAATTATAACGCCAGACAGAGTATAAACACGGTTATCTGCGGTCATTTATGTCTTGAATTTCTCAGTCGTGATTCGTCAGCCTACAGGTAAACATGTTTTGCATAAGTGGAACTACGTCGTTCTTACACGCTACATTCTTTCCGCCATTGGATTTGTCTGATGGCGATTGGGAATTGGCGTTGATAAACTTAACCACATACAACTCGATTCCAAATGTCGAAGAGGGAATCAACAACACATTTACTGTTATACCAATGAAACCTCAAAAACCGATTAAGCTGACACTTGCGACCGGATCGTACGAAGTGGATGATATCGCCAAACGCTTGAGCGATGAACTCAAAGACAAAAGCAAAATAGATTTACTTATGCGTCCGAATAACAACACGTTAAAATGCGAACTTAAATGCAGCGCTGCCATCGATTTGACATCAACGGATAGTTTAGCACCGTTGTTGGGGTTCGAGAAAACTAATCTGACGGCGAATATATGGCACGAGTCATCGAAGCCAGTTGCCATTAACAACGTGAACACCGTACGGGTCGAATGCAACCTTATACGAGGCTCCTACACGAATGGATCAGAGGGACACGTGTTGCACGAATTCACGCTAAGCGTACCGCCTGGTTTCAAAATAATCGAATCGCCGAAGAATATAATCTATCTACCGGTGAATACGAAGAGCTTAGACGATATCGCTATAAAGTTTACCGATCAAGACGGAAAACCGATTAATTTTCGCGGTGAAACCGTTACGGTGAGATTGCATTTACAAAGGAAAACGAAGTAAAAAAAGAAAGCCAATAGATGGGGTTAATATACAACAGCGTTGGTACTAGTAGCGAAACGACACGCAAACCGATCAGTCGACGTGCAAACACCAAAGCGTTAACATCGCGTAACGTGTTGTTTCTTCGTAAACTTGGTTTTACAGTTTTGGTGAACAGTAATGGCAGGAGCGAATATGTTGGACGTCGGTGAAAGTGTTTCGTTCGATAACACGATCACACAGTACGAATATCATACCCATCTACCGTACGCTTCGTCGACTTACAACAACAACGATGAAATCCGGATTCCGATACACCAACAAGATGTGTACACTTTACCGCATAAAAGCTATTTGATGGTCGAAGGTGCGTTAACTACTAAAGCAGGCGATAAAAAGGCAACGGAATCGTGGTTAACAAACAACGCGATACCGTTTCTCTTCGAAGAGATACGATACGAGATAAACGGTACGGAAATGTGTCGCGTACAAAAGCTAGGAATAACGACAACAATAAAGAATATTCTTTCGTTGCGTAAAAGCGAAGAAAATATTTTGGAAAATTTCGGGTGGAAGTTCAAAGCGTCGGATAAGTTCGATTTGGAAGAAAACACGGGAAGATTTTGCTTCTACGTACCGCTGCGTATGCTTATGGGTTTCGCCGAAGACTACAGACACATAATATTGAACGTCAAACAAGAATTGGTTTTGCTTAGATCTTCCAACGACGTGAACGCATTAGTGTCTTCAAAAGAGGCGCCTGATTCCAAGTTGAAAGTGACTAAGATAGCGTGGAAAATTCCGTATGTTCACGTTGCCGATACGATGCGATTGCATTTGTTGAAGGTAGTAGAACGAGATAGACCGTTAGCTATTGCTTTTCGTACATGGCAGATCCACGAATATCCGGCTCTACCACAAACAAACATACATTCATGGACGGTAAAAACATGTGCGCAAACGGAGAGACCAAGATAGTGATATTCGGTTTACAGACCGACAGAAAAGATAAAGCTACAAAATCATTGACGAACTTCGATATGTGCGAGTTGGTAAACGTTCGTCTGTATTTGAATTCGCAGTACTATCCGTACGACAATCTACAGGGAGATGTGAATATGATGTATGAAATGTTCGCCAGCTTTCGGTCCGGGTATTATAACAAACCGCAGGACGAATGTCCCGCTTACAGTTTGGCGGATTTCAAGACCAGTGTACCGTTAATAGTTATCGACTGTTCCCGTCAGAACGAATCGCTTAAAACAGGAACAGTAGATGTACGTATCGATTTCGATACTAAAAACAATATACCGGCCAACACGACTGCCTACTGTCTCATTATACATGATAGCATCGTCACGTACACTCCGCTCAGTGGAATAGTGAAAAAACGTATGTAATGCCGGTGGTATTTGAGATGGATCAATTAGGTGGTGGACGGGGAGAGGAAGGTAAAAAGCAAATATTAGCTACGTGGCGACAGTTTACGAAATGGTTGATAACATTTAGCATATTTAAAACGGGTATTGCAGTTGGAATAATCGTAACACTGTTACTGGGTGACTTTTCGCATGAATCTTGTACAACGATCAAACCGATACGGTGTAGAGTGACTTTTTCTACACAATCACCGGTTAACATACCGTTAGTATGGTGTAATTCATCGTCTGTGGAGATGTTGTCCATTTTTTACAACGCTACCGTATCACCACCATCATCTTCAAAAAACCTGTCTGCTGACGTAGTTAGCAACATCACTACATCGTTACCTTCAGCGAAGACGACAGTATTACCAAAGGTAAACATCGACAAAACCGCATTGAAGAGGAAAAACATAGTGACGACATCATTACCTTCAGCGAGGACAACAGTGTTACCAAAGGTAAACGCTACCAAAATCTCATTACGTAACATGACGTTACATGCACATGGTGATGATGACTATGATGGTCCTCTAAACGAGGAAGAAGAAGATGTGGAGGGGGTAACCCCCACCACTTCTACTTTGAAAGTATAAAAAGGCTTAATCCGACTGCACGCATACAAATCAGTAGTTGTTGAGCATCCGTCATGGAAGGAAGTGGTGTATATTCGCCAGACGACGTTCAATCGTTTCTATTCATGAACGATTCTTTGCATAACATCAATCACCATCCTGAAGTTACGAAACCGACTGAGAAGGAGGTTAAATCGAAACCAACGAAGATCCGCAAAAGGAGAAATCCGCGTAAAAAATCTTATGATAAACCTTCTTCAGTTGAACACACGATCACAAAGACCAAGACCAATAAGAAGCAGAAGAAGAAGGACAAAAAGAAGGCGGATAAGGGGAACGAAGGGATATCCCCCACCAACATTGTGATTTCATAGACATCGTTGGTGGTTACATATCGCCATCCTCATACACGGATGAGCGATCGTCATGGAAGGAGTTATCGAGTATCACGGCTTTCTCGGCAAACGAGGTGAGTTTATAGTTAAAGAACTTGCTGTTGTCGGTGATGGAAACTATATGATTCTTCACTTTCGATCACCGTACCCAAAGTCTGAGTTGACATCTAAATACAAACGGATGGTCGGATGGTTGGAGAGGAATTTTCACAAAATCGATTGGAATTACGGCGAAGTCGTATACAACGACGATATCATGAAGGCGTTATGTTCGCAGTTTGCCACAATACACACCAAAGGGTTGGAGAAAGTGGAATTTTTGCGACGGTTTCATAACGATGTTCGTCAGATACCGGACAGCGCACCGAAACCTAATTCAAATTATATCGTAAATTGTCCGTACCACACGCACAAGGAGAGTGGAAAATGTGCGTTACAAACCGGTTGTTTCTACATGGAGTGGTTGAAGATGTGTAAAAAGCCGTTGGATCTGGTGAGAGAAGCCGATCGATTGCGATCGTTTGCGAACACAAACGCGGAAAACAAAGAGGAATTGGCAAAAAACGGTTATTACTATTCCTTCAACGAATTGTGTGTAAAATGTTGTTGGTGTAACGAAAGGATGGATGTGCATCACCACTCAACTCGTTGTCAAAACTGCATCAAGGAAAACGTACCGCTTTCGTTTGAATATGTTGTTCCACGTCGAATACCGCTGTAGAGCTCAGTCTGCTGCAAGATGTTGATGAAAAAAATAAAAAATAAAAAAAAAATAAAAAAAAAATTAAAAAAAATATAAAAAAAGATTCGAGTGTTTTACAGTAGGCCTATTGGGGAGAGATTTCACTCATGTAAAAAAAAAATCTCAACGCGCCACGGTTGCTACCTCGTGGGTGGTGTGGAAACGTAACCGTTTTTTTTAAATTTAAAATAACAAGCGGGAAATAACAGGAAGTACAGGGTCCATAGCACTGATAAGGTATATATATTTGTCGCTCTGCTCACTACATCATTCATTTCACAACACAGCTGCACATCAGACGAACATGGGTGAGAGAACATCGACATCATTCGAACTTGCTAAAGCAAGAGTGGTTACCAGTATTAGAAACTTGGTGCGTAGTATCTCAAGTGTGAAGGGTGCAGATGTACCCTTTTTAGAATCGCTTAGTGAGGCATTAAGAAATGTGAAATGTGCAGTAGAACGAGGTGTTATACGGGATGAAGATTTAACCAGTACACTGCGATGTAAAATATGTCTGATTGGACGTGTAGGAGCAACGATACTACCGTGTGGTCACACATTCTGCATAGATTGTGTACGGTATTTAATACAACACAACCTTCCATGTGGGATGTGTAGACAAGCGGTGACTGGCTATATAAAAATCTATTTCAACTAGTCACCTCACCGTCTTTCCCAAACTGTCCTTTTCAGGACAACAACACATTACACAAACAACACAAAATTACACGCGTAGACAAAACAAAAAAAACACTTTAAACCCCCATACAATAAATTGTAACTAATTATTGTTTTTTTAATTTAAAAAAAAACGATATTTATTTACATTTATTGAATGTAGTGGTTCCAAGGCCCGTGACACGATATGATATTGGATTTATCCACTATCAATTGTGTTACAAACGGTGAGGAGAGTGTTTTATAGTAAACCTATTTTTTCCCCTTGAAAAACCTTCCGATGTGTAATTCCATCCGCAGTTTAGCGATGGACGTTGACATAGCCGCATCGGTGTGGACGATTAGATTTTTTCCAAATCGTCGCGTAAGAACGTTGCGTCATCTTATGAAACTTACAATTGCTGCGTTTCCTCACGCAACAAGTATTACCGCAGACATACACCGTTTCAATACGGTTAGAGTGGTTTTCAATTACGACGCTACTTACGCTGAACTTCACGACGGTTTACAAGAATATTTAGACAGTTTAAAAATAGATACTGTAGACGGATTGTGTAGACATTATATTCACTATAGTGACGACCCGATATAGCAGCGATGAAAACGTTTAGCGATTCGGTAAACGAATTGAGGTTTATTGCATCGTATATTTGCAAATATTGTTTTATGATGCTTACCATCCACTACGATGTTAATGATGAAATACATGCTTTCGATTGTAAGAAATTCGACTACTGCGGTCGTGGTCTACCAGAATACTTATGTTCGTGCGAATTGATTATTGAAAACGTGAAAAGAATGCACGCTATGGTACGTGCAAATAAATACGAAGTGTTATGGGAAAGTCCGTTCGCCTGTACAGTTATCGATCGTAACGAACTCTATCGGTTGTTTTGCAAAATTGTCGTGGAAATAGGGGGTAAGAAGGTAAATCACACTTGCAATTGCCATTCGATTGTGAGCACTGCGAATGTTAAGATGGACACCGTAGCATTTATTAACGTTTTCAACGATGAATATTGTTTTCTAAAGAAGATACCGTTCAGGAGGTTGACCGATCTTGATATCGGTGTGAGCTACGTACTGTTGGAAATGAGAAAGATATTTACTCAATACGGCGAACTCCGTATTTGCGTAATATTGTTCGACAGCGAATCGGATGAACCGGACAGCTTTCAAACCTTATTACCAAAGACGTATACAAACAGATTTACCGACGATGAATTGAACGTTGTAAAAAATCATTCGATGAAATTAACTTATTATGGAAAGAAAAAACTCGCCAACGGTGACGTTGACGAGTTCAACGAGGATATAAAAATCAGTTTGTAAAATTTTGCACGAGTGTTTGTAGGCCTATTGGGGAGAGATATCACTCGCATAAAAAAAAAAATCTCAACGCGCTGCAGTTGCTACCTCTTGGGTGGTGTGGAAACGCAACTCAAACAAATGTATTTTTTTTTTTTTTTTTTTTTTGGTGGTGGTAAATGTTTGTTTATTTGTGATTACTGTTTTATAAGGAAAATATAATTTTTAATTGGCACGTGGGATTATTTATCGTGACGATAACAATAAAAAAAATATTTATAGCGATGATAAGAAATAAAAATAATTTATGGCTTTGATAAGAAAAATAATTGGCTCAACCAGATGTTGTTAAGCAATTAAAATAAATATTGATAAGAATAATTTATGGCTTTGATAAAAAAAATAATTGGTTCAATTCGCGGAATTAATTATAATGACGATAACAATAAAAAATTATTTGTAGCGTTGATAAGAAATAATTGGCTCGACTGGATGTGATTAGTAGATAAGAACTTAAAATAAAAATAATTTATGGCTTTGATAAGAAAAAATAATTGGCGATTTAAAATAAAAAATAATTTATGGCTTTGATAAAAAAAAATAATTGGTTCAATTCGTGGAATTAATTATCGTGATGATAACAATAAAAAATTATTTATAGCTTTGATAAGAAATAATTGGCTCGACCGGATATGATTAGTAGATAAGAACTTAAAATAAAAATAATTTATGGCTTTGATAAGAAAAAATAATTGGCTCAACCAGATGTTGTTAAGCAATTAAAATAAATATTAATTGTCGATTCTTGGAATACCGATTGCGGATGTTGATAAGCAGATGTGTGGGTATAAATAGCCATTTGTAATCGCTCTAGTCTCATTCTAAAGCTAACGTTTGAAGAAATAACATCATCATGACTGACGGTAACAGAAAAGATTTTCTTCATCATTTGAATAAGCGACTTGTTGCAACCAACGTAGAGACGAAGAGCGTTGGTGATCTTACGATTGGGAAACCGTACGAGGTTGTATGGTTAAGGAAAATCGCTACACGTTATGGGAAGAGCATATTATGTCGCTTACGTGAAGGTGAGGAAGAACAACCATTTAACGTTTACTTGCCGAGACGGTTTGCGGAAACATTGAAAGAGGACGAATTTGACATAATAACTGAAATGAAGCTGAAACTCGTCTTCAAAGGACGCATCGGAAAAGCCTTCGATGTGGTATTCGAGTAATACCAGGTAGCTATTCAAACTGTCCTTTTCAGGACAACAACACATTAAACAAACAACACAAAATTACACATACATACACAAAACAAAAAACACTTTAAACCCCCATCAATAAATTTGTAACTAATTATTGTTTTTTTAAAAAATGTTTTCTTTTAAAGTAAACAAGATAGAAAACGATATTTAGTTACGTTTATTGAATGTAGTGGTTCCAAGGCCCGCGACACGATCTGGTAATAGATTTATCTACTATCGGATTTTGTTGCAAATGGTGAGGAGAGTGTTTAACAATAAATTGAAAAATTGTAGCTTCAAATCATACAAAATGCACTTGTCAGGATATCACCATACCTATCAGATGAATTTTTTTCGAATTGTGGAGGGGAGGTTGTGACATTCTGATTCGTTGATAGCAGGGTGTGGTAGTTGTGGTGGTGGGGAGGAGCTTATAAATACAGTGTAACTGAGTGAAGCAGTTTATTCGTTGAGAAACGTTCGAGTTGTAAACATGATTCAGTTTAGTGAAGAAGATGTACGCGTGCGCGTTGGTGATCAACAACTGACGACTATGTGTTTTAAATTAAAACACAGTTACGTATATATTGTCGATTTATCTGATTATGATTTTGATAAAAACGGTGATAACTTGACCATAAGAGTGGTTTTCAATGATGATGATTTTGGATATGGACGAAAATATTATTGTGAATTTGAATGCGGTGAACAAGCTATCGCACTTATTCACAGCAAAGAAGTACTGTTTTCTGGATTCTACGGTGACGACGGTAACGTAAAGGCGTTCAAATTAAATCGTTCGTCGAATATGAAGTTGAATGCGTCCGTGTTAAAAAATCTCAATACGTCGCATCGAAAAAATAACGTACTCGCTGTAAACGTGTTTGCTGCAAACGAAAGAAGAAGAGTAACAGCTAATGTAGCGACGGACGGAGGACTTTTCTTCAGAGGTCGTGATGAGGTAGATTGTTCTGCCGATGGTTGTGACGATGATACCCAACCTTTGTTGGTGGCGTACGACACAAATGAAAATTCAGAATTCGATTACGTTAAAACCAATCGATATATGAAAGGACGTCACATCGCTTCTCTTTATTTTATTTTATACAAGAATACGAAACGCAAAGAAGAGTATAAAGAAAACCGTCAACGATTTTTTTAATTTCTACGATGTTTAAATAAGTCCTTTTAAGGACTACAACATAAATTAGAGTTATCTTGGGATTGATTTTTTCTTTTTTTGTTTAACATAGATGTTCTTTCTTGTAAAGAAGTATCATGAAGACGTTTCTTAAGATATATATATATATAGTCGAGTGTTTTGTAGGCCTACTGGGGAGAGATATCACTCTAAAAAAAAAAAATCTCAACGCACCGCGGTTGCTACCTCTGGGGTGGTGTGGAAATGCAACAACACTCTAAACCCCCATACAGTAATGTAAAACTATTTTTTAGAAATAAAATTTAGTTGATTGGCATTACTGGATGAAGGTTCCAAGGCCTGCGGTGTAACCCGACGTCAGATTCACCATCTTTTGTCGAATTACACCTGCGAATGGTGAGGAGAGTGTTCCAACACATAAATTCATTTCATAACTTTTTTTTTCCTTTTACAGATCCAGACACAACCGGATTTAACCAGTTACAACAACTCAAGTCACTTTTGTATTAGTGATCCGATAATTATTAAAAAAAAACATTTTCCTTATCGCATCCGCTCTTATTAGAGACGACGTTCGAGTTCGCACGTACGCACTAACGGCTAGTGCGCATGCACCGATTCGAATTCCAACGCTGCGATTGGTCAATCGGACAACTTCAGACCACGTCGGTCCCACAATTCTTCAGTCGAGCGCCGCATCTCGCACGGTAAACACCTCTACGTCACTCCGCTGACGCACGCACGCAAACACACGCGCAGCAGACACCGCCGCCACCGCCTCCCGGTGCACGATCCACGACGAGAACCTCTCTCCGTCGCGGTAACGCCTCCCGACGCCATCGCCTGGACGACCAGGATCATCCTCGAGGTACGTCTATATTCACTTGTGTGTATATGTATGTGTGTGCGCGTGTGTGTGTGTGTGTTTGTGTGTTGCAGCAGACATCGCCGCCACCGCCTCCCGGTGCACGATCCACGACGAGAACCTCTCTCCGTCGCGGTAACGCCTCCCGACGCCATCGCCTGGACGACCAGGATCATCCTCGAGGTACGTCTATATTCACTTGTGTGTATATGTATGTGTGTGCGCGTGTGTGTGTGCGTGTGTGTTTGTGTGTGTGTGTCGTAGCAGACATTACCGCCACCGCCTCCCGGTGCACGATCTACGACGAGAACCTGTAACGCCTCCCGACGCCATCGCCTGGACGACCAGGATCATCCTCGAGGTACGTCTATATTCACTTGTGTGTATATATGTATGTGTGTGCGCGTGTGTGTGTGTGTACAGACTGATGTTACGTTAAAATTCACAGCTTACGTAGAACATTTTTCACTCATTACATCAGGGAGTCACCGCAGCCGATTGGTTTAAGGCGTCAGTCGGTCGCGTCCCGTCATGACCGGGTTCGAATCCTCTAGCCGACAGATTTTTTTTCACTTTAAATATTATTCATTTATTTAATTCAAATCGACCGCCAAACAACAGTGATACCAACCTTTGAAATATTACTTCAATATATAACAATACAAACACAAATTAAATCAAGTTGGCAACACTGACTCACTGTCGACAAAAAATAAATCATGTTGGCAACACTGACGGGGTACGGTCGCCAATCCAAGATGGCCGACCACCGCCATCTTGAATTAATGACGTCAGTAGTGACGTTTCAAGATGGCGGACGGCCGCCATATTGGAATCCAAGATGGCGGACAGCCGCCATCTTGGAAAAAGGCGACCGTATGCCCATTTCCGTACTACTTACCCTCTACATCCTACATCCCCAACAATTTGTTTTACATACTCCAAACGTGGCCTGCCTACACAATTTTTTCCTTCTACCTGTCCTTCCAATATTAAAGCGACTATTCCAGGATGCCTTAGTATGTGGCCTATAAGTCTGTCTCTTCTTTTAACTATATTTTTCCAAATGCTTCTTTCTTCATCTATTTGCCGCAATACCTCTTCATTTGTCACTTTATCCACCCATCTGATTTTTAACATTCTCCTATAGCACCGCATTTCAAAAGCTTCTAATCTTTTCTTCTCAGATACTCCGATCGTCCAAGTTTCACTTCCATATAAAGCGACACTCCAAACATACACTTTCAAAAATCTTTTCCTGACATTTAAATTAATTTTTGATGTAAACAAATTATATTTCTTACTGAAGGCTCGTTTAGCTTGTGCTATTCGGCATTTTATATCGCTCCTGCTTCGTCCATCTTTAGTAATTTTACTTCCCAAATAACAAAATTCTTCTACCTCCATAATCTTTTCTCCTCCTATTTTCACTTATTCGCTTGTGGACTCATATCTATAGAGTTTTGTTTATCAAATACTGTAGATGCGATCCTGTTTGAGCCTTTTACAAAAGTATTTCCGTCCAACAGTAGCTTGTACAAGTTTCAAGATTTAATTAACTTTCTGAATGACCTTACACAATCGTAAAATTTTAAAGGTAAAGTTGAGGCGAAAAATACACTTGTTGATCCGGTATTTTAAGGAGGTAAAGATTTTTTTGTTGGTCATAATACAGAAAGACAGAATAAAAAGATCGCAATTAATATTCTTTAGTAGCTTGTAAAAGGCCTTGGATCTAAACATATGGACTTTTCTTGTTTCTTATTAGGATCTTTTTCCAACTTCATTTGCTCGGGAAGCACAATACAAGTTGAACACATATCAGACCTGGAACACTTAAAACCCAGATTAAAACATCCGTTAAATATGCGTCTAAAATAAGCACGAATCGTCTTTAAATCGACAGATACTAGTGCAATGTAGATTTTAAAACGTTTGTTTGTGCTCTAATCTGATGTCAAACTTTCTCTTACAGAACGTCCTCGGCAATAATGTGACTCAATATATAACAGTGAGCAGATAAGCTTCCCTTTTAGGTTGATATATGGCTATTTTTCTACCACCACCACGTTTTTCCGCGGCCAAATTCCCGTTGCAACAAATGTTTTGGTAACATAATCGACCCTAGTTCGTGTAATTTGGAGAACATTAACAAATCTAGTTTTGGACGCAGGGATGTGCTTTTTTCTGATCGTTCTGACAAAATGTTTAACTTTAGACTTATAGGGAACCGAGATGCCCTCTCGTTCTCTATTTTGCCCTCCTTCTTTTAACATTTTGTGTACAATTATATTTAATTAAAAATGTTATCTTTATCTGTATTTACATTACTATTATAAAAACAGTTATCAAATGATAAAATGTTTTCCATTTGAACGCGTTGGACCCATGTTTACACGTCGGGTACTGAGTCAAGAATGCAGGTGAGTATCTTTAAAGAAAAATAAGAGGTTTATTTATGGTATATTAAGCCATTTTGTATAAACACGACTTATTTTGTCCACTGAAAAAAATTAAAAATTTCATCTCAATAGTGATTTTTGAAGTACAGGGCCTACAGAATTACAAAAAATAAAATAACAGCCTAACTATTAACCTCAATTGTTTTGCCAAATTTCTCTTCCACTTCTCAAGTTCACGAATTTTCTTCCTGGCTTTCGTTGGAGAAACTGCTGTTACTGATTCTTCCATATTATTATTAAAACAACTTCGAAATAATCAAAACAAAAGACTTATTTTTTGAGTCAACTTCACACCAATCAAACAAAACATAACCTTAGAAAATAACTTTCCAGCTGTTGTGTCATGTGACCTCAGAGTGCTCACTCATTGGCTGCTTTGGAGGTGGCCACGTTTGAAACAAACTAGTGGTGGAGATAGCAACTTTGTTCTGAACATCTGATTTTCAAATTACAATTTAACAAGCTTTTATTCAAATTGTATAACTCACTGCATATTCTTATAGAAATTTTCAAAATGAAAATTCTGATACGAACTCAATCTGGAAAAAAATTTGAGATAGCCGACTTACTAATATAAAATAATGCTTACGTTGATTGAGATTTACAGATTACAAAAATGAAGAAATCTGAGCAAAGTTTCCTATGTCAAATACGAAGATAAAACAAATAGAATTTAATTTTTACAAAACGGTTTTTTCAGCTAAATTAATGTAAAATAGATGAAATGTTTATTTATTTAGGAAGAAAATAATTGGAATTTTGTGAAAATTATTTTTTTGGAATCATATCAATAACTTTTCAAAATATGATTTATAATTATATTTATTATTATAAAGTTATAATTATATTATTTAGATGATTCCAAATATGGGTCTAAAAATAAAAAAAATTATTATAAATTAAAATTTATAATATCAGTAATATAAATGATACTCGTATATCAATAAAATATTAATTTTAAATATAGGTCAAAATTAAGTCTAATTTTAGGTTAAAATTAAGTCTAGGTTTAAATTTTCATTTTATCTGAGAAAGTAGTTACAACCATTCTTATGAAATAGGGTATTTAACATTTTATTGATGGTCAGTACAGTTCATAATCATTTAGTGTATTAATTCATGTTTTCTTAAAATATGTGCCAAAGTAAGCTTTTTTAATTTAGTAAATCCTCACTTAACCTGGATAAGGAGTGAAAACCTCAAATCTAATTCAAACCCAAGGATAATCTAATTTCTAAATTATATTACGAGGGGTAAATTCGATTCCAAGTCATAACTTTAAAGGTTAGTAAAGCGGTGTAATTTATTCATTTATTCCTTTGTTATAAAATAGCTGGAGATATTGGAAATAGCTTGGTTACACATTACATTAATCAGGAAAATCATAATATCACTGTTCTAACCTTTAAATTGTAATAAAGAACTATCGTATGTGTCTTCAAACTCAAAACATTAACAATCTGCTTAATTCTAAACTGTAGATTACATATTTTTTATGTATGCAAAATGAAATATAGTTCTTAGATAAAAAGAAATATAGTTCCTTAAATGAAGTCTAGACTTTATCATAGGAGCCGTTCCAAATAAAAAGAAAACTCCTTCTCTGTTTAAAAGCATACTTCCTCAGAAGTGAGGTAGACTGGTGTAAAAAGTTCAGAAAACACAGCATTTTTTTCAATTAACCTTTTAAATACCACCACAATAACGGGATTGCATACATGTAATAATGTTTGTCGATTAGAAAATCGTTTAATCGCACATCTTCAATCTTTGAATATTTTTTCTCTGTTGCTGCTGAATGAGATAGTAATGAAAGAGATTAGACAGTTCTTTACCTTCAGACTCCACAGTTCATTAGCTCTAGCTCTTTCAAATAAATTAAAAGATCTGCATTTTTGGGGCTTAGTAATTGAGTTTTATTATATTCACCTGACACCGGTCTTCATCGCTTATTACAATTTACTTAATATATTTATTATATTACCATGATTTTCCACAACTTGTAAAGTTTTCTTTGTGCCTTCAACCTCTCCAAGGAAATAAAATCTCGATAATCAAAATTCCTCTGTTTTATAAATACTGTATCTGACAGACAATAATACTGTAATTTTTAATTTTGATACTTTTTTTTTTGCCTAAAAAATATTCGGAACCGAGAGAGAATTTCCTGAAGTACGATCTGAATCGATTAACTACTTTCAGTTTTAACTGTACCACACTGGTTTTTACTACATGGATTTCTTGTTCTTTAAAATTTCGTAAATTAATTGCATCTATTTGCATTTTTTATCTATATCCATTTGTGTAGATAGAGTAACATATTTGTGGAGTTTATTTGTGCAGTCCGATTGAATTAACATTACCTATTACCTTGAATTTCTTGACAAGTTCAACCAGAATAGTTCCTTGCTGTTCTTCGTAAATTTGCCTCCTACAGCAAGAAAAAAGGAAATTTACGGGAATTACTTGTAGACACATCTCGAATTTTCGAATTTTTCCTACAAATTTCAAATGATTACTAAGTAATAAGAAAGATCATCATTTTCTTTTCGTTTTACTGTTTATTTTTGTGTGAAAATTCCTATCTATTACCGGTATAAAATATTATTTTAAAACGAATTTAAGAACTATGCTCCTAGAAGAATTACACCTCAAGTTTTTGTATTTCAGATATACAAGAATCAAACCAGAAGAATTATCATGACTATCTTAAGTATTGGATCTAAGGCTTTGTTCTCTTTACCCAAAAAATAATTAACGAGCCTACTCCTCTCAGCTGTTTTTCAATAGGTATATTTTGTGATCATTTTTTCACTCAGAAGCGTAAATCATCCTGTCTATAATTTTCAACTTGACAAAGGAGCTTGCAGCCACAGCCCGGTTTGACCAAAAATTCCGATGTTGTGTAGCGACGGTTTTGATGAAAGTGCGTGCTAAAAAATCGGTTTCTCTACCTCTTTGTTCTCAGGGTTTATCTATTTTTAAAAAAATGACTACTCGCATTCTCTCTCAAGCAGTTGGATACAAAATTTGTGAATTATCCTTTTTGGAGTGATGAAAAAAATACTTTTTGAAGTGAATAAATTAGGATCTGTTTAGTGATGGGTAATAATTTGTGTCAGTAATCATCTGACTTCATAAGAATATTATTATTAATATTATAGTAGAGTGTTAAATAAAGTAATAGTCAATTATAAAACAATTACGGAGAACAAGATTATTATTTTTAAAATGTGACAACACTTATAAATAAAGCATAATTTTTTTACACGTTTCTTTAAAAAAAATCCCAACGTATTGAACCCGTAAAAGGATGATACAGAGTAGAATAAACTTTCCGTACAATTTAAGGAGAAACAGTTCTTATCCAATTTTGACAACAGGATTACATCGCATTAACATTTTCATACACCTTTGACAAAAGGTGTTCTCTCGAATTAGTAATAAACATTTAGCTTTAATTTCAACAAAGATCTGAAATTTATTAAGCTGGAAAAATCCTGGTATGCGATCTGTAATTGTGTAGTCTGAAATAATTCCTATTTTCAATTAAAACATAAATAGTTTTTATTACAAATGATTGCTTTAACATTTACTACTTGCTGCTCTTTCCCTCAATCGATCTCTTTCACTCTCTCTCTTTATATATATATATATATATATGCGAAATTTTGTCTCCGTATAGGTATAGGTATATAATAGGTTTACCTTTTCTGTGAAATTTGACTCTCCTTAAGTATATGAATTATCTCTGAAAATAAAAGTAATAAAATTATCAAGCAGAAGAAAGAATATGTACTTGTAAAATATTAAATTATTATATTAAAGTAGATTTTTGTTTGATTTTAATATTAGGGCTACATTAAAGAAACGGAGGGTCCCGAAGACTGACAGCTGATGGTGGGGTCACTACCGTAAATAGATAGTAACTCTTCTTAGTACTAAATTAAAATATCAGATACTAAATATTGTAACGCTGAAAGATTTCGATGCCGTGACACTTAATGGATGGATTCGAGGCATTCTTCTTACACATTTGATTACGAATGAAAACCGAAAAATAAAATTATTTATATTTTTTTAAATATTATTTTTACGCAATATGATTTCTGGTTTAATTTTTTTTGTGAGAGTTAGTGATATTAGTTAGGTCAGCACAACAGAAGTATTACTCATATATTATTAGTAGTTTCTTTTTTTCTACAACTTACTGCTTAAGTGTTTTGCAATAGCTGTGCTTTAAAATCGGCTGTAAATTTCAGATTACAATAAACTGTAAAGGATGTAACAGTTTTTACAACATATAACATTGGTTTTTCAACATATAAAATGCAATATAATCCTCATAAACAAATATTAATCCATGAATTCTATGTAACATTTGAAATTAGTTTGCGAATATAAACAAATATTGTACGTCCAGATTTGTGTCTTTTTATAAGTAAATAATAGTATTAATTTCTCAACACACTTTTGCAATTCCCCGCTGTATTTACTGAAAATATATTTTTCGACGAACTTTTATATTATGAATGACTGACTACTTTAATGTTATGGAGGATTTACAGAAGGAAATAAGTTCACTAACTGAAGTTATTGAACATAACCCTAATACTAAGGAAAAATTAATGGGTGTGGAGGTCGTGCTTACGGACCTGAGGTGTGTCTGAGAATCCAAGCAATAAAGGGTTGGATCTAAACGTTTAGTCGCGGCTACACAGACAAAGAATACGAGGCAAAGAAGAAATCACCACGGCGATGATGGAAGATATAAATAATAACGACTACCTGGACTTCTTCACCTAATGAGTTGTTTAAACATACGGCTGTTAGAAAATGTTCTGCTCTTGAAAAAAGGGTGGCTAATGTAGTAACTGTGTTTGATGTGAGAGGAGGTAATGAAACGGCTATAAAAAAGGAGAAGGATCAGTTTCGTACTTGTGATTTCAGTCAAGCACTCTGAGATATTGCTAAAGAAGGGTAGAGTTAAAATCGGCTTGGTAGCATGTAGAATACGAAGTTGTTAGGTGCTATAGATATTGGTCGGCGGGACATATCGATGAGATAGTTGTATGTTGGTGGAAGAGGCACTTTCTTGGTTACGGACTAGTTGCAGATTGTAGAAGGTGGCGATCCTTAATTCGAAACGAGAGATGTAAAGGGAGGTTTGTAATCTGCTTGAAAAGAATCTGTGAGGGATTGGGTACAAAATAGTAAAGGGAAGATTTGGAAGAGTACACTACCTGTACTTACACGGAGAGAGCTGACAAAAGCGATGGAGATTCTATTTCCACGTTATAATGTTGTTAGTTGGAAAAAAATAGTTGTAGACAACGCCTAGGTTTACAATACAGTAGCGGCAAGATAGAGGCCGGGAAAGAGCCCAGGACTGGATCGGATCCCAGTGAAGGGGTCAGGTCACCAATAATGATATTTCTATTAACTCAGAATCTTTTATTTTAGATATACCAAAACATGTAAAATGATATTTCGACAAATAAGCAGTGTCCTATCTTCCATTTTTCTTTGTCTTATTATTTTCTTTGTATTATTTGGACAGCTGCTCAAATGTTAAAACATTTAGTGTTATGCTTCTCACTGACTGTGATACTGTGAATACCTTTACTCGGTCTCAAGAATTAAATATATCTTTTCACTCTATTAAATTATTCTTGCGTTTGTATTTCAAACTAAAAATAATATAAACATCATTTCTGGTCTTTCAACTCTGTTATTATTATCACAATACGACTTCTTTTTCGTCAGAAAGGTTTCTGTTATATTTTATACAATACGATTAAATTTTCAACGCACATATAAATTTAATTATATCTTTGTTGTACGATAACACTACATTGAAGTTTGCATAATTTACTTACCGTTTTGGGCTATCTCTATTATTGTACTTGTATATTTTAATATCTTTATTTCAAAACTATAAAATGTATTGATGTGGCGATTTTTACGCGCAGAAACAGTTTTTATATACTTTATTGTCATTTATCAAAAGAGGATATAACTTTTTATATGAAACAAATATAATCTTTCTCAATTTTCTGCGTGAATTTATTATAGTTCATAGAAAATTAATCGATTTTGTTATCGGTTATCGGTATTCCTCCAATTTAGACAAAAGATAAACAGTCCTAAAACGAATGACCGTCTCCTATAAGTCTCCAAAAATTTTATTGTTAGTCTTTTTTATAACAACTTTTGGATGGAGCTATTCTATTCTTATTTCATCGATAACATTTGAAATAAATTAAAACTTTTCATAAGACTGTTATATTCTGTACCGTACCAGTAGCTGAAATCTCGGGCTTATAAAAAACGTTAAAATCATTTAATTATAATACAAATATCAGAGATAATATATGTTATACCACATATTTAATAACATTAACATTAATTAAATTAACTAGACCAAGAACGTTGGAAGCTACTGTAATATATAATACGTTAATCAAGCGTTTATAAAAAACTAGACCCGGCAGTGCTTCATTATTTCAAGATTTGAGTATATATATAAAAATGACTTTGTTAAATGTTTTTGCTAATTGCAACCAAATAACGTTGATGAATTAAGCGCGCTGACAAAAAAAAACTTTTACAATGAAAGCTTCAATATCCTGAATATTATTGCTGTTTTTTGGAGTTGTGATATTTTAACACAGCTCTAACCCCCAATGCTTCTGCTATTGGCGCAGTACGGACTGCTATTGGCGCAGTCCGTACTGCGCCAATAGCAGCTAAAATAAAAATGTGAGCATAAACAACAAACAAATCCACGCACCACACTTTTTAATGGAGAGTGACAGTACGAATTAATATGAAATATACATATACATTTTTAACCTTGTATTAACTATACGAGTATAGTTCGCGAGAAACGAGTATATCGCGAGTATACGCGAAAAGTTTATATTAACTATACTTTGTTTTATGTTATATAATATCCTACTTTTTAAATTCACGGTTTACAATAAATAATTAACGTAATATTCCTCAGAAATAAACACTGAAATTATACTTCAATATAATTTAAAGAAATTAATTTAATCTTTAAATTTAAAATAAATTTTCCTTTAATATATAGGCAAATTGTAAAATGAACAGAGCCGTTTTGATCATTAACCTAATCGAATTTAATATTTTCAAATAAATTAATGATATGACTGCACAGAAAAAACAAATTTTTTAACAGAGGAAGTCATTAAGAGGATTTTATGGTTAATATTAAAAGTTAAAGTTGTGAAATCCAAAAATAGCTAATAGCTGATCGAAAATGTTTTATTCATTTATATAAAAAATTTAATATTTTGGTTTTTTTCAACCGTTTATCAAAAACATTATATCACTAACAACCAATGGTGACAATGATCATAGTCATTTATAAACTGATCTAATTGTAGAAAAGACATTTTAAAATCATTTTAACTTGCATAACAGAGATGATTTTATGACTTTCGAAGTTAAAAACTAATCATCGGCGTGGCATATTGAAATATTAACTGCCCATTTACTAGGGTACCATTTACTAGGATATCACTTTTATCTTTTTGAGATAAAAGTGATATAATAAAAGTAATATAATATCAAAAAAATCCATTATTAGAAGTAATGAAGTCTTTGATTAATATATTGCAGTTGGTAAATATGATGATGTGATGTCTGAACAGTAAAGTTAATGTAGAGGAGGTTCAGAAGAGCATTATTTGGGAAGTCTTAAGAAATCAATTAATGTATCTTCTATAAAAACGATTATAAATAAAATGGATAACTGTTTCCTTGTTAAACAATTAAACTATTAAAGCTGATTTAAATCTACAAGTTTATATGTTAAGGAATAACTAAATAATTGCTAGATTTTCATCGTCAAACATTTTATTGGATTTTATTCATCTAGAAGGAACGCTCTGCATTGAAAGAATTACGTCATAAAATGTTGATACCTATTAAATTCAATGTTTAAAAAGCGTAGGAACAGGATAATGAAAACTGTTCAAACATGAAAGAAAAATATGTTGGTACTTTTTTAATTAAATTCAATAAAATTTTATTTCAACTATCAGCACTCTCGTAATTATTTTTTTATAAACTTGATCACGAAATTTAAATATTCATATATCACAAACATTTTCAGTTCGTTTGTAAAATATTTAATTAATGTTTAAAGGGAAAAGACACAAAGGATGCCGTATGAAAATATTGAATTTATCTGATAAAATTCTTCCGAAAGAGTTGCTGGATAGATAAATTGTTTACATATCTCTATAAATAGGTAGACTTAACAAAAATATTTCCTTAAAGCAACCAAGCAACACTTACACTTTCAGAAGTTAATGATGAATTGAATGAAACGGTTATTATCAGATTAACCATTTTCATTTTATCTAATTAAGTATACTTTGTAACAACCTCTACAGTAATCAACATTTTCTTATTTTTACTTGATACAAATAATTAAAAATAACCTGCATACTTAAAAATGTTTATACGCGTGCGCGCGCGGCGCTCTTCTTTGTGTGTGTGTGTATACATATGCATACTTCAAGATTTGATAAGTTCGATTTAAAATTAAATAAAAAATTGTAACTTACTCTGAATCCCTGTACTGGGATCTAATCCAAAACCTGAAACATTTATTTTATTTTTACATAATTCATCCTACAAATAATTAATAATTATAATATCAATTTTCTAAATGTTTAAAATATAATTTTCAGTTATTGAAGCTCAAAATATTGAACTTTTTAAAACTTTTCGAAGGTGCAATACAAAATTTCCCGAATAAACTTTCAATTTTCAGAGGAGTAGAATTAATTAAATAAGAATCATGTTTATTTAAACTATAATAATGAGCTTTTCTTTATTGGTAAATTAGTTCCCATCATTAACTGTCTTTTTTTTAATAAAAATATTGTAGAATTAGTTACATCCATTTTAATATTACAATGGTTAAAACAAGCCATACATTTTAAATTAAAATATTTATAATCTAATTCGTGTATTTATTTATATATATTTATGTTGATAAAACTCTCTGTTTCAATTAATTAATTATTGCCGTTAACTGTTCTTAACTGTAATTTTAGTTACCGTCAAATGAAATTAACTGTAGAAAATTTATTGAGTCTTTATTATAACGTAATAGTATTATCTATTAAAATATTAATTCTAAAAGAAAGAACATAAAGAAATCTATAAACATTGGAAGGAAGAGGGTAATCGTTAGAAAGATTTGAGAAACTTTATATCTTGAGACTTGTATGTAAACAATGTCTTGTCATACATAAGTAAACTCACTCTGTCTATTTTTATATTGTTACCACCTTCTCATAACGAAGCTGTAACAATTTAATTATTGTAATCTGTTCTCACGGAACAGAACGGAATGGACGCACGGATAGCGGGAGAATTATATATTTCCTTACTATTCGCAGAACCTGGGAAAAAGTCCTTTGCTGCATTGTCTTTCATTTAAGGTAATTATGTAGTCGCGGTTATATTTATTTTGTTTCATTTATGAACGAAATTATTTCTGCGTTCTCATCCTTTAGACTGGGAAGAAGTGTCTGCCCGTGGCTGTAGCATCGTGACTGAAGCAAGGACAGGCAAAAGGCACCTTCCTGAGATGCCTTTTGCCGAGGGTTTGAAGATGACCTCTGGTAAAGCCTGTAAGGGCTAGGTACGGAGGTGGTGGCGTGGCGACCGCATATATCACATGGTGGATGTCTTCCCC
The DNA here is from genome assembly GCF_047948215.1 of Lycorma delicatula. Taxonomy (NCBI): domain Eukaryota; kingdom Metazoa; phylum Arthropoda; class Insecta; order Hemiptera; family Fulgoridae; genus Lycorma; species Lycorma delicatula. The sequence continues at coordinate 41,410,036 of NC_134455.1, read as the reverse complement.
TACGGCGTCAGGGCAGTCTTAGAAGAAGTCAGACTACTGACCTTCACTAAGGTCAGTAATCTGACCTTAATTTGTGTATCAGTAATTACACAGATTACTTGACGATATACTGCCTAATGATGACAATGTTAGCGAGACCGCATACCATCTGTGGATGCGGCGTGAGATCGCTCATTTTAGCGGGAATACATTGTCCTTGGAGATTACCGAGTCCAAGCTATCTGTAGTTTGGGTAGCGTCAAGTCCCAGGACTTCGATGGCATAACGGTGGAGCTCCTTGTTCACTTGGTTGGAGTAAGCGTAAGGATTATCACGCGCGTTTTCAATTAATTATTATTTGTAGATTGCATCCCGGTTTGTTGGAAGAAGGGAATTGTAAAATCAATGTTTAATTGTGGCTAAATATCCCACTGTTACTTCGTCGTATAGGCCCTTGACTACGGTTATAAGTAAGATTTATAGAAAGGTTCTGTGACTTCCTATGAACGAGAGGTTAAACCTCACGCGGGTTACTGATGGAGAATCAGTACGAGTTCTTCCCAAAAAAGTAGGGACACCATAATCCATGTGATGAGTGGTAACTATTGGTGAAATAAAATATGGGAAGTTTAATAATCTTTGGTGGCCCTCGGTCATCGATCAACTGCAAAGAAGAGAATGCATTGTGAGTAAACTGCAGATCATGCAAACTTATTTTAGTGTGGTGATGTGATGCTCTGCAAGGGCAGCCATGATATAGGCGAGATGCTGTGTAAGGATTGTCCCCCAGGCAGCGTGTTGGGTCCTTTGTTGTGAGCGGTGGAGATCGATTCTCTTCTGCGGCTGAGGTTGCCCAGCTGATGTCACATCGTCGCTTATGCTGACGATGGACAGCGGCTGGTTGAAGGATGATCGCGGAAGAAGGTATAACTTCGAGCCACTACGGCTTGCAGGATACTCGAACTGTGAGCTTATCAACATAAGATGACGTTCAACTCGGAGAAGACCAGATGATGCTCCTCAAATGCCGTTTGGTAGTGAGCTGACGAGTCCGGGTTTCGACGGCAGGCCATCCCAACCTCGTAGGGGGAAGATATACCCACCTGGTGACGTTACCGGTAGCTACACCACCCCCTCCAATCCGAGCCCTGAGACTCTTTACCGGAGGTCTTCTTTAGACCCTCTAACTGATTACATCTCACAGTAATCAGCCAGCTCTCGGTCGGGATGCTACCGATGTAAACGCTTCGGGAGACATTTAAAGACATTTAGTAAATTACATATCATCAAATTTCGCCTTCAAGTAGGTCTCAACCGGACATCTTTACATCCAACCTAACACGATTCCCTCAAAATAACTGACCGAAACCGTGGAAGCGCGAACCCGCGCCTAGTCAAGATTTGACAGCACCGTTCGTGACTCTGAATGCCTCATAAAACGAACGAGTTTAAAGTTAAATCAGTGCCACACTCATACCAATCAAAATTATGTCTTACGCAACATAGAAATTCAGACTTACACCCAAATCATTCGACCAAATTCGGTCACCTAACGAGTGGAACGCAATCTCATTCCAGTTCGCGCAGGGGCCGGGGACAAACCCCGCACCACCACCCGGTTCCACCATGGTGTCTCGCGTGGCATTACTAAGTAACGATCAGGACCGCCATTGGCGGAGGAAAGCCACGTTCCCGATCGCAAGGGTTATCGTACCCCGGCGGCGCTGCCACCACCACCAGCGGGAGCCTCAAATCGAATCACAAACAATACCAATATAACCGTGGTACGTTGCCTATCTTGCATGTTGATGGCAGTATCCCCGCCTGTCGATGGCAGGCCGGCGTATAATGTTCGTTGAAGTTCAAAAGTACTTCGGGGTGTTTTTAGACGAGAAACTGCAGTTTAAGAAGCATCTTCATTACATCGCGAAGAAGGCGTGTTAGTGCATTTTATGGTATTTGACATGTGATCAATCCTGATTGGGATCTTAAAGTACATAAGTATACTGTATAAAGGCGTCGGCAAAGCAATTATGCTATGTGTCACCAGTCTGGGCGGATAGACTAAAATTCAAAACTTATCGAGATATATTGTTGAGGGCGCAATGTCTAATGTTGTTAACGTTAGTGAGTGGCTACCGTACGATTTCATGGGAGGTGATCTAGGTGATTGCGTGCGTGAAATCGATAGATTTTCTTGCATCAGAAAGGCAATAGCGTTATGCTGCCAAGAAGTTATGCGAATAACTTTTGAAAAAATTCTGGAAATTGAAACAACATGGTAGTGCTTTGTGGCAGGCCAGAGGAAATGAGGTAGAGAACGGACGTTAAATGCATGGTCTTTTTTCAGATGTTGTTAGTTTGCAGAGCTTCTCTTAGGTAAAACTGAAGAAGTACGGAACGCAGTATGTTTCTGGGCACATCACTTTTAGGGACAGTAGTTTGGTCTGGTGGACACAGGAGTGTGTCCGCAATGCGGACAGTTCATCATGTTTTGAATGAATGTTCCAAGTACGAGTTGATGCGTACAGATACTATTTGTCGGCTCGATATTATTGACGTTAGATCTCCGTTTTAAATGGCGAAACAAGGCTGAATGGTTCGTAGTAGAGAACTTCTTAAATTATTTGGCAAAAGAAAGGATTGCTGAGGGGGTCTAAGGTGCCGCTTGGTCTTTCCCGCTTTCTGTTTCTGTTTTTTTGTTGTGTTACGTTTTTGTTATTTTGTATTCACGGGATTTGTCTTTTATATGTTGGTTGTTGTTCTCGTATTGTTTGTTATTGCGTGTTGAACTTAACTCTTTACCTTTCGGGTAGATAGTGAATTTCAGTTCCTTATTTTTGTTATTCAGTCTTGTTTAGACTTAGTTTAGATGTGTTTCTTTTCTTTTCTTGAAGTTCGTAATGATAGTAGGTACACCAGTGGGATAATTAGTAACCGTTATTTTTAGCAGGTTAACTTTATTTTCTAGTAAAACAATTATTGGAACCACACAAAAGATTAAATTTTCAATAATTTCTAGATAAATATTTTTAAATTGAGAGCTTACTGTAAAATTGATAAAAAATATAATAATATATTTTAGTAAAAACGATGTATTCTATTGATAATCTTCTTTTTTATAAAATACTAGCTCCCCCCAGGCGCAGCTTCGCTCGCGCTGTATGGTTACTTGCGTTTCCCGTGGTGGTCAATCTTTTTATTTTATATTTATTAGTCAAGTAACCGGAGGCAGGTGCAGTCAGTTACACATAGAGTAACGGTGGCATATCGCATTTCCCGTCGCTCAGTTGTTTCAGTCGAGCGGGATTGTTCTGTGCGTATTCGGTCGCTTTCTAAACGTATTTCCCGTCGCTCAGTTGTTTCAGTCGAACGCGATTGGGCTGTGTATATTCGGTCGCTTTCCAATCGTGACTGTCTTTCGTCTGCAGTCTCTGCCGCACCAATAGTTTTCATCATACGTGCTTTTTTGTATTTCTCCCGATTGACGAATGTCTTTTAGGCACGGTATGATGTTTTGAAAAAAGATCACAGAATTTAAAAGATCGCAGTTAAATACTTTACACGCTTTAAATTAGTAACACACACATGATAAACAAAAGCAGCTATTTATTTATGTTTAAAAACAGCTGTAAAAAAATGGAAATGAATGAATCGTAAAAATTACATATGCATGTGCGCTAAATTAATTGAAACTTAGGAATAACTGTACGTTAAAACTTCAGCCCTTTTCAAAATTAATCGATTCCATGTTGAAAAAAAATGTTAGCTAAATATTAAATTTTTCTTGAAAATCACTGCACTTATGTTCACCGCAGGGCTTCAAAGTGCAGATGAGCAAAATTTTTCACAAATCTGTCCGGTAGATCTCGAGTTAAGTTGGAACAGACAGACAAACAAACATTGATTTTTATATATATATATATATATATAGATAAAAATAAACAGCACTAATACACTATGATTATGATAAAAATGATGGAATTGGCCACATATAGGTAAATTGTGGGCGTATAACTAAGTGGGCGAATCTGTTTTAACACAAAATAAAATTATAGATCGAGGGTTGAAGTGTACTTATACAACAAAAGGTGAGATAACTAGCACCGGGGTATGAAAATGTGACAAAGAACACTGCGAACGAAATTCTCTAGGGGATGCGTTGAATCCATTTTTACCAAACTTTTGGTTTGTCAAATATAACATGGTTTTCAAATATGACGTGGTTTGTCAGCTTGGTTTGTTAAATATAACATTTTGTAAAAAGTCTTTATTATTTATTTATACGTTGCTAAAACAAAATTGTTTTTCTTTTTTTAGTGGAATTTGTTTAACAAACGGTTTCTATATGTTTAAACTAAAATATAATCAGGGCCTGTCCAGCATAAAAATCAGAGCTTAGGGGTTGGTTTTACGGGTACTGCTATCTGTGATCATCGTTGTTTTAGTAGTAAAAAATTGATTGCACTACCAAAATGACGCGCAATGTATACACGCTAAGATTTACAATAACATATAATTTATTCCGAAATACTAATAACTTAAATTAATTGCTAACATTTAATTGTTTATATAAACTAAAAGATTTCACAAAATTATTTGCGGCTCATATTTAGGAATATAATATAGATATGAAAAAACAATTCGACGTTTTCATTGTAATATAGCTAACTTGTAATAATAAAGAAAGTAATTGAAAATTTTCTCCCAATTGAAACATTACCCTTCTGTCATCCTAGGGAATTCAAATACTGTTTGGCGTCAAATACTTCAAACCGAAAATCTATTTTACGGAAGGGCCCACTTGGAAAGAACCTGTGCGTGATCAAGAACTCTTTGCCGTTAAACAAGCAACAAGTCATATTACAATTAAAACATAAATTTTTGTCGACAAGGTGTTGGCCTAAAGTCTCGAAAAATTGTTAAATCATATTAGTGCCCATGTTGCAACATTTCTTGGGGAGGCTGTATTTTGAAGATGCTGTAAAAATAATCAATATTTTTTCCAACTTGTACATTAATGCTTTTCGAATAATTTTACACCGTCTAAATTTACAATAGTTGTAATGTTTCTACAGTCGAACCGATAACGCATTTGTCATGCATACACCTCTAAAACGGGAAATATTATATTTTTTTTGGAGTAATCATACTAGTTGTAATTGTATAGAATTGTATGTAAATTGCCTATGCTAATTGTCCTATTTTAATTTCAAACTCCGATATTAGTTTTAATTTAATCGATCATTTTATATAAACATTCAATTATCTAGTTACAATTGTCGTAATTAAAAAAATATTGGTTTATAGTTTAATTTGGATTGGAGCAAAGATAAAACACTCTTGTTGAACAATGCCGATTCAATTACAAGGGCCATGCCATCAGAAACAGTTTACGTATGATGAATAATATGTTGAAATTCCACCATTCGTTGGTGTTCAATTAAAGTATGGTTTTTCGGTTTTTTTTTTACGATGACCGATGGTATCAGTTGAGCACCAGTTTTTGTTAATGAATGTTTGTTTATCTCTTTTTATCGTGTTTAGTTGGTAATTTTGTATTCATAAATCAGCAGCTCCATTAAGTCCTTAAAAGTTTTACTCACATCAGCCTAAATCACATCAACCGTAAAATTAAATTTATTTGTCGCCCAACAGAAACTCATACGTCGGTATGATTTTCAATTGTCGTATTTATGATGCAACGACGTTATATAAATTGGTTGCTGATCTAGATAAAAATGTCGGATGTGATCCAACATTCGGTTTGGAGTAGTATACGATCAGCACCATATTCGATCAAGATTCAATCGGCGACAGATTAGGAGAGCAATTCATTGACAGAGTAGAAGGTTGGATATCTCTGTGAGGAAATTTTTTAATGTTTTTGAAAATAATTGTTTCAGATTAAGACAACGGATTATAATGTGAGCCGTTACAAAAAAATAACGTTATTTAAATCATGTAGTAAACATTTTATGGAGTTTCCTTTCCGTGGAATGACGTCTTTGTTTTGAGAATATTGAGAATAACCGATATCAGAGATATATTCCATTTTTGCTTAAAATAATATATATGTACTTCGACAGATAAAAAGACATAAATAAGCAATTTGGAAAAATCGTAAAAATGTATAAAAAAACCCTGGGATGTGACAGAAAACTGTAGTCTATTCGGAGTGAGTTTCTCTTGGCGCATCAAAACCAGCCGTTGATTATACAAATTATTGTGTCCTGCAAAAAATATCTTTGTATTATTGATTACAAGATACACCATTACCGTTTTTTCGAAATTTCTACTAGAAATTTTAACATTGTATTTTTATAAACAGCGACGTATCTTTAAAGAAAACATGATGAACGTTCGTTAATATAACATCCGCGTTGGGGTTTGTATCAGATAACTAATGATTAGGAAGAGACTAAAACATTTATTTTTCAAATGACAACTACCCAGAACCAAACAAAGATAAAGAATAAATTAATTTTTAATAAATTGTTAGATTATGATCAATAAACTTTAGAAAAACATGATAAAAAAAATTCATGTGGAAATAAGTAAAAATATTCATGTTAATAAGAATATATGATGAATCTAGGATTCAGTTGAGGATTGAGAGGAAGTGTTAGGAGAAGACCAATTTGGTTTCAGGAAAAGTATAGGGACAAGGGAAGCAATTTTAGGCCTCAGATTAATAGTAGAAGGAAGATTAAAGAAAAACAAACCGACATACTTGGCGTTTATAGACCTAGAAAAGGCTTTCGATAACGTAGACTGGAATAAAATGTTCAGCATTTTAAAAAAATTAGGGTTCAAATACAGAGATAGAAGAACAATTGCTAACATGTACAGGAACCAAACAGCAACAATAACAATTGAAGAACATAAGAAAGAAGCCCTAATAAGAAAGGGAGTCCGACAAGGATGTTCCCTATCTCCGTTACTTTTTAATCTTTACATGGAACTAGCAGTTAATGATGTTAAAGAACAATTTAGATTCGGAGTAACAGTACAAGGTGAAAAGATAAAGATGCTACGATTTGCTGATGATATAGTAATTCTAGCCGAGAGTAAAAAAGATTTAGAAGAAACAATGAACGGCATAGATGACGTCCTACGCAAGAACTATCGCATGAAAATAAACAAGAACAAAACAAAAGTAATGAAATGTAGTAGAAATAACAAAGATCGACCGCTGAATGTGAAAATAGGAGGAGAAAAGATTATGGACGAAGCAGGAGCGATATAAAATGCCGAATAGCACAAGCTAAACGAGCCTTCAGTAAGAAATATAATTTGTTTGCATCAAAAATGAATTTAAATGTCAGGAAAAGATTTTTGAATGTGTATGTTTGGAGTGTCGCTTTATATGGAAGTGAAACTTGGACAATCGGAGTATCTGAGAAGAAAAGATTAGAAGCTTTTGAAATGTGGTGCTATAAGAGAATGTTAAAAATCAGACGGGTGGATAAAGTGACAAATGAAGAGGTATTGCGGCAAATAGATGAAGAAGCATTTGGAAAAATATAGTTAAAAGAAGAGACAGACTTATAGGCCACATACTAAGGCATCCGGGAATAGTCGCTTTAATATTGGAAGGACAGGTAGAAGGGAAAAATTGTGTAGGCAGGCCACGTTTGGAGTATGTAAAACAAATTGTTGGGGATGTAGGATGTAGAGGGTATACTGAAATGAAACGACTACCACTAGATAGGGAATCTTGGAGAGCTGCATCAAACCAGTCAAATGACTGAAGACAAAAAAAAAAAAAAAAAAAAGGATTCAGTTCAGAAAACGATTGTGTGCGGTACCAAATGAAGAAAAGAAAAGTTAATCTAAATAAAGGTCTTCACAAAAAAGGTAGTAAAGATATAATTATTTATATAAATAAAACTTAATATAAAACACGTATTAATGATATAAATCATCATGATGATTTGTGTATATATACAAATAAGATTTGTACCTGATTTCTGAAATCAGTGGTCATCTAAACTTTGAAATTGCTAATATCTTTTCAACCACTGGTTTATTAAATTTTATTTTACAAAATATGTAAGATAACGATAATAACTCTTTATTTATACAACTGCGCTTATAAATGACAACGTTAGGGTACAAATTCTTGAAGCGAGTCACTAAAGATTAAAAAAACAATTTTTATTTCCTTCTCAATAAAATAAACTCGATACGATCTAAACTAGAACAGTTTAATTGATACTATAATCTAATAAATTATAATATTCTAGCAACATTGAAAATATTAAATAAAATAAAATATTCAAATTATGATATTATTATAATATTAAAAAATATTATTAATATTGAAAAATAATTGGCGTTACGGGTTCTTCGTTTAATGAACAGACACAAAAATAGATTATCGTATCAAATAATAAAACAATAATAAGCGAAACTACAGTATTTTTGCAAATGGCGGCCCTCATTAAAAGTACATGCATTCAGGCGTTTTTTCATTGACAGCCGGATACTTTCAAAGATGCCAAGTGACTGACGATCCTCTCAATCCCTTTTAGAATTCTTGTTTGTAACTCTTCTGTGGTATTATCGGAAGTGTCGTGTAAAAGTGTCTCTAAGTGATCCCATAAGGGAAACTCAAGAGGATTGAGACGACAGGCCTTGCAAGCCATGCTACTAAACCTCGTTGACCAATCCATCTGTTTGGATATGCTTTGTTTAAGTGGTCTCAAACGTGACAAATCTTCGACTAAACCACCGTTTTTAGGTTTTAAACTTTGTTTCTCTGAGCCGTCTACGAATTCATCAAAGCATTATGTAAGAACTCGATTGGGAAAATGTTCTTGATACAGCCGTCTCGCTTCAAGGGTATTGCAACGTCCAAACCGTACATTAAATCAGCAATTTCTAAGCTAATATAAATATAATTCTTATTACCTGCCATGGTGACTAAGATAATGGCAAAAAAATTATTTATATCTTACAGTCTTGATCAGTGGTAAATAGCAAATGACAAACTGGGTATTAGTTTATATTTACGTTTACAATGATGAATTATTACAACTTTTTAAATGTAAATTAGTTTTCAAAATTAATATTTATTATAATATTTTCATAATTTTAATATTTTATTTTACTGTAATATTTTAAATATTATTAAATTATTAAAATTTATTAGATGATAACATTGATAAAATTAAATTGAGATCATGTAACGTTACTTAATTTTATTCGGGATGAAAAGAAATACTTTTTTAATCTAGAGTTACTACTTCTAAAGGTTTTGTGATGACATTGTTATATATCAACTGATCTGAATAAATGAGGTCTATTTTTTTCACGAAACGCTTAATATGTATTTTAACATAACATTTATATAAACCAGCGATTGCAAAGATAGTAATAATTAAAAGGCTTACATAGCCGCGATATTGAAGTAGATCGAAAAACTAGATTCAGTATTTTTATACCAGTAAACTTCTATGTACCTAGTAGTATACGAAATTTTTGCTCTATACGATTAGCCATTACTGAAAAAAAAAAATTACTGATAACTATTATTAATTAATTACTGATGAACTAAAAAAATGGCTGGTAAAGTAAGCGTTTTCGGTGATATGTTGATACATAGTTACTTTCAATGTGGATGATTATCTGTAAAATATCTTGAATCTTGGATGATTATCTTGTAAAATATCTAAGATTATCTTGAAATACTCTGATTTTTATAAACACTCTGCATATGTATAATACGAATGTAAAATATTTATACAAAAAATAATTGCAAATTAAAAGGAATTTGTTTAAGTGCTATAGTCACGTGAAAACTATTTTGGTTAAGGTAGATGTAGTATAAGAAGCATTTGCAAGAAAATATTGTTGAAATTCAAATAGTATGTATAAATATCATGTTAAAAAGAAAATTCCTCTTTTAAGTGGCACTCCTCTGATTAAATGGCAACATAAAAATAGAAATTTGTTAATTAAGTATTTAAATTGATGATGATCGTAGGATGGCTATTTCCAGAGGTGAAATTTAACAATTTTTGAAATTAAAATAATAAGTAAAACATACAATCGAAGTTACTACGCTATTAAATAGTGAATAACCTGGATAAGCTAAAAATAAAAAATTTATGACTAGAGAAAGCCTTGAGATCTGACGAAAAGCAAAATTATTATGAAAGAAAACAGCATCAGATACACTGGTAAACTTAACGTATTTACAGGGGTTTGCATCTCAAGAACAAGACTAATAACTAGTTCAAATTAAAATTAATAAAACTTTAGGCTAGAAGTGTATAAGATAACGACCGGATGGTATTTGATAAAGCTAGAAAACATGCTTAATCCTTGTGGGTTTGAATAATAAAATAGATGAAAAAGGGTAAAGTTTTATGTTCATTTTTTTATCTAGTGTAGCATCTGTATATAAAACCTAACACTCACATTCGGACTAACATCAGCTTTTCGTTCGGGAGGTCCCGGGTCCGAGATGATCATCATATATTTCTATTCCATATTCCCACGTACAACCTTATATATCTCCTCACCTTATCAAATGACTTTTTAATATTACCTATCTAATAATAATAATATATATGAAAATTACAATTATTTAATAATTAAAAAATTATCGACCTAAAGTTGTCCCTGATACCATTCAACTTCAATTTAAAAAAATTAATTACGTACTTAAAGTTCTTAAGTAACAATAATACTTCTCATTTGTGTCATGAGGCTAATTGATTTTGTTGCTATAGAATAGCAATTTTACACTTTTCCTTAGCTTAGAGAATCATAGTGATCATTTCTAGCTACTAGTTATTTTATATTAGTGGCTTCCTCTTGTCCTTCAAAACTGATATATCTGGATATCAAAATTAATTCTTTAGAAAATCCACGGGGAAACGTAATTTTCCACCGTATGATGATAGGAAAGGGTATTTGGTTTTGAGCAGGTTTAACATATTCTTGAAAACTTCAGATGCTTCACATACTAAACCAAAATAAAATCTGACTGATAAGCAGATTAGAAACATGTTACATCACTGAAACATGATTCATCACTGAATCTTTACATAACTTTTATCTTAGAGGGCGTATAAAAGTTTAGAACAAGGGTAAAGCCACAATCGTGCTAGACCACTTCGATTGTAACACCGAAATACCTTTAAGAGTAGGAAATTAAGCTAGATGAAAGAATGTAATTAACACTGTAATATATACCCTCCTTCTATCTAAAATATTTCTGTGATGTAGTAGCATCAGAACACATTCGAACATTTTGTCTACTCATTAGGTATCTAGGATAATTTAAGTATATAACAGCAATTTATTAGGAATAATACCGCAGCAAATGACAAGAACTCTTCGCCCTATTCAGATTAGTAACAATCTTACATCTTTTTCACCTGTACCGTTCTAATAAGTTAAATTATTATTCGTATGGGTTAACAAATGTGTTTTGAAATTACGACAATTATCACTAGGACAAGTTGAATGTTTATGTTTGTTAATTTATAAATTTATCATATTAGGAAAAACAACGATGTATAGAATTAAAATTATAATTATATAAATTATCATAAACTTTATAATTAGGGAGAACAAGATCTAGAATAAGTGGAGAAAATAAACTGCTAAAACCAGGAGTTATAAGTTTTTAGTTAAAGATTTAACCCGCGATCGGTCAACCTATTACATTTGGTCAAACGAAAAAAGATACTCTGAAGAAAACTTTTTTAATTCGAGTTTTACAAGCCTCAAAACTATGCTTGAATGACTTTTTCTAACTCTTTGTCTTCATATTTGTATGACGATTCTCAGCAGTCATCAATATTAGGCGAGACGGAGGCGTACCATCTCAGTGTATTTAGTAGCATCTACATAGTTGACCGATAACGTCGCTTCTATGTTACAGTTGTTCTGCACGGTTGACTGATTGTGTTTTTTTTTAATTATTTATTTTTTATAATTAGTTTAATGTTGATTCGTTGTTTGTGTTTTGTATAACTGCTTGTATCAGTGAAGTGAATAAAAATTGTGGCAAAAAACCTGATTATGGAATCAGAAAATGCTGCACTGCTTGAAAATGAAACTGGTAGTGAAAGTGATTATTTATCTGACCATTCAAGTCATATATCCGATACAGAACAATCAAACAGTGGGATAAACAAGAAAATAACGATACAGCGGGCATTCGTTTGCTTAAGATAAAATAGCCAGTGAAATCTGGACTGCAATATCACAAAAGTTGGAATTACTAAAGGGCAAGTGCATAAATTAGTTTCTGAAAAAAAAAATACGAAAAAAAAATTGTTACCCGCGAGTAAAACCCTCCTGCCGAAGATTTGTACGTAGATCTTTGATTGTTGGAAAATATTTTTTCCTGACAGTTCAGTTTACAAATGAGCAACTCGTAGAGATGAGATCTAACTATTCTCGTGGAACCTTATTACCAACATACAAGTTTCGAGAATTTCTTAGCATTTTTTGAAGTTCTGTACATGTTAGGCGTAAAGAATTCGAACCATTAGAACACAGCCAAAATGTGCAAAAATGACGGTATAGCACCAGATTATTTTAGAGCTGTAATGCCTGAAAGAAGATTTCACCAGTTAATAAGAGCCATTAGATTTGACGAAAAACGCACTCGTAGAAATTATAAAAGGGTAGCTTTGGTAATCAAAATACGTAATCATAAAAAAACTCAATATAAAAAAACACATAAATCTATTTTTAATTTATTATTAAAAATACAAAATTAGGTAAACTGTAATAAAACAACTTTCAAACAAAGAAAAATTAATTATTAGACCATTTGCCAATTGAAAGTGACGTTATAAGACAAATAACACCGGTTTTTGAAGTGTTAGATTTCTCCTATACAGTTGACCGCTTGCAGGGCTAAAATAAGGTTGACAAACCCGGGTTAAACCAATTCCATTCCAATAGAAAATACAATTACGTGTTTGTTTGTTACAGAATTTCTAAGACAAATTGAAATTTCTGTAACATATATTTCTGTGATACAAAATTTCTAACCGATTAATTTTGTGCATGATAGAAATGTATTACAATCATGGTGGTTTTTTGTTATAATTCTGAATAACCGGAAAACTTGTCAACAAACAGCTGTTTGATTAGGCGAAAGTTGACTCGGACTTGCCACTATCACTGGGAAACGTGAAACACATGACATTTCAAAATACCTTAAAACAGACCGGATTCGGGTGCCAGTTGGGGTGCCTTTAACAATTAGGACTTCTTTAAATCTGTATATTCAAACTGATAAAAGAAAACCTGTAGCCACATTAAAATTGTTTCAAAATTCATGATTGTTGATTAAGTAAATTCGCAATCGGTTACTCTTAAATGCTATACTTTGTACCCTCAAATTGAGAGTAATAAATGAGGGTATATTACCTGCCAAACTTAATAGTAACAGGAAGGCCAAGTTAAAATTTAGTTAGTTATCTGAAGTGTACTCATAATTCCTAATATATTTTCAAGACGATAGCGAAAACCACTTTTATAAGCTTTTATGTTTTACAGCAGTAAAAAATTGACCATAAAGCAGGGACAGAAATTTTTATTTATATTTTACAAAAAATGTATTTTCTCAAAAATAAATTTGCCTCATGTTTTGTTACTAAACGTTTTGCATTTATTAGTAATTTAACAAAGCCATTGGACTACTATTTGTAATATACGTCAGATATCTTAAAAATTACTGTCGTTACAGTTTTGGGACCTATTACATCCTATTTCCCCAGCTCCAATTATATAAGAAACCACAAATATTATTTCTTAATTTGGGTCCCAAAAATTACAGTAGGGAGTTTTTTTATTGGTAGAGGTTAAATCCGTGCGAAATATTTCACTAGCCGTATTTCGAAAAGAAAGCGTTTCCAGACCTATATTTTTATGTAATTTTTTTAATATTTTTACCAGTAGAACATGATTTGATAGTTTCTCCGTTTATTCGTGGGACATTCTGTGTAATCAAAGAACGTAACACCACTTTTGCATCTAAATTTACCCGTGAATTACTAATTGTTAAATAAAATTGATTTGTTTAATAATAAAATGTTAACACAATCGGTAAACCTGAAACTGAAACATAAATATTATTTTTCGTAGAAATAAAATAATCCGAAATTTTTTCACCTCATAGTCATATAACACAATCCCGACGTACAGAAACAGCAACACAAAATTAATAGTATGGGAAATAGTAGCATTGTTATCACCAACGCCATGAATACATTAAAATGATTATGTTTTTCTGAATTACAGTTAGAACTAGTTGGTGGTCCATCTCCGCTTGCAATGGGTTTTACTTTGGGATTATCACCATTAGGGATCCATCCTGGGCATAATATAATAAAAACTATTTTAAAAATACACAAAAACAAGATAAATCAGAATTTAAAAATTTCTGTTTCATAAAACAACTATAGTATTTAAAAAAAATGTTTTACATGTACCTAGCAACCTTTTTCGTTCAATATTAGGTTTCATTCTCCAGTAACAATTTTGTATGGTTGTCTATTAAAATTACATGCTGTGTAATTTTTAATTTATTTTTCAATCGCATCAGAATTTATGTTTTTGAGCGTCACCTAGATTTAACATTTGCCTTTTCGTACAGCATGTGGAAGTTTAAAGCCCGACCGAATCAAATATATTTCAGGGATTAGTGCTCCGATAGTATTCCCACTCAAATGACTTCTTGAAACCGGCATATAATTATCAATATAAATTGGCTTGTCGATCCAGAAACTACAACTAAATGAATAAATAAAAAATGAGTAGTAATAATCTGCGTTCTGGGGGTAGATAATCCCCACATCTAGAATACACCATCTACTTTCCGTATTCAAGGCGGTAACAGCTATACGATGTACAATACATTTAGCTGGGTAAACGGAACTATTTCCGAGTATATTTCTCGGATATGTTACCATTCTTTTGACCTGACTTCTATCTTCAGGTTACTACATACATGGACTTTTCTTTCACCTGCAGATTATGAACAATGGAAAACGATTCTATAGATGGACTTACATCTATGGCGTTGTGGCAGTCAGGACCGATGTGATATCAGGTGTTCAGAGACACCCTTACAATGTCTACATGATCGTGCGATGGCAAGCATGTGTAAGGTGCCCGTGTGTGTCGGTGCATGGGAGCCTTGAAAAGCTTCTTTGAATAAGGATGTGGAGTCAGTGCAGAGATTGCGTATCCGCTCTCCGGCAGAACATATGGCGATTCCACCGGAGTAAGCCGTACCTCCAGGCTTGTAGCCCTGAAGTGAGGATGAATTCCAGCGGCTAGCTTTGCTACAGAAGGTATTAATTCATTGTGACGTGAAGAGTCTGCAGAGAACTGTTTTCAAGAGTAATTCATCCAGAAATATGTATCTTGTGATCACGAGGGAAGATTGTAATTTCTCTAGGATAACTCCTTTTCTTTGTTAATCGTCGAGGAGTTGTAAACGCAGGAAATAATAGAGTACCTAAGGCTGAAAATGAGATTGAACGGTGAAATTCTACCTTCTACTTGTCACGTTCTCACCTATAATAGACCTACCCTTCTGGAGAAAGTTAGCGCTGGTATACGTAGTCTGAATGTGCGAACTTTTGTGCTACTACCTATTCAATGCTTTAGGAATCATAGATTTGGCCACACCGTGGTTTGATGTGAGAGACCGCAAATATGCATGTGTGGTAATGAAACTTATGAGGGAAAACCATGAAAGGAGTCTCCTCTTTGTGTTAACTGAAACGAACAGCATTCATATCGAGGTCGAAAACTTGTAAACATCACAAACCAAGAGCAACAACAAAATATGCTCAGGCTTCCACTATTCCGACTCCAACTCTTGATGCAAACCAGCTCATCGCTAACCTTACTTAGACTTTTGGCTACTATGATAGAGAAAATAATCGATAATAAAATGAATGTTCTCTCAAATGAAAACTAACACAACGTCCAAGATACAGTCACATATATATAATTCATCGATAAGAAGAAAAGTGCATCGAGGCATAACAAGAAATAAAATAAAATAAAGACCTCAAAGGTTCAGTTTCGTCTACGTAACCTGTCAGATGAGCCTGTTAAGAGACTGATTGGTTCGTAACCTCCTGAGAGGCTCTGAACCCATGTTATTCTGAGGTAGTCTCAATCATAACCACAGAGACTACCTAAAACCACAGGGGCTTGTTTCCCTCATTGCCGAGGGGACGGCTCAAAAACTCTTAAATGTTCTGCAAGGCCTTCACTGAAGTTACCATTCTCCTGTGCAAATTATAACTTATGCTTCAATAGAATTATATTCCATCTCCAAAAGATTGTTTGATAAGACAGATTGAACAAGTTTCACTGCTAAATACGACACTCCTCGAACAATTGGAGTTATCGAAAATGATGTCAATGCTGCAACTAATCTTATACTTTACTCGGAACTGGGATATATTCCCAGAAAAACTGGAAAATTAAGACGCTACCCTTCTGTCGTGGAAAAATAAGATTAGTGAAGTATGAAAAAAAGTATAAAAAAACATATTATTACTTTTAAGAACGTACATTATCATAAAATTAAACTGTATTTTAAAAATTTACGGCGTATGCAAATAAATTTATGAAACATTAAAAATAAGATCTTGGCAAAAATACGTGTCATCTGTTAGCAGAATAAGACAAATAGACGTTGGGAAGAAAGAGAAACTTATAAGTTGGCGAGAAAACCTAACTCCCGTAATTTTCTTTAAATATAAAGATGATCTAATATATACTTCAAATGAAATTACTGAATTTAAAAAAAAATAAAAATCAGAACTTGAGGGTTACCTAAATTTTGGAACCAAAATGAACTTTTTATACAATGTACTTTTGAAAATAGACGAATCTGTGATAGCGTTGGAGAAAACGGGCAATATAGCATCTGGTCTGGACGAAGTACGTATGATCAGACATCTAAGCACTAATGCAAAAATTATATTGCTTAAATTATATTAGCAGATGTGATGGGATGGAAATTTATCCGCGGCAGTAGAAGAAAGAATATGATGTTCCAATTTTAAAAAAATATAAAAATCTGATCTATCGCAATCATTACCGTTATATATTTTTAACCTGTGCTATTGGAAAAAAAATCTACAAAATTATAAATGATCGATACGTTTAAATTTTAGAAAGAGAAGGCGTTTCATCCTAGCATCAAACAGGATTTCGTCAGTACCATTCAACTAGTGATCAAATGATCAACTTAGATAATACTTTTACCACAGTTTCATCGCTAGGAAACACTGTGCAGTCTTCTTTGATCTGCAGAAGACTTATAATATGAATTGGCAATATTTACATGGCAACTGCATTAAATCTACTTTTCACGTGTAGGTTTATAATAAATTTTCATCAGAAAAAAGACAGGGAAAATAATTTTCTTGGGCTAAATAGGTTTTCGCGTTAAATTGCCCGAACAAAATATATTTCTTGTAAATAAATAAATGATAAAAATTGATTATTAAAAATCAATAAAAAACTAAAACACAGCTTCGAATAAATACGTCTTAAAATGTTAAAGCCTGTAACAAAAATGACAAGACTGAAAAATGACATACCACAAGGCTCGCCATTGAGCAGTACTGTTGTTTACGATCACCATCATTAAAGTGATATTAGCCATTCCAGGAGAAATAAGCTAAAGAGTTTGCTCGTCCATAATCTGGCAATCGACAAAAACGACGCAACACTACAGTTATGATGAAATGTAAACTACAACGAATGATAAACGCAACAAATGAACGAATAAATCAACAAATTTGCAAAGAATAACTGGTTAAAGGATTTACCAATAAAAACCTGTTGCGTACAACTAGAGGTTGAAAAATTTGATACTTAAGTCTAAATAATAAATAAATAATAATAATGAAAATAATAGTAATAATAATAATATATCATGATATATCATGATGCTAGAATATATCATGATGCTAGAATAAAGTGTTTTGGGTTTGATTGTGAATGTTTAAATTTGAAAAAAGCTTTTAGAGGAAGAAAAATGTCGTTGTTTATGGGTTTTTATGTAATACACTGCAGCATTACTTCCAACTCATATATTCCAATTTAAAACCTGATTTATGAATATGCAGTATGCGAACTCATCGTGAGTATTACGGAAATAGGGGTCCGGCGTCAAAATCTAAGATGGCGGACAATTTGCCATCTGGGAATCCAAGATGACGCCGCCATCTTTGAATGACTTCACGAATTCAAGATGGCAGAGGTCGGCCATCTTGGATTTGACGCCGTAGCCTGTCAGTGTTACCAACTTGTTTTTTTGTGTTAGTGTTGTCAACCTAGTTATATATATGTATTAAATTATTGAAATAATATTTCAAAGGTTGGTAGCAAGTAGTGCGGAAATGGGCATACGGACGTCAAAATCCAAATTGCGGGCGCCGCCATCTTGGAATTTCCCTTTTTACCTGTGGGAATTTCCCTTTTACCCTTTTCTCTGTCAAGATGGCGGACACTTTTCCCTGTCGGAATTTCCCTCTTCCCTGTGGAAATTTCTATTTTCCGTGTGGGAATTTCCCTTGTCCCGTTTTGAGTAAAAAGTGTTGTATATAAGTTGTGAAAAATTAAATATATTATGTGTGTGCGTGTGTGTGTGTGTGTGTGTGTGTGCGTGTGTGCGTGTGTGTGTGTGTGTGTGAATAAAAATTTAGACGTACCTCGAGGATGATTCTGGTCATCGTGGCCGTTGCACCATCAGGCGTCACCCGCTACTCCAGCACCCCGACGTGGCTCATTCACCAGGAGGCGGCTGCGGCTGCGGCTGCGGCTGCGTGTGTGTTCGCGTGCGTGTATTGACGTAGCAAGGCGGGTTATTGACGGTGCGAGGTGTGGCGCGCGACTGAAGAACAGCTGACGAACATGGCCTAAGGTTGAGCGTCGTATTTTGAACGGCCGTTACAGTGTAGGCGCGAAAGCGCCACATCCTACCGTCCAATCACAACGCCGGATACAAAGCCACCGCGCATGCGCAACATGTAGACCGTTACTGCTACTACCTCCACCACCATCACCGCCGCTGCAGACACGAGCCTACATGTAAATTAAAACATGACACTAATCACAATCATAGGAATGTGCTAAATATCGTAATGTAAAACTTTCTCTCCCATTCTCTCTCTCTCTCTCTCTCTCTCTCTCTCTGTGTGTGTGTGTGTGTGTTAAAATATTCCTACGATCGACAGTAGGTTCATGCAACACATTATACTCTTACTTTGTATTATTATAAATGAAGCAGTAAATTTACACCCAGGAATTAAACATAAATGATGAACACAAAGTTTGCAACAATTAATTGATATCTGTTAAGCAAAAAAAGTCACTTTTAACGCCCTCACATCTAATATAAACGTGATATATATAACATGTATCATTGTAACAGAAGAAAATTTAAAGTATATACACTTTTTTTAGTTTTCTTTAATCGAATAAGAAATAAAACCTTGAGTTTATTTAAATGATTGTATGAAAAGTGTAAGAATTAAAAATTGTAAGAATTATCTTACAAATTTGTTTGCGGCCGCTTTGAATTCGGCCTGGTATGTATTTATACCTCTAATTATTTTTCCGATCTAAAAATTTAAAGAAATAATTTTTTTAGTGCTACCATTTATTTATTGCAAACAATATATATATATCAGTTGGAAATAATGCTGCAGTGTATTACATATAAAACAACATTATTCTAACATCATGATATATATATATATATATATATATATATATATATATATATATATATATTATTTTTATTATTATTACCTACCTACCTCTAGTTGTACACAAGAGGTTTTCAGTAGTAAAAATACGATGAGTTCACATATTGAATATTCGTAAATCAGGTTTTAAATTGTAATTAGTGAAATTCAATTTTTTTACAATTTAAATTTTTCACAAATATAATTGTACTCAGACAAACTACGGTACTCTTCTTTATAAAAACAATAAACAAATGCGTTACCTCTTTGATGCATTGTTTCAACTATCCTCATCACATTTCTAAATCCCATGCACCATTTATTATTTTTATTCAAATGTGGAAAATAATTTATTCACTTATAATTTATTAAATTATTTATTTATTGATACCTAATCAAAAACCGTACCCTTCCTTAAAATTAATGCTTATGAAATTATCGCAGTTAGAATGTCACTAATGGGTAAGTATGTTAAAATATAATAAATTAAATTATATTTCCAGCAGACAAACGTGTATGATTACTTTCAATATTATCATACAGTAATGATAATTTTGCAAATTACTACAGCATGCATATCTATGCTTGTAAATATCATTACAAAAAATTATTTCAAAAATATTATGTTATAACTAAGCATACTTGCATATTTAAGGGCTATTTGGTTTCACGCCATAAAATAAATTTTAATACATAACATTACTACATATGCCCGAATAGATACGAATATTTATATTATATAAAATAATGTTTCTTTATTAAATATCAGAAAAATGTTTTCTTTAAAATATAAATTTGTATTATTTCTTTTATTGAATAATACTGCATTTGCCTTTTTGAACAACTAGTTGTATCTGGGAATATGATTTAATTGATTAACACTGGTGATTTACAGACTGGTTTGATAATTACAACTGCAAATGCGCATATATAGCTGCTCCAATGTCTAGCTGTAGGGTATTAATTGATAGACAGAATTAATTATAATTTGTGTAAATTAGATCAAGAAATAATTATACACTGGATTTATGAAAAAAAAAGTTGATTTTCTTGTATGACGTTTTGTAAAAAAATAACTTGACAAATAACTAACTTATAGTATAAATAAAAAAAAAAAAAAATAGATAGCAAATCTAATATCATGAAAGAATTACTCCAATTAACTAATAAAATTTAAATAAATTAATGAATTCATTTATGAATAGCAATAGTCAAATTTATTTAATACATACAAATCATTACTTTAAACAAACTGTAATTTAAGTACAAAAAGTTAAATATTTAATATTAAAATAATTAATGGATAACTTGTCACCCTTGACAATACATAATGAACTTAATATTTATAATCGGATGAGTACATAAACAAATTTAGTCTTTTTCTTTAATTTTATTTAATTAAAAAAATTATTGTTTTATGTAGACAACTGGTTATTATAACAGTATACCAGAAACAAAATTAGTTTCAATATTTCATAAATTTCTCTTAATAGGAAACTGTTTAGTGTATAACTGTTTTTGACTGTTTAGGGTAGAGAGTGAGTCAAACTAACAAAACTCACTAATTAAAGCGAATAATCTTCCCTTGCGTTTCAAAGTTTAGTTAAAAATAACCAATTGGTTGTAAATGTTAATCAGTTTATATCTTACTACTTGACATTGAATATTCACCTGACAAATACCCAACCTAAGGCTGTTAAACACTTCCTTTACCTCTTAACGTTATTAACTTTCTTAAAGTTGTACTAAAAAAATATGGCATTTATATATACATATATATTACTATATTTGTAATAGGACCAGGTACCACCAACATTAAAAGTATTCAAATTGTTTTTCAATAAGTAAAGTTTTTTTAATGTATTACTTACAAAATATGATTCACTTCCGTTCACCAAACACCATAAACATTAAAATAATTAGAGATTTTTTTATTAATATATGTTATTTAAAATTTTTAGTAGCATATTTTCATGTAACAGTAACAACACTACTTTCAAATATCATTTATTTTCTACATCATCTAAATTCGTTTAAAATTCATAACTTACAACTTTACATTATTACATATTTGAAGAATGATAATAACTGTAAAGAGTATTCTTCACAGGTGTTCTTTATTTAAAATTACTGCTTAAAGAACAAGTTAAATTACTATTCAAAATATGCATACATATATAATATAATGTACTTACACTGGAAATGATCCAGCGGTAGAAATGATGATTAAATTCTAGTAAAGTTTTGGTATCTTTCTTTCCAATACATTTCATAGCAGTAATGTAATATGTTACTAAAATATGTGCCAAGTTCATAGAATGTAAGCTGTATAGCAGTTTATCTTTGACCGGTATTGCTATTGAATTTGGTTGCTGTTCATCGTCAAGAAATGGGAATGGAATTTTTGAAGCATAATGTGATGGTTGAGTTGGTTTACAGGTAACTGAAGGTTTTTCTGAATATAAACAATAAAATAAAACCAACACTTTTAATACACACGCACACGATCGAGCGCGCGCGCGCGCGCACACACACACACACACAAACACACAAAATATATTTACAAATATATACACAAAGTAATAACCATAAAAAATAATTAGATGGGTTGATACTTATTTAAAATATCATATCTCACAATTAATGCCATTAAAATATTATACAGTTAATTAAATGTTATATTTTTGGAGAATAGATCTAGTTAATTGCATTCGTACGTTAAAAAAAAACTGATTATTTTTGTTTAAATTTGGCATATTGGTTTTCTCTACAAATCAAATTGAAATATACCAAAGGATGAGTATTTGATCACGATCAAATAATTCATGCAAGATGAACAGCTAGAAGAAGTACTTCTGTTAGATCAGACAATATGTTTGAATGTTGGATATCTAATTTTAGCACGAATGCTACTCGGAAATGGGATAGCAGTTTTAAATATACTTGTGATTTTTTATCACCATGTGATAATCGTATAGCATCGGTACAACCTTAGAAAATCTGAAAAAAATTACGCCATCAACCAGAAAAAAGTAGAAAATATTGTTGAAATGTAAAAATATATAAAATTCAAAGTCATTTGTTACAAGTATATTTTGACGGGGAAAAGTAAAAAGATTTTCACGGGTAGAAATAAACGGATACTGAAAAACTGAGTAAGTAACTATTGATAAATTTAGGAAAGCGCACACACCACCATATGATACAAATTATTTTTTAAAATCTCCAAAGAAAGATATGCAGAAAAAAACAAATTGAAAACAATCCTATTGAGTTTTGAAGCAGCAAGAAAGACACAATATCAAACATGCTAGGAAGAGTGGATGATTTTAGTAAAGAGATTACAAATCTGTTTTTGAATATGCACTTTGAAGAAAAAATCGCCTAGAAAAGATAGTATTGTTTAATCAATTATAAGGTACAATTGTGACTAGAAACCATTAAAACAACTAAGAAAAGCTTTCAAGATCAAAATTGAGAGAAAAGTTTTGCAGGTTTATTATAATTGTTTAAAATTAAATATCTTCACAAGAACTGTCAATTTCGTGTGGTACTTTGAATACTGACGTAATCCTTCATGAAATAAACAGTAAAACGGAATGTAGCTGTTTAATTTTGGTATACATTCCATGTAATTACCATGTAGGTACCTTAGCACCCCCTGAAATCATTAACAATTTTGTTTATCGTAATTGCAGTCTTAAAACCGATGATGGACACAGAAATACATTATATTAACTAGATTAATGTATTTCTCGACAAAGTTTAACCACTCTTACTACCAACCTGCATTAAATTATATTTTCACAACGCTGTTGCAGTGAGAATCGATCGTGAATTTGGCGACAGCTAACAGATTGCAAGCTTCTTTTACGACATCTTACAGTCGTTTGTTCCTTTTTGATTTATATTTGGCTATGAATATGGCAGAATCTACGAATTTAATGTTACGTTAAGAATAAAAATGTTACGTGGATGTATTTTCGAATTTGAAGCATCTGTAAATATATTTTTACAATCGCTTGAGATGAAGTTAAAAATTATGTACAGTGCGCGCTGGAGTATGCTGACATTTGAAAGGTGAAGTACAGAAAAATGTTCAGTAATAAGAATATTTATTTTTTGAGGCATACAGGTACAATCAGTTACCAACCAGTAACTTAATTTTCTTGCTCAGATTCATCAGTGTACGTAATTACGTTTGGATTTTCGCTTTCAACAGTGAAAAAAACACACCAGAATGGTGAAAGGGCTAGTAAAAAAGCATGTAATTCGAACCAAAGCTATAGACGAATACACTGTACTCGAAAAATTCATGAAGTCTAGACTTAAGTACAAGTTGAATTTCTTGATTCAATTCTTTACGGGATTTGTAAGGTATTATTACTTCTTAAATGAAAAAAAGCACACACGGGTTATATTAAATAAAAATTTTAATCCATCTTTTTTTACTCAAACCTTCTAGTGACCGCACTGAAGTTTGAAGTAATCCGCTTAACAGTTGAAGAGCAAAATTACATAAATCGCAAAATTATTAACAAATAGCGAATAAGTTACTTTTGATGTACTGTGAACTTCAATTTTGTTTATCGCTAAAGCAAATATTGCTAACTTAAAATACCACCTTGAGGTAAGCCGTTCTGACCTAGACTTTAGACGGAAATTGTTATTTCAATTCATACACAGTTATGAATCGAAACATTTATAGATATTCAACCAAAATTTCAGATTGTAAATGTTTCTCTTAGCAACAAAGACCGATTTTTTGCTATTAATATCACTGTTTCAAGATGTTCAATGGAGTAACCAGATGGCTAGTACGATAGGAAAATCCTTTTCATGTTACCAACTTACTTTACGATTTAACAACTTCTTTATCAGCACGTATATAATCCTATTTATATTTTACGTCACTGAATATAATCTTAATTTTCTAGGATCGGCACATTCAACAAAATGTAAGGCTGATTTGAGAAAGTAATGTAAATCCCTACACTCCTGGCCGTCTTTAGTAATTCTGACTTGAATATTTGTGATTCCTTTTAAGAATTTACCGATTTCGTGACTACTATTCCATGTCTGGATGTCAGATTGCTTTCAACCATTTAATATGGCGATATACATACGTAACACTAGTTTTAAGACCGGTCTATTTTATTTGTAATCTAAAAGTACCTTTTTGCAATTGTTATAAGTGTCTGGCCTGCCACCTAAATATTTTAATCGATATAAAAAATAATCACGGTAATTTGTTAATTTTATAAAATTAATTTATAGTTTTGTTTTAATGTTTGATATTGTTATTTAATTAATGCTATCGTGATTTATCGCACGACTTTACATATAAACGAAAGCTTCCAGAAAAACTACGTGTTGAGCTCACTTTAAATTTTGAAGTGTTAGTCGTCAAACAACAATAATATGAATGTGTTTAAATTCTTATTCAATAATTTAATTTTCATATAATACACATATACCGGTATATTTAATTTTGTTTAAAGTTATTTTCTTCTTTGGCTATATTATTTTTCCTGTTAAGTAAATAGAATTTTAGTTTACAGCCTAATGTAAAACAAAATTACAAATATAAAAAATAAAAAAAAAGATTATTATAACTTTAATAAACTAAAATAACATTTACATGGAAGTTAGTATATTAAAATAAAAGATATCAGTAATATTATTACTATTTGTAGAGGGATTTTGGTCAGCATCCTTTGCAGTTCTATATTATTTACTGAAGGATGGAATATGAAATATCTTTACAAGCATGTATATCTTCAATATCTCCCATTTCAGAAAGATCTAGGGCGGCTACTCCTGTCGGTATTATTTCATATCACAAGGTTTTGACCACCCCCCATCATCAGTACAAAGTACCATCTCGAAAAGAAACAGAAGTTTAAAATAAAAATATATAACAATTAAATAACAATATTAAACCCAAAGGAAATATCTAATTATTTTGTTTCTAAAGCATTATGCAAAACATTAATTTAAATAAATATAAATTCAATGACTGAAAATAATAAATTTATAAACTACGTGAGGAAACGACTTCTTAACGATTAAATAATGTATCTAATTAAGAGTATCGAACATTTAACTACAGTGTGTGGCCTTCTTGAAGAATAAGTAGAAAGTTAATTAGAAAAGTTACCCTGGCGAAGATAGAAACGATTTTATTTGAGGAAGATGTGGGATAATTAAATCTCACTTTTCTGGAAAAGAAATTGTGATAAACCTTTTACGCTGGGATAAATGTAAATCCTTCATTTTTGAAACATAACTAACGGAAGTTAAAATATCATATTTTACGAGAAAAATAACCTAAGAACTATATGAGATTTTTTCGTTTTTTACAGAAAGAAAAATTGAAGTTTAAATTCCTAAAAATATTTCAATTTCTAAGATGAAAATCAACCAAGAAATGTTTGAAGCATAAGAGACGGCATGAGGCTTTTCCACAGAAAACACAAAAAATAAACCTTCTGTTCTACGGCATCAAAGATTTACAGACATTTTTCTTACCGAATTCTATCAACTAATTCTAAAATCCCCAATATTTTAATTCCTTACTCATTTTCTTCCAACGACCCTTGTGTTTGGGCGAAATAAATTTCTTCAAATAAGTTTCAGTTTAAATCACTTTTAATTATTACTATTCTAACATATTAAAAGTATAACATATCAGTGTAAAGATTTTTATTTTATTGTTATCATTATTACTGTTATTATTATTATTATCGAATCAGAATACCATCCAACATAAATTTATGGACTGCGAATATCAATTATATTTAAATAACTGAATTTTATAAAAAAATGAGAATCATCCGTAAAAATATCACTAAGACTGAAATCTAACTAACCAAGCTGTTTCAGAAATTTAGGTGATAAAGGTTTATTATTTATGATTTGTTCAATAAATATATGCATATGAAGGCGGATTCGAACCGATGTATCATCCCCTTATAAGATCCAAATATATAATTTATTAAAATATTATTTGGCTATAACTCTGGAACCAATGAAAATAAGAACCACTTATGATAAATCGCTGAAAAGCTCTCAACGACGACTTATTGCTCAGTTAAGAAAAGTCCAAAATCCAAATGTTTTGGCTTTAATCTAGATCTTACAGCAGTCCTAAACATAAAATGTCAAAATTCTACTGCTAATCGTTTCTGAGTTATACAAAGTACGTCCGTACGTACAGACGTCACACCGAAACTAGATAAAATCTATTCAAGGATGGTCGAAATGATTATTTCCGATGAAATCGGGAAACTGAAATTTTTCGCGATTACAATGCTTCCTTTACATCGTCCAGTGAAGTAAAACATAAAAAAATTACAACTAAAACGAATTTACTAAAGGTAGTAATTTTTTTAATTAATTCTTTCTTCCAGAAGGAAGAGTCACAAAAATTGATCTGCTTGAGCCGAGCTCAGACCATATCATAAAAAATAATGACTACTTTAAACAGGTAAGCAAGACATTTCTCACGATATGTTAATAGAAACCGGGTCGTATACGAGTAATGGCGCTGGTAATTTAGCAATGTAATTGATTCTATAGTATGTAAAAGAAACAATTAAAGAAATATTGGCATCTCATAGATAATACAACGTATTCAAATACATAAGTATACAAATTAAGAAAAATATATAAAAGTCTAAAAATACAGTCAGTTTAGAAAATTAAGAAAGTTATACCAAATTATGAGGAAGAAAATGGGAAAATTTTATGAAGATTAATAAAATAAAATAGAGTCGAAAGTTACACGAATTACCACAAGAAAAATTTAAAAATCTTTAAAAAATATTAAGAAAAACGGAGGAAATTATAATGAATCACAGGAAAAAAACTTTATTCTTTTAAAATTTCAAAATTAATTATCCGAAAGTTGAAAAATATGTCACAAAAAAAAATATAAACGTAAGTGAAACGATAGAAACAGGTAGAATGTTAAAATTATGTTGGAGGTAGGAGCAAGCAGTACTCTATAAAATTACCTCGATAAAGACCGTCAAGGAGTGGTGAAAAGAGGCTGAAGAACTAATAATTACTATTGGCTTGAAGACCTACATAAAGACGATGTCAACTAGAGTGCAAAGATGAGACTAAAGAAGGAGGAAATTTAAATAAAGACGAAAAATACTCCTTTGCATGCGTGGAATATATAGACTGAAAGAGGGTAAGAATAAGAAGGAAGCAGGAGGATAACTACTGAAGAAAAAAGTGGAAGAAATGATTTGAATTACCGTGAATCATATTTAATACATTTCTGAAAAATAACAGGATACCAGAAAAAGGTTAAATAAAGTTAATTTTACTATTGAGAATTGGTGATTTAAAAGTCATAGGGATTATCAGTTTATAATGAATATACGTGTGAAATTAGTGAAATACAATCTTTATTGAAATGTGACTGTAGAAAATAAAAACATTAATCATAGACAACACTCCAGTAACATTTTAAATAATTAGTTATTTGAGAATAATTCATCTCTCTTTGAAAACGCTCAATTCTTAGTGGAACTAAAGCCACTACAGTACGTGTTAAATTGTGTAATTTGAGTTCCTTATTTTCCGTAATTTTTTCCGTTTAATCAATTTCAGTTAATTTTTATAAATTAATCAATTGTTGAGATCGGCTTGAAATTTTCGTCATATATTTACAGAATGAGCTGGCAACGATCTAATGGGTTTACATATAACAAGCCAATAAAGTTACTTAAGATTGGAGTTAGCAGTTTGTAATCAATGAAGCCAGACTGAAACAACAATATTTCAGTTAAACCTACTGGAATTGTTATTATTAGTATTTATTCATCAAATTATTTAACGAAGGTTTGTATTTGATCTTTTACACTGTTTATGTAAATGTACTTTCAATTAGTTACAATATCCCATTTTATTTGGAGGAATAGTCTTTTTTGGATTTTTTAAAAATGTTTTTAGTGGCATTATTTTGTTTTTGTCAAATTGGTTTTTAAGTTAACGGTATGATTTTCACGATTGCAAATTTACTTTAACAAATATGCTTATATTACAAATGACAAAACTTTACTTTGATATATTCAACAGTTTTTGTAGTACGTGCACTTATATAATTATATTAACATTTTGTCTAATCTAAATAATTTGGTGTATGATAAACGGCTATGTTGATTGGTAAATGATAACCGATAAAATAATTAATTGAAGACCAAATCTTTCCACCCAAGAAAAATTTATAAACTTAAATTCATTTAACAAAAAAAAAAAAAAAAAAAAAAAAAATAGAAAACTTTTTCACACAACTTCAAATTTATTAAAGCAACCTTTTGAATTACCGCTAATTACGCTTTTTGATGATTAAATTTGGAGAAATTACTTGATTTTCGGGAATGAATTCAGGGTGGCGTTACACTAAATAAAGCTATACTTCTGTTGACGTAGATACCACCTCTGCAAAGACTAAAGTAAAATTCTACTTGATTTGAGGATGAGTCCTTTTAAATCTCTTATAATATCTTGTTATGCTATCAAAGTTATAAGCAAAACAGTTCAGTAAAGAGTATGAAAAATGTTAATTTAACTGTCGCTGTTTAAATCGGTAGTTATTGATTTAGTAATTTGATAGGTAGTTATTGATTCTTTCTTTGAAAGAAATTGATAGTAACAGACACCGTAATTATTATGTGTAGCAATTGCCTGCCGATGATTGTATTTAAATTAATAATTTACCTTTAGTACTACCTGTTTTCACCAACATTTTTTGCAAGTATCACTTTGTTTCTAGAGTACTGTTTTAAGGTTCACAGAGTCACAGCATGAAAAATTAACGGTTGAACTGGCATTATACAAAAGCTTAAAGGGAATTAAAATAACGAACAGAAATATTTTAGTTTCTGGTATAGTTATCATCCTGTATTATTTTGTTAAAAACGATTTGCGGTAATTCTTCAGAACTTCACATTAGTTTTATTTGTTTACTTCATTAAGAGTTCCCATGGTAACCCTTATAAGTTATAGGTTAGGCGGGAATAAAGTGAAAGACTATTTTTTTAATGTTTTCAATTCAACCCACGTATGTGTTATTTTTACACGTAAGATAAGACGTTACTTTGAACCAAACAAACTGATTGGAATGATATTTTATTCTATAAAACTCCTTTA
The DNA here is from genome assembly GCF_047948215.1 of Lycorma delicatula. Classification (NCBI taxonomy): domain Eukaryota; kingdom Metazoa; phylum Arthropoda; class Insecta; order Hemiptera; family Fulgoridae; genus Lycorma; species Lycorma delicatula. The sequence goes on along the minus strand of NC_134455.1, from coordinate 41,380,124 downwards.
TTATTTCCGGTGTGAAGTTTATCCTAATAGTTCAGAAAATATTTTTAGTTTGTGATTGGAATTTAGTAGTGAACTATTGTTATATTCATTAGATCGAACATGAAAATTCACAAACTCATTCAAGTTCTTACAAACTGCCTTTCCAACAGTAACATCAGCACGAATAAAATTAAAAACTTGGATTAAATTGAAAAATTACTTTTTTATGAATCTTTGTATTTTATTTTTATGTATTTAATATACATCTTATATTTATATTTATATTATAAAATAAATAATCGAGGAAACTGTATGATATACATACATACACACACACACACACATATATTATATATATATATATATATATATATATATAATTGTATATCCACAGCGACTAAGATGTTAGTTTTAAGTTGTTTTTATATATACATATATATATATATATATATATATATATATATATTTTTTACAGTAACAATTTCGAGAACTTTACAATGTAAAAAATTTCACTAAAATTATATATTTGAATTCTTTAAACAACTTTTTATTTTGTAATTCATTTTATTTTAGTATACTAATTTTATTTAAGAAAAGAATGATTTGAGAATAATAATTTGATTATATTCAATTTGCATTTAGCTCACATTTTAAAATGCAGAAAAAAGTATCCTTTCATATTCTATTTGTTTTTTTTGGCATTATCTTTTTATTAACAAAAAAAAGATCGTGTAATATGAATTAATAAATCCTTCATAATAATTGAAGAACTATTTCTTTCAATTTTCTTTCAACTTTAATTTATTATTATCGCAATTGAAATTAAAAATAAATAAATTATTTTTGAATCTAAGGTGTATTTTTACATATATATTTCATCCACTGTGTAATTTTAGTAAAATTCCAGTTTTAATGAGGATCAAGTTATAACAGTTTTACTTTTATATTAGTAACGGTACTAAAAGATTTATAGTTTTATGCAAAACGAGATTAACTTTATTGGCTGTAGTTTATTGCCATAAGGAACCATTTAAAAAATATCTTTTTTAATAAGATATATGTGTATATTTATGTATTTAAATAAATTGTAAAAAATGTATTCCAGTGCTTGAAGTATAAAACTTTACTATTGTCAAATGGATGTTTGTACGTATATTGGTTGTCCTGTATTTGGTCTTATTAATCTAGGCCAAAAATTGAAAAATGTGGTGGAGGTATTTGGCTGAAATAAAATCTCACATCCTCACTTGAGCAGTTTAGCAAAAACCTTTGTTATAAAAGTTAAATTTTTTTATGATCACAAATTACCAAACCTTTTTAATATTCAAATCTTCCACAAAAATAATGATCTTATATCTTTATTTTTAGCTGTATATTATTTCAGAAAATAAGTTAATGGGCGTTTGTAGCTATTTTTTCTAAGTCAATAGGCTTGCAATATACTTTAAAAAGGTTTTGGCAATCTCTCTCTAATTTGAGATATAATTTCTAACAAATAAAAAAAACCTTATAATAAAAAAAAATCCATCTTTGAAGTTAGTGATTGCAATTAAAATGTAAAAATCTTAATTTTTTTATAACATTTACTCGTTTACGTTTTTCAAATGAAAATTAACCAAAAATTTTCCCTCTTCTTATAAAGTTACAATTTTTTCTTATGTCGGAGCAAGGAGTATGGAGTTTAAAGAGTATCTTTATATTTTTTAAACAATTTTAAAAACCTATTTTTTTAATATTTATTAACACTCCTTAGTAACATTTTTCTTAAACAAAAAAATTTACCCTAGGGTGTGCGAGCTCCCAAAAAGAAAATAACTTTTTACTACTTTAAATTTGTTATGCTCAAAACGAATTTTGATAAAAAAAATTCACTAAAATATCTTAATACCACTCCATTGATGGGGTGCTCCCAAATTAAAAAAAAAAATAAAAAAATGATGAAATAACATATTTAGTTGATGCAATTTATAATCATTAGAAGCAAACAAACGACTAAGATTGGTAAATGTCTTCTAATGAAAATTGAATTCTAAATTTCTGTTGGAATGCAGAGAGTTATATTACAACATACCTTACAGGCATTAATCTATTGAAGAGATATTTATTGTTTCACCATAAACGATTCTCAATAATCACGAAAGCAAGACGTTTTACCAAACGTTTCAAGTTTTTGTGTTTTCTATTATGTAAGAAATAAACTAATTTAGTTCATTCAATAGTGGAGTTATCTTCATTTACAAACAATAATTTCATTGTTAACATAGTTGAAGTACCTAAGCAAATGTACATAGTTACATTGTTATATAGTAACATATGTAATAAAGTTATAGTATCTAAAATTAATTAAAACTGTACCAGTAACAGAAATATTTTTAAGGATTAAAAGTGTTTAAAAAAAACTTCAAAAAACGCGTAACTGAATGGGCTAGATATCGAAGTAGTGGCATTGGGGGTCGACGGAGGATCTCGTTAGTGATCCTCCTAGACGTCAGGAACGCCTTTGGTAGTCTCCAATGGCCAACGATTATTGATATGCTGAGAGAGAGAGAGAGAGAGGGAAATATAAGCGGGTATCTTCTTGGCATAATTAACAGCTACCTACATTGCAAAAGGCTTAAAACCCCTACAGAAGATGGTGAGTTAGTTATTGACGTGTTTGGTGGTGTTCCAGGGGTCGGTTTTCGGCTCACTCCTGTGGGACATCGCTATTGATAAACTTTTGAGATTTGAGTGTGATGGGGGCGTTGAACTTGTTGCATATGCATATGATTAGGCCACCTCGTGGTCGGACATACTGAAGTATAAGTTGAGGAGGTAGCCAATAATGCGGTTCGGCGAATACGGTGTTGGCTTGAGGCGAGAGTTCTACAAATAGCGCCTAATAAAACCTCCGCAGTAGCGTTGGTCGTAAGAAGAAGACTGCGAGAAATGCAAATTAATGTTGCTGAGACCAGTATTCCCACGTCGGGATGTGTTAAGTACCGTGGCATGTGGTTGGAGATGAACCGAAACTAAAACGTGATAATCTCGGTAAGCTTATACGTAACCAAAGAGGTCCTCGTGCTTCTAGACTGCGTATAATGCTGATGGTAGCTTTTTCAATCTTCCCGTGCCGTCCCTGCCTGGGTAGAGGCGCTTGAAAAGAAAAGAAATGTAGATAAAATATCCTCGCTTCAAAGACCTGCTGCGTCGAACATTTCGGCCGCATATCGCACGGTTTCGCCAAATGCTATTGAAGTCATCTCCGGGATTCCACCAATGCGGCTGCGTGCATTGATGATCCAGTGAGTTTATCTTTGTATGACTAAGACCAAGACTAAGTACTTACTTCTGGCCGAGTGGTAGAGGCCTAGAACATCTCACTTACTGGTGGATGGACACGTAAATTAATTCCGAGAATAGATGTATAGGTGTAGAGAGGACTGCGTGAAGTAGGTAGGACTATATCACGCAGCTCCTTGCTGCACATGGCGAGTTTGAAGCTACCTACATCGATTTGGCAGGAGAGCGTCTCCTCTATGTAGGTACTACGATCTTGAAGATAACGTTGAGAACACCATCTACCAATACCAGGGGTGTGATGTGATGAGACAAGATATCGGATTAAGCTGGCTTTCACCGGAAGAAACAGTACGGAACTGTTTAACATGTTGATAGGAAGAGCGGAATGGTACAAGGTAGTACACTGAAAACTAAAGCAAGATAAGCTAGAGAATGAGATAGAACCTGAGCTAGAACTCAGATCAGTAAGAAGACTGAAGATCACCCGGCAAAGAATCAGAGTTGCATATAAAAGACCTGAGACTCAGGCGAAGAAAGTGACCTGAGGATGAAGGGAATAAGGGCAATCCCCTGTAAATCCGTAATGCGTCGTACTTGTGCGGAGGGGCGATGGTGATGAAGCACGGGGGCTTTTAACCCCCCAAAGGCACCTTCTCGGACCGCGCAATGCTTACCTGCAGGACCGGCCCCGAGGGGGAGAAAGGGTGAGATAGGAGTTTTAGTCACTAGGGTGCGGGTACACATAAGCTCTTAATAACATCTAGCCGAATCCGTGCGAGTTCGACACTCCCCAATTAAACTGGAGGGGTTACGTAAATATGGTATTTCTCAAACTCATCTACAACAAAAAAAAAAAAACTTCAAAATATTCACAATTGATGACATAATTTTATTTATCACTGTTTGAAAAATCATGCATTGAAATAAAAAAGTATTTGATTTGAGAAAACAGACTTTTTCTGAAAAACTCCCCCAAAAATGATAAATTTGCACCGAACAATAAATTCCAACTCCACAGTGGAAGACACCCGCCTTGTGATGATTCCGGTAACCACAATCCCAGTTCCCAAGCCATCATGGGCTTTAACCGGAGTCATCTTTTGCCCTCTAACTTTTAAGCACGAACCCCGCGCCTAGTTCTACACTATAGCGTCAATTCGTGTGTAAATATCTCATTATATTGGAGGAAATTGAATAAATAATTTACCACCAAAAAGTTTGTTCGCAACAAGGAAATTTATTCCTAGTTCTCTTATTGAACTTCAGTTCATACCCCTGACTTGTTTTATCTATGGACTCCAGTCTGGTCTACCAGGGAGAGGCGAATAGACCTCCTACTCCCACGCAGCTCTATCACAGAGTCCCGCGTGACATTTACTTTCACTTATTACAATCGTCGAGATGGCGCTACATCTCACGGCTGCAAGGAATCCATGCTCTCTGCAGTGCAGTCACCATCCCGCCGACAGCAATGTTTGCTCGTTTAAAAACTGCCCTCGTCAAAATGACGCTCGAAGAAATGACAAATTTGGGAAAATTGTTAGATCAATTACAGCAAAAGTTGATACAAGTATTTGATAAACTTAGGGGATAGTTGGTTGACATGTAGGCAAAAATCAACCTGTATTCACTTGCTGTACATTTAGTTATTGCACATGTTTGAAAAAGAAAACAGAACAGTAGACTATTTTAACATTAGACTATTATTAACAGAGAATATTTTATAAATAAATTTCAGCATAATTAAACAGCAATATCTCTGAAGTAAAATGTTTGTTAATTATTATTTCTGAAGTTAAATTAATTAATAATCTAAGATACACAGAAATTAAAGGGATAATGATGTGATAGATTGAATGAATGGGAATTCTTAAACCAATAAGCTAATATGCATAATCTGTTGAAAAAAGTGATCTTGTAAACCAGTTTCAGAGATATTCAATGAGGGTTTGTACTATGTAATTGGGGATTTGATTTTATTTTTGAACATCGGGTTTGCATTCGTTGGCAGTAGATATGTGGCCGGTGGATTATGTATGGGAGTACTTAAGAGTTCCGCCAGTGAAGTCAGCACGCGAAAGTCAGATTTTGCTGTATGACAGCCTGTTTTATGTAGCGTTTCCTGCGATTCAGCTTACTTTCCCGTCGTTATCAGTATTAGCTTCTTTTTTTTTTTTATAAACAAGCAAGTGGATATAATGAAGAAATATAATGTTTTAATGAAAAATATAAAAGTTTACGAAATAAATGACTACTTCAATATTGTTGATCGTTTCAGTATTTCTTCTCTACGTTCAGTTGATAGTCCTTCCTTTGCAAACACTACTTATCGGTTAATATTCAATAATCCCCTTACACAATGTATTTTAATTCGGTGTTCTATAATTGGTCTGTTTCAATGCGACAAACACAAGTCTGTTTGACCATCTCTTAATGAGGCTACTTCCAATATTAAGAATTGAAAACACACAGTAAAAAACACAAGTTTGAAAATGTATCCATCAGAGGGTAGGTACTTCGTTGTAAAATCTTCCTTTAAACTGCAGCATGAATTATATAATATTACAGAAATGGAATAATTTGACACTCATCAAATCTGAACGGTAGATAGTAACTAAAGCCTAGCGTCCTTTTAAAATCACCACCTCTTTAGAATTCCCAAAATTGTAAAGTTGTAAGATACAATGCTACTTTTTTCAGGAGTCGTACATAAATTACTGAAAAAAACTTCCTCTATCGAATCCGTTTGACCAAATCTTAATGAGTCTACTTCCGATATTAAGAATTGAATTAAAGTATTGAATGACATGAAAATAGTATATTTTGCTATAAAAGAATCCGTATAACCTAGTTAATATTTGTAGGATCTATATTTGAAGTGATGAAATAAATTCATATTTCTAAAATAAAGTTATATCAATGAAGAAGGTGTAGATCAAAGAACGATCGTATTGAGCTTTTCAAAACATTTATAAATAAATACATATAAACGGTGTGAAAAAATACAATTTATTTTCATCCATGATTTTAAACAGTTCATAAATAAAATTACTATAATATGTGTAAAGAATTACTACAATATTGTAAACTGTACTTTATATCTTACTCAATTTTATAACATGAAAGAACATTAAACCAAATTTAACAGTAAAGAAATTAAGTTGATATGAATCAAATTATTGAAACTTATTTGGAGTATTTATTTTTAAACATAATTAGAATCTGACATTTCATTCAAATAACATATAAAGTTAACATGAATGGTTCATAACGACACATCATTAATTTTAGTGTCGGTGAATAATTCTAATCCAAAAACTATTTCTCAATTAGTTTTTGGATATCTATAAATTTGCAATTATCATCTGAAATTCTTCAATTTTATGGTTGTTTACGGTATTATTTCTTTTGTTTCACTAGAAGCGCTTGTATTTTCATCGCTTTCTCTTCTATCCTAAAAACAAAAGTACTAATAAATTATTTAATTATAAAACTAATTTTCAAAGTGCTTCACTAAAAAAATTAGTAAAGGTTTTTGTTTTATTAAATATGTGAGAAGTGAAGTTGTATTTTTCTGTCATGATTGTAATTTGAAGATAAGTTATTTTAATTTGGAGATAATTATATTTAAACAATATATGTAAGTAACAATGGTCTTAAAAATTAAAATAATCTATTGGTTACATATTTTTAGGTCTACCGTAGATAAATATTTTGTTTTTACACAAAAGTTTTCATTTTCATTTGTTAATCTTTTATCTTTTCATAAATCACATTAATTATTACTATTATATTGTAACATGAATTTCTCGTATAACATTGTATATATTAACATATTATACTACATAACAATAATGTCTTATTATTATTATTATTGTGATACTTGACAGACTGATGTAGCAAGTTGAATTTCTTTTACTCTAATAAAAAGAATCAAATTTTTTAGCGACATTTGTAAAAAAAGTACGATATTACGTGGGTTCGTACGGTGTGAGGGTTGGAGAGGTGTGAAATTAAAGTTTCTTTACATTTTGCCTATGAGGTTTACCAAAATTCTATTCGAGTATAAAATTTTTAGGCTCGAAAATAACTTCAAATCTCCATAACAAACAATTTCCATAAACTCAATTTGAGGTTATGTTGAATTTGTATTTGTGTATTTTTTGAACAGTTTGAGTGAATTTAAACTTGATACTTGTCTATAGCGTCTACTCGAATTATTTCATCAAATTGTGGTTATAATTATTTAATTTTCTTTTAACATTATATAAAAAACGCTACGCCTGTTTAGTTGTATCTTTTAATTTGATTTTTGTATATTTCTTTCTACTAATATATAAAACAACTACTGTATTATCAAAGTTCCTTTCTGTTACATTATTTCTTTATAGTTATGCTTTAAAAGAAAACTTTTTTCCGTCTTTAGCCGAGTCATGTCTTATGAAAAGACATTCGTTCTAATTAAATATTTCTGATGGATGTTGGCTAACGTTTATAATAGTTATTATTGCTAATAATAATAATAATAATAATAATAATAGAGCTTTAACAGAATATATTTATTTTTCCTAAGCCTTTAAAGTACGAAAATAGCGAAGAGATTGCCAGCGGAAAATTGGCGAAAAAAAACAATCCATTCATAGAAAATAGCTCTTTTTAGTTAAGTTGTTAGATATTTGCGGGATGCATCATACTTCGCTTAGAAACACCACATATATAAAATCAATAATAACAGTATCAGTTAATTTGCATAAGCTTGTCCAATCTAAGCTTGCTAATCTAGTAAAAGTGTTATATTCATCAGCAGATGGTAATGTGCTAATAATTTTTATTCCTGTATTTCAGCATTATAATTCGCAAATTGGCTGTTCTAATTATCGTGAAATAATTATCTAACAATTGACTGAACTGAGTGAAATGAAATTACAATTTTAACTTTTTAAGCCAAAAATTGAATAATTATTTTCATAACCTCATCACTGTTAGACTTCAGCAATTTAATTACTAAACGGAAGATTTTTAACAGGATGTTAAAATAATGATTAAATGATATAAAATATCATTCTTGCCGTTCAAGAGTTTTTTCAAAACTTTATGTTAAATATTATATATTAATTCCGTAAATACACACCATTTTCATTTTTCTAACGTATGAAATAATCTGCTAGATAAAGTTCGAAGATTAATGTTTTAAAAACTGTCAGATTACCAGAAATTATACATAAAATTTATTATACGTTTTCTGATTACATTTAAACATTTTTACACAATTCATACGGGTAAATTAATTGCGTAAATCCAAAAATTTAGCATAGTTTTAGATATTTGAGACTTGTAAAATTGTTTTTCCGTTATTTGAGTCTTAAATTTACCAATGACATTCACTCCAACATTTTTCGTCAACCATCAGAACATATAATTTTACGATATCATTTTGGATACATCGATAATCATCGTAAAATCGTTATTGTACAAATTTGAAGATTTCGAATTTGTATAATTATGGTTAGCGATCTACGTATCTGATTTCAAATTTGAATGTTTTGAGTAGCAAATCAAAAATATAAAGATAAATATGGTTTGAGGTCCTGAATAATAATCTTTGCTTTATCGAAATCGCTTTAAAAGTTTCTAAGATAGACAAAAATGCAAGAACATAAGGTGAGGCACGAAATGATCCAACATTTGTTTTGGCAATAATGGTTCAGGTTAATAATTTTAGTAACATGTTTTATGTTGGCAGAAGTGACAGCAGTTCATGAATATTAGTTTATTTTTTTCTCGAGCGCGCTGTTTGCGTATCGTTTCAAGAGAGCTGACAAAGATAGATTAACTGTTGAAAAGCGTGTAAAAACTGTGTTATTTTTTAATGAAACGAAAAGAATTAGTGCTTACACAAAGACGGTTTCGTGTACATTTTAAAACTCGGTGGTCACCCCCAATTGAAACAATATGTATACTTTATGAAAACTTTAGCAGTGATGGTTCAGTATGTGAAAGTAAGAGCAAACAATGTTCGTCCTGCGAGTGTTCCTTCTCCACAGAATGTCGAAGCTGTCAGAGCAGCGTTGCTGACGAGTCCAGGCTAATCAACAAGAAAAACAGCAGCACAAGTTGGGATATATAGGCGATCTGTGCAGCGAATTTTAAAAACTGATTTGTATCAGTTCAAAATAACAGTGTTGCATAAATTAAGGTTGACCAACATACATCAAAGAATGGCATTCGCTGAACGGGCTGTGAACCAAAATGTACTGTTGAACAATGTTTGGTTTTCATATGAGGCACAATTTCATTTAGACGGTTCATTTAATGAACAAAATCTGCTTGTCTGGGCTTCCGCAAGTCCACATGTGCCTCGGGAAAAAGTACAGCACGCTCCAAGAATTTTATATGGGCTGCTATCTCAAGTCACGGGCTAATAGAGCCATTTACTTTTGAACAGATAGTGAACCTCAGCTTCTTGCAAAAGGATTTCAATGAGAAAACGGGAGGGTTCCTGCACGATGGAGTCAGATCACACATAGCTATTGTTGTTTTAGACTTCCTGCACGTAAATATTATTTCAAACCGATTTCCTAATCGTTTTGCATATGGACAAAACTGGCCTAAGAACAGTCCTGACTTGAATCCTGTAATTATTTTCTTTGAGGATTTCTAAAGGAAAAGATCTTCCCCAAAGATCGTCGTACAGTGCTGGAACTGCCAGTGCTGATCATTAAGGCGTGCGACGAGATAACAGAGGATATGTGTCGCCGAGTTATTAACAATATCGGAGTTCGTGTTGAATAACTTGCTACACGTAATCGTGGTCTTACTGAACACGTGATAAGCAGAACATAATCTCCAGGCACGTAGTAAAGACGTATTTTACTTTTCTGTATTGCTATTCAAATAAATATTTTTTTAGAAAACCAGATGTTGAATCATATCGTGCATTACTCCGTATAATAAAATTTATAGTGTATGATCGACTCAAGATGGCCTCAATTGGGATCTTAGAAACTAAGATTTTTGAAAAAATTCAAACGGGGAACTTTCCCTACATAAAAATATATAACTTTACTTGAAATCTTTGCTCTTTTTCGAGTGTGGAAATTTAACTTCCTTGAATTATATTTTTCTGGGTAAATTCCGTACTGCACGTCTGATTTCGACAACTGAAAGTAAAAATTCAAGCAGTTTGAAAATTCAAATTCAACGATTGGAAATACTGTTCATCAGTCAAATTATACTTTCGTTATATGATCAAAAACATTTTTTAATTAATTTTTTTGTAGTTTTCAATACTTTTAGTTTTAAACTTTCCTATTTTATTTTGTGTAACAACATTATTTTAAACATATCGTAAGTAATAACGAACCGAATTTGTATTAGCACGTGTCAGAGGGCTACGTACTAAAACTCATGATTTTTAAACTGCAATATAGTTTTCCAAGTTTAACATAATTTCCCTAAAAGAACCTAAGTGAAAATCAAAATAGATAACTCCTAGTACGATGCGTTGAACTATTATCTATTGCTCCATGATATTAAGAAGGTAATACGTTATACAGTCATTGAAAGAGTGGAGTACTGATTGCTGTATAGTTTTAACATGTCGAATATTTTTCATTTGAAGCTCTGCAGTTATGATTGTGTAAGCGTTTATTTGGGCAAGGTAAACTTATTTTTATTAATGTTTTTCTCCCTCAAGTACTTTAGTCTCATTAGGATATACAATCGGTCAGTTGTCTCAGGATAGCAACTGTGGATCATAGGTGATTTTATATTACAGCTAATATTATCTCAAATGAGCTTGTTTTTAACGTGTGATTAAATTTTTAAGGAACTGTTTTAATGTAACAATGTGATCAGAATTAAAGAACCAACAATCGACTAAATCCAGAGAAATTTTAAAGTAAATGTAGTTTGTACTGATGATGTGGTTAATCAATAAAACTAAATATAATTCAGCTTTGTATATAGTTTTTAGTTGCTATTACCATGAAGAAAGAATTATTATTCCTGCACTTAAGTTAACAGTTAAGACATTTTTAGAGAAGCAAATTTCGATGGTTTGTCTTTTATGTAAATTGATCTCATATTTAAGCGTGGTCAAATGTTAATCATACCATTAACATACACTACAGCGTGCTCTTTTAAGGTTTATATTTATACATTTCCAAGAATTATGTGGAGGAATACTAAGAGTTATTTTATTAGACAAAAATAATTATTATTTATAAAACTATTTCAAGTTCAAATTAAATTAAACCACAAGAAAAAGGTTCGATATTCGTAAATAGTAGGCGTGCTAATAAATTAAAAAACAAAAATTACATTAATGTTTTTGTATATATGTATGATTGCTGGATCCCAGGGCATTTGCTTACTATATGATGTATTTACATCATGTGTATACTATGCACTATGATGTCTGATGAGGCAGTTCTGAAGCACCAGAACTTTTGAAAGACTTTAAGAAGTATGTTAGAATATTTCGGCGATTTCGCAGTGTTATTTCTGTTTTAATTTTTTAATTATTCATAGTAATGTCATAAATTGGTTTTTCCAAATAACAATATATTACCTTTTTCTTATTTTCTACATGCTGAGAATAAATATATCTACAAGGTAGATATATTCATTTTTATTGCTGAAATGAATATTTCAACACCGAGCTCATTCTATTTCTACCATAAAATAATAGCTTCAAAGTTTATAAAAAGTTTGTTAGTCATAATTTTTTTACTTGTAATACTAGGTACTTAAAGAAGCCAGTGTAGTATGACCCAAACTATTATATTTACTAATACATTATGCCTTCTAAAATAAAATAAATTAATAAGAGAAGTATAAATGTTAAAAGTTTCAGTTAATTAAAAATATTATTTCAAATAATATTTTAATCGACCGATTATGGTTTTCAAGTTATAAAGTGGCAACCCACCGGGTTGGTCAAATGGTGAACGCTTCTTCCCACATCAGCTGATTTGGAAGTCGAGATTTCGAAGTCCTAGTTAATTTTATACGGATTTAAATACTAGATCCTGGATACCGCTGTTCTTTAGCGGTTGGGTTTCAATTAACCTTACATCTCAGAAATGGTCGAACTAAGACTGTACAAGATTATACTTCATTTACACTCATACAATACATAACCTCATTCATCCTTTGAAGTAATACCTGAACGGTAATTCCCGGAGGCTAAACAGGGAAAAGAAGAAAAAAGTTATAACCTGGCAATAAAACACTTTTATAATCATAATTTAAAAAAAAAACTGTGTTTAAACTTACCAAAAACCCTCCTCATAAGAAGTGTTTGGAATTTATGCATTCAAATTCAGGAAATTATGCAATTTTTTTTTTTTATTTTCATGAAGATCTGATTTAAAATCTTTCAGTTACAACACAAAACCTCAAATATTCAATTAAACTAAAATTCGAATACAGATAATTTAATATAATAATAAATTATTATATGATGGATAAAATATTAATACAGTTTCTATAACGAATTAAAATTCAATGATAAAAAAGAAGATATATTTTAGAAAAGAAAAATAAGTTAGGGTTTACATACCTTTTTAATAAAGTAGGGGGTCAAATTTTTTAACGAATTCATATATTGATTTAGTTCATTTCTTGGTGAAATGTGATTTGTCATTTTTACTCAAAACAAATTACATCAAAAGATTTACATATTCAGTAAGAATTCTAGAAGGATAATTATATAGTAATAAGAATTAATGATACTAATTCAGTAAAACTCTCATGGCTGTTAAAAATTCTGTAAAATTACAGTATACTGTATTTCGTTGTGTAAACAGGAGTGAAAATTGTGGCAAGTGCGTGATCAACTATTTAAACACATATGATATCCAAAAATTTGTGGGTTTTCTATTCTGTGTATTCCATTATCAAAAGTTTTTTTAGATGTATAATTTAAACAACAAAGCAATAAACATTATATCTGTAAAAAGTATGAAATAACATATGAGATATTTCATTTATTTCTTATCTTTCTTATTTCATCTTATAATGCTATATCATACCTTTGTATAAGGTAAAAAGGAGAATATCAATTATTAATGAATTTTAGGGTAAAAAAGGTAAAGTTTCATGACCTCTATGTCCTTTAGACAAAACCCTATGCAAATATGTTAATTAATTTGCAGTGTCGTTTATATCATATAAGATAAGTTTATTTATTATGCAAGAATTGGTTGTCTACGTTGAAAGCTTTTTCATCGGTTGCAGTTGTAAAGATGACGCAACATTTGGGAATGTCCTTACTTGCAATGACTTTCATTTAAATCTTTCACTAAAGGAAAGTGATGTTCAGAATATTTAAGTTCAATTACTGGATTTCATATTTATTTAATTTACAAAACCAAGGGATGCGTCTCATAAAACGTAAAAACAAAATTATAAACACAGAATGAAGTTACTTTAAAAGCCAGTGCATCTTGATATATATTTTACCGGTCTATTTCCTGAAATTAACAAAAAACTCAAATACAGTAACTATAAAATTTTTTTCTATTATGCTGTAAATGAATATTATTTTTTTTTTTTTTGTTCTATAACAGTTAATATTTATTTATTACCTACCTTTGAACGAGGCTCAAATTTATCAAAATTTGAGCCTCGTTCAGCGTTTACTGTTGCTCCAGTGACATTGTCGCTGAAAAAAATAATACTAGAAAATAAGAAATCACCAAAGTAACAAATAAAAATAATATTTTTCTACAGCAATGTGTTTTGAAACGAACACTTTATTGTGGGGCAAAAATTATACGTAGGATGAAAGAAACTCTTGTTTGATAAGGCAGTTGTATTTCTAATCGTTTAATTAACAAAAATATTAGGTGATTTCTGTGTTTTAGAATTCTTTAAACGCATAGTTTACGAGGCTTTTTTCTAAAAGTGTGTTTATTGAAAGCATATCATTTTGATCCTCAAACTTTTCAGATAGGGTGTTATATATCTATAAAAACACTGCATACTTTAAAGTATGCTGTATCTAAACAAATTACAATCTCAATTCATTTTCGTTACATATTATTCATTATAATTCAATTCGTATTTAAATTGACAACTTTTAAAGATAGCTTGAACATTTTTAATTCAGACCCTCTCAAAGGCAAAAAAAAAAAAACGAAATTAATTAAAGATTAATTAACTATTATCGAGGGTGAGCTAAATCTGTTTGAAAAATGGGTCTTGTGTATAGCCTTTATACCTTAAGTTTTAAATTAATTTTTAAATTTATACATGAATATATACTGATTATAAATATGCATTTGGGAGAAACATAGCCTATACGTAAAAAATACGTAATGATAATTGATATCAAGGAATCATCTGCGATACCATTTAATTTTTCTTTTACAAAAGTTTTTAATCAGGTTAATAAAGAAAATTATAACTCAAATACCAGCAGGGTTTTACTTACAAAATAACAAAATAATTGAAAAGGAAGCTCCAACGGCAGAATTGAGAACCCTTCTTATTATTGTATTAAAAATTAATTGTAATTGAGAAAAAATAATTTAATTTATATCGTCTCACCCACCCTTTTGTATACCCACACACAAGAAAAATTATGATATAAAAATTTTATGTAGGAATTAAAAAAAAAAAACATTAACTACAATAGCATCAATAAAAAATAAAAATAGAAAGACAATCAGTCACTCACTTGTAATCCTGCAAATCCCTGCGAGATTCATTTCCTGAAAATAAATACAACAAATAGATGAATCTAAACAAAACAATTGAAAACAGGATTATACTATAACTTATATACCAAAACGGTTTCACATATAAGCCAAAATTAAGTAACATCTGGTAATGGAATTAAGAATCGAGCATTTCTTTAAGCATTAACATTACTCTAATGGGCTTCATAGAGGACACAAAACCCACGAAAGCACGAGCACGCACACACAGCATAGATTGTGTTGTTTCATCATTCCGTTGTCATCGATGAAAACCGAACTTGTACTGAGTACAATCGCCTGATTCATTACTGACATACAATTTTTCACCATGAGGTAGTGTCATGGTGACTGTCAGTCACCATCAGGTAGAAAAAGATACTTTCATTATATCCGGGTAAAATAATGGTTACCATAGAAAAGCTAATTCGGAGATGATTAGAAAGTTGTTTGAGAATAGGTCGCAGTTGTTTTCAAATGTATTTTGATATAGTAATTCCAGTTATCAGAAGGCCTAATCCGGTAACGTGAATTACTGTTAAACTAGATGAAAGAAGTATGGCTACGTTTCGAGTTTTTACAACAGAACGTTACGGAAAGATAAAAGTTCCCGACATTCACTGGTACGCTATAAAAAATAGAAACATCAGTTATCTACGCTAAGTGAAAGAAATTATCACTCTGAAAAGAATTGTTCACATAAGTGACCGATTATATAAAAAAAAGTAAATAATAGCAACTAGGTGTAATAGTTTCTCAAATTCCATTTTTCTACACTGAAAAATGTAAAAAGTGTCGTAAAAATTTCCCTGTAAACCACTCGTAAGGAATGGAAATTTCTTAATTGAAATCTTGAGAACGATATCCCTTAGTAATAAAAGCTATAAAAGCGTCTACCTCAGATTTAAAAATGGATAACTCAATAAAATATTTGTGGACATTCTCAAATAACTAGATTCTGCACAGTTAAACGACGGTAGTCGTTTAACGCCAAACGACAGTTTGTAAACGACGGTGGTCGTTTAACGCCAAACGACAGTTTGTAAAAGACGGTGGTCGTTTAACGCTAAACGACAGTTTGTAAACTGTCGTAATATACTGTTGTAAAGCGTTATAAAGAATCAAATCTTTTTTCGACAAATCTATGTAAGCAAAATAATTCGAATCAATTAAATTCTAGCTTGTGATAGAAATTTCTATTTCAGTATGAATAAAATTAAATAAATACGTATAGACAAATTATGTACATTTTACCTGTAGTAGATAAAACAAATGCAGCTTTTATTCACCAGTCCCTTTATGAAAGTATCTCTTAAACAATTTTAAGTTTGGCATCTGAAAAATCACCTTAGACTTTTTCATACAGTTTGAGATATATATATTTTTTATAATCGTTAATTTATTGAATTGTCAAGTTTACCTTTATTTTCAAGGAATAATGTTGCAAAATTTACGGTTTCAAAAATGAATATTGTTGCAAAAATGGTGGCTTCAAACAAATTGCGGTGTGATTGAAGTTTTATGTAAAAATGTAACTTTCGTGTAATTTTGCGTAAAAATTTTTTCTAAACAATAATTATGGGCTTACTTTTGTTATAGTTGATGATGATGTTCTACAATTAAATTACAATAGAAATAATTTCTTAAAAATAATTTATATATTATGCAAACCATTTATTATTTACCAACTCGTTTTTTTAAATTTACTTACTAATATTTATAATTATTTCCAAATATAACATTCGTAAACCATATTGTAAATTAAGATTTATATTTATTTACCTCCATTTATTTTATTGTTCTTTTTTCCACAATAAAGTGAAAGGAAAGGCATCATTGAAGCTGCAAATGAAATGAGAGTTTGTTACAATTGATTAAGTTAACAAAATATCCCCAAATAAGAGATGCCAATATTTTAACAACTTTAAATATTTATATAAATATTAGATGTTCTTTTAAAAGAAGTATAAATTTAAATGAATACAAGAAAATAAAATTCAGATGAAACCGAAAGCTAACTGTCCGGAACACATTGATTTAAGAAATATGGAAAACTTGATTATTATAAAAAAAATAATATCCCATCTTTCATTCAATATATTAGCAACAGTGTATTTGTATAACCACATTGTCAATTTTTGTAGAATAAGGAATTTATAAAATTTTCTTTCCTCCTCTAACTAATATGTATTATATGTATTATCTATTTTTTTCTGTATGAACTGTTTATTTATCTTAGTTTACATATATATATATATATATGAAATCAATAGGGTCATTTTAAGAAAATTTATTTTTTAACTATATATAAAAAGATTTCATATTAGGGGTAATATAAATACTGTCATTATAATTAATATATTTGCTATTGTTGATGCAGTCTTGACTTCTACATGAAAAGTAGAATGAAATGATTATTTTTCCGTATTTAAATAGTTACAAAATTTCAATTTATTATTTATATAATTTTAATTTAGCTTATTATATTTTAAACATTAAAGTAACATTTTCTAGTGGAGTTTAAGATGATTATTTTTGTATATGGATACAGTTATATATCATCTACGACATATCATTATCTATGTACAGGGATATTATCCATTATTGTACGATAAAGTACAATTTCTTTCATTGAAAAAAAAAAATTTATGGGAAAAGCAATAGTAATAGTAGAATATAATACATAAATCATTGTTAGAAATAAATTCATTCTTATTACTGCTTCATGAAATATAATATGAAAAAAATAAAATGAAATAAAAATAGGACGAAATGTATTACAAAAGTTTTATTTATAAAGAATTGTAGTGATATTTTAAGAGTTAAAAGCGAGTGGATAAAATATACATTGTTACCACAATATAAATTAATATCGGTGGACGGCAACGATAGCAGCTCAGATGTAAACGTCAGCACAGTGTACGTACGCGCTGGTACACCGTCACTCCCGCCGCAAAAATGACCACGCAGTTCTCCCACCATAGCAGCGCTGCGGCCCTACCACTCTCAAAAGAGCGCGCACGAGAATGAAATTTTAATTCATCGTCGACCATCACCTGGAGAAGAAAAGAAAATGGGAGAAGACAGAAGAAGTTCCTTGGCTGCCTCAACGTGGGATCTCCCGGCGGACGCCAACATCCGCCGGAGCAGACGGCCCGTCGAGGGAGCCGCTGGACACAGACGTTACTTTCCGCTCCAGCTCGCCGGGCTTCAATCGCCCTGACCGGCGGACTCAGCTGCAGGAGCCGGCTCAGCAAGGGACCGCTCAGGAAGATCTGCCTCGGCCGCGCCGGCGAAAGACGACCGACGCCGACCCGACACTGCGAGGCTCTGGGGGGTTACTATTGCCACGCTTTAGTGGGGATCCAACTGTCGCTGAAGGGAAGGTCGGTCTGATTTTACAGAACGAGCCGCAACTCCCAGACTTCACCGCAGACCAGTTTCCGTACCCAACAGCTCTTCTCAGAGCTAAAGCAAAAAAATACTTTTTTTTTAGGGCTACTAAAAAGGTATAAATTACAAGCCGCCGAAGCCATTTGATGATAACAGCCCTTCTCAGGGATACCATAAGGTTATAAATTAGAACGATCTGTCGAAGCCGATCGACGACAAAACCGGCTCTTTTCAGGACTACCACAAGGTTATAAAGCGCCACGTGCCGTCGAAAATATACATATACCATTCGGCGAAAATATACATATACGTTACTCTACTGAGTTTAACAATTTCAAATTAATTTTTCTTTTCGAAAATTTTATTTAATTAATTGTTTTACTAAAAAGAACATGATTTTGTTTTACCGGAAAGAAACATTATAAATATATTAAATTTAACGGAAACGTGTTGGTAAGAGTAGAATTTGTTACTACATGACAGTCCTATTTTAATTGTTTCATGTAAAATATCAATGGTATGTAAAATTAAAATTCCTCATAACTTATTATTTAAGCCTCAATGAATTATTATTTTTTTAATCAATTTGAAATTTGTACAAAATTTTTATATTTGTATATAAAATATCAAAGCATATTAAGTTGAGAAAAAAAATATTGTTTTTCGTTGCTAAGGAGGAACGAAAGTAATTTATTTTACTTTATGTACTCTGTAGTTTGCGTGAACATAACAAAAGATTTCTTATTTTTTATCTCTTGCTTCGTTTGACTTCACATTTTCTTGGATAATTTATAAACATATATATTTAAAAAAAATATCAAATTATGATTTGTTTTCTGGTTTACTGACTTTATATTTTACAAGTTTTATTAGTATTATCGTATCCCTTTATTTTGTTCCGTTTTATTTACCATCCATATCACTCAACCATAACTTCTAAGCTTTGTTACTTTAACTTAAACTCATAAGAATCACCTTTAACATCGTTGTCGTTCTATATTATTTTCCTTCAAATACCAAGCGCCAACTAAACAGCTACGTAGGTAAATAAGTTTCCTCGGGTTTCTTTATTATATTAGTTTTATTATAACATTTTTAATGAGAAACTCTGTACGAAAAGAGGATTAAAATATGCAGTACTAAGTATTAATTTTTCAAAAAAGTAATATATCCCTAACAAAAGATAAGTAGACTATAAAGTAGCTATCATTTTAACCATGGAAAGGAATATCATTAAACGTACGACAGTGCTACAACCACACGTGAAAAACCTTCGGTTATTCGGTTATTTATTACCTATAAGTGTTTCTATGCTGCCAATAATAAAATTAAATATTATCAATACATGGAGACATATGGAATGGATTTATCTAAAATAAAATAGCTGCGTTATCACACCTGCAAACGTTTAAACAGCTGCAAACGTACGTATAAATATACTTGTAGGTACGTATAAATGTATTCATTGAAGGAAAATATATCGTTTGTCTTCCCTTTCTATTTTTATCAGCAATATACTTTAACAGTTACAGTAACGGTTACTGTAACCGTTTAATCAACCGTTGGGCTCGAAGTAAATGGGGAATGACTAGATGCATTTTTATACAAACGTCTTTTTTTATACTGCGATGAATAACTATGAAAAAAAATTAATATATCGGAATTTTATTCGTAAAACTTATTAAATAAATAATAACTACATAATTTTAGTGAAAATGTTAGACATGATGGTATTCTCGATAAAAAATAAATATTTACAGTTACGGGCTAATACTGCGATTCACGTGAAAGATAACTTTTTATTGAGCCTAACCTACTCCTCAAATGTTGCAAAGTCGAAAGTACAGTATCTTTAAAAGAAAAAAAAAAACTAGAATATACCAGTAAGATACGAAACTTGGTACTAATTGATTGTGTAATTTCAGAGTTATTAAGTTTGTTATTTGTTCGGACTTTTCATATAAATTGTAAGCTACTCATATCTAACATATATCGAGCTATTCATTTATGGTTAATTATTTTGTGTTTTTTTTTTTTTCATAAATAGCAAAGAATTGTACATATGAAAAGCAAAAATATTATCTCTACCACAGTTACCAAAATGCTGCCGGAAATAATATTTTTCGGGAAAATAATTTGGAGTTAATGAAAGCATAATAATCGACATTAAAAAATTTGTTCATGGTGTTCTAATTGCACTGTTTGCAAATTGCAATGTTGACTGCTGACTTCAGATATATAATTATAATATTGTAACGAAATAAAATTAGCAAACTTTTAACAAGCCTAATCAACTGTTATATATTTAAAAAAAATATATTTAGTCGAATAGATACTTTAATTAGAAAACTGTGCTGAAAAAATTACTTAAAAGGAACAAAATTTTACTTACAGTTATTTATGTAGAGTTTAGCAGTTAATGATGTTAAAGAACAATTTAGATTCGGAGTAACAGTACAAGGTGAAAAGATAAAGATGCTACGATTTGCTGATGATATAGTAATTCTAGCCGAGAGTAAAAAGGATTTAGAAGAAACAATGAACGGCATAGATGAAGTCCTACGCAAAAACTATCGCGTGAAAATAAACAAGAACAAAACAAAAGTAATGAAATGTAGTAGAAATAACAAAGATGGACCGCTGAATGTGAAAATAGGAGGAGAAAAGATTACGGAGGTAGAAGAATTTTGTTATTTGGGAAGTAAAATTACGAGCGATATAAAATGCCGAATAGCACAAGCTAAACTAGCCTTCAGTAAGAAATATAATTTTTTTACATCAAAAATTAATTTAAATGTCAGGAAAAGATTTTTGAAAGTGTATGTTTGGAGCGTCGCTTTATATGGAAGTGAAACTTGGACGATCGGAGTATCTGAGAAGAAAAGATTAGAAGCTTTTGAAATGCGGTGCTATAGGAGAATGTTAAAAATCAGACGGGTGGATAAAGTGACAAATGAAGAGGTATTGCGGCAAATAGATGAAGAAAGAAGCATTTGGAAAAATATAGTTAAAAGAAGAGACAGACTTATAGGCCACATACTAAGGCATCCTGGAATAGTCGCTTTAATATTGGAAGGACAGGTAGAAGGGAAAAATTGTGTAGGCAGGCCACGCTTGGAGTATGTAAAACAAATTGTTAGGGATGTAGTGTGTAGAGGGTATACTGAAATGAAACGACTAGCACTAGATAGGGAATCTTGGAGAGCTGCATCAAACCAGTCAAATGACTGAAGACAAAAAAAAAAAAAACAATTAAAAAATGTATTAATATAAAATATTAAATATACGTTATATTAATAATATTACAATTATATAATCAATAAAAGTTATACAATTTATTCTTATAAAAACACTAACCCAATGAAAATATTACATTATAATTATAATACTTAATATTAATTCGTGAAATTTAAGATCATGGACTAATTTCAGTATAAGTAACAGAATATAACTATGATTATGTATAGCTGTGATAATGTAGCTATAATTCACCGGCTAGAGCGACTTGACCTTTAAATCAGGTCCTAAGTCAGATTCCAAATGCCGGTCTCCGAGGCACGAGTGATAGCGTCTCGGCCTTTCATCCGGAGGCCCTGTGTTCAAATCACGGTCAGGCACGGCAAATCTCATACGCTGCATTTCCATATCTTACGCAGAAGCTTCAAGCTTATGAGGCGATAGCATAAAAAAAAAATGTCTCTGCATTGTGACGCACGTACCGGTACGTTACGATCTTATTTTTTTATGCCCGTACATGAAAGTTCGTATTTTTTAATTCTAATAACGCACTCTCTTATAAACTTAAGGTACTTTTTTCTATTTAAAAACTATAGAAAATTCAGAAGGAAATTCTTTCTTGAAACCTATTCTTCTTGCTACCCTTAAGAAGTATTTTGTTTGTGTTATTACACGTATAGTTAGTTAGTGCTTTATATTATTATGGCTAAATCTTTTATTCGTGATGATGAAATAATTCTGTATCTCACTAATCATGAATCATACATTGAAGATTCGGGAAAAATTAGTGGTAATGATAGTATATTAGGCGCGAGAGATAATGACTGTTCTGATACTGATAAAAACGAAGTAGCTGAGCCGATGGAACCCAGTTCTTTACCACAAACTGGATCTAAAAAAACTGTAAGTAGGGCTACAAAACGTGGCAAAAAAGAAAAACATAATGATGAATATATCTGACGAAATTATAAAAATTATAAGCCCAGATGACACACTTTTAGCGACTGTAATTTGGTACAAATCAGAAAAATTTCAGAAAAAGTTTCTACCGAAGAAGAAGTCTAGTTTCTTTCTCCCGTACTAGACTATGATGGTTTTTATAATCGATGAGACGAATAAATATATCTTGTGGACAACAATGTTATAATTTTAGAGAAAGTAAAAAAAAAAATTGAAAAATACGATAGTAAATGAAATGTTTACTTTTATAGGCCGTTACTCTCTGATACCACGTAAATAACACAGACTGAAAGACTATTGGTCAACTAATAAAAGCTTACAACTCCCTTTTTTTTTAAATTTATGAACAGAGACGCGTTTTTCATGGTTTTGATAACCGGTAAGCGTACCTGGACAAAAATATTTTATCATTCCCATATTTATTTATAATACGAGCAATTAGGGAGAGATTCCACTCGTTAAGTTATTCGCGACATTTTGTACATTTATTTAATAATATTCAGGTCTTAAATTAAAAGACAGTAAAAATCAGTAGGGAGAAAATAAAAAAAACTCAGGCTGTAGGCACAGTTCACTCTGATAATATCTAGGGGTTAAAAGGTTATTAAGACAATCAAGTCTGTCTAGAAAACGTACCTGTAAAATTGAATGAATGATATTAGCAGCCGGTTATTAAGTTTAGCCCGCTCTGTAGCAACATTAATGAAATTTATTCTGAGAAAACAAATAAGAAAAACGGAGAATGCAACCGATTTGCGTATAAAATTTACGGTTTCTTTAAATATGTGAGATGAAACAGAAAATCGCTATTAATATTCATTGAATTGAATTTAAAAAAATATCATTTTAAAAATAAAATGAGAACTGGTTGTAAATGAGAGATAAATGATGGTAATAGTTTTCTAGAAAATAAATGAGTAGAATATAGTTTGAGTAAAAAGAATATAAATAAGTAAAGATTAAAGAGAATTGAGAGAAGAGTAAATAAAATAATAAGGAGCTGTGATAAAAAGAAGCAAGTAATAATATTTGCTAATTCGCTTGGGAATGAACCTTTAAATAACGAATACTCAACGGTAAAATCGTAGAACAAGATTATACAAAAATTTAATTTTTCAACGAATCCCATTACCAAAACTGACGAAGATAGTTATTTACAGAGGGAAATAAACCCTAATAAAACAGTAATTTATGGATAGAAAAGAGTCGAAACAAACTGTCAACTTAGGCTTATAGTAATTTTTTAAAGGAAACAAATTCTCATATCATATACCGACTGATAATAGTGAATAGTTCTGCGAGGCCGTGTCCGACAAGATTGTGCAAATGTGTTATCAGTAAGTTTGGTAACAAGTGAAGAGCATACCACAAGCATTCCAATGCGGACAGTGTTGAATGCAGGTAGATGTTAAGTGAATTATCGGTAAATAGTAGTGAAAGTGACAGTATTAAATTCATTCATACAGTGTAAGGCAGTTGTATTGTAAACAGCAAATAATTGCAGAGAATGGAATTGTACGACTTTAAACTTGTCTTCTAATCTTATTTTGTAGTTAATGCAATATTAGGTGTTAATATTTGCGATAATTATAATGTTTTTAGTAAATTATAATGTATTCTATTTTTTTTTTTTTTTTTTTTTTTTTTTTTTATAATTTAACTGTCTGAAAAGAAACTTTATCCTTATTTGAATTATTATTTTGTTGTCATATATTTACTAATATTATTTTTATTATTGCTGTTGTTATTATTACTATTATTATTTATTTTATCTTTATGTTCTTAGAGTAGTAAATTGTATTTATAACAAAGTTTTAGATTGTTAGTCTCTCATTAATCTGGTCGACTCACGAACACGCGGCAATATAATATTCTATGAATATGAGTGACAATTATTTTAAATCGTATTAACATACTATGTCAGATTAGAATTATTCTTAATGAGATTAAAAATGATTTCTGTCAAGGTGATAAAAAGAATTTAACATTATTTAATAAAAATCCATTGTAATCACTAATATTAGACTTTACACACCATTTTTACGTCAACTTTTCTTACTTATAAAGTAAAGGGGACCAAATTTAACATAATATTAATGGATTATTACTCTTGTATCAAGTAATTATTATTTTTCTTGTTTAGATGTATTCACACTCACACTAAGGTACTTATGATCTATTTTTATTTGTCTCACGGGTCATGAATCTGCTTAACTCGATAATATATTAGAACATTGGCTATTTTAATTCGCAGTGTATATTTTAATACAACAATAATTATTTATTAATGTTTATACGTGTAACATCAGGAACTGATCACTATCAATAATTTACTAGTAATTTCTCTCCTGCACCTCGTTGAATATTTCGTTCTAACAAATGGCAAAGTAAAATTAAGCTTTAGTGTAGTTATAAAAATACGTTGTTACTCGTATACTGTAATATCTGTACCTTCTTATTTTCCTTGTTCTTTTCATTTATTCATAGAGTTACTATAAAAACTTTAAACCAATCAGAATTATTAAAACAAAAAATATCCCATTTTTGAAACGATTATCATATTTTCCTCTTTATTATAGTTATTCTAGCTCTATTCTCCGGAAAAGTTAAGTAAACTAAAGTTAAGTACAAATTTAAAAATAAATAATCTCCTCAGTTGGAAATAGAGGAATAAATCTTCTTTTACTGCATTAAAAAAAGGGTGCATAAAGATAATAAGAACAGAAACTCCCAAAAATTAAACAAAAATATGTTAATTTTGTTTCATACTCGTCACATAATCTTTTTCCAAAAATTTATTTCAAATTTCTTCTTTAAAAAAAGTATGAAACATTAGGAAAATATATTTTAAATATTGTAATAAAATAACTGAATAATGAAGACTACAAATAATACAAGTACACAAAAATTGTATATATATATACACAACTGACGAATATTTACTTCGCACATCGTAAAATGTACACTACACAACAGATGAATAGCAGTAACAGGTGAAGCAGAAGCAGAACTGGTAGTAATTTCAATAAAATTTCAAAATCAGGTCCACCTGAACGCTTAGTTGTTGATTTCCGTAGCGGTGGAACCGTTGTATCGTGTCCTGTCTGTTGTAGGGTAAATCTGTAGGCGTAATTTCTGGTATCCATCCTGTACATAACAAATTTAATTTGTCAGCGATCAATATAAAAATCTATCATTTAATAGCCTCATGTCATTTTATATACGTGATTTTAAATTTGGTTTCAAAACAATTTTAATACGTTCTATTCCATTAATTAATGTAATTACCTTAATGAATATCACTTACTAAAAAGATCCAGATAAACTTAGAATTGTTTCATTTTAGATATAGTTTTCAACACCTATATAGGTTTAACAGACCTAGTAGGTTTAGTGTACATCTATAATCTTAAAAATAATCACTGATCAGCCAATGACGGTAATCAGTTATGTAATGAATAATCTGTCGCTTTTAAGTACAGGTAGAAAAATCACCTGAAAGAAGTTTTTACTTGAAATTACTTTCTTATAGAAAACAATGATTTTTTGAATAATATTTATTTCCTCTGTAGGAATATTTAAGTAATAAACTGCGGTTGGTAACATTGAATATCAGGTTTTCTCACTTTCTATGAAGATAAATTAAAATGGGAAAATTTTAATATAATTTTAATCAATTTTTCATCACACATCAAATTAATGTTTTCATTTTAAAGCAACAAATAAGAAATATTAATGTCCACGTACAGGATGAATACGTCACGAACAGAAGGAAAATTATTTAAGTCAGTTTTATTATTAGAATTCGAGATTCTCAATTTTTTATTTGGCATAAAATATTATTGTAAACGTATATCTAATGAATTACTATACCATACCATACCAGGAAAATTTGTATTTAGAGAGAAATCCAAGTGTTACAAAAAGAAAAGATTCAAAGCAAATTTTAAATTATATAAATTTAAAATAAATATAATGTTAAAGAATAATAACTAATTTAATTTAAAATAAATTATATAATTCACTAAAATAATTTTTATTTCTATGACTATTCAGTTAAATCAAAATTTAAAAATTTTCGAATTTAAATATTTTTGTAATTGTAACTTTACCCATCCTAATCTACTTAATATACTTATAAAATTAAACAGATAATGAATTATAAAACCTGGATACTATAATTGTCCAACGGTTCATACCAGTAGTGGTATGAGATCGTTTAATTTGTTATCAATTTACCCACTTACATTTTAACACCAAGATGATGTTCTATAATTGGAAAAATTGTTTGTATGTATTTTTTAATGGTTGATAATAGATTAATTTTGTTCAATTTATCAGTATGTATTATGCCTAAATTTTATATAGAGATTTTACTGAATTAGTTTTCTTTTAATTTCTTAACTGTCTATTGGAATTTTCCATTTCCGTTTCGATATTTTTATTTTACTATTTGAGTGTAATTACTTGTGTGCTTTTCCAAAACACTTTATCTTTATGATCTTAGAAGTTTCAATAATGATGTCAATGAGTCTTTAATTCAATAATCTCATTCATAGGGAAATAAGTTCAAATCTGTAAGTGAATTGGTTGACATTATTAATTTCCTATGTTTTTAGGCTTGATTTCCTTCAAATACATTTTTTGTTGTATTATCAATCATTAGTCGATTGCAATATGTAGTTTAGTGAAAAAGTCTTGTATTTATCTTTCTTGTAAACAATGAATAGTTTTTTCTAATATTTAATAATTTATTTATTTATTTATTTTGTTTTTTGTGCAACAGAACAGCTTTACAAAGCCTTCATATGTTGCATAGTATTACATGAAAATATATACAATAGTTACAATATCTATAAACAGTTATAAGTAACAATTCATATATAAGTTGAAAATACAATATTTAAATACATAAATATCGGAATACAATAATAAAAATAAATTATAAATTTGCAACAATGGAAATAATAATTAATGTTTAAGTCACTATTTACAAAAAGTTTACAAAAATACATTAATTTCGTTCAAGAAACGAACTTGCGGCAAGAAATAATAATAATAATAATAGTTTATTTATTTATTTTGTTTTTTGTGCAACAGAACAGCTTTACAATGCCTTCATGTTGCACAGTATTACATGAAAATATATACAATAGTTACAATATCTATAAACAGTTATAAGTAACAATTCATATATAAGTTGAAAATACAATATTTAAATACATAAATATTGGAATACAATAATAGAAATAAATTATAAATTTGCAACAATGGAAATAATAATTAATGTTTAAGTCACTATTTACAAAAAGTTTACAAAAATACATTAATTTCGTTCAAGAAACGAACTTGCGGCAAGAAAATCAGACCATCGCCTTTACCATCTTATAAAGCAATAGAAAATTTACATATATATGTTGATAAATGCAAGTTATGAGTGTGTGCATAATTATAAAATAATATTAATAAAATGGCCCAACACAATTTTAATAACAATAACTGATATCTATCACATTATCCAGTAATAATAACTACAACTACAAAGAATAACCATTTAGTATTTACACAATTCAGAATTTATAATATACATAATCAGAACATAATTTTATAATAATATATTTAAAACGGTAAGAATTTCAAAGTAATACAAAAGAATAAAACCAGAGAGGTAAATAATTTCTATAAGCAGAAACTAATTCTGAATAAAATTATTTTATTAGTATAAAGTTAAAATATTATTTCGGAAGGTGAATTAAAAGGAAAAGGTTAATAGTTAGACACTGAAATAAGAATGAAAATGGATACAAATACAGACACATATATATACACACACATATATATATATGCATATACACCATCTAGCATAACCTAGTCAGTGTTACCAACTATTGCTCGATGTATGTCATCAATAAATGGACGAGAAAAAAGATCTAATAGATCATCGAAACTATTTGCCAGACCAAAGCATCTTAATACTGGAGATAATTTTTTTTTTTTTTTTATTTTATAATTGTGCAACAGAACAGTTACAAAACCTTTGTATGCCACACAATATCACATAAAGTCACAAAAGAACACCCACATATAAATTAAAAATACAATATTCAAAACACAATAATAATAATAATAACAATTATGCAGTCAAATACAAAAAATAATTGGAACTTTAAAAACGGTAGCTACGGAGTGATAATAAAAACACATACATGAAAACATACAAAAACAAAAAGACAACATTACTAATACATTCCAAATAAAACAAGTTATAAGCAATAATCCTTAAAAAACAACAATAATTTTAAAATCATGAAAGTGAGCATCACACCAAGGACAATGATCCATCGCCACGTAACCCTCTCAAATTTTTAACGAAGGTTGCCTCATCTTCCCAAAAGCTTAGCTTATCCTGGAACTCCACTGCAGCGCTGGTACACCGCTCAATCGGAGACACGGTGGAACCAACTGGCGTCACAAATTTCCTAAAAGACCTCACTGACCTGGCCTGGTTCCGCAAGACAACATGATAACGCGTCGGAAGTCTGTTGTGCAGAGCTTTATAAAAGAAAACCAAGTCAATGTAGGTTCTTCTATCAGATAACCTGGAAAGGCCTAATTGCCTCAACATATCCTCTCTATTAGCACCAACAAAACAATCTCCAAACTTAAAACGCATCCAGTTCAAGAACCTATTCTGAACACCCTCAACCAGATCAGAGGCAAAACGTCGTGTACTATTCCACACCACGGTCGAGTACTCCAAGCGACTCCTCACCAAAGACTTGTACAGCAGGTTACAAGTGGAAATATTGCTAAACCGTCCACAAATCCAAAGGACAAGACCAAGGTCCCGGCGTGCTTTACTGACAATCCGAGCAACATATTCGTGAAAATACAACTTCGCGTCAAATAAAACCCCGAGGTCCTCAACCAATGTCTCAGCGACAATAACGTGCGTATAGCTGAAAACAGAGCTCAACGGAGCTCAAAACAGAGCTCAAACAATAGCTGAAAACAGAGCTCGACGTCTTACGAGACAAAGTCAAATCTTTGGTCTTCCGAAAATTCAAGGGCATACAATTGCGGTCAGCCCACTCAACAACCTTGTTAATATTCAATTGTAGCAACAGGTGATCCATACTATTTCTGATCGGACAATATATTTTGACGTCATCCGCAAACATCTGAAAATTGCACGTCAAAAGATGCCCGATATCATTTATAAAAATAATAAAAAGAAGGGGACCCAAAACAGAGCCTTGCGGCACTCCAGACTTAGCCAAGAAGGAATCCTCAGACATCTGTCCACCAAAAGCTTCGATCGGCTTCAGCGATCGACATCTGTCGATCGCTGAAGCCGAAGCCCTTGGTCTTTGTTAAGAACAAATGATGGGGTATCTTGTCAAAAGCTTTGGTAAAATCAAAATATATCACATCTACTTGACCCCTATGCTCAATTGCATTAACTGAATCCTGCAAAAAGGCGGCCAAATTAGAAGCTGGTGAACGACCTTTAATAAATCCATGCTGAAATGACGACAACATCGGGAGAACATGGTCATAAACATGTCTAAATAGAATCCTCTCGAAGACTTTGGAAAAAGTACCGATGATAGAAATAGGCCTGAAATTATCCAGGGAAGGGATACCAGGCTTAGGTATAGGAGTAACAACTGCGTGTTTCCATAGGGACGGAAAAGAAGAAGACGACAAGCTCCAATTAAACAGGGAAGCAAGGATAGGAGAAACAATCTCATTCAAACCTTTGATAACAAACGCAGGAATCCGATCCAAGCCGACCGCCGATCTAGCGTTAAGAATTCCTATAGCACCGGATACGTCAGAAGATGAAACCATCGGAATGTCAAGAATCCGATGGTTGTTGATACAGGCGCCACCAGACGTAGTCTGCGTAGGAAAGTCCTGGTATACTGATAATAATAATAATAATATTTTTTTTCCCGCCAATCATCCAATTTAATATTAGGCAGAAATATGAATGAAGTAAGGTATTACAAATTAAGTGTACACCATGCATTAGACAGAAGCTTAATGTTTAGTATAACGCTCTTGTAATTTGTAGAAATATTGAAACCATGACCTGATGGTTTGACACCATGACCTGACACAAGACACCATATTTATAAACTTCCTTCGGTTAGAGGATTAAAAAGCTATTCTTAATTCTCTAAATTTATTATTAGTGAGTTGAATCTAATTCATTTTCAACGTAGCAACGTTTCTATAATAGTAGTTATTTTTGAACAAATAAATAATCCGTTTAACTCTAAAAGTCAATTATAAATGCTTGTAAGTCAGCATGTATAATTTTTTTTTTTAAATCATGCATATATCCAAAAACTTATGAATATCTATAAACATATATTTATTTCTCTCAGAATTATTACTTCTTAGTTATCGATATGGATTTACATTAATCTATTTGCTATTTTGGTTGAATGTTATTTTTATAATATACTTTTATGAATGAAGACTTACAAATGTAAAATTAAATTATTTTATTACAATAACGGTTTAACTTAAAAAAAAAAGTTAAAATATAATGGGATAAAATATAAAATACTATATAATCAAACATGAAGTTGGAAAATAATTTTCCAACGTCTGCTTTTTTAATAATTACTAAAAAAAGTACTAAAATAATTACTTTTTTTAATTATTAAAAAAAAATTAATGTAAATATAAAATTAATAAACATATTCATAATAGTGCTATGTTAACTTTCTGTTATGGGAATACTAATTGAAATTATATTACTGTATCTCATCAGTAAACGTAAGATTACAACGGAAAATCGGTCATAAACTACATTAGGATTATTTTTTTAAACATATAGGAGGCAAATCAGCGATTCCCCAAAGGCTAAATTCGTGGAAATATACGAGTGTTTTAGTGGCTTGTAACAGATTATTTTAATTGGCTATAACATATAAAAATACACAGTACAACTTAAAGAACTAATAACTACATAAATACATGAAAACACTCGCATGAGTGAGCGTATGTGCATACTTAGCAAATTTTGTGCAAATTTGTATATGTGTGCGCGCACGCGCGCGCGCGCGCACACACACACACACACACACACACACTTACACGCAAATTTCAAGTCGAAACGAATCTATCAATTCAGGCGTTAGTAAATCTTTTATTAGGTAAACACGAAATTGCTGAAAAGCTTCGTTTATTCTGAAAACATATTTTAATTCAACCAGCAATATTTCTAAAAGTATGTCATAAACAATTACACTTATAGTAGAGATATTAATTATTATATAAATATAAGGAAACAGTAACAAAAATAATTTTATAATTAGCAATATCTCTACTACACTAAAAATATTACAGTTGTCTTACTTTCCCAAACTTTTTTATTAAATGGATAAATAAATTTATTTCATAAAGTTCATATATTAAAAAAGTCTAAAATTATCAGAAACATGTGGATGTGATAAACCGCTTCCTGTTAAGTATCTCTGGAAAAGTGTACTTAGTTTTCATATATGAAAACCTAAGAAAGAGGAGAAAATAGGGTAAAGAAGAAAACAATTTTGCTCAAATACTTGCCAGCGTGTTACTAACGAGTTTATTGGAATCCTTCGACGAAGTCAGTATGAGCTTTGGTTGACTGAGAAACCGTAGGATGAAGGCAAGATACACCGTACCTATTGTTCTCAGATTTACATGGTATACGCCAGTAAAACGGCTAATTGTAACGGATGTTTCAAAAAAAAAATAACAGAACATGAGGATCACCTAAATTTTGCAACCAAAATTAATTTATTTTACAATGTGTCTTTCAAAACAAACGAGTTTGTGAAAGCATTAGAGAAAAAGAGCAATACAACATCTGGTCTAGACGAAATATGTAGTGAACCTCTGTTCACTACATAGCTCTCTAGCTAAGCATGCTGCAAAATTTAGATATGGCGAGATGGGATTTAGCCGCAGTAGCATATGTAAGTATATATTCAGTTACCAAACAAAATATAAAACTTCGACAGATTCCAATAAATACCGTCTTATCTCATTGACATGATTCGCAAATGTTATAAATAATGACTTTTACCTTTTTTTAAACCACAATCAAAGCTTGGTTACGAGTGTATTGCATATTCAATTCCTAGAATGTTCATTTAAGAAAGATAAACGACGTACCTAGTAACGGAATCAGATATCCCACAGGCGCTTTCCGTATATGCCCAGTGACTAGTTTAAGGTTAGGAGTGGTATTACAATACTTAAGAGAGATCTTACTATTAAGATATACAGCAAATATAAGGCACTTTCATACTTATACAAACTATAAACCCTTTAATAAAAATCCTTTGGCTGCATTGTATGAATACCGCGCAACCTATTCCAGACTAACCGGAAAAGAGTATTTAGTGAGTTAGAAAAAAAAATGGAATTGCCTTATCGAATAAACTAGCAATTTATTAGAGATGCATACATACATCAGTAGTTGGCTTTTATTATCTGTATACAAAAGATTAGATCTCTCTCATTGAAAAATAAAAGAGAAACCAGCGACGGACAGGAATTTTTGTCAATAATCAGTAGCTACGAAGGATGCATAAAAATGTACAACGAATGTTCTAAAACCGAACATGGTGTTGGATGATCTATTTAGACGATTAGAGAAGATCATTAGTGGAATCTTCATGATATGGTCAGTGTTTACTTAGCAGAGCTCATTGCTATACAGCAAGCTCTTCGTTGAAAATAACATTTCTACGAGAGAGTGTTTTTATGTTCCTACTCTTTAAGCGCACTAACGATTATTCGGGAAAAGAATGTTGAGGATGTTCTTACCAAACAGCTTGTCCATTTTCAACGTATTAAACGGAGTGGATCAGCGATATGTATTTGCGTGGACTCCAGAGGATGTAGGTATCTTACGAAATGAAAGCAGCGTCGAAGATGTCATAATAGCTACAATTTGTGAGAATATTTATATGATACCTACTCGCGTGGTAGACATTAAAAATCATCTAGCATCATCAGAAACACGACGTAAAACTGATTCTCCAAGAATAAAGGGTGGTGACCTCTTCTGGAAGAAATGTGAAATTATGTGATAAATCACTTACTGATGCGTCACCGGAAGTTTCTATGACATATATAAATCTCAATAAGAGGTACAGACTAAGAAATAATATTGCTGCTGATTTATAAAATAGCAAAGAAGAAAAAATTGTTCTTTAATTATATGCCAGCGGATATCCGTGAAGTTACTACAAACTATTCAAAATTCTCCATATGAAGACAACAGTATATACAAAAACACACAGTTCTCAAATTTATAAGGTATTATCTAATAGGTTTTGTGTATTTTAATTTACTGTGTTTAATATCACTGATAGACAAAAAAACGTTTTTTAATGTTTCTCTAAGTGTGATACCATTTCTTGAATTGTTTTTTTTTGTGTACATTACAGATCTGTAAATACAAATTTTCTATCTCCCTTATTTCTAAATAAATTACGCTTCAAAATAATTAAGGAAAAATATAGTTAAAATCTGTTTTTTTTTTTTTTTTTTTTGTCTTCAGTCATTTGACTGGTTTGATGCAGCTCTCCAAGATTCCCTATCTAGTGCTAGTCGTTTCATTTCAGTATACCCTCTACATCCTACATCCCTAACAATTTGTTTTACATATTCCAAACGTGGCCTGCCTACACAATTTTTCCCTTCTACCTGTCCTTCCAAAATTAAAGCGACTATTCCAGGATGCCTTAGTATGTGGCCTATAAGTCTGTCTCTTCTTTTAACTATATTTTTCCAAATGCTTCTTTCTTCATCTATTTGCCGCAATACCTCCATTTGTCACTTTATCCACCCGTCTGATTTTTAACATTCTCCTATAGCACCACATTTCAAAAGCTTCTAACCTTTTCTTCTCAGATACTCCGATTGTCCAAGTTTCACTTCCATATAAAGCGACACTCCAAACATACACTTTCAAAAATCTTTTCCTGACATTTAAATTAATTTTTGATGTAAACAACTTATATTTCTTACTGAAGGCTCGTTTAGCTTGTGCTATTCGGCATTTTATATCGCTCCTGCTTCGTTCATCTTTAGTAATTCTACTTCCCAAATAACAAAATTCTTCTACCTCCATAATCTTTTCTCCTCCTATTTTCACATTCAGTGGTCCATATTTGTTATTTCTACTACATTTCATTACTTTTGTTTTGTTCTTGTTTATTTTCATGCGATAGTGCTTGCGTAGGACTTCATCTATGCCGTTCATTGTTTCTTCTAAATCCTTTTTATTCTCGGCTAGAATTACTATATCATCAGCAAATCGTAGCATCTTTATCTTTTCATCTTGTACTGTTACTCCGAATCTAAATTGTTCTTTAACATCATTAACTGCTAGTTCCATGTAAAGATTAAAAAGTAACGGAGATAGGGAACATCCTTGTCGGACTCCCTTTCTTATTATGGCTTCTTTCTTATGTTCTTCAATTGCTACTGTTGCTGTTTGGTTCCCGTACATGTTAGCAATTGTTCTTCTATCTCTGTATTTGAACCCTAATTTTTTTAAAATGCTGAACATTTTATTCCAGTCTACGTTATCGAATGCCTTTTCTAGGTCTATAAACGCCAAGTATGTTGGTTTGTTTTTCTTTAATCTTCCTTCTACTATTAATCTGAGGCCTAAAATTGCTTCCCTTGTCCCTATACTTTTCCTGAAACCAAATTGGTCTTCTCCTAACACTTCCTCCACTCTCCTCTCAATTCTTCTGTAACTATAACAAAGTAGCTATAACTTTCAAATCACCATGTATGTTCCATATATGTTTTTTATAATTTATTTTTTCAAGAACGTCTTTTATTACATCGTATGTCTCTTTCAAATTAATACCATAAGCGATTGGTATCGAAGGATATTTGTTACCGTTGTGTAGTATAACCACTTTTAAACTATACTTGGACGAATGTATAAAAAGGCGCCATTCCTCAGGTATATGAACAAGTCATAAGTGCAACATAAGCTCATTTATATGTGAGCGATAAACTAAATTATTTTCATCAATAAAGACTGAGAAAGTTCTTTTAATTGGCTTCGAAAGCACGAAATATTTGTATTTTTTTAAAGTAAATTTCAACCTTGCAGTCTTGATTCTAACAGTTCAGCTTGATTTTTTGATAAATTTAAATCCCTAACCAAGTCATTTAATTCACTTTTTGATATAAGATGTGGCTTTTGGAAGATAAATCATAATCAAAATCATTGTTATCATCTTCAGTACTGCCTGATTCTTCATCGCTTCTTTCAAAACATACATTCACAGGTGGCTCAGGAACTGGAATAATTTCACTGTGAGGTAGAGGTCCTCATGCAGATTGCAATGAAGGATATTTAGATTTACATGTTAAGATTTTTTAGAAGTTCCAGACACACTTGTTAAACAAAAGTAACAATCGGTTACATGATGTTCACACCAAACCAGAGGTACACCAAATGGCAAAGCCTTCCGTCTTCCTTTCAACCATCCTTTTAAATATACAGAACAATTAGTGCATACTACATTAGGAGACCACGTATTATCCTGATCACCAATTTTACAAATTTTATTTGTAAAATAAATAAATAACAAAAGCAATCAATTTCTAAATTCACTGCTTAATACAAGCAACACAGGTGTGTTTTCAGCTACATGTTTTGACCTGCACAGACATGATCTTGTCCATGAAGACTTCAGTATTAGAAATGAGCTAATAAAATGCTAACTATACGTTCAAAAATGAAAAAAAAATCCTTTAATATTATTACTAATTTTTAAAAAAAATGGTGAGTGTTAAAAAATATTCTGATTTCATATTCCTTTTCAGCATCAAAAAACAGATTAAAATCATGTATCGCATGTTAGGAAACAGAAACTATGTTTATCATTGTAATCAATTTTTATGGTTGTGTTTTTTGTAACTATCAGACCCCTTTACACCCTGTAATTGCTATATCTGTTTTTGTTTAAACTCTATGTTACATTTACTTTTGTGTTTTATTAAAATATAAAGGCCTGAATGTACCCTTACATTTGAAGATCGTGCTGTTGATTTAATCCTTTTTCATATAATGTGACGCGAGATAATGAACTTATAAGTCGATGCCTATATAATAAAAAAATAAATATAAATATAATAATAAGTTGTTCCTCAGAGATACTAATATGCTTTTATTTTATAAAAATTGTAAATTTACCTATTTAGTGGCATTACCTCTTTGATGCATTGTTTCAACTATCCTCATCACACTGCCAAATCCCACGTACCATTTATTTTGTTCATGCAAATGTGGAATTACCTGTAAACAAAAGGTTACAATTTTTTTTTTCCATGTAACTAATTCATTCGAATTCTTATTTATCTGATGAAAAATAATATTTACTCACTATTGCACACAAAACATACCCTTCCTTAAAATTTTTCTTTTTTAGTTAATGATTTATGCAATTTTCTCCGTTTCAATATCACCAATGTGTTAGTATAATATAATAAAATAAATTGTAATTTTCGCTTTTAATTGTAGCAGAAAACCTGTATGATTTTGTTTAATATTATCAACAAACTCGAATGATAATTTTGTAAATTATTAGTATTTACATAACCAGGTTTGTAAAGATGATTACAGGAAATTATCAAAAATATTGAGTTGTAATCATACGCGGAAATTTAGGGATTATTTGTTTTCTCAGCAGAAAATAGATTTTAATGAATATTTATTAACTAATATTTGCCAGTTGATAGGAGCATTTATATGATGAAATAAACAGTATGAATTAACATCAAATAACAGAATAATATTTTCTTTAATATGTAAATATGCATCTTCAGATTTTTGTTTTGATCTATTTTATTGAGTATTAATTACGTTTTCAAACTTAAGTAGTTGTAAGTGAAATATGATTCTATTGTCGAACTAGTGGAATACGAACTGGTTGGGTAATCACTCTCTGCAAATAAACATAAACACCAGCTGCAATATTTCACTTTGGATGTTATTTATCGATAGTTAAATATCACTAATTATAATGAGTAAGCTGGATTAAGTATATAATTATTTAATTGATTTATGAAAAAAAAAAATATGATGCATCAAGTTTTTAATAACTATTTTTCATTGAACAAACATCTAGTATACAATAAAGAAACAAAAAAAAATTACATCATTAAATATTTATTGTACAGTATTGTGGGAATTAGGTAACTTATAATGAATAAGATTAACTAACAAAATGTAAAAATTATTAACTGAATAAAGCTGAAAAAAGTTACATCAATTAAATTCATACTAACCACTTTAAATAAACTTACATAAAAAAAAAAAAAAAAAAAAAATATTGATTGCTACTTAATAGATAACCAGTCACTCTTACTAATTTTGTCAAAATTTAAACTTCTGAGGTTCATTAAAATCTAGGTGAGAAAAGCAAAAATTGTAATTTAAGTATTGTACATAGTAAACTTATAGAATTTATTATCTATATACCGATAAAGTATATAACCAAATTTAGTTATTCGTCTTTAATTATTTTTGTTTCAAATATGGTTGCTTTGTGAACTTAACTGGTTATTGCAACAATATGCTAACGTAAAATTAATTTCAATATTTCATAAATTTCTTTTCGTGGGAAACTGTTTAGTGTGTAACTGTTTAGGGTGGAGTAGAGTAAGTCAAACTAACATAAACTCACTCTCTGAGAAGCGAATAATGAATAATCTTTCGTTGTTTTTCTAAGTTTAGTGAAAAATAAATAACAGGTTGTGAATGTTAATCATACGACAACCTACTACTTTAGTACCCACCTGACAAATATCCAAGCTAAGACTGTTAAATATTTCCTTTACCACATAACTAACTTAACTACGTTATTAACTTTGGTATCCTTGTACTAAAATATAGGATATATTTGAACAAATTACTACTTATTTTCTATTATAAATTTAAAAAATTAGTACTTTTAAAAAGATTAAAATAATACTTCTAAAATTATATTTAACAAATATTATTGCTATTAAACATAATACGTTTTTTAATAATAATAAATATTATTTAAAAAATAACATTTTAAATAATACGTTTAAGTAAAATGGTAAAGGATATTTCTATATATAAAATTACTAATTAAAAAATGAGTTAAATTACTATCGAAATAATACTAACATATATATTATAATAAATAATGCACTTACATTTGAAATGATCCAGTGGTAGAAGTAACGATTAAATTCCAGTGAAGTTTTTTTATCTTTCTTTCCGATACATTTCATAGCCGTAATGTAATATCTAACTAAAATATGTGCCGAGTTCATTGCATGCAAGCTGTATAGCAGCTGATCTTTGAGTTGTACTGCTATTGCATTTGGATGCTGATCATCGTCCAGGAATGGAAATGGAATTTTCGAAACGTAATTAGATGGTTGATTTGGTTTGCTTGTAAATAAAGGTTTACCTGATTATAACCAACAAATTAAAGAAACATTCTTAATTACACGTATGTATTAACAAATGAATTATAATTATGAAAAAATGATTCGATGATATAATATATATATTTGAACTATCGTATCCCAGGATTAATATCATTAAAAATTTTTATACGGGCAATTATAATGTGATTTTTGAAATATAGATTTGGTAACTGTATTTTCACATTTATAGCAGTGAAGAATTAAAAAGCAGTAAAATTGATTATTTTCGTTTAATATTGGCCTACTGGTCTTTTCTACAAGCCAAGTTGAAATGTATCAAGAGATGCTTAGAAGAAAGTTGATCACATCATGAAATAATTCATACTAGAAAAGAAGCTAGCTGTATCTTTTTTGATCAAAAAACATGTCGGAAAGTGGAGATCTGTTGTAGAAAGATTGCTATTAGGAGATGAGAATGTATGATTAAATATAATTGTGATTTTTTATCACCATGTGATTATCACAAAGCATCAGGATCACCTCAGAAAATCTGAGAAAATTACGTCATTAACCAAAGAAAGATAGAAAATACTGGTGAAATATAAAAAAATATAAAATTAATGTCATTTATTAAAAGTAAATTTGGATGGGAAAAAGGGAAAAAAATTTACGGCTAGAAATAAACAGAAACTGAAAAATTAAGTAAACAATTATCGATAAATTTATAAAAGTACAAATTTGTTTTTTTAAATTTGCAAAGAAAATTATGCAGAAAAAAGAAATTGAAAACAATACCATTGAATTTTAACCCACAAAGTTGTTCTGCAGCTGCATGACAATATCAAAAAATCGAGGAAGGATAATTGATTCTGATAAAGAAATTATTAATTTGTTTCTAAAGCCGCTGTTTAAAGAAAAAGATGTCTGGAAAAACGTATTATTTAATTAATTAATTACAAAATAAAATTAAAAGAAGTAGATATCTTAGCATCATCTGATGTAATCGGAAATATATAACAATTTGATTTACGTAAATACAGTCGTCGAAGCATGACATCATACCACGACGATCAAGAACCCCATTTTTTATGATATATAAAAAAATACAGTATTTTTACTTGAAAATTATTCTCATCAATGTTTAACCACTCCTACTGCAAAACCACATTCAACTACAATTTTTCAGCACTCTTGTAGTAGTATTGGATCGTGAGGTTAAGGAAGGTTAACCGATTGCAAGCTTCCTTGGAAGCTTCATCAGGTCATTTGTTGCTTTTGTTACCCATTTGGTAAAAATATGGAAGATTTTATTACTGTTGGTTTCTTGGGCGTAAACGATTTCGCACATCATCGCCCGAACACGATATAATTGTCATAATATATATCACATTATGCATACAATTTAAACTAATAAAGTTACAATGTGCTTCACTAAATTATCATATGAACACCCTATCGTAATTCACATATTTGTACATAAACTGACCGCCCTAAGAAATCGTAAAACATAAGACAACAGCATTTCATTACCTCCGAAAATAGTTCGCATGTTAATACGCAGGTTAACTCGCGTCACAATGCCGCATAACAGATACAATCTATAAGGTGTGGTGTACTGTTAGTTTACAGTTACAACAAGTACAATCTGATGCGCCTGAGTCATCAGATATCCCTGAGTGAGCCTAGTGTGCCCTATTCGCAAACTGCAAATAATAACCTCATCTCTACGCTTATCTCGGCATGGGAATTGAGTGAAGCTTATCGTTCATTGTAATATTTCATTCACTTTGTCACTCATCGTGCCACTCATCTTCTTCAGGAAACAGACAAAATCGTTCGAAGTGACGTGATTTGTGAAAGGAGGCTGGAGACAAGCTTCCTTTACTTAACCATCAGCGCGCTTTTTGACTAAAATCCCAATATGGCTGGAGATCCAGCAAAAGTACTGTTGTATTACGGTGATTCATTTGTGAAATGACACAATGAATTGGCAGACGACAAGGTATCAGGAATACACGTCGCCTGTAAGACACTTATGGAAACTGAACATGTCGAAGTTTTTGGCTAAGTATATGTAAGGCCTTATTACTGGTATACAGTTTTGCAACAAAATGCTGGCGATGCTAGAAAGGCCAAACATGTATGTTCTGTTGTCAAAAACAAAACCACTACCAGCAGCACTAACGTTTGAGCTGTCTGTATAAATTATAACATCAGAATTCATGCTATAATAATATTATAAAATTCGTTTCGTAGGATAACCGGGTTTGTGTTTTTTTATTGTACTGACAAAGATCAAAGCAGTAATTAACGAGAGAAGGCTACCAAGGGGGTAATAGCATGATGCAGTTTTTAGGAAAACTGGACGTAATTGTATACTTAGAGCTAAAAAGAGATGGTGAGTTCTGATGCCTAGTGAGGCAAATATCAGCTGTTCTTGATGCCGAATCAGATTACGGTTAGAGAACACCGCATCAAACGTAGGAGGATTTAATTGCGCTTTAATATGAGCTACGTCAGTGCAGATCATTCAATTCCGTCTATTCGAAAGGGATTGCATACGACCTTCCACCAGTAGATTTACCACAGGGCTTGAAGGAAAAGCACCTATAGTAAGACGGATGAACGAATGAAGAACGAAAACTAATAATTTAAGAGTGGTTGATCGAGCGGACGAATACGGCAAACAGCCGTAGCCCAAGCGGGGAGAGACTAGAGCTCGGTAGAAGCGCAGCATGCATACTCTGTCAGCTCCCCATCGAGTATTAGATAAAATACTCAGCGTGTCCAACATTTTTAAATATTTTACATTCAGCTGCTTTAAATGTGTTACCCACGTTAGTCGTTGGTCAAACCACAGTCCTAAAATTCTAACCCTTGCGCATTTTTCAACTATTTAACGATGTAAGAACACTTGAGGATCAGTGTTTTCCCTCAAGTGTAAAAAGCAGATAAATTTCATTTTCTCCGAAGAAAACGTAAATCCAGTTGTTTTACACTACAATTCCAAACGGATTATTGTATTTTGAAGCAGCCTCTTGCTTAACGTTTTTGATGTTACGAAAATTGAGAAATCATAAACAAATAAAGAAAAAAAACGAGTTTTTGTACGCAATTTTTTTAGTATTTTTTACTACGGCTAATAAGGTAACGTTTAGGACACTTCCCTGTGGTATACCGTTTACTAGTGCGAAACTTTTGGACATAGTAGTTCAAATCGAACTTCAAGGGACCGACTGCTGAAGAAACGCCTGATAAATGCAAGGAGATTTCCTTGTATACCCTGTTCATGCAGTTTATTTAGGATTCCTCTTCTCCAAGCTGTGTCCGTACGCCTTTTGCACATAAAACATACCGCATCCATGCGTTGGTGATGTAAGAAGATTTGAATTACAGATTCAAGGGCAACTTCATGATAGATAACCGATCTACCTTTGCGGATACCGCACTGTTCGGTAACAATTAGGGCGTTTCTCTCATGGTACCACATAAGTCGATGATTTACTATTCGTTTAATCACCTTGCACAGATTACTGGTCATGGATATAGGACGATAACTGGAAGGGAATTATTTGTATTTCCCAGGTTTCAGTACGAATATGACCAGTGCTTCTGATAAGGAATTTGGAAATTCGTGGTCAGAGAATATTTTATTTTAAATAGACAAAAGATTTCGTAATGCACTTTTCGCGAGGTGAGATAGCGTATTGAGCCTGATATTATCATTTCCAGGGAAGTTTTACAGGAATTTTTCAACGCATATAAAGATGATATTGCTCAGTTGCAATATATAGAAATTTAAAATAATAGACTTGTAGATGAAAATAATAGACTTGTAGAAGTAAATTTATAACGTAAGTTGCAAATTAACGAATTAAATGGTAATGTAATTAAACGTTCATCAAGAGAAAATGGAATATTTAATTCATTTTGTGAAACTTCGGTAATAAAAGGCACACTTTCTACATGCAACACATACCTCGTAAACTCGGGACAATAGATGGAGGACGTTAGTGAAACTGACCTAAATAAATAACCAAACGGGTTAGCCACATCAATTGGCGCGATAACGTGGATTCCGTTTTTTTTTTAGTTCAATCGGCTGTGGAGAGTGTCGTGACCCACAAATGGACGGTACCTTACTCCATACAACTGATCTAGGAAGGTGTCTGAGAAATGGTATCGACATAGTTTAACCACGATTTTCGCTTAGCACACCGAAACACTCGAGGGCATACAGCCCTCGCATTTCAGAGCATTTCTGTCGTAGGCCTACGACAAATTACGCGTAGCCCTGCGACAATCCCTTAATGCCCTCTTGCATTCTTTGCTTCACCAAGGAACAGCAGGCCATCTTGGTTTTCCAGATGTTAGAGGATAACTATTGCACTATTAAGTATCAGGGGTAAACATGGAAAGTAGGTGGATCACGTCACCACTTTCATCGTATTGGGTAAATGAATCTTTTTACCCGATCCAGTCTGCCTTCCCAACCACCCAACTGCGTAGCACAAGCAAATCAATATTACTGTCCGAGATAACAATCGGTTTTTGATAGCGTCCAAAAACATTTTTGGAAACGCGTCAGTCAGTTAAGACGTGAAAAAAAGGATGCAGAACACAATGACAGATCGATGCAGGAAGATGGATGTACCAGATCAAGATGATAACCCTTTACGATCTCTATCGTTCAATAAGCAGAGATCTAAGTTCTGCCTCAGACGATGAAATATACTGCCTGAGGTGAAGATAAGGATGAGCCCCAAGGATGATAATGGGCATTGAAATGGACAATTATTAGGCAAGGTACAGGGATCAGAGAAATCAGACTGGACAGATCATACTTACTTACATCAGAATTAGTAGGCAGGTATAAGTTGTAGATATTCATTTTCAATGACAGTAATATCTTTACAGAGACCGCAGGGATGTTTGTATGCAGTGGTATCCGCATAGCTAACACTATTTCCTTTAGGAAAACAGCCACACTTCTGCCCTCAGTTTGGTGTTTAACACAGAATTAAAGGATTTTCTTCCTTTAGTAAGTTTACTATATCTTCACGGCGAGAATTTAGATCACAAACGTTCCACTGAATAATATTTGTAGCCATAGGAAAAACTTATTTCCTATTATATATAAAATTTCTACGTGATTATTTATGAAATATAATCCGGTTTTTATTTTTTTATTTTATGATCACCTTTCTTTTCTTCAGATGCTTCATTTTTTCCATAGCCTCGTAAAAATTTCAAGATGATGAAAGGGATTTGGAGGCCGGGAGGACGGTGATGTGATGCCGTACCAGGCGGTGAAGTTTAGTTAGATCCCTTCGGAGGAATCTAGGTTGTTTGCTGCGTAATTGACGCAGCAGGAACTTTCTGTGATGCTGTAATGACTGAGTGGTGTTACATAAACCGCCAACAGTTTTTCTAGTAGAAGTTACCTTCTTGCAAGAGCTCAATGCTGTAATTGCAATGTGAACGTTTTTACTTGTTTTGATAAAACTTGGACCAACTTGGTCAGTTCTTTACATGATATGAACTAGTTTGTCGTTTGTATTTTCCTTGAAAGAGCCTGGTCAAAACTAACACCGGGCTGTACAGGATTCTTCTAGTTGAGGGGTTTCCTGTATTCCCTACAAGCCACAGGAAATTAGACTTTCTGTTCAGTAATAATTCTTAGCACCGGTTATTTCTTATAAATTGGGAATTCTCGAGACATTGCCGATTGAGAACCATTACAATTTACACACTTTTCAGCTTCAGTGTCATCATGTCCCGTGCATTCACGTGAAGAAACTTGTTCCTTAGTGCAACTAAATTTAGTGTGGCAGTTTTAGACGCTGACTCTGGAAGCAGCGTCTGGGGTTTTGTATATACGGTCTCACACGGACAGAGAGGTAGCTAATTTTTATTTGTTCAG
This sequence comes from Lycorma delicatula, assembly GCF_047948215.1. Classification (NCBI taxonomy): domain Eukaryota; kingdom Metazoa; phylum Arthropoda; class Insecta; order Hemiptera; family Fulgoridae; genus Lycorma; species Lycorma delicatula. Next base: position 41,335,199 of record NC_134455.1, on the reverse strand, counting down.
GGATCAACAGAATACAGTAATTTATAAGTAGTGAAGATGCTGGTATATCAGCACATCCAAAGAACAAAAGTGACTGACTGCGGGGACAGGTGGTCCGTTATCTCTGATAGTTCAATACCAGCCAAATCATGACAGAAGACAACCTCCTTGCTGTAATTTTCAGGTGTTATGTGGTTCCACGACTACCTCGTCCTTCCCTATGAACGTAAGGCCAATAGCTTCCGATTCTGTTCGTCATCAGTAACCTCTATTAACAGTGTGTCACTTCTAAATGTTTAACTAATTTTGGAAAGCCACATGCTGCAACAGGCCACTTGTTAATTAAGAAAGGTGAGACCTTTGCAAATGTACCTTCTTGTATTTGACTACAATAAATGAAATAACGGACCCCTACAGCAGAGCGCACGCATACTGGGACTAGAGCTAAATACAATTGGATTCAATCAGGTGTCCAGAGAACATCTTTCGAGACTCACTACATAGTGCCATCCACCCATCAGTACGATAGTTTCCAGCTTAGTTACAGTTACCTTTCGTAAGGTATCGCAATACCACCTATAGTGTAAGTGTGAAAAGAAATACTACAGGATGTTGTTGTGTAGTTTTATAAGTGTGTAAGTTGTCATTCGTGTAGTGTTCTTAGTGTAGTGCAACTGTATAGTGTAATGTGTTCTGCAATTCTGTGTGTAGTGGGAAGAAAAGCTGCAGAGACTAAGGCTGTGGGAACGCCAACCCCTAAACTCTTAAAATGTAAGACTCCCCGTCCAGGGAATACGGTAGATATTAGCTTTATTATAACTTAAAATTAAAAATAATATATGGGCGTACTTCCGAATTTACAGTATGTGTAAATAAAAATTTACAATCGCTTGACGTGAAGTTAAAGAATTACAGTTCTCTAGAGTGTGGCGCTATATATTCGGAAATTGAGGTACTTAAAAATATTCAGTAATAAGTATATTCCTTTTATGTGGTGTACAAGTACATTCCCTCGCCAACCAGTAAAGTATATTCAACTTAATTATCTTGTATAGATTCATCAGTGTATATAATACAGGTTATCATAAAAGAATGGTGCGGTTTCAGTAGTTCATAGGAAGATTGTAGGGAAATTTCTAGATGTTATGTTGGTATCCCTGGAAGCCTCCAACCCAAAAGTTTGTTTATCAGCAGTTGTAACCACAACGTCAGTTCTTGTATTGTTGCGGTGAGTTTAGCGAGTTAATGTGTTCTCGGATAAAGACAAAGCAAAGTGTGTTTTATTGAAGGCCGAATTAAAATCCGTAATTTTAGTTCAACTTGCGTTTCGACATGAATTCGGAAGAGATCCGCCGCACAAAAATAACATAACACGTCGGTTCAAACTATTCGAAGAAACCGGATCGGTTAAGAAACAGAAATCAACCGGCAGACCAAGTGTACCAGAAGAAACGGTTCAACTAATTAAACAATCGGCAATTAGAAGTCCTGGGAATTCCATCCCCCGTCGAAGCGTCGAATTAGGTATTCTAAAATCAACAGTTCACAAAGTTTTACATAAAAAACTGAAATTAGACGCTTATAAAATCCAGATACTGCAGGAATTAAAACCCGATGATGGTGTAAAACGTTACAATTTCTCTGCTGAAATGTCGGACAGAATAAGTGAAAACGAATCATTTTTAGACGATATAATTTTTATAGACGAAGCTACATTCCACGTGAATGGATGCGTTAACAGACACAATTCACGAATATGGGGCTCTAAAACCTACACGCAATTATCGAGAAACAACGCGATTCGCCTAAAGTTAATGTTTGGTGTGGTGCGATGAAAAATCGTGTAATAGTACCTTTCTTCTTTGCTGAAAAAACAATTAATGGAGTCGCGTATCTTGACATGTTAACCGATTATTGATTTCCTCAGCCGGATGAACTCGAAAACATTCATCGACTTCATTTCCAACAGGACGGTGCTCCCCCGCACTTCAATGCATCGGTCACGGACGCTTTGAACGAAAAATTTGGAGATCGATGGATAGGCCGGCAAGGACCCGTACTTTGGCCTCCAAGGAGTCGAGACCTGACACCTTGCGATTTTTTCTTCTGGGGGTACATCAAAAGCGTTGTTTATACATAAAAAATTCGCGACCTAAACCGCTTAAAAAACAGGATTAATGAAGCAATGACTACCGTTAACGAAGAAATGTTAACTATTGTTTGGAGAGAAGTTGAGTATCGTTTGGACATTTGTCGAGCGACTAAGGGCGCACATATTGAAATTTATTAATTACGTAAAAAAATGTTTGAGACGACAAATTTGAAAAATAAAAAAAAACATAAACTGTAAGTAATTCTGTTTTAATTTAAACCATGTTCAAAACCGCACCATTCTTTTATGATAACCCTGTATTGTTTGGATTATCATAGCTATCAATACTGAAAAATTTTTCAAGAATATCTGGTAAATAGTAGTTGTTTTGAAAGAAAATGTCAATTCTAGTAAGAATTGCACTAGTAAACACACAGCGTCGTTAGAGTGAGTTCAAGGCGGAATATTACAATGATGACTTATAAAAGGAGGTAAATCGAAGGAAAACATTGACGAGTGTAGAGTGTACACGTAGAACCTACGGGGTAATAGTACCATATGAAGAACAAGTTAAGTTTCTTGAGCGATTTCTTGTCGGGTTTTATATAGTTAGGTGTATTATTTCTTCATATACGGAAAATGTACGCATGCGTTTTATTAAATGAAAATTTTAATCCATAATTTTTCACTCAACCTTCTAGTCTGACCCCGATGAATTTTCAAGTAAATTCTGACAATTGAAGAGCAAAATGACATAAATCGTAACATTATTAACATTTAGCGAATAAATTAATTGCGATTCATTGTGTACTTCAGTTCCGTTTATGGCTAAAGCAGATACTGTTTAAAACACTGCCTTGGAATAAGTCATTCTGACATAATTTACACGGAAAGTTTTATTGTAATTCGTACACAGGTATGAAATCAAAAGTCTTTTAGTTTTTCAAACGAAATTTCAGTTTTTAAAAAATCCTTTTATCACAAAGCCCAATTCGTTACTGTACTTATCACTCCTTCAAGGTGTTAAATGCAGTACACAAATGGCTCCGGTGCTATAGAAAAATTATGTTCAAGGTACCAACTCAAGTCTTCGATTTACCAACCTCTTCATCAGTATGTACTCGTATGTAATCATCTTTAAATTATACATCATTGAGCGTAATCTGAATTTGGGTAGAGTTGGCAAACTGATGTACAAAAATATGTTAGGCTGAATGGACACAGTAATGTAAACCCCTACACTCCTTACCACCTTCAATAATTCTACCTTGAGATGCTTGTTCTTCTTTTTATTAATTTAGCCTTTTCATAACTACTGTCTCATACCTGAATGGCAGATGTCATTTAATCATTCTTCGATGGCAACATATTTAATTAACACTTGTTTTGCGTCAGGAAAATTTTATCTGTGCTCTAAAAGCACATATTTGTCATTTTAATAGAAGACTGATTTTCACTTAAATATCTTAACGTAAAATTAATGACGGTAATCTGTTAATTGTATAATAAAAATATTAATAATTTTAATCGCTTCACTTTGTTGCTATTTTGATTCATCGTGACATACGACTTCACAAACGAACTAATGATTTTAAAAACGAAGCGATTAGATCATTTACAATTTCTAAGTGTTACCTTTTAAATATTAATATTTAATGTGTTTAAATTTTTATTGGGTGGTTTCATCCTCATATAACACTTGACCATATATATTCAAGCTTTTTAAAGTTACTTTTTTACTTTTGCCGTTTTATTTCTGCTGTTTCTTAAAATACAATTTCGGTTTACAGTCTTAATATAAAACAAAATTAAAAAGTAAAACTAATATCATAAAATTTAACGAAATACCTTTAAATACTTTATATGCAAGCTAGTTTATTAATAAAAGAAATTTTATTTTATTAGTAATGATATTACTGATTTTTTAAGGAATCATACTTGAATGTGGAAGGGTTGTAGAGAGACTTCGGGCAGCATCCTCTGCAGCTCTACGTCTTGTAGTTAATGATGGAATACGAGGTTCTTTACAAGCATGCTCATCTTCATCATCTCCAACTTCAGAAAGATCTAGTGCAGCTACTCTAGTCGGGATTCTTTTCATATCACAAGGTTTCGACCATCCGCCACCATCAGTACCAAGTTCCATGTCATGAAAACATTAGATTAAAAAAGGTATGACACAAATAACTCCATAAAATCAAAACGAAATAACTTAAATTTGATACTGTGGAAAACCATGTAGAACATTACGTATTTGTCTTTAAGAACGTAAACTGTTTAGACAATAACATTAACAAATTTAAAAAGTTTTAATTTTTGAGAATTATATTTCATAGATTATGAAATATTTATTTTGTTTATTATTTAATATATCAATATACTATATCATGTGGTTTCTAATTCTTTGTTTCTTTATAATAGATGTTTACAGATTTTTATGGTATATTCGATGTTATATTTATATTGTATTTCTTATAATTCTAATTGTTTTATTTGTTATAATTATATTTCTTATTGAAAAAATTAAAGGAAATACTATTTCTTAAAGGTTTTATTAAAGTTACATTTATTTTTACTTCTTTAACGAGCGTCATTTTTTGAGAACAATAAATTTCTTTTTTAATGTGTAATAACTAAGCGATCTAAATTATAAATCCGTTCTAAGATTAAATATATGTTTAAAAGGCGAAACGGGATTTGGTTGTGATGGCTGAAGAGAAAGTAGAACTTTTATAAATATATTAAAACACAGTTATAAAACAGAACGCAATAAATAAAATAGAATTTTAAATAATTAATTTTTTTTTTTTTTATTTAATAAATAAAGTGAAAAAACCAGTGCTTAACAATTAAATAACAGATCTTATTAAGTGTAACTAACATTTAACTACAATACATAGCCTTCTTGAACAATAAATAAAAAAGTAATTTGAAAAGTTACGGTGGTGAACATAAAAACGATTGTGTTTGAGGAAGATGTACGTATAATTAATTCTTAATTTTTTTTTTTTTTAACTAATTATAACAAACTTTAACACTGGGATAGATGTACATCCTTTAGTTTTGAAAAAAAAATAAAAGAATAAATAATAAATAATTATAGTAGAATAAATAATTTTATCTTACAAATATAAAAAAAAACAAACTAAATATTGAATGAGATCTTTTTTTTTTTTTTGTCTTCAGTCATTTGACTGGTTTGATGCAGCTCTCCAAGATTCCCTATCTAGTGCTAGTCGTTTCATTTCAGTATACCCTCTACATCCTACATCCCCAACAATTTGTTTTACATACTCCAAACGTGGCCTGCCTACACAATTATTCCCTTCTACCTGTCCTTCCAATATTAAAGCGACTATTCCAGGATGCCTTAGTATGTGGCCTATAAGTCTGTCTCTTCTTTTAACTATATTTTTCCAAATGCTACTTTCTTCATCTGTTTGCCGCAATACCTCTTCATTTGTCACTTTATCCACCCATCTGATTTTTAACATTCTCCTATAGCACCACATTTCAAAAGCTTCTAATCTTTTCTTCTCAGATACTCCGATTATCCAAGTTTCACTTCCATATAAAGCGACACTCCAAACATACACTTTCAAAAATCTTTTCCTGACATTTAAATTCATTTTTGATGTAAACAAATTATATTTCTTACTGAAGGCTCGTTTAGCTTGTGCTATTCGGCATTTTATATCGCTCCTGCTTCGTCCATCTTTAGTAATTTTACTTCCCAAATAACAAAATTCTTCTACCTCCATAATCTTTTCTCCTCCTATTTTCACATTCAGCGGTCCATCTTTGTTATTTCTACTACATTTCATTACTTTTGTTTTGTTCTTGTTTATTTTCATGCGATAGTTTTTGCGTAGGACTTCATCTATGCCGTTCATTGTTTCTTATAAATCCTTTTTACTCTCGGCTGGAATTACTATATCATCAGCAAATCGTAGCATCTTTATCTTTTCACCTTGTACTGTTACTCCGAATCTAAATTGTTCTTTAACATCATTAACCGCTAGTTCCATGTAAAGATTAAAAAGTAACGGAGATAGGGAACATCCTTGTCGGACTCCCTTTCTTATTAGGGCTTCTTTCTTATGTTCTTCAATTGTTATTGTTGCTGTTTGGTTCCTGTACATGTTAGCAATTGTTCTTCTATCTCTGTATTTGAACCCTAATTTTTTTAAAATGCTGAACATTTTATTCCAGTCTACGTTATCGAAAGCCTTTTCTAGGTCTATAAACGCCAAGTATGTCGGTTTGTTTTTCTTTAATCTTCCTTCTACTATTAATCTGAGGCCTAAAATTGCTTCCCTTGTCCCTATACTTTTCCTGAAACCAAATTGGTCTTCTCCTAACACTTCTTCCACTCTCCTTTCAATTCTTCTGTATAAATTTCTAGTTAAGATTTTTGATGCATGAGTAGTTAAACTAATTGTTCTGTATTCTTCACATTTATCTGCCCCTGCTTTCTTTGGTATCATAACTATAACACTTTTTTTGAAGTCTGATGGAAATTCCCCATTTTCATAAATATTACAAACCAGTTTGTATAATCTATCAATCGCTTCCTCACCTGCACTGCGCAGTAATTCTACAGGTATTCCGTCTATTCCAGGAGCCTTTCTGCCATTTAAATCTTTTAATGCTCTCTTAAATTCAGATCTCAGTATTGTTTCTCCCATTTCATCCTCCTCAACTTCCTCTTCTTCCTCTATAACACCATTTTCTAATTCATTTCCTCCGTATAACTCTTCAATATATTCCACCCATCTATCGACTTTACCTTTCGTATTATATATTGGTGTACCATCTTTGTTTAACACATTATTAGATTTTAATTTATGTACCCCAAAATTTTCCTTAACTTTCCTGTATGCTCCGTCTATTTTACCAATGTTCATTTCTCTTTCCACTTCTGAACACTTTTCTTTAATGCACTCTTCTTTCACCAGTTTGCACTTCCTGTTTATAGCATTTCTTAATTGCCGATAGTTCCTTTTACTTTCTTCATCACAAGCTGAATGAGATCATTACGTATTTATAAAGAAAATAACTGATATTTAACAAATAAAGATTTTCATAAAATATTTCAATTTATCGTTTCATTGTTACTTTTATTTTTGTTATTGCTAACGACGTCTGATTATATAATTTCATGAAGATCTCTATTTTTAGATTTGGGATGTATTGTTTGGATTCAATCATCATTGGATCTTCTTCATTATTCTTTTATTCTCATTCAATTTACTTATGACTTTGAAATATATTTTAGGAAATGGGTTGAAAATAAAGATTATTGCAATAAAAATGTGTTCAGTCTTTATTAGTTAACATCTTATGTTGATATGATGCACAAGAGAGTAAATTTATTTTTTGTGAAATATTCTATTTGACTATATATATATATATATATATATATATATATAAAATGTATTTTTTTGTGTGTGTGTGTATGTATCTTTCTATTTTAGAAATGATTTAACTTAATGATGTATCTTTAATCCTTAAATTTGGTGTTGTACCTATGAGAAGGATAGATTCGGTTACTTTATGCATTATAGCAATTCGTAAGTTCTAGTTATTACTTCTGTGGGAGCATCACAGTGTGTATAAGGTACTACACATATTGTAAAGGGTTTTGGAGGTAATAAAAATGTTATATTATCTTATATAATATATATATATATATTATTCGAAATACTACGGAAAATATTAGATATTGACGGGTAATTATTAAATATAGGCAACAATATTTTATACGTCATCGTTTTTTACTTATTACGGAATTAATTATAATTATGATTAAGGGATTAATTATAAATTTTTATGGTTGCATGAAAGCTTTTTTTTGAACGCATAAATAATTATTCATTAATTTTGATAGTCTTCGGTGAACGTTTCTCAAAATAACATTAGAAATTTATTTCTCGGTAATCGGTTACAATATTTAAGGTAGAATGTACTAAAGATAGGAAATTTAAGATCTAAATACTTGCTGAAGAATATTGGCTTTAGAATCATCGGCATCAGAAGCTTCGCTTTCATTTATTTTACAGTAATTATTTGATCTGTTTGAAAATATTTTTCTTCAACTTTTGAATCTATTGTTCTCGTTTTATTCTGGAACTAATATTTGGTATTTTTTTTTTTTTTTTTAATTAATGACTGTTTTTTCTCAAATCCATAAATTTGTAACCAGGCTTGTGGAATATTAAAAAGAAATTAGTTCAAAATAAAAAAAATTCTTGAAGCTATCTTATAAGATATACGGATTTTTATTACTTTACACGTCATACCTTCAATGCATTATTTACAGTTTAAAATAGGTTACTGAAATAAATTGTCCTTCATTACATCTCTATCCACTGTTTCGTGTTTAAGCAGATTTTCGTACTTATCGTCCAGATTACGTCTTACGTATCAATATAATTACGTATGAATATGAAAATTGTATGCCGATGAAACTTTGTAAAGAATTCGCTTACCCTACTTTATCAGAGTTACTTTTATATAACCTACATTCAAAGATAACAATGAGGTTTTTAAATATTTACTTACCTTTAATTCTTCAACAAGAAAGTATAGCTGTGCCATTACTTTGTAGTCAACGTTACCTGCATACTATGCTTCATTGGCAATGGGTGTAATGCCACAGTTTGTAAATAGCCACTTAAAAAAAAGTATATATAATATTTAATAAAATATTGTATATTTATACTTTTTTAAATATTGTTTATTATTTATTAACAGCAAAACATGGCGTTTCTGTTTTTATTTTATTTCCAACTTATTATTTTACACAACCCCAGAGGATTATTTTCAATTTTATTTATTTATTTTTTCATTCGTTTATTAACTTATTTTGTAAACGAGAAATATAAGTAAAGAAAACATTAAAAGTAAAGCAAAAAATTGAATATCCGTTACCAATCTTAACAGAAATATACAACCCAAATTGCGATTTTCCGCATAAATTTATAATGATTGAAATTAAAAATAACAATTAGGCACCATCTCTACAGTAATAAAATTTACAGTATGTCAATAGTATTCGGGTTTTACAATATTTCCGCGTTTTATTAAATGAAACGTTTTTCTTAATTTATCTTAAATTCATTGATAATCGTACTCTTGAAAAAACATATCAAGCTCGCTCTTAATAGTAAAACAAAATATATTAAGATGTTTTGCCCTATTAAACATATAATTTGGCACATTAATTTAAAAGAATAAGTTCCGCAGATTCTAAATACGATATTTTACATTTTGAAGCTTTTTGTGGACATTTAGATGAGGATTTCCGTGGACTCATAATGATACTAATTAAATAGACTATCGTAAAATTAAAAAAAAATCCTATGTTTAAAATTTTGGTAACAAAACCAAATGATTTTTAAAACAAGCTTTTTTTTTTAGAAAAAGTAACAAATCTTTATGAAGTTATGTTGAATAACTTACAACGTATTAGTTATAATAGTTGATTTCATTATTACAACAAATTACAATGACAATCGTTCCAACAGATAACTGTAAAACGAACAACGTAGAATTTTCAAGGACTGAGAAGTATAACAAAAATAATCAAGTCCCTGTAGATTTATTTCTTCAGATAATGAAATACCATTACTCTCCTTATATTGATTCAAGAAGTAATTAAAGTGGTAAAAATAGTAATTTTTTTATAAAAAATAATTCTCAATAAATGTTAAAAATAATACTGTTCAAAAATAAAAGCTGTCTTAGATTTGTTTCATTTTTAAGCATTCTCTTCTGTAATATCACATTACGTGATAAAAACAAACTGAAATCTTGCAGAACTCCTAATCGTATTTAATCCAAATTTATCCCAGAATTTCTCGATTACTATAATCATGAATTGGAGTAAAACAGAAAAAATAATTCTGCATTTATGCCTAACAAATAATCATAATCTTGGCTAGTTTAAAGTTTAGAGAATCACATTATCGCAAACAATTAAAAAAAATAAAAATACATTTCCCTTAAACATTCAATAATTTATGTAATTTTCAATTAAAAATAATTTAAAAAAATTTAACTATTTAGTAATTTAAAGTCCGACTAAAATTGCAATGCAATGTTTTTCCCATAGATTTTTTTCCCATAGACATTATTTCATGTGGGGTTTTATTTATTTATCGATATTAATTACTTTTTCAATACTTTGTTTCTCTCTCGTTTTCTCGGCTTACTCGGATTCCTTGTAATATTTAAGCAGCTACAATCAAACCACGAATAGTTTTGAAAAAAGATGAGTAATGGTCAGACCATTTATTACGTACCGCTCACGTTAATTACAGATCAGTAGCATACCACTGAACTATTAAATATGTAATATATCATTAGCATAGCGATTGATTTATATCTCAGAACGGTAAAAGAGTTACAGAATTTTTTCGTAGTATCTATTTATTTTATTACAATTAATGTATTATATTTATTTTATTTATTACACTTTTTAACCAATGTTTTTATGAAAAAAAATTATTTACTATTCAAAGAATTGTTACATTATAATTTTACATACATTACTGACTGAAATCATGAAGATTAAAAGTTCAAAATTCGGTGGGAAGAGTGGTGCTGCATGCTTGAAACAATTGAAGGTGTAATTTAATTTAATTCTACGCCCAAGATGGGATCAAGGTCAATTTATTACAAAATATAGTTTTTTTTGTTTTTTTTTCTATTTCCACTATAGCAGAAAATTTAGTTTCACCGGAAATGTAGTAGGAAATGGTATAAAAAACAACAATGCTTTTCTAGACAGCGCTGGATATTTATTTTTAAACTTCACCCAAATCGTAATCCCGATTTAGTAAATTCTATTTTCCGCCCTTCATCGCAAAGATATTTTTATTAAATTCTGTTTCGATGTTAGTTCGGGTTCCTAGAATGACATCCACTGTGAAAGAGTTTTTCCCTTAGGAAAATTCTGTTATAGTGTTTTTCATAATAGCCAATTATTATTTTGTTGTATAACTAATTTAACTAAGAGAGAAAATAACATTTTTTATGTTCCTGCCGCTACATTAATAATCGTACTGAGAATTTTTTTATTTTTTTAAAATTCTGTAACCTACAAATCACCATAAAAATAGTTTTAAAACATTTCTTTAATTATGATATTTTACACTTACAATGATTTTTAATTATGAAAAAAGTTAAACAGTAAAATAAATACAGATTATAAATTATACACTACTTAAAATAGTCTGTACACTATTGACATTAAATCATTTTTTAATATTATTGTAGTTAAATAATATTTATTCAATAAAATGGGTTCGATATATATATATATATATAAAAATATATATTATTTTTCTGTTATTATAAATTTACCAATCAATGGAAATATCACAATCATTATTCATATTTATGTTATAAATCAGTCCACGAAAAGTTTTTTCCCAAAAGTTCTTCTTGTTTTATTTCGTTAATTTAAATGTTCTGAATTAAATTGTTGTACTTATATTTTCCACTACTTGCTTAGAAATAAAAATATGTTTTTATTTCTTTGTAATCATCGATCTTTCTTCGTCATCTGTGAGTAAAGTTGTTTTTAAGATATTTTTTGCCACGTAATATTATAAATATTCGATATTTTTTTTTTGGTAACTGGAGCTTTTTACTAAGTTGCTTACCACAGATTTGCAAGTAGAAATTAATAAAAGAGATGGTAAATGAATGTTAAAATAGACAGTTTTTGGAATTGTGATAAATCAAAAAATGTTTTACGGCGATTGGTAAAATAAGCTGTTGCTAAAAAGATAATGAGATTTATTACGAAAATATGACTGTAATTTCTACAGGGCAAAGATTCCTTGTATTGAGATCTGAGAACTACCGAACAAGAGTAATAGAGTCATTGAACATTGGGATAAATGATATCCAAAATTAATAATCGGCAATAATCTACAAACCGATTCTAAATACAAAACATAGGATACATAATGAGCTCGAAGGTTTTGATAATTTCGCTGAATTAGTTAAGAAATAAATATATGTTAAGTTAAGAAATAAAGTATGGTGATTATGTCAAAAATTTAGTCTCGGTTTTTTAAAAAATCTTTAAAAAGTTTTAAAGTGGTTTCTCTACTCTAAAACAAAACATTTCTTGTGTTTGCGTATATGTACATAAGTTTTTCATTCATACAATTTTTTTTTTATAATTAATTAAGGAAGGGGAACATCGCGGAAAAACAATTTCGATTTCTATAGAGGAATTTTAGCATTGTCAAAACCACATCTGTTACCTACATGCATGTATAAATAATTCAAAAAAACCTTTTTCAAAAACATCAACCTTCAACTCTTAAAATTGAAATACATACTTTTTGTTATGTTCTCCTTTCCCTTCGGTTTAAATATTTATCAAAATTTTCCTAAAAATTTTACTCCGTATATAATACCATAAAGAAATGTCTACAATTTGTTTTTAAATTAAAAATCCCCTGGTCCTAAAATGGAGATTTTTTGAAAATCTCTTTCATATTTTAGGCTTTTTTGAACTCCATAAGTAGAGGGGGTGATAGATTTAGAGGAATTTATATAAGAAATTTTTAAAACCTATATTGTAATTTTTAAATTTGTTTCTGAACCCCACCTAAAAAAAATTATATATACTTTTTTTATTTCTAATTCTTTAATTTTATTAATATTAATTTTTTTCTTCATCACTTTATTTTTCCCCTTAACATAAAGGAATTGAAAATTAAAGTAGCTTGTAATTATATTCTGCTAATGGAGAATCTTTCATAAACAGGAAAATGCAAGAAGAAATATAAATAATATAGCTTACCTATTATAACAATGACTTTATTTGTTGCAGGATATCATGTTCTTTTTCTAGCCATAACTCGTGTGGGAAAAATACCACTAAATTTTTCTGGTTGGACTTCTTTCCGTGTTGCTAAATTATGGCTCTGCAACAATTCAAAATAATTTATAAAAGGGAAAAATGAAATTGCGTACTTGATTAATAATAATCGATATAGTGATTATTTTTATTTTCTACCCCGTTCTTCTTTCTCTGGTACTTTTATGAAAAATTTTAATAAAGTTTTTTTTTTATAATTCAACGGGAGGATTTATTTATTTTGAAACTAGTACAGTTTCATATTTACTACCATATTTAGTACCATATTTACTACTGATGTAATCTACCTAAAAGTAAAGTAGGTAGGGTAGTTAAATTGCCTAGTATTTTAAAGTCACTTTTTTTAGTAATTTTTTTTTATAATGATCTATTAAAAAAAATTACTTTGCATTAAAATATATATTGTTTGTAAACTATAGCTGTTTATAACAGCTCTAGAGTAAAGGTCATATAATTCAAATGAATTAGCATCATTAACTTAACACGTTAATCTAAAAAAAATGTTATCGTAAAGATAAAAATTTTAACCATCAAATACAAGTAACTAAACGCCTAATATTTCACTTATTCAGCAATTAAAAAATTTGATGTAGATAACACATGACTTTCTTATACTCTTATTAAAAATTTTATTTACACATATTTTTTTAAAATAATATATAAAATTTTACTTCATAAATACTTATATTTATTTTTTATTTTTTTGTTACTGAATTATTGTTGATCGTACATTTGTTTTTTCAATCAATAATTATTAAAAAACTAATGTATTTAGATAAATACCAAAAACCAGTAAAAAAGGAGATTAAGACTGATTAGAACCGATGTGTCTTCCCCTAAGATCCAAATATTTCATTAATTAAATTTTATTTGGCTATTACTTTGGAACCAATTAAAATAAGTACAACTTATGATAGATCGTTGAAAAGGTCTCAATGGAAGGCTTATTACTGCAGTTACGAGAAAGGTTTTTTGGAACTTTTGGTCCAGTCGATTGCAATCAAAATGGGAGGTGCACAACTAGATGTTACAACAGTCCTAAAACCAAAATGGGAGGTGCACAACTAGATGTTACAACAGTCCTAAAACCAAAATTTCAACATCCTGCGGCTAATCGTTTTTGAGTTATGCGAGATACATACATACCTATGTACGTACGTACCGACGTCACGCCAAACCTAGTCAAAATCGATTCAGGGATGGTGAAAATGAATATTTCCGCTGAAATCTGAAACCGAAATTTTTCACGATCACATACTTCCTTTATTTCTAAAAACCTTTTGTTAAAATTGATTCTAATATTAAAGAATACAATATGAACTAAAGTATTTCAAAGTGCAATAGAAAAGATATATAAATAAATTCTTAGTAGAGAAATAACCAGTATTTGATTATCCTGTGTAAGTACCTGTAACGTGACAATGACTGATACAAAAGTAACAATCTGAGAGAAAATCTAAATGGCAAAATATTCTGTTTTTAAAATCGGTATCTCATTGAGGTTTAATCGTATTGAATTCTCACTAAGGATAAATTCATCCGTGTAAGTTAAGTTGTGGTTATACCGTATGGCATATAGTACGTAAAGGACAAGAATGTAAACATAGATACGTTTACATCTGGTTAACATAATACGAGAGCATTAGAGCAGATCTGAGGAAAATACAATTTGTTGAAAGGCAATTGGAAATTTGTACTAAAAGGCCCCTGAATAAATTTACTTCAATACGTAGCGAGACTTACACGTATGTACATTATTTACCTATAGTGTCAGCCAGTACTAATGTCAGAATGTATCTTTCCATAGATCTCTCTGGAGTGCTTCGTGGAATTTGCTCCCAACAAACGGTAAGGTACTGTAGCAGCAGCGGGATGTTTCTTGGAACTCTTCTTGGAATCAAATCTTGTAAAATCCTTCTGGCATAAACCTTTAAAGTATATAAATTAATCACTTTCATAATACGACGGTACTACCAATATGATTAACTATGAGAAAAAGATTGTGAAGATCTACGTCTGTGTTGCCAGCCTAAGATGGATAATGTGATGCTATAACAAGAATTATATCACTGAATTGATTTTTCAATAATTTTTATTTGCAAAGTAAATGTTATATTTAACTATCCTCCTTATTTTCTTCATTCAAGTATTCCTATCTTTCATTCGTGCATTAGTCCTAAAATTAGAATTGTAATTGTGATTGTTGATAGGATAAATCAATCGTCTATGTTTATTATTTTTATTGAAAGTATTGGTATAATCACTGAGATTTCGATGTCAAAGATTAAGAAGATAGTTTCGATTAAGAAATATGTAGAGAAGGATTTTCGTGTTGAGGATATTTTAGAGAAGTTCAGCCATAATTATTGATAATATAATTTATATTGGATAGAGAGGAGATTGCATTTTATTTTAATGTTCTAAATTAAAAAACAAGAACATTTTTTTTTATTAAAAAATATTTTCAATAAATAAAATTCACGAAAAGACAATAACATGCTTCAATTAGAACAGGAAATCAAAGGAAAATTGAGGATGATATAGTAATAACGTTTCGACTTCACTACCTGAAAAGAAATAATTAGATTTTTATTAAACGCTCAAAAAAGTTATAGATGATACATCCAAATATACTATATAATAGGAAACTCGAATGCTGGATGGAATAAGGAAGAAAGTGTAGTACCAATTCACTACAAGTGTAGTAAATAGATTATAAATAAGTGTAGTAAATTCGTACTACACTTTTCTTATACTTTCTCTTATACAGATAAAAAATAGGTAATTTAAGTAACGGTAACACAATGACATTATCTTACAAAATCCATGAAAAGTGATTCGCCGTTCTGGAATTGTAGTATATAAATCGTATTTTAAACATTATAAAGTGATTTTAGTAATTAGATTGAGAGTTTTTGAATTAGGTACTGGTCTCCACCAAAAGTTCATTTCCGAGGGAAGGGCCTTAGGGGATTTTGCATTATGCCGTCAAGGAATACTTTGACGTGCAACGGTGCTTCAAATGTAGTCGTTTCGGCCACAGGGCCAAATTCTGTAAGTATGCGTCGGTCTGCGCTCATTGTGGTGAGGAGGGCCACAATCGTGACGACTGTACTCAAAAGAAGGAGGCTCCATCTTGTGTGAATTGAAAAAGGTTGCGCAAATGTCATAAGCACTCGGTTAATAGTAAGGAGTGGAGTTGCTGCTTAAGAGCAGTTGAGGGTTATTTCAACTTTCTTGATGGTTAGGTTCGGTCAACGGAATGCCCAGAGTGCCTATGTTGTACAAATTGAGTTAAATGAGGTTGTCGAAAACGGAGTCTCGATATTATTCCTCTACAACACCCGTACGTGGTCAGGGGTGATCTGTCAGGTTTCCCAGATTGGAAATGTTTTCGTTGGTCACAATAAATCCACCGTTTTTGCAGAAAGTTTTAAGATAACGTTGACAACGACGTGATGCGTGTTAGAGGCTGGCCGTATGTAGACGTAGATGTAGATGGTTTGGATCTGGTTGATATTAGTTTGTACTTCAGTACAGGGATCCTACTGAACAACATTTGGAAAAAATGGGATAGAATTGTTAGGCTGGTAGCAAGTTGTCCGATCCTTATAGGTGCTGATGCGAACGCCAAATCACCTCTTTGGCACAACGGGATCACGGACAATAGCGGCGAATTAATCGAAGATTTCATCGCGCAGCATCATTTTGATATTTTCAATGTGTCGGCGAATTGTCTAATTTCGCCGGCGAGGTCGAAAGGCAGAGTGCCTTCCGTGGTACTAACATCGATGTTACCACTGATAAGGATGTCCCTGGTAGAATTCAGAACTGACTACAGACCAGTTCATAGAATTCATCGACCAGTTCTGAATCCTTGTAAAATATATGAATAATTTTTGACTGTAGGTGGACTGTGCGATGTCTGTAGGGGGTACGTCACTGTTCAGCAGAGGCTCTTTCTGCACAGACGGGAGGATTGGCCCAAGTTTTCTAATATTATTACGGCTACGCTTCGAGTTTTTGCTCGAGTAATGGACGAGTTCCCGTTAGATGACCTGGCAGAGAATTTTTCTTCTGAGGTAGTTGAAGCCGCTGATCAGTCAGTTCCCAGAGGTACGGATCGGAAGAGAGTAGCCGTATGGTAGTATGGTCAACTCGGACTTAACCGTGATGAAACGGGCTGTAGGCCGGCTCAGGAGAGTCGCACAGCGTGAAGGTGATCCAGATAGGCGTGCAGCCTTGTTTGCGGACTGTCGTCGGAAAAGGACCAAGTATTTTCATAAGGTTAGGTCATAAGGTTATGCGTGATTCCTGGTGCTCTTTGTACACTGTGTCATGTGTTACAGTTTGAGGGCAAGAAGATGTACTCCGTTAAAGCCATTACTGTCAAGGAACGGGGGGGGGGGGGGTTGTAGCGACTTGACACGCTACGAGGTGGGATCTTCTCCCCTCGGGGGGTATTGAGATGCTCTTTGTACAAGAGCAGGAAAATAAGGACAAATGGTGTGTCATACAGACGATATCCCATAGATCTTGTCTATAGAGTTCTTGGTCATAAGAAAAAAGACCTTCTTCTGTCGGCTCTTTAGAACATGTATGGAGTTTTAATAATCAAAGTTGGTGTCCTCATTCTTCTGATGAACGATCTACTTCCAAATGATACTGAGGTTGGTAATACCTCTTATAATCGACGTGTCCGATGGACAGTTATAGGTTTTCGCTCTGAGAGTCATTCTTATGGGATTACTGAGTCGGAAGTCCGCTAAGTAATTTGTAGCCTGACTAGAAATAAAGCACCCGGATATGATTGTATCACAGTGTAACTCCATATTCGCATGTTGGCAGTGATCTTGGTCTCCTGAATTGGGTTTTTAATAAGATGCTTTTTGCTGGATATTTCCTAGCGTGATGGAAACATGGTGATTACAGCATCCGACTGGTTCAAGAAGATTATACACGTTGTTCGAAAGAATGGTCCGATAGGTCGTAGTTTGAGACGGAAGGATCAAGGAGCCTTTCGTGTTGTAATCAGAAACCTGCACACTCTATTCCTCTGGGAATGATAAAGGACGAAATCAAAGCTACGGGGATTGGGTGAAGGACTTGATAAATGCACGCCACAGGGTAAGTAAGGGGCTCATATCGACTTTCGACGGGAACCTGGAGCCGCGGGAGAATAATAAGTACATGTTTGGATTGGAGTAAATTACCAATTGCAAAGTGTCGTTCGAGATGGCATGGAAGCATATAAGCATCGTGCAGTGCATGAGGTGTCAGAAATATGGGCACACTAAAAACAATTGTATGTGGCCTTTCCGCTACGTGAAATGTGGAGTGGACCATCGGACAGTTGACTGTCCCAGGAAGGACAGGAGTACTCCTGCGATCTGCGACTATAGTCTTACCATCCGGCAAACTACCGAAACTGCAGGGTATATCAAGAGATATTGAAGTGTAAGAGTAGGCGGAAGGCAAATTGGAACTCCCGGCTTGCTGCGACAGTTGAATCCGTTAGATCCAGGGTCGCCAGCCCCACGTTTGATGATAGAAACTTACCTTCGTTGGATCGGGGAGTGCCTATGACAGTTAATGCGAAGCCTGAATCTTTCCATAGAACTTATACTGCGGTAGCTGGGCGTGCTAGTGAGGTCAGTGTGGACAAGTGGGACAGGCTTTCATAAAATATAGACTTCCTGGTACAAAAGATTGGGCGTCTGGTAGTCATGCTCATCCAGGTGCTCTCAAAAATCTGTTGATGTCTAAATTTCTACAAATCACGACATGGAACATTAACGGCATACTATCTAGGCTTGAGGAAATAAGGGTTATGGCATTTTCCAATTCCCTGGACGGAAACCCTGACATCGGAATTAGTAATTATATCCAATTAGTAATTAATTATATCCAGTTCCATGATATCGGAAACGCACTTTACTGACCGAAATTACCTCAGGCTTCAAGGTTATTCTGTGTATGGGACGAATCATCCAGATGAGAGAGCCCATAGAGGAACTGCGATTCTGGCTCTACAGTATCATCAACTTCCGTGCTTTTGCACTGACCAGATTCAGGTAACCACGGTTAAAATTACAGACTGGTTGAGACCTATAAGGCTTTCCGCGATGTACTATTACTCTGGTCTCTTTTCACGAACAGAGTATTTGCGTTGTACTAACTCTTATTCAGTGCTATTTTTGAGCTGCTAGTCGAATGTGTACCTTCCCCAGTTTCACAACTAGAATCGTGCTACGGTTTTGAACCTTCATTGTTTAGACTGTTCACTTTCTTTTCACGGAGATTCATAGGTTTTAGTCATGCGATCTGTTCGAGCAACCTCAACATCGCGGTGAAAAGAGTGGCAACGACCCTGGTCGTTAACTCCCTGTTAGGAACAAAGGGTTTTTACCTTTAGACCTGCTCGCGCACCTTTTAGAACAAGGGCCGTAATCTGAAACTGTGTGTTTCACGCATTTGATCCAGTAGCAGTCATCACGCTTGTAGGCTTGTCCCAGCACTTTCCAGTGGAAGGAATACAGTGAGCATTTCTGTCCGTAAACAGCTAGATCAGGCAATCTACAAACATGACAGATATTAGGGAGGTAGGCAAAAAGCCTGGCCACAGGAGGGGGCCGCAGCTTTTTTCTTCGACCGTCTCGGTTATTGGTTCGAACAACGATGGCTCGTATTTATTTGGGCGATGTAGGAACAACCGCCCAAAAAGATATAATCCCAATCATTGAGGAGTTTCTGCATGTCAGGAGCAGACCTGGAAGTTCTGCTCTCTTAGCCCATGATGTTCTGATGGAATTAGACAATTTTTCTCCTATTAGCCTAACCCTACGAGTACCAGTGCGGCTACCAAGGGGAGATTTTTGCCTCGTTTGGAGTTCTTCCGGGCAGCTTTTTCAGCTCTCGTGGTGGCCTTTCAGGACCTTGCCTCAAGACCTAAAGAGTTGTGATTCAGAAACCTGCCCCGGCCTTGATGCAGCCGCGTAGGTGTGCTGAGGTGGTTAGAGGAAAACATGAAACCATCCAGTCCTCTAAGAAACCTGAGGTCGTGTTTGTTGACACAACAAACAGTCGGTGGGCTCGACTGTGTCCAGGAGTCAATTGAAGAAAGACCTCCAGGGGTGCCCTTCGGGACGACCAAGGGGTCTTATCTGGTCTTATCCGAAACATAAACAAGACCATCAACGGAATGGTTATAGTAGTGGACGACAATGAGACCAAACGGGCGATTAGAGAATCGACTACAATCAAATAATTGAATGTAAATGTAGATCCAAAGAGGATGTGTAGACCCCGCATTAAAGTTGACATAGACCACAGCCTTACCGAAGAGGATGTTCTGTCCCTTATTAGGAAACAGGATAATTATTGGATAATGCCGCCTTCCGACTGGAATGCAGTTTGGTCTTTAAATCAAGTAGGCGTGGTACCCAGAGTTATCAGAGTTTTTGAGGTGAGTCCTGGTCTTTTTCAAAAATTTACGTCCGTGGGCAGGCTGTTCATCGATTTTTGATCCTCCCGAGTAAAAGAGTACGTGGATGTTGTAAGGTGTTTCAAGTGCGCCAAATACGGTCACAGGGCTACGTTTTGTAAATTTACCTTGGTGTTTGCGCGTTGTGGTGAAGAGATCCAAAAGCGTGATGGTTTGCATAGATACAATGATCCTATCCTATCTCTCAGTAAGAGATAGGAATTATGAGAACCCAGTTGTCAGTAAAGAATGTGACTGTTATATAAGGGCCGGTTGAGCTTAATTTTAACTCTAGATGGTTAGGTTCGGTCAACTTAATGTCCAGAGTGCTTATGTAGTCAAAGTTGAGTTTGGTGAGATTATATAAAGACGGAGCCTAGATGTCGTCCTTCCGCAGCACCCGCACGTAATTAGGGGTGATCTGCTGGGCTTTCATATTTGGAAAAAGTTTTATATAGGACATGCCTGTATGTCTGCTATTCTATGCAGGAAGTCGCTTGATATTGTTTTCATACGACAGGTTTCTGACTCACATCATTTTGTAGTCAGACTTGTAGTCCACGGTCAAAACATTACAGTTGTTAGCTCGTACTTCCAATACAAGAATTTTACTGAGGAACTTTTAGAGAGGTGGGGTAGAATCCTTCGTATTGTGGGTAACGGTGCAATCTATGCGAACGTTATTAGTGCCGATGTTAATGTGAAGTGGCTTTTCTGCCAGAGTGAAATCACTGATCAAGGCGGTGATTTGATTGAAAGTTTCATCACGCAGCATAATTGTGGCGTTTTTCATGTTGTAGACCAACTGGCTACTTACGTCGGTATGGTTGACAGACGTAGGTCCTTTTCAGGCACAAATGTTGAAGTTACCATTGGTAGGCATCCATGGTAGCATCCTTAACTGGTCTGTGGTTGATGAATGCTCTAGCGGTCTTCAACTGATACTCTGAGATAGCAAACGAGCTGCGTGATGGCTATGAGAGGCCCTTTCCTGTTCCTCAAGGGTGCTTTCTGCATAGATGAGCGGACTGGCCGAAATGCTTCTCTTTGTTGGAGTTTTTTCTCTTGATCTTGATGGCCTGCCATTAGATGTCCTGGCAGAAAATTTCACTTCTGCGGTGGTGCGGCAGTTGAAGCTGCCATTTCTAGAAATACTGGACAGGAACGCATATCTGGTTGTAGACTCGGAATCTGACAGCAATGAACCAGTTTGTGAATTGGCTCAGAAGGGCTGCACAATAAAAGTGTGATCCCGATGGGTGTGTCTCAATAAGCAGTGATTATCCCAGAAAGAGGGCTAGGTACTATCGCAGTATTAGATCCTGTAAATATAATTCCTGAAGTTCCTTCGTTCAAAAACAAAGTAATAGAGATCTTTGGAGAATGGTATACAGTGTCCTTGGGCATAAGCGCAGAAAGGATGTCAGCCTTGTCAATCTGTGATGGTGTAGTAATTAATAATGAACGTGTCCGTAATATTTTTTTGAATAATTTGCTTCCGGATGACACTTTGGTGGCAGTATAGCATGTCACAATTCCCCCGGATATGATTGTATCAAAGTTGAGCTTCCTGCCCGAGCGCTTCCAGTTCTTCTTGTTTCTCTATGTGTAATTTATAATAGATTGCTATTTACTGGTCATTTTGCGGTATATTAAAAACGTAATGACTTTGTTTGTTTTCCAAAGCTGGCGACAAAGATACTACTGTTAGTTCTTCCTACCTTCCATTAT
The DNA here is from genome assembly GCF_047948215.1 of Lycorma delicatula. NCBI lineage: Eukaryota > Metazoa > Arthropoda > Insecta > Hemiptera > Fulgoridae > Lycorma > Lycorma delicatula. The sequence goes on along the minus strand of NC_134455.1, from coordinate 41,313,008 downwards.
CGTTCTTGCTTGTGATTGGTAAGGTTTTTGAGAGGGTCCTGTATTTGCGTATTAATGACAGATCGATTACTGATCATTTGCTAATGGAAAACTAGTATGATTTACGGCCAGGCAAGAGCACAGAGAATGCTATACTAAAGGTGATGGATATACCTTCCTCTAGTTCATGTAAATATGTGCTAGAGATTTTTCTGGACATATCCATAACTACTTATGGTGGCTCGCTGCCTTGTTTCTGATGCAGAAGCGTGGATGTACACGGAACGAATTAGAATTGTTCAAGTTATTTCAGCTATCGGAATATTTTCATACGTGATGGCAGTTCGGAGGTGTTTGAGAACCCGAATAAGGATACAATCAGGATAGTGTTTTGAGCCCCCTTCTTTGGATTATAAAATTTGATTTCATGTTGCGCTTGAGGTTACAGAGTAGTTGTGTCGTTGCATACGCTGATGACGCGCTGCTACTAATTAAAGGGGATTCACAGAACGAGGTATATAAATCCGGGCTGTTCATGCTTGTGAGACACTCCGGTTGTGCAGCCTCTAACATAAAATGATTTTTAGCACGTTGATGTTGCTGAGGAGCCGATTGGCTACCTCCCAGCGGGTCCGATTTCTCATTGCTGGTCCCCTATTCGGTACGATACAGCTGAAAAGTACCTGGGTGTTATCCTTGTTGAGAATTTTCGGTTCAAGGAACATCTACAATATGTAGCTAAAAATAAAACGCATGGTATACTTCCTATAATATCTGATTTGTGTGCGGTTAGGTGGATTTCCTCCAATCGGTGTATCACGCAGTTTCTCTCCGGACATGGCGCCTTTCGGCAATTTTGGCTGGGTTTCGATTGGATGATTCAAGTTAATGCCCGGATTGTAGGACTGATGATACAGTGGGCTGTCCTATGTCTGTCCCAGATATGAGATCAAGCGTTCACGAGCAATTAGGGAACTTGAGAGAATACATTCCTTTCTGAATCTCTATATAACTGGATTATCCACCAGGGGTTGTCTGTAGTGGCTGGCTTTCTTCGCGCTCTCGCGGTGTGAAGTTTCGCAGAGGGTGTTTAATTATGACATTTGATCATTGTAGGATCCCGGGGGGATTGGATTGAGGGTATTCGATTACGAGACTGCCGCTGAACCGAGGGTATCGTAGTCCATGCTGCCGAGGGGCGTAGCTTTATTTTTTTGGAGGCCGTCCTTGGTTGTGACGTGGTAATGCCACGGGAGATTCCATGATGGAACTGTATGGGAGTGGGGTTTGTCCCCGGCTCCTTTGCGGACAGGAATGGATATTTTCCTTGCTAGGTGACCTAATTTGGTCAAATTATTGGGTGTAAGTCTGAATTTCTATGTTGCGTAAACCGTGTGTTTGACTGGTCTGAGTGTAGCGCTGATTTTATTTACTACTTGTTCATTTTTTGAGGCATTCAAAGACACTAGCGGGGTTGTCAAAATAGGACTAGGCGCGGGGTTGGGGTTTGCGCTTCCGTGATTCCGGTTAATTAGTTTGATGGTGTCAATGTTAGAAAGGGTGTGAAGATGGCCGCTGGAGATCTACGTGAAGACGAAATCTGATTTTTAATTATTTACTGCTGTAAATGTTTGCCGAGGTATTTACATTGGTGGCATCTCGACTGTGACCTGGCTGATGACTGAGATATCAGTTGCAGGGTCAAAAGATGACCTCCGGTAAAGCTGTAGAACACTCTCCGCTCTACAGAATCGTACTGGATTGCGGGCGAGGACTAATAAGGCCGATCTGTTTAATTCACACTTAGAAGTAACGTTCCGATCCCACGATGAAGATGGCTTCGGTGATATAACGACTTTCTTTAGAGTCCAATGCCAGTCAGCTGTCCAATCCCAGTCGTCTGTCCAATCCCAGTCATCTGTCCAATCCCAGTCATCTGTCCAATCCCAGTCATCTGTCCAAAACGGTGTCAGCTGTCCCAGCTAGATCGAAAACGGTGCTACAAAAAGTGGAGGATTACGGTTAATCAAGGTAAATCGGGCACGTCACATTCGTCATGCAGAGGGATGGCTGTCCCGGTGTGCATTTCAATGGTGTCGATCCCGAAAACTGAAACTGTGCGGTACCTGGGACTTCACCTGGATCGGCGTCTGATCTGTAAGTGTCACGTGAAGAGGAAACAGCTGAACCCATGGTACAGGGAACTTCATTGGCTGCTACGGATGGACTCAAGCCTCATGTTATCCAACAAGATCTAAATCTATAAGGCTATCCTGCACCCAATCGGACGTACGCTATAGAACTTTGGGAATTGCCTAGTGCTAGTACCAGTAATATGTTTATTATAAGAATCCAGAACAATGTAGAGAGAATGATTGCCGAAGCGCTATGGTTCACGCGGAATGATGAGATTCACGAATATTTGGAGCTCCCGTCGGTTCGTGAAATGGCACGGCAGCGCATTGTCAAATACCTGCGGCGGCTTGATAATCATATAAGCCACTTTGCAATTAATCTACTCGATAACAACAGGGACGTCCGACGGTTGAGCAGTGTCCATGTCCTCGACTTATGTTCTGCGTAACAGTTTGAAATATAACACCGTCAAGTTTAGTGGTGTCGTATGTAATTTTTTTGTCACTACTTTTTTTTCTTTTATTTAATATTTGTTTTTGTGGATTATGTGGTTCTGAAATTAATGTTTGGTGATTTTTGACTGAGCTTGAAATTTCATACTGGACTTAAATAATACTTCCAACAATTTATTGTGTATTACTTATTTTGGAGGTTTGTTAAGGACCTTCTTATCACGTACTTTTGTCACGAAATTTACTTACGGCTCCGTAGAAGAGCCGATTGTAATTATAATTGTTATTGAGCAAAAAAAATGTTATCCTACTTCCCAAAAAATGATTTTTTTAAGCTTTATCTTGATTTAGAGATTTTTCATCTATATTTTTTCCCATCCCACTTCCAATCCGTGGTAACAAAAAATATATTTTTAATTTTTAACAAATTAAACAAATGTTAAATCTCTCACATTACTCGTTGAATTTAAAATCTAAAACTAATGGAATTACAGCTGTATAGTTGTATTTTATAATTTAAACAATTTCAAATTTGTTTTATGTTTATTACCACCAGGTAGGGGTCCGTAACTATTTTCTTAAAAATTACTTTACTCGATTGTTTCACACCTTGAATGTGGGAGTCTCAAAATGAAAAAAAATATGTTCACTATTTCAAAATTTTCAATGCTCAAAACGTATATTTTTGAACGATTAAAATAGCTTAATCCCACTCCCCTGATGGGGAGCTTAATAACAAGTTTTGTTAATACAATTTTTAATCGCTCCGAAAAAATAAAATTTAATCGATTTATAATTGATTATTTTTAATTAAATGAAATTAAAATTTGAAATTCTGGTTGGTACCAGAGAGCTGCTTGATGATCTACTTTACATGCATTAATCTATCGAATAAAATTATTTTGCACCTTTTGTTGTTTCTTCACAAATGGTTTTTACATTATCGAAAGCAACACCTTTTCACCAGAAGGTTCAGCTTTTCTCTATTTTCTTTTGTATAAAGATGCAAAATTAGTTTGTTCAATGTAAAGATATCTGCATTCACAAACAACAATTCCAATATTTGATTCCTCTAGTTGAACAAATACGCCTAAAATATTTAAAACAACATCAAAACTAATCGATTAATGACAGTGAAAAATTTGATTTATCATTGAATTAAGAAAAATTACATAGATGCTTTGAAATAAAAGGAAAAAATGAAAAAAATTGACAAAAAGCTATTTGCTATTTTTTTCAATGACAATATAGCCAAAAAATGTTATATAAAAAATAATCTTCTTATATATGAGGTAAAAAATAACAAACGGGTTTTCTCAGCAGCAGCAAGTTTTTGTTAAATAAATGCATAAATAGCAAGATACAAATATTAAAATTATTTGGATCTGGAATTATTTCATTCCCTAAATAACGCCAAGCTCAATACTGAGAAGTTCAAATAATATTAAACAGGAAAAATATTACTAAATTAAAAAGCGAAACAGTCTCTGTTGTTTTAAAAAAATATATCAGCTCGTACTATAGGAAAACTTTGTTTCCACGTGAAGTGCACATGGACATTTGTATCAAAATAATAAATTCTTTTTTTGTATAAATTACAGTCTAAGTGAACGGTTTGGGGCAACATTACTTAAGTGAAATATTTGTTAAAAATTTTTTAAAGAATGGCAAGCGATAATATTTTTTCAGGAGAATAAATCAGTTATTCTTTTTAATATTAACTTGGCTTTCAGCAAAGGCTTACGTTATTACTTATAACGGTTCCTGTACCCTAGCCCAAGTTAATGAGATATGCATATTTGATATTTGTGTAGTGTATTTGATATTTCTAAAAAGAAGAAATAAATTTATATTTACGATTAAGTTTTAGATTAAGTATTATTTATAAATAAATACATATAAATCAGTATAAAAAAATAACATTTATTTTAACCCATGATTTTCAACAGTTCATAAATAAATTTACCATAAATGGTGTAAAGAATTACCTACAACATTGTAAACTATGCTATACTGGTTATTAAAATTTATAACATTAAACAACATTTGACAACAAAGAATTAAGTTAAAAGAACAGTAGATTTATTATCTTTAAAAGTAATCGTAGTCAGGCGAACTGACCGAGTTTTAATGTGAATCAAAATACTGTAACATATTTGCGGTTAATTTATTTATTTTAAAACATAACTAGGATTTGACATTTCACTCGATTTTTATACCACCTTTTCTTCAATATGATAAACCATTAAGTTAATAAAAATAATTGATACTAAACAGATCAGCAATTTTGGTGTCGGTTGAATAATTCTAATTACAAAAGCTAATGGAGAAAACATATCTATAAACTTCCAATTTTCATTACATTCGTCAATCTTATGGTTGTTTTCTTGGCACTCTTTCATCTGTTTCACTTGTAGCCGTTGTTGTATCATCACTTTCTCTTCCGTCCTGAAATAAAAATTACTTATAAATTATTTAAATGTAAAATTCTTTTTTCCAAAAATATAAAAATGGAAAATTTATTTTTTTATTACTATGTACGGTTCTGTATGTATCCGACGTCAACTTTGAATGTTTTGAAGATTAAAATTAAAAATATAAAGAAAGATGTGGTTTGAGGCCTGAATAATAAAAATTTGGTTTATCGAAATTACTTAAGAAGTTTCTAAGATGAACATATAAGAAAACTTATAGCGAGTAATCAACTCAAGATGGCGATGAGAGGGATCTCAGAAATTGCAAGATTTATGACACAAACTTCAAATGGGGAACCTACCTTTCCATCATAAAAATTATTACCATTTTATAAATATTCGCCCTTTTTTGAATGCGTAGTCAAATGTTAATCATGCCATAGAAAAAATTATTTATTAAACTATTTTAAGTTCAATTAAAATTATACAAAAAAAATAAAAAATAAATAAATATTCGGTTCTTGTAAATAGTAGGTGTGGTAATAAATTTTCAGATGGATTTCTACTTACACCATATAACTGTTCTTATATATATTTTAGACATTGAATGTTGCTGATCTCAGGCATTTGCTGATTCTCATCAATGTACAATAAATATGCTAGACATTAACCTAGTAACCAATCCTTGATTTATTAGTTAGACATTTGAATACTTCAGGGATTCAGTGTTATTTTTGTTTCAGTAATTTATTTATTACTCATAGTAATGTCATGTAAATTAAATTTATTTTTCAAGTATCAAAATATTAACTTTTTCTTACTTTTCTACTTGCTGAGAATAAATATGTGCATGCTGTATATATATTTTGCTATTGCTGAAATTGATATTTCAACACAGATCTCATTTTCCTCTTTTTCTATTGTAAAATAATAACTTAAAGTTTATAATAACAAGTATATTTGTCTTAGGTTTTTAAAGAAGCCACTGCAATACTTATTCACAATAATATCATACAGTATAAATTATAATGGTTTCAGTTCAAAATTAATTAAACTACTATTTCCAACAGACTTTAATCGACCTATTAAAGTTATAATCTGGAAAACATTCACAGCTTTTAAAAAAAGCTCAGTTCAGAGTTATCAACAAACACTTACATATCTTTCAGGTAACTACAGGAAATTGTGTAAATTAAACTTTTACTCACTTTTCAAATTTTTCAGTTGCAACACAAAAAAATCCCATTAAGCTCAAATTCAAATACATTTTAATATAACAAATCATTATATAGTACGTGATATGTTATTTGCCTGGGATGAAGGCTTTTTCACTGCAGTTACAATAATAGGTGACGCAACATTCGGGAACATCCTTACTTATGACTTTTGTTTAAATTTGTCACTGAATGGAATGAATGTTTGCAATGTTTTGGTCAATTATTGGCATTCATAATTTATTGACTTTCCCCACTGAGAGCGTTCCATAAAACGGAGTTGCGAACACAAAATAAAATTAAATTAAAGCCTTCTTTCACATACATTTTACCGGCCTAATTACTTATATTAACCAAAAAATTAAATATATATGTTACAAAATTCTTCTTCCTTCTACAGGATTTAATTAGGATACCTACCTTTACAGAAAAATTTGAGTCTCGTTCTGTGTTTATTGTTGCTCCAGTGACATTATCGCTGAAAAAATAATATTAGAAATAAGAAATCATTATAAATAATAAATTTAATATTTTTCTATAGCAATATATTTTAGAATGAACAGTTTACTGAGGGTAAAATTATTTGTAGGATGGAAAAAATTCTTTTTTGATAAGGTACTTGAAATTATTTTGCATAAAGATTTTTTAAACACATTTTTCGATGTTTTTTTTCTTTTCTAAAAGTGGGTTTCTTCATCGAAAAAATTTAATTTCGGTTCTCAAGCTTTTCAGAGAGTGTGTTACTAATCTATACAAACACTGCATATACTTTAACACTTCCTTTACCCCAACAAATTATCTCCAACATGATTTCATCTTATTCATCTACAATTCAATTCGTACTTAAATTTTAAATTTTTGAAGATAGCTTACAAATTTCTAATTCAGCACTTACAAAGATTAAAATTTAAAGAAAAATGTAAGCGACTTAAAAACCTATATTTTTCTATTATTACGTTTCTATTAAGTTGGTTTTTGTTCTTTAAATTTCGTTTTATGTAAAATTTCACTATTCTTTTATTATAATAATGGATTACACGAAAACATAAAAAAATTGAAAACGACATTAATGAAAGGTTAATTAGCTATTATCAAACATGAGTTAAAGGTGTTTGAAAAATAGGTTTTATGCATAATTCATTTTACCTTAGGTTTTAAATTAAGTTAAGCATCTATTAATTAAGCTAAGTATTAATGAATCATCTGCGAAACCATTTGAATTTACTTTCACAAAATGTTTTACTGAGGTTAACTAAAAAAACTTACAACTACATAAAACAGGATTTTATTTTCAACATAAGAAAATAATCGTAAAGGATGCACAAAGTGTAGAATTGAGACCGATTCTTTTTAAATGTATTAAAAAATTAAATATAATTGAGGAAAAGCATTAGGTTTACAAGTTGCATGCGCGCGCGTATCCACGCACGCAGTTTTATTTATTTCGAATGTACATTTATTTTACTCTTCATAATAAAGAATTGATCTATACAACATTCGCAGTATAATAGAGGAATACATTTTTAAATTATGGTTATACATTTTTTGTTACGAGCAAACATTTATATTAAAAAAAAGTCATCTTTTTATTTTGTTTAATTAGCTTTGCAGAGGCATTACAAAAATAAACGAGGTTTTAATCACTACGATTTTTTTTCGAAATCCATTCAAGAAACTAAATGAACTTTCAAAACATAGGAAGATGAAATAGTGTGGTAGTAAAAGCAATTATAATTTCATAATAAATTTAATAAATCTGTTTTTTTTTTTTTTAGAAAAACTCGTACTTATTGGAAAAATATTACGAGGTTTTTTTTTTAAATAGGCACTTTGTTTAGTGCTATTTAAAAAGTTTATTACAATACAATTTCTCTATTATAGTACTGCATTCTACGTGCACAGTTTCCTGGATTAAATTCATGTATTATGATTTTTTTTTCAAAATTTATAATAATAAATTCATGCTACCTAAGCAGTAGTTGACAGTTCTCCATTAAATATCATTTAGATACCTTTTCGGTACTTAACTCTGAAAAATATGCATTGTACGTAAAAATGAATCTTCATCCAACACTGGGTGATTTTAGAAAAAGTTCAGTGTAGTAAAATACAATTGGTTTTCATCAAATTATATATTATTCAATAATAAATAATTATAAATAATTACGATAATAATACTACTATTAATAATTCACAAAAGTACCATATTTTATTTTGAATCACAAATAATGTCGGCAATTTTTTAATCCAATGTTTATGAAGGGTTACCAGAAATTATTTCTCTCTGAACCCCTTCTTCTTATACAAAGAAGTAAGAAGAATGTGACTTTATAATGCATAGTGTATCCATAATTATTAATTTATGTTTTATGAATGGATTGCTTGAAGAACAACTGATATAAATTTCTAAAATTTATAACTCAAAATTTCTAACCTCTATATATACAAAATCAGAATTCTATGAGCGTTATAATCTGGAGGTAATATCAACAAAACTGTTTTAGGGCGGAAAACGCTTTTGCGCTATCGTCACTCGGAACAAAAATAATAAAATTTTACAAAAGAAAACATCTTTAAAAAATTATTAAATAGTCGAATACAGAACGGCCTTAAGAAACAAGCTATTCCATAGTATCATCGTATGTTTCCTAAAATATCTTTCATATTAACAATTTAAATTTACGACATAACACACACAGTCCACAAAGATGTGGTGTATCGTTAGTTGGCAGTCGCAGCGAATAGAACCGAGTACAACGGTCTGATTCATTAGGTGTCCATGTGTAAAATTAGTATGCCCTATCCGTAAACGCCAAATAACATCCTCATTACTGATTGAAGTGCTCCACGGCATGGCAGCACAGTATCCTTGATATATCGGAATTTATTATGTAGGTTGATATACTACCTCAGATTTAAAAAAAAATTTTTTTTTTTCATTGCTTGTGTATCCCTCCCTTTAAAATTGCTTACTCTGTCTATTAAACTGTTAATTATCTTTCATTGTAACATTACCTAATCAAAATTCACTGTCACAAAAATCGTTCGTTAGTTTTTCTACGTATGATACATGAGAAAAATTATTATATTAAAATAAAATATTGCTAGAATTATAAGGCAATTTAAATACAATAGAATTAATAAGAACAATTACAAACTCACTCGTCATCCTCAAAATCCTTGGGAGATGCATTTTCTGAAAATAAATACGCAAGATTGTAAATCAACAGATAGATAATAAACAGATAGATAATCTTAATCAAAACAATTTAAAAAACAAAATTTACTGTAACTGATATTATCACAACGATTTCCACGTATCTGACAAAAATAAGTAACTCGTGTTAACTTCGTTAATAGATGAGCAACCGCATATTTCATTACGTATTAATAGGTTAATAACACATGTTCGATTTACCTGAAGAGAACATACTTAAGGCCTTCATTGGAAGATTGGATTTCAGAGAAAACACAAAACCTCCGAAAGTACGAGGGTTTCATCATTCCGTTGCCGTCGATGAAAACCGTGCTTAGAATGAATGCAAGGGCCTGATCCACCACAGACAAATAATTTTTAAACTGTCACTCTCTATTTGTCTGGGTTGTAAAGTAAACTGATTTTCTAAGTATTATATTTTTATTAAAAGAAATATAAAAGAATAGTATATCTGAGTAAAATAATAGTTACAAAAAAAGTAAATTTGGAGATGATTCAAATATTTCAGAATGGTTTACACTTTCTTTAAATATAATTTTACATGGTAACTACAGTTATCAAAAAGAAGAATCCAGTAACGTGAAATACTATTAGAAGACAGGATAATAAGTTCCTCACGTATACTGGTACTTATAAAAAATAAGCATCGGATATCTAAGCTAAGTACAGGCATCTGTCTGGAAAAAATTGGCCTTCATTGACATTTTTCGTAACTGTAACTGTGAGGTTACACTGAAAAATCTAAAAAATTGTAGTAAAAAGTATCCCTTACACCACTCGTAAAGAATGGACATCTCTGAAAGCTTGTGAAAGGTGATTACTTGGTAGGCTGTTAAAGCCTTTTGTCATTTGCGTCCCAAAAAAGTCAAAAAACCTCAGCATTAAAAATGGATATTTCAACAAAATATTTTTGGGCATTTTCAAATAACTAGATTCTGCACAATTTAGATGGTCATTATTAAAAGCGCAATAGTCTCTCATTTTCTTTTTGACAGATAATAATTCGAATTAATTAAATTCTAGCCGGAGACAAGAAATTCCTTTTTCATAATGAATAAGCAGAATAAAAACGTTTAGACAGATTACGTATATTTTACCTGAAATATAGAAAATAAATTTAGCTTACGTTTACAAACCCACTCATGAAGCATTTCTAAAACGCTGATTGACAAATAAAAAATCACTTTTGAGTTTTTTCAAGTAAAATCAGGTATTTTATAACCCTTAATTATATGAAATTGTCAAGTTTTCTTTCATTTTTAAGCAATATATGGTTGTAAAATCTGGCTTGAAAAAAATTGAGGTGTGATTGAAGTTTTAGGTTAATAATGTGCCTCTGTAATTTTATGTAAAAATCCTCTCTATACAATAATTATGGATATATATTTATTATTGTTGTTTTGCAATACTAAAATCAAATTAATATTGCATTACAATAGAAAATAATTTTTTCAACTAATTTCTTACAAAATAATTAAAATATTACACAAAACATTTATTATTTATACTATTCCTTTTTATAATTTATTCACTAATTAATAAATTATTTCCAAATTTAACATTCATAAACCAAATACAGGAAAGTAAATATATATACCTTCTTTTGTTTTACCTTTCCTCATTCTATAATAAAGTGACATGAAAGGCACCATGGGAGCTGAAACAGAAAAGAGAGTATCTTATAATTGGTTAAGTTAACGAAATACTACGTATGACCAAAAAAGGAATGACAGTATTTAAGTAAGTTTAAGTTATTTAATTTAATACGAGAGAGTTGCATTCAAATGAAACCAAAAGGGTTTTAAAAACATGGAAAAGAAATATTATTGTAAAAAATAATTCCATCTTTATTCATTATATCGGCAATAGTGTATTTGTATAAAAATATTATCCATCTTTGTAGACATGTAAACTATATTAGTTTGTGTATTATTATCACAAAAGGAATACTTTTAATTTGTATCATTCTTGTTTAAGCGACATAACCTTTCTTAGTGCATTGCTATGATCCAGCTAAAAGGTGTTCATTCTAGCAAGAAGAATTATCATATGTAAACAATAACCTTTTGTTACATGTAATCGTTAATCTATTTGAATACGTCGACCTCTAAAGTGTTAAGTCGAGTGACTTATTAGGAGCAGACAATGAAACTGGATTATGGATTTTAGTGTAGCAATGACTCCCTCCTTGGTTGTCACTACCTGAATTTCCCATGCGAAAGATATCTCAATCTAATCCTAGTGATGACTTGCTGCTGTCCAATCGGTATGAGCACATTTCCATATAAGAGGCTCGCAGCGATACCAAGCAAACTGTGGAGATTAAACCCCCACCGATAGTTTTGTACGACATCTCAGATTTAGAGATGTCTAGCAAGTGTTACTAGAAATTGTGGGTGTCCAAAGATGACTACAGTTTGCGTATAATCATCAACAGTAGATAACTTTGTATGATTCCGTTGAACATTGAATCTACAAAAGGGTTATTCAGGTAATACGGGAGCACAGCTTTATAGGGCACACTTCTCCCTGTTACGAGATGTAAGGAGCTTTTCGAGTGTTCCGTTGAGTACCTTAACGTAGTTAAGTACTTTTAATACCGTTTAGTACTGTGCTTTTAACGCCGCCGTATTTTCGGCGTTTGAGACCCCGAAAATTCTCCTGATAGAGTACAATTTATGTGATATCAGCAATACGGCCATAATGAGAACAATTGTAGCTGTCTTAACCGTTCTCTTATGTTTCGACATGGCCCACATCGAAGCAGTTAAGAGTTGAGAAATTGGAATCAACTTGAGCACTCTATGGCTATGAGCGATCTACTCTCTTCCTCGTCAAGCATTTCAGATATCATAATTTGTGAGTACTTTGAGATACTATGCTGCCGGTTTATCGTAGAACGAGACTGGAATGCGAACCATGTACTCTGGGGTTCACGTCTAGTAAGTACACTTTGAAGGTCTTTAAAAGAGGCTATCGAGAAGATGTGACAACATGTTTTCTGGGCTACAACCAAGATCCTATAAAGATACCTGATTTGCATACTGATGTTAGGAATAGTTACGATATCCGATCACTCATCAGTTGTCTTAACGGATAGCAAATGATTATAAGGAAAAGGAATTTCCCCATCAAAAATAATTAGACTGGGAATCCTCTCGGGAATAAACTACGTATTGTCTTTAAATTTACTTTTAAAATGTACAGATGAAACAGCCATTGCGACCCGACCTTTGACTTCAACCGTGCGAGAAGCGGCATAATTCTCTACACCAGAGGGTGTAGATGAAGAACAACTGGTTCTAAGGGATCCTAGAGAGGTGATAAACTTAGACACAAAGAGAAGAATTAAAGAGAATATGGCAACGCTTCAGGAAGCCTGAGGACGTTATCCGTGCTTTCAACTGTAGCTGTATTATATAATCATCACCTCTTAAACGCATTCCTCCATTCAACGTATTTCTAGATAGAAGGGAAGGTTTCTCAAATTATAATGGTCCTGAAACCTAGTAAATCAGCTCAAGATTATACAAGGCTACCGGCTTGCTGCTAATCGTATTATATAAGCTATTCAAAAAGCTTTCATTCAAAGATTATGGATTGTTATCGATAGTAATGAGGATACCTGATTTCCAGTTTTGTGTTTCAACTGGTCAGTCCACTGTTAAACATACACAGATTTAGTAGTTTCATCATCAAATGAATAAAAAGTAAAGGAATTTCTCGTCGGCGTTCTGAGTTGTACAACAGGTCTTTTAAGTTTTGGTTACATGGGCTTCTGTGCAAGTTAAGACGTGGCGTGACTGCGGCTTAGCTACGTAAATGGTCGGTTCTCGTCAGTTAAATTTTGTCAGAACCTGTCCTGTTTTTGACACTAATTCAGGTTTTCCACAGGGTTCTGTTTTGAAGCCGATTTTATACTTAAAATTTACAGCGGACCTTCACCTTCCTACCACAGATTATGCTACCGTTGCGTCCTTTAAGAATGATACAGCAATAATGGTAGTTGACGGCAACCTGTCTCTGGTCTCAGAAAAACTTCAATTGCGTTGGATGTTGTCAACTTATGGCTGCAGGAATAGAAGTAAGGATTAAGTCGTAAAATTCCAAGCGCATATCGTTTATGATTAGGGGAAAATTGTCACGGGTTCACCTTGAGAATATAGATATTCCGCATACCAACAACATTCGGTAATTAGGTTTATACCTGTATCGTCGCATAACATGGAACCACCACGTATGAAAGAAATAAAATCAGTTTGACGTAAATTTAACAGAAGGTACTAAGCTATTGAACAGAGGATTTCAATTGCCTGTCGAACAAGGTGTTCTTGAATCCTATCTGGACATATTAAATTCAACTGTGGGTCACTAGTAGTAACCGACGTGGAGATCATCCAGAGGGTTCAGAGCAAACCTTTAAGGAATATAGAATAGAACAACAACCGTCATTCTTCAAGGATGCCGAGATTATTGAATATCTGGGTATCCCGTTTATTCGGGAAAAGTTTGGACATCTTAGAACAAAGTAAACATATCGAATTAACTCTCGCGTTAGTCATCTCGAATTAACTCTCGCGTTAGTCATCTCGAATTAAATAAAATTCATAAAATTCTGAAGAATTGTGTGTCTTGAACAGGTCAATTATGACAATATATTTGCGGCTTATTACTATTCTGATTATTTATGTATTGCATATAACATAATAGTTTTGTTTTTGAGGAGTATCACTGGATTCTCTTTCACGAATCATTTGACGTAAGTTTTAATTACAGTTTCTCTAAGAAAAAGCGATTGTAAATGAATAAAGAATTACCGCAAAAAAAAAATAGTAATACAATAAAAATTACAAATAAAAGGATATTTTATTACAATAAATGTTTGTGTTTGTTATTAACATAAATTAGAAAAAGGTAGAAAATAATTATAGAATACTTGATATTATATTGTACAGTAATAAATGAATAAATAGGACATTTAATATTAAAAATATTAGTTTACAATTTACTACATAAAAATATTTATTTTACATAGTAGGAGAATTGATATATTGTTAGATTTTATTGAAGTCGAAAGAGAATTCATGGTTTCTTTCAACTACTATAAATATATGTCCTTTTATGGAATAAAGATAGAAGTAATAAATTAGGATAAAATCAATGCAAGCTGATAATTTTTATTAATTTACTACTATTATTTATTATTAATAATTATTATTACATTTAGTAGAGGTAAATAAAATCAGGCAAATAGTTTTAGCTTGCATTAGGGTGCTTGCATTAAGCGTACTGACCGGGTTAATAGTCTGCAACAACTGGATTGTTTGGCAGCGAATTTTTACAAATAAGGTGTGTCATTTGGTTTAATATACAATGCTTAATAAGTTTTACAATAAAAAAAATTAAGATGGCTGCCATTTTGACATTTTTGAAGGTAAAGTTATAGAATAAGACACTATTCTTAGATTTTCCGAATTTAATTAAACTAGTTACTAGTTCCTGAGGAATAAGTTTTTCGCTGAAAATCACAAAATTGCGTCCAGAAGAAAAGCAAAGCAAAAATAGGGCTTATGTCGACACGAACCTTTTGCTCATTTCGGTGTCCTGAATCAGTTCCTTAAGTTCGACAAATACATCCTGAAACACTCTGTATCTAGTATTCTTTTTGTTTTCCTTTATGCAGTAAAGAAAAAAGTAAAATAAAAAAAGTAAAAGTTATTACTTTTTTTCATTCGTGAAATTTTAAGTAATAATATCTTTAATAATAACTTTACACGCTTCAAAGTTTTGTTTTAATATTTACTTCATTGGTTATACTTATTTACAGCTGAGGATTTGTGAACATATTGGATATGATGGTATTATGAATACAAAAATAAGCATATAAAATTTCTGGCTAATAATGCGATTGACGTGAAAGACAATTTTTGACGGGTCTAAAGATGAAGTCTAAAGCAAATAAAGGATTTTTAAAACTTCCTTAACTAAAAAGAAAACAACTTGATAAGAGCAATCTTTTCAGAGAATACGATGAAAAGTAAGAGTATTGAAAGTACATCGTCATTCAAACACTATTTAGAACGGAGGCTTTATGTCAACAGTTTAACCGAAAGCGCCTGACTAACCCAGATCAATGTATGAGATCTTATACCACAATAAAACGTGTAGTTTAAGAGTTTTTTGTGTGTTATTATTTTGTACAGTAGATATACGTAAATTGTAACTACTCGTATCCTAATTAAATTTAGAGCTATTCATTTTTATGGATAAACTATTTTATGTATTTTTTTTTTCATAAATAGCAAAGAATGATAAATATGGAATGCAAAAATATCTCAAATTACACAGATAAGTTAATAATATTGCCTGCAATGGATTTTTTTAGGAAAATATTTGAGAGGTAATGAACTGCATAATAATCGATATTAAAAAATTTCTTTATTGTATTTTTATACTAATTAAATAAGCAGAATTTTTTTTTCAAGCTTAATCAAATTTATATATTTTTTAAAATACACATATTTAGTCGATTAGACACTTACGTTAGAAAATTGTGTTGGTTAAATTACTATAAACGGACAAAATTTTACTTACTGTTATTAATGTACATTCAGAAATTGTATATATCAAATATATGAAAGACTTACAGGCACTTGATCTGAAAAGAAAAATTAAAATTAGTAGAATACTTTTCTTAAGAGTTTTATTAAAAATAAAAATTAGTGTACAAATATTTTGAATATCACAGTTACTAAGATTTAATAATTATTACTTTTTATGTAAAATACTGGCAGATTAGATGTAGATCAAGCACATCCTCACGTAATGGATCGTTAGAATAAAAATAAAAATTCAGTTCTTGATAATTCATAGTTCAAAAGTCTTTGTTATCACCAAATTAAAAGATACGTTTAAGATTGATAAATCTGACTACACAGCGATCATAGGTGTCGAGGAAGGACTTCATGATTTAAAATATAACTAAATATATAACTAAAATATAACTAAAAATATCAGAAGAACTTGAAATAAATTTTATGAGTTCTTATGTTAAGTACCAGAATTAGGTATTCTGATAAGTTAATGAAACTGGAAACTAACCTCTACATCAGAAATAAATGCGACAATGATCAAGAAGCTCGGTTTGTTTTTCCGATTGTACATAGATTTAGAGATTTAAAGGTCAGTTGATGACAAGCTAAAAACTGAAACTGATGTCTTAAATCTAAACTCTAAAATCAAAAAATTCTAAGGTGATTTGAATGTAATGGATATATTAGTAGAGAAAAATTCGGTTTATAAATAAATTACAGTAAGAAATGCTTATAACTAAATATAAAGGAAAGGAATAATGTACATAAAAAACTTTTCAGAAATTTAAAATTTTAGTAAAATCCTTAGAGTATAGTCGAAGAAACACATCAGAAGCAGAAAGAACAATTTACAAACAATTACAAACATTTACGTAGAAAGAAAGAACAAACAGTTTTCATAAAATAACAAACCTGCCATTATAATACCTGTTGGAGCAAGCAAAAAATTCCTTGGATAATTTTTTTAGGAGTATAACATTATTGGTAGCAGAAAATGGTATTAATTTCCCCCCAAAAAAAAAAAAAAAATTTTTTAATGTGTTAAATTGTAATGAAAAAAAGGTGGATTGGTAAATAAAATTCCAAATAAAATATTATATAAATACGAGAAAAACTATACCATACTTTGTATCAACTAAAATAATGATTATTATTTATGGTCGGATTTGGTTCATATTCAGAATATGTATTAGTTACGTGAAAAGAAAAACTTTTATAAAAATTGGACCCATTAAATGGCTCTGGGGTCGAGATATTTCAAATAATTCTATTTATGGTCAGATTTGGCTCATATTCAGAATATATATTAGTTCCCTAAAAATAATTTTTTTGCAAAAACTATACCCGCTAGGTGGCGCCGGTGTCGAGATATCTACGAAACAAATATGCAAACAGACTTTCCTCTTCTTTATGTACAAAAAGGCAATGCTTGTATGTGTATCTGCTACAAACTAAAAAACTATTGGACCGATTTACGCACGGGGAAATAGCGAGAAAGGGAAAAAGAAAAAAGGGAAAAGGGAAAAAAGAAAAAGGGAAAATTTTTAAAAGGGGAAAATGGGAAAAAAGAGAAAAATAGAGAAAATAAAATAGGAAAAAGGAGAAAGTAAATAGGGAAAAAGGGAATGGGAAAGAGGAAATAGGACAAAGGGGAACAGGAAAGAGGAAATAGGGTAAAAGGGGAATAGGAAACGGGTGAAAAGGGAAAAAGGAATAAAGTGGAAGGTTAAATTTTGTGAATTCCGTAATGTTCAGTTTTTTAATGTTTTTCAAACTTTCAATTGAGTTCATTGAATCTACATAAATATTCAAATCTAGACAGCTTGCTAGGTCTGCAAGTATGTATGTTTGTTTGTCCCGTATGCGTTCCAATATTATTTATCCAATTGCGATGAAACACTGGTCAGTTGTTGCGCACGCCCGCGACGGTCATATTTCGGAGAACTGTATTTACGGTCCTATTTTAAATATTTATGGTCCGAAAAGAAATACTTTTACAAAAAATGGAATTAGGAAGGGGAAAAGCTTAGATGTGAATAAAGGAAGAAGGGAAAAAGGGAAAAGTTACATTTTGTGATGTTTCGTAATGTTCAGTTTTTGATTGTTTTATCAAACTTTTATTTGTGTTCCTTTAATACATATATACTCAAATCTAGCCACGGCGAAGCATTGCCGGGTCGGTTAGTTAACTAATAAAGAAAAATCCTATAAAACTGATTATCATCACAATTTTGACTGATGACTTTTGTTTATTACTTTCCCAGGGAATACAGCTAGAATAACTATAATAATAAAGGGGAAAGTATGCTGCTCATGTCAAAAATTGGGTGTTTTAATTATTCTGAAGGCTTCGTACTCTTTCATAGTAACTATGAATAAATGAAAAGAACTGTTAAAATAAGAGAGTAAGATTATTAAAATATATGAGTAATATAATATATATAAATAACGTATTTTTATAACGATACTAAAGCTTTATTTTACTGACATTTGGTAGAATTAAATAAAACATGCTGCAGAAGAGAAATTTCCAGTAAATTGTTGTAGGGGTCAGTTCCTCATATTACAATGGCTAATAAATAATTATTGTTGCATTAAAGTGTATGCTGGCAAGTTTGAAATAGACATTTAGTTCTAATGTATTATCGAGTTAAGTAGACTCAACGGCAGAGAGAGAAGTAAACAAGTCATAAAAACTGAGTGTGTACACTTAAATAATAAAAAATATAATTACATTATTCAAGATAATAATGGATCATAATATGCATATTGCCTGGATTTTGTGTGAAATGTTTTGCGTGAACGCTAGGGACTATTGAGTGTTGACTGTTACTAAGAAACTTACTTGTTAGCAGCTGTTCACCACTGATATGTTAATAGGCAGCAAAAGAACAGTGAAAACGAAGTTTCTTCATTAGAACAGTTTTCTAAAAACTTGTATTTTCTTATTGCAATAAAGTTTATAAGTTTATTTACTTATTAGTAAGAAAAAATGGTGCATAAAGTCTAATATTAGTTATGATTGTGGATAATTATTCGATAATATTAAATGCTTTTTACTGCTCACTAAAAAATTATAGTCACATTAATAATAATTCTAATCTAATATATAATAAGATTCAAAATAAACATCAATGATAACCATCCTTCTGCTAAAAACTTTTCCCAAAGTGCCGAATAATATTTAAAATTATTAAAGAAAGTTATTGTTAATGTGACACCAATTTAAATCAAATCAATTTAGAAAGGTCAGTTAAAAAGGAGTTCCCTGCTTAAGGAAATCCATTACTATAACTGGGGTTTCTCCACTGAAATACAGAAAATATTTTCTATACATTCTCACTACTCGTAAGTGTACATTCACTCGATCCTTTGAAACTTTGCCAAATATTTACCATACTGGCAAATGCAAAAGAACAGTGGGTTGACGATTGTAGTGATGCATAACCCTTCCTTCCTTTTCTTATCGTTTAAGTGTTTGGGAATGCGAACTTAAAAGTTAAAATCTGTTAACCAAAGTTATCGACTCTATATGCAATAAATATTATTTGCAATCGTTACGTAATTTACATGATTTTAGAATTTGTAATAAACACCTATGTGCACAGTTAATTTCGTTTCCTCTTTTTACATAATGGAGTTCGTGAGAACTTCGTCGGTAAGAGGCCACAAAGACAACGAACTACGTTTACAGTTCTAAACATGACCTGATCTAACCTAACAGTGACATGAAAATGGGGGGAAAATAAGCTAAGCGTGACAACATTATATTTCAGTTCAATTAGATTAGTAATAAAAATACTTTTAAAAGATACCTCGAATTTTGTTAGACAAAGTTTTTTCCATTTGAGGAACCGCGGGACTCGACCAAGTTATTTTATTAATTTTTTTAATTTACTTTTACGAATCGCGTCGCTAGAGAACAGTACTTGATAGTACTAGGTAGCGTACAAAAACTTGATCGTGTACTTGAAATAACAAAATTTATGAAGGTATATTACAGCTTATTTTAATACTAAATGCTATTTTGTAAATGAAAGTACTGAAGATGAAACAATTTCTTTAATTCCCATCACTTCTTTAAAAAATAATATAAGTATTAGTGTTTACAACAGATTATTACTAGTTTTTTAAAAAAGGAATTAATAAAACAGAAATAAATTCGATTTATTAAACGACAAACAACTACACTTGTAAAGTAATAAGTGGAATATTACATCACGAATTTTCGATTCCTAAAAGTCATTATACTAGTTTTATTAAGGAAAAGTATGGTATGAAGTGAATGATATGATTATCAATAAAAAAAATTGGGCGTTAAATTCAATTTGTTTGTTCTAAGACAATAAATTTTAGTAATAAATTCATAAGATAACAATCAGTAATTGATAAAAAATAAATAAAAGAATAATCTAACAAAACTCAGTGATATCAAAAAAATTACATTGAAATTGTAAACCGTACGGTAAGAGTCTTACAGATGTCATTTCTTCTCTTCAAAAAAAAAATTTCTGTAAAAACTGTTTTCAACAAAATGACACTGATATCTAAAAAGGTAAGACACTACCCCCATTTCTATTACCAAAATCTCTTATTAAATTTAGAATTTTCTTTGAAAAAAATACATGTTAAATATATGTATTAGACAATAGATATACAATAATAGATAGTAAACATTTATGGGATTCATATAATAAGCAAAAAGGAATAATTTGTTACATAACACTTACCCGCTGATTTCATAAAATAAAATTCTTATGATTATTTGTTATTTAATGAAATCGAACCGTACAGAGGTTTGTAACAAATTTTTATTTTTTATTTTTTGAAAAAAAAAATTATTATATCGATCGTTTTATAAACACAGTTTATTATCTATTATTGTTTATCTATTATCTATTACATATATTTAACATATATTTTTTAAAGAAAATTCTAAATAACAGATTTTGATAATAGAAATATAGTGTCTTACCTTTTTTTTTACATCAGTATGGAATGGAATGCAAAGTTGGCAGGAGTTTATTACTCCCTACTCCATCGCAGAACCTGGACAGAGTCCCTTGCTGCTGGATCATTCTAATCGGGCTTGTTTTTTTAAAAGGGTTAATTTTAAATAGCGGGTCTAATTTTTTTAAGTTTTGTTTATTATTATTTAGTGTTTTAAGGACGGATTTAATTGCATTCCAATCCGTTGTTAAACCAGCGTTATCGAACCCATTTTACGGGGCGACCGCGGAAGGCTAGGCTTATAAAGCCTGTCCTCCCGACGTAATTCCCCTTCAGACCGTCCACTGAAGTCCTTTCGGTGCTAACTCTTTAATAGGCTAGCAGGAATACGCCATAACGGGGCACTACCTGTAAGGAGGGAGCAATGCGTCCCCTTTTCCGGAGGAGTCGCAATTGCTGGGTTATTTTATCTTACTGTAAGTTTTGAAAAGGAGAGGTTGTGTAGAAGCTCTTCATCCGCTTCTGGTATGGCTGCCCCACATCAGTATAGTTTTGTTAAAAACAGTTTTATTTATATTACAGAAATTTTTGTTTTTTGAACGGAAAAAGAGATATCTGCAAGACTCTTAACGTACGGTTTACAATTTCATTGTCATTTTTTGGATAAATATTTATTATTAGTGGCTGATGGTTGATAACATGAACGTTTTCGATATATTTAACTCCCTTCAATACCTTCCTAACAAGTTTAAATACGATTTTAATATATTTCTAAAATCGGCTCTAAACATATTTAAAATTAACTCGATATTTTAGAACGATCATGAAACTGCTTTATTTACCCAAGAAAAAGCCTGTCAGATCATACATGTACTTAAAACAATTGGCTTTCCGCTAACTGGGAGGTATAGAAACAATAAGCTCTATTTAATACAAAATGGTGTCCGCTGTGTAATGATACGGCAAGTTAATATACAACAACTAATTGTACAATTATATACGTATACAAAATTCACGTATACAAGCTTCTCGGTAGATAGATAAAAGACATACTGTACAAAAATTGGCTTTCCGCTAGTGGTTGCATAAAGCAACTCTACGCTCTGTAACATTTGTAACATGTCTGTATGAGACATTTTACATACAAATAAGTACACAAAAGATAATTAACATTAGGAAAATATACTAAAAACATAGTAAAAAGCATAAAATTAAATAAATAATGAAGGCTACAAATAATACATAAAAAATACACATGTAAAACTGATGAATATTTACTTGGCACGTCGTAAAATGCACACTACACAGCAAATGAATAGCAGTAACAGGAGAAGTAGAAGCAGGACTGGTATTAATTTCAATAAAATTCCAAATTCAGGTCCACCTGAACGCTGTGTTGTTGATTTCGGTAGCGGTGGAACCGTTGGTATCGTGTCCGGTCTGTTGTGTGGTAAATCAGTGGGCATAATTTCTGGTATCCATCCTGTTCATAACAAATTTAATTTATGAGCGATAAATATTAAAAACTTTTATTTAGACGTGTCATTTCATGACATTCATTGATGTAATTTTATATACGTGATAGATTTTTACTTCCAAAACAATTCTAATACATTCAATCCGCTTAATTAGTGCAAAAATACCATAATGAATTTCACTTACCGATAAGATTTAGAGAAACTTACAAATATTCTATCTAGAGCGCGAAGGGAGATTTTGTTCCGATTTAGATATAAATCAGCAAAATTTAGATTTAACAAAACTACTAGTTAATATGCAACACCTTTATCATACTAATAATAATCGCTTGTCAGCCAATGATAGTAATAATAAATTACATAATGAATAATCTGTCGCTACTTAGATGAGTAATTTCAATATTCAAAATACCTAAATGAAAGAATTAAAAATATTAGGTTTAAAATACTACTTGGAGTTCAATAAAATATTAATTTAATATTGGTGCTAGATCCATGCACCTCAATACATACTTCCAACTTTGTAAGTGATAAAATGCTATGTATGCTATAACGCAGTGCTCTGTAATATAAAAAAAAAAATAGGATAAAGAATTTAAAAAAGTAATATTGACAACTGCGGCTACAGGCATCTATATAAATTACTTCTTTAAATTAATTATTTATGGAATTCATAACCTTATGTTACCAAATGTTCGAAAATAATCTTTTTTTTTGCGTTTTCAACCCACAGCAGATTCTACCTAATGATTCTAATAATATATTAAAACATCTGTTAAAAATGATGAAAGAAAAGGTACTCTTACAACAAGCGCAAATTAAGTTAATTTATCGTTCAGCTATTGTGCAAGTTAACACGCCCATCGATACTATAGTTTAAAAAGAAAAAAAATAGCAGTTCACATCTGAAAAAAGATTTTACTCGAAATTTCTTTCTTACAGAAAACAATTTTGTTTTTATACAATACTAGAAATAAGCGGGCCTATGGCCCGCCAAAAAAATGTTACATGGTTTATGTTTCATTACACATGATTGTGTTAAATGTTTTTGCCAATTGTAATTAAATAATGTTTATGAATTTAGCGAACTAACAACAACTTTTACAACGACAAGTTTCAAAATTCTCAACATTTTTAGCCATTTCTTGAGTTGCGATTTTTTAACATAGCGATTCCCCAATTGCTACATTCCTGGAATGACATAGTGAGTGGTTGAGTATCTCGGAACAGAATATTATAATCGGTTAGATAACATGTAAAAGTACAGAATATACCTTATATAAAAGTACAGAAAAACTAACCGTTACAGTAATGCACGCACACGCGCGCGTATGTGTTTATTTTTACATTAACCAAAGTTGGAGAAAATGACAAAAGAAATTCTTTCACTGTAGGTCATTCTCATATTATGCTACAGAAATGTGGAATAGTGAAAAGAAAGAGCAGACAAAACTGCCATAACAGCAACAATTTAAGCGAATATGAATGTACTACCTATTCGCGTGATAAACGTAAAAAATCATTAAAACTATCAGAGAAATACGTTGAGTAAAATGAAAAACACTAAATACGACATTAAAATGACTTCATAAGAATGGAGGGGCGACGCGGAACTGACTTACCCAATCACAAGAGGCGGTGACCAGAACGAGAATTGGTCACACATGAATAATAAATTCATAGTTGTTGATCGGTGAAGAAAGACCAACGTCCAAAGTATGTAATAAACAATTCACTGTTACGTTTGAAATGTAAGAATGTAAACTATATAAAAAACCCACCGAGTTGGTCTAGTGGTTAACGTGCCTTCCCAAATCAGCTGATTTGGAAGTCGAGAGTTCCACTGTTCAAGTCCTAGTAAAGCCAGTTATTTTTACACGGATTTGAACACTAGAACGTCGATATCGGCGTTGTTCTTTGGTGGTTGGGTCTCAATTAAACACACATCTCAGGAATGATTGAACTGATAATGTACAAGACTACACTTCATTTACACTCATACACATCATCCTCATTCATCCTCTGAAGTATTATCTGAACGGTAATTACAGGAGGCTAAACAGGAAAAAGAAAGGAAAACTACATAAAAACCTCAGAATGAGGTACGGACTATGGAATAATATTGCTAATTTTAAAAAATGGCAAAAAACCAACAACCAGTGATTCAGTAATACTTCGACGAAGGCAATATGAGGTATGGCTGAGTGAGAAATATCAAAGTTAAGACACTTTATAACCGAACATTGAGTTCTCAAATTTATATTTTATAATTAGTACAATGGCTATTTAAAAAAATAGACCTTGGGGGTCCTAAATTTTGGAACCAAACGAGTTTTTTAACAAAGTACTTTTAAATATAGACGAAATTGTGAAAGCGTTGGAAAAAGCAGCCAATACAACATCTTGTCTAAACAAAATATATTATGTCATGACAGCTAACAACCGCTACAAAATTTAGATTGCTAACATTATATAATCAAATATGGTGATGGAGATTAGCCACGTATTGGAAGAAAGAATATATTGTTCAAATTCCAAAAGAAATATAAAGTCTGACCGATCCCAATTGTTCCCAATCCCAATAGTTAGATCCCAATAGTCGTATGTCCTTCATGTGTGCTATTGGACAGATCTTCGAATATATTAATAATCGACTAGTTTGGATTTAAAAAAAATATTTTATCGCATCAAGCAAGATTTCAATAGTACCATTCAACTAATAACCGTATGATATATTGAGAAAATACTATATACAACAGTTTCTTCATTAAGAAATACTATGTCGGAGCCTTCTTTGATCTGCAGAAGACTTTTGGTATGACTTGGAATCATGGAACAAGGCTTCAACTACGTTAATGATCATTGGCAGTAGTTTACCGGTATAACTTGGCACTTTTGTAAAACGACCGTAGTTTTTATGTACGGGTTTGGATGGCACCTTTGTACGATCGCCATCATTATACAGATATTAGCCATTCCATTTATTGGGAAATCGGAAAAAGCGTCAAGGTTGATGATCTGGCAATCTTATATGCCAGTAACAAAAAGGTGATGGAAGTATAAAATTGCAACGAGTAATAAACATCCTCAACAAAGTTGCAAAGAATAACGGATTCAAATTTCCATAAGAAAAACCTTGCTGTGTACACTTCTGTAGAAAGAAAACTCTTCATCCTAGTTCTGTTTTGACAATCGATGACCACCTATTTAGTACAAAGATATTGTACGTTATTCTAACCTATTATTAAATATTATTTTCTTGGGACTACACATTCATGAACTGAGTGTTGGATGCAAGAAAGCCCTGACATTATTAAATGTTTATCGACCATCAATTGGGGTTCAAGAAAAGAGAATTTATCGCGAGTTTATTAAACAATCGAAGCTCGATTACGAGTGTATTACATATTCATCCGCTAGAATGTCACATCTAATAATTGACGTCTTATATAACAACGGAATCAGATACAAGCTCAGTGCTTAATTTAATCTCTGAAGTTAAAATGCCATATTACAATACAGAAAAGAGATTTTACTATTAAGATATGCATCAGATATGGACCTTTCCTAGCTATATAAACTTAAAACCTTTAATAAAAATCCTTCCACTGCATAATATGAACATCGCGCACAATTTCAGACCAGCCGGAATAGTGTATATAGTGATTTAGCAAAACAAATACGAATTGGTTTATCGAATTAGCAATTTCTACGACAGATACATGACTTTTTCCAACTGTATGCAGAATATTAGATTTTTCTAGCTGAAAAACAAAACAAAAATCAGCAGTTATTTCGCTTAAGAGAAACCAGGATCGGACAGGAATATTCGTCGATAATAATCAGTAATTATGAATGATAATAAAAATTTCTTTTGATGGTTCTAAAACTGACATGCTGTTAGAAGCTCTATGTACATTAATGGAGAAATTCATCCATGGAAACTGCCTGACAGCCAGTTTTTATTCAGCTGAGCTCATTGCTATAGAGCAAACTCTTTGCTACAAAGAAGGTTTCTCGGAAGAGATAGTGTTTATATGTTCCAACTCTAAGCCCACTAACTGCTATTCGGGTAAAAAACGTTAAGGATGTAACTCATCGTAAACATCCTGTCCATTCTGTATATTAATCCAAATGGAAAAGCAATGTGTATTTGTATTGACTGCGAAGCATTTCTGTGTCCTAAGAAATGAAATCGCAGTAAAGATACCACGATAGTAATTAGTGAGATTATGCATATAATACCTATTCGCGATTAAGACATTGAAATTGTCTAACACTAACAGAAACAGTTTGAATAATTGAGGGAAAAGACTAAATACAAAATTAAATACAACTAAAATTACTTCATATAAATGGAAGAGCGATGCAAAGCTTACTGGTGAATGCGATGAACGTCGTGCTTAACTGGACTAGCAGAGTCTGTAATATATGAGGACCTCTGAAAAGTTACGGACTAAGAAATAATATTGCTTCTGATTTAGAAAATGGCAAAGAAGGAAAAATTGTCATTTTACATGCGAGCGGATTACTAACGAGTTTATTGTAATACTTCAACGAACTCAGTATGAGTTAGAAGAATCCTCAATATTAAGACACTACATTTGAATATAAAGAGTTCCCAAATTTAAACGGTACAGTCCAAAATGCTTTGTGTATTTTATTTTACTTCGTGTCTAATATTTTAGTTTTATTTTTGTGCTGCACTAAGTACTATCGCCTAAGTACTATACGTACTACACGTATTAAGTACTATACGTACTTAGGTGTTCTATTTACATGTCTCATGTTACGTTTATTTTTGTTTTTTATTAAAATGTAAGGGCTTGTATCCTTACATCGGACGATCCTGCTGGTGATTTTATTATTTTTTTAAACAATGTGACAAGAGCTAATAAATTTAATGGCCGATGCGTATATAAAATATATATATATATATATATATATATATATATATGTCGGAGAGGCGAGGAGATTTGTCAGGGATTCAACGTTTTGTGCTTCACTCATTTTTATTATTACAAGTGGAGAATATATAAGATTATAATAAAGTTCAATTAACAAAAATGAGTAGATAACTCGTACAATGAAATAATTACAAATGATTACTATCACTTATCAATAACTCAGCAGTACACGAATTATAATATAAGATCAACCCAATTTAGAATTCAAACAATATTAAAACAACTTGCGATAGACTGAGGCTCAGGGAAATAACGAATTCGCGATCACAAGGACGTCCGTTCGATCTGGGTTCCAAAGCAAGACTGACTTTTCTCTTCTCAAATAATATGCCTACTGCATATTTCCCTTTCCTTATTAATTTTATAATACCCCTATCGTCCTGGGATCCCGACTACGTTGACAACCATGTGCCTACCTTGGCCTAAGCCTACCGCAATAAAACAATTTAAACCTTATTCTACAAAATATTACAAGTAATAGTACATTTCTTAAAACTACTAAAAATACAGATATTCTAAAGAATATTCTCATCGTTTTGTCGGAAGATACTCCACTGTACTTTATTCTCCGACATATATTATATTTTTATATTATATATTATAATTTATATTTTATGCATATATACACACGACTGTAGTATTTGGGCTTGCTTGTATATGTCTCAAAAACCAACTAGAGGAAAAAACGTTGTTGCTTATATATTTTTATGCAATTTACTGCATCATTACTTCCACCTTATATATTGAAAAGTTATATATATTAAAAACTTATTAAAAACACGATGAGCAAATATGGAGCACTTTTGTAAAGAAAGTTATAAATTGTAATTAATGAGAATATAATTGTTTTATTACATATTTCTAATCTATCTCAAAATTTTTTCAACCTAACTTCCTAGAAATTGTTCAGAGATACTACTGTGATTTTATTTTATAAAAATAAGAAACAATGCATTACCTCTTTGATGCATTGTTTCAACTATCCTCATCACACTGCCAAATCCCACGTACCATTTGTTTTTCTCGTGCAAATGTGGAACTACCTGTTAACAAAAGGTCACAAATTATTTTTTTAATGCAAATACGTTTTTTGTTTCAATTCTTATTTATCTGAAGGGAAATAAATATTTAATCACGTCTAGGCACAAAATACACCCTACCCTAAATTATTATTTTTTTATTAATGGGTTATGAAATTATCGCAGTTAGTAATAACATCTAATAAAATAAATTTTAATTTTAACAGAAAAGCATCTGTGGGTTGGTTCAATACTATCATACGCTAATGATAATATTCAAATTTACTAGTGCACACAAACAAATATTGAGCTGTAATTAAGCATACATGCATATTTAAGGATTATTTCGTTTCGTAGCAGAAAATAAATCTTTATATATATTAAAATTTCATATAAACTTATGTCTGTAAAAGCTTCTTTTTTTCGGGTTACGACTAGCGAAAAACTTCGCCCGGATTTTAGTTTCAGCTTCTATTAAAAGGGAGCCTCTACTGAAATTTTTGGAATGGTAAAATTAGTGGATTCATAAGTAATTTGACTCCCTCTATGAATCATGAGACCTTGCCTTTGGTGCGGGGGCTTGAGAGCTCAGTAATACAGAGTAGCTGGAACGAAGGTGCAACCATATCGGAGAAATATCTGTTGAGAGCCAGACTAAGGAATGATTCCTGAAAGTGGGCAGCAACTCTTTCAGTAATTGTTATGGGCGTAGTCAAGAAGACTTAAACGGCCATATCAATATCACTCAGTCCTCTGAGTACTGTGCAGCTGAAAACAATGGAAAACTACAGCTGCTTTTTTTCCAAGAAAATGTGGCTCTCTGCATTTTCATATAGCAATGATGGAGGCGCCTTCCTTAGTAAAACTTCCGGAGGTAAACTAGTCCCCGTTCAGATCTCCGGGTGGGGACTTTTAAGGAAGGGGTCACCAGAAAATTAAAAAATAACATTCTACGAGTCGGAGCGTGGAATGTTAGAAGTTTAAAAAAGGTTGGTAGGCTAGAAAGTTTAAAGAGGGAAATGGATAGGATAAATGTAGTAGGAATTAGTGAGGTTCGGAGTTAGAGAGGAAAACGACTTTTGGTCAGGTGATTTTAGAATAATTAACTCAGCTTCAAATCATGGGCAGACAAGAGTAGGTTTCGTAATGAACAAGAAGATAGGGAAGAGGGTAGAGTATTTAAAAATGCATAGCGATAGAATCATTGTATTAAGGATAAATTTAAACCTAAACCGACAACTATTGTTGACGTCTATATGCCTACAAGCGCCCGTGATGATAATGAGGTAGAGTGTGTATACGAAGAGATTGATGAAGCAATTGAACACGAGGACGCACAGGTGTGTGCTCCTAGGTGTTGTGTCCGCATACAGGACAGTGTCCTATGCCGCCCTGTACGTGTTATCGGGTACACCTCCTATTGACCTAATCGCAAAAAAGAGGGTGGAGAGGGCACAAGGCAAGCCAGAACAAGAGGTCAGGGATGCCGTTTATAATATCTGGCAGGAAAGATGGTCGCAGGAAGCTGTGGGTCGATGGACGAGAACCCTCATCCCCATCATCAAGCCACGGTTGTCGAGAAGATTTGGTGAGGTTGATCATCACCTATCGCAGTTTTTTACAGGACATGGTTCCTTCAAATAGGCAAGAGAGAAGAGCCAATATGCAACTACTGCAACGAGATAGATGATGCTGAGCACACCTTTTTTGAGTGCAATAGGTGGGACACACTTAGACATAGTAAGGCACTCACAAGTATAACTCCAGAGACAACAATTAAATACATGCTAAAAAGCGAGTCAAACTGGAATAATTTTGCTAGTTTTGTTAGACAAGTTGTTCTACAGAAATACTCCGATGAGAGAAGACAAGGTGTTGGCTAGAATAGGACTGGGTGGACAGCCTTGCTGGTGAGGTCCAGCATGCTGCGGTGTGTTGGCACTGATGAGCCACCAAGGACTCCACGGGTAACAGTCAGGCAAAAGCACACTGAATACTGAAGGGACCCGGCGCCGCGTCGCGTCGAACTGGGTCTGGCGTTGTGTAATAATGTGGTGTATTAATATTGCCCTTTTGAGTCCCCAAAGGGGCAATATTGATAAAGAACTCTCAAAAAGAGCTAACCGGTAGGCCGACCTGCCTTGCCGGTATATAGCCGGTAGGTGGGGAGGCCTATTTGAGTTTAAACACACTCCCCTGGGCGGCGTAATACCAACAAGTCGGTCCGGCCCAGGGGAGCTGAGATAAAAAAAAAAAAAAAAAAAAAAAAATTTTAGGGATGTAGGATGTAGGGGGTATACCGAAATGAAACGACTAGCATTAGATAGGGAATCTTGGAGGGCTGCATAAAACCACTCAAATGACTTTTTTTTTTCAAAAAAAAAGAATTAATTTCAGCTTACAAATAGGATAAAAGAGAACCAATATATGAAATTCAAGTAGATATCCGACACATAATGCACAAAATTCGTCGATAAAAACATGTTTTTTTTAAGTATATAGTACGATAGTTTTGTTAAATAACAAATAAGAAGATTTAGTAATATAAAACTTTTGGAGAATTTTATTTTGGGAAAATTAATGAAAATCGTTTTAGAGTTGAAAAATCGTTTTTTTATTGAAGAGAAACAGACGAAAAATAGACAGAAAAATGTATTATTCTTAATGTATCTAACTATAATTTACAAAAGAATGATATAATTTACAAACAGAATTTTAGCTGTGTATATTCAACAATTTTTCAGTGATAAAACGATAGAATTTAAAAAAAAAATAAATTTAAATGTATGTTACTTTAGAAATATCTGAAAAAAATATATTTTATAGGTTGTCAATACTGAAAATTGTGTACTTTGTTTTAATCTATTGTCATAAATTATCACAGATAAAGAAAGTGTAGTGTTATCTACACTGTGTAGTATTATCGTAATGTAAAATTGCAGTTTCAGTTTTTCTATCCAGAAATATGCCGATATAATTTTTATTATTTTGTAATGTTTTGTAAAGGTTTTGTAGTGGAATTTCTGAAACTGCTCGACCTGAATATCAGGAATGATTTCCTGGAAGATGGATCCAAATACAAAAATCTTTTCTTCGGTGTATCAGCATTTACGAACGAATGAGTCATTTCCAACGTGTTCGTTTTCTCTTGAACGTCAAGTAAATCATTTTGTTAATGATGAACATCGTGTGAGTCAGCATATTCAGACTAGCCCAGGCATTAGTACAAGGCGAATTTCATGTCGCGATGGTTTGTCAAAAAGCAAAGTGTGACGCATCGTACGGAAAGAAAATATTTATCCTTTCCGCCTGCAGAAGGTTCACAAAAGTTTCGGACAACTTATTACACCGAACGGTTAAACTTCTATCATTGGCTTCTAGACAGCGCTAAGGTATAATCAATTTTATTTTCTGATGAAGCTACTTTTACGAGAAACGGAGTCTTCAATTCTAAAAATAATAATTTACGGAAGCAAGACCTTCCACATGGTACTGTGTTAGTTCCAACACAAATTTCATATTAATGTTAGGTGTGGCATTATTTATGACAAAATTACGGGGCGATTTGTTTTCAATGAAAACCTTACGGGGGATTCATATGTTCATTTCTTGAAAATAATTATTTGGCTCCTTAGAGGAAATAACTTTACAAACTAGATTGAAAATGATTTTCCAGCACGATGGTGCAACTACACATTTTATTTTAGTAGCTAGAAATTATTTGAATGTTGATTTTTTTTCAACAGGATTGGACGTGGTGTACCAATCAATTGGCCACCACGATCACGTGATTTAAACCCACTAGAGATTGCTTCATTTAGAGTCATATGAAAATAATCGTATACCAACAAAACGTTAAAACTAAAGAAGAGTTATTAAAATACAAAATACTCTTCCTTTACCACTTAACTTATAAATGTAGTTGAAACGATGCTGAGATGATACGGAAGCCACCGTAAATATTTTACGTCGGGCAGAGTGCTGTCTACATTGTGAAGGAAGGAATTTAGAACAATTACTGTAACCTGAGGTCTTTTATTCTATTACCAGTCATAATTTCTTATACTTTATTTTTTTGCATTAAATTATTAAGAATAATGTTTATTACGTACCGATTAATAGATTATGTCTATTTTTTTATGTGTTTGCTTAAATAAATACAGTTTTTTTTTTTAAGTTTCATTTACTTTTTATTGGCTGAATTTACATTAATTTTCTCAAAATTAAATTTAAAAAAAGTATTGTTACTAAATTTATCTCCGTACAGAAAATTACAGTGGAGCTTCCTTTTATTAGACGAGATGAAATCCGGGCGAAATATTTCGATAGCTGTGACCAAAAACAAGCGTTTCCAGTTGAATACTAGATCGTGGATACCGGTGTTCTTTGGTGGTTGGGTTTCAATTAACCACACATCTCAGGTACGGTCGAACTGAGAATGTACAAGACTACACTTCATTTACACTCATACATATCATCCTCATTCATCCTCTGAAGAATTAACTAAACGGTAGTTACCGGAGGCTAAACAGGAAAAAGAAAGAAAAGAAAGAAAGAAAGCGTTTCCAGATACATGTTTGTACAAAACGTTTTCATTATTTTCACCAGTATAACTTCAACTGAAAGTTTCATGGGACACTTTGTATACTAACAAATATTTGTGAAAACGAATATTTGCGAAAATTTCTATTCACAAATATTTGTTAGAAAATAACATTAGAAAATAATGGTTGTATAAGAGAATAAAATTTACTTTAAAGTATAAATCTGTGTCATTAGATTTATTTTATTTAGTAGTATTGTATGGGCTTTTTTGAATTTAACTCGTAGGGGGGCTATGATTCATTTTGAACTGGGTACGAACTGGTTCGATACCTACTGCAAATAAACGTAAACAGCAGCTGCAATATCTCGCTGTGGAATTTATTTATCGATAGTTAATCAGCACAAATTTTAATTAGAGTAAGATCAAGTAAATAATTATTTACTAGATTTATGAAAAAAAAAATAGATCCATGAAGTTTTGTAAAAATGTATAAGCATGTATAAAAATATAAATAGAAAAATTTAATGTCATCAAATAATTATTCCAGTTTTGTGGGAACGGGATAGGATTATAATGATTAAGGATTAAAATATTAATGTTTTCATTTATAAGTAATGGAATAATGCAGAAGCAAAAGTTACATAAATTTAATACATATGAGTACTAACCACTTTAAATAAACAGTAAAATAGAAATTGAACTTAAAAGAATTTAATAGTGAATGGTTTTTAATGTATATAACCTGTCACTCTTGACTGTCCCTCGTAAAATTTGAAGTTCTAAGGTTTAAGATTTACTAAAATTTAATAAAGAAAAAATTCCTTTCGGCAGGCCGGGAGGCGGAGGTAGATTTCACCGGTGCTAAGTAGGGAATAAAAAAGATTCCACCTTAATTTTAAATTAAAAATTAAAAATTTAATTTTTTTTTCTTAATTTTAAAGAAAAATTTCAATTTACTCAATACGTCAATGGTTGCATGGTGTTAAATCGTTTCACATGTTCAGTATACGACAAGCCCTATATTCTTACAATTCCAGTAATATATTGGTCATACCTTGCTGTAAGGTTATTTTAACAGCTGTAACGACAATTTTTAAACCGAATCGATACTGTGCCTATTAGGGAGGTATGATTTTTCGTCTTCGAAGTCCCATTTCTTCAACCCTATGGGCCAATGATTGGTGATATCAAAAAACTTTACTGAGATAAATTTTAGGCCCTTATCCAAAGAATAGAATAGAATTAAACGAATTCGATATTTTACTTTAGAAAGTTATTGCGATATTTTCTTTTTTTGAAAAGCCCTCCACCATTTTCTCACACATGGTTTGATTATGCACATTAACAAACTCGACCGAGATTTTGGGGAGTTACATTTTATTTATCAATTTGAAAGACTCAAAATTACGGCACTTATCGTGTCCACAAGAAAGTGAAATATATATATAAACTTTTTGACTGGCGGTGGTTTTTGTGGTCTGGGGAAATAAAACGCAAAGATATGTCGAAATTTTCCGGAAGTCGAATCATGTTACCCATTACAATAGGTAGCTTTCTAATGAAATCTACATAAAAGAATAGCAATTTATTATTGGAAGTGAACTTAGAGAATTGATTTTTTTATTTTGTTTCAAAAATGATTGCTTCGTGTAGCTAACTGTTTATTACAACAATATGCCAATGGAAAAGTAATTTCAATATTTCATAAATTTCTCTTAGCAGTAAACTGTGTAGGGTATAACTGTTTTTTTATGGTTTAGGTCATAGAGTGGGTCAAAAGTAACATACAAAATAATTAATTGAGAAGCAAATAGTCTTCCTTTACGTTTCAAAGTTCAGTAGAAAATAACCAGTACCTTGTGAATGTTAAACATTTGATATCCTAGTACTTAACTTCTCATCTAAAAAATATCCTAGCTAGGACTACCAAGTACTTCCGTATACTTGTACTAAAATAAAGAACAAGTAATATATATATATATATATATATATAATATATATATATATATATATATATATATATATTATATATATATATATATATATGACATATTACTATGATGAGATTTGAAAGTAGTGTTGAATTGATACGAAGCTAGGCAATTAAAAAAAATTAAAATACTTTTAATAAATATTAAATCGATAAGTATTTTAATTTTGATGGTGTTTGGTGGACAGAAGTCAATCAATGATTTACATTATGCTGACGTTACACAGAAATAAAATTTTACTGACTATGGAAACACAATGTGAAAACTTTTAATGTAGACGTAAATGGTCCTTTTTTAAAATTCATAATTTACTGCTTTAGGCCATTATATATTTGAACAAAATACTACACATTTGCTAATATTTATTTAAAAAATATACTTTTTTACCTTTTTAAAAAAATACCCTTTTACCTTTGTAAAGGGTACTTTTGTAAATAAAATTACTGTTTAAAGAATAAATTAAACTATTTTAATAATCAATGCACTTACATTGGAAATAACCCATTGGTAGAAGTAATGATTAAATTCTAGTAAAGTTTTTTTATCTTTCTTTCCGATACATTTCATAGCCGTAATGTAATATCTAACTAAAATATGTGCCGAGTTCATTGCATGCAAGCTGTATAGCAGTTGATCTTTGACTGGAACTGCTATTGCATTTGGATGCTGATCATCGTCCAGGAATGGGAATGGAATTTTTGAAGCATAATTACATAGTTGATTTGGTTTGCTTGTAAATCCAGGTTTACCTGAATATAACCAGTAAAATAAAATATTCGATTTAATCATTACACATATATACTATACTACATAATGAATTTATAAATCTGGAAAATAATTAGATTTGTTAATAGATTTTTAAACTCTCATTTCTTAGCATTAATTCCATTAAAAAATATAACAGGTAATTAAAGAGTAATAACAATTAATTAAAATTTGCTTTTTTTAGAGTAAATATTTGAATAATTAAATTCTTACGATTGAAGGCATGAATTTATAAACCAATAAAACTGATTTCTTTAAATTTTGCCTGTTGGATTTTTCTTCATACTAAATTGAAGTTTAACAAGAGATGCGTAGAAAAGCTGAATCAAATAATGAAACTATTCTTGCAGGAAAACAGCTGTAAAAATTGTCTTTTCAGATCAAACAACATGCCGAAAGTTGGGATCTAATTGCAGCAACATTGCTACCGGGTGATGGGGGTATATGCTTAAATATACTTGTGATTTTTATTACCATATGATAATCACATAGCATCGGTATCACTTCAGAGTATCAAAGTCACGTCATTAACCGGAGAAAAGTAGAAAATATTGATAAAAGATAAAAAATATAAAATTTATTGTTATTTATTATAATATTGTTTTGATGGAAAAATTAAAATGGATTGTCTTGCCCAGAAATAGACAGATGCTGAATAATTGTTGAGTAAACAACTGTGTATAAATTTAGAAAAGAACACAAGGTAAATCAGTATTTTTAAATTTGCAAATAAGTTTATTAGGGAATTTTAACCCAGAATGCTATTCTGCAGCTGCATGACAATATCAAACAGGCGAGAAGGGATAGATGATTTTCATTTAGAAGTTACTAATTCTTCATCATCTTTCACCAGTTTAGGCATTGTTAACCTGTTATGACACCTATCACGTCTCGTTCTGCTTACATCTTTTCTTCTATCCCGCTTATAGTAAATACGCGCACAATGACTTCAACCAATGTTGAGGCATTCGTAACAAGTAACTTGTCCAGATTTCTCAATATCGTCTGATCGTTTCGTTGGTTGGTTGTATCTTGTTCTCTTCGCGAATGACCTCATTACTAATATAATCCTTTATCTTACATCCTTTTACACTCAGCAAGAACCTCTTCTCTGCCGCTTGAATAAAGTTATCGTTAGATCTTCTTTGGGTCCACACTTCACTACCGTATGTAACTACAGGAATGGCAATTGTTTTATAAAAGTTAATTTGGGTATCCTTCCTGGTGTGACCTTCCAGAGTAATTAGTATCGATCCACAAACAGCGCTTAATTTGGCCAATTTTCCATTTATATAAGGACAGGACATACCACAGATATTTGAAGTTTTCCGCCTGTACCAGAATTTTCCCATCGATGACATTCATCAAAATAAAGAACCATTTTTCGCAAAAGCCATGATTTTAGATTTCTGCTGTGAAATTTTTTTATTGAATTCTTTACTGAGAAGATGAAGCTGATGAACTGCTATTTTCAAGTTTGTCTTCACTTTCCTGTACAATCAATGTATCATCAGCAAACGCTAGAAGTTAAGAGAAACTCCTTGTCCAAGATGTACACCGGACTTGATTATACTTATCTCCTGCATCAGTCATAATATTCGTTTCAAAATATAAACCAGCAGAAAAAATTACAGGCTGTTTAGAGATATTCAGTAGCCAACGATATATTCCTCATCATAGATCTATAAACATTGCCGAAGGTTTATCGAATAGCTTACTAGATGCAGGTTACAAAATATATGGGTTTCAGAAAGAGTCGATATTGCATTGACGAGGTATATATGTTACCGTGAAAGACCGAAATACGAGAATGTCAATATTTTCCGGTTAATGGACACTTATCAAATACGTCGGTGAAAGTCCGAAATATTTGCTTATTCGGATCTTCGCCAGTATATGTCGACAAACATAGATAAGCTCTGGTGGAGGTCGAAACTATATCTAAAAATTAAAAAAAAAAATCACTCAATACTAATCTTTACGGTAAACAGATTACAAGAAACCGTTTTAAACAATATTCCCTAAAGTATATAAAACCAGTTTTATTTCTTCACAAGTGAAAAAGCATACATGCATTTTATTAAATGAAACTTTTAGTCCATTTTTCACTTAACCTTCTACTGCCGCATTTAATTTTGAAATAAACGCTTGACAGTTTAACAAAATGACATTTTGCTCTTCAACTGTCTAGCGAACACGTTACTGGTGATTCACTGCGTATTTCAATTTTGTTTATCGCCAAAGCAAATATTGCTAACTTAAAACACCTACAGTCGTTCTGACTTAATTTACATTGAAATTGTTATTTCAATTCGTACACACTTATGAATCGAAACTCAGTTTTTTCAAAGGAAATTTCAGTTTATAAAATTAATTTTAGCAAAATAATTTTAACAAAACTCAATTTTTTGCTGTACACATCACTTTTTCAAGATATTCAATGCAGTACACAGATGGCTCTGGTACGATAGGGAAATTTCAAGGTAAACTCAAGTCTACGATTTACTAACCTCTTCATCAGTTTATGTAATCCTCGTTTTACATCACTAAATGTAATCTGAATTTCAGTATGATTAGCAAACTGATCTACGTGTTAAGCTGACTAGATAGAGTAATGTAAAACTCTACACTCCTTACCATCTTCAATAATTCTAGCATGAGATGTTTGTTGTTATTTTTATTAATTTACCATATTCGTAACTACAGTCTGATGCCTGATTGTTATATGTCCTTGACGCATTCTAATATGTATGTATACACACGTAACTTTTCAGTTCAGCAAATTTTTCTTGTTCTCTAAAGCAGATTTACAATTGTAGATGACTTTCTGCCACATAAATATTTTAAAAATAAAAATAATCACGGTAATTAGTTAATTGTATAATAATCTTATTAATTTTAATTGCTTCAATTTGTTTATATTTTGGTAGCATCGTGACAACGACATCGCAAACAAACGAATACTTCTAAAAACCAAACGTTGAGATCATTTAATATTTTAAGTTAACCTTTAAGCATCATTATGCGGTTAAATTCTTATCAGGTGGTTTAATTTTCATATAATACTTGCTTTTATATATTTAATTTTTATAAACTTATTCATTTACTTTGGCCTTATATTTCTCCTCTTGATTAAAATATAGTCTTAGTTTATAGCAAAAATGTAAAAATGAAAAAATTAAAACGTAAAACAGATATAAAATTTAACTAAGTAACTTTAAATTATATGCAGGCTAGTTTATCAGTAATAATATACGAGTATTATTGATTTTTTTTTTAAGGAGTCACCTGTAGTTGAATGTGGAAGAGGTGTAGAGAGATTTTGGGCAGGACCCTCTGCAGCTCTAGGTTTTTTACTTAATGATGGAATATGAAGTTCTTTACAAGCATTCACATCTTCATCGTCTCCCATTTCAGAAAGATCTAGTGCGGCTACTCTTGTCGGGATTCTTTTCATATCGCAAGGTTTTGACCATCCACCGCCATCAGTTCCAAGTTCCATCTCATGAAAACATTAGTTTAAAAATGTATGACACATAACAATATAAAATCAAAACGAAGTAAACTCAAAATTGATACTGTGAAAAACCATGTAGAAAAAAATATTATGTAGAACATTACATATTTTTCTTTAAAAACGTAACTGTTTAAACAATGATTTTACAAAATTTTAAAAGTTTTAATTTTTGTGAATTAAATTTCACAGAACTTTCTCAGCTCTGTGAGTGACTTGGATAAATCTGTATCTGTAGAAACCTTAATTAGTATATCATATTATTATTTATTGTACTTATTTATAATACATTGTAGTTTACTTTATCATGTGTTTTCTAATTTGTATTATTAATTACACATTCTACAATATATTCTACGTTTTTATAATTTTATTTCTTACTCCAAACTAAAGGAAATGATAATTCTTAAGATTATATTGTATTAAATTTGTTTTTACTTTTTTAAAAAGTGTAATTTTTTTTATAAATAACTTTGTTTTTTAATGTGTAACATGTAAATGATCTAAATAAAACTCAGTTCTAAGATGAAAAATTGTTAAAAGCCGATTCGTGATTTGGGTCAGCATAAAGTGAGAAAACTATTTCTTACAAATTAAAATTGCATCTAATTATAACTGCAACTAATTATAACTGCAACTAACACTGAAATAACACTCACAGTGAACAACAAATAGAAAATTATTTTGAAAACTTGCGATGGCTAAGACAGAAACGATATTTTTTGAGGAAGATGTAGGAATATTTACATCTCACTTTTCTGTAAAACAAATTGTAACAATTCAACGGTGGGTGGATGTAAATCCTTCAGTTTTGAAACAAAACTAACAGAAGTTACAAATAGAATAGTTTATGAGGATAAAAACAAATATTATCTGGGATAATTACATTTTTGTAAAGAAAGAAAAAGTAAAAGATTTTCATAAATATTTCAATTTGTAAGATGAAATTCGTCGAAGAGATGTTTGAAGTCCAAAAGCAGCAGGCTTTTCCTTAGAGTAGCCAAAAAATAAATCTTCTATCTTATGGTAGCAAAGCTTTACAGGCATTCGTATTACAAACTTCAATCAAATAATCCCAAATACTTTCTTTGCTTAATTAGCGCCACCAACAACCATTGTGAATCAGAGATACAAAATTTCTACAAATAAGTTTCACTTCAAATCAGTTTGTCATTACTTTATCTAACATATCGATAGAAAAATATAGAGATATAAAAATATACCTTCATAAATAGTTTATTAACGTTACTTTAACATTGACATACAGCTAATCATCCTGTTTCGGAAATTTTGTTTTTTTATAATTAGTATTCATGATTTGTCTAAGTAATTATGAATATAAAAAACATAAATCACCATCTTGAGTATGTTAATTAAAAAGTATGTTAATTTACACGTTTTAGAGGCAAACTTAAGAAAAGTGTTAAAAGAATGAAAACTAAAGTAAACAGTGTAATAAGTTAATAAGTTAACATATAATCCTAGGAATAATTTTAGATTTTTCAATAGTTCTATT
Organism: Lycorma delicatula; assembly: GCF_047948215.1. Taxonomy (NCBI): domain Eukaryota; kingdom Metazoa; phylum Arthropoda; class Insecta; order Hemiptera; family Fulgoridae; genus Lycorma; species Lycorma delicatula. Next base: position 41,272,257 of record NC_134455.1, on the reverse strand, counting down.
AAAACTTAACGGAAGCAATTTTTAAACTACAATATTTAATTATCCTTTATTTTGCATTAAGGCTTATTTATCGTTTTTCCTTTTGATTAATTAAAAACTGAATACATAAAGTTTGGTTTGGTCTACAACACGGTAATATACATTTATTACTTGTTTTTATATGATCTGTCCCATGTAATAAAGAAAAGAATACATTGTGCTTGAGATATAAAAGATGTAATTATAGTTGAGAATAATGAAATTTACAAAAGTTGTATGGTGAAGGCGTCTCTTGAATACAACCAGAACTTTGTTCGACATACCTTGTTGGTATGCTACCGTATACAGAACTCAGTATTGAAGATAGTCTTTAATAACTTCGCTCCAATAACATGCCAGAAGTTGAGATGCCGAAAATTCTTTAAATCGGCTGTGATATTTGTCACGTTGCCTGCACAATCACTATGTGGCATTGTTGTCACATCGCAACAAGTGTTATACAATAGTTGCCATTGTATGCAATTGTTGCTTACATTAAAACAAACACAAAATTTATACCATTGTTAAGGATAATTTGGTTAGCATTTACTATTAATGGTATTATTGTTATTTAGTACTGTTGTGAGAATTTTGACTATTTTGTTATTTTTAATTTTCAATAAGTTACGTGTTTGAATTTACTTGGGTGATGCTTGCTTGTACTTGAGTTTCCTACTTGTGCAGGTCAGAATTATTTTACGTAATTGCGTTTACTGGTTTTTTTAATAGTATTCCTCTAGCCTATAAATTGTTGAGTAACAATCTTTTAAGTTATCGTTAAAAGTAAATTAATTTGCGTAGGTAACTCATTAATTGTAGTATATTCGTTAAAACATTCATTATTGGGTACAATTTATAATTTTTGTTATTTGCACAATATGATTATTTACAGAAAAAAAAATAGTATAAATATATTGCATAGGTGGATTTATATGTTTACATATAACATTGATTATTAATATTTAAATACGTAAAAGAATCGGATGAAATTTAACGAAATAATGAAATTATAATTAAATTTAACTAATATAATTCAAATTGGATGGAACTATTCACATTATTTTAAATATACTAATATAGATTAGTATATTTAAATGTAAATTATTACGTAGTAATATAAAACTATATATTAAAACGCAAACTAACGTATTATAAGGTTAAAACTACTATACATAGATATAGAACTTAACATGGAAGTAATCTAATATAAAACATTCCACATTATTTAAAAATTTCGCTATCGTTACATTTTCATTTATTTATTTTTTTTTTACTTATTTACTTGTCTTTTCTTATAAAATATATGAACAAGGAAGTATTTATATTTAAGGGGTTCGTATGTATTTAAATATGGTCGTTATTTTCTTTCCAATTTAGGTTATGGAATTTTTATGTTTTATTGTTAGAAATTTAGGAAAATTCGAAAAAGGGACCTATAAGAAATTTAATTTCCTCACTACCTTAATAATTCCAAATTAAGCAAAAAAGAGATATGGTTACGTAACATTAAAGTCAAAGAGGGTCAGTTCATCAAAATACATTACAGGTGACTTTTAAACTAATGTTAAAACTGTTAACTACTAACTTAATTATGACTTTTTAACAAAAAAAAAAAGAAGAATAATTTATAAATATAATGATTTTTCTATAAAAAGGAATTAAATCGACACATGTAATCTTAAATCAGTTTATAACCTTAAAATTTTATACTTTTTACAGCAACGTTTCAGTTTTATCGGTTTTTAAATTTAATAAATATAGAGCTATTAAAGAGAAAAAGGAACCAATCAGGGAACGGATTGTAAATTTCGAAATGGGGAAAAGGGTTTGTACAAATAAATGTCCGAAAACTATTTTGTTATGTTAACTCAAGCAAAACATTTTGCCCGGATTCAGTTCCCCGGGTGAAATAAGTAAATATTGACATTTTTCGGAATTATTTAAGCGATAAACTTGATGGGAAGTTATGGGTTTTGACTTGAAAACTCGAATCCCGACTGTATCTCCCGTATTTTTCATGATTTCTTTTACCCAGTTTTACGCCGAAATCTAGTTTAAAGTCTAAAATTCCTTTTCTTATAACTACCTCTAAGTGAAATCGAATTAGTCTTTTTGTCCTTCAAATTATCTTATTCCTTTTTTACTCTACTTATTTTTTAATATTGAAGTTAGTAATTTGAAAATGAATGATTTAATTATGGGACGAATAATGATGCGATTCACACATTTGCTTTTCTGCACCTACAACTATAATAGAAACGATTTTATGGAATAATTAGAAATAATTAGTTACTCAGTCGATTTAAACTTATTCAGCCCAAGATTTTTTTTCTGAAGATGAATGAGTTCAGCTACTGAAGAATCCTCCGTGTGCCATCAATATTCCCTCCATCAAGATTTCATAAGATTATGATTTTCTCAAAATAATTCTTGTAGTTACTCCTGCAATGTATTAGCTTATTTTTTTTCTCCTTAAAAACAGTGGTTATTGTTCATAAAAGATTTTGTATTAATAAAATTGATTTCATTATTTCCCTTCTATACCTTGCATCTCCCTACAATTCCTTACACCAGGAATTAAAATATATATTTTCATTTTATTAATTATAACACAACTATCTGAAATTAACGATATCTAAGCTAAAAAATTAGTAAAAGAGAATCATTCGTTTCAGATCTACCTTTAATCATGCATTTGTAAATTCGGAATGACTCAAGATCTCGTTTGTTTTTTAACTAGTAAAGGGAATACAAATTTCTTTTCCATTTTTTATTTTGATTAGAATTTAAATTTTAAATATGGATTAAACAACCTTAGAAAATTATTAAAATATTCAATTTTTTATTAGAAATTTTTTTCTCAAAAATGAAACTTTCCTTTTCTCCTACAAAAGGTTTTCTTAAGTTTATTTCTTGAACATCCATTAAAATTAGAAAATTGGATAAAAATTGCGCATTTGCGTGCGCGCTTGTGTATTTGTATATGTGTGTGTATATATATATATATAAAATGACGATTTTGAATACAGTTCATTTCTTAAAAATAATTTTTACCAATCCATGATATTCAATTTAATTTTTGCTTTTTAACTTTGAAAATTTCCGGTAGATGTTCCTGAAATTTAGAGAGAAGTGGGTTTAACAGGTTGTTAGTCTTAACCAGATAATTAATGTTAACGCTGTTCTGACGAGTTTCCATATTTCCTCTGTGGTAAAGATGGTACGTGCTGCAGCAAATTGAATCTTATAGAATGATAATGTAAAATAAGCTTGGTGTAATTGTAATTATGTAGTCCATAGTGTATAGGAAAATTTATTCCTAAGTTTATTACTAACGTTCTTCCACTGTTTATATGTATTAAGCTTTACTTTTAGAATAAATTAATATGCGTGCTGAGAAATTAATAATATTACAAATAAAATTAACAATATATTTTATTTCCTGTTTGAGACGGTTAGATGAACAAATTTTATTATGTATTCCGTTACTGTTATGAAGAAAATATCTACTTGCGTACATATTTTTGTTAAAAATTTACAGTATGACTAAAAAAATAACATTATAGGAAAGGATATAGAGAGGCATAGGATACATAATTTTAATTTTAAAAAACTAATCGCTCTTGATCATATTTCTTAGTTTAAATACAAATACATTATTAAAACTCGCAGTAAGACTATAACTATTTAATTAATAGAGTTTTTTAAATTGCATATGTCTGAATTCCTGGAAAACGGTATAGGTTAAATGATTAAAGTTTTTATTTTAGTAATTTTGTTAGTAGTATTGCAAAACTTTGTATTTTAATGTGGGCAGTTCAAGTCGTATCATTTTTCTGGACGTATTAGCAGGGCTTTGGTCAGTTACTAAACCTAATGCTTTAAAATGTTTTGAAATAATTTCAAAATATTACTGAATTGAATGATGAAATAATTATAAAATAACACAGAGCAAGGAACAAGGAATGGTAGTTGTAGCGCTGAAATCTGGAAGAAGGAATCTGCATCCGCAAAGAAATACGATGACAACAATTAGGAACGTTGACGGGCTGATAAATAAAACTCAAGATTTTCCAGAAAATGTTTTCATGAACGTACAATTTCCGCGTACAATTTCATACATTTAGAACGATTTTTTATGTTCTTAGTGTAATGAGGTTAGCCCAGCTCTGCAAAATAAGCGACTGTCTTAGCTTTTCCCTTATTTAAGAGAATCTTCGCCCAGTAAACCATTTCTTCAGATTTGAAGAGGAAATAATCGCTAGAAACCAAACCCAGCGAATTCCATGCATCGGCAAGCACTAAAAATAATAAATCGTGGAATTTTTCAGTAACAATACGAGATATGTGTGCAAGTGTATTATCGTAAAAGAAATAACACTATTTTTGGACAGATTTAGACGTATAAGCTCTATTGCACCCTTCCGCAGATTTCCGTGCCAGAATGGTAGCATCTCGGCCTTTCATCCAGAGGTCCCGGGTTTATATCCCGGTAAAGGTTGGCATTTTTCACCCGCTAAAACATTCAGCCATCGTTAACCATAAGTGGGCGTAAGCCCCTTGGTAATATACAAATAAATAAATTGATTTAATAGGGAAGATACTCAACAGCACTCTTCTGTGCTGATCCATCAAAAATCAACTAAACGCTTTTTTTTTTGTCTTCAGTCATTTGACTGGTTTGATGCAGCTCTCCAAGATTCCCTATCTAGTGCTAGTCATTTCATTTCAGTATACCCTCTACATCCTACAACCCTAACAATTTGTTTTACATATTCCAAACGTGGCCTGCCTACACAATTTTTCCCCTCTACCTGTCCTTCCAATATTAAAGCGAATATTCCAGGATGCCTTATATGTGGCCTATAAGTCTACCTCTTATAACTATATTTTTCCAAATGCTTCTTTCTTCATCTATTTGCCGCAATACCTCTTCATTTGTCACTTTATCCACCCATCTGATTTTTAACATTCTCCTATAGCACCACATTTCAAAAGCTTCTAATCTTTTCTTCTCAGATACTCCGATCGTCCAAGTTTCACTTCCATATAAAGTGACACTCCAAACATACACTTTCAAAAATCTTTTCCTGATATTTAAATTAATTTTTGATGTAAAAAAATTATATTTCTTACTGAAGGCTCGTTTAGCTTGTGCTATTCGGCATTTTATATCGCTCCTGCTTCGTCCATCTTTAGTAATTCTACTTCCCAAATAAGAAAATTCTTCTGCCTCCACAATCTTTTTTCCTCCTATTTTCACATTCAGTGGTTCATCTTTGTTATTTCTACTACATTTCATTACTTTTGTTTTGTTCTTGTTTTTTTCATGCGATAGTTCTTGCGTAGGACTTCATCTATGCCGTTCATTGTTTCTTCTAAATCCTTTTTACTCTCGGCTAGAATTACTATATCATCAGCAAATCGTAGCATCTTTATCTTTTCACCTTGTACTGTTACTCCGAATCTAAATTGTTCTTTAACATCATTAACTGCTAGTTCCATGTAAAGATTAAAAGTAACGGAATTAGGGAACATCCTTGTCGGACTCCCTTTATTATTAGGGCTTCTTTCTTATGTTCTTCAATTGTTACTGTTGCTGTTTGGTTCCTGTACATGTTAGCAATTGTTCTTCTATCTCTGTATTTCAACCCTATTTTTTTTAAATGCTGAACATTTTATTCCAGTCTACGTTATCGAATGCCTTTTCTAGATCTATATACGCCAAGTATGTTGGTTTGTTTTTCTTTAATCTTCCTTCTACTATTAATCTGAGGCCTAAAATTGCTTCCCTTGTCCCTATACTTTTCCTGAAACCAAATCGGTCTTCTCCTAACAGTTCCTTTACTCTCCTCTCACTTCTTCTGTATAGAATTCTAGTTAAGATTTTTGATGCATGACTAGTTAAACTAATTGTTCTGTATTCTTCACATTTATCTGCTCCTGCTTTCTTTGGCATCATTACTATAACACTTTTTTTGAAGTCTGACGGAAATTCCCCTTTTTCATAAATATTACACACCAGTTTGTATAATCTATCAATCGCTTCCTCACCTGCACTGCGCAGTAATTCTACAGGTATTCCGTCAACTAAACGCATCCGTCTGAAACATCGCAGCAAGCCATCTAAAGGATGATGGATAACAAAAAACCTAGTCATATTTTCATACTTGTACCACCTCCTTGTCACACTGAGAACTTTCCATAAGACCCTACTAATGGTTTTGGTGTAATTTTTTTCCATATAAATAGTATTTTATATAACAATACATTTATAATTTATTTATTCTATCATAAATATTTATGTTCAATTTTTCAATATATTTTCATTTATACAGTTCATTAAATTAAATACTCGTTGTTGAATTTTTAATCACACTTTTTATTTAAAAAATTGATGTATTATGTTACATTTTTGTGTTTTCCTTTCTCAATCTATCACTACTACTGGCTTAAGAAAGCAATAGATCTTTAAAAAAAATATTTTCTGAAGTATTTGTTTATTTTGATTTTTGTAAGAGTATACTAATGAAATAAACATTTTAAATAAAACACAGGTTTTTGTGTTAATATTTTAAATTATTAAATAATTTAACCTTAAAAAGTTTGGTTTAATTATATTATAAATTAGATTTAGAAATCATTAAATGTTTCATCGTAATATCCTTCTAAAGCTATAACCGCTTTACCTAAATACAAAATTTTTATTTTGTTTACTTGAAACCAAAACAAAAGAAAAAAGTTATCAACCAAAAATCAGTCTCATTTTGGTTAAATTCAACTTAAAAACTCACAAAAAATGTAAAAAAAGTTAAAGGAATCTTATCTTATGAGCTTGCCTTTAAAGCTAAATTTATAGGACTCAATAAGGGGTTTTTCCCTTTTAAAGGTATGTTTATTACAAACGCTTTGAATGTTTGTGTTGAAAGCGAATAATAGTTTGTAAAGTTACGTACACATTTAATTCTGCTTCCTAAGATCTAGAGACTTATCCTTGGGTCACTGAGAAGGAATTTGTCTCTTGATGTACAGTAGAAGCGAGTGGATTTATATAACTTACCGTTTGATTTTTATTTAAATTTAAATTTATTACTGTAAGGTTTATCTAAAACTTCTAAATGTGTCTAATTATGTAAGTTTAATTTTTAAATGAATAAAATATTTAACATATTTGCTTATTTTGCATTCTTTATAGAAAAAAGATTAAAGGTTCCAAATTTAAAGTCCCATTATTTCTCGATAAAGTGGTTTTTCATTACTTCCTAGTTTAGTAACTCAAAAAAACCTTGAAAACATTAATTAAGCATAAAAAAGTTTGGAGACTTTTTCAAAAAATTATTAAATGATTATCAACACACGATTTTTTTTTTCGTTTTTGTGGGCATCGACTTCTGAGGTCCTTGTCACAATTTTAAAATAAAGTTTCAATCACAATCAAGTTTGTCAGATGTAAAGGGCCTTACATTTTATTTAGTAAAACAAAGTAACATACCACTCAAATTTAAATACACTTATAACAGACACTAATAACACTTACAGGGTGTGTAAAGGCCTTAAAACCTAAAAAATTACGAAAATAAACCCATTTAATAATATATAAATAAACAATAGTCGCATGTCTTGATAATACCAAGGTGATTTAGATAACAATCAAGTGCATCTTTAAGAAACAACTTTTACTAACATAGTCTTGTCGATAGAAAACAACTGTTTTTTCTTCTTTTCCATTTTCCAAATCACCAGCAATATTATTTGTTAGATTGTACTTCTTTCTAATGTCCTCATATATGGTTCACTCTTCCAGTAGTTGCTTGACTAAGCTGTTTACTACATACAACGCACATTGCTCTTTCTTCGCCTATTAACAAATATGAATTCGTTATTCTTGTGTGACCGGTTTTGGGTCTGGTCACCGCCATTTGTTATCGGCGAGTGAGTTTCACAGGTCGCTCTTCCATTTGTATGGAGAAATTTTGATTGTATTTAATTTCGAATTTAACCTTCTCCATCGTCATTTTAAATCGTATAGTATGGAGACAGGAGGTTAGCTACAAGGACGTCCTTCATGATCTTGTTCCGAATAGCTCATAGTGAGCTTAACAAGTCAGAACATACGATCCCTCTCTCTTCGCAGAAATATTCTGAGTAGTAAATATCTTTCTGTATAGTAATAAGTTTTGCATATAAACACTTGCCACATCGAGCAGCTTCCAGGAATTGGTTTATCAATTTGCATATATGGAGCATCCAACACAGTGTTCGGTTTTAAAACCATCAGTATAAATTTTTACGTACCCTTCATTACTACTGATAAACTCCAGTTGTTTCAGGGAGATCATATTAGCATTGGAGCTCGTCTAATCAGATACAGCCAACGTTTGGAGTACGACATAATCTTCTTGTAGCATCAGTTATAATTTGCACGGGGAAATGATCACTTCCATGTAAATTTTCTAAAATTTGAAATTGTAATTCAGTGGTATTGATGCCCATGAACCATCATTTAACATAATAAAATCACAATTTAATAGGAACTTTCCAATTTTCTTTCCCGGGGATCTACTCGATCCGACCTTCAAGAAGGATTATGTGCATTAAAGTCACCCACTAGCAGTGAGGGTGGAGGAAGCTGAGCAATTAATCGCATTATGTCATCCTCCTTCAATCAAAATTCGCCAAGTACTGCAGTAGTTATACTGCAGCGGGCCCTTCATTCTGATCGCAACTGCTCGTAGATTTGTGTTTATTTCAACCGCTTTGGTGGTAGTTCTAGTCGACGTTATTGTACCTCCAACTCATATATAAATATTATATCGCCCGTATAATTCACTGCCTCTAATAAAACCTCATCTGATCAGAGAAAGACAGATAAATCCGGTAAACCAAAATTATCGATTCGTCTATAAAATTTGTCCGATGAGATTGTGATGAAAGTGATTGTCTCTGAACCTTCTTCGAAGGCTCCCAAACCTTGTACATCTGACGTGATCTTAAAACCACGGAGAAAATCTAAAAACCATAGAGGGAGTCTTTTTACTCCTTGCTTGTGAGGGTAACCCAGGTTTTCGCCTCTCAATCGGCGTATAAACCAAGCGCTGATTCACGCCCGTCGTCCACCTGCCAATCAAAATACTTTTTTCTTTTTTTATCTTTTGCAGGTTTTGACTTCCTGAACAGCTATTTCACCTTTTTAAAGAGAACAATTTCTTAAATGGCATGAATTATGTACTTTGAATTTTACACAGGCAGGAAGATCTTTGCATGGTTTGCCTTCCTGTACCTCTTCACTACATATGCATATTTGCGGTCTTTCGTATCGGGCAGCAATGTATCCAAAAAGTTGACACTTGAAGCATCTCATTGGTTGTGGCACAAATGTCCGCACATCCAATCGGTGTATTCCTGTACGCACTTTCTGTGGCAGGGTTGGTTTGATAAAGATGAGGAAATGAGTGACAGAAGGTAGAGTTTTGGTGTTCCAGCTCATATTAAACCTTCGGCATTCTCTTACTCCCTGAGTTGTCAACTCCTCTACAATTTCCTGCTCCGTACAATTGAGTAATCTCGACAAACCACAACACCCTTTGAGGTATTGAGGGTGCTATGTGTATCAACTCGTACAGGAAACTCGCCTATATTCTTTAGCTCAAGGATCACAAGTCGTCTCTATGTAAAGTCCGTTTAAGTTTTCCGAATTTCTTTAATTGGCCTCCAGGGCAATTACTTATTTCTCGAGCGATAATGAAATGAATTACTCTTAAGAAATTACAATCTTCTCTTGTGAATACAAAATATTTTGGTTTAGGACTATTTTTCAAAACACCTCTATAAAAACTCTTCACCTCATTCTTAAATTCTTCAGCATCAAGACATTATCCATTTCACCTCAGGTGAAACGGCTGGTTCCAGATGAGGCTGTATACGTGAACCCTCTGCCATATTTGGTGTTTATTCAACTTGCATGATATTAATTCCTTTCTGTAGCAAGGCTAGCCTCCGAGCTACACCTCCATTCCAGGGCTATCAACACTAAAGGTCTGGTCCAGCACTTCGGTAGAACCAGCATATATCCTGGCAGAGAGCGGATGCGCAATATTTGTACTGACTCCAAGTCCAGACACACCGAAGCTTTCAGTGCTCCCATGCACTGACATACACGGGAACCTTAGCTACATTCTTGCCATCGCGAGGGCATATGGATAGCGGAAGGATCTCAGTTACACCTGCAATCACTTCGACCCTGACCGCCACATCGCCAGCTCTTAAGATGGTGTGAATCCATTTCTTAATCTTTTTAAAATTTTCATATCTACAGGTGGCAAAAGAATCAATTTCTTGTAAAATGAACTTTAGGTAGAATCAGATCGAAGAAAAAATTCCATTTCCGAGGAAACACTGAGCCCCATCAGCCAGTTACATAAATAGTACTTATGTACAGCTCTTTCCGGCCATGGACGTGGAAAGTAGATGTTGTGTTTCGGACGTGGAAATTATTTACCTAAGAGCATTTTATTATTATTGTTATTTTGTTTTATTATTACTGACAAACAGAAAATGTTTGTATGAATTGACATCTAAATAAGATGTCGAAAATCATTTCCTATTATTTCAGCCCTTATTTTCATCTTACAAAAAAGAAATTAAATTCATCGTATCTTAAAATGTTTTAAAAAAATTGTGTAAAGTCACACAGGAGTTTCCTTCTGTGATTAAAAACTTTTTTTCCACCTACTTGCCGGTTTTATGTTTTATCAGAAATGATTTTATGAAAAATTTAATGTCATAACATTTACAAAAAAATGTCCTTTTTTGAAAAATATGGATTAATTAAAGAAATTTTTAAAACAGGTATGAAATAAAGCATTACAAGTTTAACCAATCTTGAATAACTCACATTAAAAAACATTTACACAGTATTTGAAAGCGTTTTCACTGACTGACTTTAGTTAGGCAAGAAAAGAAATCGATAGTTTAATCTTTTTGTCAAAAGTGTTTGATATAAAGAACAGTTTTGACTTCTACTTAAATTATTAAATATTAATAAAATAAAACTATTATTATTAATATTAAATTCAATCCATTAAAATACATATAATTGGTTGAAAATATAATTTGTTATATTATTGGCTGCAAACAAGAATTCATTTAAATGGTATAGTTACTACTTCTTTAAACCTAATGTTTTTTTCGGCAATACGAATGGTAAATTTTTATTTCATAAAATAATATGTATCTAACGCAATCATGAAGGTAGTAATCGGCTTTGTAATTTCGTGAAAAGTTTAATTAAAACAAGAGACAGAAAGATCGATAGAAGGTGCAAATAAAGGCAGGAAATGATTAAAAATTATACATGGAAATGGATGCTATGAGGACCTCTTAAGTTTCATTGGAAATAAGAGACGGATATAGAGCGAAGGATTTCAGTCAGATAAAGATGGTGATGAACGTTCTTGAAATTGAAATTTACACTCTTTTGACACATAGGAAAGTATTTCTTTGCAATGATACTAAGTATTTAAATGCTTTATTTTACACTGAAACATTTCGCGCTCATTGTGCAGAAAATAGTGTCAATTTTCATCATGTTATTAATTTCATTAATTTATTACTTTTATTAAATAGTTATGACAAATATGTATGAATAGACAACACCAATTGTAGCTTATGTTCCATGTAATTTTCTGTATATTGGCTGTGAAAGTAAAAATTCATTAATTTTCGTGTTCAGACTTACCTTCAAAAATCTGGACATTTTAAGAGCCTCTAGTTTTATTTATTATTTTTCATTAATGTCCATTCCTTTATTCTTTACAATTTTAATTATATATTGATTAAAATAAATTAAAAAAGGAAGGTATGAGATTTGTCTGTTAATGAAATTTGTTAAAAATTCAAAGTATTATTTACTAGCTTCCTGAAAATGGATCATTTAATATTGTTTAGCTGATTTCTAATAAATTTATTACAACAAAAAAATATTACATGTCACATATAATTAGGATATAAGAAAGTTAAATCAAATGGATAGTTAGTGTGGCAGATGCGATCTAATTATTTTTCATCAATGTGAAGTCATTTTTTAAAAACAATTTAAATTCATCAACAGTCGTAATTAAACAAACTTATTAAGTTGATTAAACTAAACTTTAATATGTTATAAGTTGACATTAGCAGATGGTTTTACATAACTGAGGAGAGTGTCAGGAAATATGATAAAGGAAAGAATTTCAATTACTCAACAATTATATACGGCTAACTTCATCGATGTAAACATATATAATTACTTAGTCGTTTAATATATAATTTTAATAAATTTTGAAAGTGAGTTTTTAAAAATAATTAAATATTGTATTTCAATGGCGGATTAAGTTTTAACGTTGGTTTACCAACTCAAGGATTTTTAACAATTTATAATAAGAGGTACAACTTTGCTCTAGAATATGTATATTAGAGGATTCTTATTTTAATTCATAACACGTTTCTGTAATTAAAACCAACTGTTAGTTTGAGTAATAAAATAATTTACTTCGTCCGTAAAAGTAATTCAGTACTGAGAATTTTTTTTTCTTTTCACTAGTATGATATGTTAAAATTGTATAAAATATAATTAATTTAAATTCTAAGAATTTAAGGTATTGATATTTCACTAAATATCCGTGGCAGTAGTCACATTATTACATTAAGCTGTTTCCCTGAAGATAAAGTTTAGTACTGCAACGATATCTACGAATTACTCAGTAATGAAATTATATTTTTAGCAATATAGTGCACGTAAATTAAATATTTCATAGTACGTTACGTTTTCTTTTATTTTATAAGTACTTATCGAACATGTAATTTTATATGTTCCATTATTTTATTCTATAACTTTCCTTCACGGGAATCTTAAGTTAATACTTTTCTCATCCATGCTCCTGATGTGAGAAAAGCTATTTTTGAAAAAAATATTCCCGTTAGTTATTGGTAATTTTTAACACATTAAAGAGTCTGGTATAAGAGAATGGTAGATACATTTGAAGGTATACTCTTGTTACCATTTGGAGTGATCCACTTGAAGTAGTGAGCGGGATATATATAAACATTTCCATTCAAAGTTTAAGGTTTAAAAAAAGAACTTATTTAGGTTTAAAAAACATCTATTCCGAGAATAGATGTATGGGTGCAGAAAGGATTGGGTGAGGTAGGTGTCTATATAACGCAGCTCCTTTCTGGACATGGCGAGTTTGAAGCCCACCTGCGTCGATTTGGCAGGAGAGCGTCTCCTCTATGCAGGTACTGCGGTCTTGAAGATACCGTTGAACACACCATCTACCAATGCCAGCAGTGGGATATGTGGTCAGACAAGATTTCGGGTTAAGCTGGCTTTCTTCCGAAATCGGAAGAATCGGAAGAAGTATTTCCAAACATGTTGATAGGAAGAGCGAAATGGGACAAGGTAGTACACCTACCAACAAGTATCCTGAAAAGTAAAGCGAGAGAAGCTAGAGAATGGAATAGAGCCTGATTTAGGACCCAGATCAGTAAGAGGACTGAAGGACACAAATCACCAGCAAGGAAACAGAGTTCCATACAAAAGACCTGAGGCTCAGGCGAAGAAAGTGACTTGAAGATGAAGGGCCGAAGGCAGCCCGCTGTGGAGCCGTCGTGCGTCTGCACTTGTGCGGATGGGCGACGGTGATGAAGCACGGGGACTCTGGACCCCTAGACCCTAAAGGAACCTCCTGGGCCCACGCAATGCTTAAACTGCAGGACCGACCCCGGAACAGGAGAAACAGTGAGAAAGTAGTTTTAGTCGTTAGGGTGCGGGTACAGATAGACTCTTAATAACGTCTAGCCGAACCTGTGCGAGTACGACACTCCCATATTTAATGGCGGGGGGGGGTGCGTAAATGTTATTTCTCAGTGAAACAAATATGTTAAAGTTATAAATTTGAATCTATGAAAAATTCAAATTAATTAGAATTAAATTTATATTATTCTAGGCAACTAATACATAGTTATCACACATTCTGCTGCTTCTAACGTTAATTCAACAGTAGTTTTAATGAAGATCACAATGTTAATCGTGGTATTAAGCAATTTAGGCAACTTGAGAGTGAAATAAACTAAGAAAGAAAGCAACTTGGCGCTCTACACACGCTGAGTCAAATTATCCGAAGAACTTATCGTGAGAAAAAGGAGAATCGGAAAATGTCAACAGTAAAGGAACCCAGAGCATAACATGAATTTCATTAGGGATATTCACAGGCTTTGGTGACTACTTTGATCAATGAAAATGATACGTTTAAATGCGTTGAACGTCTTTTCTTTCCCCCTCAGATTTTAAGCTTCCTTGAAAAATAATAAATTTAATGATGAATGAATTTACACTAATTTGATGTTATAGCTCTGATAAGGAAGGATATATTCTGTGACTGTGTATTATGAAAGTTCAAAAGTTTAAAGAATTATTACTTTTGGGAGAGTATCATCGGGTGTACAAAGTGTTATATTTATTACAAAGGAGATTGGACATAATGTAAATTTTACTTATGCTTGAATTTTCCTATTTATGACTAATTTTTCTATCAAAATATTAAAAATATACCACAGCAAATATTAAATATTTTAAAATATTTTAAAACATAAACTGTACACTAACATAAATTTTTTTTTTTCTGACTTAAAAGATTTTGAGTTTTGGCTTTCCAAATTAAATAAGGTTTTAAAAATTAATTATCTTGAACAGCCCTTATCGTACTAAAAGTATTTACTCATTGTTTCTCCTTTTTGAAGTAAGTTGCACTATACACATTCATGACTGTCCTGAGATTCTAAAATTGATATCCATCCATATATTGTTGATATATTGATAAAGATATCCATAAGGATACCTTATCGATAACCAAATAATATTTTAAAATTATTTTTACATATTTTTGGTTGCAAAACAACTTTTGTTGGCGAACATGAATTATAATTTACTTAATAAAATGCCGTGTTACGTTTTTCCAATAAAAAAAGTTACCAGCGTTCCACTTTAATGTTAAAGGACATTTTGTACCCTACTGCTTTCTCGAATAGTCAAGTATACTATTTTCATCAGTACATTATTCTACCGAAATGGAGGTGACATTTAGCCCTGCAAGTGACACATTTACTCAGTTCATCGGATAGACTAACTGTAACAAAAAAAATATATATATTACTATACAGAATAAGATTATGAGTAGATCCATTATTGCCTCTGCCTCGCGTGCTTTACATGTGTCACAGTCAAAAAAGCAAACTGAATAAAGAGAGTAAAGGAATAAATCTATTAATCTATCAATAAAAATTAGCGTCTTACTCGTCATCTGTTTTTACTTATTAGTCGATTAATTTAATCATTTATGATTAAGGATTAATTAATTTTAGATTTCTATGGTTTCATAAAAAACTTTTTTTAAATGGAAAAATAATTACTTTATAATTCCGATAGTCATTGCTAATCTTTTCTCAAATTAACATTCCAATCTTTTTTATTGGTAATCAATTAGAATACGTTTTTGATAGAAAGTTCATAAATTTAAAATGTAAATACTTGGTTAAGGATATTATTTTCCTTAGAAGTATTGGCATGAGAAGCTTTGCTTTCATTTATTTAACAGCTATTATTTGACCCGTTCTAAAGTACTTTTATTCTAATTTTAAAGGAATGGTATTCTTCTGGAATTAATATTTAGTTTTTCAATTCATTACTGTTTCTTTACACACTCATTAATTTTCAACCAGGCTTGTGGAATATTAAGAAAAGTTTTGTTTGATAAACATTTCTTAAACTTGTCTTACAAGATTTACTGATGTTTTTTTATTAACACAGTCAGTAGTTTTTTATCGTTTCCTTCAATGCATTGTGTACATTTTAAAATACTTTTATGGACTTAATTATAATTCATTATGTCACTAACCACTCATTATTTCTTGAATAAGCAGATTACTGTACTTATTACCGTATGCAATGTATGTGTTAACGTAACTACGTACGTATTAGTAAATTTAAATTAAAATTTTATGCTGATATATCTTTTTAAAGCAGTAGCGTAAGCCTAGGCATTTTACACGCGGTATAATTCTTATATCAGATTTACTTTTATATTCTGTAATTTACATTCAAAGATGACAATGAGGTTTTATAATATAAACTTACCTTTAATTCTTCAAATAAATAGTATAGTTGTGCCATTACCTTGTAGTCAACGTTACCGGCATAGTATGCTTCGTTGGCTATAGGTAATGCCACAGTTTGCAAATAACCACCTAAAAAAAAGTAACACAATATTTAATAAAATATTTTATCGATAATTAATGAATAAATATTGTTTATTATTTATTAAGGGAAATTATTTGATATTTTACTGATTATTCTTATTCCATTTCAAAATTATTTCACACGATACCATAGAATAATTTTTAACTCTTGTTTTTTTATGAGTTTAACATATTATTGTAAAGGAAAAATATACATAAACATAATATTAAAACTAAAGCCAAAAATTGAATATCATTTCTAATATTAGCAGAAATTTAAAATTCAAATTGCGACGTTCAACATAAATTTAGTAAATTTTTTTATGATTGAAGTTAAAAATAATAGTCGTTGTAATCAAATTTACGTTATGTCAATGGCATTTTTGTGTTCCAATCATTTATGCCATTTTAGCTGACATTTCGTGAAAAATAGTGAATTAACACCAGTAAACAGTTCTACATAAATTATCTTTTAGATAAAATGGATATTGTAATTTTTTTATTACAATTTACTAAGATCTTGATTGATATATTTTAACGGATGTTAAATGTGAATTTAATGAAATAGTGTTTTATTAAATGAAAACGTTTACTTAACGTGTCTAGAATTCGTTTGAAGTCGTACATATACTGCTGTAAGCACCTATCAAGCTGATAAGTAAAAATATACAAAAATATTTTTCAAAATTAAACGTATAATTTAGCACGTAAATTTAAAACAAGACTTTGTGCATATTCGACATATTGTATTTTAGCTTTAGAATAATTTTTGAAGGTGGTGATGAGGATTTTTCTGGAATCAAAGATACTAAATAATACTGTTAAAAAATTATAACCATCTTAATTTAGATTTATTTCATTTTTATGCATTCTCTTCTGTAATATTAAAATATGTGATAAAAACTCATCTTGCAGAGCTTCTCGTCGTATTTAATCTGGATTTATCGCAAAATCTCTTGATTATTATAATCGTATACAGTAGGGTCTCCCTTAATCGAACCTCTCTTAACCGAAATCTCTGTTATCCAAGATGGCCAGCCGCCGTTATCGAGTAGCATATTGGCTTTTCAACCTACAGTTTCGGGTTAGAATCCCGTTCAGGCATGGCATTTTTTCATTATGCTACAAATCATTCATTAAATCCATAAATCCAGGATAAAAATTCTTAAGTAAATTAAAACTACAAAACATTAACCGGGATGCCGTTTACTCAACGTACGAATTTTATTATAGCCTATTACTGAAGATTATTTGTTGCACGTAATTACTATTACGTCATATCTAGTATTGCAAATTTTTAGCGCTTGGCATTAAAGCAGAACAAAGAATTCTCTTTAGTTTCTGTTATCTACTATACGGGTAAAGATCTGTCTATATTTTGTGAATATGTATCTGCTGTACTGTAACACAATGTAGTAATTGTAAGGTGTTGTATTATTTAGTTCTATCTACTGTATTTTGGTTATTTTTATAATAAAAAGTTGTAGCAAAAATATTGCTAATACAAAACGTAAACGGGTGGTAATGGGACTAGACAAAAAATTATATGCAAATAAAAGATTAAATGTCAGAGAATCGAATAAAAAAATTTCTTATGAGTTTAGTGTCGGAGCAACAGCCGTCGGGCTAATGGAAACTGAACAAAAAATAAATTTAAGAATGCTATTCAAAAGTGCCCAAAAATAAGCGATCCACTCTAAAAAAGCCTGTCCAGGATACTTTAGATGATGCAGTTTTCTTGTGGTTCAATAGAGAACCTTTGGGATAACATTATCTGGCTCTATTTTGCAATAAAAGCCTATTCAACTCAACAAAAAATTGAACGGTGCAGATACATTCTCTGCTAATAAAGGCTGGCTCGACCAGAACAAGTATATTACCCAGATGAGACAGAATTACGAGTTTAAAATGCTACAATCGAAAACACTACAATCAAGGGGGAAAAAACCTGGTTTTAAAACTGGTAAAGAGCGAATAACTGATCTTGTCTGCAGTAATGCTAGCGGTGACGACAAAGTAGCTCTTCTTGTGGCCGGCAAATCTGCTAAATCTATAGTATTAAAAAATTTACAATTAAATTTATCGCCTTTTAAGTACGCTAACCAAATATCGGTGAGGATGCATGCAGACATTTTTGAGAATTTGTTTAACTACAGTTCCGTCCTGCATATTAAAAATTATGTACAAATTAAATAAAAATACCGGAAAAAACAGTTCTGTTGTTGGATAATGCGCCCTTCCAATCATCTGAAGATGTTCTAATTTCGTAAAACACTAAAACAATTTTTTTTCCACCAAATATGACATCCACTTGTCAATCTATGTATCAGTGTGTCATAGCAGCAATAAACACATTGAACGAAAGGTGTTATCTCATATTCTAGCCTTAGAGCTTCAAGAGTTGCACCCTCATTAAAGGCATTGACAATCAAACATGCAATTTACATGTTGGCAGAATCATGGCATTCAATCCATCAAACAAAAATTAATAAATAATTTTAAAAAATACGCCTAGTAATTTAACAGGCTAATCAAAACGTTTTGTGTATTATGCCATCGAATAAGAGTTTAAGGAGTTCTGTGCTTTAATAGAAAATATACCGGG
Organism: Lycorma delicatula; assembly: GCF_047948215.1. Taxonomy (NCBI): domain Eukaryota; kingdom Metazoa; phylum Arthropoda; class Insecta; order Hemiptera; family Fulgoridae; genus Lycorma; species Lycorma delicatula. The sequence goes on along the minus strand of NC_134455.1, from coordinate 41,253,362 downwards.
ATATAAAATTGTAAAGAAAAATGAATTGCAAGACCGGTTAGAATCAGATTCAAGGGAACCGACATTTAAATTATGATGACGAGAGTGTTAAGTTGTGAAAAAAGAGGTTAATGAAATCTCCAGTAAAGAAGATGAACAGATTGATGAAATGAAAAGCCACAACGAAGGGACTGTATTTCTCATAAAACGCTTCAGTATTTAGACATTTCTAAATAATGAAGTATCATTAATACATCATTTTTAATTAGTGGCTTATTCTGCTAACAACTGATTATTAATATGGTTTGTTGCCCCAATTCAAGAACGAAACTTAAGGTCTCCATTAACACCCCCAATTATCTGGTTAAGAGAAGGTCTACTGTACATTGCAGTAATGTATAAAAAAAATCCTCCATTTATTATGCGTTACATGTAATCATATTCTGGCTAGTTTAAAGTTTAGAGAATCACATTCTTGGAAATATTTTTTAAAAAAGGTTTAAAAATTTAAATGATCTGATCTGAAAAATAAATAAAAATAAAAATGCATTTAGTAACTTAATTACCAACTAATATTACAATGCAGTTTTTTCTATACATTATTTCAACGAGGTTTTATTAATTTATCGATATTAATTACTTTTTATTGTAAATAGTTTATATCTCTCTTGTTGCCTTTGTTTACTGGGTATCAAGATAACATTTAAAAAGGTGTTGTCAAACCCCGAATAGAATTGAAAAAGAGAAGGAATGGTCTAGACCTGTGGTTCTCAAACTATCTTTTTTTTTACGTTTCGCTCTTTTTTTACGTGACAAAGATCAGTAGCATACCACTGACCTGTTAGTATGTAATATATAGTTAGGTTACAGATAAGAGTTATATCTCAGAATGATAAAGCTAGAAAAAATGACAGTCTTTTTTACAAGTATTTATGTATTTTATTAAAAATTCATGTATTTTAATTTATTTTACTTATTAAATTGATTAAAAAAATATTTTTCAAAGAAATGTTATATTGTACCTTTACTTATATTACTGATTACAATATTATTGACTAAAAAATTCAAAATTAAGTAAGAAGGATGGTGCTGCATGCTTGAAAAATGTGAACGTTTAACTTAATTTAATTGTACGCCCAAATTGGGGTTAAGGTTTAGTATATTACAAAATATTTTTTTACATTTTTTGTTACTGTTGCTATAGCAGAAAATTTAATTTCACGTATAAAATAGTATAAAAAATAACTATGGTTTTCTGGATATCTTTGAATATTCATTGTTAAACATTAGTCAAAATTCATATAATTGTAGTTTTGTAAATTCAAATCTCAAACCAGCATCGCAAAGGTAGATGTTTTAAATTTTATTTCCATATTATTTGGGAAACCACGGCACACCTAAAATGGTTATTCGAAGATTGATAACCGCGGCTATCTCACTTCGACGGTACTGTATGCGGCTCCCATATGGGGGGCGGCAATGAACATACAGCGAAATAAAAAGAAGTTGAGAAGTGTCCATAGACTGGCATTGCTGCGTGTAGCTGCTAGTTACTGTACGGTATCGTATTACGCGCTGTGCGTACTGACCGGGGTCCTACCCATAGACCTTCAGATAAAAGCCAGAACCCTCAGACACAGCGGTATGTCGAAAGAAGAGATGGAAGGGATTATAGAACAAGAATGGCAAGAAGAGTGGACAGGGTCCAGAGTGGGAGAATGGACCAGACGCCTAATCCCTAATATTAAAACCTGGAATAACAATAGACTCGGAGATGTCAATTTTTACATGACAATTACTGACGGGGCACGGCTCTTTCGGTCAGTATCTGTATAGGATCGGGAAGAGAGCCACCCCGCAGTGCATCTATTGTCCAGAGAACGACGATGCCAAGATGGGCCGTTAACAGAGGTCAAATAGTAATTAATGGTCTTACACCAGAAAATATCATAAACTGGTCGGGGTACAACAATGAGAACCGGGAATGGTTCCGCAGGTTCGCCGGGAAGGTCCTGCGGGCCAAAGAGGATGAAGACAGAAGATTGGGAGTATAAACAGTAGGGTAGGGCGGACAGTCACTCCATGGAGGGCCTGTACGCCTTGGTGTGCGGGTACCTGAGAAGGGGGTGAACTCCAGGGGAGATTGAGTTTGGGTTAAAATAAAAGACCAAGTCCCGGTCGGCGGGGTCGTCCCTGCGGGAGCCTAGGCTCTTTGTGGGGTCGGCGCTGTCGATTAGAGGCCAAAGGCGTAAAGACCGAGTCCCGGTTCCCTGCTGAGGCGCTGGGGGACGGCATAGCCGGACCTTGGCTCTAAAACGGGAGATTAGAGGCAGGCAATGTAAAACAAAAGATCCGAGACCGGGGAGGCTAACCTGCCGTGCCGGACGTATAGCCGGCGGGTGGGGGACGCCTCCTTTGAGAGTAAAAGGACACTCTCTCCGACTGAGTACACTTAATTGGATATCCGGTCGGGGAGAGTAGGGGGAAAAAAAAATAAATAAAAAATATTATTTGGGATTTCAGGAATGATAGTCAGTTTGAAAGAGTTTCTTACCCATAAGAATTTAGAATAGTCTTTTTTAAAATATTCTACAAAAGTTTCAGTGAGCATTAGGCAATGACGTTTTCTATTATTGATCAGATAATCTTATCATTTCAATTTTGTGTATTGGCAAAAAAATTTCCAAATTTGGAAAATACTGAAGGTTTTCATTGGAAAAATTATTATTCATTATATGATTTTAATTTTTTTTATTTTGTGGTCGACTAAAAATTGAATTGATTTCAACTTGTAAACTTAACCGAGGTGATTGAAAAATCTGAAACTGTTGGTTTTGTGATCTACTTCTTGTCTTTTAATCGATCTTGATCTTTAATCGATGTGATCTGCTTGTCTTTTAATCGATCCCGCAGTTCATAATCTGAATTCATTTAGAACACCTGCTCCTGTGAAAGTCGCTCAAATAACCTGCTTAATATTTTTCGTTTAAAAGTCATCTCCCTTCTTTGTGTAGCAGTACCGTTTCTGATTGAGGTCACCGCCATTTCAGTACACAGATTTGAAAATAAATAAGGTTTTAAAGCCAGAGTTTTAACATAATTGGCCAACTTGATACACTACTGAAGAGGATATTTAATTTTTTAACACATCTTTTTGACTGCTAAAGCTTTTCTGTGACTATTACAATGAGGATACTACAATAATCTGAAACCGATTTTACTTTCCGCGAGCTCTATAAGAACAGAAGCAACTGCTTCCAACCCAGTCACCATTTCTTCAAAGAAGTCACCCAGAATTTTGAATTTTCTTAGTCTGTAGAACATAAAAGTAGCTATATCTTTCGTAGGAGATAACATCTCTTCACAGATTGCATGAGCTTTTTACAGCATTTTATTCTTAAGCTCATTAAGAAATATGCCTCAACTGCTTTCTCAATAATGCCTGTACAAGTCGATATAATTTTTTATGTATTTATTTTTGATATATTTGAACAAAATTATCCTTATGTTAGAACTACGGTTCGGTTACAACAATGAGCAATTAATGCTTAGATTTGAAAGAATTATCTGTCAAAAAAATAAATTTCAAAGCTGACTAAACACTGAGACTTGGCTCATTGTTTACATCCGTGAAAAAGCTCATGATTATACTTTTTGCAACATTTATAGGAAAAAGATCTCGACTCACAAATGCTGGTTCTTAAGTAGAAATGACAATGTTTTGTCTAATTGTTATTTGTACATTAAACTTATTAACCGTATCGATTTATATTTTATATCAGCTACACAAACTAAAATTCACCAAATAACAAAAGCAAAGTATCTTAATAAGTATCATCTACACTTTCATTGTTTTTTCTTGTAGTATTCAATCCTAGGTTTGATATGCAGTTGTCTTCCTACTCCTGGATTTCTAGTTTTACAACTAACATCCTGTATGGTTTGTTCGGTATACCTTAAGCTTCTTCCTGTTGCATTTTTTCCTAAAACCGTGCCCTCTATTATAGTGTGGCAACAAACTGTAGGACATCATGGTATAACAGTTTATTAAAAGAAAGAGAAACAAAATAAAAATATCTTGAGATCACCTATCTAAAACACCGGAAGCAACTGTATCCGCCTCTCGTTAAAATAATCATGACCGACTGAATCCCTTAACTGCTGGAGATAATTACGGCAAACCTTTATAGTGGGCATTAAGATACTTTTTTTTCGTGTCCTTCGTAGTGAATGCAAGGGATCAATAAGTTGCTATGTGTGCTCTATGGCATACGAGTGTTCTTTTTTGTCTGCTGAATTACTTATATTCTTATTGTTGCTATACTCAAATAATTTCCTCAAATTAAGAAAAAAGAAATCCATGATAAAATTTTCACGATTATACTTTCGTTTTCTTATACATTAAACTAAGTTACAACCGCTAATTTATGGTAATAATAAATATATGGTCTATCATTAATAATTTTCCATTACACCAATCATTTTGTCTCGTAAATTTGACACCAGTCTGGGAGCCGCTGGTCACATTTCCAATCATCACAGGTAATTTTAAACCTATCGGCTACCAAAGAAAAGAAATGAATTGACCTCGCGTATTAATGAACATTTTAAGATCCAATAATAACAGAAATGATTACTATGGAATTAATTCTGCTACAGTTTTTTGTCAGTAATAGAAAATTATTATTTTAACTATTATTTAATTATTGTTTTACTTATTTAAGGTTGAAAATAAATGTGTACATATGTGTACATTTTTAATAATTCTATCTATTTTGTATTCCTACCGCTATATAAATAACAATACTGAGACTTATTACTTTTTTTGTATTGAAGTAAATTTAATAATTCTGAAACCTACACAACATAAAAGCATTTGAAACATTTCTTTAATTATGATATTTTATACTTATATTTTTTATATGTATATTTATATTACTTAATAAATACAGGTTATAAATTGTAATTATGAATATTATTGTAGTTAAATAAACTTCAGTGTAGTAGTTTTCAAAATATTTCTTAGCACATAATATTATAAATATTTGATTTTTAAGCATTTTTTTAAGTTTTAGGTTACAGCTAGTTTTCTAAACTAAAATAAAACATGTTTATATATGTATTTGTGAATGTATGTACATATGTATTTCTGCTTGCAAAAAAACAATCTCGATTGTTTAAGAATTTAAGAGAAGATTTTATTAAAGCAAATATCTGTTACCTACATGCCTATATAAATAATTCAGTTCTAAAAAAAAACATAATGAAAAAATGGAAACATCAAATTAATAAAACAAATGAAGAATGATTATAAACAAAAAGCAGTAAGTAAACGGCAAAAGTTTATTTATTTAATGCTTAAAAAGGCCAGGTCATTAAAATGATTCTAACGATAATGTATGCAATATTAACTGAAGTATTTCAAAGTGTAATAGAAAAAATATATAAAAAAATTTTACTAGTGGAATAACAGTATTTTATTATGGTCTGACAGTATCTGTGTAACGTGTTAATGACTCACCTAAACGTTAAAATCTCACTGAAGAAGTAAACGGCAAAATATTATGTTTTTAAAATTACGATATTTTTAAAAGTTTCATCGTACTGAATTTTTATTACGGATATATTCGTTAGTGTTCGTTAATTTGTGGTTATACTCTACGGCATGAAGTTTTACGTAATGTAGAACATGATAGCTTTAGACCAGATCTGAGGAAAATGCAATTTGTTGAAAAGCTGGAATTCTTACTAAAAGACTCCTGAATGGATTTTACTTTCATACATAGTGAAACTTATATGTACTCTATTTACCTATTGTGTCAGCCAATACTAATGTCAGAATGTATCTTTCCATAGATCCCTCTGGTGTGCTCCGTGGAATTTGCTCCCAGCAAATCGTTAGGTACTGTAGCAGCAGCGGGATGTTTCTTGGTACTCTTCTTGGAATCAAATCCTGAACAATCCTTCTGGCATAAAGCTATAAAATTAATCATTTTCATAAGTAGACCGTACTACTAATAAGTTGAACTATGACTAGAAGATTCTGAAGATCTACGTTTTTGTTTGTATCCTAAGTTGGATAATGTGATGCTATAACAAGAATTATATCACTAATTCAGATCTAATTATTGATAATATACTTTATATTTGATAGAGAAGAGATTGCATTATACTTTAACGTTCTAGAATCAACAGATTTTTAGTAAATAGAATTCACGAAAAGAAAAAAACATGCTTTAGATCTTATTGGCATTGGAAATCAAAGGAAAATTGAGGATTTCAAATGGTAATGTTTTAACTTCACTACCTGAATAGGAATATGAAGATTTTTAATAGGAACTCAAACATACTATAGACTATGATACATGTAAATAGACTATAAGAATGGAAACTCGAATGCTAAGTGGATAAGGAAAAAAGTGCAGTAGAAATTTTTCTAACACTTTTTTTATGAGGAAAAATTAAATTACATTGTGGGAAAATTTAAAATAGTTTCAAGGTTATAAATAATACAACTTATTCAAATAGTTAAGTAAAAAAATTTGTAATTTAATGGTGCTGTAAAATAGATGCTTAAGTTAAACGTCCTCCTCTATGAATCATGAGACCTTGCCGTTGGTAAGGGGGCTTGAGTTCTCAGGGATACAGAGTATCTGGACCGAAGGTGCAACCATATCGGAGAGGTATCAGTTGAGAGCCAGACTAAGGAATGATTCCTGAAAGAAGGCAGCAGCTCTTCAGTAGTTGTTAGGGGCGTGAGTCACAATGACTTAAACGGCCACATCAACATCACTCAGTCCTCTGAGTACTGCGCAGCTGAAAGCAATGGAAAACTACAGCTGCTTTTTCCAAGAAATTTTCCAAGAAAATATGGCTCTCTACATTTTCATATAGTAATGATGGAGGCGCCTTCCTTGGTAAAATATTCCGGAGGTAAACTAGTCCCCCGTTCGGATCTCCGAGTGGGGACTACTAAGGAAGGGGTCACCAGAAAATTAAAAAATAACATTCTACGAGTCGGAGCGTGGAATGTTAGAAGCTTAAATAAGGTTGGTAGGCTAGAAAATTTAAAGAGGGAAATGGATAGGATAAATATGGATGTAGTAGGAATTAGTGAGGTTCGGTGGGAAGAGGAAGGCGACTTTTGGTCGGGTGATTTTAGAGTAATTAACTCAGCATCAAATAATGGGCAGGAAGGAGTAGGTTTAATAATGAACAAGAAGATAGGGAAGAGAGATTCTATTGTAATAAGGATAAAATCAAAACCTAAACTGACAACGATTGTTAACGTCTATATGCCTACAAGCGCCCAAGATGATGATGAGGTAGAGTGCGTATACGAAGAGATTGATGAAGTAATTAAACACGTAGAAGGAGACGAAAATTAATAATAGTTGGACGTTGGAATGCAAGCATTGGAAAAGGCAAGGAAGGAAATGTAGTGGGTGAATACGGGCTGGGCAAAAGGAATGAAAGAGGGGACCGAATAGAGTTTTGCACGATGTATAATTTAGTAATTGCCAACATCCAATTTAAAAATCATAATAAAAGAATATATACTTGGAAATAGCCAGGCGATACTGCAAGGTATCAGATAGATTATATCATGGTTAAGCAAAGATTTAGAAATCAACTCGTTGACTGCAAAACTTATCCTGGAGCAGACATTGATAGCGACATAATTTGGTGATAATGAAATGTAGATTGCGGTTCAAAAACCTGAAGAAAAGGTGTCAGATGAATCGGTGAAATTTAGAGAAGCTTGAGGAAGAGAAGGTAAAGAAGATTTTTGAGGAGGACATCGCAAGAGATCTGAGTAAAAAAGATAAGGTAGAAAATGTAGAAGAAGAATGGGATAATGTTAAATAGGAAATTTTTAAATAAGCAGAAGCAAAATTAGGCGGAATAAAAAGAACCGGTAGAAAACCTTGGATTTCAGACGATATATTGCAGCTGATGGATGAACGTAGAAAATATAAGAATGCTAGTGATGAAGAAAGTAAAAGGAACTATCGGCAATTAAGAAATGCTATAAACAGGAAGTGCAAACTGGCGAAAGAAGAGTGGATTAAAGAAAAGTGTTCAGAAATGGAAAGAGAAATGAACATTGGTAAAATAGACGGAGCATACAGGAAAGTTAAGGAAAATTTTGGGGTACATAAATTAAAATCTAATAATGTGTTAAACAAAGATAGTACACCAATATACAACACGAAAGGTAAAGTCGATAGATGGGTGGAATATATTGAAGAGTTATACGGAGGAAATGAATTAGAAAATGATGTTATAGAGGAAGAAGAGGGAGTTGAGGAGGATGAAATGGGAGAAAAAATACTGAGATCTGAATTTAAGAGAACATTAAAAGATTCAAATGGCAGAAAGGCTCCTGGAATAGAGGGAATACCTGTAGAATTACTGCGCAGTGCAGGTGAGGAAGCGATTGATAGATTATACAAACTGGAGTGTAATATTTATGAAAAAGGGGCATTTCCGTCAGACTTCAAAAAAAGTGTTATAGTAATGATACCAAAGAAAGCAGGGGCAGATAAATGTGAAGAATACAGAACAATTAGTTTAACTAGTCATGCATCAAAAATCTTAACTAGAATTCTATACAGAAGAATTGAGAGGTGAGTGGAGGAAGTGTTAGGAGAAGACCAATTTGGTTTCAGGAAATGTATAGGGACAAGGGAAGCAATTTTAGGCCTCAGACTAATAGTAGGAGGAAGATTAAAGAAAAACAAACCCACATACTTGGCGTTTATACACCTAGAAAAGGCATTCGATAATGTAGACTGGAATAAAATGTTCAGCATTTTAAAAAAATTAGGGTTCAAATACAGAGATAGGGAGTCCGACAAGGGTGTTCCCTATCTCCGTTACTTTTTAATCTTTACTCGGAACTAGCTTTTAATGATGTTAAAGAACAATTTAGATTCGGAGTAACAGTACAAGGTGAAAAGATAAAGAAGCTACGATTTGCTGATGATATAGTAATTCTAGCCGAGAGTAAAAAGGATTTAGAAGAAACAATGAACGGCATAGATTAAGTCCTACGCAAGAACTAGCGCGTGAAAATAAACAAGAACAAAACAAAAGTAATGAAGTGTGGTAGAAATAACAAAGATGAACCACTGAATGTGAAAATAGGAAGAGAAAAGTTTATGGAGGTAGAAGAATTTTGTTATTTGGGAAGTAGAATTACTAAAGATGGACGAAGCAGGAGCGATATAAAATGCCGAATAGCACAAGCTAAACGAGCCTTCAGTAAGAAATATAATTTTTTTACATCAAAAATTAATTTAAATGTCAGGAAAAGTTTTTGAAAGTGTATGTTTGGTGTGTCGCTTTATATGGAAGTGAAACTTGGACAATCGGAGTATCTGAGAAGAAAAGATTAGAAGCTTTTGAAATGCGGTGCTATAGGAGAATGTTAAAAATCAGATGGGTGGATAAAGTGACAAATGAAGACGTATTGCGGCAAATAGATGAAGAAAGAAGCATTTGGAAAAATATAGTTAAAAGAAGAGACAGACTTATAGGCCACATACTAAGCCATCCTGGAATAGTCGCTTTAATATTGGAAGGACAGGTAGAAGGGAAAAATTGTGTGGGCAGGCCACGTTTGGAATATGTAAAACAAATTGTTAGGGATGTAGGATGTAGAGGGTATACTGAAATGAAACGACTAACACTAGATAGGGAATCTTGGATAGCTGCATCAAACCAGTCAAATGACTGAAGACAAAAAAAAATTAAACGTTATTATAAGGAACAGAAGAGCATAAATATAATGAAAATTGAAAAGATTTACAGAAAATATAGTAAAAAATGAGATGCATGACCAAAAGAAAAAATTAAAAAGTAATGAAAAAACTGAGGAAATTTTAAAGAATCACAGTAGAAAAACTGTATTTTCGTAAAATCTCAAAATTTATTATTCTAAAATGAAAAAAAATTTATGATCAGAAGAGAATAATGAAAGTAAGAGAAACGATGGAAACTGGATGCAGTTTAAAAAGATGCTGGAGACCAAGTGAAAGTAGGAAATTACAAAATTTTCGCGATTAAGACCGTCAAGAAGAGGAGAAGAGAGGCTAAAAGGTAGTGATAACAATTTGCTAGCGGACCTACACGAAGAGGTTAACTTTAAGTACAAAACGGAGAATAAAAAGATTAAAATAAAATGGAAGAAAGTTCCTTTAATAACAGATGGGCTGTATTAGAAGAAAAGGTTCTACGTGTTATTTATAGACTGAAATAGGTTACAGCAGGAGCATTAGACACTATTAAATATAAGGGGTAAATACCGGAAGAAATTATTTAATGATTGAATTGCCGTGACGATATGTATTACATTTTCAAAAAAATAATAGGATACCAGAATAATGTTTTAGAACAACAAAGTTAATTTTACAATTAAGTAAATGTTACTTAATTGTTACCGGCTTATTATTATCAATATACCTGTGAAAAGTGAAAAAAGTTGTAGTGAAATCTGACTTGTCTTTTTTTCTCTTCTAGTTTGATTGGATGATGAAAAAGGTTTTCAGTAATAATTTTCTAATACTATTTCGTAGTAATTTAATAATTTTATGAAGTGAAATTTATCAAATAATTTCACCGGGTAGATATCATTCAGTGTTCCATAAGAAGAATTGAGGATTCCTGTTTTTTCCTGTGTTTTGCTTTGTTCCATCAACAAAGTATAATTCACCTTGAACACAATGTTTGGAAGTTGTTCTGACAATGATTTAGTCTAAATAAAACTGTATTAAAATGATACTATTCATAAATTGGATCCGTTAACTCTGTAAGGAAAAATTATAAAATTGCATAATTTTTTGTTCAATTAATTACACAAGAGATTATTTTTTTAACTGGTGTCTAAGTAAAAAAAAAATAAAAAATACAGTTGAAATTAAAATTACAAAGAAATATACTTAGTAGTTTTACGGTCCTGGTATAGCTCTTGTGTTACAAGAAGGAAGTATAATAAGTCAAAAAACGGAATGCGTGTTTCTTGTCCTTTTTGACGTTTCATCAACCAGGAACTTAAAGACAACAAAAAAAAGTGCGGGAAGAGTTTCATACGTACATTTATAAAGAAAACAAAACCAAAGAAAACATTAACTAACTTACCCCTTTTTAAACACTGATTTAGGATTTTTAGATCAATAAACTAGTTTACTCATAGTAACAGAAATTAATTTTTGTGCGCTTATTGTGGAAATGAAGTTAGATTTTCTCTGTCATCCATCAAATTTTTATTATACAACTTTCAAACATCCTAAATAATATAAGGTTATGAAAATGACAAAATTTATGGATATATTTGTATAGTGTTATATATATTTTCTATAATAATTTTTCAGAATGGAGTCAGTGAACTAATAAGTTACTTTTTACTATTGTGGGCGGTAAGGTCGTCCTCTATAGAAAACAACAGTAGTCGCTAATCAATTGGTCCTTTTTAACTTTTTTACGCTACTCCATTTGCAATCTCCTGGTGGAAGCGTTTTCCCTGATCATCATTTACAGCACCCAAATTTGGTGGGTAATAGTAAAGAGGGGAATGTAGAAATATTTATTTTGATAGCCGGTAGCCATAATTTTCATAGTGCAACAAACGATTTTCTATCACAGGATCACTATTTTTTGCAAGAACTACCTTACCATGAACTACATTTTTAAATGACTTTCATAGCGCTAGCTCTATTTCAACTTTACTGGTTATGTCAAAAATTTCATAAAAGAGTAATTTTCTAATTTAAGGTCAAACCTTCTTTTAATTCGACTTTAGTTAACTTGTCTTCACTTAACAAACACTTGTCTTATATATTTCAATCCTTTTCTGTCTTTATTCAGTGCTTTAACAAAATTCTTCAGTAACCCATTATTATATGAAAGATGGCAAAACAACATTGCTCAGGGTTAACTAAAAGAACATAATATATTTTATCAGAGTGTAAGTGATTTGGCCATTCCTATCTAATATATATATATATATATATATATATATATATATATATACTTGTTGAATGATATCCCAAAAATATAAGAAATGTTTTTTTGTAAAAAGAAGTCTTGCAAACAGACAGAAGTAAGAGTAGAAACAGATTCGCCGTTACTGAGCGTTGTAAATAACTGCATTCATATTAATGGCGTACTTCATATGTTTCTTTCATTGTAACTGCTTGCGCTACTGGTAGAGAAGGATTTCTTGTTTGAATTATGCAGTAGCACTGTTTTAACCTTGTTGTTTGACGAACCAATGAATAATCGCCAATCACCATTATTATAAACAATACTCAGGTCAGAAATTAAACTTTTTGTACAGCATACATTTCGTAGTGAAATATTTCATCAAGTAATTACTTCTGATACGGAAGTGTGAAAGTTTGGTATCTTTATTCAATAAATTTTACTCTTTTAAGTCTGAACATGAAATTTCTGCTCGCAGTTTTGACAAATCAAACTGGCGTACCAAATCATTAAAATCAATTTGTGAATTGAGATGAGGCTCACCTGTTCGATTTTTCTTTCGAAATCATCGTCAGTTGAAGCTTGTGCCGCCGCAGTATTTGAAGAACAATCCTCTGCAGAATTTTAAATTTCCTGCTGACTGTATAGGTAAATCATTTCCATGAGCAGCAATTGATCTCAAACCAAACGATGGGTACACGATATTTTTTTACTTTGAAGAAATATCCGTAACATTTTTTTTAACAAAAGTAGCAGTCCTCGTAAGGATTTGTTGGTTCGCGTCAGACCATCGTATCGAAAAAGGCAGATGCTCTATTTCCCTTGTAACCACCCTTATAAGTGTCAACTTTTCAGCAAACGCGTTACATGCGGCGTTCATTCTTTATGTTGATCTCTTAGTGGGCACCCAAAATAAGCATAAGCAGTTTTCACGAAATTCAAAATTGCTCTACGGTGACTCTTTGTAGGGTACTAACCATGTTCGTAACAAAAAAACTGAGAATTTTTTCACGAAACCATTTGACGGCTCATTACATAAATACATAAGGATACGTAAAATTAAAAAAAAAAAAAGATAAAAATAATTTCGCCACTTCGTTTATATAAATATATGCTAAACCTGATTGAACAGGTAAACTTACGGACAATAAACAACTCAACTCGCGCAATTTAATACATAATACTGTACACAATTTTTACCACTATTATAAGTGCACTGAAGAAATAGAATGTTTTCAAAGAGAGACTTATTCTTTAATTGTGATTGCGATGGTGTGATTGCAATTAGCCACTATCTGTCATTTCAGGCATATTTATAACAATTCACAAAATACCGGATAGTTTTTTTTATGCGTCAAAAATAACATAATTGGGATAAACTAAGATAAATCAAAAACGTAGCATGTCAGATCATTTCCGATTCCATTTTCTTTTTTAGCATAAACAGTTAATTTAATAAAACCCTCATTAACGTATTTTTCGGAAATCGTGCAGACCTGTGAAATTATTATAAAACTGAACGACGTAGAGTAAATGTAACAAAAATAATAATTCATTCTTTTTATTTCTATTAAAATAATTATGTTTATGTGAACAATTTATTAATTTGCCTTCAAAATAATTTTAAAATAGATCTTACCTGCACGTAACCTTAATTGAATGCTGCTTCCAAAACCACTTTCTATCAGTACTAATAAAGTCAACAGTAGTAACAATTGCGTACGGTAGTTTGCTAAATTATGCGAGTTGTGTAGTTTATTGTCAATTTTTACGTTTAATTAATATCAATTTGTTTTTATAAATTAATAAGTGACGGAATAGTGATTACCTTCTTTTATTTTACCTCAGGTTAAATTTTCACAATGACCCAGCAAATAGTGTATGTGATTACAATGAGCCGCCAAAGTTACTTCAAATTGAAGTGGGAAATCAATGCAGCCAAATTTTAAAGAACAATAATTCAACTAAGCCTACTAGAATTACGATTAGCATTTATTCATCCCTTTATTTAACGAAGATTTATAATTAATTTTTACACTGTTTTTGTACATGTACTTCAAAGTAGTTACAATAACCCTTTAATATTCCATTTGGAGGAATTGTATATTTGAACTCTATTTTTCTTGCTGCGTTATTTAGTTTTTTTTTTAAATAGATTTTTTTTTTAGACTTCAATTGTATGATTTTTGGTGTTGTAAATTTACTTTAAAATATATGCTGTTACATTAGAAATGAAAAACCATTCCGGTTTGTTGAAAACTAGGAAATTATACATACATCACGTTTTTGACTAATATTCATATTTTATGTAATTAAAGTTTAATAAACGGCTTTGTCGATTTAAAAATGAAAACCAATAAAATATGATAAAATGTTTCCTCCTAACAGATTTTAGTATTTATAAATTAAAAAAAAAAAAAATCATATCCAAATTTAATAAAGCCCTTTTTTATATTATACATAATTATGCTATTTGATGATTTTTCTGAAGCAATTATTTAGCTTTTCGTGAATCACTTGAGAGTGGCGTTACACTAAATATAGCTAGATTCATATTGACATAATAACTAACTCCGCAAAGAAGCCTGTAAGTAAAATTGTACTTGATCTGAGAATGAGTCCTTTGCTGTTGCAATATCTCGTTATGCTATCAAAGTTATCTTGTAATTAAAACAATTCAGTAGCACTCAAGTGTAGATGAAAAAGGTTAATTTATGTATAGCTGTTTAAATCTGTACTTATTGATAGTGCAAAGAAATTGAGTAGTAACACATACCGTGTAGAAGTTACCAGAAATTGCTTGACAATGATTGTAATTGTATTTAAATTAATATATCTACCTTTAGTACGTCCTGTTTTCCCCAACATTTTCTGCAAGCATCAATTTGTTTCCAGAGTACTGTTTTAACGTTCACAGATTCACAACCTGGAGAATTAGCAGCTGAATTGACATTATAAAAAAACATAAAGAGAATTAAAATAAAGAACAGAAATATTTTAAAATTTGTGGTATAGTTATCATATTGCATCATTTTGTTAAAAATGGTCTCGGTAATTCTTTAGAACATCACATTTGTTTTATTTGTTTACTTCATTAAGAGTTCCCATG
Organism: Lycorma delicatula; assembly: GCF_047948215.1. Lineage (NCBI taxonomy): Eukaryota > Metazoa > Arthropoda > Insecta > Hemiptera > Fulgoridae > Lycorma > Lycorma delicatula. The sequence goes on along the minus strand of NC_134455.1, from coordinate 41,238,289 downwards.
GTAACCCGTATATGTTGTAGGTTAGGTGGGAATAAAGAGAAAGAATTTTTTTTATTTCAACAGGCTAAAAGAGATGTTTTCAATTCATCCTACGTCTGTGTTATTTTTACATATAACTTCAGCTGTTACTTAGAACCAAACAAACTGATTGGGATGATATTTTATTTTGTAAAGCATTTGAATATTTACGTTGTAAAGATTTTCCTAATACATATGTAAATATTTTTAAAAGTAAATTATATATATATATATATTATATTTTTAAAATATATAATATTTGAAGATATATATATATATATATATTTTTTTTTTTCTCTCGACATCATTGCGTTACTAAAGCATATTATTCTGGTACCCAAACGATGTTCGTTAATAATTTAAGAAAATAAGTGAAAGTCGTATGTAAGCATAGGCTGTGTAGGTAAAAAAATAATATTCCATATTCTCATTTCTGGTAACATTTGTTCAGATTTAATATCTAGTAAACCTTACTTCTCTCCACAATTTTTCTTACTTTTATCGAAATGAAAGTTCGTTTATTCATTTCAAAACTGTTTTTTTTTTATCAGCTTTTATATTATCCTTTCATAAGCCTTTTATATTACCCGCTCATTATATTGAATTAAACATTTATACGGTAATTTAAAATATAACAAAGTAAGAAAAAGAAAACCAAATAGTTATAAAATTAAACAAAATTAAAAAATAGTTCATACCAATTCTCATTTAATTTTTTTATTATAAGAAGTGAATCAAATGAAATTGATGGTAGTAATTAAAATTTGATTATAATTACAAAAAGTTGAAAATTAAATAATTGAATAAAGTTTATTTATTAATTTAAATGTATTTTTTTTAAGATATATTTTAATTTTTAAGCAAATATTTTTCAACAGCATATTTGGAATTTATTTGCAAGATAATATTTACCTGACAATAATTACATATTTTATTAAAATCTTATTTTGGTACATTGTATCAATTTTTTTATTTATTTAACTTTACCCTTGTAAAAGAAAAGTTTAGTGATATTCCTCTTATCGAAAAAAAAAAAATAAAACCATTATTCTACTGAAGACGTTTTCTCCTCGCTTTCAATTCTTTAAAATTTTAGTGTGATAATAACTTGTTTTCCCAACAGTTGATGATTTATTTTTTCTTTTAAATATTTGCAGTTAGAAAACTATACCCTGAATGATTTTATCTTGCAAAACATTCTAGTAAGAATAAGATAGAAGTCTGTTTCAGATTTGTGGAAGGTTACCATGAGAATAAAAACAAGCTTCAAAATATATAATGGCATATTGTAGAGAACTGCTAACCAAACTATTTATTTATTTCTTCTAATCTTCTTTAAGATATTGTTATATTCGTTACATCGCACATGATAATTCTTAAACACTTTTAAGTACTTATAAACTGCCATTTTAACAGTAACAACGAATACGTGGATAACGGATTCACTAGATTAAAAAAACGTTTACACACGCACACACATATACACAAAATTCAAATTATCTCTTTTTTGTTTGTAACTGTATATTACTTACGTGTACGAAGTAAAGGAAGTATTGTGATCGCGAAAAAATTTGGTTTTCAGATTTTTATCAGAAATATCCATTGTCACCATCCCTGAATCTATTTTGACTAGTTTCAGCGTAATGTCTGTAACGTACGATTGTATCTCGCATAACTCAAAAACGATTGGCTATAGAACGTTAAAATTTTGCATTTAGAACTGCTGCAACATCTAGTTGTGTACCTCGCCTTTTGATTGCAATCGACTAGACCAAAAGTGTCAAAAAAAAGCCCAAAATTCCAAAAGTTTGGATTTTGGACTTTTTCGTAACTGAAGTAATAAGCCCTCATTGAGAGCTTTCAAACGATATATTGTAAGTCGTAATTGTTTTCATTGGTTCCAGAGTTATAGTAATTTAATAAACGTACAAGGAAGTTATGTGGTGTGCACATCAGCTTTTTTGAATTAAAGGTATTATTTCTTCCTACAAATATAACATATAATATGTTAGTATGAACAGCATTAAAGCTATTATTTTCTAATTTTGTAAATTTTTACTATTTAGTTATTCATTTTTTTTTAAATTATTTTAATGTGATTATTAAGTAGAGTTCTCGTTTCACCGATAGTATTATTACCTTGTCTTAAATTCCAGTTTTCCTGCTGGCGATTTTTAATTTATTCTGTAGAATGTGTGCTAACTATTTGTTGAGAAATATATACTGCAATTATTTTTTTTAAAGTACTTTATTTTAAAAAAAAATTACTGAAACTGTAAGCTTCGTGCTTATCTTTATCGTAAATTTTGTCTAACTTATTTTGGGCAATTATATTTATGTTCTTAGGATGAAAAAGGAAAACATTATGGGTGAGAGCTTTGTTAAAAAATTACAACTCAAGAAACACCTAAAAATGTTTTGGATTTTGAAGCTTTTCGTTGTAAAAGTTTTTGTTGTTCTTAGCACTATATTCATGAATGATATTTAGTTACAATTGACAAAAGTATTTAACAAAATCATGTATAATGAAGCATAAACCATATAACATTTTCGTGGTAGATCATAGGATCATTTTTTTCTCGTATTCTTATAAAAACATTTAGCTAATGAGAATTTTACATTCTAATTATTATAGTTAACATTAATTTGTGAATTTTAAAATTGCGGAATCTTTTCAAAATAACAGATTATAGTTATCCGTCCCAGATAATAGGATGGGGATGGCTATAGCTACTTGACTTTTAATACAGATCCTTATGGTAGTTTGAATTAGAGGTTTGTATCTTGGATTCTACCCTCTACCAGCAGTTTTGAAAGATTCTGCGGAAAAAACAAAGAAGAACATGGAGTATGCAATAATTTGCGAATAAAGGTTACGGCATATTTTACGCTGTAAGTTGAAACAAAGAACCGATATTAATACTCAGTGAATTGCAGTATTAAAAATAACATGATATTTGAATGTAAATGAAAGATTCAAATAAATGGTAGTAATAGTTTGCTAGAAAATAATTGAGTCGAATAAGTTTGAGTAATAGCAGCAATACAAGTAAGTAAAAAGTAAAGAGAATTCAGAGAAAAGTAAATTAAATATTAAGGAACTATGTTAAATAGAAGGAAGTATAACTGCTAACTAACTTCTGAAATAACCTCTTAATAATGAATACTAAACAATAAAATCATAAATAATTTTAATAAAAAGATTTTATTTTCCATCGAATCCCACGACCAAAAAACTGACGAAAATATTTAATTGTAGAGGAATATTAATTTAATCCCTTGTAAAATATTATACTCTGGATTAAAAGGGAGCAGAAACACTTTCAGCTGAGGCTATAATTTAATTTTGTAAACGAAGCTAATTCTCATATCATAAATCCACCATGAAAAACAAAACAAAAGTCTATGAACGTACAGATGTGTATAACTATGTGTATAAACATATGCGATAACCATAACTACATGCAAATTTATTAATACCTAAATCCGCATCAATCTGTGTATGATAGTTAAAATATTACTTCCACATTAAAGAATATTTTTTAAACCCAAAATCTATGCCAAAAAGCTGGTCAGAGAATTCGGATTATTATCACGAGATCTTTATTTCTTGTATAATTTTACAGTTACAAACAACTTTTTTCTTGTAAACAAAAACCATGAAAATTGCTTTTAACATTTCATGAGATTTTCCATGAAATATAGATACATATAAAAAAAAACCTAAAAATAGCAGGTGTTGGACGTAAGATAGATCATACAGAACCTTAATAGAATTCATTTTCGGTCCTTAAGCAGTTTATATTTTAATTAAGAAAGGAAGATACAGAATAAAAACGTTCAAAAGAATCAGACGGTAACAAAATTTATGAACCAAATTACGAAAATGAATCACCATATTTCATGCATGTCTATTTTTACAGAACATTTGTATCGCTTAATTAATTTTTCTATGAATAAAAGAGCTTAAAGACTAAATCGTCAGCAAAACTATTGCCAAACTTGAAGGAAACGTTCTGGTTAAATTGGGAAGTTTGGATATGTTCCTAGTTATATACTGATTTACAATACTTTTTATTTCGTAATCTTCAGTGGAGAAAATATTTCCTTTTTAAATAGGTCGTGTTTTTGATGCAAATAGGACAGAAAAATTTATTTTGAGCTTTATACTTACCTATACATCCTTTACTTGCGTTCTTTCTGGAATCTATTACAAAATGTTAATGTTTACATTGATGATAGTAGAATTTTGTAATCCAGCTCTAATTATTGGTTCGATGGACTAGTAAAAAAAAAATGTAATATTCAAGCTACTTTTTAACTTTTTTTTTGTCTTCAGTCATTTGACTGGTTTGATGCAGCTCTCCAAGATTCCCTATCTAGTGCTAGTCGTTTCATTTCAGTATACCCTCTACATCCTACATCCCTAACAATTTGTTTTACATATTCCAAACGTGGCCTGCCTACACAATATTTTCCTTCTACCTGTCCTTCCAATATTAAAGCCACTATTCCATGATGCCTTAGAATGTGGCCTATAAGTCTGTCTCTATCGCTATGCGTTTTGAAATACTCTATTCTCTTCCCTATCTTCTTGTTCATTATGAAACCTACTCCTGCCTGCCCATTATTTGAAGCTGAGTTAATTAATCTAAAATCACCTGACCAAAAGTCGCCTTCCTCTTCCCACCGAACCTCACTGATTCCTACTACATCCACATTTATCCTATCCTTTTCTCTCTTTAAATTTTCTAGCCTACCAACCTTTTTTAAACTTCTAACATTCCACGCTCCGACTCGTAGAATGTTATTTTTTAATTTAAGGGAGGGGTGACCCCTTCCTTAGTAGTCCCCACTCGGAGATCCGAACGGGGGACTAGTTTACCTCCGGAATATTTTACCAAGGAAGGCGCCTCCATTATTGCTATATGAAAATGCAGAGAGCCACATTTTCTTGGAAAAAAAGCAGCTGTAGTTTTCCATTGTTTTCAGCTGCGCAGTACTCAGAGGACTGAGTGATATTGATATGGCCGTTTAAGTCGTTCTGACTCACGCCCTTAACAACTACTGAAAGAGCTGCTGCCCTCTTTCAGGAATCATTCCTTAGTCTGGCTCTCAACAGATACCTCTCCGATATGGTTGCACCTTCGGTCCAGCTACTCTGTATCCCTGAGCACTCAAGCCCCCTCACCAACGGCAAGGTCTCATGATTCATAGAGGAGGACTTTTTATCAAACTAGTTATTCTATTTTACAATCCGTTTCATGAATAATTCTCTTGTGAATTTTTCATATGTTATTTGAGAAACCTATCTTATCATTTTTCCTAGATGGTTCCATAACTCAATGTATTAATTTTTTTTGTCTAGTCAAAACAGAATTTATTAGTTTGTAGTAAACTTTAAAATAGAAAAACGTCTAGGTTAAAAAGTAAAGTTTTATACAATTTAAAGTAATATCAAACATTTAGAAATAAAAAGTAATACTCTAAAACATAAATAGAACAACGAGTTGACAGCGATAGTCATTACTCATTTTAATTAGTAAATAAGTTGTCGAAAAACGGTAAACATTTTCAAAGCAGACTGGCCAAAGAATAGGTGCTTTGTTCAAATTATTGACTTAACCGTTGCGATATAAAATAAGAAGAAAATTTTCGTTTTGTAGAAGTGTAGCATATTAATTATGTATAAGTAAAAAATAGGGGGTAGAGTTTTGTATATAAAACTAGAAAGTGAGTGTGTGTCAGAGAGCGATAGAAATAATAATAGCAAGTAAGAGGAAATGAGAAAGATTATTGTAAATAAAATTTACACGATTATGGATTGATTGATTGTGGTCTGAAGAACTACGGATATTTTGCGCTACGTTTTCTTTCGGAGTCCGTAGGTAGCTGCTATCCCTTTCCACATTGTGTGTTTTTTCGCTGTAAACTATTCTGGTAAAGAGGCAGTTTTGATGAGTTAGTAACGCTATAATATAATGTCCAATTTAAGATAACGTAATACAACCAAACCTTTTAATCAGGATAACAAGTTCTAATGCTGGGCACTTCCTGAACTATACCGAAAAGCTAGCGGCCAGATATAACCATTATATCCTAGTTATAGAGAGATAGGTAGCGAATTTCATCAACGTTATTAAAAATTTACAAACAGTTCAAGTCTCAGAGAGAATAATTAAGATATTTTTTAGATGTTTTGCTAGATAGTTTTATCACATCATAAAAAAAAATATAATTGAAAAATTTCGACCGAAAAAGAAGAAACACAAGAGAAATTTGTGTTGATTTCATGAAAATATCTGAAAAGATATTAAAGGTGTTAATTAAAAAATTATTTGACCAGGTGTAAAAGTATACACGACTAAAATTAGTGTATAATAAAAAGTAAAATACTGAAGAAATAACGAAGAGAAATAAACATCACGTTAAAAAAAAATCTGATAAAAGTGGAAAAAATGCAAGGTACTATTACTCTTAATCTTGCGTATAACATTCCAGTTTCCATTATTCCAGTTTATTCCTTTAGAATCGAAAGACAAACATTCGTAAAAGCTTATTAAATGTAAATACAAGTGAGAAAGGTTAACAGTACCTAACTGGATGAGATGATGAATAAATAAATAAATAAAAAGGACATTAAATAAATGAATATGTTCTTTTTAAGGAAAATTGCAAACCTAATTCTACTACGTATGATTTCCACGAAATAATCTATTTTTATCGTGTTTAATAAAAACAGAATTTGGGGGGAATAATAAGAGATGATATAAGCTGTCATTACTAAGAGAATAATGAATAAATGTAAAAAAGGAAAGAAAACTATGAAACGAGAAGAGGAATGAAAACAGGAAAGCCAAAATTTGCTTAAAGCTAAATACCTTAATTACGTAACCATGCATCCTATTCTTGCTTATTCATGAAATATAAAGACCGCTTAACATTTGGTTTTTACGAAAATCTCTATAGGCAAACAAAAATTATTTCTTAATTTTTTTTTATGAAGATGCCTAAATATTATTCGAAAAAAGTTTACCTTACTTTAATCTATGTGCAGGGTTTCTTTTGTGCATGCGAGAGAAATTTTATTTTCAAAATAATATACCTCATCATTCTTCCACGTCCAAAAGTTCATTTACGCTAATGTAGTCTATTATTGAGATCAATAACTTTAAACGTAAAATATTGAAAGTTATTTGAAATCATCTAATGAGTATATTCATGTACATCAATTTTTATTTACAACGAGGTCAATTTTAAGAAGCTGAACTGTCAAATTGAATGCCGTATACATATTTCATTAAACCAGTGATGCACGAGTTTTTGTGATATCTTGGTTGCTAGATCTTATGTTGGTAAGTAAACACACGCTAACTATCTTGTGAATGATAATCATAATCTTTAATTTACTGATGAGTAAATATCAAAAATTTATATTTTCCATTCGAAAAAATTGACAAATTTGAATTATTAAAACTGGAAAAAATTACAAAAGAGACGGTGTTTTAAAGTTTTGAAAACTATAATTAATATTTGTGTATATCTTGTCGCCTAGTTGCTCTGAATTATTCGAATATCCGGATCAATGGAAGAAAGATGAATGTGGTATCTAGTAAAACATTAATACCAATTACCACGATTATGACTGATGACTTAATTCACCCCAGAATCTTACCAAGAAGCTTGTACCTGTGAATATTGTATATGTATTTATACATACAACGTCCCATTGTATATTAATTTAACCGAATCATTACATAATAGACCCAGTTTTATATTTGTGTTTTAGAGCGTGTAGTTGCTATATTACCCAGTTAGCGGAAAGCCCATCTTTTAAGTACGTACATTCTGATCTGATGAGGATTTTCTTGGGAAAATAAAGCAATATCATATGCTTTACAAAATATCTAAATACTCTTTCTGATATCTTAGTTAATTTACTAATATAGAGTATAATGCTGCATTATTGAATTTGCATTAATTTGGACAAATATTACAAATTGAAAAGCGTACGCGTGAAATTTTATTTTTTGTAAAAGAATCAATTTTAACGATTTTCAGACTCCTCGAAAGATATCTTGTAAATATATTTTAATGATAAATTAACTTGGTAAGTAGATATATTGTCATTCAACCAATAGTATATATTTATGGGAAAACGGAAAAGATTTTTTTTAACTTTGCACAAATCTATTAATTAAAAAATTCTAAAATCACGTAAGTTACGTAAAGATTTCATAGTATATTTAATGCCTATATATTTTTTTAACTTTGGTTTACAATTTTTTCTAGATAACTTTATAGTTGGCATGCTCAAACACTTAAGTGATGGCAAATAGAAAAGTTATGGCATCACTTCAACCATCAATTCACCGTTTGTTTACATTTGCCAATATGGTAAATATTTGGCAAAGTTTCAAAGGATCGAGCGAATATACACTTATGAGCAACTCCTATAGTGGTGAAAATGAATAGGAAATATTTCTTATATTGACAAAGTGGAGAAATTCAAGTTGTAGTAACAGACTCCCTTACACAGAGAATTCGTTTCAGACTTCTTTCTCTTGCTAAATGGATCTGATTTACATTGGTATCAGTATCATTAATATTATTAGTCTTAATTAGTTTTAAATCTTTCTCAACACTTGAGAAAAGGTTTTGGCGGAAGTAGAAATATTGTATTATTTTTTTTCATATTATATATATTTATATATATATATATATATATATATATATATATATATAAAATTATATATAAATATATTTAAAAAAAGCGATACCTCATTTCTGACACGATCACCATACTTTTCGTTTTAATATAGCTAAACTACCTATATTACCGGTTTGCTAACAACTGATTTAAAAATAAATAAACTAAGTACTAAGTAGGATATAGAGGAATATATATTGTGTTTCTGCATTACAAAAGGGTCATAGAGATAATAAAAACACAAATTCCCTAATAAGTCAAAATTACAAAATGTCATTTTAATTTTGTTTCAAACTCCACAAATAATTTTATCATAAATGTTATTCAAATTTAAAAAAAAAAATAAAACATTATGAAAATGTATTTTTAAAAAACCATAAAATTGTAATAAAAAACCTGAAAATGACGGCTACAAATAATACAGCAATTATACATAAAATATATATATATATGAGTAATAGAGTGGTCCAAATAGGGCAAAATTTTTGTCAAAAAACGTGCACCCCCTGATTTAAAAGTACTCTCAAAAACAAAATTTTTGACGCGTTGATGAACCCTTTCCGTTCGAAAAAGTCACCCCCCACTCGACTTGAATTTTAAAGGGGATTTAACATAGGTTTTAAGTTATTTTCAAGTCGTTACGATATAGTGCTTGCATGTTTGATTGTCAATTAAAAAAAATCTGAAGGATAGATTCAAAAGATCAACTCTCATTTTATTTATAAAAATTTATATTCATGTATATAATTATTCAAATAATGTTGTTAAAATTTTATGATTTCTATTTCTATTATTATATTAATTACATATGTAATTAATGTAATTAATATATCCATACATATGTAATTAATTACATGTAATTATATACATTTGGATGTTTTTTGCAAAGATCATTTGCAATTTGTAGTATATATTTCAATTGACTTTCAACTCTAGTGAATTTACATCTAAATTCTTTCACCGACTTAACCATTCTTTCTGAGCAGTCATTGACGACCTTTAGATTTTTAACACAATTCAGCCAAATAATCTTCGTTTTCGCTCCACTTACATGGATCAATTTCTAGAAAGCTAGTCGCAAGTTCGAATCGTTTAAAAAAATTCAAGGACTCCGTGTTGACAAAAAAGTCGATTTCTTTGTTTAACAATTCGTTAACATTTTTAGTTTCGTAGCGTTTCGTGTGAGCAGGTTCGTTATTATAATCACAATCATAATCTGTCGCAGATAATACATTTTCGTAAGTTTCACCCGAAATTGGTAGTTTTTCAACCATTTTCTGTTTTAATTCAGTTGAGATGTCTTCATCAAAAAGAGCTAGCGTACCTAGCCAAAATGAGTTTTTTTACTTCAAATTCGTGTTCTCCGACCCCAAAAACCCTAATTAACTTTGTTTGTAATGTCTAACATTGATTTTCCTTCATAAGAACGCTAGTTGTCAATTGATTGACAGCGATTTTGACAGTTACTAAGTGTCAAAATAAGTTTTTTACTTCAAATTCGTGTTCTCCGACCCCAAAAACCCATATATAGGTTATTTTTGAAGTTTTGTGATGAAACATGCTAGCGCTATATCGTTACGACTTGAAAATAACCTAAAACCCATGTTAAATCCCCTTTAAAATTCAAGTGGAGTGGGGGAAGACTTTTTTCGAACGGAAAGGGTTCATCAACGCGTCAAAAATTTTGTTTTTGAAAGTACTTTTAAATCAGGGGGTGCAAGTTTTTCGACAAAATTTTGCCCTATTTACCGCAGAAAAATGCCGCATCTACATCAAAGGAATTGCAGTAACAGTAGAAATAGAAGAAGTAGCAGTAAATTCAAATATTTAAATATAATTGCGCAATAAGGTCCGTGTGAATTTTTTTTTGTTGATTTCAGTAGCTTTGGAACCGTTGGTATCGTGTCCGGTATGATGTGTGGTAAATTTGTGGGAATAACTTCTGGTATCCGCCCTGCCCATAACAAAGTTTTGCTATTAAAATTTGAGTGATTAATATTAAAATCTCTCATTTAACACTCTCATGTCACTTTATATACGAAATAGAAATTTAATTCAAAAACAAATTTAAAAAATTATATCCGCTTTATTAATGCAATTACTTTTATGAATATCACTTGCTAAAAGATCCAGATAAATTCAAAAATATTCTACCAAAAGCTGAAGAGTAGTTGTAGCTCTTTTAGATATAGATATCAGCACAATATTGGTTAAAGTGATCTAACAGGAAATGTGTATTTCTATATCTTACTAGAAATATTCACCGGTCAGCCATTGATGGTAAACATTTTCGTAACGAATAATCTGCTATTTGTAAGTATGAGTAGAAAAATCGATATTGAAAATAACTAAATTAAAGGTTTTAGAGGGTTAAAATATAATGGGATGTCCACATTTGTACATCATTTGTTATAATAAAGAATCAAAAATTTTTATTAATGATAGACCCATACAACCCAATATAATATAAGGCTTTGTGAGTGATATAAATTATAAGCAAAATTGTTAAAAATGAGTATTGGAGACAACTACTGCTTCAGGTACCTACTTATTTATGGAACTCACCACCATAAATTGCCAAATGTTCTAAAAAAAAATCTTATCTATAACAGTTTTCAACGCACAACAGATTCTAAGTAAAGTTTCTGATATATTAGGACACCTGTTGAAAGTGGTGAATGAAAAGCTGCTCGTACAACAGGCTTGAATTGAATAAATTTATGGTTCAGCTATTATGCAAGTTAAATTCCATTAATTTATCGATACTGCTAGTTCAAAAAAAAAATACTAACATATAACACGAAACTGTTATTAAAATCCGAACACTGTTCGGATTTTTTACCCTGTGGGAAGATAAATATAATGGCGGGAGAGTTTTGTTATAATTTTACTCAATTTTTCACTATAAGTAGAATTGATGTGGTCTAGATTTTAGAGCACTAAATAAGAAATACCCATTTTCGGATGAATATGACTTGAAAATAAGTAAATTTTTTTTAAGTCAGTTGTACTCAAGTCCTAGTAAAGGCACTTATTTTTATACGGATTTGAATACTAGATCGTGGATACCGGCGTTCTTTGGTGGTTGGGTTTCAATTAACTATACATTTCAGGAATGGTCGAACATTTTTTTTTTCCCCTACTCTCCCCGACCGGATATCCATTTAAGTATACTCAGTCGGGGAGAGTGTCCTTCTACTCAAAGGGGGCGTCCCCCACCGACCGGCTTTACATCCGGCACGGGAGGTTGGCCCCCCCGGTCTTGGATCTTTTGTTTTATTTTTTGCCTGCCTCTAATTCTCCGCGTTAGGGCAAAGGTCGGGCGATGCCGTCCCCCAGCCCCTCCGCAGGGAACCGGGTCTCGGTCTTTACGCCTATGCCTCTAACCGACCGTACCCACCCCACAAAGCGCCTAGACGCCCGCAGGGAGAAACACCGCCGGCCGGGACTCGGTCTTTTCTTTTATTCCCATCTCCCCTGGAGTTCTCCCCCTTCTCAGGAACCCGCATACCAGGGCATACGGGCGCTCCACGGAGAGACTGTCCACCCTTCCCTACTTAACTTAATCACAGTCTACCGCCTTCTTCTTCCTTAGTTCTCAGGATCTCTCCAGCAAACCTTCTGAACCAGTCCCAGTTCTCTTGATTTTGTACCATCCAATTAATTAGATTATGCGGTGTTAATCGATTTGTTATAATTACCCTCCTGTTTTCAGCCCATCTAGGACATACAAATATAGTGTGCTCCGCATTATCTGTTTCCTCACAATAAACACATTGTGGTGTGTCCCTTTTTCCAATTCTGGCTAGGTACTGCCCGAAAGATCCATGCCCCGATAATAACTGTGTAATATAGAAGTCAACGTTTCCGCGTCTACTTCCATACCACCTACCTATATCAGGGATTAGTCTTCTAGTCCAATCCCCGACTCTTGAGCGTGACCATTCCAACTGCCATTCTTGCTCCAATTGAGCCGCTATCTCGTCTTGTGGTAGTCCCTCATATCTAAGCATCCTGCTTTTAATCTGCAGGTCTATTGGTAGAACCTCTGTTATTACGCAAAGCGCGTCATAGGACACCGTTCTGTAACTAGCGGCCACCGTAACTGCCACTGTAACTAGCGGAATGGTCGAACTGAGACTATACATGACTACACATCATTTACACTCATATATATGTAATCCTCATTCATCCTCTGAAGTAATATATGAACGGTAATTACCGGAGGCTAAACAAGAAAAAGAAAAGAAAAAAAAGAATCAGTTGCAGCAATAGAGAACTCAAGATTCTTTATTTTTCTTTAATATTATGCGTAAATTACTACTATACTCATACATCTATTGAAATACTAGCTTGCCGGGTTAGTCTAGTGGTTGAACTCGTCATCCAAGAAGTAGCGATTTTCAAAGTCGAATGTTCTCAGGTTCGAATCCTTGTAAAGGCAGTTGCTTTTATATGGATTTGAAAGCTAGCCTGTCGATACCGATATTCTTTGGTGGTGGGTTTCATTTAAATTCAAGTCTCAAGAGTGACTGAACTAAGTTTCTTACAGAATGTATGTTTATCGGTACATTTATACTTGCATTGCACTACATCTGCAGCTACGTCAGTGCTGTCAAATAGTTAGGAGTAATTGCAATTTCTTACAAACGCACGTGCGCACACACAGAAATAGAAAGAGAGGGATGGAGAGTGAGGGAGAGACCAGGCAGTAGCTGGTAAACTGAGAAATATATATATATATATATATATATTTAATGAAATACTACATATAATAATATGGTAAGTTATAGAACTACTCCGCTAACAAAACAAAATTGAGTATTATTAATAACGGGTAAAACAATAACAAGGTTGTGTAAGTTCGGAGTTAGTAATTCCAATACATTTCTCATTCAACTGTGATGAAATCTAAAATTTGGCACTCGTATTAAAGCCATCAAAAGAAACAAAGTATTTTCTTTTCGAGCCCACATAACGGGGTATTCCTTATTTCTCTGAGATATCGAGATTATATTATAAATAATAGTAATGACTAATTTTAATTAGTCTTAATGTATATAAGATTGTTTTTGTAGTACTCTTAAAATTTAAAAAAAAATTTTACAGCACTGACCAAGATTAAAATTGGGATACTGAAATCTACTGATATTTGATACTGAAATGTATCTATATGAAATAAATGCTGAATATAATGTCAACTGTAAATATAAACTAAATATATACTGAATTTATATGTATATATGAAATTACTGATACTGAAATTTGGGATACTAAACTTTTTGGCTAAAATTGTAGCCTAATTACCAAAACTTACGTAACTTAATTTCCAAATGTTTTGCAGTACAGCTTCAATGGTATCAATAATCCCCTTGATGTAAATGAAATGAATAATTTTTAAAAATGGTGCTTTTGTCTTATTAGGGATATTTTATGTTTTATACGTTAAAAATTACTTCACTGATTAAAATATTTACAAGCATTACACTACCAATCGTTGACTGGTAACTTACTGATATGGTTGCTCAACAATTTTTCATTCTTGTGGTAATTAGGTATGGAATTTTTTATTGGCTAAAAAATATTCATAACATATTTTCCTGCACAATCTGAACCGCTTACACGATGAACTAATAAATCATCAGAAAAACATTTTTCTTTTGTTTTTAAAAAAAGAAAGAAATAAAAAGTTATTATTACCACGAATGAATTGACTTTATAAAATAGTTCATTTTTTTAATGGTAAAATACTCTTAATTTTCTGAATTTGCAACAAATTCATCAGATTTTACTTAAAATCTCTTTAGAAAATATATTTCACAATGGTTATTGAAGATAATCAAGAATTTGCTTAATTTTAACGACTTCTACATTTAACCTAAGGAAAGAAATTAGCTATCCATTCTAACTTGCAAACCGAAAAAAGTAATACTTGGTTTAAGAAAGTGGTGCTGGAACATATATGAAAAAATATAAAAGCTTAATTCAATCTTAGATAATATGAACAAAAGATTAAAAAAAATTAATCAATAAATTAAAGTTTCGAATTAAACCTATTTCTGTAAAAAATATTTTTCATTTATTTGTTTTAATATGCATATTTACACACACACACATCTGTTTAAATTTTTCTTTAGTATCACTACAGTCGTCAGCATATTTTTAAAAATATTGTATAGGTGTAATAAGAAAGAAGATAATAAGAGCAGCTTTACATTTTCAAAAAATAATCATTTAAACCTCTGTTAAAACTCCGGATTTCTTAAAAGATCTAACCAGAAAATCCATAATTGTGACATGCATTGATTAACTTTGTAGACTGAATTATCTCCAGATGCAAGATATATAATTTTTTAAAAATGAGAGCAAACATTTACATTTAATATAAGTTGTCTTTTAAGTTGACTCTGTTTTCTTTTTCTCCCTCCGAGGTTGGAGAATTATTGAATAACCTTTATGTATTAATTTAATTGCTTACGGGCAAGGCATAACATGGAATACTTTGTATATTTGTTCCCTTTATTCGCACTATGCCATAATTAGCTGTTACAATAATCAAAGCGCGCGCGTGCTGTGTGTGTGTGCGCGCACACAGAGAAAGAGAGAGGGTTTGAGTATGAGGGGGTGTGAGAGCGGTTGAGTGAGTGGTGGGAGAATGAGAGGAGGAGAGAGATTGTGGTGGTCGATGAGGGGGGAGACTGTCTCTTTGCTTGTGCATATGGAATCCCATCATTTTGATATACAGAAGGTGGTCGTTACCATTTTTTTAACCAGTTTACTCAACTTCCCTCAACAAATCCCCATAGACCCGTTTGCTCAACTGTAATTATTTTTTTTTCTTTTTTAACCGACATACCCATTTCAGCAACTGCCTAACAGAAGATTATTAGAAATGCTTTACATGGTTAAATATTTGTTATTTTCTGTTTTTAAAACACGATTAAATTTCATTTCTACATAGAAGAACTTAGGCAAGTAATCTGTTTTAAAAATAAATTTCTTAAACGTAGTTTCTGCTGATATGAATTAATAAAATAATTAAAAAGTGATAAATCCATCTTACCACCAATTAAAATGAACACTTTGTAGAACTATTAGAATATATTACAAGCACAAAATCTTGACTCTTTATTCATTTTAATGTTTGACTATTTTATAATACTTTACTCTCCTGATAATGGTTTAAGTACCGAAAGACCCACAGAGTGTCTATTTTAATTGCTGGTAAGATGGATTTATCATTTTTTAACTATTTTATCTCTTTTAAGAAAGTGTGAAAAAAATAAACAAATTTATTTTTTATTATTTTCGCCCCTGGATTTAAAAATAAGGGAATGATGCCAGCAGTCTTGCTTATTTTAATTGATGAGATAGCTTCAGTAGAAGCTAAGAGAAGGAAAGCTACCCTAATGAAGAAATATCATACATGTTTTCGTTTAACTTTAAAAATCGATATGAGCTATTACTAATTATTTGACTCCTAACACTATGCTACTTTTAAACGAGCTTTTACTTTCTAAAGCCTGACTAATATTTCTTTCAGATATTTGTTTACTTGAATTGTTGGGGCAAGTTACAAAAATAAAATTACAAATAGCTCGTTTTTGCTAAAAGAATATTGGACTTTATTTTTAACAGAATGCAAAACAAACTTTCAACCTTTTCTTTAAAGCATAACCTTAAAAAAATTAAATGAAATTACGAAATAAACTTTCTTAATTCAGTACAGTATTTATAAAAGGATATCAGCTGTATCAACATATCTGTTAATAACATTAAATGACAAATACATAAATATACATTTTTCAATTAATTATTTTGAAAATCTTTTGTATTAAATACGAGTCTAAAAACAGTTCAAAGAAATAAATACATTGTTATTCAAACTACAAGATGGAATACAAAAGCAATAAATATTACTTGGACAAATCACAATATTAATTAAAAAGAAGTCCAAAAACATAACTTCACTTCAGGAGTTATTTCCTTTAGATTAATTTAAGAAAAGTAATATGATTCAGTTCATGAATAAATAAGAATTAATCTCTGCACTTAACAAATTAAATTAAATTAAATGATAGAGTCACTATTTGAAAACATTTCAAGTAAAAACGTAATTTACCCTCAGCAACTGACTTTTAAACAAAGACTTTTAATAAACAATCAGAATATTATTAATAGTAGTTATCATTAATAACATATAAAATATGTCACACATGAAATATAATAACACAACCTTTATCTAAGCCACCTTTCATGACTACGCTTGAATGAAGAAATGGTTGTATAAGTTAATCTTGAATTTCAAATTCATAATGTACAATTAACTGAGTGGTTCACTAATTTTACTAATAACATGACTGTTTAATATAATAAATAATGAATAATTTGAACATGCCTTAATCACACATTATTTTGTAAAAATGAACTCGTGAATTAAAGTACACATATATACATACAGTTTATTCTTGACGTAATCTACAGTGGCGTATCAGAAAATACAGAGGTAACACTTTGTTATAATCAGTTTGGAAAGATCCTGCTTCCATGAATTTGGCTGGTTTGTAATAACTGAACCGACGAATATGAATGCACAAAGGCGATGAATATGAATGCACATAGATGATGATCAGAAACGATGGCCAGAGAGAGACTATGATCTGAGAGAGACGACGCACAACGAGAGAGTGACCACAACGAGAGACTGCTGAGAGTGACGAAGAAGAGGTGAAAAGTGACAAAGAAGTAGAAGTGAAGAGTAGAAGTAGAAGTGGAAGAGAAGTGAAGGAGAAGAGACCTGACTGGAACGGAACGCAAGGATGTCGGAGGGTGCAAAACCCTCCTATTTTCCGCAGTATACGGACTTTCGTCCTTGCTGCTGGGTGATTCTAATTTACTGACGGTTATTAATAGTGGCTGACATTTATTCGTTTTGTGAAGTTTGGATTGCGTTCCGATCCAATGGATGGTTTGTCGGTAGGGGCCCGGCGGAACGATTTGCTAATAAGTTTATCTTCCGTGACGCGGTCCATTTCAGCCAAGGATTGGCTGAAATCCTTCGTTTAAGGGGGCGTCCTTTCATAAGGAAAGGACGTTGGAGGCGATTTTTGGGCCTACACTTAATTATTTACTTAATTCAATTCAATTTAACTTGGTTTGAATTAAGGAAATGTGGTTTGATGGATTGCTCTGGGGCGTTGCGCTTCAGAGCTATCTCAGTCAGTAGAAGTATGATTTACGGTTTACTATTCTGGGCACGATATACCTCTATTAAGAATTAGATATCTGCCCGCCGTAAGGGCAGGCAGGAGAGATATACATAACGCAGGTTGTTTTTCGTGCACCCGTGCGCCGGGGTGGTGACAATTTTGAATAAGACGCCCCCCTATTATATATAAATTTGGACTTGATGCAGCTGCTGGTCTAGCCCTACAAAATATAATGGTTCGCGTAGGGTTTGGGGGGTCTGGTGGTGTCTGGCCAAACACGCTTTCTTCTAGCTGTCCTTGTAGTACTTGGAGTTTCACCTGAAAAAGAAAAAGCCCAAGCGCACAGCGGATTGAACTGTTGGAGTGGTGAGAAAGATTGCTCTTTCATCACCGTGGTATGTGGTGGTGACGGGTTAAGGCAGTCATGCTGCCGGATGGGTATGGAAGTGAGAGCGGAATTTGGTAAAGTGTCCGCCCGTCTTCCTTTGGTGGGGCCTCACTGCGAAGCCGTAGACCTTGCCTAACTCTTCTCTTGAGTAACCTTGAGACCTGACTCTAGTGACGAGCAGGCTTATATATTGTAGGTGGGGCCGAGTGAACTGTAAAGAGCCGAGTGATGTCGATAGAAGCCGAGTCCATCCGAAAGGAGCCGAGTGAATGTAACATGCTTACGTTTAGTTCTTTATTACATTTTGTTTAAACATTATACACGTGAAATAATACAGAATTAAATTTTAATAAATAATCAATACAAAAGTCATAAATAAAAATCAACTGAGCATATATTTATATGTATGTTAAATGGAATGCATTAATTTCAGTGTATGAAAAATTTCTTATTTATAATTAAAATATTCATTAAATCGAAAATCGAAAAAAGTTAAATTTTAGATGAAAACAAATTAAATACCAAACCAGTTGAATTAACTTAAAAACTGCTTTACACAATGGCGTAAACATGCACTAAAAGAGAATAATGTTAACCTTAATAATATTTACTTCAATCTAATGAAATTTATAGCGGTTTAATATTCCCCATTAATTTCTGACGTTTATGAAGAGAAGTAACTGGAGCATATGTGCTTTATTTAAAGTGAAAGGATTTAAAGTGTTTCACATAATATAAGTGTGCAGGATTTATTCATTCATTGAAGAAAATATTGCGGTTTAGGGGTAGATAGTTTGCGATCACCATCACTTTCCGATATTAGCCATTCCAGGAGAGATCAACAAAGCCGTTTACGTCGATGATCGATGACCTGGCAGTCGTATACGCAGTAGCAATAAAGTTATGGTGAAGTATAAATTGCAACGATTGGTAAACGTCCTCAACGAAGTTGCAAAGAATAACGAATTCAAATTTTCACCAGAGTAAATTTCCTGTGTACACTTCTGTATGAAGGGAACTTTTTGTCATAGGCCTGTTTGCCCATCAATGACCATTCTATTTAGTACAAAGATAATGTATGTTTTTAAGCCTATTATTAAATAAATTCCATGTTTGGGAATTACACGCACAATATCAGTGTTAAATGTAAGAAATCCATAAACATCATTAAACATTTATCGAAACTCAACTGGAACTAAGAGAAAGAGACATTACCGCGATTATGTTCAATCGACTCTTGATTACGGGTGTATGGCAAAACGATCCGCTAGAACTAAGTAAGTTAAAGTCATATAAATACGGAATCAAGTATTTCCGTACTGAAAGCACCTGGGCACCGGGCTTAGTCAAGTAAGCCCGACTGCTAGTTTAATATCTGAAGCCAACATAATATAATTCCAATATAGAAAAAAGATCTTACTATTAATATACGGAGCAAATATATTGGTCTTTCTTACACATATAAACCATGAAAGATAAAAAAAAAAGAATTTCATTTCAAAACGAACCCAAATTTATAAATAATCTTTCAACACTACTAATAAACCATCGGTGGCGTTACATGACACCGCGGTACCTAATCCACTCCAACCGTGTTTTCAGACCTACCTATTCCAGCAATTCTGTGTTTTTTTGCTAACTCATGATACTGTAATTCGACTGGTCTGGAATAGGTAGCGCGGTGTAATTGCTTGACATAGCAACTTCTACAAGAGAAATATGGCTTTTACCAACTGTATGCAAAAGATTGCTCTTACTGACTGAAAAATGAAAGAGAAACCAGCACTTGCTTTCATGTAAGAGAAAACAGCATTCAACAGAAATTTTCGTCAATCATCACTAGCTATGAAGATTGTATAAAAGTTTATACTGATGGTTCGAAACTGAATGTGGTGTTGGATGTACAATATACATAAATCGAGAAGTCCATGTGTGCAAAATGTCAGACATGGCCAAAATTTATACGACGGAGCTCACTGTTATACACCAATCTCTTTGTTACACAGAATATTTTTGCAAAGAGAGAGTCTTTAAATGATGCGACTGTTTAAGCGCCCAAATTGTTATTTTGAACAATAATATTGAGAATCTCCTTACCAAAAAAATTCTGTCCATTCTGTATGTATTAAACCGAATGGGATAGCGATGTGTATTGGTACGGACTTCAGGGCGTGCTGATACATCAGGAAAAGAAAGCGCAGACGGAGCAGCAAGAATGGGGAAAAATTGTGTTAATATGAATATAATAACTATTCGCGTGGTAGACTTTAAAAATGGCCTCACTATCACAAACACGTGAAGTTAATGAGTTGAGAAGACTAAACACGAAATTAAATGCAGTTAAAATTATTTCATATAAATGGAAGTGTAATGGGAAAGGGGTGGTGACGAGACTCAAAACTGGTCACAATTCATATTTATTAACCAGAGAAGAAAGACCAAAGTACAATTTATGTGATGAACCACTTACTGTTAAGTAAATATTTCTGGAAAAGTATACGAAAACCTCAAAAAAAGGTACTGACCAGGAAATAATATTGCTGCTGATTTAGAAAAAAATGGCTGCTTTTACTTAGAAAATAATCCTTCAATGAAATCAGTATGAGTTCTCTTCGACTGAGAATCGTCAGTGTGAATGTACTTTACACATGGACATAGAGTTTTCAAATTTAAATGGTATTTTAATACTTTTTTTGTGTATTTTATTTTACACTGTGTTTAATTTTTTACTTGTTGTGTTTTATGTAAATATCAGGACGCTTTACAAGCTTTAAGTGCTATACGTAGTTTACGTGTGCTTTTGTTTAAATGTCTCATGTTACGTCTATTTTTGTTTTTTATTAAAATGTAAGGATCTGTACATCTTCCATCTGACGATTGAGAGGGTGGTTTAATTATTTTTTAAACAAGGTGACGAAGGGTAATAACGATGGAAGTCAATGCCCATTTATATAAAACGCAAAAGAAATTAATAATAATTATATATTATTATTAAGTATGTTATATATATATATATATATATATATATATATATATAACACGATGCTTGAATTTTAAAGAAGCCACTAGGAGAAGAAAACTTCTATTCTTACGTTGTTTTATGTAGTATACTGCAACATTATTCCTAGCTCATATATTATTTAAAGTTTAAATTTATAATTAAAAATATGGTGAGTTCGCATAGTGCATATTCGTAAACCATGTTTTAAATTGTAATTAATGAAAATAGATTTGGTTTATACCACATTACTTATCTATCTCATAAATTTTTCACCCTAACTTCTCAAGCATTGTTTCTCAGAGATGCTACTGTAATTTTATTTTATAAAAATAATAAAGAAAAGAGGAAACTCTTTGAAGCATTGTTTTAACTATCCTCATCACGCTGCCAAATCCCACGTACCATTTTTTTCCCATGCAAAC
Source organism: Lycorma delicatula (assembly GCF_047948215.1). Classification (NCBI taxonomy): domain Eukaryota; kingdom Metazoa; phylum Arthropoda; class Insecta; order Hemiptera; family Fulgoridae; genus Lycorma; species Lycorma delicatula. The sequence continues at coordinate 41,216,541 of NC_134455.1, read as the reverse complement.
ATGGAACTGTCCATAAACAAAAGGCCACGAATTTTTTTTAAAAATTAATTTTTTTTGTTTCAAATCTTATTTACCTTAAGAGAAACAACAATTTATTCACTTCTAATCACAAAATGTACCCTACTTTAAATGCTTTCTTAACATTAATGTTCATGAAATTATCCCAGTTAGAATATCACTAATGAGTATTTTAAATTACAATAAATTAAATTTTAATTCCGGTAGAAAAACGTTAATAATTTGGCTCAATATTATCATGCAGGAATAATATATTTATAAATTACTATTGCATATATATCTGTGTTTGTAATGACGATTTCGGGCAATTTTATCGAAGTATTGAGTTGTAACTAAGCACGTGGATATTTAAGCGTTATTTGGTATCATAGCATATAATAAATTTTAATTGGGTATACGGAGGAGCCAAAAAATGTACTCACTGTTTGCTAGTCCATATCTCGTAATAAATTTGACTTGATGTGTCAATTTTTGGCACTGTTAGAGGGTTGTGGTGTGTTCAAAATGACTACCAGCAGCTTCTATACAAGGCCCATGGCACCGAACTACAGTTCTTAGTGTATTTGGCGTAATGGCAGTACATGAATCAACGATTTTTTCACATAGCTCGCCGATTGTTGCTGGTTTTTCCGATACAGAATTTTTTCTTGACGGTCCCCAGAGGTAGAAGTCCAGAGCTGTCAAATCAGGAGACCGAAGTTGGTAATCAACAACACCTCTTCGACTCAGTCACCGTCTGGGTAGAGTTTTATCGAAGTACAACGTGACATTTCGATGATAGTGAGGTGGTGCTCCGTCTTGTTGCACGTAAAAAAGTTCATCACCATACAGGTTTTGGATGGCAGGCAAAATCCTTGTCTTAAGCATATCATGATACGCCTCACCAGTTACGGTACCCTCAAAGAAAAAGAGACCAAACAAACCACTTACTGATAGACCACACCAGACAGCAACCCCCCGGTAGACTCAGTGTTCTATCCACATGAGCGTGTGGATTTTCAGGAGTCCAGTAGACACAATTATGGAGGTTCATAGTATCGTTAAGTTTGAATTGCTCCTCGTCAATCCACACAAAATTCTTTGAAAATTCGTCATCCTCGCCAACAATGTGCTGAAACTATTCACAGTAATCCATCCTTCGATCTGGATCGTCCTCATTCATTGTGTGCAGCAGTCTTGGAATATACACTTTCCAATCTTCAGAATGCGTCTTACACTTGACCGGATCACCCCACTTTCGCTCCGCGGTTCACTGAATTTTGGGGTGATCGGGTGAAATGTTGCAACACCCCACCGAAGCGTCAATTATTCGACGTGTTGAATCTCTGGTCCCTTAGATGCGTTTCCAGAGATTTCTGTAGCTTTCTGGTTTGCTCTTGGTGTTTTGATTGTCGGTAGCGTATGTACCTCCGAGGCGTTTTTGACTGCATACTGCGGCTGCTGTTAAGCATCTGTTTAGATTCTCAATTTGCCCTTCATGTGCGGTGTACAAGGCGTTTGTAGGCCCCGTATCATATGACATAGGCCGCAGCCTCTCTGATGAGAAGGTTCTGACCCGGATGACGGATCAGAACACCGACTTTGACGAGGCTGTGTACAGGAAAGAATGCAGGCTGATCTTCAAGACAGGGAACCGTGATTCCCCACGGTATCACGGAGTATTTGACTTAGACGCTGGTCTCTTCTAGAAGTTCTTGTCCGAAGCAAGAATCTTCTGGATTTCACATCCTGCGGCGTTAAGGAGTATCTTGACGTCCAGCGATGCTTCAAATGTTGTTGCTTCGGCCACAGGCCAAATTCTGCACGTGAAGTTTTGTAACAAACAATTTTGTATATAACAACTTCTAGTATATTTAACAAATAAAAAAAATGTATTATCATTAAATAATTACTTTAGTTGTGTGGGTATCAGCTAACTTATTGTGATTAAAATTAACCAATAAAATCTAAAAAAATTAATCAATTCATTTATAAATAACTGAATAATGCTGAATCAAAAATTACATCAATTTAATACATACTAACAACGTTAAATAAACTCCAAAAAAAAAACTTAAAAAATTTAATATTGAGGACTAATTTTTGTATTACCTGTCACTCTCGGCTGTTTCTGGTAAAATTTAAATTTTTAAGATTCAGTAAAATCTAAATGAGAACAAAAAATAATAGTAATTTACGTATTGTACATAGTCAATTTAGAGAATTTGTTATCTATGTTCGCATTAGTACACAACCAAAATTTAGTTTTTCTCTTTTTAATTTCATTTTGTTTGAAGTAATTTCTTCGTGTAGCTAACGGGTTATTTCACCATTACGGCATTAATATCAATATTTCATAAATTTTTGTTAGTAGGAAACCGGATAATGAATCTTTTGACGTTTCGACTCGCTCATTGAGAGTCGAATAATCCTTTTTTGCGTTTCGATATTTAATAAAAGATAACAGTATATTGTAATGTTAACCGTTTAGTATCCTACTACTTTACTACTCTCCTGATAAATATCCATTTTAAGGCTCTTAAATAATCCTTTACCACTTACTTTACGTTATTATTTATCTAAATTTGTACTAAAATATAATAAAATGTAATAGAACCCATAACACAAAAATGTCGTTGTACATTTCTTTCACATTAAAATTATTCAAATTCTTTTCCCTTAATCGGTAAATGTTATTTCTTTAGGAAACCTTAAGAAAGGTATGGCTCACTGATTGATTCCCTTCTGCCCACCAAACGCCAAATATATGAAAATAGTTTCAGATTTATTTGTTATGATAAGTTATTTTAAATTTCTAGTATCGTATCATGAAATTTTGACAACAATTTCAAATTTTTTATGAGATCTAAGTTTGTTTAAAATGTATAATTTACACCAGTAAATAAATAATGTAAATGATATAATTGTATAAATGATGATTAAATTCTAGTAAAACCTTTGTATTTTTCTTTCCAATACATTTCATAGCCGAAGAGGAAAGTCTAACTAAAATATGCGCCGAGTTCATAGCACGTAAGCAGTATAGTAGTTTATCTTTGATGGTACTGCTATTGCATTTGGATGCTGATCGTCGTCCAGGAACGGGAATGGAACTTTTGAAGTATAATTAGATGGTTGAGTTGTTTACTGGTAACCGAAGATTTTTCTGAATATAACCTGTAAAACGAAGTCAACAACCTTTAAGTATTAGACATATGTATTAACAAAGTAATTACAATTATAAGAAGTAATAATATGGGTTAATAAATGTTTAAATTGTCATATCTCAGGATTAATGTCAGTAAAAAAAAAATACGGTTAATTAAAATGCTCTTTTATTCAAGAATAGATCTGGATAATTACATTCTTCAATTGAATAAGCTGACAACACAGTTGTAGTAGGACTTTCCCGCCACGCATATTTTATTCTGATTCACGGCTACACAAACAACTTAATTTAAAATATTTATATCTTTTTTTTTGTTTATTTAATTCAATGATTGTAATTACAGAGCGCGCACATACCGTATTTCATTTGCCCGGGTGTGGCGGTAAGAGGCTAATTTACATACTTTAATACACTTTAAATATTATTCATTTATTTAATTCTACCGATCATCTGTGACGTTTCAACATAGCAAACGACTATAGCAGCTGTAATTCAGTGCTACACTAGCGGTCCTTTTGGTGAGAAGAGGTACTAATCAGAAGTGGGTACTATACCCACTTAGCCGCTAGTTTATTTAGAGCACTTTTTTGTGGTGGGGATGCAACGTTGCGAAAGGTTTTGGAATTATTATTTCTTAATTGTTAACCAATGTACGTCTAAGAAAAATAAAATCTTAATTCGGTGAAATCTTGAAATACTCAGGGTGACCTTGTTCTATAGCCTCACCCATTGATGCTATTAGCATCAATACCCATATAATATATAGAAATAATCTGAACAAGTTTGTTCAGAATCGGTCGAGTAGTTCTGAATATATAAGGTGAATTAGGATGCGATACTTAACACCAAACACGCACACGTATATACTAACATCCGGAAAATTTCCACCTGGTTTTTTTGTTTTATGGGTTCCTTAGGTCTAGAAATGTAAAGAACCAGTGAAAACCGCGTATGTCCAATTTGGATCGATTACCATACTTTACCTTCTGCAGCTGTAGATCTGCTACAGCGCTAAGCGGAAAAGTAAAAACGAAGAATTTAAAAACCGAGAAAAGTGGTTATTTTTGTTTAAATTTAGCCTATTAGTTTTTCCTACAAACCAAATTGAAATATACTAAGTGATGCATAGAAAAACAAAAGTTAGAAGAAGTGTATCTGTTAGAACAATCAGTATATTGGAATGTTAGGTATGACAGCATCGGTATAAACTCAGAAAATCTGAGAAAATTACGGCATCAACCAGAGAAAAGTAAAAAAATATTAAATAAATGTAAAAAATATAAAATTAAAAATTATTTATCTCAAATATATTTTGGCCGAAATGAGAAAGGATTTTAACAACGTGTAATACATCGACACTGCATGATTATTGAGTAAACAATATTTATAGGTAAATCTAACATGCCAGTAAGGGTGAATAATTTTTTTTTTAAATTCTGATATGTTCTTTGACGAAAAATATCTCTTGAAAAAAAATATTGTTTAACTAATTATAAAGTACGATTGTGGCTAGCAACCAATAAAGCATGTAACAATAATTATGTGCTGAAAAATAGAAAAGACGTAAGAAGGGATTTTTAGATCAATATTGAAATAAAAGATTTAAAAGATTTTTTCTGTAGTTTAATATTATATTATCCTCACAAATACCATCAATTGTACGTGCTAATTTGAATACTGAGGCAAACATGCGTATCATAAACAGTCAAGGAGAATGGAACTAACTGTTATAAGCTATTTTATCAAGAAGATACTTTAACATCCCTGATGTATGGGAAATCTGTATCAATTTGGAATATAATAATTACAGTCGTCGAAGTATGGCACCTTTACGACGACTATTACTGCACATGTAATATACTAAAATATAGTATTTTTACTTGAAAGTTATTCTCGTCTAAGTTTGGCCACTCGTACTCCCAAACTGCATTTATGTACAGTTTCACAGCGCTCTTGAGGTACGAATGGATCGTGAGCTTACTGAAAGGTAACCGATTGCAAGCTTCGTTGGTGGTTTCATCAGGTCGTTTGTTGCTTTCGACCTGAAAACCTGGCAGCGGTTAAGAATATGGCAGAAATTATTAAACCTTTATTACTTTAAGAATAAAAGTTGTATACGCGTGTATTTCCGAATTTACAGAACGTATGTATATATATATAATCGCTTGAGTTAAAGAATTACAGTGGCGCCATATATTCGAATTTTGAGGTACAGAAAAATTTTCAGCAATAAATACAGTATATTTTTTTTATGAGGCATACAAATACATCTCTCAACAACTAGTAAGTATATTCAACTTATTATCTAGCATAGATTCATCATGTAATAATGATTCTATGTAATAATGTTTGGATTACCTTAGCTTTCAATAGTTGAAAAATCTTTCAAGAATGTCAACTGAATAGTACATGTTTTGGCAGGTGATGTCAATTATAGTAAGAACTTGGTGATGCTACCAGCTTTTCTGATGTGAGTTGCCAAGGTGGAATATTAAAACGATGATTAGTATATAAAGCAAGTAATTCGAACTAAAGTAATTCACCAAACCTTCTGGTGACCGTATTGAATTTTAATGTAAACGCTTGAGTGTTGTAGAGGAAACTGACATAAATCACAAAATTATTAAAAAATAGCGAACACATTTATGGTGTATTGATAGTTGAAGTTAATATAAAGTGGACTGTAGAATAAAAACACTTGAATTAAACATACTACGATAATAATAACTTTACTAATAAAAGAATATTGATACATTAGTTGGCGACTCGGCCGTATAGTATGGTTGCTCGTAGCACACAGACTTATTACTATATGTTACAAGAATAGTTCACTCTTCTGCCGAAGGAAGCGACGCAACATACCGCCAACCAGAAATCGATATGATTTCTCAACTAAATAAAACGTTCGATAATTAATTCACTTAACAAAAATAGTATAAAGACTTAAAAGAGCATTAGATGATTAAAACATTAAATAGTAATAAACATAAGTAACATAACAATAAACTTATGTAATCTTAAAAATAATGATAATGAGAAAATTATTAACGAATAAGAACAAAATATATAAGAAATAAACGATAATAATGTAGAACAAGATGATTATTTTCACATAGATAATACGGCTATACTGTTTAATTAACATAACATTAGTCACTGGTGGGTAATGGGCATAATTTTGTCACTGGCCTTTTAAACACTCCTAAGGAGTTTCGAACTGTTACCACACGAACTAGATTGTCTGGACCGGGATGAACGTTCTCAACTATTCCCAGCTTCCATTGAAGAGCGGGAATGTTATCTTCCTTCATTAGCACCAAATTTCCAGGTTTCAGAGATGGTGATTCGGATTTCCATTTAGAGCGTTGCTGGAGCTGAGATAAGTAATCAGCGGACCATCGATCCCAAACATGTTGAACACATCGCTGAACTAACTGCCACCTGTTAAACCTATTTATAGGTAAGTCAGTTAGGTTATGATCTGGCAAGGAAGTAAGTGGGCCGCCTACAAGAAAATGTCCAGGTGTCAAAGGTTTTGGGTCGGATGGGTTGCAAGATAAGGCACATAAAGGCCGAGAATTAAGACAAGCTTCAATCTGAGTCAGAATAGTATTGAGCTCTTCAAACGTAAAGGCTACATTTCCTACCGCACGTCGGAGGTGAAATTTTACTGACTTTACAGCTGCCTCCCAAAGGCCTCCAAAATGAGGGGAATTGGGAGGTATAAAGTGCCACTGGATGCCATTTTCAGATGCAGAGTTTACTATTTTTTGTCTCACTTGGCTAGTATTTAAAAATGAGTACATCGAGCGAAGCAAATTATTTGCGCCCACGAAGTTTGTTCCATTATCGCTATAAATGTTTGAACATAGACCTCTTCTTGAAGTAAATCTCCTCAGTGCTGCTAAGAACGCATGAGTTGATAAATCACTGACTAATTCCAAATGTATCGCCTTTGTAGAAAGACAAATAAATAGAGCGACATAACATTTTGTTTTTATCTTTGAATTCCGCCCACCATGCCGAATTGTCAGAGGTCCGGCGTAATCTATACCAGAGTTCATAAATGGTTTGTATGTTACCTGAGTGCGATGGCTCGGCAATTGACCCATTAATTGTTGTGACTGTTTTGCCTTAAATCGGAAGCATAATAGGCACTTGTGCAAAATTGATCTGATGACATTTTTACCATTTATTATCCAGTAATTCTCACGTAATTGATAATGAACCAATCGAGGTCCTGCATGTAACATTCTCAAACGCTCGTTTATGACTATTAATTTAGTTAGATTGGATTTGGGTGGAAGAATAATCGGATGCTTGCCATCAAAATTCAATTGAGATAGTTGCAATCTACCTCCTCCTTTTAAGCAGTTCGTGCTGTCTAGGAATGGATGTAACGAATACAATTTACTATCTTTGAAGATGCTTGAATTGGTGGTCAATTTCTTGATTTCAGTTTGAAAATTAATGTTTTGGGTATGTATGATACAACGTAACAAAGAAGATTCCTTTTCCTTAACTGATAAGACATCTCTATTGATACTATTATCTTTAGTTTTCAAAATTTTAAAAATCTTATACAATAAGAAAGCGTATTTATCATTTTTTGTAAAGACGAAAATGAGTCTGATAAATCTGACAAATTTGTGGTTACCGCAAATGAAGTAGATACATTGCGAAGTTCACTTGAACAATCAGCTTCTAAGTTAGTTTCATCAAAAGGTTTATGATTCCAGTATTCTGACGGTTTGTTAAGCCAAGAAGGCCCATAATTACCACCATAATTGATTGATCTGCAGTTCAAATTCGTCGTTTCCACGAGAAAGTACATCAGCTGGGTTTTCATCTGTAGAAACATGTCCCCAAACACAGTCATCGGTTAAGTCTTGGATTTCTGAAACTCGATTTGCTACGAAGGTCTTCCATTTTGTTGGTAATGCTGATATCCAAGAAAGTACAACTGTCCATGGACTGTACATCAGTCCATAAATAAATTTTATTTATAGTTAATTTAAGTGCAGGGTTTACAAAGTTGAGCAACCTTGCCATCAAGAGTACTCCACATAATTCCAATCTTGGAATAGATATTTGTTTTACTGGAGCCACCCGTGATTTAGAGCAAAGGAGTTTAATTAATATATTTCCAAAGATGTTAACTGAACGTAAGTATATACAAGCTCCATAACCATCTTTTGAAGCGTCAGAAAATCTATGTAATTGTATATCAAATATTTTTCAGTACACTTACTGGATAGACTAGACTAATCTAGGAATCTTAATTTGCTCGATGAATGGAAGTTTTTACAAATGTCAGACCACTTATTAAGAAGGTTTTCTGGAAGTTTATCGTCCCATTCTAGATTTTGGAGCCGTAATTGTTGCATGAATACCTTACACCGCATAATAATTGGACCTAACAGACCAAGGGGGTCGAGTATTCTTTTAGTAAATAAGTTGTCGGTTTTTACATTAGTTGAAAAACATAACGTATCTTGAATGCGGTTCCAAATTAAACCTAATGTGTTGATTCCCTCGCTAGAAAAGTTAAATGTATGGTTTGAATCATCGGTTTCGGATACGGATTCCAGAAGAGTTGAGCTGTTAGAACACCATTTACGTAGGTCGAATCCCGCATGCTTTAGAATCGTTGTTATTTCACCTTGCAGTTAAATCATCAGCACCAGTTTGTAAGTCATCTACGTAGAAGTCATAACGTATCACTTCAGAAGCCTTAGGAAATTGTTTTGAGTTTTGGTTGGCCAGTTGTATAATGCATCTTGTGGCGAGAAATGGCGCGGTTGCTGTTCCATATGTTATTGTTTTTAGTTGGTAATGGTCAATTTCTTCTTCACCAGAATTTCGCCATATAATCCTTTGAAGATCATAATCCCTTGGATCAACCAGTATTTGCCTATACATTTTCGCAATGTAGGCGGTCATAGCGTATACATTTGTTCTAAAGCGTAATACTATCGATATTAAGTCTTGCTGCACAGTCGGACCTACCATGAGCGTGTCGTTAACGGATATTCCATTGTCAGCCTTAGCTGAGGCATCGAATACGACTCGTAGTTTGGTGGTACTACTGGTTTGTTTGAATACTGCGTGGTAGATAGTATAGCCTCTCAAAGGCATCATTGCATGTCAAAGCATCGTTTCTTGTTGGTTGTTCAATTACCTGCATGTGATCGAGTTCAAGATATCCTTCATAAAATTGCTATAATCCTCCTTAAGATTAGTGACTTTGTTTAATTTCCTCTCTAATAACAAGAATCAGCGATGCCGATTGTCGAAAGAATCGCCAAGGGGTGTATGGTTTTGTCGTCTGTGTAATCTAACAATGAATCTGGCATCTTGATTTCGCTTGAAGTTTTCCAGAAAATGCTGTTCGCACATCCTTTCTTCCTTGGTGCGAGGAGTAGTTTTAATCTCCTCCAGTTCCCAAAATTGTTTTAACTGATTTTGAATATTTAGTTCTGAATTAATAAATAGTGACGTTATCTTAGGCGGGTTTTCATTTTCATCTGCTGATGGTAATCTGCCTGCGACTATCCAACCTAATGTGGTTTCTTGAATGACTGGGAAGTTCTCAGTTTTCTTTATTTGACCCTTCTTCATTAAATGTAAATACAACTCAGATCCTATCAATATGTCTATATTACCGGGTATGTTAAAATGATAATCCGCAAGTTACGAATTTTGGAAGGTTCCACGTACTCGTATTGATGGGTTCGGAGGGCATAGAACTTGTAATACAAGGTAAAACAAAACATTTAATTGTAGTAGCATATTCTTGATAATTTGAATGTAACTGAATAGTAACACTGTACTTTACGGTGGCTGAGATGTTATTTATTCCATGAATTGGTAGATTTTCCCGTTCACGCTTTAGCTTTAAACGTTGAACCGTGTCTTCAGTAATGAAGTTACCTTGCGAGCCTGCATCAAGCAACACCCTGCAAGGTTGTAGCGTTTTTTGTGAATCCTTGACACCAACTATAGCAGTGGCTAGTAAAACTCGTGTCGCGCTCTGAATCTTTAAACTGCAATAGTTACTGCATACGTTTGGGTCAACCTGAGCTATCCCTTTAACTGTGTCTTCTGTTTTATCCTTAGAAATAGTGTTAGATTCCTTAACTTGGGAGAATGCATTGTCGTGCAAGATTCAATGATGTTTACGCTTACAGTATTTACAATAATGAGAATTATAACATTCTTTGACATTCTGGTTACTATTAAGGCAGTTAAAACATAATCTGTGCCTTTTGACGAATGATATTCTACCATTTACTGGCAACTTAAGAAAATTCATACATTTGTAGAGTAAATGAGGTTACTTACAGTAAGGACATTCTGAGTTTGCTATACTAACTGCATGAGCATGAATTTTCTGGGAAGACTTAAAGTCTTTGTCTCGCTTAAATTGATTGTATTGTTTCGTGCGATGCGAATCTACCGAATATTTTTGAGAATTTTTGCCTTGGGACTCTGAAACAGAACTTTCTAAGATTTGTCTGCGCCTTTCGAGGAAACTGATAAACTGATCGATATCCGGGAAGGTATCAGTCGATATGGTGGATTCCCAGGCCCGTATAGTTGCTTGGTCTAAGCGCTGGACAAACAATTGGGTTAAAACAAATTCTGCATAATTAGTCTCGAGTTTTAATGTCTTTAACGCATTTATATTACTCGATATTGTATCAATAAAATTAAATATGCCAGATGCAGATTCCTTTGGAATACTCTGAACATTAAGTATTTCACGAGCATGTTTTGAAGCTATGAGTCGCTTGTTGGCAAACCTAGTTTCGAGTAATTTCCAGGCGACTGTATAATTATCAGCTGTGACCGATAAGTTTTTGATTATTTGTAGAGCGAAATCAGTTAATTATGATGTCAAGTAATGAAATTTTTGAATTACCGTTAAATTTTCGTTGTCATGAACTACTGCACGGAAAAATTCATTAAAGTTAACCAGTCTTCATAGGAACCATTAAATTTCGGCAAATTTATTTTTGGAAGAATAATAGGTTTACCATTTTTATGATTGCTGCAGTTAGAATTTCTAGACGAACTAGATGAGCTTGGAGACAATGATCTATGGCAGTTGGAATTTAAGATTTTTTGTAACTTTGATTTAAAAATAAAAAATATTTCTTCCACTTCTTCCCTATTTGCTTCTTCACTTTCGTGGTTAAGTTCTAAAAGGGTTTGCACCTCATCAGAATTATGCCAAGTTGTTTCTAAATGATCCAGTTTGACCTTTACTAAATCAAGATCTGGTTTTTCAGAGTCTAGAGACTCTACAAATGTTTTTATGCGCGTAATAGAGCCTTTAAATGTACCTCGTTTACGCCTGTTTTGTTTCATTTGGGTTTCAAAATTTGTTGTAAGCATCTTATTACCTATTTCATCATCTGTATTTGGCATTTTAGTCAGTTTGAATAATACAAGATGTAATCAACAAGTTTGAATAATTGCGATAAGAAATAATATTAACAAACAATAAACTAAGGAAATAACGATAAATGAAAGGAATATAAATATATGATAAATAGGTTTGGTAGTTTTAAATTGATAATGGTAATTTGTAAGTAGGGTTACGTAAGGATTTGAGATAAGCAAGGCGTACGTACTGATGTAAATTAAATAAGGATAATTAACGTAAACAGGCATTTCAGATTAATTATAATGTTATAAGAGTGGCAGTCAGCTTACCGATAACGCCTGACACGTCGATGAAGTAACGGCGATAGAATGTAGGCTGCATCAACACTGCCGACGCGATGTCTGGAGATGGCTGAGTATTAGTAAAATTAGTATATTTTTACAAAAATACAGCTCTTAATTCATAGCCGTTGTTCCGTTTGAATAACAACACAAATAAAAATAGATAGAAATAGCTACACAAATAGATAGAATGATAAGCTTAGCATCATAGCACTAGTCACTTATGATTCGAAGAAACTGGATCGTATTTTCACTGATAAACATCCGGCCCGGAGGACCAATATGTGGTGTGTTGATGGTTGAAGTTAATATAAAGTGGACTGTAGAATAAAAACACTTGAATTAAACATACTATGATAATAATAACTTTACTAATAAAAGAATATTGATACATTAGTTGGCGACTCGGCCGTATAGTATGGTTCCTCGTAGCACACAGATTTATTACTATATGATACAAGAATAGTTCATTCTTCTGCCGCAAGGAAGCGACACAACATCATTACTGGTGATTTAGTCTGTATTCAATTTCTTTTATTGCGAAAGCAAATATGTAGAGCTTAAAGTTCTACATTGAAGTATGTCGTTCTACCAATTTGAAATGGAAATAACTGTTTAAATTCGTACACAGGTATGAATCAAATCATTTTTAATTTTTCAGAAGAAATTGCAGGTTCTAAGAAATCCTTTTAGCAACAAAACCCAATTTATTTCTATTCATACCACTCATTCAAGGTCTTATATGCAGCACACACATGGCAGTGCGATAGGAAAATTTTTTCAAGTTGCCAACTCAGTCTACGAATTATCAAGCTCTTCGTCAGTTTATATATCCTTTCGTTTCACGTGACTGAATATAACTTGAATTTCAGTAGAATTGGCAAATTGATGAGCATCAATATGTTATGTTGATTGGAGAAGTGATGTAAACCCTACACTCTTTTTGTAATTCTGTCATGAGATGCTTATTATTCTATTTATGATTTACCGTTTTCGTGATTACAATTTCATACCTCAATGTCAGATGGCTTTCACCCATTCTAATACGGCAGCTTACATACGTAATACCAATTTAAGTCCGTCAAATTTTATATGTGCTCTAAAAGAACTTTTTACAATTTTTGTATATATCTGACTGCTATATAAATATTTTAAACAATATAAAAGTAAGTAATCGAGGTAATTTTTTAATTATTTAATAATTTTATACATTTTAGTCGATTTAATTTCTTGATATTTTAATGTAATCGTGATTTATCATAAGACTTGAACGAAGCTTCAAAAAACCAAGTGATGAGATCATGTTAAATTTTTCACGGTTATATTTTAAGCATCAATAATTAACTTGTCAAAGTGTTTATCAGTTTCATTTTCATTTAATATTTGTACGTATATATTTAATGTTTTTAAACTTTGGCCGTATTTTTTACTTTGGCCATATTATTTCTCCTGTTGAATAAAATACAATTTCTGTTTATACCCTAAATGAGAAAACAGAATTTCAAAATTAAAAATTAAAATAAACACCAAAACATTTACCTATATAACTTTAAATATTTTATATGTAAGCTACTTTATTAATAAAAGAAGTTTTATTTTATCAGAAATAATATTATTATTTTTTAAGAGTAACCTATACTTGGATGTTGAAGGGGTATGGAGAGATATTGAACATCACCCTCCGCAGCAGCTTCAGCTCTATGTTTTTTAGTTAATGATGAAATAAAACTTTTTTATAAGCATGCTTATCTTCACCATCTTCTATTTTAGAAAGATATAGGGCTGCTCCAATCGTCGGGATTAGCTGATAAAGGATATATAAAGTGTGGTTTTACCCGAGGAATGGATAATTTACATTTACTAGTTGTTTAAGACGATTTGTACCACGATGTAAAAGCATGTATTGTGCCTGAGGTACAAAAGTCACCGGAAAAATTGAGAATAATGAAATTTACAGTAAGGCCGTATAATGAACCGAGTGAAGGTGTCTCTTGTACCTGAATATAACCAGAATTTCGTTTGGCTTGATATGCTGATAAGTAATCATACACAAAACTAATAAAGAAGGTAACCTTTAATAACTTCACTCCAATAAGATGGCCTGGCACGAGATGTCAATAATTCTTCTGAACGAATACATTAATTATCAAGTTGCAAGCAACCATTATGTGGCATTGTTATCATACATTACATTGCAACCAGTGTAATACAATTGTAGCTAACACTGCAATCATAACAACACTATTTTTTTATAGATTGTTAAGGATAATTTATTTAACATTTACTATCAATAGTAATATTATTGCGATAATATATTTCCGCCCCTAAAGTGTGGCTGAGACTGGAGGTAGCTTGTTTGAGTTTCCTTCATGTAGAAGTCAGCATTTATTTTATAAAAATACTTTTACTGGTTTTTTAATTGTATTCGTAGCACTTAAATGAAAAATTATTTTTTTTTATTCGTAATAATAATTTTAACTTTCTTTTCATATGAAACATATTTATTTTTAACAACCAATTTTATTCCTTCCTTAAAAAAATGTAAATAGTAATATAATTCGCATCGGCGATTTAACACATTATTTGTAATTTATTTAGGAAAATATTCACTAAAAAAGAAAATTATTAATTCTAGTTATTTGCAAATTATGATTATTTACACAAGAAAAGAAAATTTAATATAAATAAATATGTTTCAAAAAAGGGTTTTTACGTTTATATACAACATTGGAAAAACCCTATCTTAAATATTTACTAGAAATCAAATGAAATTTAACGTTTAGTATGATTCAAATTATTCATATACACATGAGGAAGTATTTATGTAGAGGCTATGCAGTAGTTAGATTGTTATTTTCTTTCTACACATAGTTTAGGTTGTGAAGTGTTTATGTTTTTATTAACAGTTTTAAAAAATTCTAATCAAAAAACTGATTTCCAGATTGATTTTAATTTAAAATGAAGAAAAACCGATTTTCAGTTATACAAAATTAAAAACAAAGTGAATCAAACTCCATCTAACTACACCAATGAATTACTTGTCAACCAATGTATGATGGCTAATATACTTAATTATGACTTAACAGAAAATGAATTATCATGTAAGTGTACATTATACATTTTGGTTATAATGTTTTGCTTCTTTTTTTTTTTGTAAAAATTAACCCATCTGCTAAGAGCAATTAATACTTTTCCAGGCAATTTAATTAATTTTATATTTGATATAATCTATTTTTAACAATTAATAAAAAAAACTCACCTCTACAGCATTTGAACCATTATATCATAAACGCTACAAGGTTTGCAGGTTAAAATATCTATTGTATATGTATTAACCAAGACAGATTCCAGTAATTCATTTTTAGGCAAGAATCCTAATAGTTTTTACTTTTTTGTACGAAATAAATGGAGTAACGTGATCGCGAAAGATTTCGGTTCTCAAATATCAACAGAAATATCCATTTCGACCATCCCTGAATCCATTTTGACTAGTTTCGGCGTGACATTTGTACGTATGTACGTATCTGCGTGTGTATCTCACATAACTGAAAAACTTTTGGCCGTATGGTGTTGAAATTTTGGATATAGAACTGTCGTAACTTCTAGTTGTGCACCTCCACTTTTGATTGCAATTAACTGCACCAAGTGTCCAAAATAAATAAAAAAATTGGATTTTGGACTTTTTCTTAACTGGGTAATAAGCCCTGATTGGGAGCTTTTCAACGATATATCATAAGTGGTACTTATTTTCATTGGTTCCAGAGTTATAGCCAAATAAACCTTTAGTTAATGAAATATTTCGCACATCGGTTCAAATCAGACTTCATCTCCTTTTTTTATCTTTTTTTTTAATTTAAATACATTGATTTCTTAATAATTATTAACCTCTGATCGTAAAATAAAATTACCATACATATTAATTCTATAAAATCTATAAAAAAAGGAATATAAAAAAACATCAAAATTTATTAATGAAATAAAATTTTATATAATTTAATTTAATAAAAATGTGTGTATGTAATTTAATACGCGTACAAGTAAGTCATATGGTACCACATTAGATTTTTTTATAATTATATTTGATCTTACGATTGGTATCAACATTATGCGAAAATTATATTAAGAACAGTTATATTTAAAAAAAATATAATTAACTTAAACTTTTAATATTTTTTTTTTTATTCATTCTTTCCCCTTAGCTTATTACTAACCGTTATTTAAACTTACTCTCTTACATAATTGTCTGGTATTACGAGATTTCTTTCTTTTCAGTTTCCTGATAACACAAATAATTAAAAATATGAAAACAATTTGTTAATTTTCCATTACCAATAAAACAATGAATGAATAATCCAGAACATAAAAAATGTAATGATTTAGAAATTGCATGTTTTTTCTTTAAAAAAAAACTTACTTTCCAGGTTATCAACGTTTTTTTATAAATAAATCAAAATTGTATTAAGGAGTTGTGGCGTTTTTATAACGATAATTAACTGCGTGCAATAGCTTTGCTTAAACAAGACCGAGACACAACGATACTGCTACCATCTGTGATCTGTTAGTCAACCAATTTTGCATTTATAACCTTTAAATTAACTACTCTTTTTATCAGTTTTTAAATTTAATAAATAAATAATGATTCAGGAGGAAAGAGAAGTCATGTGGGAACTGTTTTTATAGCTTGACATAAGGGAAATATTTGTACAACCACAATCCAAAGACGCTTTGTTATCGAGTTATCTCAACGTCAATTTCACCCAGATTTCAGTTGCCCCGGTGAATTGAAGTCATACTGAAATTTTTTAAGGTTTTATACGAGGGATAAAGTTGATGATTTTTTTATGTTTTTTGATATGAAAAATTCAATTAAAAAAAAAGTTCAATTCAAAAAAAAAAAAAAGTCATATTATATTATGTAACTAATCGATCGTATTATGTAACTTAAAACAGAAAAATCTTGTAACGAAAAACACGTTTAATTAGGTTTAAAATACCACAACTTTCTTAAATCACAAATAAATGCGTATAATTTATCAACGAAACTTTTTTTTTTTTCAAAAAATATATTTTCAACCTTTTTTTAACATCCATTGAAATTAAAAATTTGATTGCGGGTTGATACAGTTAAAATACAGTTCAATTTTTCATGATACTTTCTACCAATTCATAATATTCAATTTGTAATTATGATGTTAATTTCCGGCAGATTTTCCTGAAATTTAGAAATTCTAAGTAAAGTGGGTTTAACAGGTTGTTTAGACTTAACCAGATAATTAATGTTAATGCTGTTCTGACGAGTATCCTTATTTCCTTTATGGTAAAGATGATACGTGATCCTGTAAATTGAATCTTATGGGATGATAATGTAAAACAAGCTTTGAGTATTGTAATTATGTAGTCTGCAGTGTATAGGAAAATATATTACTAACGTTATTTCACTGTTTATATGTATAACGCTTTACTTATAGAATAAATTAATATGCGTGCTGAATAATTAATAATATTAAAATATGTTTTCTCCTATGTAGGACAGTTAAGTAAACAACGTTTGTTACGTATTCTGCTACTGTTCTTAAAAATTTCTCTTAAATACATATTTTTGTTAAAAAATTACACTAAAACTGATATAATAACATTGTATACAATAATATAAAGAGTAATATTTTAATTAAAAAAAAAAAAAAAAAAAAAAAAAAAAAAAAAAAAAAAAAAAACTAATCGTTCTTGATAATATTTCTTAGTTAAGGATAGGATAGAAAGTAAAAATAAAATTCTCATTAATAAGATCTTAATAATAATCATTTTCAATAAGACGATAATCATTAAGATTGTCTATTAAATGTATTAATTTGAAAGATAGTTTAAGTTTGCAATCCTTCATAAATGGTGTTTGAAATAATTAAATGACCTTAATAAGATTATATGTTGGAAATTTGGTAGTATTGCTGCGAAATCTATTTTTTCTGTGAGCAGCTTAAAAGGCATAATTTTTTCAAATGTATTAGCAGCGCTTTTGGTCAGTTATGACATAATTCAAACATTGTAAAAAAATTACTGAACTGACCGTTTTAATTATTATTGTTATAATATTAGATGTAGTTCTCTATTTTTATTCTTTTATTTTCAGTGTTTGTAACTCACAATCAGAGGCGGTTTATATCGCCTCTTATAAACGTGTATTTATTCTAAACATCAATTGGTTCTTATCCTTATGATCCAACATAAGTTGAGTAAAATTACGTGCAAGTATTGAAGTCATAATTTGCACGTATATATTGTAAATAACATATATTTACTGTATAACGAACATTTACCTGAATTTAAAAAAAACATTTTTAATCGATGATTTTTATTCATTGATTAATGTATAAATAATGTATAAATTGATCATACCATCAAAAATCAGTCTAAATTCGTATTCCTTCATCTGATGAACTCTTATTGTAAAATATTTATTATCAATATGGAAAAATTAGAAAAAAGTTAATCTAAAATTAAGAAATTGTAAATAATCAGTATGCCTCAACAAATAATAAATTAGAATAAAATATTACATTAATAAGAGTGAATGCTATCGATGAAGTACATAAAAGATAGATCAGAAGTCATTTTCAGAAGACTGAGATTCCAGATAGTTCCTATCTGGAACGATAAAATTTTTTGTTAAAAAATTACACAACTAATATAATGGAATAATATAAAGAAAAAAAATATATATAGAAAAACTAATTGTTCTTGATAATATTTCTTAGTTTAGATAGGATAGAAATTAAAAAAAAAATTGAAATATATATTTTTATGTATATGGCTTACTTGAATGATGAAAGGTTTATAAACTATGATAATATACACAACAAGGACATGATGAAAATGGTAGCTATATCCCTGAAATAAATCTGGAAGAAATAATTGGATCTGCAAAGAAATCCGACGAGGGCCATTTGGAAAGTTTTCGACCACGCATGATTTTTCAGAAAATGTTTTTTCTGCTTCCCATCTTCCAACGTACCTTTTCCTGCTGTCGCGGCTGGGTGTGTACGTATAGGCAAATGCATTTACTTCTACCTACAAGCCAGGCCTGACCTATTGCAGATGTAATGCAATGTAAGTATAAATGTACCGGTAAACACGTAGTCTGGAACAGACTCAGGTCGACCACTCCTGAGACGTATGGTTAATTAAAACCCAACCGCCAAAGATCACTGGTGTCCACAGTGTAGCGTTCAAATCCATAAAGCAACTAACTACCTTTTCAAGGACTCGTATCTTAGAACTCTTGACTTCGGAAATTAGCTGATTTTACGATTACGTGTTTAACCAACAGACTAACCCGGTGGATAATATATTTTAATTGACATCTAAATAAATACCTAGGCAACTTCTGGCAAAAATCCGTCCTTATTATTTCAGTCTTATTTATCATTCCAAACAGGTTCAAAAAAAAAAACAACGCAATTTAAAATGTTTTAAAAAATTTGAGAAGTCGTTCTTGACTTCCCTTTATGAATAAAAAGCAATATTTTCCACCTGATTAAAGGTTTTGTATTTTGTCAGTAATGTTTCTATGAAATATAGAATACCATTACATTTACCAAAAAAAATTAAAGGAAAAATTTTAAAAATATGAATTAATTTAATTCTTTAAAACTTTACTTTTCAGTTTATTTTCCATTAAAAAATTAAATTTTTACGTAGAGAAAGTTATAATTTTTCAACACGCTTTTCTTTAAAACGTTATTTGCTTAGAAAAAAATTAATTTTTTTTTGATCTCATTCAATTCTTGAAAAATTCATACAATACTTTTTGTATTTTTTTTTTTAAATGCTTGAATTTGTTTCATCCTGAAGACAATGTTGAAATATTTATGTAAAATTATGTGTTCTAATTGTGAAATTCTTAGTATGTTCAATTGTTAATTTTTGTTTGCTTTTTCACTTTATAGCGTGTTCCATTAAATTACAAAGTAATACTTAATTAAAATCAGAATTCCATGGAATAATACTGAAACAACAGAATTGGTGAGAATTAACGGATGTTATATTTCGCATACACCAATCTCATGGTATTATATGAATTGTAATACCAAGAAATGATTTGAGTGTGCCTGAAAATATGTGGGTTTTCTTTGTAAGAAGTGAAAAGTAAAAAATATTATACACCCCATAAACTTAAAACTTTAACAGCAGAAACAGAAATTTTTAACAGTCGCATCAAAAATCGCAATTAAATATACATATATTTGTAAAAGAACAGCTTTGATATCTACATAAATTATTAAATTAGTGGTAAAGTGTCAGATTCAAAATACGGATTCAGTTCATTCAAATACATACAGATCATTAAAAATATAATCTTATAATTAGCTGTACCTAGGAATTCATTTAAGAGGTGTAGTTCTTGTACATTTTCAAACTAGAGATCTTCTACTTCCTTGTACGAAGTAAAGGAAGTATTGTGATCGCGAAAAATCTCGGTTTTCAGATTTAAACGGAATTATATATTTTGACCATCCCTGAATCCATTTTGACAAGTTTCGGCGTTTCCTATGTACGTGTGTATCTCGCATAACTCAAAAACCATTAGCCTTAGGATGTTGGCATTTTGGATTTAGGATTGCTGTGACATCTAGCTGTCCACTCCCCTTTTGATTGCTATCGACTGGACCAAGAGTGTCCAAAAAGGCCCAAAATCCAATTTATTTGGTTTTTGGACTATTTCTTAACTGCGGTAATAAGTTCTCATTGAGAGTTTTTTCGACAATATATACTTATTTTCATTGGTTCCAGAGTTATAGTAAAATAACATTTTAATTAATGAAATATTTTGATCTTGCAAGGGGAAGACACAACGGTTCAATCTGACTTCTTCTCCTTTTTTTTAGATTTTTTTATTTATATATATTGATTTATTAACAATTAACCAATGTAAAAAAAAATTACAATAAATAATAATTCAATAATAATTTAAAAAAAAAAAAAATCAGAAGTTGTTACTTCTGATATTTTTTTTTGAACTAAAATTTAATGTACTTTTCATTTTTTTTAAATATGTATATGTAATTTAATATGTGTACAAGGAATACATATGGAATTCGCATAAGATTTTTGTACATTATGAAAAGTTAATTTTTTATTTAAAAAAAAGTGTTATGCATCTAATGCAGTGATTAAGTAAACATGATATATAATTGGAAAAACTCTGTTTCTAGATGATTTTATTTCTTATTTACACTATTTCGGTTCAAAATAAAATTTTTTAAAAGAAACATGCTTTAAAAAAGTATTTGCATTAATTAAAATGCGCATTTGTTTTCAGAAAACACACTTTACCTTAGAATTTTACAGACCACAAATCAGCAAGGAAACACAAAAAATATTGTTTACTTGAAACCGATTTAATTATCAATAATAAGAGTGATGTCAGGGTAGGAATGGAACAAAGGATATACTTATGTTGGAAGTATACATAGGGAATTTACAATATAGCCGTAGGGAAAGTAATAGAAGTTCAGTCGATAGTTACGGGCTTTTCACAAATAAAAACTACTGAGTTTTATGGGGAATAAATTCATTTACTTCATTTTCATGAAGGGTAAGCACCATGATATGAACTAATTTATAAAATAGGAAAATCAGTAACGAGGAATACACTAAATAATAACGCAGCTTATAAAAATTTTACCAGCAATCTAAAGTCTTTAGTTATGTTTTTTTTTTTGTAATTTATAAAAGCTAGAAAAAAATAGTGCATTAAATAAAGAAACTGCCAGGGTTGCCGGAGAGTTATAAAATGGTAGGATTACTGCTGGTTGTGAAATTATGAAATGTCATATACTGTAGCGGGGTGTATATTAAATATATTTTATTAAAACAATCACGATTCTAATTACCGAACCTATGGTTTAGTAAAGTTTGAAGATTACAGGTTAATTATTTAATTTTTAAACACGTGAATTCTTAAACACGTGTTTAATAATTATATTTTGTGTTTAAGAATTATATTTTGATGATCGATTAAGTTTTAATGTTTGTTTATTAATTAATCAAGTTCAGGGATTTTCGACAATTTATAATATTAGTGGAATAACAATTATGCGGTAGAATATGGAAATTATCAGGAATTCTAATTTTAATACTTAACTTTTTGGTAGTTAGAACTAACTGTTAGTTTTAATTATAAAACCATTTACTTTGTCCATAAATATAATTTAATACCGAGATGAAAATGCATTTTTTCTTCACTATTATTATTATGCTGAAACTGTATAAGCATTAGTATTTAAGGTATTGATATTTCTCTAAATATCACTAGCAAAAGGTCAAATTGTTACATTAAGCTGTTTCTCACAAGATAAAACTTAATATTATAAACGATTTACGAATTACATACCTATGATATTGTAATATATTTTCTAGAGTAAGTACATGAAATATTTAAACATAAATTTTCTTTATTCTTATTTTATATGTATTTATTTTATTCAGATTTATTTTTTCACGTACGTATTTTACTACTCTTTCCTTCATAGAAATCATAAGGTAATATTTTCAACCATGTCCCTTTTGGGAAACAGCTAGTTAGGAATTTAAAAAAAAAAATTGCTTACCGTTACTCAGTTAACCAAAAATTTCCCAACACATTGTTGAGTCTGATCTAAAAGAATGAGAGGGAGATTCGAAGCTATACTCTTTCCATCATTTAGAGTAATGCAGTAGAAGTAGTGATCAGTGTGTATATATATATATATATATATATATATATATATATACAAACACACACACACACATTTCCTTTGTAGTATTAGAGTATTCAAAGTTTAAAAAAATGACTCCGATACTTTAAAACTAAATTTAAATTAATCTGGGGAAAGTATAAAACTTCATCATTTATTTCTGCTGCGTCTGATGTTAATTAAGAATTTTTAATTTTAGTTAAGATTCAGAATTCTAGATATCGCATTAAGGAACGAATAGACACTATATAAAATTAAAAGTATTTATTGTAATGGAATAAGCTACTACCGCTTTGTCAACAGATATTTTCTGTGTTTACTTCCTTGTACGACCGAAAAAGTTTGGTTTTCAGATTTCAACGGAAATATCCATTTTCACCATCCCTGAATCCATTTGGACTAGTTTCGTTGACGTCTGTACGTACTTATCTATTAGCATACGTATGTATCTCGCATAATTCAAAAACAATTAGTTGTAGAATTTTGAAGTTTTGGATTTAAGACTGTGGTAAAATCTAGTTGTGCACGTCTCCTTTTGAGTGCAGTCTTCAGGACCAAAAATGTCCAAAAAGCCAAAAAAAATTGAATTATGGAATTTTTCTTAATTGCACCAATAAGCCCTCATTGAGAGCTTTTCAACTATATATCATAAGTGGTACTTATTTTCATTGCTTCCAGAGTTATGACCAATAAAAGTTTAATTAATGAAATATTTGAATCTTACACAGGGGAAGGCATATCTGCGAGAATCCGACTTCATCTTCATTTGTTTCTTTTTAATTTAAATTTATAGTTATCTGATTGTAAAAAAAGGATTACAATAAATAAATTATAATTAAAAAAAAAATTATGAAAAACAATTGTAATGAAAAATATAAATGTATGAAAAATATTTGTAATTTAAGAGGCGCACAAGCAAATTATGTGCTGTCCATATCAATTTTTTTATGGTGGAATTTTTTTTCTTCCCTATTTCTTCTTAATTTTAGAGCTGGTGTAATACATTTCGGTATCACAAACCAATTTATAATTAAACGAGCATATGCAAAACAAATACTTAAACCTCCTTTATAACCCTCACCAGAGAAAACAATAAAAATAAAAAGAATGAATATTAACGTCCTTAATCATGGCCTAATTAATAGAGACTGGGTTAACTGTCTATGCATGACCTGTGGTGAACTATGTACGGACGAAGAAAACGTTCAAAGAATACTTCTTCCACCGCAAGAAAAACTACAGTTAACCGTTGAATTTCTTAAATGCTCGGAAAAGAAACGCAGATTATATAACAACACGATAAATTAACCTTACAATAAAAACATCTAAAATATTAAATAAAATACTGCGATAGTTTAAAAAAGAAACTCCACAATTCAAAATATAAATACCATCAAAAGATTTTAGCAAATTTAGGCGAATACATTAACCGTATATGTTTAATATTTTTAACCGACTTTTAGTTCTGGCTCTGCAAGCACTATTTACCTGTAAATACTGAATAATCGGTATAAAAAAATGTAATTTAGTTTGGTGTTTTATAATTAGTCTGTTAAGCACGATTTTTATTCAATTCGAAAAACATAATGTTGAAAACCTTATGTTTTTAAAGAGCTGGTACTTTTTTATCAACATGCCTATCCCTAGTTCAAATTAATGGTGGTATTCATAATTGATATCTGTAGGAAGTATTTCGGAGGTAATGAAATAAAGTAATATCTATGAAGAAGGCGTATATCATAAAACAATAAACACATAAAAATGGTATGCAAAAGTAGGATTTTATTTTTAACAGATCATAGATACCACGACATTTGATGAATAGAATTTCCTACAACATTGTAAACTGTACTTTACAGCTTACTCTAGTTTATAACATTAGAGAATTATTCTAGTTTATAACGACATTTAATATTCAAGAGAATAAGATAATAAGTTACAAAAACAGTAGATTTATTATCTTAAAATAGTAATCGCAGTCAGACGAATTGACCGAATTATAGCTTTCTGAACATAATAACAAATTTTAATGTGAATCAAAATATTGCAACTTATTTGCGTTATTTTAAAACATAACTGGAGTTGACATTTTATTCAAATTTTATACCACCTTCAATTATAACATGAATAGTTGGAACGAGCTAGCTAAGTAATTTTGGTGACCGTTGAATCTCCAGTTCTCATTACATTCTTCAATATCTTGGTCGTTTTCTGGGTATTAGTTTTTCTACTTCACTAGAAACAGTTGTTTTATTACTGTCTTCTGCGTCCTAAAAACGAAAATAACTAAAATTATTTATTTATTCAAAAATTATGTTATAAGGGAAAGCTTTTGGGTTTATTAAAAATATTAAATTATATTTTTCAGTTATAGTTATTTGGATATATAGTTATTAAGATCTGGAGATAATCGTTCAAACAATATGAGGAACTATGTTTAACGCCATTATTTTCTTAAAAAATTAAAAAAATGTATGGTTATATTATTTTTAACTGGGTTACTGTAGATTAATAGTTTTTTTTATCCTAAATCATTCATTCTGTTTTTCTTTTGTTAATCATCCCTTAAATCAACAATTATTGTAAATTATATAACAATATTATGTAGTATTAATAATAATAATATTATCATACATTTGGTTTACTCTGTCACAGTATGGTTGACTGGACGGATCACATTTCGGCAGTTACACTGCAAGAAATATTGCTTTGTTATAGTATTGTCTGCTGATTACCCGCCTCACTGTATTAGTTGCATCTGATTTTAAAACCCTCTGCTACAGTATGTATTATCTCATGGTGTGTTCATAACTGTTCAAAGTGTTCTGCGAGTCTCTTTGTAATTTCCTCCGCCGTTCTAATTATTATAGGATATATAACGACATTGTGTGTGGCCACATATTATTGATCTAATCTGCCAATAGCGTATTTTTTTGTTCTTTCCTCATGGACAATGCGACAGTAATATCGATAATAAACCCAACTCTGTTAGACTTATCCATGTATACAATGTCTGGTGTATTGTGTATTATTATTCTATCTGTTAGTGTTACGGTTGCAGTAGATTTTGAAATAATCTATTTCAATAATAGATTCCGGCTTGTGTATTCAATAACGCTGACATGGATCTAATTGAGATTACTAATTATTTGCTGATGCTCAATTCGCGTAATAAAATCGTGCCTAATAATGTATTCTTTTAGCGGCAGCACTGAAAAAGCACTCAAAATATGCTCTACGTTTTCTGAATACTGTCCACACACAGAAATTTATCTCTGCTAATATCAGACTCTTTAAAATATACTTCCTATAATTTCTATTTTGCACCACCTGACCTAGAATTGCGAGCATAAATCCTTCATTTTCAGGGAATATTTAACCTTCATACAGTCACCAGTATGAGGCCAGTTCATCAATACTCACAGACAGCTGGAAACAGCTGTCCTTTCTTTAAACAGTTCTTTCTTCTTTACCAGTAACCTCTTCCTCACCCACCTTAATGATACTTTCCACTTCAAATCCCTCATGGTTTACCCATTTACCCTTAACGATGCTGTGGATTACTTATTCCTCAAAGCCAAAAGATATTTTGATGACATTAATAAATCCTGCAAGCAGATTTAACAAGCGATACAGATTTCTCTTTTTACCGGCATATAATTTGATATCGTCCATATGCAACAGGTGGAAGACTGAAATACTACGTTTCGGCTCGACGAGAAACAGCATTTTGGAAAATGGGTTCAGTGCAAGGTAGAAAAAACAGGGCGCAAAAAATCTGCTTTTTGATAGTCTATAACATGTAGAGAAGTTTTTCACTTTTCTTTGCCATCTCAGTCACAACTGCACCATCATTAACCCGTTCCTTGCATCACATACTGTTCCTCTTAGTTCCCTTAAGTTCTTCAGATATTAGACCATTTAAATGCAACTTTGACAGTACAATCGAAGGAAAATGTTATATATATATATATATATATATATATATATAGTTAGAAGACATGTTATTAGTCTGAATACCTCGAGATTCACAGATGAGATCGGCATCTTCGGAAGAAGGTTCATAACCTTACAAGTAAAGAACTGCAGTTGACAGACTGACAAAGCAAATTGAATTTCTTTGTTTCAATCAAGTGAATTCAATTTTTTATCGACTTTTCGAAGAAACGTAATTACTTTCGGTCGAACGGTGGGATGGGCAATGAAACTGAACTGTTTTTACGTTTTCAGGTATGAGTGTTACGAAAATACTATTCATGTTTAAAGAATTTTTTTTGCATCAAAAATCTAAAAAGTAATATTCATGTATAAAATTTTGTGACCCAAACATAACCTGAAATCTCAAGACCAATCATCTACATAATAACTGTTGACTTTTTATTAGTGTATTCTTCAAACGCGGTTATGCAGTGAGACAGTGGAGAGCGAGTTTATATTTGATGCTTGTGTAGGGTCTACTCCTTATTTTTAGTTATTTCATCAAATTATGGTTATAGTAATATAATTTTCGTATAAACAGGTAATAAATATATTTTAATATTAAATAAAAAGACATTATACTTGTTTTAGCTTTCTCGTTAAATTTAAGTTTTGTGTATTTCTTGCGCAAAAAATTAAATGTTTTAAACAAAAAAAAATTGGATAAAAAGTCTTTTTTTTAAATTTATAGTATAAAACAACAATTATCAAGGTTACTAATAAAAATCAAGTTCTTTATTTTCTGTTAACTTCTTTAAAAGAAAATAATGTTTCCTGTTTTTACATAGGCCACGTCTTATGAAATCAGATGCATCCTAATTAAATATTTCTGAAAAATGTTGGCTAAAGTTTATCAATTACTATCGATTACTATTTATTATAATAATAAATAAGTTTTTACAGAAAGTTATAGTAATTTTTTTTCTCTTACTTCCAGCTTGGATTTACTTCTGACACTCACCACATTTATTTTCAACCCATCAGAAGGCAGAATTTCTATGATATCATTTAAATCTATCGATAATCATCTGTAAATCATTATTGTTCAATAATTTAAAACATTTCAACATTTCAAAAATGTATATAGAGATATCAACTTAAGATGCTTCACCACTTTCACTTTCTTTTCCTGTTTAGCCTTAGGTAACTACAGTTTAGATAATTCTTCAGAGGATGAATGAGGATGATATGTATGAGTGTAAATGAAGTGTAGTCTTGTACATTCACAGTTTGACCGTTCCTGAGATGAGTGGTTAATTGAAACCCGACCACCAAAGAACACCGGTATCCACGATCTAGTATTCAAATCCGTGTAAAAATAACCTGCTTTGCTAGGACTTGAACGCTGTAACTCTCGACTTTCCAAACCAGCTGATTCGGGAAGACGCGTTAACCACTAGACCAACCCGGTGGGCTAGATGGAAAAAAACTGGAACAATCTAAGGTAACAGTGAATAGAGTAAATTACAAAAGACGAGATATTTTGGATTAAATAAAATTTCCATCTTCTGCTGTTGAAATTTTAATATATTGGTAGAGTAAAATAAGGGTAACAGTAATCGTAAGTGAAAGCATTGATGTAAAGATAATAAAATTAAAAGGATGGACCAAAGATTTAGAATCAAAAGGAGATTGACGGTAGTAGAAAAAAAATTATTCTAAAAGGAAGTTTGCTAATATTAAATGTAAAACTAAGAAATTCTTCAAAACATTTATGTAGAATGTGGTGCTTTATTATAGTGAAATACTAACAAAAATAGAGGAAAGAATAGAGGTTCTTAAAATAAAATTAGGTGGGAAAATAAGATACAAACTTTTTAAAAATTAAAAAGAATAGGAGAGTGAAACTTCGGGAAAAATCTTATAGAAAGGAATTACATTGATGGATCGTTTATTAAGATATCCGGGTTAATTTAATAATAATAGTCTGTATAGAAATGTAAAAAACATAGTCGATGATAAAAAATTGAATATGAAAAATAGATGATCGAGAATGTAGGATGTAGAATAAATATACTAAGCTTAAAAGATTAGCATAAAACAGAGGGGAATGTACGATAGCATCAAACCAGTCAACTGATTAACAATTGAAGAAACTGAAAAAAGTCGATTTTAAAAAATTAGATAAGGTGAGGTGGGCTAAGATGCTCACCACTGGATGCCAGAAACTATACGATTTATGAGAAACCTTGTAGGAGATTTATGAGAACCTTCCCTAGATTTTTCCCTACGTTAAAAATACAAAATTACGATTTTTTTAATTTTTGCCCTTTTTCGTAAATTGCGACCAAAGGCATTTTTTCAGATGGAATCCTCCTATTTTATTGTTTTTACTTTTTTTTTGTATAAAATAGTATTTTAATACTTTATATTCTTTGGTATATTTCCCTAAACCCGGCAATTACGGAACTGCGAGGTGAAAATTGTACCTTACATAAACAATAAAAACAATTTTAATAATAAGTAATCATAAGCTGTTTGCATTGTTGAATAATTTCTGAAATCTAACTGCTCTCACTGGAGGTTAGTCTGCCCCACATTTATTAGTTGTTTGAATTATTAGCCAGAGGTTAATAAATAATTTAATTTTAATACATTTTATATCCGATAGTCTAGTATGAAGCGTTTACTTGTATAATTTTTACTTTGTTGTACAAAGTAAAGGAAATAATATTGCGATCAAGAAAAATACCAGATTTCAACGGAAATATCCATTTTGACCATCCGTGAATCCATTTTGACAAGTTCCGGCGTAACGTCTATACGTACGTATATATCTCGCATAACTTAAAAACGATTAACCGCAGAATGTTGACATTTTGGATTTAGTACTGTTCTAACAACTAATTGTGCACCTCCCATTTTGATTGCAATCTACTGGAAAAAAAGTGTCCAAAAAAGTAAAAAATCCAAAACATTTGAGCTTTTTTTTTTTTTTTTGTCTTCAGTCATTTGACTGGTTTGATGCAGCTCTCTAAGATTCTAAGATTCCCTATCTAGTGCTAGTCGTTTCATTTCAGTATACCCTCTACATCCTACATCCCCAACAATTTGTTTTACATACTCCAAACGTGGCCTGCCTACACAGTTTTTCGCTTCTACCTGTCCTTCCAATATTAAAGCGACTATTCCAGGATGCCTTAGTATGTGGCCTATAAGTCTGTCTCTTCTTTATATTTTTCCAAACGCTTCTTTCTTCATCTATTTGCCGCAATACCTCTTCATTTGTCACTTTATCCACCCATCTGATTTTTAACATTCTCCTATAGCACCGCATTTCAAAAGCTTCTAATCTTTTCTTCTCAGATACTCCGATTGTCAAAGTTTCACTTCCATATAAAGCGACACTCCAAACATACACTTTCAAAAATCTTTTCCTGACATTTAAATTAATTTTTGATGTAAACAACTTATATTTCTTACTGAAGGCTCGTTTAGCTTGTGCTATTCGGCATTTTATATCGCTCCTGCTTCGTCCATCTTTAGTAATTCTACCTTCTAAATAACAAAATTCTTCTACCTCCATAATCTTTTCTCTCCCTATTTTCACATTCAGTGATCCATCTTTGTTATTTCTACTACACTTCATTACTTTTGTTTTGTTCTTGTTTATTTTCACGCGATAGTTCTTGCGTAGGACTTCATCTATGCCGTTCATTGTTTCTTCTAAATCCTTTTTACTCTCGGCTAGAATTACTATATCATCAGCAAATCGTAGCATCTTTATCTTTTCACCTTGTACTGTTACTCCGAATCTAAACTGTTCTTTAACATCATTAACTGCTAGTTCCATGTAAAGATTAAAAAGTAACGGAGATAGGGAACATCCTTGTCGGACTCCCTTTCTTATTAGGGCTTCTTTCTTATGTTCTTCAATTGTTATTGTTGCTGTTTGGTTCCTGTACATGTTAGCAATTGTTCTTCTATCTCTGTATTTGAACCCTAATTTTTTTAAAATGCTGAACATTTTATTCCAGTCTACGTTATCGAAAGCCTTTTCTAGGTCTATAAACGCCAAGTATGTCGGTTTGTTTTTCTTTAATCTTCCTTCTACTATTAATCTGAGGCCTAAAATTGCTTCCCTTGTCCCTATACTTTTCCTGAAACCAAATTGGTCTTCTCCTAACACTTCTTCCATTCTCCTCTCAATTCTTCTGTATAAATTTCTAGTTAAGATTTTTGATGCATGACTAGTTAAACTAATTGTTCTGTATTCTTCACATTTATCTGCCCCTGCTTTCTTTGGTATCATAACTATAACACTTTTTTTTAAAGTCTGATGGAAATTCCCCATTTTCATAAAAATTACACACCAGTTTGTATAATCTATCAATCGCTTCCTCACCAGCACTGCGCAGTAATTCTACAGGTATTCCGTCTATTCCAGGAGCCTTTCTGCAATTTAAATCTTTTAATGCTCTCTTAAATTCAGATCTCGGTATTGTTTCTCCCATTTCATCCTCCTCAACTTCCTCTTCTTCCTCTATAACACCATTTTCTAATTCATTTCCTCTGTATAACTCTTCAATATATTCCACCCATCTATCGACTTTACCTTTCGTATTATATATTGGGTACCATCTTTGTTTAACACATTATTAGATTTTAATTTATGTACCCCAAAATTTTCCTTAACTTAACTTTCCTTCCTTAACTCCTGTATGCTCCGTCTATTTTACCAATGTTCATTTCTCTTTCCACTTCTGAACACTTTTCTTTAATCCACTCTTCTTTCACCAGTTTGCACTTCCTGTTTATAGCATTTCTTAATTTCCGATAGTTCCTTTTACTTTCTTCATCACTAGCATTCTTATATTTTCTACGTTCATCCATCAGCTGCAATATATCGTCTGAAACCCAAGGTTTTCTACCGGTTCTCTTTATTCCGCCTAAGTTTGCTTCTGCTGATTTAAGAATTTCCTTTTTAACATTCTCCCATTCTTCTTCTACATTTTCTACCTTATCTTTTTTACTCAGACCTCTTGCGATGTCCTCCTCAAAATCTTCTTTATCTCCTCTTCCTCAAGCTTCTCTAAATTCCACCGATTCATCTGACACCTTTTATTCAGGTTTTTAAACCCCAATCTACATTTCATTATCACCAAATTATGGTCGCTATCAATGTCTGCTCCAGGGTAAGTTAACATTTGAGCAAGTAACATTTGAGCAATATATTAAAATTGGTACTTTCATTGGTTACAGAGTTATAACCATTTGCACGTAGAAAAGTTGTACGTAGTACGTAGTAAGTTGTACGAGAAATTTTGCTCTACTAAACTGTGAGTTGGTGGATTTAGCGAAGGTTTTGGCAGATGCGTGTTCAATTTTATACTATTAACGATAACTAAAATGTTTTGGTTTTATATTATGGTATTCCACCATCAAAAAGCTTTTTCAGATGCATTAAAATTGCACCATTAAAATCATAAATATTCTATCTATGAAATTACATATAGGATATTTCATTTAATCAATATCTATTTAATCTCTACTTCTAATGCGATATCTCGTTTTATTTTTAACGATACAAAGAAAAATTTCATTTTCATTAATTTTTTTAAAATGCCTAATACGGGAAGGTACAGTTTCATTACTATAAAAGTTGTTTAGACAAAACTCCAAGAAAATACATATGTAATTTGTGGTATCGTATTTTTCATATATGTTCATTTATGCTACTCTTTTTTTTTGTGTTGTACATACAATGCATAAATTGTATGTACAACACAAATGTACAACACAAATTGTATCGCTACCTGCGATGTAAGCTTCTCAGTTGTTGCAGTTGTAAAGATGACGAAACCTTTTTGGTACTTTTCATACTTACAATGACTTATGCAAGTTTTTCATTAAAGGGAATGGATGTTAGAAATTTAGGGTAACTGGTATTCATAATTTATTGACTTTATTGACACCCAAAGAATGGGTGTTTGGATGAATGGAAAAAACCCAATTTTCTCATAAAATGTGTAAACAAAGTTCTAAACATATAAAAAAACTAATTTTAAAGCCAATGCCTCTTCAGGTAACATTTTTCTGACCTATTTTCTTATATTAACCAAAACCTCTAATATAACAGCTACAAAGCTGATTTCTGATAGACAGTAAATGAAATCGTATTATCCTTCTTCTTCTATAAGAGCTAATTTTTTATAGGA
Organism: Lycorma delicatula; assembly: GCF_047948215.1. Lineage (NCBI taxonomy): Eukaryota > Metazoa > Arthropoda > Insecta > Hemiptera > Fulgoridae > Lycorma > Lycorma delicatula. The sequence goes on along the minus strand of NC_134455.1, from coordinate 41,183,773 downwards.
TACCAACCTCTACTGAAGGAGTTGAATCTCTTTCTGTGTTTATTGTTGCTTCAGTAACAGTTTCGCTGAAAAAAATAATATTTATAATATTATAAGAAATCAACATAAATAACAAATTAAAATAATATTTTTCTACAGCAATATATATTAAAATGAACGGTTTAATCTGGGGGTAAAATTAGTCTTAGGATGTAAGGATGATAAGGCACTTGTAATTATAATTATTTTGTCATAGATTCTTAAAATATATGGTTTACAAGGATTTTTTCTAATAATGGGTTTCATTGAAAGAATTTTTATTTCTGTCCTCAAGCTTTGCATATAGTGTGTTACATATCTATGCAATCAATGCTTACTTTAAAGCCTCCTATACCTAAGTAAATTAATGCGTTAAGCCTAAACAAATTATTGTCTCATTCATGTACCATTCAATTCGTGTTTAAAGTTCGAATTTTTCAAGATGGATCTATTTAGTTAAAATAAGGTAACCGGCAGCTTAGAAATTCTTAATTCAGCACTTAAAAAATTAAAAATTTAAACAAAAATGTAACTATATGTTTCTAATGTTAGTGTGGTTTTTATTAAGCTGATTTTCATTTTTTTAAATTTTAATTTTCTTTTAGTTCAAATAATGGATGGATTTAAAAAGAAAAAAAAACAGGAAAATAATTACGAAAACTACATTAATGAATGGTTAACATGCATGAGTTAAAGTTGTTTGATGCAAGGGTTTTATGTGTAGTCTTACCTTAAGTTTTAAATTATAATTTTAAGATAAGCATGAGTATATACTCTTTATTTATATGAATTTAGGAGACACAAAGCCTTACCTTCTAACACTCTGAAAATACTTAATTATAAATGATATCATCGAATCATCTGCGAAACCATTTGAATTTTCTGCCACAAAGTTTCTACTCGGGTTAACTAAAGAAAATTACAACACAAACACCAGTGGGTGTTTTTTAAAACATAATAGAAGAATCTTAAAGAAGCACTAAGAGTAGAATTCAGAATCCTTCTTTTTAAATGATATTAAATATTTGTTACAATGGAGGAAAAATAATTAAGTATACATAAATTCATCCACACTTTCGTACAAATATACACACACAATCGGGCCCACGCAGGTTCACATATTTCAACAGTAAATTCATTTTAGTGTCATAATCAAATATTTATAGCATCTACTGTACACCATACGCTGTGCAACAGATTAATACATTTTTAAATTATGCTTATAAATTTCTTGTAACGAGTAAATATTTTCATAGCAAAATAATTTATATGTTTTTAATTTGTTTTATTAGCGTTTCAGAGACATTAAATCTTTAAAAGGGCTTTTTTAATCACTTATGATTTTTTTCAAAATCCATACAAGAAATTAAATGAAATCTTAAAACAGAAAGTTGAAATCGTATGGTAGTAAAAGCATTAGTTTTTTATAATTAATTTAATACACAGTTTTTTTTTGGAGGGTTTAGAAATTATATTAAACGAAGAGGTTTTAATAATATATTTTAATAATAATATTTTTATTGAAAAATATTACAAGGATTTTTTTAAATAGGCACTTTGATTATTTAGAGTTTATTACTACAATTCTTCCATTTTAGTGCTGTGGTATTAGTCAATCCGTACAGGTTCCCGGATTAAATTCACGTGTTTTGATATTTTTCTTTTCTAAATTTACATTAAACTCACGTTACCTAAGCAGTAGTTGACATTTTTCCATTAAATATTATTCAAAAATCTTTTGGATACTTATGTCTGAAAAATATGCATTGTACGTATAAAAGTCATCTTCATCCAAATTTGGTGATTCTAGACAAAGTTCAACATAGTAACAAAAAAATTCTCTTTTATTAAATAAATATTATTATTATTTTTTTTTTTTCTTTTCGGAGGAAAAAGCTCTGCAAGCCGCCGCCAGGCCCGTACTGACGGCAGTGCGGGGCTCTCACCCGCTAAAAAACGTCCCGTTCTACCATGCAGGGGCCGGATCTAAGCCATATGGTATGTACAGCCCCTGCATGATCACCCAGGCACTCCACTATCCAAATCCGTGTGATCGGAAGGCGTCCCCAGAGGGCGATCGACGAGCCACGACTCCGAGGAGCCCCCGCCGCCCACCCCCAGAAGCTGGCCTCCCTTGATCATCATCGAACTCCAAGCCTCCATAAATTCGCATCAACTCAGCTTGCCGTCGCCGCTCTTCATTGGCCTTCTCTCGTATCATTGATGATATCGCAGTCGAGACACACTCCCACTTGTTGCCATTGCTGAGCATTACCTCGATTATATTGTTGGCCCCTCCACACCCTGTCCCTCGAGCACTACGCGGAAGTTGCGCCATCTAGGGCAAAAAAATACTACATGTTCTGCTGTATCCAGTCCGCCGCAATCGTGACTCTCAAATCCGCCTCCATGCTGCCAGCACATGCCGCCACCGACTTGACCACCTCAGCATGTCGCGTCATGCTCTAAATGTTTTATATAATAGTATGCAGGGCGAGCTCGTCGACCGACCTCTCTGACCGCAACCCCATCAACATGTTGCCTGATGGACTGCTCTAACAGACTCGCCTGTTTCGCCTTGACACGTATTTGTACTTCATCGGCGTTCCCTTTCCTAACCGACAGCACTTCAGTTACGCTGTTGTCCACTCCTTCCTTTACACATTTGAACAGTTCAGCGAAGCTCCGCCCCTCAGCTCTGATCGACATCGTATGTGACGGCTCACCCTGTCGAGTAGCCTTCCGCTCTCCAGTAGACTCATCGATGTATAACATCCGCTCCTTACCAGCCTGTCTACCATCGCACTCCAGCAAACGTTTCAAGACGGCTCCAGTTCTACCAGTCGGGGACACAAAAGGAGCTTCCACTCCCATATCTCTTAGTTTCCTGATGCTCCTGAAGCAGTCGGCTATCATCCCATCTACATCCTCTGAGTTCACTACTATCGTATAGATAGTACCTCCCACATCTATTTCCTCACCACCGAATACATCCTTGGCCCCTCGACTGTCAACCATCTTAATTTCCGACTTGTCCTCCAATCTTCTGACACTTGGCGCCATCCGATAAGCCCTACTCGTCCGCTTAGCTGAAATTGGTCGCAAATCATGTATTAATACAACGTCTCGTCTTTCCTTGTCTGTGAATGATGTATCAGCCATTTTTACCATCTTGAAAACTTCCTCGCCCCAGTGTTGGGCAACAAGTAGAGAAACCTCGTCGTCATCAACGTCCTCCACCAGTTTCCTGATGATACAGTCAGATCCTCTTCTTTTGAGTGTCTGGGTGGCCTTATCAGACCCTGGCCTTATTCTCGCTCTACAACCACTACATAACCTCTGATTCTCAGACCCCTCTGTCTGCGCGGTCGCTTCGGTCTTTCGAGGTAGTTCATTCAGCCAACCGGTTGAAATAATCAGCCTAACCCGCTGCACCAAGCCAATCAGGGCCGCAGACGTCGACTTAACATCCTGCTGAACTTTAGAACACGGTTTGACGAGAGAATCCAACAGCTCAGCTCGGAAACACAAATCTTCCAGGACAGTTGCAATCCCGTGGTTAGCAGCTCCGGGCACACCTCCTGGGCCCCACAGTTCTGGAGATCAGGACCAGAATCACCACCGGACTCAGCAGTTAAAGTCATAGAACTACCATCATCCGGACACGATCTCCGCTTGATGGCAGGCGAGGACGTTGCCGGCGAGAACGTTGCCGGCGGAGACAGCGATTTCTGTCGCTTAAAGCTAGATTTGCCTCCAACCACAAAACACTCTTCCATTTCAACTACACAACGGTTCGTGAGATCGGGACTGTCATCCCCCGAAGAAGAGTCTGAACCAGCGTACTCTGCTACAGCAATCCGGGGGGTTTCCATATTCCTTCCGCTTACAACGCGTCTTCCGACTGGTATCCTCCGACACCACCTTCAACAGGCTCGAGCGGTAACCCTTCCTAAAAGGTAAACCAGTGCCTCTCACTGAGAGACCAGACTCACAGTCACCAGACGAACATTTGCGAGGTCTAGAACCCCGCAACGGCCTTCCCGCTCCCCTCAAAACCGGACAGCAGTCGTCTTCGGTTTTCGGATCCCCAAGATCGGGCATCAGAAGAAACGAACAGGATAATCCTCCAACGCCAACAATAAAGAAATAACAAACAGTTGTTGGAAACAAACTATGCAAATATATAGTTTTACCAACTAAAGTTGGCGTAAAACGCCAGAAAATGTATATATAAGTATAATATAATCTATTATAAATATAAGTAAATAATAAATAACACCCAACACAACAAAATATAAAGATCAGAAACAGAAATAGTCACTGTTAACCTACGTTGCTATGGTAAACAACTCAAATGTAAATAAAGTTTAATTAAATTAATAAAACAATAAAAACGGAAACAAAAGCAGAAAACTGAACTCAAATCAATCCAGCCAAAAACAATAACAAACAAAAACAAGCACAGTACACTGAAAGAACGTAAAAACGAACACTAGCACGGAGGTAAAAGAAACACGCCTAATCACCATGGAACTCCATTCTAACCTCTTATTATTATTATTATTATTATTATTACATTAATCCACAAAATTAGAAGATATTTCGTTTCGATTCATTTTCAGCAAATGTCGTCTTTAATCTTTTTAAGCTAATGTTTATGAAGGATTGAGGCAAAGATTAATTTCACTCTGAACGCTTCTTCTTACACAAGTACTAAGAAAGACTATATAATGCACAGTTTGTCCGTAAATCTTAAATTCTGTTTTATCCTTGCTGAACAACTACTTGATATTGAACCAAAATTTAGTCTTTTCCTCGAATTCAGTTTAAAAATAGTAATCTCAAAATTTGTAAACTTAAAATTTTTATACATAATCACATTCCTACCAGCATTTTAATCTGGAGGTTATGTCAAAATAAAGATGAAACGGTTATATACTACCGGTTGATATACTACCATGTATTGAAGTCGAATCTTTAATTTTATTGCTAGTGTATACCTTCCAATCCAATTGCTGTCCTGTAGCCCTGTCTACTAAACTGCTGATCGAAACTGGAAATTATTCTTCACGTAACATTACTTAATAAAAATTCACAATCATAAAAATTGTTCGTTGGAATTTTAGTTATGATAATAAATGAGAAAGATTATTATAACAAACTTACATAGGAATTATATAAAAAAATTATTAATAATTAAAATATAGATAAAACAAAAATGATAATAACAAAAACTTACTCGTAATCCTGAAAATCCTTGTCAGAACCATTTCCTGAAAATTTATACTAAGATTAAAATCAACAAGCATAAACAGACAGATGATCCTAAACAAAATAATTGAAATCAGAATATACTACAACTGATGTTGCCAAAATTGTTTCCACGTGTAAGCCAAAATTAAGTAACACCTGCAAATAGAGTTGAGCAACCACACTCTTTAACACATAACCACATATTTCATTACGTATCTGTCTAATGCGTTAACCACATACGTTCAGTTTACTGGAAGAGAACATACATAAGAGGCCTAGGTTGGAAGACTGGTCATCAGAGAGGATACAAAACCCTCGAGAGCATGAGCACACATATAAGTTTCGTCATTCCGCTGCCATCGATGAAGACCGTTCTTAGACTGAATTCAATCATCTGATTCACCACTGAAGTCCGGGTTACAGTAGGAAACTAATTCATTTATTGTTATATTTGTAATATAAAATATAAAAGAAGCAAATAGCTGGGTAAAATAATGGTTACAAAAGTAGACAATATGGAGACGATTAAAAATATTAATTGCAGTAGTTTTCAAATTTAATTTGATAAGGTACCTCCAATTATCACAAAGCAGAATCCAGTAAGGTGAACTACTGATATTCTAGAAGAAAGAATTATTGGTGCATTTCGACTTTTTGCAACAGAACGTAGCGGTAAGGATCAAAGGTTCACCTCAATTACCGGTATGTTATAAAAAATAAAAGCATCGTATATCTATGGTCTCAGTAAACGGCTTCTTCGGTAACTATCCCTGTGCGGCTAACATTACTTAAGTTAAAGAAAGAACGGAAGCACTGTGTAATAATTTCTCGGATTCCTTTTTCGGTAAACTGGAAAAAATCTATAGAAATTACGCAAAAAACTATCATAACCCACTCGTAAAAATATGTAATTCTGAAAATTTTGGAACAATTATTTCTTGTAAGGCTACAAAAGCGTTTTGGCATTTGCATCCACAAAAACTTCCAAAACCTCAGGTTTAAGAATGGAAAACTCAATAAAATATTTATTTTATTCACGACATGCTCAGATGAGTAGATTCCGGTGGTTTTTAATAGTGTATAATATGTTAAATTTTATTTTTAAGAGATCTATGAAAGAAAAATAAATTATTAGAATCAAATTTCAGTTTTCGACAAGAAATTTATGTTTCAGTATGAATAAAAATAAAAACGTACAGATAGATTGTGTAAAATTTTACCTGGAATAGATTTTTTTTAAATGCAACCTTTTTTTTACTAACACCTTCACAAAAGGATTTATTAAATGCTTTAAAATTGGCATCTACAAAATCACCTTTGAATTTTTCAAGCAATAGGAGGTATATTATAATCCTTAATTTTAAATTCTCCTCATTTTCAAGCGATTTGTTTGTGAAATGTGGCGTCAAATAGATTGCGGTGTGATTGAAGTTTTATGTAAAAATGTCATTTTTACATACAAAAGTCCGCAATCTGGGATACACCAAATCAAACATAATTTTTTGGACATATTACATATGAATTCGATTTAAAATTTTACAATAAAAACTGTGATCAAACCCGTTTTCCTGCTAATTCCTTCTTTATCGAATGATAATAAGCATTCAAATTAGCAATGATGGAAAAATTATGTTAATAAAACCATGTAAAACGCGCTGCATGAACAATTTTATAGCATTCTATATTCATAATGCATACAATAACGAACTTTAAGTAGTGCTCTAATATCGACAATAGTAAAAAATAACTAATATAATTAACATAATATAATTATACCAAATTAAACTGCTATATCAGCTGATATAATTTACTTTAAATAATTATTTAAAAATTTTAAATGTTTTTGATCGTAAATTCCTAATGATACCATATCCTCCTGCCTCCAAATACCTCTCAGATATGCAGTATAAAGCTGTTTCCATACTTAGATATCACTTGGTGTATTACGCAAATCTTTGTTATATACACGGTTGTTTTTTGTTGTTTTTTTTTAAATTACTTGTATTTATAATTATTTCCAAATTTAATATTAATAAACCATATTCAGTAAATTCAGATTTATATTTATTTATCTTCTTTCATTTTATTGTTCTTCCTTTCATAATAAAGTGAAAGGAAAGACACCACTGAACCTGGAAAATTATAAGAATGTTTGTCATAATTAAGTTAACGAAATATGGCCAAATAAAGGACGCCAATTTTTTAACTTCTTTAAATACTGATATATACATAGATATTCGATCTTCTTTTAAAAGGAATACAAGTTTAAATTGTTTAAATGAATACAAAGAAAGTGATATTCAAATGAAACATAAAGCTTCGGTAAATATATTATTGATTTTAAAAGTATGGAAGGCCTGCTTATGAATTTAAAAAAAAAAAATTATATTCCATCCTTTATTCAATATACTATATTAGCAATCACATTGTACTTGTCTACATAAATATTGTCCATCTTTGTAAACTAATCAATTTGTAAAACGTGTTCCTTCCTCTTACAAAGAATATTTATTTGATTAAGTCTTCCCGAGCCAGAAATATGTAATATTTTTCTCTTATCCTACAATCCCTCAACCATATCATCCCATATTATTATAAATATTTTTGTTAACACTAGTTAATCAGAATCATATAGTAATTCTTCAATTAGTTTTGGGTCAACGTTTCCTTGATACAGTTTAAACTGTTTAAATCATGCAAAGTTTTACCTCACTTAAAAAAAAATTCTACCTTTCATACCTATTATGCATTATGTATTTTATTCCTGTAAAAATTTTTTATAAATTCATCTTAGTTTACAAATATATGTATAAAACCACCAAGACAAATGCGCATTTTCGAATGTTTGGGGCGTGTATGGTCAACAGAGATGTTTCACTCCATATACTTTTTGTTAAATGACCTTTCTCAGTCCTTTATTAAATATTTATTATGTAAAATCGATTTATTTGATTGAAGCTGCGTATTTTTCTTCTAAAATTGTTTTTCATCATCGTTAATATTGAAATTACAATAGCTTTAGTCCTTGAAAAATAAAAAAAATTTTTTTTGTTAACGGTTTTACGCAAATACGGAAATGTATGAAGATTAATGATGCAGAAATTAAAGAACTAAATCAGATTGAAATAAAACTCATGAACAAATAGATAATAGCTGTTTACGTGTTTAGCGAATTCTAGTGAAAATCTACCTTTGTAAATTAATTTTTTATGCCAAAACTAACAGGTACTAATATTGTACTATATTAGTTTTGTATTATTAAATTACTATTACCTCAAGATAGAATACTTTTAGTCTGTGTCATTAATGAATGATCTAATGCAAATTATCACATGTAAAAATAACCTACTGTCACATATAATCTATAAGATAATTGAAAATGTTGGCCTCTTATGTGATCTGACAGGGACCTGATATCGACGCAACTAAGTTATTTAGAGACGGAATTGTCGACAACATGAATGACTTCTCAGGAGCTGACAGTGAAAGTGGCAATACGGATTTCAGTACGGCAAATCCTCCCTGATAGGGATTACCAGCATTCTGCTCACCGAAGACATCTCAATCTAATCCTATCAATGTATTTGCAATTTTTTTTCTGTGGTCAGGAAAAATAACAAAGAAACGGTGGAAATTAAAACCCCAACTATAGTTTTGTACGAAATCTCTGATATAACGGAATTCTAAGCGTTACTAGGATCTGTGAGGTCCAAAGGTAACTACAGTGTGCGCATAATCATCAACAGTAAACTAGTTCATGTGATCCCGAAAAATATTGGAATTTACAAAAGTATCATTCAAGTGATACCGGAGCACAACCTTATACGGGACACTTTTTCCTTTTGCGAGGCGCGAGGAAAGAGCTTTTCGAGTGTTGAGAAATCTATTACTCGCACAGAATTACTAGTGTAATCATCAAGTGAAAATGAAAGGATATTGTTCGGCGGCGTTCCTGGATGTATAAGTCTTTGATCATTTTTGGTTATATGTTTTTCTATACAAGTTAAAGAGATGGCTGTTCCAGCCTTTCCATTTAGTGATACTACCTACATGATTTCTTACATGTTGAATTAGGCCAGGAGCTATCCTACTACTTTGACAGTAGTTTAGGTGTCCAAGGGGTGCAGTTTTGGAGAAGATTTTACACACTATGTTCACAGTTGACCTTCCTACCACGACTATGCTGACGGTACTTCTTTGCGGATGATACTGTGATACTGGTAGTTGAATGCTACTCGGTTGCGTTCCCCAAAATACTTAAAACGGTATTAAATGTTGTCAAATTATGGCTGCAAAAATAGAAAATAAATGGAAGATTATGTCCAAGCACATAACGTTTACTACGAAGGAGAAAATTTGTTCACGAGTTTACCTTGACACTAAAAATATTCCGCATTACAACAGCGTTTGGTAATTAAGATTACACCTGGGTCTTCGCATGATATGGAACCACCAAATACGGATAAACGAAAGCAGATTGATGTCAAATTCAAGAAAATGAACTAGGTAACGGTCAGAAGATCTCAACTCTCTCTGTCGAACAATATATTTATATGTAAGGTGTTCTTGAAGCCATTTGGGACATATTGAATACATCTGTGGGTCGCTACGAGTAACCAACGTGGAGGTTATCCAGGGGATTCAGAGCAAAATTTTAAGGAGCATAAAGCAACCACCGCCATTCTTGAAGGATGCTGAGATTCTCGTGTACCTGGGGATTCCCTTTGTTCACGAAAAAAATGGACGTCTGAACACGATGTATAAATCTCGATTTAACTCTCACGTTAGCCATCTCATTTTAAGTTTGTTGAACAATTGCGAGGTCTTCAGACGTCACTTGTTGGGCATAGGGATCGTATCCTGATAGTGGAGATAATAACCCTCCTAAGTTGAACAACTGTGAGGTTACGGAAAAAATTCAGGTGAACGGGTATGTGTCTCGAACGGGTAATCCTAGTTTAATGATGATGATCATATATTTGCGGCTTAATATTATTCATATCACATGAAGTTTACTTTCTGAACTCTATACGTGTGTTGATTATGATTTTTTTAAATTTAATTATACGGATTATGTGTGATCATCCCTGGACTTGGAATTTATTAAACTTCTATTTTGATTTTATGTTACCTACTTTCTAGACGTTAAAAGTATTTTGTTTTCCAATCAAACTATTAGGGTTATTTGTTTACTGTATATTAAATATTTATTTGTTTTTTTTTGAGGAGTATCACTGATTGTCTTTCATCTAATATTTACATAAGATTTACGAATGGTTTCTATAAGGCAATCGGAATGTAAATAAATAAATAATTTACCAAAATAATTAATACAATAAAAAAATAAAAATAAATCTACGTTGCATTAAAACAATTGTTCATATTTTTTTAAATTTGGATTTTTTATCCTTGTGTGTTATATTCTCCAGTAATAAATAAATTGTAACAGTAATAAATTGTACGCAAAAGATTAAAAATATTACTTATTGCAATTTATCACATAGAAAATATTTATTTTATGTGGTAGGTGAATGAAATATTATTGTTAAATTTTATTATAAAGTTGAGAAACAACGTAAGGTTTCTGTCAACAACTATAAATATATTTATGTCCTTTTACGGAGTAAAAGTAGAAGAGATAAACTAGGATAAAATTGAAAGATGGATTGACGGTTCTGTTTTGTCAAATTATGATCCTTTTAAATATAAAAAAATAAACTAAATTTATATCGTCTTCGTAGTTAACATTCATTTTACTTTAAATCATACCACATAAACAGCTTTATGTAGCATAATAAATAAATTTAATTTATAATTTTGCATACGTATAGATATATTATTTTTAATTTTAACGACTGTGTGATGGACGAAGGAACCAAATGACAAATAGCTTCAACAGATAATTATAGAAAAGTAATAGAGTATCCTCCTTTATCTCATGGAGGACTTAACACACTATTAGTACAATTTTACTACAACTAGGTAATTATTTTACCTATTTTTTTTTAGATTTTATCTATTTACACGTTTGCAATACATTACATATATTCTAATTTCATACAGAATAAAGTTTATAAAAACGAGTCGCCTAGATTTCAGTCTCTAAAACTCTACGAACTCTCGCGCGGACGCGCAAGATCACGTGAATAAAGAAATACATGTCATGAGTTAGTGAATAATATTTACAAAAAAGGATTTAACAAACCCGTCTATTTTAAAATGTTCATATGATGCCCTCAACTATTGAAAATAAAATTTTTAACTTTCAAGGTTTTCTTTTGTGTGAAAAAAATGACCAGTCTAAGACATTACTTCTCTTATGAACTATTACTTTTTTATAACATTTTTACTACTTTTTTCTTTTTTACTGCTTCACATTTTTATATTTTACTACAATTACATTTTTTATTAATATTATAATTAATTTCGAACTACTAAATTATTTTTCGTGAACAATCTATTATCCGCTATTTTTTATCAGTATTAATCTTTTTAAACCATAGAAGGAACAAATTAAATATATCTGAAAATAGTAGCTGATATACCACAAAGTTTACTACTAAAATGGAGTCCTTGAAACAGACCTAAAATATAACTCAATTCATTAGGGATATTTCCTTGAAAGTGGTTTTATACAGGTCGTTTCATAATATTCTTCGGAGTTTCGAAAATTCATTAACAAAACACTATTTCACTCATAAGAATAAAACAAGTACTGTACGAAAGAGTACTTCAAATATTTTTTTTCCACATATACTAGGCGGTTAGTAAACCATTTGCTCGCTAGGCGTCGACAGTAGAGAAAATGGTTGCCACGGGAAGAGAGAAGTCGTTTTCTGTGTTAGAATTTCACTTGTCAAAGTCAGTAATTTCTGTGCAACGTGCGTTTCGGTTGAAATTTCATAAGGAGCCCCCAAGTGACAATTCAATTCGTGCACGGTATAAACAATTCAGTGAAATTTGTTGCTTGTGCAAGCGAAAATCATCCTCCATCAACCTCAGAAGTCAATGTCGAACGTGTGCGTGCAAGTTTCATTCACAGCCCGTGAAAATCGACTGCGGCTGCAGGCAGAGAACTAGGAATTCCGAAAACAACAGTGTGGAGAGTTCTCCGTAAACGTTTATTATGCAAACCGTACCATCTTCAATTAATCCAGCGACTTTCTGATGGAGATAAAACACGTAGGCTCGATTTTTGTCTACAGTTACAGGAAAAGATGTTAGATGAAGGTTTTGTAAACAAGATAATTTTCAGCGATGAAGCTACTTTCCATATTAGCGGCAAAGTAAACCGTCATAACGTGCGAGTTTGGGGAACTGAAACCCCACACGCTTATCTGGAACACATTCGTGATTCTCCGAAAGTAAACGTTTTTTGCGCGATCTCTCGTGAGGCAGTCGATGGGCCGACATCGTTTATGGAAACGACAGTAACCGGCATGATATACCTGGATATGTTAAAATTATGGCTTATGCCTCAGCTTCTCAACGATTTCATTTCCCAGCAAGATGGTTGTCCTGCCCATTTTCATAACGAGGTTCGACAGTACCTTAACAAACTTTACCTTGGCGCTGGATAGGACGTGAGTCTGAAAAAGACCAACACATTATGCTGTGGCCACCAAGATCACCAGACCTCACGCCATGCGATTTCTTTCTTTGGGGTTACGTGAAAGATACGGTGTTTATCCCACCAATGCCGCATGATATCTCTGAGCTAAAGGATCGCATAATGATTGTTTACGCCGTTTAGCGTAAAGTTTCCGTTATTCTCAATGAATTCTAAGCTAGGGTTGGGTCCTGTTGTTTGTTACAGGCATGTTAAATTTTACTACGTTTCGTATTTTTGGGCTTGTCATTTGTACCTGTTTGATTATTTGTTCTCGTGTTCTACACTTCTGGCGCCAGCCAGACTGTCTGCCTCCTTAGTCATCCTTAGTGACCGCGTGCATTCATGTCTCGAATTATTTTTGGCTACCATTTTCATACACCCGTTATTCATTCGTTCCCATACTAACACATGCACACATCCCTTGTTCTCTACACACACTCTCTCCTGTCCATTACCTGGATCTGGTTTCCCCCTCTTTTCTTTCACGCCATCTTTTCGGCAGAGTAGATCCAACATTCCTCCTGTACAGTCGCCTATGGCCATTTTCTCTTGCAAAATTTGTGATAATATTCTCATCCCTGCAGAATCTCCAAAACTCGTCGCTACATATCTGAGACGCTACGCATTATTCTACCACTAAAACACGTCACACCTCTGTATTCCTGATACACCAGTGCGGACTACGCCCAGGATTACTGTTTGTGTTCATGTACCTTCATTCACGAGTTCGTATCTTGATATTATTTGTGTGGTACAGGCAAGTTCAATTTTCATTATTACGTTATTTTATCATTAAACAGTTATTTTATCATTGAAATTTGTGGAACTCAGTTCATCATACCTTATGCCTTTCGATTTCAAGTTTAGTTAAAATAAAACCATTTATTCACTTAAGTGCAATCATGATAGGTGGCTTACCTATTTTACATGTTTAATTATTACGATTTGTTATTGTAACTAACTCTATAATTTATTTGTGTAACTTGTTGATCGCCGAGATTAATTCTTTGCTACTCATGCACTGTATTCATAATACTTCTCGTAAATTAACCTAAAGCAAATTACTCCTGATGTGCAGATATGTTTTAGGACTTTGTAATTTTTGTATTCTCAAGAATGCTTATTTATCAAAATAAACTCCATTTATATTATTACTTATTTTAATGTGATTATATTGTAATTAACGCCTTCTATACTGAAATTATTGTAATTAATGTTTTCTAACCTAATGAAATCTGTTCATTGCTAATTTTCATATTACAGTATATGTTAGTAGTGCAACTGTTTTCCAGTTCCACTTTCTATTGATGTTATGTTTTAAGTATCTAATTTGACAATAAGGTGTTTTATGTTCTCTTGTTTTCAGGCTTTGTTACATTGTGTATTTTTAAAAAAATGTATATTCATGTATTTTTGCATTTAACATCATTGTTCATATGTTGATTTAGCTGATATGTTAAGTATCATTAAGTTATGTTAATTTCATAATTTCTTTTTATGTTTTAAGGTTATGATTCTAACATAAGTTCATTTGTTTTATTTTCAATAAAGTCCAATTTCTTTTGGCAAATACTAGCTGTGTGGTTTTTGTTAACTTTACCCAACAATCATTGCAATCAACTCTATCGTAAATGACATGTTTGAACGAGTTTGGCAAGAGTTAGACTTTCGTGTTGATGTGTGCCGTGTCACCAAAGAAGCACATATTGAACATTTATAGATTTTAACAAAAACTGTTTGAGTCCTTGCATCACCGTGTATAACTTTCATTTAGGTAAGTGAAATACTTTTTTGTACTGAATTTTTGTAATTCCTAAGAACATTATGAAACACTCTGTATACAAACATTTCTTTATCAGAGTGTTCTGATAATCTGGAACATATTGCAAGAATTTAGATATTTTGATAAGCAGATTTTTTTATTTGTTTGAATTAACATCATTCATGACTTTTAATTAAATAAAATATTTTGACAATATATGGTTAAACCTTCTCACTTTTGCTTAAAAATTCTTTTTTTTTTAAATAACTGTAAATAAATTAGGTGTTTTCAAACTTTGCCAAACAGATAATAATCTTTTAGTCGGTTTCAGCAGCTAAAAAATTGTTAAAAATTTAAAGTTAAAAATTTACTTAAAATGGAGTATAATTTGGATGTTAGTAGAACAAGAAAACACATTTTATGAATTTAACACATAGATAAGATGTAAATATTACAATACCTTGTAGAACATGATACGAATATAACCATTAATATTATTTATAAAAAGAAATTATTTTTTCTACAAACGAGAATTTTATTTGTTTTATTTATTGATGCCAAATCTAAAACAATTTGTAAATTATTAAAGATAATTAACACCATATTCTAATTTTTTTTTTTTTTTTTTTAAAAAACCTATTTGACAATATGAAATATATGGTTTTACGATCCATTTTTGAGTGAGCTCCACGGGAGCTAATAATTAAAGGAAATATATATATAATTTTTAACGGAAATATATGTAGGCTTAAATAAGTACGTAATGAAAAGATATCATCGTTTTATTAAGATACTAAAAACGAGTGTGTAAAGACGTAGGGTACAACGCATTGATCTAATTTCATTACAAACGAAATCAATCGGATCATCGAAAGAAAAGTTATGTACAGAAATTTCATTTGCGGCTAATAAAAATACGGTCATTGTGAGGAAAACAACAGTAATAGTAAGTGGTAATAGAGAACATAGTTGAAAATAAATTCACTCTTTTTATTGCTTTAAAAAAAAAATAAATAAAAATGAACTGAAAAAAAAAATATATATATATATAAATATTTAAAAAAGTCTTTATTTATTAAAACTTATAAAGTCATATTTTAAGACTTTATTTATTAATTCTAAAGTCAGTAGATAAAAAATATAAATGTGTAACCTTTCTGAATTTAACATTTTTTTTTTTGGACCGAATGCATTCAAAGATTTTTAAACTTTAACAAAAATTCCCATCGTAAGAACGAATTTTTGTTACTAAATAACAGTCTTATTTTTATTGTTTCCTACAAAAAAAAAATCAATGCGTTGAAAATTTAAATACTTTAAATAAAATATTCTATTTATGCCTCAATTGATTATTTCTTCAATCAATTTGAAGTTTGGATAAAATTATTTATATTTTTATACAAAATATATGTCGGAGAATAAAGTACAGTGGAGTATCTTCCGACAAAACGATGAGAATATTCTTTAGAATATCTGTATTTTTAGTAGTTTTAAGAAATGTACTATTACTTGTAATATTTTGTAAAATAAGGTTTAAATTGTTTTATTGCGGTAGGCTTAGGCCTAGGTAGGGACATGGTTGTCAACGTAGTCGGGATCCCAGGACGATAGGGGTATCATAAAATTAATAAGGAAAAGGAAATATGCAGTAGGTATATTATTTGAGAATATTGAGAAAAGGTAGTCTTGCTTTGGAACCCAGATCGAACGGACGTCCTGGTGGTCGCGAATTCGTTATTTCCCTGAGCCTCGGTCTATCGCAAGTTGTTTTAGTATTGTTTGAGTTCTAAATTAGGTTGGTCTTATATTATAATTCGTGTACTACTGAGTTATTGATAAGTGATGGTTATCATTTGTAATTGTTTCATTGTACGAGTTGTCTACTCATTTTTATTGGTTGAGCTTTATTATAGTCTTATATATTCTTTACTTGTAATAATAAAAGTGAGTGAAACACAAAACGTTGAATCCCTGACAAATCTCCTCGCCTCTCCGACATATATAAAAATTTTAATTGAGGTAAAAAAACTGCTTATTTTTGTTGCTAACGTGGAATGAAAGTAATTTATTTATTGCTTGATCGTAACTTAAAAAAATTGTTATCTTTTATCTCTTGCTTCCTATGACTTCACATTTTCTCCTATAATTTATATATATATATATATATATATATATATATATATATATATATATAAAAATCAAACTAATTTTTTTTTTCTGATTTATTATATATTGTAATATATCATTATTGTATTCGGTAATTTATTGTTTTTTTCTTTTGAGTTTTCTTTATCCTTCATATCACTCAAACAACTTCTAAGTTTTCTTACTTTAACTTAACTCATAAGACTTACTTTTAACATCGTTGTCCTTTTACATTATTTTCCTTCAAATACTATGCGTCAACTAAACAGCTATGTAGGTAAATAAGCTCTCTGTACTTTTTAAAGCAGTTTTATTATATATTTTATAATGAGAAACTGTGTAAGGAAAAGGGAGTTAAATGTGGAATATAATGAGTAATTATATTTCAAAAAAGTAATATGTCCCTAATAAAGGATAAGGAAACTAAGAGGTGTCTAGTATTTTAACCGTGGAAAGGAATATCAAACTTATCACACTGCGACAACTACGCCTGAAAAAACTTCGGATATTCAGTTATTTATCTTCTGAAAGTACTGCTATGCTAACATAAAAATTAATTTAAATATTACCAAAACACGTGTTAAAATACACGGATTGAATTTATCTCAAAAAAGGCTGCAATATCACGCTTCAGCTACAAACGTACTTATAAATGTTATTCATTGAAGGAAAATATTCTGTTGAGTCTTCCATTTCTCTTTTTATCAGAAATATACTGCGACAGTTTTGATTTAATCAACCACTGGGCTCGAAGTAAATTGGTACTAGCTGAATATTTTATATTACCGTCTTTTTTTACACCGCAATGAAATATTATAAAACAAAATTAATTTATCAAACTTTCCTACTTGAAATCCTAATATAAATAATGTCTTTACGTAATTTAAAGTTTCATTTCCATCATTACATGAATGGTTATAGTTATTTATGTCAGTGCATTAGTGAAAATATTAAACATGTTAATCAGTATATAAAAATAAGAATCTACAATTACGGGCTTGTAGTACGATTAATGTGAAAGGTATTTGTTGAGCGCCTATGTAATGGTGCCCTTATGTATAAAACTTGCATATGAGGGGTAACCTAGTCATCAGATGCTGCATGTTAATGAAATTCTAAAGTCGAAATTACAGTGGTAATTTTTAGAAATTCCATATTTGTTGAACAATTGCGAGGTCTTCAGACTTCACTTGTTGGGGATAGGGATCGTATCCTGATGGTGGAGATAACATGCCTCCTAAGTTGAACAACTGTGAGGTTACGGAAAAAATTCAGGTAAATGGGTATGTGTCTCGAACGGGTAATCCTAGTTTAATGATGATGATCATATATTTGCGGCTTAATATTATTCAGATCACATGAAGTTTACTTTCTGAACTCTATACGTGTGTTGATTATGATTTTATTAAATTTAATTATACGGATTATGTGTGATCATCCCTGGACTTGGAATTTATTAAACTTAATATTTTGATTTTATGTTACCTACTTTCTAGACTTTAAAAGTATTTTGTTTTCCAATCAAATTATTAGGGTTATTTGTTTACTGTATATTAAATATTTATTTGTTTTTTTTTTTAGGAGTATCACTGATTTTCTTTCATCTAATATTTACATAAGATTTACGATTGGTTCTATAAGGCAAACTGAATGTAAATAAATAAAGAATTTAGCAAAATAATTCTAAATTCCAAAGTCGAAATTACAGTGGTAATTTTTAGAAATTTCATAAACTACAATGAGAAATACACCAGAAAACACTAGTAAGATCCGTAACATAACAATGGTTATAACAGATGAAAAATGTAAGAGATCAAGATGATGATGAAGAAAGCACTAAAATTTGTGTACCAATTTTTAATACTACTTGACAAGAGTTGTCTTTTAATAAATTTTTGGAGAATGCGAAAAGACTGAGAAGTGTACTGAAAGCATCCTCGTTCAAACACTATCTAAAACGGAGGCTTAACAGTTTTATCGAAAGCACTTGACTAACCTAGGTCAATTTTTTAGATCTTATAACACAAGTACGCAATTTCAGAGTTTCACAAAACTCTAAATTACAAACACATTTGTAATTTTTTCGGAATTTACATATAAAATATAAGCTACTCCTACACCCTAGCACACTCGTATAACGAGCGATTCAATTTTATGCTAAATTACTTTATGCACTTTTTTCATGAATAACAAAGATTGATACATTTAAAAAGCATAATATTATTTGAAATTACTCAGACGGCTACAACGTGAGTATTGCCTGCAGTGGGTAATTTTTCGGTAATATAATTTAGATGTAATGAACAACATAATAATAATCATTAAAAAAATTTGTTCATGGTGTTTACTACAGGGTTTGCCAAATTGTAATATTGACTGCTTACTTCAAACATGCAATTATAATATTATAAGCAAATAAAATTAGCAAAATTTTAACATTCCTAATCAAAAATTATGTATTTAAAAAAAAATATTTAGCTGAATAGATACTTACTTAGAAAAATATGCTGAAAAAATTACTTAAACGGACAAAATTTTACTTACTAACTTACATATTTATTAATGTACAGTCAGAAATGATATTTGTCAAATATATCAAAAACTTACTGGATTTTGGTCTGAAAAGAAAAATTAGAATTAGTAGAATACATTTCTTCCTGCGTATTATTAAAAATAAAAATTAGTATACCTTAGTATATAGTTTGGATATCACAGTTATTCACATTTAAATACTTATTATTTTTACCTATAAATGTTGGTAGATTAGATGTAGATCAATAAAATCCTTACGTAACGGATAGTTAGAATAAAGATTATTTAATTTGTCTTCATAAAAATTAGTTTTTGATAATTCATAGTTCACAAGAACTTTTAGTATCGCCGAATAGAATATACATTTATGAAAGATAAAACTGGCTGTACAGCGCAGCGATGTCGAGAAAATCTTCAAAATTTCAAATCTAAACTCTAAAATAAAAAAATCATAAAAATGCTAAATGGCGTGGATATATTGGTAAGATAGAAATCTGGTTTGACAATTTATAATAATAATTTCAGTAAAGAAACGCTGTGGAAGAAGAAAAATATGTAATTAAATATTACGAGAGGGAATAATGTATGTACCAGAACATATGAACAACCATCAACCGTTAGTAATATATATTTATGGGAAAAGAGTAAAAGATTAACTGTGCACAAATTTATTGATTGAGAATTGTAAAACCATGCGAGAAATAATTTACGTAAAGACTGCAAACCATGTTTACTGCTTATAGAGTTTTTAACTTTGGTTTACAATTTTTCCAAGATAACTTTCAAGTTGGCATTTAAAACACTTAAGCGAAGGTAAATGGAAAGCATCACTTAAATCGTCAATTGACTGTTCGTCTCCATTTGCCAGTATGGTAAATATTTGGCAAGAGGATCCAGGAAATTTACATCTATGAGTATTTACGCCTTTTAGTAGTGAGAATGAATAGGAAATACTTCTTGTATTTGACAAAGAGGAAAAATGCCAGTTACTGTAACGGAATTTCTTCAAAAGGGAATTCATTTCGGGCTTCTTTTTGTCTTAATAAAGTGATTTGATTTGATTTGCATTGATATCAGTGACAATTAATATTTTTCTTAATTTTAAATGTTTTTCAAAATTTGGGAAAACGTTTTAGCAAAAGTAAAATTTTTGGTTTCATTATTTACATAAATATACAAGTATATACATATGTATTCTATGGTTATCAAGGATATTTATTTTAAATCGCGCTAATATATTACGACGGATTAGAATTAATTTTAATATGATAAAAAATGTTTTCTGAAAATGAAGTAAAATGGATTTAAAATTAATTAACAATCCATTGATATCAATAATATTAGACTTTACACACCATTTTGTACGCCAAATTTTCTTACATACAGAGTCAATTATAAGTAAATAAATTTATAAAGGTTATTTTAATAAATGAATTCAAGTTTATAGAACACTGTTCTAAAGAAGAAACTTCGTTTTCACTGTTCTGTTTAGTGCTTTTTAACATATCAGTGGTGAAAACTGTAGCAAGCAAGTTTCTATGTAACAGACAGCTCAATATTACCCGGTTCCACGAAGAATATTTCATTACACTTCAAACTAAATTCAGGAAAGATGCATATAGGAAAATATATTTAATATGATATTAATGGATTACTCCTGTATTATGTAATTTCATTTTTTTCATTATTTAGATGAATACACACTTAGTTTTTATGATTTCTCTCACGAGCCATGAATCTGCTTGACACGATAATATAATAGAATATGACTAGCTGCTTTATTTCCCCAGTATACGTTATTTTAATTAAACAATAATAATATATTAAAGATTGTGATGAGGGACTGGTCGCAATCAATACATTACAGAAAATTTCTCTCCTGCAGCATATTTCAAGTATTTCACTATAACAAATGGCAAAATTAAGCATTAGTGTTGTTGTAAATATAAGTTGTTTACATTTTTTACGTATGTATTTTAATAATATTTTCCTTCTTCTTTTCACTTAAGAGTTATTTTTAAAAGAGTTGAAGCCTTCAGAATTTTTTTTTTGTCTTCGTTCAATTGACTTGTTTGATGCAGCTCTCCAAGATTCCCTATCTAGGGCTAGTCCTTTTATTTCGGTATACTCCCTAAACCCTACATCCCTAACAATTTGTTTTACATATTCCAAACGTGGCCTGCCTACACAATTTTTCCCTTCTACCTGTCCCTCCTGCAGTAAAGCGACTATTCCAGGAAGCCTTAAAGTCTGTCTCTGCTTTTAAGTATATTTTTCGAAATGCTTCTTTCCTCATCCATTTGCCGCAACACCTTCTCATTTGTCACTTTATCCACCCACCTGATTTTTAACATTCTCCTACAGCACCACATTTCAGAAGCTTCTAATCTTTTCTTCTAAGGTACTCCGATCTTCCACGTTTCACTTCCATATAAAGCTACGCTTCAAACATATACTTTTAAAAATCTTTTCCTGCCGTTTAAATTAATTTTTGATGTAAACAAATTATATTTCTGACTGAATGCTTGTTTTGCCTGTGCTATTCGTCATTTTATATCGCTCCTGCTTCGTCCATCTTTAGTAATTCTACTTCCCAAATAACAAAATTCTTTTACCTCCATAATATTTTCTCGTCCTATTTTTACATTCAGTGATCCATCTTCATTACTTCTACTGCAATTCATTACTTTCATTTAGTTCTTGTTTATTTTCCTGCTATAGTTTTTGCGTAGGACTTCATCCAAGCCGTTCATTGTTCCTTCTAATTTCTTTTTATCTCGGTTAGAATTACTATATCAGCAAATAGTAGCATCATTATCTTCTCACCTTGTACTATTACTCCGGATATAAACTGAATTGTTCTTTAACATTATTAACTGCTAGTTTTAGTTAAAGATAAAAAAGTAACGGGGATAGGGTACATCCTTGTCGGACTCCCTTTCATATTACGGCTTCTTTCTTATGTTCTTCTATTATTACTGTTGCTGTTTGGTACCTCTAAAAGTTAGCAATTGTTCTGCTATCTCTATATTTGAACCCTAATCTTTTTAAAATGCTGAACATTTTATTCCAGTCTACGTTATGGAATGACTTTTCTAGGTCTATAAATGCCAACTATGTTGGTTTGATTTCTTTAATCTTTCTTTTACTATTAATCTGAGCCCTAATCTGAGCTTCCCTATACTAATTGTCCCTATACTTTTCCTAAAACCAAAGTTGGTCTTCTAACACTTCTTCCACTCTCCTCTCAATTCTTCTGTACAGAATTCTAGTTAAGATTTTTGATGCATGGCTAATTAAGCTAATTGTTCTGTATTCTTCACATTTATCTGCCCCTGCTTTCTTTGGTATCATTACTATAACACTTTTTTTGAAGTCTGACGGAAATTCCCCTTTTTCATAAATATTGCACACCAATTTGTATAATCTATCAATCGCTTCCTCACCTGCACTGCGCAGTAATTCTACAGATATTCCGTCTATTCCAGGATCGTCTTTGCCATTCAAAACTTTTAATACTCTCTTAAATTCAGACCTCAGAATTGTTTCTCCTCTTTCATCCTCTTTGACTTTCTTTTCTTCTTCTATAACACCATTTTCAAATTCATTTCCTCCGTATAACACATCATTATATTCCACCCACTTATCGACTTTGCCTTTCGTATTGTATATTGGTGAACCATCTTTATTTAACACATTATTAGATTTTAATTTATGTACCCCAAAATTTTCCTTAACTTTCCTGTATGCTCCGTCTATTTTATCAATGTTCATTTCTCTTTCCACTTCTGAACACTCGTCTTTAATCCACTCTTCTTTCGCTAGTTTGCACTTCATCACTATCATTCATATATTTTCTACGTTCATCCATCAGCTGCAATATATCGTCTGAAATCCAAGGTTTTCTGCCAGTTCTTTTTGTTCCGCCTAAGTTCGCTTCTTCTGATTTACGAATTTCTTTTTAACATTCTCCCATTCTTCTGCTACATTTCTACTTTATCTTTTTTACTCAAACCTCTTGCGATGTCCTCCACAAAATCTTCTTTACCGCCTCTTCCTCAAACTTCTCTAAATTCCACCGATTCATCTAACATCTTTTCTTCAAGTTTTTAAACCCCAATCCTACATTTCATTAGCACTAAATTATGGTCGCTATCAATGTCTGCCCCAAGGTAAGTTTTGCAGTCAACGAGTTGATTTCTAAATCTTTGCTTAACCATGATATAATCTACCTGACACCTTGTAGTATCTCCTTGCTTTTTCCATGTGTATATTCTTCGATTATGATTTCTAAAATGGGTGTTGGCAATTACTAAATTATACTTCGTTAAAAACTATATAAGTCGGACCCCTCTTTCATTTCTTGAAAGAGGGGTGACACCACTATATTTCCTTCCTTGCCTTTTCCAATGCTTGCATTTCAATCTCCAACTATTATTAAATTTTCATCTTTTTTTATGTGTTTAATATTGCTTCGTCAATTTCTTCGTATACACACTCAACCTCATCATCATCATGGGCGCTTGAAGGCAAATAGACGCTAAAAATCGTTGTTTTAGGTTTCGATTTTGTCCTTGTCACAATATGATTCTATCGCTATGCATTTTGAAATACTCTACACTCTTCCCTATCTTCCTGTTCATTACGAAACCTACTCCTGCTCGCCCATTATTTGAAGCTGAGTTAATTATTCTAAAATCACCTGACCAAAAGTCGTTTTCCTCTTCCCATCGAACCTCGATAATTCCTACTACATCTACACTTATCCTATCCATTTCCTGCTTTAAATTTTCTAACCTACCAAACTTTTTAGACTTCTAACATTCCACGTTCCGACTCGTAGAATTTTATTTTTCAATTTTCTGGTGACCCCTTCCTTAGTAGTTTCCATCCGGATATCCGAATGGGGGACAAGTTTACCTCCGCAATATTTTACCAAGGAAGGAGACTCAATCATATTTATATGAAAATGCATAGAGCTACATTTTCTTGGAAAAAAAGCAGCGGTAGGTTTGCATTGCTTACAGCTGCGCATTACTCAGAGGATTGAGTGATGTTGATATGCCCGTTCAAGTCGTCCTGACCTACGCCCTTACAACTACTGATAGAGCTGCTGCCCTCTTTCAGAAATCATTCCTCTGTCAACAGATACCTCTCCGATATGGTTGTACCTTAGGTCCAGCTATTCTGTATTTCTGAACACTCAAGCCCCATCACCAATGGCATGATTCATAGAGGGAGCCCTTCAGAATAATTAAAACAAATCAAAAATCCCGTACACCATTTCTGACATGATCACCGTATTTTTCTCTTTAATGTAGATATTTAATTCTATTCCGGTAAAATAAAATTAGAATAAGAGCAAATAATTTCAAAATAAATAAAGTAAGTTGAAAATAGAAAATAATTTTTTTTCTGCGTTAGAAAAGGGTGTCGTAAACATAATACTAACACAAATTCTAAGAATAAATCATAATTTAAAAAAAACATCATGTCAATTTTTGTTTCTCGCTAATCACTAAACATTTCTATGAAAACTGTTATCCTTATTTTTCTCTAAGGAAATATGAAACATTAAGGAAAATATATTTTCAAAAACCGTATAAAATAAACGAATAATAGAGGCTACAAATAACACAATTATGCATAGAAATATTTATATAAAACTAATGAATATTTACCTAGAACGCCGTAAAATGCAGCATATACAGCAGATGAATAACAGTAAAAGTAGAAGTAGAAAAAATAGTGGGACTAATGCTACTAAGTATTTCCAAAAAGTTTCAAAATGAGATTCAATTGATTGCTGCTCTGTTGTTGATTTCGGTAGCGGTGGAACCGTTGGTATCGTGTTTGGTCTGCTGTGAGGTAAATCTGTGTGCATAATTTCTGGTATCCATCCTGTAGATAACAAAATTTTGCAATTAATTTTTGAGTAAGCAATTTTAAAATCAATCATTTAATATCCTGATTTCATTTTATATACGTGATAGAAATCTAATTCCGATACGATTGAAATACATTCAACTTAATTAATGTAATTACCTTAATGAATATCACCTGCTTATAAATTTAGAAATATTCTACCAAGAACGAGAGAATAGAATTTTTTCAGTTGTAATATAGATATCAGCAAAATATTGCTTTAACAGACCTAGTAGGAAATTTGTACCTCTATATTATACTAAAGATAATCACTAGTCAGCCAATGATTTATTTAAGTGTATTTAGAAATATCAAATATATAATGTATATTTAAAATATCTAAATTAATGGATGTAGCTAGTAAAAGTATTAAGGAGATTACTAATTTAACTATAATTTGCAAAAATAAAATATAAATTATTTATTTGTAATGCTAGAGTATCCACCTTAATATATACTTTCGACTTTGTGATATAAAACATGATATTTGCTTTATGCTGTATTTTGTAATTAAAAAATGAAATAAATATAATTTTAAGAAAGTAGTACTTAAGACGACTGCGGCTACAGACACCCACTTAAACACCTACTTATGTTTGGAATTTACCGCCTAATGTTGCCAAATGTTCTTAAATAGTCTTTAACGCGAGTTTTCAATCCACAGCAGATTCTACATCAAGCTTCTAATCATGAATTAGAACCCCCGTTGAAAGTGATGCAAGAAAAGCTGCTCGTAATGTGCTTGTTAGCACGAATTAAATAAATTTAAATTTCAGCTATTACGCATGTTACATGTCCAGTAATTGATCGATGCAACTACTTTAAAAAAAAAAAAAAATTAAATAGCAATTAATATCTGAAAAGGGTTTTTACTTGAAATTTCTTTGTCATAGAAAAAAACGATTTATTTGTTATACAATATTTATTTATTTCCTACGGAGGGATATTAATAAACCATTGGTTGGTAACATTGACTGTTCGGTTTTCTCACGTTGTAGCAAGATAAATAAAATGGCGAGAGAATATTATTACAACTTTACTCAATTTTTCACTCTACATCGGATAGATTTTAGAATATCAAACAGGATATATTAATGCCCACATACACATGAACACATGTTAAAAATTAGTAAAATAATTTGTCAGTTATATTAGAACTTAAAAATTTTATTAGGCATAAAATACTATTATACACATATATCTCTTATGAAATCATACTGGGTACATATGAAATATCATTATATCATATTGGGTAAGTTATGGAACTACTTCCCAACCAGGAAATGCAAGTTTAGTAAGAATTCATGTGTTAAAAAAAAGAAAAGATTAAAAACAAATATAACTTTAAACAAATTAAAAATAAAAATAACAAAGTTTATTCAAAATAAATTATATAATTCCATAAAACGATTTAATTCGATGACTATTCAATCAAAATGTAATTAATATTTGGAAAATTTTAATGTTTTTATAAATGTTAACTTTTATATCCGTCCTAATCTATTATTTTTTTTTTGTCTTCAGTCATTTGACTGGTTTGATGCAGCTCTCCAAGATTCCCTATCTAGTGCTAGTCGTTTCATTTCAGTATACCCTCTACATCCTACATCCCTAACAATTTGTTTTACATATTCTAAACGTGGCCTGACCATACAATTTTTCCCTTCTGCCTGTCCTTCCAATATTAAAGCGACTATTCCAGGATGCCTTAGTATGTGGCCTATAAGTCTGTCTCTTCTTTTAACTATATTTTTCCCAATGCTTCTTTCTTCATCTACTTGCCGCAATACCTCTTCATTTGTCACTTTATCCACCCATCTGATTTTTAACATTCTCCTATAGCACCGCATTTCAAAAGCTTCTAATCTTTTCTTCTCAGATACTCCGATTGTCCAAGTTTCACTTCCATATAAAGCGACACTCCAAACATATACTTTCAAAAATATTTTCCTGATATTTATATTAATTTTTGATGTAAACAAATTATATTTCTTACTGAAGGCTCGTTTAGCTTGTGCTATTCGGCATTTTATATCGCTCCTCCTCCTTCGTCCATCTTTAGTAATTCTACCTTCTAAATAAGAAAATTCTTCTACCTCCATAATCTTTTCTCCTACTATTTTCACATTCAGTGGCCCATCTTTGTTACTTCTACTACACTTCATTACTTTTGTTTTGTTCTTGTTTATTTTCACGCGATAGTTCTTGCGTAGGACTTCATCTATGCCGTTCATTGTTTCTTCTAAATCCTTTTTACTCTCGGCTAGAATTACTATATCATCAGCAAATCGTAGCATCTTTATCTTTTCACCTTGTACTGTTACTCCGAATCTAAATTGTTCTTTAACATCATTAACTGCTAGTTCCATGTAAAGATTAAAAAGTAACGGAGATAGGGAACATCCTTGTCGGACTCCCTTTCTTATTTCGGCTTCCTTTCTTATGTTCTTCAATTGTTACTGTTGCTTAATCTATTATATTTTTAAAATTAACAAGTAATGATTATAAAACCTGTATGTCATAATTGTCCAACTGTTCATCACTGTTGTGGTGACATCTTTTAATATGTAACAATTTACCCACTTACAGCATAACACCATGATGATATACTATAAAAGAAAAAATGTTTTCTATATATTTTTTAATGATTAATAATAGGTTAATTTTGTTCAATTTATTAGTATGTATTATCTCTAAATTTAAATAGAGATTTAACTGAATTAGTTTTCTGTAATTTCTTAACTCAAGGCTAGAATTTTACACTTCCCTTTGGATAAGTTTCTTTTAATATTTGAATGTGATTAATTTTACACCTTTTTAGACATTTTGTATTTATAACCGTAAGGTTTCTTTAATGATGTCAATGTGTTTTGAATTCAATAATCTCATTCGTAGGGAAATGAGTTGTATTCATAAACGTGAATGGTTGCTTATTTCTTATTTGCGATTTTTTTTTTTACTTTGTTTCCCTTCAAATCCATTTTATATATTATTATCGATCATTTATTGATTGGAAATATATTTTTTGGTGATAACGTCTTGCATCTAACTTATTTTAATAATTATAATAACAATAATAATAGTAATAATAATTTTCCCGCCACTCATCCAATGTAACATTAGACAGAAACATTAGACAAACTATTGTATGGCATACAATAGGACATCTTAAATTTTAGTATTTTGCACTTGTAATTGATGGAAATATTGAGAATATCAGGTCACTTAGCATGAGGTCCCATATTATAGAGTTCTTTCAATGAGACGGTTGAAAGAACTATTTACTATTATTATTATTACTTTATTTTTTGAGTTTTTTAGGGGCATCGACTACGTTAGTCATTAGCCTCGTCACACTTCAAAAAAAAAATAAAAAAAAGGTTCAAAAATTTCACATTCTGATAAAAAATTTACCGCCTAGGATTTCCTTTCGACCATCCTTTCTTGCACCGTTTTTCCATTCTGCGAACGGCCTCAACTTCTGATGACAGTGTATCTGAGGCCTCGCACATGGCATCTTCTTCTGTTTCTGATGCCAATGACGTTCGCCGGTTTAAATCAGGTGATGAAAGCTTCGTTGGTACTGTTAGCATCGTTGTTATTTAATCTAAATTAGCAGGCGATGCACTTTCGGCGGCTGATGAGCTGTATTCTATCTCTAATGGAATGCTGGGTCCAGCTGAAATAGATGCTCTCACTGAAGCTGTTCTTTGAGCTTTTGGAGGCTCCATTGATTCAGTTTGTATATCGTCTGTGTCTGGCGCTTTTTCAATAATGACTTGCACCTCCATTTTGGTAGACTCAGACTTTTCCGGTACTCTTGGAACAATTTCTTTAGTCCTATTACTAGACGACGGAATGATATTTTTTCCTTTATCAAGACTTTTACTTATTACGTCAGTTGGTGGCGTTATAATCGCTGGTTTTTCTAGTTTTTTAGGCTGTGCTGGTACGTGTCTTATGTCAACGGCGTCAGTCGAAGAGTGAGCCTTCTCATGTTTAGTTTGTTCTACCCGATGAGTCGACTCAATCTTTGAATCAATGATTCTTTCAATCATTGTCGCAAGACTTGGTGCCATCGTGTTAAGCAACTGCTCCACGTTAATTTTAGATGTGAAAGGGGCAGCCGCTGCTTCTGCATAAGAAGTCGATGGTCGAGGTGTACGCTGATTAACAATCTTCTTCGCTTCAGGATAACTGACCTTCTGAAGCGTTTTAACTTCCTGAATAGCCGTTTCTAACTTATATATAGGTCAGTTCCTTGAACGACAGTTGTGGTACCCTTTACAGTTAACCCAGATTGAAGGGTCTTTACATGGATCACCCTCATGTGTTGTCACTCCACACATACATATTTCCTGCGTTTCACATCTACCTGCAGTGTGTCCGAAACGTTGACACGTAAAACATCTCATTGGCTGCGAAATAAATGCCCGTAAATCAAGCCTATGGATGCCAGCGCGTACCTTTTCAGGAAGATTCGGCCTATTGAACGTCAAAATATGCGAGGCCAAAGGAAGAATCTCACCATTTCTTCTCATAGTGAGTCTACGACAATATGTCACTCCCTGACTAGACAATTCCTGTACTATTTCTTCTTCTGTACAGTTAAGAAGATCGCGACAAACAACTACTCCTCTTGATGTATTAAGTGTGCTATGCGGTTGGACAGAAACCGCAAATTCACCAATCTTCTTCAGAGCCTGGACTTTCTGGCTTTGCATGCCGTTGATAGTTTCGATATGCAATCAATTAAAAGTCTTCCGGATTTCCTTGACAGGGCCACCAGCACAATTAGTATTCTTTCTAGCGAATCGGAGGTTTCTAAACGAGGGTGTTTACGTGCACCATCTATCACGTTTGTTTGTTCAAGTATGTTCATTTGAGTTGGTCCCTTCTGTAGCAAGGCTAGCCGCCGGGGTACACCCCCACTCCAGGGATACTAACCTTGGAGGTCCGATCCGTTATTCCGGTGGAACCGGCATATGTCCTGGCATAGAGCGGATGCGCAGTCTCAGCACTGTCTCCAAGTTCCTACACACCAAAGCTTTCAGAGCTCCCATGCACCGACATACATGAGTACCATTGCTACATGCTTGCCATCGCAGAGGGCATGTGGACAACGGAAGGGTCTCCGTTACACTTGCAATAACATTGACTCTGGCCGCCACATTGCCAGCTCTAAAAGTGGTATGAATCCATTTCCAAAATTGTTTAATTGTCCATATCCTGCAAGTGACCGAAAAATCCAATCCGTCTGGTGACCTGCTGATGGAGACAGGTCCAAAAAGAGTAACATATCCGAAGAAATTACTCGTAGCCCCGTTAGCCAGCTATATGTATGGTACTTAAGTACATCTGTTACCGCCCTGAACGTGGAACGTAGATGTTGTGTTCCGGACGTGGAAATTATCTACCTCAGGGCATCATTATTATTATTATACTACTTACACTTACTTTTATAAGATTGAATCTACGCTTCATTTTCAACGTAAAAGCCATTAAAAAAATGATGGCTATTTTTTCTTATAAATTACGTGAATCAAAGTCCTTTGATTCGTAAGTGCTATATATGTGTTTTTATTTAAATATCACAGGTTACTAATACTTTCGTGTTTTATTAAGTTGTAAAGGCAAATATACCGATACATTTGACGATTATCCTGGTGATTATATGTATTTAAGCATTGTGATAATGTCTAATGACGACAGAAGTCGATGCGCGCGCGCGCGAACACACACACACACATATAATATATAACAATAATGAAAGTAATATCTACATATAAAACATCAGGATGGTAGAAGAGAGTTTATCTGGGCTTACTTGAGTACGTTTGGGTTTGAAAAAGCAACTATAGGAAGAAAAAACGACGTTGCATATGTCATTTTATGTAATATACTCGTACTGCAACATTATTTCCAGGTAACATATTACTTACAGTTAATGTTGTAAAAACACGATGAATTCGCACGGTGAGTATACGTAAACCAGATTTCCAGGTGTAATTAATGTGAATACAATGGTATTTCTTATGTTTCTGGTAAATTTTTTAACTTCTCAAAAGTTGTTCCTCAGAGATACTGTATAATTTTATTTTATAAAATAAGTAAATAAATGCTTTACCTCTTTCATGCATTGTTTCAACTATCCTCATCACACTGCCAAATCCCACATACCATTTATTTCTTTCATGCAAATGTGGAACTACCTGTAAACAAAAGGTCACAAATTGTTTTTCAATAAACTAAGTTTTTTGTTTCAATTCCAATTTATCTGAAGATAAATAATTATTTACTTAATTTTAGACACAAACCGTACCCTTCCTTAATTTTTTTATTTTTATTAACGCTTTATGAAATTATCGTAGTTAGAGTATCACCAGTGGATAAGTATGTGATAATAAAGTAAATTTTCTTTCTAGCTTTTAATTCTAACAGAAAAACTTTTCTGATTTTTTATCAATATTATCATACACATAACGATAATTTTGTAAATTATTAGTGCATACATATCCAGTGTATAGATGATTACGAGAAATTATGAAATATATTGAATTGTAACTAAGCATACTTCCATATTTAAGGGTTAATTGGTTTCACAGCAGAAAACAAATTTCAATATATATATATATATATAAGTTATGTTTTTTCACAAAGATGTAACATTTTTTTAAAAATCTGATGTGAACACTACATGACGTAAGTTTATTAAATTACATATACACATTTTTTACCGCACTTCATTTAAACTTATTTCATTTGAAAGTGATATACGATCCTCCATTCCTTAATAAAGTGGACAGCTACACAATTACTAAAATATTTGTCTTTATTAACATCAAATATTTACACAATTATTAATTCAAAAATCTTTCATGGAATATTAGGCTAGAGTAAGTGTCCCTTTATTACTCGTATTAATAGATCAGTATTAATCTTAACTTCGTGAGTTGGTGATTAACAAAAGTTTCAGAATTCTGGTGTGTCGTATAAATAAAAGTTAATAGTAATTAAACTGTTCCGTTTTGTGAGCTCCTGTATACGGGTTACAAATGTAAATTTGGTCCTTGCGGTGTAAAACATTCAAATTTTATTATTGGATTGTTTGGTGAATAATTAAAAATGAAAAAGAAGCAATCATACAGGAAAAAGAAAGATAACATGAAGATATATATCTCAAAAAACTACAAGAAAATGAATATGAAGGAGAAGAAAATTTTAAGAAAAAGGAAGAAATAAATTAACAGAAGATGATAAATGTAAAGAGGAAGAAAATGTTAAAACCGAAGAAAGAATAAAAAGATTAACAGACGATGATAAAAATAAAGAGGAAGAAAACTTTTAGACCAAGGAAAGAATAAAAAGATTAAGAGAGGATGATGAATATGGGAGAGATAAAATCTGAAAACTGGAGAACGTGTACATAAATTAAGATCAGAAGAATTATATCAAACCAAAGAGCGATTAAATGATTGGCAACAAAAAACAAATAATCGAAATAATGATCACCTTCGACTTAAGGAGAATATTGTTCGACAATATCAGAGGGTAATGAACTAAAAGAATTTTTTGCAATTTATTAAAGATTGGGCATGTATGCTTCATTGTATGTGTGGTTCTTGTGAGGATCGATTTTTCAGTCACTCTGTAGTTAAAGTTAATTTAGATAAAATTAAATAGAAATTCCAGAATAATTAAATAAAACTGAACAGAAGTTAAACTAGAAAAAAAAAAAATAATAATACTACTCTAAGTTATAATTTTCAATTAACTAATTTAAATAATCAGACCTTTCACTAATTCTATATTATTTTGTAGCCCAATAGCTTTGACGGCATGTAATTCATAATTAATTTTTGGCGTTAGCTCTTAGAAGAGCTTTTGTTTCCAGAAGCTGTTCTCCGGCGAAGTCGAGGAGTTGCGGCTCGTCCATTGTAGTACAACCAAGCTTTCCCTCAGCGACAGTTGGATCCCTACTACAGCGTGACAGTGGTGGTCCCTAGAGCTCCGGAGTATCAGGTCAGCGTCGGTCGTCGGTCGTCGGTCGTCGGTCGTCCTTCGCCGTCACGGCCGAGGCGATTCTCCCAGACCAATCCCACGCTGGGCCGGCTCCTGCTGCTGAGTCCGCCGGCCAGCGCGATTGAAGCCCGGCGAGCTATTGTTGAAGCGGGAAGGTAGCGTCCGCGTCTATCGGCTCCCTCGGCGGGCCGACCGGGCCTGCTGCTCCGGCGGGAATGTTGGCATCCACAGGGAGGTCCCACGTTGAGCTGGCCAGGGAACTTCTTCTGTCTTCTTCTTCTTGGTCTTCTCCAGATGGCGGTAGACGATGAATTGAATTCACTCTCATGTACGCTCTTTTATTGGAGCCTGAGAGTGGTGGGGCTGCTGCGCCACTATCATGGGAGAACTGCGCGGCGCTAGTGATGATTTTATCAGCGCGTCCGTATACTGTGTGCAAGCTCGTATCTGAGTTACCATTGTGTTCACCCGTCGACATTAAAAGGCAAATATGTGGCAACGACTTATACACGTATGTAATAATGACTACTAACAGTACATAAAATTTTATTTCATTAATAACTTCTGATTTTTTAAAAATATTTGTTATTATTGCCATTGATTTATTATTTATTGTGAAATATTTTTTACAATCACGCGTTAATAATCATTATTAATAAATCGATATATTTAAATTTAAAAAAAAAGTTAAAAAATAATTTAAAAAAAGTCTGATTCGAACCGATGTGCCTTCCCTTGTAAGATCCAAATATTTCATTAATTAAAATTATATATGGCTATAACTCTGTACCCAATGAAAATAAGTACCACTTATGATAAATCATTTAACACCTTTCAATAAGGACTTATTACTGCGGTTAAGAAAAAGTCCAAAATCCAAATTCCTTTGGATTTGGGTTTTTTTGGAAACTTTTGGTAAGTCGTTTGTAATAAAAACGGGTAGTGCACAACTAGATGTTACAGCAGTCGTAAATAAAAAATTTCTGCATACTACCTACTTTTTTAATCGTTTTTGAGTTATGCGAGAAACATACGTACGTACAAATGTCACGCTGAAACAAGTCAAAATGGATTCAGGAATGGACAACATGGATGTTTCCGTTGAAATCTGAAAACTGAAATTTTTCGCGATCACAATACTTCGTACAAGGAAGTAAAAAGGAAATTTTATTAATTTTAATTATTATTTTACAAATAATATTAATTTACTTGATTAATATTAATTGTACAATTATTCATTATTTGGCGTACATGCCAATAATGTAAAATAAGACGTTAATTATACATATTAACGAACGATTAAAATATGCATCCGTAAATGGAGAAATCTTAAGTAGTAGTAAATAATTATTTGCTCAAGACAAAAGTTGCATCCACATTACATTCTTGAGCGTAATATTTCCTAGGAAATTACTGAAAACCGGATGCAAGTAGCAATTAGAATGTGAGGAGTCTGTAACTTATTGAACTACAACTCAAACCTCAGGAGTATGTCTTTTAAGTCTTGTAAAATAATAACAATAAGTACAAATTGACATTCCATCTGCTACAAAACTATTTATTTTAATTACTGTCAAATTATTTACATTAATCTTTTCCAAATCTAAAATATTCAAATCAGTTGATAAATCTGTATGCTGTACTTTGTCAAAATTAAATTCATTTAACATAAGCATCTTATATATAAAGATGCTTATGTTATCATTATTATCATTATTATTCCTGGAATTGATATTGATCTATACAAATTATGATTATATTATTAGCATTTCCAAAAAAATATACTACATATTATAAAAAAACAATTTTACAAATTAACTTTCAATACCTGAAAGTAATGCTCGGAATGCATTTGCAAGTTAAAAACATTTTGATTTATAATAACAGTTTATTTTTCAATTCTATAAAATCATTTACATTTTTTTTACAGTTTTATCAAATTCGTTTATTGTACCTATTTTTACAGAATATTGATTATTTATTTGTTTTAATAATATCATTTTTAATTTTCATTAATTACCATTTTACCATTTATATAATTACTTTTATTTCTGTATTCAACATACAATTCATTATTATTAAACAATTTAAATATATGTTCATATACGTTATTTTAAATACAAAATATAATCAAAATTCTAAATTGTAAAACAGTTATTCAAATTATCAATAATGTTCATATCATATGATTTGAATTTTCTTTATACAATTCAATATTATTAAAACAACTTAATATTATTCACATTTTAACATAAGTTATATTTAGATACATAATTTACATTTTATTAATATGTTCACACAAATTTTATTTAATTTTTCTAAATCATAAAACAACTTATTCAAATAACAACATTACACAAAAATATTATATATGCTTCTGCAAATCTTAACTCTGCAAGTTAGAATTTGAATAGGTTATACGTTTTATTTTTCGTTGTATAACTTAATTAAGTAATTTTTTTCATTAAATTATTTTATCCTATTTTACTTTTGCTTTATAATATTTTAATATGAACAACTGCTGATATTTTGATTATATACTTATTCGTATTGTTTATTTTACGGTGTTTACGTATTTTACTGCCCCAGTTAATCTACACTTAATGTGAAAGTTTACTTACATTTTTGTCTCTCGTACTGCAAGAAACTTCTCATTTCTTCTGAAAAATCAGTCGTATAGTTGTAAACTGCTTTGACCTACATATAATTTCATTCAGTTCTTTTAAAATAATATTAAATTATAAATATCGCACAATCAATATAATTATTTTTATACAACATTATTGAATTATTTCTTGTAATCTATTTCGTAACTATATCTTCTAATTTTAAGTGCTAGTTATGTTACCCTTTCCTAAATTTAAAGCGTTAGTTAATTATTTGTGTGTTTGGTTCCTATATTAAATTTGGATGCGTCAGTTAGATTACTTCAATAAATCTGTACAGTAAAGTATTAGTTCAAGGGCCGGCATGCCTAGGTCGGTTCCAGTGAGCAGCCGGGGACTCCATGGATCCGTTAGGGTAACGTTTAAACTAAAATAGAATACAAATGTAGATACCATTAACGGTGTAAACTAATGTATTAGGAGAAAGCAGAAAAGTGAGAGAAGAGTGAAGAGAAAAATGAGAGAAGTGAGGAAAGAGAAATAAGCCCTGAAAACATAAACTGATGTAATAAGAAAACAGAGGAGTAGGGAGAAATGGTGAATAGAAGTAAGATAAAAGAATTAAAGAGAATGAATCCCTAAATACAGATGAAGAACTGACCAGCGAACGAAGGGGGCGATAGATAGCCCTCTGCGGAGCCGTCATTTGTCTGCGCTTGCGTGGATGGGCGATGTAGATGAGGCACGGAGACTCTTGACCCCCGAGCTCAAAGGCACCCCCAGGGTCGCGTATTGCTTAACTGCGGATCCGACCTCGGGTGCGGAGAAACGATGAAATAGGAGTTTTAGTCGGTAGGGTGCGGGCACACATAGGCTCTTAACATAAACATCTAGCCGAACCCGTGCGAGTTCGACACTCCCCCACTTGTGGGGGTTACGTAAATGGTATTTCTCTGCAATAACGTTAACAAATGGAAAAAAGATAAAATATTTTTACATAATTCATAACATTTAAATAATTTAAAAGATTTAATATTATACTTATACACTTAATAACATTTAAAACATCCAACATTTAATGTATCATGCTGGTCTATTTACACATGTCCATGAACAGTTCAATGTCATCGTCACTTATTAAGTCTATTTTCCTTCATTTAAAAATTAATTATTACGTATAAGAATTTTTCTAAATAAACATAATATTTTTCTTCATAAATAACACGTAATATTTTTATATTAAATCATTTTAAACAATTCCTATAGTAAAACATAACATACTTTCTTACTGAAATATTTTTAAATAATTAGTATAGTAAAGTCCTTTTAAAATAATTCAGCCAGTAATATTTCTTCAAACAAAGTAATGTTGAATATGTAACTAATAGCATGTCTTCTACATAAATTATTCTATATTAAAGTATTTTCTAACATGCTATATTTTATTAAAAACCGTAAATTATTATTTTATAATTATTCACCAGTTAATTATTTTTATTTTCATAATTATACATATAATTCATTAATTTATTATTATTTTATAATTATAACATTTGTTCAGCAGTTATTTCTATTTCAAAGCTATTTTCTTCCTTAATAAAATAGTTATTTTATTTATTTCGTTAGTATATGCTAATTTTCTAATAAAAATCGTCCCTTTTTCTATTTATTTTAATATTTATAACATTCATGCCTCAGTTATGTTTTAATATATATATTTTAACAGTATTTAATGATTCTACATAGTGATAAAAATTAAACAATTTGCAACAAATCTTCGTAGTAACCATATATTATAATATTAAAAAGAAACATTCCAAAATCAATAATTATCTAATCAATAAAAAAAACGAAATAATTTTTCGTAGTATGTATGTATTTAGCAATATCCTAAAATTTTACTTATTGAAATTCAATAATTATTAATTATAATTCCTAAATCTACCTTCATAATACGTATTCGAGATATCTTAATAAAAACAGTAATTATTATAAATTCGTACTTCTCTTTTATTTGTATACCTCTATTTTTATCTCTTTTTACCATCCTATATCCAATATTTAATATATACAATTATTTCTTCCTTTTCTTCCAGTCCATTCAATTGGCCGTAATATCTATCTAATGATACCTTTTGAATACACAAATCATTTTACAACTATTAAATTTATTTCTAACATCTTTATTTAATAATATTACTACTATTTCTATTTTTATTATTAACTTTACGGTATTTAATTTCTCAAACATGGTTACCGCTAATATATTTAACAAATTATTAAAAAGTGAAAATCCACCTTACCAAATTAATGTGTTTCTCCAGGTCTTTTACTTCTCATCGTCTGGAGAATAAAATAATATTACAAAATGAAGCAAAAAAATTAAAATGATTAAGCAGTCATGACTGTTTGCTAGTTTTCAGTATTCTGAATTGAAATGAAAAGTGTAATCTGGTAGAATAAAATGAAATTAACGGGAGCCATGATGTAAGAAAGATATTTTTTTTTTTTTAATTATTGTCTCTATATCTATATTCAGGGCATATTTAAACAATCATTTTTAAAAAAATTTTGCTCATTAACTAACTTTTTGTAATTACTCTAAATGAGACATTTTTCTAAGTTAAATGTATTTTAATAAATATAAGAAATGTCTAAAATTTTCATAAATGTATTTGGATTTATGTATGACTATTAACTAATATATGCTTAGCTTGGTTAAAATTTTCTGGATTTTTGTTTTAATACTATCCGTGTATTCTTTTGCACGTATAAAGAATTTACGATTGTTCATACCGATATATATATATATATATATATATATATATATATATATATATATATATCGGTAATATATCATATCACGATCTTCACAACCCAAATTATATACCCCTTGATAATCACAATTAGCATCATTATTATATGATATTTTATTGCAATTATTATTAAAATATTTATTATTAGTAGTGTATGCAGGTGTTATGTTAATTTTTTGACTAAATCGTGTGAATTTATTTTTTATGTATATTTTTTCGTTTTTACCTGGTGATAATTTTATATTGTTAGTTGT
Source organism: Lycorma delicatula (assembly GCF_047948215.1). Lineage (NCBI taxonomy): Eukaryota > Metazoa > Arthropoda > Insecta > Hemiptera > Fulgoridae > Lycorma > Lycorma delicatula. The sequence goes on along the minus strand of NC_134455.1, from coordinate 41,144,825 downwards.
ATTAATTTTATTATTTATTCTATTGTATAATTTATTTATAGTATTAAAATTATAACTATTAGTAATAGTAATATTTTTAATTTCTTCAATTTCTTTGGTTAAAGAAACTTTATCATGTTTAAGGTTATGTATGCCTCTACATAAAAGCCCTTTAAAAACATTCATCTTTTTGGACCATGGATGAAATAAATTTAGGTTGATTATTGTATCGTTTGAAGAAGGTTTACGATATTTCTAATTCTATTTTGTTATTTATTTTATTTTTATATACTTTAATATCTAAAAAATTTAAACAATTGTTCATTTTCTATTTCCATAGTAAATTTTACCTGTTTTATCAATTTTATTAAATTTATTTAATATTGTATCCGATTCATTTTGATTATTTTCATTATTTATTATTGTGGTGTCATCAACATAACGTTTGCATAACATAATATCACGTAGGGTTAGGATTGGTTGAATGTATTTTTTTTAAAAATGGAGGTATATTTCTGCCATTATTGCCGATAACCAATCGGCAATAATGGCTTATCTGCCATTATTGGTTCACCAATCGCTAAACCAAAAAATACTGTTTATAACAGTATTATTAAAAGTAAAAAAACTACAATCATATCATAATTTAAATATGTCAATTCGTTTATATACTGTATATTTAAATCTTCTAGTGAAGTGAATAAACTATACTTTTTACTTTAAAGTAAATACTGGTCAAGTAAAGTAAACCCTTGAGACTAAGTGAATAACCTTTTACTAATACTTATAAGTAAACACTTGTAACATTTGTAGTTGTCCAAGTATTTGCCAGTAGTTTTCCCATTTTGCTTTTACTTATCCAGTATTCTCTTTACTTATCAAGTAAACACTTATATGATTCATATCCTGTACATCATCATGTTCAGACACGTTTGTCAATCCATCAAACGTTTGTTTTGTTTTAATCTTTTCCCATCACAATGATCCGCGGTTGAATGGTATCCGCGAAAATATGTTGGTATCTGATTGCCTCAAAAATTACGATAATTTAATTGCAGAATTATTTTGCGCATTTCTACCGCGTTTTTTATTAGCGAAATTTTTTTTTATGAAACATAGTTTGCTGATTTTAAAAATAATACTTTTAAGCAAATCGGTTGAAAATTGGGCAAAACATGATGAAAAACCCGTGTCATAAATCACAGATTAGTAACATATGTTAGTATAAGTGAACGTAGATTCAGAATACTACGTTTTATAAAAATTCCCACCACTCAAAAGGCTATTCATGTTGACAAAAAACAATTTTTACTGTAAACTCTTATTCATTACGAATCGTTATGTGTTACATGTTTACCGATATCATTTGTCAGAAAAGATATTTATAGACCTCAAATAAAGTGACGTATTATGACCACAAATTCCTTCTTTTTTTTTTTTTGCGTGCCGTATATCATAATTTATTATGTGTTTCAATACATCGATATGTTGCTAGAAGATAAGCTATACATTTCTGAGAAAAAAATGGTCATATTCTTTCTAGTCTAAGTAAAACATTTTACATCGTATAAACAAAATAAGCGACTTAGATGCCATATAAAATGATTTCGTAACACCGTTTTAAAACTGTCTCCCAAAAGGCATACCGTACCATTAAATTTAGCCACGGTTTGCCAAACACTGCTCCGTTTCCAAATGCGACTGTCATGGGTGCTATCCGGCCAAGACGCATCAACGCTAGTGATTTTTTCAGTGGAATCACATGTTACCTGAACGTTGATGCTGGGATACTTCTTACGGTTTACGTAACAGTCTCTGTAGCGTGCTGGTAATTATTTCTAAGTGCGTGCAATCCACAGCACCTATTACGCTCGGCATTTTAAAGCGAGAACTCCATTTTCTCTTGGCTTCATTTAACTCATGAGCATTCTGTGGAAAGTGTATCCACTCAGATGCCTTTTCGTTTATTTTATTCAGAACGTAATCGTAAGTTTTGCGTACTGTAGAACGGTGAATCCCGAAGTCTTCACAGACACCGTTTTGAAATCCAGAGTCTTATAAGTACCGCAAAAATACGTCCATCTTCTGTTGCGATAACAGCACCTCCTCGCTTTTCATTACTTTCTTCCAAAAAAAGCGTTCGTCAAAAATTCAACCGATTCTTTTGTAAAACGAATTAGTTCTTCATATCTTCTTGGACTCAATACTCGCCTTTCTTTGTAAGTTTTTGGTTGACGAACGTTGACAAAGGCAGCCATACCAAGTATACAAAATTAAATGAAAGTTTGATAAGGTTACTAAATAGCTACCTTGAAATTCTACCGGTAAATACTTGAATACTCTTCCGAACTTAGGATTTTATTCACTCGTTTTAAGTAAAGTCTGACCGGAATCAGTAATTGCGTATAGTTACAAGTAAACGCTTGATAAGTAAAGGTTATTCACTTCCCTATTTTACAAGTAAAGAGAATACTTGTCAAGTATTTGGTTTACCGTTGTTTATTCACAGAACTGCAAGTAAACACTTGTATAATTGCAAGTAAAAGTAAATACTGGTTTTTATTCACTTCACTATTTATTGATTTTTTAATGATTGTTAAAGTTTTATTTATAATATTATATCCATTTTTTAAAGTGTATGTATTGTTTAATTTGATAAAATTGTTTAATGTACTCGCCAAAACTTAAAAAAAAAAATATGTTATTGAAAGGGTAAAATCAATTAATTGTTTTCTTGGTGTATTGTTTTTATGTATTTTAGGTAAAGCTTTTTACATATGGCGCATATATATATATATATATTTTTTTTTTCAGTTATATTTAGATTTATTGATTAAAAATTTTAATTTATATATATATATAATTATATATATATATAATTATATATATGGAATTTTTGAATTTTATAAAATTATTATCATTTATAAATTTCATAATTTTTTCAATATGTTGTTCTATATACATAATGACGAATGTACCTAACCTGTCTTTTCTACCGTGACTATAAGTGCTTTATGATTGTTTAATTTAATTGTAATACTTTTTTATTTTTATTTTGAAGTCATATTATTTATTATATTATTATTTGTACATTTATTTTTTTAATATTATAATTTATTAAATTTGTTATATTATTTCTTATGTTATCTCTTATTTCATTATTATAGATCTTATACATATAATCTTCTGCGTCGATTATAGTTTGTTTCGTTTTATATTTTGTTTTATCTCGTTTAATGTAATAGTTGTAAGCATTAATGTTATGTTTGTTATTAATTGTAAGCATATTCTATCATATTAAGTTCCTGTTTATTTTAATTTATTTGAGTCATGTTGATAACATTATCTCCAAATATGAAGTTTAAATTATTTATTTTATAATTTATATTATTAAACTTAGTGTTATTACTTTTATTATATATATCTTTTAATTTATTTATTTTTATTTTTATTGAATAAATTTCTGTTTCTTCATATTTGTAATTTTATAGTCTATAATTTTTATTAGTTCATTTAACATAACATTTCCGAATTCATGTATTAAATCAGAAAATATCAAATATGTATAAAAAATATACACTTCTTCAAAATAACATTCTACGAGTCGGAGCGTGGAATGTTAGAAGCTTGAAAAAGGTTGGTAGGCTAGAAAATTTAAAAAGGGAAATGGGTAGGACAAATGTGGATATAGTAGGAATTACTGAGGTTCGGTGGGAAGAGGAAGGCGACTTTTGGTCAGGTGATTTTAGAGTAATTAACTCAGCATCAAATAATGGGCAGGCAGGAGTAGGTTTCGTGATGAACAAGAAGATAGGGAGGAGAGTGGAGTATTTCAAAACGCATAGCGATAGAATCATTGTAATAAGGATAAAATCAAAACCTAAACCGACAACGATTGTTAACGTCTATATGCCTACAAGCGCCCATGATGATGATGAGGTAGAGTGTGTATACGAAGAGATTGATGAAGCAATTAAACACGTAAAAGGAGATGAAAATTTAATAATAGTTGGAGATTGGAATGCAAGCATTGGAAAAGGCAAGGAAGGAAATATAGTGGGTGAATACGGGCTGGGCAAAAGGAATGAAAGAGGGGACCGACTTATAGAATTTTGCACGAAGTATAATTTAGTAATTGCCAACACCCAATTTAAAAATCATAATAGAAGAATATACACTTGGAAAAAGCCAGGCGATACTGGAAGGTATCAGATAGATTATATCATGGTTAAGCAAAGATTTAGAAATCAACTCGTTGACTGCAAAACTTACCCTGGAGCAGACATTGATAGCGACCATAATTTGGTGATAATGAAATGTAGATTGGGGTTTAAAAACCTGAAGAAAAGGTGTCAGATGAATCGGTGGAATTTAGAGAAGCTTGAGGAAGAGGAGGTAAAGAAGATTTTTGAGGAGGACATCGCAAGAGGTCTGAATAAAAAAGATAAGGTAGAAAATGTAGAAGAAGAATGGGAGAATGTTAAAAAGGAAATTCTTAAATCAGCAGAAGCAAACTTAGGCGGAATAAAGAGAACCGGTAGAAAACCTTGGGTTTCAGACGATATATTGCAGCTGATGGATGAACGTAGAAAATATAAGAATGCTAGTGATGAAGAAAGTAAAAGGAACTATCGGAAATTAAGAAATGCTATAAACAGGAAGTGCAAACTGGTGAAAGAAGAGTGGATTAAAGAAAAGTGTTCAGAAGTGGAAAGAGAAATGAACATTGGTAAAATAGACGGAGCATACAGGAAAGTTAAGGAAAATTTTGGGGTACATAAATTAAAATCTAATAATGTGTTAAACAAAGATGGTACACCAATATATAATACGAAAGGTAAAGTCGATAGATGGGTGGAATATATTGAAGAGTTATACGGAGGAAATGAATTAGAAAATGGTGTTATAGAGGAAGAAGAGGAAGTTGAGGAGGATGAAATGGGAGAAACAATACTGAGATCTGAATTTAAGAGAGCATTAAAAGATTTAAATGGCAGAAAGGCTCCTGGAATAGACGGAATACCTGTAGAATTACTGCGCAGTGCAGGTGAGGAAGCGATTGATAGATTATACAAACTGGTGTGTAATATTTATGAAAATGGGGAATTCCCATCAGACTTCAAAAAAAGTGTTATAGTTATGATACCAAAGAAAGCAGGGGCAGATAAATGTGAAGAATACAGAACAATTAGTTTAACTAGTCATGCATCAAAAATCTTAACTAGAATTTTATACAGAAGAATTGAGAGGAGAGTGGAAGAAGTGTTAGGAGAAGACCAATTTGGTTTCAGGAAAAGTATAGGGACAAGGGAAGCAATTTTAGGCCTCAGATTAATAGTAGAAGGAAGATTAAAGAAAAACAAACCAACATACTTGGCGTTTATAGACCTAGAAAAGGCTTTCGATAACGTAGACTGGAATAAAATGTTCAGGATTTTAAAAAAATTAGGGTTCAAATACAGAGATAGAAGAACAATTGCTAACATGTACAGGAACCAAACAGCAACAATAACAATTGAAGAACATAAGAAAGAAGCCCTAATAAGAAAGGGAGTCCGACAAGGATGTTCCCTATCTCCGTTACTTTTTAATCTTTACATGGAACTAGCAGTTAATGATGTTAAAGAACGATTTAGATTCGGAGTAACAGTACAAGGTGAAAAGATAAAGATGCTACGATTTGCTGATGATATAGTAATTCTAGCCGAGAGTAAAAAGGATTTAGAAGAAACAATGAACGGCATAGATGAAGTCCTACGCAAGAACTATCGCATGAAAATAAACAAGAACAAAACAAAAGTAATGAAATGTAGTAGAAATAACAAAGATGGACCGCTGAATGTGAAAATAGGAGGAGAAAAGATTATGGAGGTAGAAGAATTTTGTTATTTGGGAAGTAAAATTACTAAAGATGGACGAAGCAGGAGCGATATAAAATGCCGAATAGCACAAGCTAAACGAGCCTTCAGTAAGAAATATAATTTGTTTACATCAAAAATTAATTTAAATGTCAGGAAAAGATTTTTGAAAGTGTATGTTTGGAGTGTCGCTTTATATGGAAGTGAAACTTGGACGATCGGAGTATCTGAGAAGAAAAGATTAGAAGCTTTTGAAATGTGGTGCTATAGGAGAATGTTAAAAATCAGATGGGTGGATAAAGTGACAAATGAAGAAGTATTGCGGCAAATAGATGAAGAAAGAAGCATTTGGAAAAATATAGTTAAAAGAAGAGACAGACTTATAGGCCACATATTAAGGCATCCTGGAATAGTCGCTTTAATATTGGAAGGACAGGTAGAAGGGAAAAATTGTGTAGGCAGGCCACGTTTGGAGTATGTAAAACAAATTGTTGGGGATGTAGGATGTAGAGGGTATACTGAAATGAAACGACTAGCACTAGATAGGGAATCTTGGAGAGCTGCATCAAACCAGTCAAATGACTGAAGACAAAAAAAAAAAATAAAAAATATTTTTTTAATTTATTAATATCCAAGTTTTTATTTCATGATCTAGATTATTTTGGCTTAGAATTATACATAAGAACTGTACAATAATTATACTTGTAAAAGAACACATGAATAGTATTAAAAACAGTAAAACAGAAAATTCTAACTTTGCTAGACATATATTAGATAATGGTCATACATACCATCCAAATACATTTATGAAAATTTTAGACATTTCTTATAATTATTATAATACATCTAATTTATAAAAGTATTAGCTAGTTAATGAGCAAAGATTGTTTAATGATGATATAGATGATGTTTGTTTAAACGTGTCCTGTATTATTTCTATATAAAAAGATAATTTAAAAAAATAAAATATTCTTACAACGAGGTTTCCGTTAATTTCATTTTATTCCACCAGATTACACTTTACATTTCAATTCAGTATACTGATAACTAGCAAAGAGTCATGACTGCTTAAGAACATTATAATTTTCTGACTTCATTTTATAATATTATTTTATTCTCCTGACGATGGTCTTAGGACTGAAATATCTAGAGAAATACATTAATTTGCTAGTAGGGCGGATTTTTAATTTTTAATAATTTACGGTATTTCTTCTTACTATTTTTAACATTTTTCTAAACATACTTCTTTTCATATTCCATGTATTCAACATCAATAATCTTAAATATTATTATTATATTTATTTTTCTTCTTCTTCCTAGTATTACTACTTTTATTTTTCTTATTATTATTACAATTATTCGGCAACTTAATCGTAACACCTTTTATCCTTATACATCAATAATACTACAGTGTTTTAATATTAACTTTATTATTACTAGGCCACAAAGTATTATTATTATAATTATATATTTTTTTTTTTTTTGAGGTTTTTAGGGACATCGACTACTTTGGTCATTAGCCCCATCCCACCTCAAAAAAAAAATAAAAAATGTTGAAATCAAAGTGAATCAAAAATTTTCAAAAATTTATATTCTTCTAACTTCGAATCCAGAATATTACTTTCTAGGCTTTCCTTTCGGCCATCCATTCTTGCGTTTCTCCATTCTTCTGACGGCCTCAACCTCTGATGACAGCGTATCTGAGGCCTCAGACATGGCATCGACTTCCTCCATTTCGGATGCCAGTGACGTTCTGCGGCTGACGTCAGTTGATGAAGGTTTCGTCGGTGCTGTTAGCATCTTTGCTAGGGAATCTAAACTAATAAGCGATGATGTCTCCGCGGCGGATGAGCCGGACTCTATCTCTACTGCAGTACTGGGTCCGGCTGAAATAGATTCTCTCACCGAAGCTGATCTTTGCGCTTTTGGAGGCTCTATTGGTACAGGTTTTATATTCTCTACGTCTGGTGGTTTCACAATAATAGCTTGTACCTCCATTTCCGTAGATTCAGACTTTCGTGTCACAATTTCTTTAAGCTTGTGACTAGACGACGGAGTGATCCGTTTCTCTTTGCTAGATAAGTCAAGATTTTTTATTCTTACTTCAGTTGGTGGCTCAGTAATCGCAGGTTTAGCTGGGTTTTTAAACGGCGCTGGTGTGTCTCTCATGTCAACGGCGTCAGTCCGGGGAGGAGCCTTCTCATCTTTACTTTGTTTTCTCTGATGAGTCGACTCAATCTTTGAATCAATGATTCTTTCAATCATCGTCGCAAGACTTGGTGCCATCGTGTTAAGCAACTGCTCCACATTAATTTTAGATGTGGAAGGGGCAGCCGCTGCTTCTGCGTAAGAAGTCGATGGTCGTGGTGTACGTTGATTAACAATCTTCTTCGTTTCAGGATAACTGACCTTCTGAAGGGTTTTAACTTCCTGAATCGCTGTTTCTAATTTATATGTAGGGCAGTTTCTTGAACGACAATTGTGATGCCCTTTACAGTTAACGCAGGTTGGAGGGTCTTTACATGGGTCCCCCTCATGTGTTTTCTCTCCACATATGCATATTTCCTGCGCTTGACATCTAGCTGCTGTGTGTCCCAATCGTTGACACTTAAAACATCTCATCGGCTGCGGAATAAATGATCGTACATCAAGCCGATGGATGCCAGCTCGTACATATTCAGGAAGATTCGGCCTATTAAATGTTAAAACATGCGAGGCCGAAGGAACAACTTCACCATTTTTCGCACGGTTAGTCTGCGACATTGAGTCACTCCCTGACTCGACATTTCTTGTACAATTTCTTCTTCTGTACAATTAAGAAGATCGCGACAAACAACAACTCCTCTGGATGAGTTCAGTGTGCTATGCGGTTGAACAGAAACCGCGAATTCACCGATCTTCTTCAACGCCTTGACTTTCTGGCTTTGCACGTCGTTGATAGTTTCGACGTGCAATCCATTAAAAGTCTTTCGAATTTCTTTAACGGGACCACCAGCACAATTTTCTCTTGCGATTAAGAATGGACTAACTTTTTGGAAGTTTCCATTCTCCTTTGTAATAATTAAAAATCTTGGCTGAGGTACACTATAGCCAAATAAGCTTTTACGTAAGTCTTAACTGATTCTATCAGCATCTTTCTTGATTTTGTCACACTCTTTGCTCTTTTTCCTCTTCGCTTGTGGCGAATCGGAGGATTCTAAACGAGGGTGTTTACGTGCACCCTCTGCCACGTTTGATTGTTCAATATTCATGAACGGTTGATCCCTTCTGTAGCTAGGTTAACCGCTGGCGTACACCCCCACTCCAGGGCTACTAACCTTGGAGGTCCGATCCGGTACTCCGGTGGAACCGGCATATGTCCTGGCAGAGAGCGGATGCGCAGTCTCTGCACTGACTCCAGGCTCCTACTCACCGAAGCTTTCAGAGCTCCCATGCACCGACAGACATGGGCACCATTGCTACATGCTTGCCATCGCAGGGGGCATGTGGACAACGGAAGGGTCTCTGTTACACCTGCAATAACATTGACCCTGGCCGCCACACCGCCAGCTCTAACGGTGGTATGAGTCCATTTCCAGAATCGTTTATTATTCCATTTCCTGCAGGTAGCCGAAAAATCCAGTCCGTTTAGTGACCTGAAGCTGGAAACAGGTCAAACGTAAAAAAACATAACCGAGGAATTAACTCGGAGCCCCGTTAGCCAGCTATATGTAATGTACGTAAGTACAGCTGTTGCCGCCCTGGACGTGGAACATAGATGTTGTGTTCTGGACGTGGGGATTATCTACCTCAGGGCAATTATAATTATTATTTTTATTCATATTATCATTATTATTATTATTATTATTTATTAGTTCAACATATAATAGTTTTTTAGATTTCAATTTCTTGCCTTCATTATTCTTACTATTATTGTTATATATTGACGTTTTTAAAATAAGATTCGTTTTTGTATTATCTTCATTAATATTTAGCAATTCAATACAATTATAATTAGTTATAGGTTTGAGCATGTAATCATCTATTATTTCAATGTAAATTGGTTTTGTAAATGTTAATTCTTTATTTTCAAATGTATCGTTTATTACTGAACAGTAGGTTTCACTTTTCCTAACTTTGACTAAACATTGTGTAATTTCAAGTTCATTAATCTTTTTACAATATAATACTCCATGACCGTCCTCAATATTATGCACAGGAATCTTAATACACGTTGTACGTGCGCGTATGATATATTCAATTGGTCTGATAGCAGACGTAGCACTATTATATATTGGCCAGTTATAATAATAATAGTATGTTTGTTCTATACCAATTACTAAACGTAAAACTCTTAAAGCTAAATCCTCAGTTAAATATGGTTTCATGTTAAAATCTGTTCCGAGGCTCGTATTCCCTAAAAAAATGAATGGTTTTCAATTCTTCATTTAAATCATGATCTATGCTTTCTGTTGTTTTGACGGTTTCGTGTTTGTTATCAGATTAATCAAGTTCGTTATCGTTTGTGTCTCTTACAATAAATTCGTTTTGCGAATTAAAATCATCTAGTTCATCATTGTCTATACCAAATTCATTTTTAAAATCAAAATAATCTGTTCCAAAATATTATTATGGACCTTTAATAATTTATCATTTAAATTGTAATCTATATCTAATTCATTATTTTCAAATTCTTCAAAACTAACTTCATTTTGTAACTAAATATTATCGGTTTTAAATTTCTCATGCGGTTCGTTTTGTAAATTAATAAAATCTAATCCATTATCAAAATCGATTTCATTTTGTGAATATTATTAATTTCAAATTCTTCATAGGGTCCTATTATTTGATTTCATCTGAGGTATTTTTTAGGAGATTATGCAGAATTTTGGAAGGAAGTTGAGCTATTGGTTGGGATATTGCGGTGTTTGGTATTTAAAATTACTCAGGTTTCGGGTCGGAGCAGCTTTCCCTTTACCATTTTGGCTACTTTTATTATTTACAAAATTAAATTCATTTGTTTTAATTTGGAAGTCGTTGGCAGACATACTCAACGCTTCATCTGAATAATTGTTTAAAAAAATTTGTTTTATATGTTCCACTCACGTAAACCCTATTACTGATCATTGTTCTAAACCTATTACTGATTTTAAACTTGGTGCCTTTCCAAAAATATAAATCTTTTCCAAAATATAAAAAATTAAATAGTCATTTTGAAAATCATCAGTGTTATCCGTGACGAAAAATTTAGCGACTAATTTATTATGTGATAAATTTGTTCAGTAATGATTGACCTCCTGATAAATCAGGGATTCTATCTAAATCTTTCTTTTTTAAAATCGATGTTGCTAATTTAAATGCAAAATAAAAAAAATTAAAATTATCCATAATAAAATAATCGTTATAAATATTAATTCTTATGTCTATTAAGTATTACTTTTCTTACTTACAATATTATTATTATCGTTCAATACATGGTAATTCGTTGCCTTCGATGACTGTCGTCAATCAGGAATATGTCCGGTAGTATTGCCGACTGGATACAGCTTTTAGAAATGTCCGCTCTCCTACGTTGCTGACTTTTTGAAGATTCAATTGATCTGGTAATGCCCGAGCTCCGTCATTTATTGCCTTCGATTGTCGATCTGAAATTATGCTCGTTAATGCCGCAGACTGGAAACAACGTTAAATGGTTTGGGCTCGTCTACGTTGTTTTTGAACTCCGTTGTATAATATACTCATTCTCGTTGTCCGATGATTTCTCTGCAGCCAAGAATTATATTCACTAATTCCTTTGGTAAACCGATCCACCTCATAAAACATATGAAAATCGATTTTCATTAACCTGTTGAGATTGTTTGTTGTTCCCTTAATAATGATTTGAAAAACAAAATTGATTCATATCCGCTGATAAAATTTGAAGGGTTCTACCTACTGCGCTATTTATCGGTTTCCATAAATGATGCTTTCATTTTAAAAAACGAACATTTATTTATTTCAATTAATATTTTTAAAATAATATATATTTACTTGATTAATATTAATCGTATACAATTTTTCATTATTCGGCGTACATGGTAATAATGTAAGATAGAACGTTAATTATATATATTAGCAAACAAATTGGTAAGACAAAGGCTGCAGCTCCATTGGATTCCTGAGCGTGATGCTTTCCAGGAAATTAATGAAAGCTGGATGCACATGGCAAGTGGAATGTAAAAAATCAGTAACTTATTGTGTTGTATCTCATATTAACAAATATTTGAGAATGGATACGGGCATCCACGTGATAGATAATAATCTTTCTTTATGAAGTAAAAATATAAATTTGCGTATTTAAAATTTTTTTCTGATTTTATTTTTTATTGAGCAACACTTTCAAGATTTTCTTTTCCTGTTTAGCTTCCGGGAATTACTGTTCAGGTATTACTTCAGAGGATGAGCGAAAATGATATGTATGAGTGTAAATGAACTAAATGTAGTCTTTTACAGTCTCACTTCGACCATTCCTGGATGTGTAGTTAATTGAAACTCAACTACCGAAGAGCACCCGTATCCACGATCTAGTATTCAATTTATAACTGCCTTTACAAGGACTTGAATGCTGGAACTCTCGACTTCTAAATCAGCTGATTTGGGAAGACGCGTTCATCACTAGAACAACCCGGTGGGTAAATTATTGAGAAAAACTGTATGTCCTTTTTCAAAATTATCTAGCTGTACGTGAAAGTATGATTTAATTATCGAATTAGTGGTGCACGATCTGGTTCGATAATTACTAACTGCAAATAAACGTAAAGAGCAGCTGCAATATCCCGCTGTGGATATAATTTATCCGTAGTTAAATAGCACTAATTATAATTACGGCAGTATAGATTAATTATTTATTGGATTTGTGAAGAGAAATTAATTATTAGATACATGAAGTTTTGTAAAAAACAATTTTGCAAAAAAATGAAAGTTTTTTGAACTGGAAAAGTTAATTCTGCAACTTACTTCTAGTATAAATAAAAAAAATAAAGATATCATTAAATAATTTCTGCAGTTTAGTGCGAATTAGCTAACATTATGATTAAAATTAAGAAATAAAATTCAAAAATTTAACTCAATAAATAATTGAATAATGCTGCAAAATATTTACATCAATTGAATAGATTCTAACCACTTTAAATAAAAATAAACACGTAAATTAAACTTAAGACATTTAATATTGAATGCTAATTAATGTAAATAATTTCTCTTGACTGTTTCTGGTAAGATTTGAAGTTCTAAGTTTCATTAAAATCTAAGTGAGAAAAAATAAAAATAGTAATTTAAGTATTATACATAGTAAACTTGGAGAACTTATTATTTGTATACTCTAAGTACTTAAACCAAATTTAGTTTTTCTTAAATTTTATTTTTTTTCAGAAATGATTGCTTCTAGTAGCTTACTGGTTATTGCAACAATATTCCAACGGAAAATTTATTTCAATATTTCATAAATTTCTCCTTACGGAAAACTGATATTGGTACAACTGTGTTTGACGTTTTAGGGTATAGAGTGGATATCAAACATAAAAAATCAGTCACTGAGAGGCGAATAATCTTCCTTTGGGTTTCTAAGTTTACTAATAAAATTTAAAATAAATTATTTAATAAAAAAAAAAGTTTAATAATAAATGTTAACTATTTGATAATCTACTACTTAACTACTCACCTGATATACATCCAAACTAAGGTTTTCCGATACTTCCTTTACCGCTTAACATAACGTAATTAACTTTCTATATTTGTACTAAAAGAAATGATATTTTAATAAAATACTATATATTTAAAAAAAGATAATACTTAAGTTAAATTTTTCAAGCATGGCACCGTTGGTGTATAAGCTATTTATAAATAAATTAAATTCAACCTTACCAACAATTCGTCTCGGTTTTTCGAGTACTTTCGCTCATTTGACAATCTTCAGGAAACGTTTTCTTTCAATTAAAAAGCATTAAAATAAAAATATGTACATTGAAAAGTTCTAAAAAATTAACATCATAACAACCGGTCATCACAAGTTGCAGTTGTACTGGAAAAACACAGAAATTGTTGGTAAGGTTGAATATTAATTTATTTTATTTATGTATAAAAAAATAGATAATATGTTTAAGGTTATTTCAGTACATAAAATTATTGTTTAAGAATAAATTAAATTGGTATCCAAATTACAGAAACATAAATAATTTAATAAATAGTGCACTTACATTGTAAGTGATCCAGCGGTAGAAGAAATGATTAAAATCCAGCAAAGTTTTTTTATCTTTCTTTCCGATACATTTCATAGCAGTAATGTAATATGTAACTAAAATATGTGCCGAGTTCACACCATGTAAACTGTAAAGTAGTTGATCTTTTACTGGTATTGCTATTGCATTTGGATTCTGATCGTCGTCAAGAAATGGAATTGGAATTTTTGAAGCATAATTAGATGGTTCATTTGGTTTGCTTGTAAATAAAGGTTTACCTGAATATAACGAATAAAATAAAATAAATATTTTTAATCATAACTCAAATATATTAACAAATGAATTACAATTCTGAAAAGTAATCGGATGGGTTAATACAAGTTTAAACTGTCATGTCTCAGGATTAATTCTATTAAAAATCTTTATAGTTAATTATAATGTGTAATTTTTAAAGTATAAAGTGCATAATTGCACTCTTATTTTTACAGAAACGAAGAATTTAAAAACCAACTTACACTTGGAGAAAAAAAATTGTTACCTCAACTTTTTTATAAGTGGAAATGGTATTAATGGAAAAGGGGCTTATAATAAACGTAAAAAAAAAAATAATTGCGAAAGCGGTGATTGTGGAGGGCTGATTTTGGCGGTTTGGGGGCTGGTTTTGGCGGTTGGGCATTTTTATTACCATTTGATAATCACATAGCATCGGTTTAACCTCAAAAATCTGAGATACGTTGAAAAAACCGGAGAAAAGTAAAAAAAATACTGGTGAAATATGAAAAATAAAATTCATAGTTATTTATTAAAAGTATATTTTGAAGAAGGAAAGGAAAAGGATTATTATGCTTAGAAATAAACAGATGCTGGATAATTATCAGTAAACATTTATTGATAAATTTAGAAAAGTATACAGGTATATGTTACAAATTAATTTTTTATATCTACAAGAAAGTTGGGCAGAAAGAAATCAATTGGAAACATCAGTAGGGAATTTTAAACCAGACAGCTCTTCTCCAGCTGCATGACCATATAAAACTAGCGAGGAACTTTGAATGATTTTGGTAAAGAGGTTACTGATTTGTTTTCAATGTACTGTTTGAAGATAAAGACGTCTAGAAAATAAAAGTATAGTTTGATTAATTATAAATTAAAATTGTGGCTAAGAGCCTTTAAAACATGTAATAAATTTTATTTGACGAATTGAATAGATCTGTGAAGTTGGGTAGACCATCTATGTAGTTACAATATCCTCACAATTATGTACTAGTTTGAATACTGGGGAAATTCTTCGTAAAGTAAACAGTCAAGAAGAATGTAGCTAACTGTTATAAGATAACTATGAAGGAGATACCAAAGCATCATCTGACGAAATGAGGAAATCTGTCTCAATTTTGTTAAACAATAACTACGACGCACCATGACATGAAGAGAAATCCAGTATTTTTACTTCATTAAAGTTAGTTATTCTCGACAAGCTAAACTGCATGCAACTATAGGTTCCAAGCGCTCTTGTAGTAAGAATGGATCGTGCGCTTAACGAAGGCTAACCGATTGCAAGCTTCCTTGGAAGCTTCACCAGGTCATTTGTTGCTTTTGATTACCGTGTGCTAAATATTATGGGAAACTATAACTTATTATTACTTAAAAATAAAAATAATATACAGGTGTACTTCCGAATTTTCAGTATGTGAAGATATATATTTACAATCACTTGAAGTGAAGTTAAAGTGCAATAGCTCATGCCGCCTTATATTTGAAAATTGTAATACAGCACTTGAAACTGTATGCGATTGGCTCACTGAAGATGGACTGGCATTATCTCTAATCAAATGCGAGTACATAATGATTGCGGGCAGAAGAAATATTCGAGACCTCGACTTGTGGATTGGAGAACATATATTAAGAAGGGTACTAAATATCTTGCTCTAATAATAGATAAGTCCTTAAATTTTGGTTTACACGTCGCTGAGAGATGTAAATCTGCTGAAAAAACTCTCACAGCCATATAGATATTAATGACCGGACGTGAAGCACCACGATCATCTAAACGTAGCGTTTTAGTCTACGCATGCACCTCGGCTTTATTGTGTGCTGCACCTGTTTGGTATAGAGCTATATTCACGCAAAGGAATACTAAACGATTGAGACGTCTACATAGACAGGCTCTAGTTGGGGTGATGTTCGGATACCGCACAATATCTTATGAGACGGCGTGCATTCTGGCGTCCACAAAACCCATAGAACTCCAGGTTTTGGAACGCTGGCTTCGCTTTCAGGGCATGGAACGGGGTGATGCTTCTGAAGTGGTTATGCAGGCATGGCAGCGTAGATGGAGTCAACATGAGGGGGCTATGTGGACAAAAAGGTTGATTTCAGACATTAGCCAAGGGGTCAAACGAAAGCACGGCGAGGTCAGCTACTATGTCTCTCAGATGTTCCCTGGACATGGAAATTTCGAGCAATATTTATTCCGCTTTGGCAAAAGAAGCTCTCCACGTTGTCGGTACTGTGAACGCGATGACACAGCTGAGCACACAATATTTGAATGCGATAAATGGACAACACTTAGGTTTCGCACGGGAATACAGAATCTCACATCCGAGGAACTAATCGGCTTCATATTGAGTTCTAGACCAAATTTGAATAATTTTGAAAAATTCTCCTTTTTAGTTTTAAAAGAGAAAAATGATACTGAAAGACGTATGGGGTACTAATAAAGACTGAAGTAATTGTAGAACTAGGATATTCATTAGGATATTCACTCTTTATGAAAGCTACGACCGCGAATAGGCGTTACGAGATCGGACTGAAAATGTAAAGACCGAGACCCGGCTTCGTAGTTGGTGGTTGGGAACGACATAGTCGGGCCTGGCCTACCTTCTGCGGCGTTAGAGGCAGGCAACACCAAAAGACCGAGACCCGGTTTCCGGGGCTGGGGCTGGGGACGGCAGAGCCGGACTCGGTTCCTGCCCTGGGAATTTGAGGCAGGCAATGTAATGAAAACAAAAAGAAAAGATTTGACCGGGGGAGCTGACCTACCGTGCCAGACATACAGCCGGTGGGAGGGGAGGCCTCCTTTGAGAAAAAGTACACTTCTGCGTATACTTAATTGGATAACCGTCCCGAGGGAGTAGGGGAAAAAACAAAATCACTTGAAGTTAAAGTGTAACAGCTCATGGCGCCTTATATTTGAAAATTGAGGTATTGCAAAATGTTGAGTAATAAGTACATTTCTTTTTTGGGGTATACAGATACACTCACTTGGCAACCCGTAAAATATATACAACTTAATTATTTTGGTTAAATTTATCAGTGTACGAAATAATGTTTGGAGTTTCTTAGCTTTCATCAGTGGAAACATCTTTAAACAATGTCAAGTGAATAGTATCTTTTTTATAGACAATGTTAATACTAGAAAGAAATGACTAAGTAAACACACCGGCATCTTTAGTTGGAGTTCAAGATGAAATATTACAATGATGACTAGTAGGAAGAGGCAGGTAATTTGAAGCAAAGCTGAGACGAGTGTACACTATACTCGAAAACCCCATGAGATATAAGTAACTCATAAAAACATGTTAGGTCTCTTGATTGATTTCACGACGGGTATTTTATAGTTCAGGTGTATTATTTATTCATAAACGAAAAAAGCACACAAGCGTTTTATTAAAAGGAAATTGTAATCTGTCATTTTTTCACTCAACATTCTAATGATATCACTGAATTTTGAAGTAAACGCTTGACAGTTGAAGAACAAAATGGCATAAATCGCAAAATAATTAAAAAATAGGTGATTCACATTAGGTGATAGGACATTATTGGTGATTCACAGTGTACTTTAATTTTGTTTATCAGGAAAGCAAATATTGTTAACTTAAAACACTACCTTGAGATAAGTCGTTCTGTCCTAATTTATGTGCAAATTGTTATTTCAATTTGTACACAGTTTTGAATCGAAACTTTTTTAGATTATCAACCGAAACTACAGTTTCTAAAAATTATTTTAATCCAAACCCCAATTTGTTGCTGTATGTATCACTCTTTCAAGGTGTTTAACGTACTAACGACATGACTCTTGTGCGATAGTTAAATTCTTTTCAAGGCACCAACTCGGTCTATGATTTACCTACGATTAAAAATAATTACTGCAATTTGTTAATTATATAATAATAGACTTATAAATATTAATTGATTTAATTCGTTGATATTTTGATATCATGGTGATGTATCATACGACATCACAAACCAACGAAGTATTCTAAAAAGTAACGAGATCATTTAAAATTTTTAAATGTTAGCCATTAAGTATCAATATTTAACGTGTTTAAATTCTTCGTAAGTAGGTTCATTTGGTATAATAATTGTGCATATATATTTAATCTTTTTTAAGTTATTTTTTTACTTTGGCCATATTATTTTTCCTGGTGATTAAAATAATATTTTAGTTTATAACGTAAATGTGAAACAAAATTTCAAAATTAAAAAGTAAAAAAAGCATAAAATTTAACTAACTTTAAATACCTTATATGCAAACCGGTTTATTAAAAAAAAAAATGAAGTTATATTTTATCAGTAATAAAATGTAACTGATTTTTTAACGAGTCACCTGTACTTGAATATGGAAGGGGTGTAGAGAGATTTTGGGCAACACCCTCTGCAGCTGTACGTTTTTCAGTTAATGATGGAATATGAAGGTCTTTACAAGCATGCACATCTACATCATCTCCCATTTCGGAAAGATCTAGGACGGTTACTCTTGTCGGGATTCTTTTCATATCACAAGGTTTTGACCATCCACCACCATCAGTACCAAGTTCCATCTCATGAAAACATTTAGTTTATAAATGTATAACACAAACAATGTAAAACCAAAAGAAAATAAACCAATTAATTTATTTTATTCTAAAGCATTATGCGAAATATTAATTCAAATAAATATAAAATAATTAAAAATGTAGTTCAAAATTCATATTCTGAAAAATTATATATTTAAAAAACATATTTTGCTTTGAAATAAAAAAACAAACTGTTTTAAACAATGAAATACAAAATTTAGAATTTTGTGAATTAATTTTCATAGGCCTTTCTCAGCCGTATGAGTGACAGGGTTAATCTGTATTTGAAGAAACGTTAATTAACATATTGCATTAATTTAATTGTATTTCTTATAATTAAAATTTTATTATTTCTTATAATTTTATTTCTTATTGTAAAAAGTTAAGAAAATGCTAATTCTTAAAGGTTTGTCAAAGTTAAATTTATCTTTCTTTCTTTCTTTAAAGAAAGAAAGATAAATTTAACTTTCATTCTTCCTGGCGTTTGAATTGAGTGCTTTATCAACGGTAGCATACAATTTAGACTCGTCGTTCTCGATCCACGAACTGTTAGGTAGAAAAATGTTTCGGACCCATCCTCAGCGTGACAATAAGGTGGCAACGACTTTTGGTCGTAGGTCCCCGTTACGAGTAAGGGGTTTGCCCTTAGACCTACTCGCGTTCTTTTAAGAACGAGGGCAGTAATCTGTCGTTGCGAGCTGTACTTTTCAGTATGCATTTAACTGATGCAATAGAGGCGAAGAATTGCATAGAGTGACAGGAAAATATTTAAGGTCTCCGGCTGCCCGTACTCGCTGCGAGCAGTTGTCATACGTGGGCTTGCCCAATTTAGTAAGTAGGAGGAAGACTGCGAGATTCTCGTTTAGCCAGGTAGGGCTAAGGAATTTTCGGCCATAGAAGGTTTCCAGGAGGTGAAGAAGTCTAGGCGGAAGCAGGAGCCCGTGCAATCAACAAGCTCTTCCGAGGACGAGGTGAATGAGATGGATACGGGCTCACCCACCCAGGCTAAGGCGACCCCGGAATTCTAGGAGTTTCGTAAAGCAAAGGGCAGATCTGGCAGTACTGCCTCGCTGGCTATAGTAGTCCAGGAGGACATGGACTACTTGTTTCAGTTTCTAGCGCTTCCCGGAGGCGTCAGTTGGAGAACGAGGAAGACGATTCCTCCCCGTCTCGCAAAGATTAAAGATGCGTTTACGGCGGTAGTAATGGTTTCGAGGCTATGGCCTCTAAGCCCTTGAAAAGGAAAGTCCAGCCCAAGATGGTTCCGGCCTCAGCGCAGCCCAAGCGCTACGCTGACGTGCTGCGAACAAAACCCGAAGCCAGTAAGGCGGCTAAGAAGACGGAGGTCCTGGTTTTGAAGAAGGTGGAGGGCCTAAAGGCTCGTCTGAAGCCAAGAACTGAAGCGAGATTTCCAGATGCCCATCATGGCGCTACTCTGGTCCGTTAGTGCGTTACAAAGTAGTTTTGTGATATTCTTTATTATCAGTGTTTTTGGCTGTCGGTCGTGTTTTTGGCTGATTCCGACAGTATCAAGGCTTACTGGTATTAAGTCTGTATTCAAAGTGTGCACTATACAATTTAGACTTGTTTGCATTTCATCTGCGGAGTAGCTGGCGTAGATTTCTGCGACGCGTACGCGCCTCATCGCGGCGAAAGGATGGAAACGACTGCTGGTCGTTAGCCCCTGTGACAGGAAAAAGGTTGTGCCTTTTAATCCTCCTGCCCCATTGTCAGAGCGAGGGTCATAATCTGAAGTTTTTTTTTGTACGTTCAGTGCATCAATCAATCGATCCAGCAGCGGCTAAGTGGTGCGAAGTGTGACAGGAGAACACAAGGGTCTCCGGCTGCCCGTCTCGCTGCGGGCAGTTGTCACTTTGTGGACTTGCCCAATTTAGACAAGTAGGAGGAAGACAGCGAGATCTTTTAGTCGACCAAGTTAGGATTAGGGAATCTTCGGCCATGTCGGAGTTCCAAGAAGTAGAGGTGAAGTAGCCCAGGCGGAAGAGAAAGCCTGAGCCGGTTCCATCGACAAGCTCCTCTGAGGACGAGGTCAGCGAAGCGATAGACACGAAGGTACCCACCCAGGTGCGGTCCTCCCCAGTAGTAGAGACGTTCAAGAAAGCGAAGGGCAGACATGGAAGTTCTGCTCCGCTGGTTAAAGTAGTCCAGGAGGACTTGGACTACCTGTTTGAGTTTCTAGCGCTTCCCGGCGGTGTCAGTGCTGGGGCGAGGAAGACTATTCTTCCTCGTCTTACAAAGATGAGGGAAGCTTTTGTGGCGATCAGTGAGGGTTTCGAGGACGTCTCGGCCTTTAAGCCCCAAGAAGTTAAGGCTCCAAAAGTAGTTCTTCTGGCCCCGGCGCAGCCCAGGCGGTACGCTGAGGTCCTGAAAACTAAGCGAGAGGCCATCAAGACGGCTAAGAAGCAGGAGGTGTTATTTATTAACAAGGTAGAGGGCTCGAAGACCACGAGTCAAGAGTTAAAGCGAGATTTCCGGGCAGGCCTTCGCGGTGACCAGAATCAACTTAGGATTCTGATATTAAGGAGACCAGCAAAGGTCTTGTCGTCGTTGCGGATAACAAGGAGACTGTCCAGCTCATCAAGGACTCTCCAGCGGTTAAGAAGCTTGAGGTCAAGGTTGACCGCCAAGCGGTTGTGAAGGCTGCGTGTCATTATATATGACATCGAGCGGAGCCTCTCCGATGACGAGGTTCTGTCTCTCGTTCGAGAGCAGAATACTGATTTGGACGAGGCCTCGTTCAAGGAGCAATGGAGGCTTATCTTCAAGACAGGGAAACTTGATGCTCCCCGGTATCACGGAGTTTTCGAGCTAGGCGCTGGTCTCCATCAACGGTTTGTGTCGGAGGGACGAGTCTACGTTGATATTGCCTCCTGCCGCGTTAAGGAGTACCTTGACGAGCAGAGGTGCTTCAAATGTTGTAGGTTTGGCCACAGGGCCAAGTTTTGCAAGTATGCGTCGGTCTGCGCGCATTGTGGCAAGGATGGCCACAAGCATGACGACTGTCCACATAAGAGAGAGGCTCCGACTTACTTTAACTGTACAATTTTGCGCAAGAATCATAGGTACTCCTTCAATAGCAGGGATTGCGGTTGTTATTTGAGAGCGGTTGAGGTCTACTTCAACTCGCTCGATGGGTAGATTTTGTCAACTCAATGCCCAGGGTGCCTATGCTGTCCAAGTTGAGTTAGGTGAAGTCGTTGAAAATCGTAGCCTCGATGTTCTTTTTCTGCAACTGTCAAGGGTGATCTGCCAGGTTTTTCAAGCTGGAATAAGTTCTATGTTGGCGATAGCAAATCCGCCGTTCTCTGCAGGAAGTCTATAGGTAGCGTCTTCATACGGCAGGCCTCTGACACGCATCACGTCGTTGTTAGCGTGCCGTGGATGGTCTGGACTTGGTTGTTGTTAGCTCGTACTTTCAGTACAGGGATCCCACTGAACTTTATTTGGAAAGATGGGCTACAATTATTAGCTTGGTAGCGGGTCGTCCTGTTCTCATAGCAGTTTATTCAAATGCCAAATCTCTTCTTTGGTACAGTGGGATCTTGGATAACAGCGGTAAACTGATAGAAGGTTTCATTACGCTGCATGATTTCGATGTTTTTAATGTAACCGGCGAGTTGCAAACCTTCGCTAGTGCAGTTGGTTTGCGGGGGGGCCTTTGGTGGCACCAATAACGATGTGACCATGGGTAAGAACACCCCTAGTAAGATTCTTAACGTCAGTAGTCGATGACTGCGAAAGCGATCATCGGCTAATTGTTTTTGATTGGCTAGGTGGAATGTGCAATGTCTATAGCGCGGACGTTCCTGTTCAGCATGGACGCTTCCTGCATAGGCGGGCGGATTGGCCCAAGTTTTCTAACATCCTTTCGGCCAGGTTGCGGGTTTTCGCCCGCACCCTGGATGAAGTCCCATTAGACGACCTGACACAGAATTTCTCTTCTGCGGTTGAAGCCACTGAACTCTCTATCCCCCGGAGCACGGGCCGAGAGAGAGTAGCTGGATGGTGGACTCGGGACTTGACTGCGATAAAACAGGCTGTTGGCCTACTCAGGAGAGCAGCACAGCGTGTGCGTGATTCTGACCGGCGTGCAGTTCTGTTTTCGGAGTATCGTAAGAGGAGGACCGAGTATTTTCATAGAATTAGGTCTTCCAAGCGTGATTCCTGGCGCTCTTTTGTTTAAGAGCAAGGGAATTAATACCCATGGGGTATCGTTTACAGAGTTCTTGGTCATAAGCGGAGAAAAGACATTCTTCTGTCGGCTCTCTCCACCCGAGATGGTGATAACGACAATGATCGTGTCCTTACTTCGATCTTCTTCCAGATGATACCGAGGTTGGTGAGACCTCGTATCATCGACGAGTCCGAGAGGAAGTTGCTAGTTTTTGTTCTGACGTTGCGTCTGCTGAAATTACTGAAGAGGAGGTCCGCCAAGTAATTTGCAGCCTCGCTAGGAATTAAACCCCCCCGGATATGATGGTATTACGTTGAACTCCTTGTTCGCACTCTGCCTGTCATTGTTGGTGTATTGACTAGGGTATTCAATGGGTTGCCTGTTTGCTGGGCATTTTCCTGCGTGTTGGAATTGAGGTATTTTGAAGCTGCTTTACAAGGGTGGCGACAAGGAGCCCACTGTCAGTTCTTCATACCGTCCTCTGACGCTCTTGCCCGTATTTGTTAAGATTTTCGAGAAGGTCCTGTACCTCTGCATCAAGATGTTTTTCAGTACGAAGAAAACCACTATGATGTTGTTGAAGGGTCGTCTAGCCGCAACCCGTCATCCGCGGGTTGAGATGGACGGCATTCCGATTAGGTATGTTACCGTTCAGAAGTATCTGTGTGTTATCCTTGATAAAGGCTTCTCCTCTAGGAGCACTTCCAGTTTGTGGCGAAGAAAGCTATTGATGCTTTCCTCGATGTTCGTAGTCATTCAACGCGATTGGGGGTTGAATTATCGTACCATGAGTATTCTTTACAAAGGTGTCTGTGATGTCGTAATGCTGTACGCTGCGCCCATCTGGGCTCATCTTCTACAATTCCAATATTATAGGAATATTCTTCTGCGAGCCCAAAGTCTTCTACTGTTAGTAGTTGTCAGTGGCTACAGAACTGTCTCACAAGAGGAAGTCACTGTGATCGCCGGCATAAAACCGATTGACATTTTGTTAGATTTGAAGTGATTATAAATTATATAAGCCGTCGGCGGAACGGCGACTGCACTGCCGATGAGCATGAAATACCGTGCACCTGTGAGGTGTAGCGGCGTTTTAACCAAGGCAGATTAGGATAAGCAAACGCTGGGATCGGGACTGCACTGCTAGGGGAATGGGATACTATGAAGCCGTGAGGGGTAGCGGCATCTCGACGATGGATTATTGAAGTGAATGTCACGCGGGACTCTGCGATGGAGCTGAGTGGGAGTAGGAAGTCTATCTGCCTCTCCCTAGTTGACCAGACCGGAGTCGATTGTTTAACCTAAGTCTGGGGTTTGAACTTAAGACTTGGAGTCAGTACGGGAAACTAGGACTAAATTTCGTTGATGCGACAAACATCATTGGTGGTATGTTGTGTTTAATTTGCCAGGATTTACGAGATATTCACGAAATTGGCTCATAATACGTAGAACAAGGCGCGGGGACGTGCTTCCGCGAGCTCGGTTAGCTAGTTCAGAGAGATATGATGTAGGACTTTCTAGCTCTTCGGACGAGGCCTACGGCAAAGGCAAAATCTTAGTTAATAAATCACCGATTAAAATGTCTACCGAGACGTTTACATAGGTGGCATCCCAACGAGGCCAGGCTTATTACTACGAGATGTAAAAAGTCAGACGGCGATAGACGACTCCCGTTAAAGGTCAACAAAGCTAGGAACGGGGGAGGTGGTGTGGCGACCGGAATTTCACTAGGCGGGTGTCTTCCTCTACGGGGTTGGGATGTACCAAACTCTATTGTCTGGTCCCTTGGATGTGTTTCCAGAGAATTCTGTGGCTTTTTGTTTTGCTGTTGGTCTTTCGACTATCGATAGCGTGTATACCTTTCACAGTTCGAGGTGTTTCTAACTGCATACTGCAGCTGCTTATAAGCTTGTACTTAGACTCTCATTTTGCTCCTCATTTGCGGTTACAGTTTTCTGCAAACGTGTACTCGCCTCACTACGGCGAAGAGGTGGCAACGACTTCCGGTCGTAAGTCGCTGTTACGCGTAAGGGAATACTCCCTTTAGTTCTACTTGCGTTCTTTTAAGAACGCGGGCCGTAATACGTATTTATTTTATAACTGTTTCAGAAGCAGCTAAGAGTTACGAAGAGTGACAGGAGAATATCATAGGCCTCCAGCTGCCCGTGCCTGCTGCGGGCAGTCGTCACGCTTGTGGGTTTGCTCATTTTAGCAGTACGAAGAAGACAATGAGAATTAGTTAGTGCATGACTAGTTAGGTTAGGAAATCTTCGGCCATAGAAGGATTCACCGTAGTTAAGAAGTCCTGGGGGAAGAGGAAGCTGGGGCCTATGCCTTCGACTTCCTCTGAGGATAAAGTTACAGATATGGACAAAGGGAATTTCATCGTGTAAAACCGAACCCCATTGTGGAGGCTTTCAAGAAAGCGAAGGGCAAACCTGGTAGTTCGGCTTCGCTGGGCAAGTCAGCCCAGGTCGACCTTATGGAGTTTCTGGAACTTCCCGGCAGCGTGGGCTCAAGGACCAGGAAGACAATTTTTCCTCGTTTAACCAAACAGCGTTAGGCCCTCTCTGCTGTGGGATACGGGTATAAAATCTTGGCCTCTAAGTTCAAGGAGGTCACGGTGCTTCAAAAGTTAGTTCCTCCCCTAGAACAGCTCAGGCGCTCTGCTGAGGTCGTTCGTGGTTAAAGGGAGGACAGCAAGGTCAAATAACCAGAGGACCTTTACGTTACCAAGCCAGAGGGGTTGACAAAAACAAGTGCGGACTTGTAAATGGACTTCCAGGCTGCCCTTCGCGACAGCCAGTTACTGTCCTTGACGTTACAGCCGGTAATTTTTTTTTTGTTTTTTCGGGCGAAAAACGTTTCAGCGTTATCATAAACACGATGTAAGTGTTTTAAAAACTAAGTAAAAAAAACAAATTCATATTTAAAAATTTAAAAGAAAGGCCCAGAAACAATTTAAGACAAAATGACAACTTAAATGAGAAATTTAAAAACAAAATCAAAACAAACTAAAATATTGACAAAAAAAAACTTGAACTAAATGTTAATACACATGAACATACATCCACTACAAAACAGTATTAAAAAATTAGCATATGTAAAATATTAGCATCTCGAAGAAATAAAAACACGCGGACTAAAACGGCTTTAATATTGCCCAGCAATATTTGCTGTTGCAATTGCCCAGCAATTGCGGGCAATTTAAATTTATGACACAAGGCCGTATATCGTATGCATTCTACAAGAATGTGGCACACAGTCAAGCGGCAGTTGCGTAGCATGCATACTGATGCGTTTATTGCTGACACGAGTTACCGTGAGTAGCTCTCGTATGTCTTATCCGCAACCGGCAGAGGACCACTTCATCATGATGAGTTTTACTGTAACAGGAGTCCCATTGGCAACACAGAAATTTTAATGTGCCGGAGTTTGGTTACTACCGTAGCCGTCCAGTTATATTTCCACTTTGCGCGAAGAGTAAGTTTCACAGCGTTAACAAAGTCGGATGCAGTAACATGCGAAGTGAAGGATGGTTGACTACATGCCTCTTTAGGAGCAGAATCTGCATGTTCATTACCAGGAATCCACACGTGGCTAGGGATTGTAATCCCCACGTCCCGGTTATTGGTAAGGTCTTTGAAAAGGTACTATACTTTCGTATAAATTTCTGGGCATTTTCTGGGGACATTTCTGGACATTTAATAACCTATATTGGCCTTCTGCTATACACAATTACAAAAGAGAGATTGTACTGTGAGCGTGTTGCACGTTATGCGAAGTTACCTCGGTCATCGGGATGTGCTGCTCTGCGAGGGCATACACGAAGTTGGGAAGATAATGTCCAAGAGGGTTGTCCGCAGGGTAGTGTGTTGGGTCCCTTATTGTGCGTAGTGGAGTTTGATTCACTTCTGCGGCTGAGGTTTCCTAGCGGCTGTCACATCGTGGCTTATGCCACGATGAGCTCCAGCTGGTCGAAGGAGGTTCGTGGAGGGGAGTTGAATTACGATTTCTCAAACATGCACGATACTGGAGTACTCGAGCTATGGGATCGTCAACATATGATGACGTTTAGCCCGGCCAATGATGCTCCTCAAAGGCCATTTGGCTGTGAGGCGGCGTGCCCGCGTATCGATATTAGGACAACGTATTAGGTATGTTCAGGTTCAAAAGTATTTCGCGGTGTTTCATGATGAGAAATTTGGAATACAGTTCCACTTTTCATAATATATTCTACCAATTCATAACATTCAGTTTAATTTATGTTTTTTATTTATGATGTTAATTTCCGGTAGATGTTCCTGAAACTTAGAAAGTAAAGCGGTTTTAACCAGTTGTTTTTTCTTTTAACTAGGTAATTATTTGTAACGCTGTTCTGACGAGGTTCCTTATTTCCTTTGTGGTACGTGCTGCTGTAGATTGAATCTTACGGGATGATAATGAAAAAGCTTTGAGTAATTGTAATTATGTAGTTTATAGTGTATAGAAAATTATAATAACTATTATTTCACTAATTGTTTGCATTAGGCTTCTTTTATAAAACTAAATGAACAGTCATGTTGAAAAAATAATAATATTAAAATAATATTTAACGTCTTTTTTTTACTGTATACTGGTAATACAGGTTGGTGAGCAAAATTTACTATATATTCTGCTTTTCTTACTAAAAATATCTTCATACATACATATTTTTTTACAAGATTACAGTATGACTAACAGAATAACATTACGTGAAAGAATATAAAATAATATTTTAATAAAAAAAATAAAAAAATAAAAACCTAATTGCTCTTGATCATATTTCTTAATTTAGAAACGAAGAAATTAGAAAAAAAAATCTTATTAAGACGATATTTATTTAATTTACAGATTTTAAAATGGTATAAGTTTACATTAAATCAAAAAATGGTGTAGGTATAATTAAATTACCTTAATGTAATTTTTTATGTGAGGATTTTTGGTAGCAGAATTGCAAAACTTTAATTTTTACTGAAAGCAATTAAAGTAATATCATTTCTCAGAAATTATTAGTAGCGCTTTGCTCAGTTACAAAACGTAATGCTTTCAAATATTCTAAATATTTTCAACATATCACTTAATTGACCAATTTTAGTACTGTTTTTATAACGGGATGAATTTCTTACTGTGATAAATGTTATTGGTGCTATATGCAAAACTATAAAATAATAATCTAAAAATAATTAGTAGTTAATAATAAGTATGCTCGATAAAATAATAAATGGGAAAAAATTATTTTAATACGAGTAAATGATATAGAACCAATACGTAAACACAGATCACTTGACATTTTCAGAAGGTTGAGAAATTCCATTTAAGAACTAATTTGTTTACGTTAAAGATGAAAGGCTTATAAAATAGGATAACACATACAACAAGGATGTGAAACTAGTGGTTGTATTCTTGAAATCTGGAAGAAATTTGCCATCGAAAAGAAACACAAGAACCATCTAGAAGAACGTTCTCGACCTGACAATGAAAACACAAGATTTTTCATCCGGAAGTCTCAAATTCAAATCCCGGTAAAGCATGACATTTTTCACACACTACAAAATCATTTCGATCATCGATTACCATAAAGAGAATACATAAAAGAAAAGAAGAAACAATTAAACATAAGGTTAATGCGCCCCCCAACCCTTCAACTGGGTAGGAATTCTATATTTTCTCTCTCAAATAAATTATTCATACACGACGTATTCCTAAAACCTATTTGTGCTAACGTTATACAGCTGTGGGGAACGAGTTGTATCAGTGACATTCGGATGATCCAACGATTTCAAAACAAAATCCTGAGAGTTTTGATCCCACGAAGACCGATGGTTTGCAACTAACAACGAGAACCAACAAAGAATAACGAGATCTACAGATCTTCTACCAACAGAGAAAATTCGGAAATTGAACAGTATTTACATATCGCGACTTAATACACGTGATAATTTACCACACTGCCTTAATACACGTGAAAGAGTTTAGCTGTTGGAAGACAGTAGGAACGTTAGACGGCTGAAAAGACTTCATATGCTAGTCCTCAGCGATTGGTTACAAGTCTCCAGACATGAATTGCCTTTAATAACACAAATCATATGTCACAAACTACCTCTGCGTTGTAAACTGGATTATTTTTTAGTAAATTAGTATACTGTACAATGTAGTGATCAATTTACGTGTTATCTTTATTACTACTGTGTATATCTATCACCATGGTTAACATTCTAGTGTATAAAAATATTATTATCGATTGATGTTACTACATTTCGGGCATTTTCCTGATACTGATGGTCAGCACTTAGTACGGTAATTATTACATTTTTATTGAATCATTCATTATTGTTGTTTTGTTCCATTAATATCTTCTTAACCCTAGCTCTCTTTTAATTTTTTGTCATTTTATTGTAACTTTTTTTACTGCTATCGACTTCTGGTTTAATTTCACAAAGTTCTGTTTTTGTTATTTGTGATGTATCACATTGTTTGTATTCAGTTATCATCATTGGATCTTCATTCTTGTCTCATTCTCATTAAATTTACTTATGCTTTCTAAATATATTTTAGCAAACCGATTCCAATTAAAGGTCATTGGAATAAAAATGTTCAATCGTTATTTTTTAACTCCTTACAATACACAGGAAAATTTTCACTATTTATAAAATATTTTTGAGTGAGTGTGTGTTTCAGGAATGATTTAACTTATTCATAAATGTTTTAACTATTAATTTGGTGTTATAGCTATGAAAAGGATAGATTCTGTTAATGCATTATCTCAGTTCAAAACCTAAAGAGATGTTTCTTCTGAAGGAGGATCAAAGGGTGTAACTAAATATATTAAAAACGGGTTTGGACATCGATATAATGAGATTTTACTTCATTTTATCTTATCAACACATGATTTTGAAATACTTCAGCAAATATTAAATATTGAGAAATATTTTCAACGTAAAATATACAATAACCTATAAAAATTTTAATTTTCTAAATTAAACTTTTTCAGTTTTAGTTTTCCTACTCGAGAAAGATTAAAAAAAAAACAGTTTTCTTAAACAGCTCTTATCAGATTCGAAGTAATATTCGAACGTATCAAAGCTTTAGAATGAATAGCATTCTACTTAAAACAACCAGAAGATAAAATAAAATTTTATTCATTTCACACAATATTTATTTCCACATTCTTTCTTCTATTTGAAGTAATACATACGACGAGCAAATATTTAACAGAGAAACATAAGAAAGATTTGATAACTTTGAGAAAAACTTTATGTCAAGTAGCAATAAAAAAAATTATAAAAATGGCCGGTAATGGAGTTTTTAGTGTACCCAGTTGTTTATGTTCTGACATCAAAACTGATAGTTAACTATAAGGATCCCTTATCTTAAACTAAACATTTGTTTATTATTTGTAAATAATTTGGTTACGAAAACTAACTTTTTTAGGCGAACATGAATAAGTTACACATGAAAAATTCGTGATATTTTTTCAAGAATAAGCGTTTACCAGCGTTCCTCTTTAATGGAATAAGGAATTAATTAGTTTCACATTCCTTTTGTAGGGTCAAATATACCATTGCATCGTTACACAATTCCACCAAAATGGTGGTGATATTTAGCCCTATAAGTAGCACCTTTATTCAGTTCATCGTATAAACTGGCTGGAAAAAAATACCACTATTTTCAGAGAAAACTACTTTGAATAGCCGTTTTTATCTCACGTGCTTTACATGTGTCACAGCCACAAAAGAAAACTTAATAGATAAATCACTCTCTATAAGAAACAGTGTCTTATAGGTCATATGCTTTTACTTATAAAGGAATTAATAATCATTAACGATTAATGATTAATTGATTATAAATTTTTATGGATTCATGAAAGCTTTTTATAAATTCATAACGGATTACGCGTAATTTCGATAGTTTCCTGAGAGTTTCTAAAACAAATTCAAAATTTACTTCTCAGAAATCAATTAAAATATATTTAAGGTAGAAGACATTTAAGATAAGATATATATAATATTAAAATCCAGATATTTGTTGAAGGATATTGGCTTTAGAAGCATTGACATCAGAAAGCTTTGCTTTCATTTATTTTACCGCTTGTTGCGACGTCGACGGGACGCCCTTCGTTAACAACGTTGCGGTAGATTTTAGAGCGAGGGTGTACTGTATGTTTTCATAGGTAATGAATGAAGACAACACCTTGTTGATTACTGTACGACGTCTTGGCGGTTTAAAATAATTTTGTAACATAACACTTGAAATTATAATTTAAGATTAAAAATAGCAAACATAAACTAAATAAAACTTAAAGTAACGTTCATCCGAACAAGAATTGAGAGAGTCCATCTGAACGCGATCGCCTTGGGTCAGATATGAGTGCAGACTGGTTAGAAGACGCTACGTACAGTGCTTGTGACGTAGAGTGTGGTGATGGTCTGGCGACCATAGTTTGGCGTGGGCACCCTATCCACCGCTAGGTTTCAGCATCCAATGGCAAGAGGGGGTGAAAAGGTAGCACCGCTATTCTTTAATCAGTTTGAAAATACTTTTATTCAAATCTTTCATTTATGGTATTATTCTGGGACCAATATTTAGTTTTGTTTTTTTTTTTCAGTTATTTACAGTTTCATAATAAACACATTAATTTGCTATCAGGCTTGTAGAATATTAAAAAAAAAAATTAGTTCTGAGATAAATATCTCTTAAAAATATTTTTTAAAACATTTACGGATTTTTATTAATTAACATGGTCCTAGTTTTTAATGAATTTTCATCTTCCCTATAATTACTTATTCTATTATTTCTTGTTTAAGCAGATATTTGTGCTTATTACCGGATTGCGTCTTTTATGTATCAATATAATTACATATTCATGAGTAAATTAGAACTGCTAGTGAATCTTTTTAAAGTAGTCGCTTACTTCTCCGAAATTTATTAAATGTTATACTTCTATATCAGAATTATCATTATATTCTATAACGTACATTCAAAGATAATAATGAAATTTTTGTAATAAATCCTTACTTTTAATTCTTCGAATAAAAAGTATAGCTGTGCCATTACATTGTAGTCAACGTTACCGGCGTAGTATGCTTCATTGGCTACGGGTAATGCAACAGTTTGTAAATAACCACCTAAAAAAATAATCAATATTTAATTAAAATTGCGATGTTTAACATAAAGTAAATCTTGAATGACTAATATTAATATTATTAATAATAATAATCAGTCACTGAAGTAATCAAATTTAAGGTATGTTAAACCGTGCATGTGTTCCAATCATTTCCGCCATTGTAGCTGGCATTTTGTGAAAACATCAATAAACGGTTCTGCATAAATTATCTTACCGAATTTCTAGAATTGTATATCTTCAAGGTTTATTTTTTATAGAATTTACTAAAATCTTGATTTGATACATTTAACGAATATTAAATGTAAATTTAATGAAGGCGGCGTTTTATTAAATTAAAAGTTTTACATTTATTAAATTCACTGGAAATTTCACATATACTTTTGAAAACCTATCAAGCTAAAAAAGTTAAAGTAAAAAAAAAAATATACGTACATATTTTTTCCTACTAAACTTATAATTTTACACATTTAAAAATAATAAGTTGTGCGTATTCTAAATACTATATTAGCTGAGGAAGCTTTTTGTAAAGGTTGTGATGAAGATTTCTATGTCACAATGATACTAACTTGGACGGTCAAACAATTAAAAAAAATCTCTCCTGTGTTTCAAAATTTCATAACAAAACCAAATGTTTAAAAAATGTAACGGATTTTAGTGTAGTTATATTCAATAACTTATAACTTATTAGTTATAATTGTTGGTTTTATTAAAACAAATTGCAATGATAATCGTTCTTAACAGTTAATTGTAAAACCAATATCGCAGATATTTTAATGACTGAAAAGTATAAAAAAAATATGGAAGTCCTTCTAGATTTATTAAATTACATAAAAAATACTATTACTCTCCTTATATTGAAACACAAAAAAAAATAATATATTTATAAAAATAATAATTATTAAAAATAAACCTTAATAAAAAAAAAAAATACTGTTTAAAAATCTAAACCACCTTAATTTAGATTTTGTTTTTTTATACATTCTGTTTTCTAATATCACAATATGTAATAAAAACTCAAATTTTGCCAAACTCTTATTTAACCCGGACTTATCACAAAATCTCAATTACTGTAATCATAAGCAATATAATAAAATAAAAAAAGAATTCTCCTTTATTAGGCGTCACATATAATCATATTCTGGGTAGTTTAATGTTTAGAGAATTACATTCTTGCAATTAATAAAAAAAATATTACTTTATAAAAAATATTCATTATCTTAAGTAATTTATCGATTAAAATAGTTACATGCTTTTCTTTAGTTTACTTTTGTTCCACGGTTAACGGAACAAACGTTAATGACTAACGGATAGCACACATGAGCAGAATGTGGAGAGGTGTAGTACACATGCGCAGTAGGTTTGTGGGATAAATATCAGTGTAATCGATAAAGCAACGTAACGTTTCGAACACCCTTGTACGAGTTTTCGAAAATTACCTTAAATATTTAAACATCGTTCTAATAAAAAATATAAATTAAAAAATGTTTAAAACATGTTTTTAAACAAATCTAAAAAATGGATTACCCAGTAAACATAAATAGAAGATAATTCTGTTTTCAACAAAATAACATGTATGAAGTTGTCTATTTTTGCAAGGCCACAATAAAACGCATGGGGCACGCTTTCATATTTATCATCTACATAGATTCTATAAATATGACAAAGGTTTTGATGCAAAATGGAAATGGTAGCTTCAATTGACAATATTTAAGTAAATCTCTTCGGATGAACTAAAGTAAGGTCCAAAATAGAATTGAGGTCGCGCCTTTGCTGTTCATTGTGGTCTTGCGAAAGTAGACAGCTTTATTAATATTTTGTTAAAAACAAAACGATCTTCTATTTATGTTTACTAGGTAATTTTTTTCTAGATTTGTTTAAAAGCATGTTTTTATTTTGTTTCTTTTTTAAATGCATTTAGGAATGTAACCTCCGTACAATATTTTACACTGCAGTGATTTTCTCCTTGACATTATTTCAACCGAGTTTTTAATTACTTATCGATATTAATGACTTTTTCTTCGAAATACTTCGTTTCTCTCTTGTTGTCTTCACTTACTGGGATTCCAGATAATATGCAAAGAGGTATAATCAAATCCTAATGGATTTGTGAAAGACGAGAAAGAGTTTAGACCATACCATTTTTTTTTTTTTACCTACAACTCACCTGAATTACACATCAACAGCATACCACTGTATTAAATATAATATTTATCATTATGATAGCGATAGAGTTATATCTCAGAATGATGAATCAACAAAAATTTACAGACTTTTTTAAAAATATCAATATATTTTATTTAAAAAGTCATGCGATACGTTTATTTTATTTAAAGAAAATATAATAATTTTTTTCGAAAAAATTATTTCATTTTAAAAGAAATATTACATTATAATTTTACGAGAATTAGATAATTTCAAAATTCCTGAAGACTAAAAATTCATTCTGAAAAAATGTCACTGCTTGCTTGATACAAGTGAAGGATTAATTTAATTTAATTGTAAGCCCAAATTGGGTTCAAGGTTCAGTTTTTTACAAAATACATTTTTTTTTACTCTCGCTATAGCAGAAAATTTAGTTTCACAGGAAATATGATTGAAAATGATAAACACCCAAGATGAATATTCATTTATAACCGTTAGCCAAAATTCACGTAATTCTAATCTAGTAATTTTTTTTTTCAAACCTCCATCGCAAGTAAGTTTTATTAAATTATTTCGATATTAATTGGGTTCAGAAATGATATCCAGTATGAAAGAATTTCTTACTCATTAAAATTCAAGATAGTTTTATTTAAAATAGTTACCAAAGGTTTCAGTAAATATTAGGCAGTGACGTTTTTCAGTGACGTTTTTATTAATTATAACTTAATGTTTCATATAAATTTTGTTTACTGTCAAAATGTTTCCAAAGTTGGAAAAGACTGCAGGTGAAAAAACTATTATTCATAATTTGTCTTTTTTTTATAAATGCCTTTAATTTGTCGTCTACTAAAAATTGATTTGATGTTTCACCATGTAAACTTAAATTTAAGTCATTGAGGCGATTGAAAATATCTGAACAGTTGGCTGGTGTTGTGATACTCAGTTCGTCTGTCAATCGTCACGTAGTTCATAATCGGTATCCAGTTGGAATACCTGTTTCTTTGAATGTGGCTCAAAATAGCCTGCTCAGTTTTTTCCTTTAAAAGCTATCTAACTTCTTTGTGAAGCAGTACCTGATGTGGACACCGCCCATTTCAGTATGTGCATCCTAAAAAAAACTATATTTTTAGTGCCCGACGACTTTTAATATAATTGGCCAACTTGATACCCTCCTGAAGAAGATGTTAAATTTGTTCAGACATCAGTTTGATTGCAAAAGCTTCTTTATGGCTACTAAAATGAGTGAGACTACAATAATTTGTAACCGATTTTACATTGCGCTAGGTCCGTAAGAAGCCACTGTTTCCGTCCATTCCATTTCTCTAAAGAAGTCATTCAGTATTTTGAATATATCTTCGGCGGTAGTTTGTTTTACAACTAATCACAATATAAATAGTCCTCTTAAATTGTGCTTTAAAAAACATAGCGCATAAACCATATGTTGATCATAGTTTCTTACATTTGCGCTCTGGCCCGATGGCAAAAACATCAATATTTTTGACTTGTTCATTAAGTTCTATTTAACGTTAATTTACATACTTCATAATTTTGCGGGGCCCGTATCATTTGACAGATGATATCATATCCAGGTGTTTAATTGACTATTTACTTAACAACAAGTAACTATACCTTTTGCCGCAGGTAGCAACATTTCTTCACAGATTATAAGACCTTTTCACATTTAACACTTATTCTTAAGTTCACTAAGAAAGATTCCTCACCTGCTTTATCAGTAGTACCTGTAAAAGACGAAACAAATTTATTTATGTATTGTATCTGTGATATTTTTGAACAAAATAATCCTTAGTTTGTTTTCTAACGTTGAATATGTTTTACTAAGGTTCCTTTTCAACAACGACGGATTTATATTTAAGTTTTAAACAATTTATCAAAAAAAAAAATTCAATACAGATTACACTTTGAATCTTGGTTTTTGTTTACACTCGTGAAAGGTAATTCAACATTAGTTTACTCAGGATCATATTTTTTTTTTACAAATCTTTGTAATTTAGTACGTAAATATCTTGATTCATCACAGATTCTGATTCTAAAGTAGAATAGATAATGTTTTGTCTGTCGTTGTTACTTGTGCATTAAGCAATTATCCATATCGGTTTATTATTTATATCAAATATATTAACTAAAATTACCCAAATTATCCAAGTAAAGTATCCTTAGTATATATAAAAAATTCCCTTTCTATAAACCTATATCAACAATACCACTTTCATTTTCTACTTCTTATAGTAATCAATCCTAGGACTGGTATGCAGCAGTCTTCCTCCTCATGGTTGTTCTATCTTGTGCTAATCTGTTTCCATGTACGTTTTACACCCAACATCCTGTATCGTTTGTTCAATACATCCTAGTCTTGTTCTTCATCTTGCAGTTTTTTCCATTCAACTGTGCCCACTATTATGGCGTACAACAAGCTCTTATGTCGTATAAATAACACAAGAAAATATTTTCAAACCAGATTATCACCGAGTATGTAAAACACCAGAAGCAACTGTATCTGTCTCTCTGCAAGGTAATTACAATTAAGATAATTATATAATCCTTTTGTAGTGGACAATAAAGATACTTGTTCCACACGTGCCACGCGGTGCACGCATGGGACCGTAGAGTTGCTCTATTGGCGCTGTCACACGAGTGTTCGTTCTTGCTGCCCGTATTACTTACATTCTTATTGTTTGCTACACACAATTAATTTTTCTCAGATTAAGGGAAAAGAAATTTATGATAAAATACTTTTGTTTAATAACACACAAATAAAGCACGAGAACCAATTATCAACCGTTTTAATAATAATAAAAAAGTACTACTAATAATAAATATTTGCTATATTAATTTTCCATTAAACCAATAATTTTATTTCAGTACCAGCTTGAGAGCCGCTGGTCTGGACGAATCAGCAATTTACATTCTCGTAACCGGTTAGTCATACTCATACTACAACAAGCAGGAACTGTAAGAACGAGGGAAGGCTGGATATGCATTTTAACTTGAACGACAATTTTTAACTACTTATCCCTCAATATATATATCTCTATATATATGTCAATATATATATATATCACTCTCTGAAGTTAACTTTCCAATCAATTCATCGATAACTACTTTAAATGTATGTGCTCACATTTAAAAGAACTGGTGCTGACATTAACCTCGCATATGAATCAATATTTTAAAATTAAACAATAATAGAAATTAATCATTACGAAGGAATTCATTCTAATATAGTTTTTTCAGTAATAGTTGGTTATTGTTTTACCTATAATTTATTTTAATCATTGTTTTATTTAGTTATCTAAGCTAAGTTAACTAAGGTACAAAATAAATATGTACATAAGCTTTTAAATTTATAATAAAATTTATCTATTTTAAATACTGCCGTTATATGAATAACAATACTGAGGCCTTTTTTTAATCTACATCTAAATTTTAAAATTCTGAAAACTACAAAACTCGTAAAAAAAACATTTAATAATAGTTCTTTGAATACGATATTTTATATTTACAATGAATTTTATTTATTAAAAAATAGTTTAATAAATACAGATTATAAGTCAGACTCGGCAATTTTTTCTCAAAAGTACTTTTCGATTTATTAGGTTGATTTAAATGTGCTGAATTAAAGCGTTGTATTTATATTTTCTATAAATTTCTTAGAAATAAAAACATCTCTGTTTTTCTAATCGTGGATGAAATTCTATTTTTCTTCCAAATTTGTGAGTGGAGTTGTTTTCAAAATATTTTTTGTCTCGTAATATCATAATTTGACCTTTTTTTAATTGGAGCTTGTTTCGGGTGTTATTTATCCAAGACTTGCAGGTGGAATTTCTTTAAAAGAGTCTGTATAGAATGTTAATGTAGTATTTAATTATATGTAACTATTAAAATAGGAAATGAAATAAATCAAAAAGTGTTTATAGAGATTGATAAAAATTCAGTAGCTGGACAATTTAATGAGATTTATTATGAATATAACTGTAGCTCTACAGTGCAAAAAGTTTCCTTGTACTGAGATCTGAGAACTTCCACTCTAGGGTAATGGAGTTGTTGCACTGCAGAGTGATGGATTTTATCCGAAAAATTAACTGTGCAAAAAGAACACAACAAATAAAAACAATCATTTTCAAAACGATTCAAAACAGAAAACGTTGGTGATGTAATGAGCTGTAAGGTTTTGATAAATATACATAATTAATTTAAATATTAAACGTTTTTTTCGCGAGTTTTCGTAAATAATTCTTTTAAATTTAATTGCGTTAAAAGAAATATAACTTTAGAACTGTCACTTTTAAAAATTATTCGCAGTAAAAAAAATACTTTAAAAAAATTCTAATACTGAATTTAATATTTTTTTATTTTTTGTCAGCAAAAAAAAAAAATGCAAGAAAAAGGATAAAATAATATAGCTATTGTATTTACTAATTGTATTTAATAATTTATGCTACTATATTAATGAATTATTTATTAGTTGTGAGATATCATACATTCCTTTTCTAGCTAAAACTCGTGTGGAAAAATACCAATACTTTAGAAATTTTGCTGGTTTGTTTTCTTCCCGTATTGATAAATTACGGCTGATGTAAATATGACATAATTCAACAATTCAAATATGATATTTTATAAAGCGGGAAATAAAATTGCAAACTTGATCAATAATAATCGATATATATATATATTTTTTTTAACTGTAGCTTCCTTATTTGTCGATTATATATTATAAAAAAAAGTTAAAGGAATAGTTTTGTTTTTCCAAATAAGGGAGATTTTAATTTTTAAATAAGTACGCTCATGTTTATTCAAGTAAATTAGATGATGTAGAAAATAATCAAATTAATTGGCCTAGGGTTTTGTAGTGATTAATTGTTTGTACAATCGTTTTGAAATAAAAATATATATTGCATATAACAGTAAGTGTTTATAACAACTCTAAATTAAAGTTAATATAACCAAATTAATTACTATCATACACCTAATAAGTTAATTCTTTAAAAAAAAATCATAAAAAATGGCATCTATCAATTCAATAAATCAAATCAAGGATGGTTATAAACAAAGACCAGTAACAAACGCCTAATATTTTACTTATTTAACATTTAAAGCATGCAGGTGTTTTAATACGATCATGATAATGAAAACACAAGTATTCAAAGTGCGGTAGAAAAATAAAATAAAATTTTACTAGATCAATTTAATGCTTTAATTTTGTAATTTTGTAATGCTCTGATAGTATCTGTGTTACGTGAAAATCACTAACGTAAAGGTGACAATCTGACAGAAGAAGTAAATTGTAAAATATTGTTTACATCAGGTAAATGTAATGAAAGAGCTTCAGAGCAGATCTGAGGAAAATACAATTTGTTGAAAGGCAATTGCAAATTTGTACTAAAAGGCCCCTGAATAAATTTACTTTCATACGTAGTGAGACTTTATACGTATGTACTTTATTTACCTATAGTGTCAGCCAGTACTAATGTCAGAATGTATCTTTCCATAGATCCCTCTGGTGTACTCCGTGGAATTTGCTCCCAACAAATGGTAAGGTACTGTAGCAGCAGCGGGATATTTCTTGGAACTCTTCTTGGAATCAAATCTTGCACAATCCTTCTGGCATAAACCTTTAAAAAAAAATAATTTAGTCCTTTCATAATTAGACGGTTGCACTAATACGTATAGGTTACCTATAGGTTGAACTTTGACTAGAAGATTCTGATGATCTACGTCTGTTT
This sequence comes from Lycorma delicatula, assembly GCF_047948215.1. NCBI lineage: Eukaryota > Metazoa > Arthropoda > Insecta > Hemiptera > Fulgoridae > Lycorma > Lycorma delicatula. The sequence goes on along the minus strand of NC_134455.1, from coordinate 41,104,735 downwards.
TGATAGCCTAAGTTGGATAATGCGATGCTATAAGAAGATTTATACCACTTCTTTCAGGTCTAATTATTAATAATATGATTGTTATTGGACAGGACGAGACCGCATTTTTTTTTTTAATGTTCTAGGTTCAAATGGAAGAATGGATTTTCAATAAATAAAATTCACAAAGAGAAAAAAATGTGCTTCATATCTTATTGGTATAGCTTATCTATCTGGAAACTGAACCAGAAGATCAAAGAAAAATTGAGAATGACACAATGCTGTATTCTGAACTCACCACCTGAAAAGGAATAAAACGATTTTTATTACACTGTTAGAAACGATGACGTCTGTAAATACACTGTATTAATGGAAACACCTACTTATAGGAAGGGAGAAAATCTCGTACATCATATATTTATTTTTTAGGGGGTGAGTTTAAATTAGATAATGAGAAAAATTAAAAGAAATTCTAGAGGTTATTAAATAATACATGCTATTCAAATAACGAATATAAAAATTTGGAGTCCATTTTGATAATGAAAAATTTGTAAAGGTGGCTATAAAAAAAGACACTTTAGTTAAACTATTTCGTAAAAAAATAAAAAATAAATCGTAAAAAATACGATGAAGATAGAAAGAATGTTACAGAAAAAAATTCGAAAGTCAAACCGAAGACCACAAGAAAACTTTTAAAATATTAAACAACAGACGAAATTATTAAAAAACACTGGAGAAAAACTTTATTTTCGTAAGAACCAAAATTATTTTTTCTGAAAATGAAAAAATTTATATGATCAGTATTTGCGCTCATACGTCACTCTAATAGTGGGGGTATACACGCAAGACTACTGGACAGTCAATCCGTTGTCGCGCAATATCAGCTGTGTAAGCAACTCGCCCGTCTAGCGGCATTATTAATAATTTTATATCTCATCTGTTTTATTTTATGTAACTTATTATCATTTCACATGTATAAATTCGTATTCTAATCTATTTACAGTCCACTCATTGTTTTATTAAATATCATTCTTGACCGAATTATGAGCATTGTTTCTTTGTTTATTTCACGCTATTCGAATTGTGAAACATCCATATTTAGTCAAACAATCAGAAGAAAATAATGAAAAGGATTGAAACGGGGAGAAAAATAAAACGATGCAAAGACAAGAGCAAGTAGGACAATAAAACTTTTTCGGTAGATTCCGTCAAGGAGAGGAGAAAAGATGCTGAAGAATTAGTTTTCACTATTTGCTTGAAGACTATTCAAAGATGTTAACTATTAGAGTAAAAAGCTGAGAAGGAAGAAGGATACTTAAATAAAGACGAACAACGTTCCTTTAATGACTGATGGGTTGTACTAGAACAGGTACTGCGTGGGATATATAAATTAAAAGAGGGTAAAGCAAGAACATTAGACAGTATGAAGAAATAAACATGGAACAAATACTTTTGATTGAATTGCTGTTACGGTATGTAATAGATTTTGGAAAAATAGCAAGTTTAAATTTTATATTTATAAAATAAAATATTATTTCACTGGGTAGCCATCGTATTACGTGTTCCTTAATAAGAAATGAGAATTTTTGTAAATTCCTGCATTCTGCACTGTTCCATCAAACAAGTACCATTCGCCTTGAACACAATTTTTTTTTAGTTGATCTCCCAATGATTTAGTCTAAATGAAGTTGTATTAAAATTATTATTCATAAATTGGATTCTTTGTGTTAACAAATATAAAATTCCATTATTTTTTCAATCGATTACACAAGAAATTATGATTAAAATTGGTGTCCAAGATAGCACAAAATAAAAATACAGTAGAAATAGAAATTACAAACAAATATATTTAGTATTTTTAGTCGCCTAACATCATACCTCTAGAGCTACGCGACAAAAGGGAAAGTATAGTAATTAGTCAAAAAATTGGGTTTGGGTATTTGCATTTTCTGCTCCAGGAACCTTCAAAACACATAGATGGATACAATTTTCGCAGTTACGTGCGTGCGTTTATTCATGAAGAAAACAAATAACTAATTTAGCGGTATTTAAACACTTATATAGGATTTTTATATCGGTAAACTGATCAACAAATGCAAGAGAAACAAATTTGAACGTAAATATATTTTCTGAACGGAATCACCAGTAAATGAATTTTATTATTTTTTACTTCCTTGTATGATGTAAGGAAAATACTGCGATCATGAAAAATTTCGTTTTCCGGTTTCAACGGAAATATACATTTTGACCATTCCTGAATCCATTTTTACTTGTTTCAGCGTGACGTGTGTATGTGTGTACGTATCTCGCACAACTCAAAAACGATTAGCCGTAGGATGTTGAAATTTTAGATTTAGGACTGTTGTAGTGCACCTCTAGTATTGCACCTCCCCTTTTGATTGCAATCGCCTTAACAAAAAGTGTCCAAAAAAACCCAAAATCCAAAAATATTTTGATTTTGGACTTCTGACTTCTGACTTCTGAACTGCAGTAATAAGCTCTCATTGAGAGCTTTTCAATGTTATATCATACATAAGTGGTACTTATTTTCATTGGTTCAAGGGTTATAGACAAATAAAATTTTAATTAATAAATATTTGGATCTTAAAAAGTAAGCACATCGGTTCGAATCAGAATTTTAAATTAAAATATTACTGTTTTTTAAATTAAAATATATTGATTAATAATTATTAACCCGTGATTATAAAAAAAATTTTACAATAAATAATTATTCAATAATACCAATAAAAAATATGAAAAAAATCAGAAATTATTAGTAAAATAAAATTTTGGTATTTTTAAAAATTTGTATGTGTAATTTAGCATTATTACATATGTAATAGATTTGGTAAAACGTCTGATTATTTAATATTAATTGAAATTTACAATTGTATTATTTTGGATTTTCTGATTTAACTTCTGTTTAATTTTGTTTAATTATTCTGGAATTTCCATTTAATTTTATCTACATTAAAGTTATTACAGAGTGACTAAAAAATAGTCCCTCGCAAGAAAAACATATGCAGTAAGGCAAACATGTTCGATTTTAAATAAATGACAAAAAATTCTTCGGGTTAGGCATTCTTCAGAGGATGAGATGAATGATTTGTAGCATGTGTGAAAATGCCACCCCTGACCGGGATTCGAACCCGGAACTCCGGATGAAAGGCCGAGACGCTTACCACTTGCACCACGAAGGCCGGCTAACTCCTGAGATATTGTTGGACAATATTCTTCCTAAGTCGGAGTTGATCTTCATTTTGTTTATTTGTTTTTTTGTCGCCAATCATTTAATCGCTCTTTGGTTTGATATAATTCTTCTGATCTTAATTTGTGCACACGTTCTCTGGTTTTCAGACTTTCTCACTCTATATTCATGATACTCTGTTAATCTTTTTATTCTTTCGTTGGTCTTAACGTTTTCTTCCTCGTTATATTTATTATTTTCTCATAATGTTTTTATTCTTTCTTTGTTTTTAACATGTTTTTTCTCTTTATATTTATCATCTTCTCTTAATTTTTTTATTCATCCCTTGTTCTTAACATTTTGTTCCCATTCATATTAAACTTCTTTTGGTTTTTTGGAGATATATTTATTTCTTCATGTTATCTTTCTTTTTCCTGTATGATTGTTTCTTTTTATTTTTGATTATTCACCAAATAACCCAATAATGAAAACTGAATATTTTACACCGTAAGGTCGAAATTAACATTTTTAACCAATATGCAGGAGCTCAGTAAACGGAATAATTTAATTATTATTAATTTTTATTTATATGACACACCAGAAATCTAAAAATATCTTTAATTATCCACTCAAGAAGATACAAATAATACTGATCTACTAATACGAATAATAAAGGGCCTCCATCATAATATTCTTTGTAAGATTGTTGAATTAATAATTGTATTAATATTTTACTTTATAATAACATTTCAGCATTTGTGTAACTGTCCACTTTATTAAAGAATGGAGGAACTCACTTTCTAACTTTCAAACGAAATAAGTTTAAATCAAGTGCAGCAAAAAATGTGTACATGTAATTTAATAGGCGTACAAGGAACTTATGTGGTGTCCACATCATTTTTCTTTTGTGTGGTAAATGTGGGAATGAAGTAAGTTTTCAAAAATTAGCAAATAATATGAAAATGTAGTTATAATATATTAAGTATTGTGTTTTACATATATTCTAAATTTATATTTTATTTTGATTATTAAAAAAGAAAACAAAAGAAAAATAAACTCTGTAGAATAAAACTGATTACTATAACAGATATAATGGTACTATAACTTTTTTTTTTTACAAATGGCGTGTGTGAACTAATAATTTACTCCTTTCTATTATGCACGGTAGGGTCCTATACAGAAACCAACATTAGTCACTCATAATCGATTAGTCCCATTTAGCGTGGTGGCTCTGTTCAATTGCAATATGTCCTGGTGGAAGCGTTCTTCCTGCTTATCACTTACAGCATCCAAATTTGGTGAGTATGAATAAAGATGGAAATGCAAAACATAAATTTTTGGACACAAGGCAATCTAAATTATAATTCATTTTGTGTTAAAGGACCAATATTTTTGCTTTTTTATTTCCAAGAAAAGCATAAATTACATTTTAAAATAACTTTCATGGTGTTAGCCTTACATATTAAAACTTTAAGTTTTTAATCACCGAGTAATTTTTATTAAATGTAAAATTGGTTTACACGAAAATTCTCGTTCCCGGAAATCGTGGGTACATTTTCGTTTCTTCCATTCAAAAGTTTGCAAGTTTTTCACTTGAAAATAACTCCAAATAACAAGAAATATTGATATTACAAATATCCAGGATGGGGAAATAACCATTCATATTACCATTTTTGTAACCATTTATATTTATTTATTTTATAAATAAGGCGTGTTCTTTTCCTACGGATTTGGGAGGATGTTAATTAGTCAATTTACCGGTCCCTTGCATGCGTTTCCGGAGAATTGTGCGGTCTTTTGGTTTGCTATTAGTGCTTTTGGCTTTACCGATAGTTTCAAGTTGTGATGATTGCATACTGCGGCTGCTGCTTAGCAACATATGTAAACTCATTAGTAGCTCCTCATTTGCGGTGTATATCGCAAAGATTTCTGCGAATGTGTACGTGTCTCACCGCGGTGAAGAGATGGTTCACTAGGGTGAGGCGGACAGTCCTCCTACTCCCACTCGGGTCCATCGCAGAGTCCCGGGTTAACCTCAATAAATCATCGTCGAGATGGCGCTACACATCACAGTTGCATGGGATTCCATTCCCCCGCCGGCGGTGCAGTCACCATCCCGCCGACAGCGATGCTTGCTCATTCAAAACCTGCTCTCATCATAACGACATTACACCTCACGACTGCATGGTTACGCATACCCTCGGAAGTGGAGTCGTCGTTCCGCCGACAGCTAACATTATAAAAAAAATCTCCTTACTTTTACTGAATAACCGGGCTCGATGCCAACACGCCTACCTCCAGCCAATCAACTTCCCAGGCAGTCTTAGCCACCCGGGGTGCTACTCTATTTATAGCCCTCAGTCGTTCTGTTCAGGGTGAGAAAACGAAGGCAGCCAACCACGATAGTCCATTCTCCGCAAATCTTCCACTTGGCTCACAGATCAAGAAAGGAATTCACTATGTTGAGTTCCCTTACAAATCTGGTACGTTCAGCCTCGTACCGGAGACAAACATAAAGGATACGGTCCGCAGTGTCATCAATCCTACAGTCCGGGCACAAGCCCGAATCAGCCAATCCAAACCTAGACAAATTATTCCTAAATGCACAATGTCTTGAAAGGATTTGATTTGTTTACCGATTGGGAGAGACCCACCGAAATGCTCGCAGCTCCTTAATATTCTGTAATATACCATGCGTGTATCGACCAGTAGAATAATCGTTCCACCTTACTTGCCAATAGTCAAAACCTTCTCTCTCCTGACCCGTACCTCTGGGAATCGACTGATCAGTGGCTTCAACTACCGCTGAAGAAGAAGTTTCTGCCAGGTCATCTAATGGGAATTACTTTAATCTTCGAGCAAAAACTCGAACCCTAGCCGCAAGAATTTTAGAAAACATGGGCCAATCCTTCCGCCTGTGAAGGATGCCCCCTTGCTGAACGGGACGTACTTCCTATAGACAATGCGCAGCCCGCCTTCCAGATCAATAACTATTAGTCGATGATCGCTCGCGCAATTATCGCCTACAGACAAGTTCTGAATCTTAAAAAGGACATCCTTACTAATGGTAACATCGATATTGGTACGATGGAAGGCTTTCCGCCCTTCGGCTGCACGGGCGAAAGTAGACAATTCGCCGGCTACAATAAAAATATCAAAAATGATACTGCGCGATAAAACCTTCAATCAATTCGTCGTTATCATCCGTGATCCCACTATACCAAAGTGGCAATTTGACGTTCGCATAAGAACTTATAAAAATAGGACAACCTACTACCAGCGTAAAATGTCTATCCCATTTTTCAAATGCTGTTCAGTGGGATCCCTGTACTGAAAAAACTAACTAACAACAACTAGGACCAGACCATCCACGACAAGGTTGATAACGACGTGATGCTTAGCAGAGTATTGCTGAATGAAGATGCTATCTAAAGACTTTCTGCACAGATCAGCGGATTTGCTGCCACAAACGAAATAGGTGTTGCAGAAGGACAACATCGAGGCTCCGTATTTCGACAACTTCACCTATTTCAACTTGGACTACATAGGCACCCTGGGCATTGAGTTGCCCAAACCTAACTATCCAGAGAGTTGAAATAAATCTCAACCGCTCTTAAGTAGCAACCGCACTCCTTACTATTAACTGAGTGTCTATGAATTTTACGTAACCTTTTACAGTTAATGCAAGACGGAGCCTCCTTCTTTTGCGAACTGTCGTCACGCTTGTGGCCCCCTCTCACCACAATCCTCGCAGACCGACGCATACTTGCAGAACTTGACCTTGTGGTCAAAACAACAACGCATGAAGCACCGGTTCACGTCAAGTTATTCTTGACGCGACAGGGTTCAAAATCCACGTTCCCACAGACACGAACTTCTGGTGAAGTCTAGAACCTTAATCAGAAACTCCGTGATATCGTGGATCATCATGCTTGCCAGTTTTGAAGGCTAGCCTACACTGATCTTTGAGCTAGACCTCGTCCAAGTCTGTGTTCTGCTCTCGAACCTCCTCGTTCGAGAGCAGTTCTGAGGACAGAACCTCCTCGTCAGAGAGGCACCGATAGATGTCATATACTATGACTCGGGGCCTAAGCTTTCGCTTGGGTTGACTCTGACCTCAAGCTTTTGGAAAGCATGATACTCCGTGACGTCACGGACCGTCTTATTGTTATCAGTAACAACTACCTGCCCTTTGCTTGTATGCTTAGGGCATACAAGTAGTAGTTCTCCTTGAACTACCGCTGCTATCGGTTGTCACGAAGGGCAACCTGGAAGTCTCGCTTTAATTTCTTGGTCGTGGTTGTCGAACCCTTCCACGTTGTATACAAAGATCACCTTTGGCTTCTTGGCCGTCTTCCTAGCTTCCTATTTATAGGATGTCAGGATTATAGGACGTCAGCGTAGCGCCTGGGCTGCGTTGGGGCCTGAATCACCTTCGGAAGGACCTTAGCCTTCTTGGACTGGGAAGCTAAAGTCTGAAAGAATTTTGCCGCAACAGAAAAGGCCTCCTTCAACTTTATCAGGTGGGAAATAATAAGTAATCTTCTTCTGTCCTGAACTACTAACGCTGCCGGGGAAAACTAAGAACTCAATCAAGTAGTCCAGGTAGCCCTAGGCTACTTTAACCGGCCGAGCATAACTACTTGGTCTGCCCTTCTCTTTCTTGAAAGCCTCAATGACCGAAATCGGTTTAACCCGAATGGATGTTCCTAACTCCATCTCAAATACTTCATCATCAGTGGAAGTCGAAGGTACTGGCTGCGACTTCCTCTTCCGCCTGGGCTTGCTCAGTACCTCCTGGTATACTTCCATGGCCGGAGATTCTCTGACCTGACCAGACATAATGGATTCTCGCTCTCTTCTTCTTACTTAAATGCTGGGTAAGATTACGTGCGTGACGACTGCCCGCAGCGATCACGTGTAGCTGGAGACCTGAGATATTCCCCTGTCGCTCATCATCCTTCTTAGCCGCTTCTGGATCGGTTATAATAATACAACCATGGATTACTGCCCTCGCCTTCTGAAAAGAACGCATGAAAGTCTAGGGAGTATTCCTTTACTCGTGTCGGAGGCTTGCGACCATAATTTCTACATTTATGCAATAATTGGCTCTATAAAGTATAGAACTAGGCGCGGGGTTTGTGCTTCCGCGAACTCTGTTAGCTAGTTCAGAGGGCGACGAAGTAGGACAGTCAAGATATCCGAAGGTAGTCAACAGCGAAGTCGAAGGCTGAGTCATTAATTCACTGATGGAAATATCTACCGATGATTTACATCAGTAGTATCTCAACGAGGTCTTGCTTATTACTGTAAAATGTTAGAGCAAAACGACTTACTTTAAAGCTTATCAGGGCTTGGAACGTTGGTGGCGGTGTGGCGACCGGAATCGTCACAAGGCTGGTGTCTTCCTCTAAAGGTGTTGGGATGTTAACTAGTCGAGGCTAGCAAGCGAAGCGGGTATATGTCGTTAAGTTTGGTTAGACTATATTTATCATTTTTATCTATGCAATAATAGTTATATTTTTAATATGTAAAATATATGGAGAATGTTTAAAATGACCGGTATTAAACAGCATGTTAGTGTGTTATCAGGTTAATGTTGTTGTTAATATCAATATTTTCTGCTATTAGTACAAGATCCAGCAGCTGATTTCTGCAGGTATCTTTCTTTTTTAATAAAACTCGATGTAAATGAATGACTAATGATAATTTAATAGATTACTGCCGGGTTGCCTAGCAAAAATTAGCCGCAATTATCTTTAATTAAATATATTGTAATTCATTTTAACGAATTGCATTATTTGAGTGAATAATGCAATTCATTTGAAAGAAAATTATGTGAAGAATGTAAAAAATTGATTACCAGCTCTCAGTTAGCTGCAATCTCCAACTTGCCAAGTCTAAACCGGTATGTTATTGTTAATTATGTACGCTCATCCTGTTTTTCAAAAAAAATTATATACTAAATTGAAGTTTAATTTTTTCTGTACACGCTAACACATGGTTGCCGGTAAAAAAAAATGGCCGCAATTAGTGGTTGCCATTATTTGAACTAATTACTTTTTCTGGATGAGTGTGAATTAAAGAGAAGGAACGGTGCTTCATTTCGATCTTTTTGTTGTTTTCATTATTTATTATGTAATTAGTTAAATAATGGTATCCAATATTTACGGCCACTTTTTTACAGGCAACCATGTGTTAGCGTTTACAGAAAAAAATTAAACTTCAATTGAGTTTATAATTTTTTTTAAAAAAACACGATGAGCTTACATAATTAACAATAACATACCTGTTTACACATGGCAACTTCGAGGTCACGGCTAACTGAGAGGTGGAACCATTTTTTTTTTTTACATTTTCACATCATTTTCTTTCAAATGACATTTAATTCATTTAAAAAAAATATACTTGCAATTCGTTAAAATAAATTAAACAATACATTTAATTAAAGGTAGTGAGGCTAATTTTTGCTAGGCAACCATTAATGTATTACTGGCATTATGCATTAATGTATTAAATTACCATTATTCATTCATTTAAATCGAGTTTTATTAAAAACACAGATACTTGCAGAAATCAGCTGCCGAATCTTTGACTATATTTTAAGTTATTTCCAGTGGAAAAAATGGCAATATTTATTTTTTTGGGGGGGAGAAACAAAAATGTACCGATAACCACTCCGATGGCTCAAATACTCTTACAGAAGTTAAAAATAATGGTTAATATTCCATTTAATTGTGTAATATATTCGACCGTGTATTTTTTCATTCATTTTTTTTTTGTCAAACTATTTTTTTAACTAAATTAATAGTATGATTTCTCGTATCGTATATTTACTTTAAGAAATATGCACTTTTATTATAAACTTAAAACAAACTCTTTCGAAAGCAGAGAAATTTTGCATTTAAGAGGTTTAAACATTTACTCGCTCTTTACCATACTTATATTCATATTTTATCTAATTTAAACATTTTATCGTATAATAAACTGTTTTGTAGATTGGAAAATAAATACCTATAAAATAGTACGTATTTACTGAAAGGTCAAATTTTTTCTCCAACAAATTATTTTTTTATTTAAATTAAAAAAAATCTTTATGTCTTTCAAAATAATTGAAGAATTATTTATATTTTACCTAATTATGCTTCCTGAAAATTATTTTTAAATAAACTCTTCAGCTTTTCGTGAATGACTTGAGGATGGCATTAACACTAATTGCAGTTAGAATTCTACTTACGTAGAAGTTGGTTCCTCAACGACGCCTGAAGTAGAATTCTACTTGATTTGAGAATAAATCCTTTTAATTTGCTGTAGTAATATCTCGTTAAAACTATCAATGTTTTTTTGATATAATTTAAAAAATCGAGTAACATTCAGAGGAGATGGAAAAGAATTTATTTAACTGTCGCTATTTAGATTAGTTTCAAAAATCGGTACTTACTGCAAAGGAATTGAATAGTATTAAATAAAATGACGAGTATGTGTAGCAGTTACCAGAAATGGTAATTAAATTAATATTTGTACCTTTAGTACGTCCTGTTTTCCCCAACATTTTCTGCCACAATCAGTTTGTCTCCAGAGTACTGTTTTAACGTTCACAGATTCACAACTTTGAGAATTAACAGTTGAATTTACCTTATAAAAAACCATAAAGAGAATTAACAAGACGAACAGAAATATTTTAAAGATTGTGGTATAGTTATCATATGTTATCATTTTGTTAAAAACGGATCTTGGTAATTCTTTAGAACATCACATTTGTTTTGTTTACATCATTAAGAGTTCCCATGGTTACTCATATAAATTATAGGTTAAAACAAGAGGTTTGCAATTCAACCCGCGTACGTGTTATTTTTTTTTAAATTAGTTATACGCGTATATGTAAGCTATTTTTATATGTAACCAAAGGAACTGATGGTTATGGTATTGGGGATTTTGTAAAGCTCCTTTAATATTTCCATTGTAAAGTTTTACCTCATAACACAGGTAAGAATTTTTTAAACGGTAAATTAAGAGCCTACATACGCCATTTAAAGATATATACGTGTATTTTATATACGTAGAGTATTAACAGAATGTTTTAAGTTAACAAGCCATTTTGAAAAACTTTTAACTAAAAATATTTAAAAGAAAGAATAAATAAACATCATCGGTAAAACTTTTTCTAAGCCAAGTTACTATCGCACTAAAATTTCAAAGCGGAGAGAAATCGTAAATAAACTAATATTAAATATCTTAAGTTTAATAATGTTTTAAAAACATAATATAAAACATTCTGGTTATATAAGTTAGAAATCTGTTTCAAATTTGAGGGTCAGACTTGTAAATGTGTTCACTATTCCTTATGCCCTGTGTTCGACGTGTGAAGGAGTCTTAGGCTAGGGTCAATCGAGCTGTCATGTGATATATATATATATATACTTTTTGAACGGAAAGGACTGCGTTAAGCTAACAGCCTATTGCAGAGATGCGTGGCATTATAAATTGGAATTATTTCAGGACTTCAATTATTTACTGCTTGGATTTTAATTGAAAATGATTATAAGATTATGTATGGTGATGTAATACTTCACCTCAAAATTTATGTCAACGTTTGTCATTACGTTTTGCTTGATTTCCGGTGCTTTATGGTAAGGGGAAATGTAAGAAGGGGGTTAAAAATTAAGTGTAAATGGTTACTTGTAAATAAAAAATAAACGTAAGCGTATTTTTTAAAATTGTACGCACTTTTTAGTTAACTGAAGTCAGAGTAATGAATTATTTTAATTATTAACACTTAAGTAAATTTAAATTTACCAGAAATCATGATAAGTTTTTGAAATTATTCGAATTCTGTTTTTGTTCATTCAATTGCATTGTTATTTTTCTTTTTTTTTATTAAAGGAAATAGTTTGTTCTTAAGAAGATATTTGGTAAGAAAATAGCACGGTAGTATTAGTAATAATAATATTATTTTTGTATTTAGAAATACTTGACGTTTTTCTATTAAGCTGTAGAATGTGTGACAATTATAAGTTGCGAATTATATACTGCAATTATTTTTTGTAAATAATGTTTTTTAAAACAGAATAATTAAAATGACGCATTATTATTATTATTATCGCTTCTCAGGCTCTCTCCCGATACTGTGGTTTAGTCTGATTCTATGTTAATTCATCTTTGATCTGATTTTTTTGCAGGTTTTTCAGCAGGAAATTTTTACGCTCTTAACTTCTTGTGTCACAGCGCCTTGCTTATCTAGACAGAGTGTGGTGTAATTAAACACTTATGCACTGAAAATATTCCTTATGTTGTACTGGCATCGGACGCTGAAACAAAACCACGCTATGAGTCGGCTGGTCCTTTGTGATTTTATGTTGCAGCAGTACGTGGGTACGGCTGAAAGCTAAGCAATCTTATGTCTTTACATCTGTATTCGGTTTCTGTGCTTTTATATCTGCGTAAACCGCAAGGCGCTTTATCCTAGATCTTGGGTACGGTCAAGTCGCGAACAACCGCCTTCCTCGGCGGGGAACGAGGAAGCAATTTTTATTCCAGTTACTGCAATTCTTATTCTTTTTATTCTTTTTTTTTTTTGAGAGTAATTCTCCTTTACATTCTTGTTATTAGGTGGCCACAAGAGTAGGCAGCACCGATAAGTACCCTATTTGTAAAGCTAGTTTTCTTGGCAAGAAATTACCCTTTCGTACACAAAGTCTATGACTAGAACTCACACTGCATACCTAAAGTTGAATGGCCATGAAATTGCCATTTAAAAGATCAATAAGAACGAAAGAATTACTTTTCTAAAAATTTCCAATTGATAAAAACACTCCTATAAAGAATACCTCCAATATACCAGGTACGGGTTGGTCGTCTACCTGTTCGTTTTCGCCAATACTAACTTTTATGCGATAAACAAAGGTTGTATTACACTTTAATTCCTAGGCTTGGCTTGCCTAAATGTTCTTTTATTTAAAAATTTCGACAGACAATACATATAACGAGCTTGTAGGACATTGTACACTGCAACTGCGCTATAGATATCTCGTTAATGATACTCTCATTAAGCTAGATCTTTTCCATGTACCTCTTCTAATTAAAATCATGCACTTTCAATATCTTATACCATCTGACACTGAAGTGCATCGAAATTTTAAAAGGGAAGTTTACCTTGGACTTACCCCGAGGTATCTAGTGCACCTTCGTCAACGTTCTACTTAATCAGTATGTGGACTCAGCCGTTAACGAATCTAAAATGTTATCCCTAGCTCAATTAGTAAACATGTTTCCTAACTGTAAATACTCAGCCCAGTTATCTAAAACCTCATTTGCCTACTCAAACAGAAACGCTGAGTATAAAATCGATAGAAAAGAAAACAGATGTTCAGGCCGACAACGATCATTTTTATGATTTACGACATCTACTCATAATAACCGGACGTAAGTGAGGATAAAGCGGGATATGAACAGGCTATGGAAAAAAAATCAGGATTTCTATAAGGGACAGATTATCCATTTAATGATACAGATAAGCCGTTCCCTCTACATAACAGCGCTGGAAATTTTGCAACATGGATCAGAACAATGAACATTTGGTATGAGTTTTGACGTGATTCCAGCTAACACCTGGAAGCGACCACTTGTTACACCTATTCTTAAAGCCGACGCTCCTCTTATTCGGATCCATCACCCAATCTCTTTTATCTATTCACTACCTAAAATCCATGAAATAATCATGAATGCTATATACGGCCAAATTCAGCGTTAAATCTTCTTAACCACCATACAATATTGTGGTTAAGAAGATGGTGGCAGAATATGGTCGATGCAATCTGTTTTGATTTTGAAAACAAAAAGGATCTTCAATATCTTCTACTGCTCATGCTGAGAGGCTTTGATTTTGGGAAGGAATATGTGAAATGGTTAAAATCGTTCGTAAAAAGAAGAATGTTTCATGTTTATATATGGTGGAGTATCATTTAGGCTGTAATCGATCAAGTCTGAAGTTCCCCATGGGTCTAAACTTGGGGTTATTTATTTTTTTATTTTTACCAGTGATATTTGTACTGCTGTTTCTTGTGATTTTAAACTATATTCAAACGATCTTAAAATACATCGAGCCATTTTGGATCTTAATGTTCATTCCTTCCTGCAGAAGGGTATTGATAATGTTTTCAAATGGGCTCAATTTTATCTTATGCTACTAAACCTGGATGAAATTAAGAATTTCCAAGAAAAACGTACATACTGTATTACCCATATCAAATTAAAAATTTCCTTTAATAGATTTCTGTTACATCTATGTAAGGGCATCCTTGTTCCCTAGCCTAAATAAATGAAGATATACATAGCTGATATTTGTAGGAAGTATTTTTAAAGTAAAGGAATAAACTTATTTTTCTGAAATAAGGTTATATCCCTGAGGAAGATGTTCGAAGAATGATCGTCTTGAGCGTTGTAAAATACGTATAAATAAGTACTTGTAATCGGTTTGCAAAAATAATATTTATTTTCTCACACGATTTTTAGCAGTACATAAATAAAACTATTATAATTTGTGTAAAAAATTACCTTCAACATTGTAAGATGTACTTTACAACTAACTCAAGCATATAACATTAAATGATGTATACGTTAAATATGTATAAATTATTATTATTATTATTGATTTAATAACTTATAATAGAGATTAAGAAAAGAAAACGAGGATAAATGATTGAATGTAAAAAAATATTACATTTTGAATGTTTTATTTCTGTATAAGATTATTATTAATTCTGCATATATAATTTTAAAAATTTTCTCCAAATTTTTTTTTTTGGTGATATTTAGACAAACTAAACTGAAAGTTGATAAACTGATGTAACAAGTAGTGTTTAATTTTTTTATTTTATTTTTTTTTTTTAATCTTTAATCAAGAGAATTAAATTTTTTAGCAACTTTTGGAAGAAAAATATGATATTCCTTTCGGCAGCACAAAGTGATGAGGGTGAAACTGAATTTTATTTAGGTTTTGATATATTAGGATTACAAAAATACCACTCAGGTATGAAATATGATTCGTCAAAACTCTCAAAAAAGTATTGAAGTATAAATATTTGTGACTTGAAGCTAACTTCAAACCTCCATAAGCCTTAAATTTCTATTACCTCAACCATGTTTTTGTGTTTTTTTGTCCATACGCACTTGTGGAGTAAGACAGTGTTTCATATGTGTTTGAGAGTTTAATTAATATTGATGCTTGTGGGCAGGGCCTACTTATCATTATAAATTAATTCATTAAATAATGGTTTAATAATTTAATTTTCTTATAAAGAGAAAATTAAATAGCTATAAATGAAATCACTTTTAGTTTTCTCATTTAGTTTACTTTTTGAAAATTTATTTCGCAAAAAACATATAAAAAAGAAAATAAAAAAATATTCGTCGTCTTGCTCAGAACCGCACAACTACTTTTTAATTTTGTAGTAAAGTGCAAAACAACTATTACAAAAATTAGTAACAACTGTTAAGTCCCTTTCTGTTAAATTCTTTATTTGTAGTTATGTGTTTTGAGAAAAATTATTTTTTTCCTGCTTTTACCCACCCAATGTCTCGTGAAATGAATTGCGTCCTAATTAAATACTTCTGATGGATGTTGGCTAAAGATTACAAAGATAATTACTATTGTTAATAATAAAAAAAAGCTTTTACAGAGATTTTTGAACATTTAGAATTCCTAAGTTGATATAATATGAAAAGAATCGAAGAGACTTGCTAGCAGAAAATGGGCCAACAATATATTTATTTTAACTTTAAGCAATAGCTTAAAGTTAAAATAATTATGATGCAGCTAGCAAATATCTAATAAGATATTTGCTAGCTGCATCATAATTCACCTCCGAAAGACTTATACGAATCAAATAGTAAATATTAAAGATAAATGAAATCTGTAATTACAGTATCAATTAATTTACTTAAGCTCGTCCTAATGTAGTAAATACTCTATATTCAAAAGCAGAAGAGGTAACGTGCTAATTATTTTTATGCTTGTATATCAGCATTGTAACTTTCAGGACAGTTCTAATTATCGTGCAGTATTTATTGAATTGTCGAATGAATTGCATTAAATGAAATTAAAATTTCATCTCTTTTAAGCAAAGAGTCAATTATATCTATAACCTTATATCTGTATGGAATAATAAAATAAAATACAATGTTTATTGGTCAACAAATTTTCTTTTCATTTTATATTCAAAATGATATATTACATTTTTAATTTCAACACATTTAATTTTCTTAAAGTATGAGATATTTCTACATTAAAGTTCGAAGATTAATACTTTAGAAACTTTGTCAGATTATCAAAGATCCGTTACTTCGACCACGGATTTACGATTGACAATCACCAAAATATTTTCAACACATCAGAGTAGTGGATTTCCATGATTTCATTTAAATATATCGATAATCATCTGTAAGAATAATTATTTTACAAATTTGTACACGTCAAATTAATAACTTTATGCCCGCTGGTCTACGTAATAGATGTCAAATTTGAATACTTTGAAGAGCCAAAACAAAAATATAAAAACAAATATGGCTTGAGGTCCTGAATAATAATCTCTACTATACCGAAATGGGTTACGTACTCTAAGATTATCGTAAACAATAAAATCATAAAAGAAATCAGAGTGATCAGCACAAGATGGCCATCATTGGAATCTCAGAATAAGATTTATTGGAACCTTCCATAGATTTTTCCCATTCACTAAAAAAACAATTTACCATTTTTGAGCTTTTTCGATAATGGTGGCAAACTACATTATTTCAGATAGAAACTTCCTCTTTCTTTTTGGTTTTTCATTTTCGGTATAAAATAGTATTTGAATACTTTTTATTTTCAGGTATTTTTCTCTAAACCTAGCCATTTTGGAACTTCAGGTTGACGATTCTAAACTTACATAAAAAAGTACAATTTTAATGCTAAATAATCATCAGCTGTTTTTTCCATCGTTGGAAAATTTCTCTCCAATTCAACAGTGCACTCATTGAAGGTTAATGTTTTACCATTATTCATTAATTCTTTGAATTGTTGGGAAGAAAAATAAATACTTTAATTTATTCGGAAGACGATTTAATATTCTCTGTGTGTGCTTATTTATATAATTTTTATTTTCATAATGCAGTTTGATAATAAAAGTCAATAACTGGAAATTTATTTTTGAAGTTACAGGATTTTCGAGAAATACAAATGTACAATGATACCCTCATCGACATCCTACTCTCTGTTTACTACTCGTATTTGCAAGACTAGTTGGAAATACACGAAGTAACGGGTCACTTCAGAAAAAACCACGCTGTTTGAACGGAGAAAATATTGAGACCGATATATTCTGGCTTTCTTTGAAGCATTATTTCAACTTCCATAAGGGAAGCAGCTTATAGAGCTCGTATATATCTCTCAATAGTGTTGAATCTCTAACGGGTTTTATTAAGATATTTACTTCCTTTACTTTACATTTATTCCTGGGATTTAAATTTTATTAGTTTTTCCAATCGAATTATTATGGTTATCCATGTATTTTGTTGAGAATGATTGTTTTGAATTTAAGGAGTATCACTGAAATGCTCTTTAATGAAATATTTGAAATAAAGTTTACTTAGGGGTTTATAAGGCCCATTTTTTTTTTAAATTGAATTAAAAAAAAAATGGTACAATAAATTTTTTTTTTTTAAATACACGTATATTTTATTAAAATAGATGTTTATCTTTGTTACAAAATTTAGATTCGAAAAAGGTGAAAATAATTATAAAATCTTGGTATTAGCATATTAAAATTTATAAATGCTACAGTTTACAATTTATTGCATTGAAAATATTATTTTAAGCGACAGGTGAATGATAACATTGCTACTTTTTGTTATAAAGTCGAGAGGCTATGTACGGCTTCCGTCAACAACATTATTATATTATAATATAATAAATATATAGATATATAAAAAAACATAAATTATTTGTCCTTTATGCAGTAAGATAGAAGGGGTAAATTACGATAAAAATTAAAACATGGATTGATGATTTCGTTTTATCAAATTATGATCCTTTTAAATACAAAGAAATTAAACTAAATTCGTTTTGCTCTCCTAGCTGACATTCGATTGACTTTAAAATACTCCACGACATAAGCAGCTTTAGAAACTCTGCTCCCACACTATTGTTACAGTTTTAGTATAACTAGGTAATTATTTGAACGCCGGCCTCTAAGAGGCCGGGCGTTCAACGTCTCTGCCTTTCATCCGAAGGTCCCGGATTCAAATCCCGGTCAGGCATGGCATTTTAATACACGCTACAAATCATTCATCAAATTCTCTGAAGCAATATCTAACTATGGACCCGAAGGTTAAAGTGATTATTTGATGTTTTTAAATTTTTATCTATTTTCAGTACATTACATATGATTCTTATTTCAGACATTTTAAAACTTACAAAACGTCTAGAGTTCAGTATAGTAAAAACTTACACACACTCGCGCCGGGTGCGAAAGCTCACATGAGTAAATAAACACATTCACAAGAAAATGAATTATATTTTTAAAAAGTAACTTAGCAAGCTCGTCTATTTCAAAATGTTCTTAAGATGTTCTCAACTATTGAAAATAAATTATTAACTTTCAAGGTTTTTTATCGGTGAATAAGATTTGACTAATCGAATAAAAGGCTATCTACCGCTTTCATCACTTATAATTATACTATAATTATTTTTGAACCACTTGAATCATTTTTTATGACCTGACTTGTACCCGTTAATTTTTATCAGTATTATGTTTTCTATACAATATAAGACACAAACAAAAACAGATGATTTTAAATAATAGCTGCTGCAGCAGAACGTTTAGAAACGGAAACGGATATTTGACCAAAAATACTTACCAATTCATATAGTATATATTCTTTGGAAGTAGTTTTATATACAGTCATTTCTTTTACTCATGTGTTAAATCCAGAATCATGTTGGAAGAATTTTAAACTCTTTCCAAACTCTGCCAAATATTTAATAATTTTGTTGTCGGTTTCAGAAGTTTTCAAAGTGTTAAAAATTTTAAAGCAAAATATTCACTTAAGCTCGAGTATAATTTGAATGTTATTTGAACAAGAAAACTTACTTGATGAACTTACTACATATAGGAGAAGGCTTAAACATATAGCCTTAAATAAATAATCAAATATAAAAATCTTAGCGTTTTATAAGACGCTAAAAAACGGGTGTATAAAGACGTACGTATAATGATTTGATTTTGTTGCTAATAAAATCAGTAGGATCATTCTGAGAAAATTTACTTTCTAATACTACATCCAGAAATTTTCCATTGCGGGCAATTGATATATTCTCATTATTATTAATATGTATGATATCCTCCTTTATAGCAAATCAAGAATCAAGAGAATCAAATCAAGATTCAGAATCAAGCTAACTTTTACATGAAGGGTAGAATGAAAAGCTTTTCCTGTATTTCAAGTGAAGAAGTTGACAAAAACTCACCCTATTAATGGTTTTTAAATGGTAAACCAACATTTTCTAATGCCGTTAGTGAATTATTTTTGGGTATGGATGCAGCTATATTACATCTACGACATTCTTTATATTACATTACATTTTTTATATAATATTTTTTTTTTTTGTCTTCAGTCATTTCACTGGTTTGATGTAGCTCTCCAAGATTGCCTATCTATTGCTAGTTGTTTCATTTCAGTATACCCTCTACATCCTACATCCCTAACAATTTGTTTTACATATTCCAAACGTGGCCTGCCTACACAATTGTTTCCTTCTACCTATCCTTCCAATATAAAAGCGACCCAAATAACAAAATTCTTCTACCTCCATAATCTTTTCTCCTCCTATTTTCACATCCAGTGGTCCATATTTGTTATTGCTACTACATTTCATTACTTTTGTTTTGTTCTTGTTTATTTTCATGCGATAGTTCTTCCGTAGGACTTCATCTATGCCGTTCATTGTTTCTTCTAAATCCTTTTTACTCTCGGCTAGAATTACTATATCATCAGCAAATCGTAGCATCTTTATCTTTTCACCTTTTACTGTTACTCCGAATCTAAATTGTTCTTTAACATCATTAACTGCTAGTTCCATGTAAAGATTAGAAAGTAACGGAGATAGGGAACATCCTTGTCGGACTCTATTTCTTATTACGGCTTCTTTCTTATGTTCTTCAATTGTTACTGTTGCTGTTTGGTTCCTGTACATGTTCCTGCCGCATCTTGTGTTTATCCAAAATAGGTTTGAGGGCTTTAGCGATCTCCGTACCGGTTTTAGTTTAAACCCGTACGGCGAATGCTAGTTTAGAAAAACAATTTATCATCGTCAATATGTATCGATAGCCTTTGTTTGATCTAGCGTACGGTCCCATTTCTACAAGGTCAGCTTGGAAAAGATCAGAAATATTCTTCAGTTCGACACGTCTTGTAGGATAGTTTCGTCGAGCCTGTCGGTGAAGCTCTTTAGCTATTGACGCCTTGACGTTCATTGTTGTACTGACCGTATTTCGTGTGTTTGGATAGGAATAGGAAGAAAAAGGATCTCTATTTCTTTATTGTTTTTTTTACCCACCTCACCACTCTTATATCGCGGCCTTGGCACCGGCCGCATCGATAACAATGATAAATCATTAATTGACCTGCACATGTGTAGATCGGTTAAAGATTTAATGTGTGATTGATTCGGGGGGTTTAGTGTGGCCCTGAAAAGGGCCGTTTTACATAAAGGGTTTTACATTTCGGTTACCCGAAAAACGTACAAGACGGCATACGCCGTGTATGTTCCATATATGGATTTTCTGTCTCTTCCCACTTCCACAAGCGTATTCGACAATGGTTACATCTGACCATATCATGAATATCCTCGTACCTGAACCCATGCATAGCTATGATCAGGGGGGAAAGTAACGGATTGTTCATATGCGGCCATAACGGTGTATATACCTTTTTGTTACCGTTTCTAGTAACCCTGTGAAATGTATGTAATCTATCATAAAAGTTTCGAATAATATTTTTTATCTCTTAAAAAATTAACTTGTTTTATTTTCCAATTATTTTTATCTGAATGCAACTTCCGCTGATAAGTTGTATAAAATTTAATTTATTTAATAATTATTTCTTTAAATTTAGTTTATTTTAATAATTTTTTTTATTATTATGTGCAATAATTATTTATTTATTATGAAATGCAGTATCTCTCTCTCTCTCTCTCTCTCTCTTGATGATAATAATTACATTTATTTGTTATAAGAAGTTTTATCAAAACCGCATAGTTGTTATCGCTCACACTGCAGTTAAAATTGTATTTTAATAAAATTAATTGGTAACCGCGTACTTGTTGTCACTGACACTGCAATTAAAAACAGTACATAAACTAAATTGATAAGATTGCAGTTTACTTAATATTTCTTTTTGTATATATATAAGTATCATTCTGACTTCAACATTTTACATGTCAACATTACGTATTGAAGAAGTGTTCACAATGGCATATTATACAGTACAGCATGAGATAAATGAGTTGATGAGCGTCTTTCAAGACTTACTTGTGATTAAGGATCGCATATTGAGAAATATGTATGACCACAATGAAGTCGAACACGCGTCGAATGACTTGATGAATGGGATATTGAGGGCGAGACGACGGGCAATGAGATTAGTTGTTCGTTTCAACCACGATGCTCCACCACCACCATCATCACCGTCACCATCAAACCATCCAGAGGAAGAGACAGAATTCGATGGGTCCGCAACGGATTTCAATCCGAACACCAACGACGACAACAACAGCAATAACAATGACAATCAGCCACCACAATCTCCATTACCAGATAATGAACTGCAAAAAATACACGAAATTATCGATGGTGATAATGGGCAGAGTAGCAGTAGTA
The DNA here is from genome assembly GCF_047948215.1 of Lycorma delicatula. Taxonomy (NCBI): domain Eukaryota; kingdom Metazoa; phylum Arthropoda; class Insecta; order Hemiptera; family Fulgoridae; genus Lycorma; species Lycorma delicatula. The sequence goes on along the minus strand of NC_134455.1, from coordinate 41,082,655 downwards.
GTACCAATCATTGTGTTCGTCGTGGACATTAATGTCGACGTCGGCGTGTTCGGGTGTGTCGTCGTCCGGAGGTCACAGACGTGGATGTTAGTTCAACACCCCGTCGACCTCATTGTAGAACTCTAAATAGAATTCTACAACAGGTCGACGCTAATTCAAGCCAGTCTTTTGAGGTCAATTTTGGAAACTCATTAACCGACAGATTTCCAATCTGTTTAACAGAATCGGTAACTGTCGAGTTGTTGGTTTGCAGTCATCGATACTGCGAAGACTGTGTGCGAAAATTAGCAAGGTACAGCAGAATTTGTCCCGTCTGTCGACTAGATGTATTGGGCTACCGCCACATTAGAGAGAGAGACGACAGTAATTGATGTAAGTAATTATAATTTTTTTTTTTTTTTTAAAGTCGTTTATATTATTAGATATATACTTTATTTCGTATTTTTTTTCTCTTACAATAATTTATTACATAATGGTTTTATTTTAAATAAAAGAAAGGCAATATATATCCGCATGATAAAAAAAAAATAACAATAGTCATGGTCCTGAGCTACTAGGGTTTCGTTTACGGTTCTTGGACTACAATAGTCATGACCGTGGGCTATGAGCACTTCGTTTACGGTTCTTGGTCTCTTTTGCGGAGTGTTGTCGTCATTGTTGGGTGGGTAGTCCCTAAACTTCATCACGCATTCCTTTTCTTTAGCGGGATCGGGTACTCTTATCCTTTGTGAACCGTATCGTTTACACTCGATCAAATGTTGGTTTAGGTTTTGTGTAGCGAAAAGTGGGTCTGATGAACTGAAACGGTGCAGAAAATCCGGAAAATATTCACTGCTGCATCGACTCTTTGTTAGACCCGAAAGGAGACAAGATAGCCCGTTCATACCAGGTTTGGTATTTATAAGGCAATAATGGAATTTATCTCTTGTCTCCCCTGCAAGCAGCAATAGGTGTATGCAATGGGTACGATCGCGGTTTTCGGTAACACGCAGCGGGTACACGCGATCGTTATCTTCCTCATAGCCGTAGACATTGATGCTTATTGTGGGGTTCAACACTTCGAAGCGATCAATGTCTTTTACCTGTACTGGATATGATATCCCGTTCATGTTAATTTCATGTTCGTACTTTGCATACCAAACCGTTTTTTGGTGTTTGCCAGGTTGATTGTAGAGGTATGCTAGTACGGACCATAGGAAACATTTTTCATCATGCGGATTTTTTACATTAATTATTGCCTCTCTTCTTACAAGTTTTTTCGGTGTATCAATGAATGTGCTAGAGGCACCGTGCAGCGGACGGTAACGAATAATGTTTAAATCTATATAAATTATTTTACTCATTACCCACCTGCTACCGTTGTTGATGACTTTGGTCAGTGTCTCTATGATCTTTCCACTGATTCTATCCATGATTCTTCAACAACGTCGGTGTCTCTATGATCTTTCCACTGATTCTATCCATGATTCTTCAACAACATCGGTGTCTCTATGATCTTTCCACTGATTCTATCCATGATTCTTCAACAACGTCGGTGTCTCTATGATCTTTCCACTGATTCTATCCATGATTCTTCAACAACGTCGGTGTTATCTTCCAAATTTATCACCGTTCTAGTTTTTACATGCAGGTACAAATTGGTAAATGTTGTTTCTACTCCGTCTTCGAGACGCGTCTATTTCATCAATTCGACGTTTACAGCAACATACCTGTAGTAGAAAAAAAATAAATTGGTATTTTTGTTTCTTTGTAGTTGCAAAAGAAATTGTTAATATCGTCATACACATAACATATAGTTACCATTTTATGTTGCCATCAAAGCGTCTGCCTTCTTCCTTCAAACGATTCAGGATGTTGGTCTGATACCGCAAAAGGGTTGAATGAAGGTATAATTCCTCAAAGTCAGACAGGTCCCATCGAAGACGGATGACGTCGTTATTTATTGCTTGGATAACTACCGGTGATATCATTTTATTTTTTTTGTAATATCTGAAACAAATTAAAATAACATATATCGTAATATTGTTTTTTTTTTGTGTGTTTCAGTGAGTAACAGAAGAAGAAGAAGAAGAAGATATTTTATTTTTTTCATTATATATATTATTTATTTTATTTGTTTAACAGTATTTTTTATTGTATTTATTTTTTTAAATTTAATTTTATTATTTATTTGATATGATTGAAAGTTATTTGATAATACCATACTGTCCCATTAGTATTTATTTTTTTAAATTTATAACATATTCTTTTAATTATATTTATTTTTAAAAATTTAATTAACGTAAAACTTACCTTGCTAATTAAGATGAAAATATAATGATCTCTCTGCGTTCGATGTATTCACTTTCAATAACAGATTGCGAATGAATAAATCACACAAATATTTTCACTTATATACACTTATATACACATCCGCTATTATTAGAAACGACGATCCAGTTCACACGTACGCACTAACGGCTAGTGCGCATGCGCCGATTCGAATTCCAACGCTGCGATTGCTCAATCGGACAACTTTAGACCACGTCGGTCCCACAATTCTTCAGTCGAGCGCCGCATCTCGCACGGTAAACACCTCTGTGTCACTCCGCTGACGCACGCAAGCAAACACACGCGCAGCAGACACCGCAGCCACCACCTCCCTGTGCACGATCTACGATGAGAACCTCTCTCCTTCGCGGTAACGCCTCCTGACGCCATCGCCTGGACGACCAGGATCATCCTCGAGGTACGTCTAAATTTTTTTTTATTCACTTGTGTGTATATATATGTATGTGTGTGTGTGCGCGCGCGCGTGTGTGTGTGTGTACAGAATGATGTTACGTTAAAATTCACAGCTTATGTAGAACATTTTTCACTCATTGCATCAGAGAGTCACTGCAGACGATTGGTTTAAGGCGTCAGTCGGTCGCGTCCAGTCATGACCGGGTTCGAATCCTCTAGCCGACCTAATTTCTTTTCACTTTAAATATTATTTATTTATTTAATTCAAACCGACCGCCACACAACAGTGCTACCAACCTTTGAAATATTACTTCAATATATAAACATGTCGACACAAAATAAATCAAGTTGGCAACACTGACGGGCTACGGCCGCCACTGACGTCACAATCCAAGATGGCAGACCACTGCCATCTTGAATTAGTGACGTCAGCCGTGACGTTTCCAAGATGGCGGATGGCCGCCATCTTGGATTACGTCACATATGGCGACGGTACACCCATTTCCGTACTACTGATATTAATTTTGAAAAAGAAACGTTTTTAAAATGCGTTGATATGTAGGGTGTTGGAAATAAAGGCGTAAATGAATCAAATTTTTTTTAATAAACAGGTATTAGATAAATAGAAGAAGCATCGTAAAATATAGATTTTTTTGTATCTATTGAGATAACTATTCTGATTTTTATCTATTAAGATAAATTGTCCATAATTTAGTGCAAGTCAAAATTAAAATATTTAAAACCGTTATGGAACGGTTTCTGCGTAGTGAATGACGACAGCTTCTTTTAGACTACCTTCTCATCAAACGTCTTCTGTTAAAAGTTAATAAAGTTTCTTCTTTTGAAGTATCATATTTTTTCCAGTAATAAGACAAAATATTGTACTTAATTTAACTCCCGCTAGATAGGATAAAGCCAAATTATTTTTCTGCTATAACCAGTCTATCTATTTTTCTTAAACTTTCGTCTGTTAATTACTTTTTTGTTCATTATTAATTTTTTATGTTCATTAAAGAAGCCACTGAAGTAAAGTAACATTCAGAAGTTTTTATAGAATGAACAATAAAAATGTTTTAAATTTATAAAACATTTATAAATGTTAAACTAACTATTGTTAAACCTTACTATTAAACCTAACTGTATATGTTAAACCTAACTATTAAAGAAAAAACCTATTAACTGATAATTATTTTGTTGTATTCAAAAAACCCAAATAGAAAATGTAAACAACCAGTAAACAATAACAATCAGTAAAACAGACACATTAATAATATCCACACCCAATTAAAATATATATTAACATAAAACATTAAATATAAGTAATATTCTTAATATTGTTTACATAATCAGTAAAAGCAATAAAATTCTTATAAAAAAATACCTAATGAGATTATTACATTATAATTATTATAGTTAATATTAATTTGCGAATTTTAATATCATCAGCTCATTTCAATAAAACTGAAATAATGGATTATAACTATATGTCATAAAGAGTAAGCTGGCATAGTACCTAGCTCAACTTACAGGGTGAATACATGATGGGGATAGCTAGACATTTAATACAGGTCCTTATGGTAGTCTGAATTAGGATTTTGTAATTTGAGCTCCACTCTTTAGCAGCAATTATGACACTTTCTGCGGAAAAAAGGAAGAAAAACAAAGAATGCACTAATTTGTGTAAAACGTTACGACTAATTCAACTTTGTAAGATGAAAGACAGAATCGCTATTAACGTTCAGTGAATTGCTGTATTAAAAATAAAATGATAACCGGATGTAAATGAATGATCGAAATAAATTATACTTATAATTATAGTAATACGATTCTAAATAAGTAAAATGTAAAGAGAATTGAGATAAGAATAAATAAAATAATAAGGAGCTATGATAAATAGAAGTATTAATATCTTCTAAATAACCAAATCGACGAACAAGATAAAAAAAAAAAAAAATCTAATTTTTCAACGAATCGCCATTATTAAAACTAACGAAAAGAGGTAAACTAACAAAAAGAGAGTGTAGAGGGAAAATCAACCATCTAAAACAGTATTATCTAAAAAAAAAAATAAGTCGAAAAAAGTCAACTTATTTTATTTTAATTTTTTAAAAGAAACAAATAGTCTTATCACATAGCGAGCGTGAAAATCAAAATAAAAATCAATGAACAGAGAAATCATAACCATGTGGATACCCATATGCCATAACAATAAACACATGGGAATTTAGCAATAAGAAAAACCACCAAATTTTTTATGATTCTTCATGTTAATTAATGTGTTGAGAAAAATAAACAAACTATTTTCAAACCTAAAATCCGATCAGGAAATCGGGGTAATTACCCCTAGATCTATAACTGTTCTATAATTTTACAGTTGCAGGTAATTTTTTCTTGTTGACTAGAGCAATGAAAATTGTTTTCAACATTTCATCGATTTTCCATGAAATATCAGTGCATCTAATTCACCTCATAAGTAGCAGGTGTTGGGTAACAATAACTCACACTGAATATTACTAGAATTAATCTTCGATCCCTAAACAGTTTAGATTTTAATTAAGAACTAAAAGTACAGTTTTCAAAATGATCAAAATTTAAGTAACAAACTATTCAAAGAAATTACAAAATTTCATGTATATGTATCTTAACAGAACATTAATTTGTATCTCTCAAAGAATTTTTCTATGAACAAAACAACTTAGACACTTTATTCCGCCAACTTTCAAGCAAGTTTCTGATGAGTTGGGCAGGTTGGTCACCTACCTCGTTATTTTTCTGATTTAAAGTAATTTTTAAATTCGTAATCTGTAGTAGAGAAAAATATATTTTTTTAAATAGGTGACATTTTTTATGCAAGTGGGTAATAACGAACAATTGTTTTGCACATTATAATTACCTAAACATCCACTATTTTCGTCCTTTCAGTAATCTATTACAAAAAGTTAATGTGGATTGATGGCAGTATAGCTGTGTTATCCAGATCTAATTATTTCGACGGACCGGTCAAATAAAAGTTCAACGTACATTTTATTTTTTTTAATTTTTATTTTTATTTTTCCATATGTTTCACGATTAATTCTCTCGAGTCAATTTTTGATATTGTTATCCGATGAACATATTTCTTTTCATTTTGTCTAGCTGTGAAATCGGTATCATCATCACTCAATATATAAAATATTTTTTTTTTCTCTAGTCAAAATCAAATTTATATCTTCTAGTAACATTCAAAATAGAAACAATACAAAGGTTATAAAAGAAAGGTTAAATACAATTTAAAGAAATAATATCAATTATAGAAATAAAAGATAGTATTCTAAGACGTTGAAAAAGGAGTTGACAGTGATATGCATTAATAATTAGTTAAATAAAGTTACCGAAAAACAGTCCAAATTTTCATAGCAAGCTGACCAAAGGGTGCGTGACGTTGTTCAAATTATTGTTTTAAATACTGTGATATAAAAGCAGAAGAAGAAAATTTTCATTTTGTAGTAATGTAGCACAGAAATCTTTTATACATAAAACCTAGAGGGAGATAATTTGAGTAAGAGAGAATAATGTAAAAAAAATTTACACCAGTATAGGTTGATTTATTGTTCTCTGTTCTGAAAACTAACGACACTTCCCGCTACTTTTCCTGTCGGGGTCCGCAGGCTGTTACCTCTATATGCGAGAAGTTATCTCTAAAGTAAAGACCGTTTCTTGGTAAAAAAATCTATTCTGAAATTTCTTTTAAACTACATACCTTATACTACTTCTCTATACAATCACCACATGGATTAAGACATTTATCATAGCGATATACCAGCTTCATTACACTCTCATCGTATTCTTCTGCCGCCAGTCCATTTAGCCACTGATTAACAGCATTTTCAAGTTCATCGTAACCTGCGAATCGCTTACCGCTCAGAAATTCTTTCAATTTCCCAAACAAATGGTAATCAGAAGGAGTTAAGTCCGAACTATCTGGTGGGTGATCGTAAATTTCCCATCATAATGTTCTCAGTAAATCACGTATCGGACACAATATGTGGACGTGCTTTATCGGGCAGCAGGATAACGCTGTTGAACAGCCGCTACGTCGCCGATTTTAAATGACGCGCCGTAACTTACGCGGAATTTCGTAGTCGGCTTTGCATTTATAGTCGTTCCACGTGGCATAAAATCGAGCAGAGTACCGATCCCAAAGGACTGTGACCATCAGTTTGCATCCAAATGGCTGTGGACCTTTGTTGGTCTGGTTGGTGATTGATGTTGACGCCATTCACTTGACTGCCGTTTTCTCTCTGGCGTGTAATATGAAATCCTTGTTTCAACGCCAGTAACGATTGAATTATGGAACTTATCATCTTTTACTGTGTAGTGCACCAAAAATTCCAAAGCAGATCCCATTCGGATTTTTTTTGTGACCCTTCGTTAAGACGTGCGACATCTGAAGTGCGGCATCCAACGTGCACAAACCTTTCTGAAGCCTAAGTGGTCATGAATAATGCGACCAATAACATCTCTTGAAACATCTGGAAAAAAAAGAGCTAGGACGAAAATCGTTGAGCGTCGATCTTTTCTAATTTCGTCATGGACGCTTTTCAACAAAGTCCTCGGAGATTATCGAGGGCCTCTGCGTTCGTTTTTCATCGTGCACATTAGTTATGTTATTTCTAAACCTTTCACCTTATTTTCGGACGTTTCTTTCATTCATTACATTACCACCGTACACAGCAACCAACTGCCTGTGAATTTCAGACGGCTTAACGTTTTGATTTAAAAAACGTTTGATTCCACGTATTTTTACAGTCGCGGCAACATCAATTTTTCTATTCATTTTATAACGTAATAACTGACACGTAATAAAAGATGCTACAACGCACTGAACTGTTGTCATGACAACAATTCATTGTGTACATTACTAGCGTCACCATGAACGACATAGGTTCGCCAACCTTGAGGGGAGAAATTTCCCAGCGGTCTTTACTTTAGAGATATCCTCGTATATTGTGTATTTTTCACTCCAAATTCAGAATTCTGAGCAAGAGGCAGTTCTGAAGAGTTGTTAATGCTAAAATATAATGTCCAGTAATACTGAAATAGCTAGTAACGTCCATCCAATCTAAGATAATGTAATACAACCAAACCTTTTAATCAGGATAGCAAGTTCTAATGCTGGATATTTCCTGACCAATAGCGAAAAGCTAACGACTAAGTATAGCCAATATGCACAGGTTTATATAGAAATTGGTAGTGATTTTCATCAATGTTTTTAAAAGTGAATAAAGAAATTGGTTATTATCTACTTTGCCTGGCAAGAATAATTAAGCCATTTTTACGACTACAAAATAAATTTATTCCATGTTTTTGGAAGATAGTTTTAGCAGTTCATAGCCAAAAAGTGTAACTGAAATTTTTCATTCGAAAAAGGATTTCTGTTAAAAAAAATAATTTTCAGAAAAAAGTTATCGGAATAGATATTGAAGGTGTTAAAATTAAAGAAATCTTTGTCCAGGTGTAAGAGCATACAAGTCTAAAGTTAGTACACAATAACAATTAAAATACGGAACATTAAATAATAAAAATATAAAATAATTTAATAAAAGGAAAAAATGTAATTGTATACAATACACTGAATTTATCTTGTAACATTTGATTCTTCCAATTTGTTCCTTCACACTCGAAAGAAAGTCATTCAGAAAAGTTTAATAAATGTAAATACAAGTGAGAAAAATAAGGGGTAATTGATTGGATGAGATGATAAATAAAGGAAATAAAACGGAAGGATTTAATAAATATATATGTCCTTTTTAAAGAAAATTGCAATTGTAAGATTACTACTTCCAGGAAATAATCATTTTTATCGTTCCGCGGAAAGACACTTTAATAAAAACACAATTGAAGGAACAGTAACCAGGGAGATAAAGCTGTCATCGTTAAGTGAAAAATGAACAAATGTCTGAAATGAAGGAAAACTATCCAACTAGGAAAAATTATAAAAGAAAAGCCAAAACTTGTTTAAAGTAAAATTCCTTAATTAAATAGCTGTACCCTATTTTTTATTAGTCACGTATTTTTTAAATTATAAAAACCGCATAGCAAAAAAAAAACCTTAAAACCAGATTAAAAAACTTAAACCGGCTTAAAACCTTATTAAACCCGGTTTAAAAAAAACTAGTACACATATATAAAAATAATTATTTATTAATTTTTTTCTATTTTTATAATAGAAAAAATACTATGTACTATAATACTATAAAAAATACTTTATACTATAATCTATGTTCAGGATTTCTTTTGTGCATCCGACCTAATCCGAAAATCTGTCTAATATTTTTTGAAGATAACATTAGACGTACTCAAACACTTAAGAGATGGCAAATGGTAGGGTATTCATCAATTCAACGCTCAACCTACTCTCTCCATTTGCCAGTATAGTCAATATTTGACAGAGATTCAAAGGATCGAGTGAATGTACACTTACGAGAAACTCCTTTTGTAGAATGAATTAATATATATCTTGATAAAAAGATATAATAATTTAATATAACAATATTTCCTTAATTAAATACAGCTATTTAATTAAGGAATTTTTCTTTAAACAAGTTTTGGCTTTTCTTTTATAATTTCTCCTAGTTGGATAGTATTCCTTCTTTTCAGACATTTGTTCATTTTTCTCTTAAATTATTTTTCATATCAACAAAGTTGAGAAATGCTAGTTATAGTAACGGAGTTCCTTAAGCATGGAATTCGTCTCAGACTTCTCTTATATCTTGCTAAATTGATTTGATGTAGTTAGTCTCAATGTCATTAAATTTTCTTGTTTTAAATAGTTTAACATGTCTTAAGCACTTTGGGAATAGTTTTAGCAGAAGAAGAATTTTTAGTTTAATTACTTACTCTACACAAAATTCATGGAAGATGCATAACAGGGAATATACTTAATATAAAATTAATCAAGTATTACTGCTTCTATAATGTAAATAAATTTTTTTATTATTTTGATGCATACACACTCAGTTTTTATGATTTGATTATTTCTCTCTCCGATCTTGAATCTGTTGAACGCGATAATACGTTAGAACATGATGTGTTTAATTCCCTAGTACACATTTTGATACAACAATTATTATTTTTTAATGACTATGAAACAATGAATGATCACTACGAACACGTTATTGGAAAAATTCTTCCATGCAATTTAAATATTTGACTAGAAAATGACGTTTGCATTAAACTTTAATCTGGTTATTATAAATACTTTATTTACATTTATTACTTATATATTTTAATAATCTACCCCTTCTTATTTTCATTGTTCTACTGATTTATTCATAGAGTTACTTTGAAAGAATTTAAATCATTTAGAATAATAAAAAAAAAACCAATACACTATTTTTAACATGATCACTGTACTTTCCCTTTTAAAATAGTTAATCTGTCTACATTACCGAGAAAGCGAAATTAGAATACCAACAACTGATTTAAAAATCAATATACTAGGTACAAAATAAAGAAATAAATCTTCTATTTCTGCGTTTAAAATAGGATGCCAAAAAGATAATAAAAAACACAGATTCCCTACAATAAGTAAAAATTTAAAAAATGTCGTGTTAAATTTGTTTCGAACTCTTCACAAACATTTTTTAAGTTATTTAAATATTTTTTTTTAATATAGAACATGAAGGCTAAATAATGAAGGCTATAAATAATGGCCACACAAACGCGCGCGCACACCAGCAGGCAATAGCTGGAAAACTGTTAGGAGAAATATATATATATCTAATGAAATACTACACATAATGGTAGGGTAAGTTATGTAACTACGACGCTACCAGAAAAATTTGAGTGTTGGAGAGAAATCCATATATTACAAAAAGAAACGATTCAAAAATCTGTTTTTGTTTTGCATAGATTAAAAATGCGTATTCTGATAACGTTAACCATACTTATATAAAATGTAAGAGTATAATTCTTTAAAATACTTTTTGCTTCGAAGGTATTTAGTCAAGTCAAAATGTAATTAATATTTTAAAAATTTAAATATTTTTTTATAATCATTGCTTAATATATTTTATAAATTGTACACTTATAAAATTAACAGGTAATTAATTATAAAGCCTGGATGCCGTAATTGTCCACCTGTTCATCTCTAGTGTGGGACGAAATAGTTTCATTTGTAAAAATGATCCACTTGCTCTTCACACGAAGATAATATTCTGTAAGTTACAAATTATTTGTATATGTATTTAAATGATTAATAATACATTAATTTTGTTCAATATACGAGGTGCGACAATAAAGTAATGTTACTGATGTGAAAAAAAATGTTGGTTACCGTTTTAGTCATGTTTAGTGTTGTCTCCTTCAAAGTAGTTCCCCTCTGATTGCACACACTTATTCCAGCGCGTCTGCCATTGATGGTAACATTTCTGGAACTCATCTTCTGTAATATCCTCCAAGACCCTCGTCTCAACTTTTTGGACATCTTGTGTTGTTTAAAAATGGTGTCCCTTGACCGCCATTTTGACTCTTCGAAATAAAAAAAAGTCGCAAGGAGCGATATCTGGTGAATAAGGTGGCTGTGGTAGTACTGAAATTTGTTTTGAGGTTAAAAATTGCTGTACTGACAGAGCAGTATGGGATGGCGCATTATCGTGATGCAGAATCCAATTATTAGCAATGTTGGCACGGACACGAAGAACTCGTTTACGAAGTCTTTCTAAAATTTCTTTGTAGAAATATCGGTTAACTGTTTGTCCAGGAGGCACCCGCTCTTTATGAACAATTCCCTTGGAATCGAAGAAGCACACAAGCATGCATTTCACTTTTGACTTTGACACGCGAGATTTTTTTGGTCTGTGTGATCCCTTTGAGCACCGTTGCGAACTTTGGCGTTTTGTCTCTGGATCGTTTTGAAAAAACCAACCTTCATCACCAGTGATAACACGGCTCAACAAATCTGGATTGATTTCTGTTTGCTCTAACAGATTGGCTGCCACATTTTTCCGTGTTTCTCGCTGTTGTTGTGTGAGATTTTCGGGGACCATTTTTTCACAAATCTTTCTCGTACCAAGATCTTCAGTTAATATTAGACGAACCGTTTCTTGATAGATGTTGAGTTCTTCTGCAATCATTTTCACGGATAATCTTCGATCAGATCGTATGATTTCACGCACCCTGATCAAGCTGACATCTGTCCGTGAGGTTGATGGTCATCCTCTGCGGTGTTCATCTTCAACATTGGTTCTGCCTTCACTAAAAATTTTTTGCCACCAAAAAACTTGAGCTGTTGACATAACCTCCTCTCCAAAAGTCTTCTGAAGCTTACCGTAAGTTGTCGTCGCGTTTTCACCCGATTTAACCCAAAAAGAAATGGCATACCGGTGCACAATATTTTGCGGTTTCATTTCTGTGACGAGAGACACAAACACGTGTTCACTTATTACAGCACAACTCACGACTGAGTAGTTGCATCAATGTGTCGCTTGGACTAGAAGTAGCTTATAGACCAAGGTCAAAGATGGTGTGCCTACGCAAGCTGCAGGGTTGCCACATCTTGCAAAGAAAAATCAGTCTCATTACTTTATTGTCGCACCTCGTATGAGTAGGTATTATCCATAAATTTTATAGAGATTTTACTGAATTAGTTTTCTTTTAACTTCTTTAATCTCGACTAGTATTTTAGACTTAAGTTTGCCTATACTTTCCTTTAATATTTGAATGTGTTTACTTGGGGGCTTTTCTAAAAAATTTTATCGTTGTGATCGTGCAGGTTTTTTCAACGATGTCAGTGATTCTTTTTAATTCATTATTTTCATTCGTAGGGAAAAATATTCAATCGACAGCGTGAGTGGTTGCTATTTCCAATTAGCATTGTTGTTTTGACTCGGATACCGTTACGAACCATTTTGTACGTTACAATCGAGCCTTGATGATGAACCTTTGCCATGCTCTACTACATTTTTTATTGTAATGAAAAGTATCTTGGATGTTGGCTTTTAAAAATTTAATGATTGAAAATATATAACATCAAAATGTGAAATAAGGTACTAAATTAGATACGGCATGCAGTAGTACAGCTTAAACGTTAGTATATTGCAAAAATATTAACACCAACTGGTCACCAAGCATAAGATCACATATTTGTAAAGAGTTCCTTTAGTGAGAGGATGAAGAAGCCATTCGCAATATTCTTATTTATTATTAGAGGATTCAATCTATGCTTCATTTTCAACGTAGCAACATTTCAATAATGAACTATTTTTGAACTAATAAATAACATTTTTAGTATCTATTCACCTATTCATTTGTAGTATTCTGCTAATAAGACAGGTCCTGTCACGGCTGCTATTCTCCATCTTACACTCCATTTCTTGTTAACCTCTTTTTTCAGCATATTTTTCTCTTTTGCATAATCCCATTATCATTTGAAATTTCTTCCGTAATTTTCCTTCCCTTTAATTCAACAAACCTATTGCAGCCACTAATGAATATCTTCTTCTCTTACAATACCTAGCCAAGTTCCTTTTCATATGTTAAATCACATTTATTATTTTCTTGATCACTCCGATACTCCTAAACACCTCTTCATTTGTTATGTGTTCTTGCCATCTGACATTTATTAATTCATGCCACACCCTCATCTCAAATGCCTCTTTTTTTTCTAGTGAAAAACGCTTCAGCATTATCATCGCCCGGACATGATATATATTTTGCATAAACAAAGATATACCTCATATTATATTTCAATCGAAGTAATAAAATAACCATCTGCTTTACGGCAGTTAGTGTGAATAGCTGAAACAAATTACAGTAATTCAAATGCTAGAAATGTAAACGGACGGCCCTAAGTAACCGTAAAAAAGAAGATAACATTTCATTATCCCTAGAATACTTCACATGTTAGTTCCTAGTTTAAAATTGCGAGGCAGCGCCACATAACAGATAAAATCCTCAAGGATGTGATGCACTGTTAGTTGGCAGTCACAGCAAGCACAAAGGAGTGCATCCGTTTACGTCATCAGTTATCCATGAGTGAGCCTAGTGTGCCCTATTCGTAAACGGCAGATAACAACTTCCTCTCGATGATTATTTCTGCATGAAGAGCTCCACAGTGATACAGAGTTCTTAATTTGGTAAAGTTTATTGTTCGTGGTAGTATTCTATTCTCTTTACCACTCATTATTAACTAATAATGAGTGGAAACAGACGAGATATATTTATAGAACTTTTATCAGAACTCTAAACATCCTTAACATTTTTAGACATTATACCTTCAGTTCCTTGAAATAAGTTACTAATATCAGTCTTTAGTCAAACTGCAATCCTAGAAATCTAACCAGAAAGCCTGCTTCCACTGATACACGGTATAATATCCCTTGAGGGGTAACATCTTCACTCACCCGGAAAAACAAATGCACTTCGTTTTTTTGGGGAAAACATGAATCCAATCGATTTACACCACGATTCTAAACGTGTTATTGTGCTTTGATACACGCTGTCGGCAGTATCTACAGTTCTACATGCAACGTAAATAGAAAACTCATCGACAAACACTGAACATATAACATGTTTTCACAGGAAATTTATTATACTATTTATGACTACGGCAAAGTAACACAGGAGACATCTCCGTGCTACTCAGTTTTTTAGTGTGGAACTGGTTATCGTCGTTCCAACTCAAACTAGAAAGGATTGATTGATTGTTGAGGAAACCAGTGATAAATGCAAGGAGATTCCCTCTTATATACCATTAATGAAGTGTATTTAGGATTTCTCTGTCCACGCCATGTCGTCCGCCTTTTGCAAATTGAAAATTACAGCAAACAGGCGTTGGCGAAGTAGAAAAGCATTTTGGATGACACCTACCACAGCAATTAATTGATCAATAGAATCTCTACCTTGGCGGAAACCGCACTGTTCAGAGGCAATTAGAGCGTTTCCCTCAAGTTCCCACACTAGACAACGGTTAAACATTCGTTCCATCACCTTGCACAAGTTACTGGTCAAGGAGATAGGACGGTAACTTGAGGGGCATGATTTATCGTTTTCAATTTCAGTATGGAAATTACCAATGTTTCTGACTAAGTATCTGGAAACACCTGGTCAGAGAATATACTGTTACAGATATATGATGTCGTAATACAGTAACCGGGAGGCGTGATAACATACTGAACCTGATATTATCACTTCCGGGGAAAGTGTCAAGAGAATTATTCAAAGCTCTTTAAAAGAAAAGGGTATGTTTATTTAATTCATTTTGCGAGTCTTCAATCGCGAACGGAATATTTTTATCCTGCAACTTATATATCTTAAAAATCTCAGGAAAGTACGATGACGTAAGTGAAACGGAACTAAACGACGTTCTAAACGCGTTCGCCGCATAAACTGGCACGGTAATAAGGATTCCGTTCCATTCCAGTCCAATGAAATTCGGTTACTTTACCGAAGAATTCATCATCCAAATCTTTCTCCAAACAACCGATGATGTCCGAAAAATGGTATCGACATAATTCATTCATGATTTGAGTTTAGCACACCGAAACACACGACGGCAAACAGCGCTCACATTGTGGAAGGCGCAGAGCAAGTTTTTGGTGTTCGACTGAAATTACTTAAAGCACTGCACCAGTCCCTTTGTGCAATCCTGTAGTCATCATCCCCACAGGAACAGAGAGTCTCCTTGGCTTTCCAGATATGAAAGGCGTAAATTCATTACACCGATCTATGATCGCTTCCAAAGACGTTTTTGGAAACGCACCACGTAAGACGTAGTAGTAAGGTTGCTGAACACTAAGATAAACCTATGAAGATGTAAATGTCTACGATCCATCATTAAATAAGCAGAAATCTAAATTCTGTCTCAGAACGTGGTGATGAAGATACCCAATCAATAATGAAGTGCGTTGAAACCGCCAGTTATTAGGGAGGGTAAAAGAAATCTGGGAAAACAGACTGAACAGATCATGCTCACTGATATTTGAAGGAAGGTGTAAGTTGCAGATAATCATTTTTAAGATTTTAATATTATCACGGCGGGAACGGAGACCTCAAACGTTCCATTGAATAATACATGTAGCCATAAAAAACAATTTTTCCTGTTATATATAAAAATTCTGGGTTCAGATTACTTATCAAGTACTATCCGGTTTGATCAGAAGCACGTGGAGTAATTAATGGAGAAGACTAAATATAGAATTAAATGCAATTAAAATCAGTGCATAAATGGAAGAGAGGCGTGAAACTGATTCGCCGAGTACAAGAGGATCAGACTTAGAATCGGTCACACACAAATCATATTTGTTAACCGTCTAAGAAAGACCAAAGAGCATTGTATGTGATAAACCACTTTCTGTTAAGCATCACTGGAAGAGTGCTAAATAAATGCAAACCGCAGAAAGAAGTATGGACTAAGAAATAATGTTGCTGCTGAATTAGAAAACGTCAAAGAAGAAAATACTGTCGCTTATCTACATGCCAGCGGATTACATACATGTTTACAAGAATTACGATGAAGTCAGCATGAAGTCATGAAGTCAGCATGAGTTATGTTTGACTGAGAATGCTCAATGTGAAGGTACTTTACACCGGAACATAAGAGTTTGCAAATTTAAATGGTATTGTCTAATATTTTGTGTGTATTTTACTTTACTCTGTGTTTAATATTATAGCTTTATTTTTATTTTTTATGTAAATATCGAAACCCTTTACACTTTGTAATTACTATATGTGTGCTTTTATTAAAATGTCTCTTGTTACATTTATTTTTGTGTTTAAGAAAATGTAAATGAACACAACCTTGCATCTGACGATCGTGGTGGTGATTCAATTTTTTTTTAAACAATTTGACAAGAGCTAAAGTTAGAAGTCGATGCCCATACATATAACAAAAAAGAAAGTATTAATAATTATATATATATATAAATATAAAACATGATTCAAAAGAAAGTGTTTTGTGGCATGTTTGAGTTTAATAGAAGCAGCTAGAGGAAGAAAAATGTCGATGCTTATGTTTTTTGTGTTATATTATATTGTGTTAATATTATTTCCATTCCATATTATATTAGTTTTTGAGTTCGCATTGTGCATATTCTTAAATCAGTTTTGAATTGTAATAAATGAGAATGCAATTGTTAATCCTGTACTTCTTATTTATTTCGTAAATCTCTTACTTTAACTTTTCGGAAGTTAATCATCAAAGATACTGCAGCACTTTTACTTTATAAAAATGGTACTCAAATTATCACCTCTTTGATGCATTATTTCAACTATCCTTTACTATTTACTCGCTTTTAAACGCAAAACGTACTCTTCGTTCATTGTCTTTTAAATTAATTCTTTATAAAATTATTGCAACGAGAATATCTCAAAAGAAATAAATAACAAATCTAATATCATGAAATAATTACACCAGTTTTGTGGGAATTAGGTAACTTATAATTTTTTATATGAATTCATTTATAAATAACTGAATAAAACTAAAACAAGATTTAATACATACTAACCCCTTTAAAATAAAAATTTAATATTGAATGCTAATTAATATATAACCTGTCACTATAGATTTGTTTCTAGTACAATTTAAAGTTCTAAGCTTCATTAAAATCTTAGTAAAAAGAAAAAAGAATAGTAATTCAAGTACTCTACACAGTGAATTTAGAGAATTTTATATAAAATGATATGTGTGTGTGTGTGTGTGTGTGTGTGTGTGTATATATTCACACACACGCATAAGTACATAACCAAATTTTATATTTCTTTCTCTTATTTCATTTTTTCCAAAAATGATTGGTTCGTATAGTTAACTGATTATTGCAACAATATGTCTCACCCATAATTCATTTCAATATTTCTTAGACTTCTCTTATTAGGAAACCTTAAGAAATCAGATACTCACTTTTTGACTGTTTTGGGTATAGAGTTGGTCAAACATAACACTCACTCATTGAAAAGCAAATAATCCTCTTTCAAGTTTTGAAGTTTAGTATAAAATTATAGATACGTTGTGAATTTTAACCATATGTTATCCTACTACTTTACTACTCTCCTGATAGACATTCAAGCTAAGGCTGTTAAATACTTCGTTAACTACATATCTTTACGTTATTAATTTTTGTATACTTCTAATAAAAAATAGGATAATTATTATACTTTATTTATAATAGAACCATTTACTTTGAACATTATAAGTATTCAAATTCTTATCCAATGGATAAACTTTTATATTTTTTGTAGTTTAAGAAAGATGTGATTAATTGATTTTCCCTTCTGCCCAACAAACGCCATAAACATTAATATAATTATAGATTTATTTGTTATTAAATGTTGTTTTAGTTTTTTTATTGCATATATCTTATTGTAATTTGACAACAATATTTTCAAATATAATTTATTTTCTACATGATCTAAGTTTGTTTAAAATTCATAATTTACCTCTTTAGATAATAACGTATTTGAAGAAAGATAACAATCGTGTCCCATAATGATGGGACATAATTTAATAAATACAAATAACTAGAGTCGCAATAATAACTTTTAATGCAAACTGTGATGAACATATACGTGACATACACTTTGCTTTGCACACTACATTAGGTTTTAAAAATCACGTCCTTCAGGTAGCCTTCATTACAACATTCAAGGACTCATTCTATAAGCTGGAATGGTGTGGTGGAACTTTCAACTGGAATAGCTGCAATTTCCCCCTTTAGTGCATCAACTGTTCGTGGTTGTTGGCTATACTTTTCCTTCAAGTAACCAAAGGAAGTAGTTCGCTAGTGATGGATCTAATGATCTAGCTGGCCAATTTATGTCACGAAATTGTCAAATAAGGCGCCTGAGAAATGTTGGCGGAGAGTGCCATAGGCTGTCGTGCTGTGTGACAGGTAGTGCCGTCCTGCTGCATCTACATTTCTGACAGACCACAGTTCTAACTGAGGAATGAGAAACATTGAGGATCTGGTTATAGCATTCACTATTGACGGTAACGGCAGAACCACGTCTGTCCCCGAAAAAGTACAAACTGATGACACACGCATGAATCACGGCACACCAAATAGTAACTTTGACACTATCCAAAGGTTTTCCATGCACATCACTAGAGGTTTCTCGACACCAAGACCTACAGTTTCGCTTATTACCGTAACAAGATAAGTGGAAATGGGCCTCACTGGACGAGATTAGGTGCCCAAGAAATGTTTCTGTTGAATTTATGTAAGATCGTATAACACAACGTTTTTCGACTAATCTGGCCGAGCAATTCTTATGCTACCTGTATCTTATACAGGTTCAAGTCTTGTATCATAATCCTGTGGACGCTGCTACAGGAAACATTCACTTCCTGAGACAATTCACGGGTAGACTTGTTCGGATTTTGTTGAGAGGTGTTTGCAACACGTTGAATTATGTCACGGGAACGAAACTGTCGAGGATGTCCAGGGGAATTTTTTTTGTTGGCATTTTCTGTTTCTCGAAAGTTCCAAACTGCACAGAGGATCATTTTCTGGGAAAGTGCAACGTGTTCATTGAAGTGTTGTCTGAATTTTCTTTCTACGCCTTTGTCTCTCTAAAACGTACGAAATTTCCTTTGGCGTTCACGATATCATCAAGGACTAGACACCAGCAAAAAATATTAATAAATAAAACTCACATGCTTTGGCTTTCAAGAACAGTAACATACAAGCATATAAGAGATTACTCATGTCCCTCCAAAATATAAATAAAATGTGTCCTATTATTATTAAACAACCGTATATATAAAATTACTGCTTAAATTATAAGTTAAATTACAATCAAAATTATTCAAATTTATATAATAAATAAATACTCTTACATTGGAAATGATCCAGGGGTCAAAAAAGGGGTAAATAAGATAATCATCTTATCTAAATTCTAGTAAAGTTTTTTATATATACTATCTAACTAAAATATATGCAGAATTCATAGCATGTAAGCTGTATAGCAGCAATTAATTTTTGACCGTACTACTATTGCATTTGGATATTGAACATCGTCAAGACGGGAATGGAATTTTTGAAGCAAATTTAAGTGGTTGAGTTGGTTTACTAGTAACAAGGTTTTTCTGTATATAAACAATAAAATTAAATCAATAATAAACCTAATAATACCTGTAAACCTTATACATATATATTAACATAAAAGTATAACTATAAAAAATAATTATGTGGGTAATACATATACAAATTATAATGTTTCATAATTAATGAAATTAAAAAAAATTATATGGTTAATTAAAATGCTGTTCTTTTTTAATTATAGATTTGGATAATTAAATTCTTACAATTAAAGAAATTAAGAATTTAAAAACCAATATTACTGATCATTTTCGTTTACGTTTGGCCTATTGGTTTTCCTACAAACCAAATTAAAGTTTACCAAAGCTTGATCGCATAATGAAATTAAGATAAATAGGTAAAGAAGTGCTTCTGTTAGATCAAACAGAATTTGTTGGAATGTTGTGTATCTAATTGCAGTAAGATCGCTAGGATGAGAGGGGGATGATTAGTATCCTTAATATAATTGTGATTTTTTTGCCATGTGATAATTACAAAGCAGAGGTACTGCCTCAGAAAATCTGTGAAAAAAACGTCATAAACCAAAAAGTAAAAAAAAATTGGTGAAATGTAAAAAATATAAAATTCATAGTTATTTCTTACAATTACATTTTGTCGGAAAAACGAGAAAGGATTTTCATAACCAAAAATATATAGATACTGCATAATTGTTTAGTAAATATTTTTGATAAATTTAGGAAAGCACATACCCATATATTGCAATTTTTTTTTGAATCTCAGAAGGAAATTGTGTAGAAAAAATTAAAAACAATGCTAGGAAATTGTGCGTTTAGAAAGGCAGTTTAGAAAGGCGTTTAGGTGCGATTACAAGCTTCCTTCGTGGCTTCATCAGGTCGTTTGTTACTATTGAATCCCTGTAGTAAAGTATACGGTAGAAATTATAATTTTATTATTATTTAATTATATATGAGTGTATTTTCGAATTTTCAATACAAGTAAAAATACATTTGCAATCGCTTGAAATGACGTTACAGAATTACGGCGCCATTATTCGCACTTGAGGTACATCTAAATGTTCAGTAATAAGTATATTTTTATTGTGAGGAAAACAAGTACACTCCATCACAATCAGTAACATATATTCAACTTAATTGTATTGCATAAATGCATCACTGTACGTAATATTGTTTTTATTATCTTAGCTTTCTACAGTGGAAATATTTTTTCAAGAATATCAGGTGAACAGTAATTTTTTTGACAGAAGACCTCAATTCTAGTAAGAATTGAATTTGTAAACACACGGGTTTGTTTGGTGTTAAATTATCAACAAACAGTGAACCCATTATAGTGATTAGTTTCGTCTGTAGTCAAAGCAAATATTGCTAACTAAAAAGTTTATCTTATGGCAAGTAGTTCTAACCTAATTGACGTGGAATTGCTATTTCAATTTTTATATAGGTATGAATCGAAATATTTTTAGCATTTCAACCGAAATTCCAGTTTTTAAAAAGCGTTTTCAGTAACAAAGCCCCATTTCTTGCTATACATATCATTCATTCAAGGTGTTCTATGAAATATTTTCAAGGTGCTAATTAAATCTATAAATCAGCAACCTCTTCATCAACTTATAAAAATAAACCTCTTCTCATTTTACCGACTGAATATATTTTAGATGCCTGACATGCTTGATATTCTTTACATGAAGTTACCCTTTTCGTGACTACTATCTCGTGCCTGAATATCAGATGGCCTTCAACCATTCTACTATGACAACTGACATGCATAAAGGTAGTTTTAATTCTGGCAAATTTTATCTCTGTCTAGAAGTACATTTCACAATTTTTATTTAATTTTAATTGTTTTGTCCATTTTAATGATATTGTGATATAACATACGACTTCAAAAACGAAGTTAAGATTCTTAGAAACAAGTTTAGAGTTCCTTTAAATGTTTAATTGTTAGCCTTTAAGCAAAAATGATTAATGCGTGTAAATTCTTATTGGATTATTTCTTTATTATATATTAAGCATATGCAATTCCTCTAAAATTAATTTTTATTTTAGCCTTAATATTTCTTCTGTTGTTTAGAAAAGAACTTTAGTGTACAAACTAAATGTAAAAATTTAGCAAACAAGAAAATTATTATTAAGTTTGAATATACAGCTTAAATACATTTTTATAAAAGCTAGTTTATTAAAAAAAATATAGCAGTAATAATATTACTATTGTTTACGAGTCACTTGTACTTGAATGTGGGACGGTGTAGAAGGATTTTGGTCAGCATACTCCGCAGTTCTACGTTTTTACTTAATTATGGAATAAGACGTCTCTACAAGCACGCACATCTTTACTATCTCCCATTTCAGAAACATCTAGGGCGAATACTCTTGTCGGGATTTTTTTCATATCACAAGGTTTTGACCATCCTCCACCATCAATAAAAATTACATCTCAAGAAAATATTAGTTTAAAAAACGTATAACAATTAAATAACAATATAAATCCCGAAGGAAGAAACCGTTTTGTTTTCTAATGGACTGTGCGAAATATTAATTCTAATAAATATGCATTAAATGATTGAAAAAATATTAAAAACTGTTACTGAGAAAAAATAGTATAATAAACATTTTGCATTGAAATAAAAAAAAAAAACTAGTTTATACAATGATTTATAGATTTTGAATGTTAAGTTTAACTAGTTTAAAACGTTTGAACTTTTTTAATATAAGTTCGTAGGTGTTTCTTAGCCTTGGATGATAAATCTGAATTTGAAAAAACCTTAAAAATTCTTTAAATATATTATCTAGTATTGCTTATGTTAATATTGCCATTATAAGTCAAAATAATATCGCAGGTATATTATATGGTTTTTAATATTTATTATTTTGTAATAAATGAATGTTTACATTTTCTACAGTATATTGTACGTTATTTTTTGAAAAATTGCAATTACTGAAGAAAAGAGTAAGCATTAATGCTTTTTTATCGTTTTCCTCTTTGATTAGTCGATAAAGAATATATAATGTATGGTTTTTACCACAGGAATGGGTAACTTACATTTAATTCTTTGTTTTACACCATCTGTTCCAGGTTTTAAAGCACGTATTGTGCATGACGTACAAACGACAGTTGAGAAAAATGAAATTTACATAAGTCCTTATGATGAACCGAGTGAAGGTGTCACTTTTATCGTATATAATCGTATTTCGTTTGATTTGACATGCTGATAGGTAACCGTATACAGAACTCGGTAAAGAAGTGTAACTGACTTCACTCCAATCAGATAGCATGGTATGACATGCCGATAATTCTTGAGATCGACTATGTTACTTGTCAGGTTACCTGCAACGATTAAGTGGCACTGTTACCGTACATTACACTGCAACCAGTGTTATAAAATTGTTGGCATTCTACGTAATTGTTATTAACATTGCAACCACAACGATAATTTAGTTAGCCTTTACTATCAATACTAATACTATTGGACAACAGTTTTGATTTTGTTAGTATTATTACATGCTTTTATTTAACTCACTTTCGTTCCAAGGTTAACGTTTTCGTTCCACGGTGTAGTACACATGCGCAATAGGTAGATATGCATCAACGATTCATTCATTCGAACGATTTATAATTCTTTATACGAACGATTTATCTAAAATTATATTTGTGTTTTTAGGATAAAAAAAATAATAAATTCTTCTCATCGTAGAAATTCACAAGACAATTGTCAATCGCAGTTTTGTTCAATAGAAATAAGTCAACAGTGCAATGTTTGTTGCAAAAGAGAACGGGAGCGCTATTTAAAGCGTAAAGGTAACAAAACACCACAAGAGCGAGAGATTCGATTGGCGCTTAGACGCAATAGTGCGGTCAGCGTTATTGAAAATTCGTGCAACAGTCAACTGAAGAGCGCGAGGCTCGATTTGAAAGAGAAAACCAGCGCTTAAAGTTTTTAGACTTAAAAATAATGTCTGTTGAAAATAATGTTTTAAAAATATATTTTTAAGACCTCGGAAGAGATGGCATTCACATAATAAATTCGAAAGCAATTCAGTTTCCTGCCTCTTAAGCTATGCAATTGTTGAACGACGGATGCTACTTTTGATTCTGTAATGGGGGTAAGCAGTGCACAAAATTCAAGGAAGTACTGTATACTCTGCTGTTTTTATTTAGGTCCAAAACTCTTAGGTGAAAGGCAAGCATACGTTAGCCTCAGTAGAGTTAGATCCCTTGATGGACTTCGGATTGAATAATTTGACAATTAAAAATTAACTGGTAAAAAATATTATAATAAGGACGCTTTAAAGGAAATGTACCGTATGATAAATATAATTTGAATTATATTTTATAAATTTAAATATAATTTGGTTAGTCTATGTAATGAAATAAATAATTTTAGAATAATTATAAAATGAAATGTGATTCTGGGGCGTCTTTGAAGTCTAAAGTGAAATAAAATTAATTTTTTCTACCTTCAAATTATCTTCCTCATTTATCCAGCTTATTTTAAACATTATAGTTAATTTGAAAATGAACGATATCTAATTATTCGATTTATAATGATGTGATTCTCACATTTGTTTTTCTGCACCGACATATTTTTATAACAATAATAGTAGCTATTTTACGGGATGTTTAGAATATAAACCCAGTTTCACAAGTTCTACAAAGTTATACAGTCAATTAAATTTGCGTTATTCAGGCAAACTTCATTCAACGAGTCAAACTTCATTTATTGAGATTCAATTTCTCAATAATGAGTTCAGTTGAGAATCTTCTCTGAACCACCGTAGTTTGCTTCATAATCTTCTCTCCGTCAAGATACCATAAGATTATGTTTACAAAATAATTCTTCTAGTTACTCCTACAATATAGCGGCTTATTTTTATTACATAATGAAATTGATTTCAGTATTTCCTTTCCTAATTTAGATATCCTTATTTCTGTTTACAAGTCCCTAAAATCGGTATTAAAACGTTACTTTCCACTTCAGCGATTATAAGAAATATCTGAAATTAAAGATATCAAAGCTAAAGAATGAGTAAGAGATACACATTCTTATCAACCGATTTTAAATCTAACTTTAAGTATACATCTGATAAATTCGGATAGTTTCAGTTAGGATCTCCATTGTTTTCCAACCAGTAAAGAATACAAATTTCTCTTCGCTTGTTTGACTAATAACTTAAACATATTATGGCTTTAAACAACCCTAGAAAGATGTTAAAATAAATCATTTTTTGCATTCATGATTTTTTTTCAGTAAAAGGAAAATGTATGAAATTTTTTTTATTTCTAGCGTAACTTTGATAGCAATAACCAAGTATGTAATAATAATAGTTTTTATTTTCTAAAAATTGTTTTTTTTTTTTTTTTAAGATCCAATTAAAATTTACCAAAGAAATCAGGGGCAGATAAATGTGAAGAATACAGAACAATTAGTTTAACTAGTCATGCATCAAAAATCTTAACTAGAATTCTATACAGAAGAATTGAGAGGAGAGTAAAGGAAGTGTTAGGAGAAGACCAATTTGGTTTCAGGAAAAGTATAGGGACAAGTGAAGCAATTTTAGGCCTCAGATTAATAATAGAAGGAAGATTAAAGAAAAACAAACCAACATACTTGGCGTTTATAGACCTAGAAAAGGCATTCGATAACGTAGACTGGAATAAAATGATCAGCATTTTAAAAAAATTAGCGTTCAAATACAGAGATAGAAGAACAATTGCTAACATGTACAGGAACCAAACAGCAACAGTAGCAGTTGAAGAACATAAGAAAGAAGCCATAATAAGAAAGGGAGTCCGACAAGGATGTTCTCTATCTCCGTTACTTTTTAATCTTTACATGGAACTAGCAGTTAATGATGTTAAAGAACAATTTAGATTCGGAGTAACAGTACAAGGTGAAAAGATAAAGATGCTACGATTTGCTGATGATATAGTAATTCTAGCCGAGAATAAAAAGGATTTAGAAGAAACAATGAACGGCATAGATGAAGTCCTACGCAAGAACTATCGCGTGAAAATAAACAAGAACAAAACAAAAGTAATGAAATGTAGTAGAAATAACAAAGATGGACCACTGAATGTGAAAATAGGAGGAGAAAAGATTATGGAGGTAGAAGAATTTTGTTATTTGGGAAGTAGAATTACTAAAGATGGACGAAGCAGGAGCGATATAAAATGCCGAATAGCACAAGCTAAACGAGCCTTCAGTAAGAAATATAAGTTGTTTACATCAAAAATTAATTTAAATGTCAGGAAAAGATTTTTGAAAGTGTATGTTTGGAGTGTCGCTTTATATGGAAGTGAAACTTGGACGATCGGAGTATCTGAGAAGAAAAGGTTAGAAGCTTTTGAAATGTGGTGCTATAGGAGAATGTTAAAAATCAGATGGGTGGATAAAGTGACAAATGAGGAGGTATTGCGGCAAATAGATGAAGAAAGAAGCATTTGGAAAAATATAGTTAAAAGAAGAGACAGACTTATAGGCCACATACTAAGGCATCCTGGAATAGTCGCTTTAATTTTGGAAGGACAGGTAGAAGGGAAAAATTGTGTAGGCAGGCCACGTTTGGAATATGTAAAACAAATTGTTAGGGATGTAGGATGTAGAGGGTATACTGAAATGAAACGACTAGCACTAGATAGGGAATCTTGGAGAGCTGCATGAAACCAGTCAAGTGACTGAAGACAAAAAAAAAAAAAAATTAAAATTAAAAATATGTCAAAAGATGTGTGTTGTATATATTTCTATATTTATAAAAGAACATGTCCTGACTTACAAATTCATCAACACCCAGAAATATTACTGAGGATAAGTTGATGAAAATTTGCGTGCATGTTTTTCATGTGAACGCTGATCCGATACATGTGAACAGTAAGAAAATATTTTTGAAATTCCGAGTTTAAAGCATTCAAATGGAATAAAAATTTACTAATTTTTTCATGTCTTGATAATAAATGAAAGTATTAGCTTGATTTTTGATTTATGTAATCTTCATTTGAATAGAAAGTCACAAAGTTCTAATTTTTTTTTTTTAATTTCTTGTTTAAAGGGTTGAAATGAATTTTGAATTTTTGTTTAAAACCCCTTCTATTTTTTTGGTAAAAATGAAGATATCAAGAACCGCAAAATACATTTTTATCCGTACGAAAGACGCGTAAAAGTAAATATTACGAGTGAAAGTAATATTTTTAGATAAAGGTAAACTATTTTGAATTAAGTAAGTGAACTATTATTCAGATCACTCAAAGTTTCGGTTGCTGTACTATTCAAAATATTACTCCGAAGAAATTCCAATACTTTAATAATTTTTACAAATTGTCAGGTTATAATTTTGTTATATCATTATTCTTCACACAAGCATGAGTTTAATAAACACAGGTGGGTCCAGAGGTGGATACTAGAGCGTGGATACCGGTGTTCTTTGGTGTTTGGGTTACAATTAACCACACATATCAGGAATAGTCAACTTGAGACTGAGCAAGACTACACATCATTCACAATCATACATATCATCCTCATTCATCCTCTGAAGTTATACGTTACGGTGGTTCCGGAAGATAAACAGAAAATAAAGCTGACCAACGGTGGAGGGGTACCTTCCAAATAAATGACCCCCTAAATATCCCGTGATCGCAACGAAAAACGCAAGTTTCACTACCTCATACAAGAAATAAATAAGTCTACTATTAATAAAAGATATCGCGGGCCACTTCACGACAGTTGAACGCTAGGATATATATATAATTTGGAGTACAGTTCAATTTTCAAAGTACTTTCTACCAATTCTAATATTAAATTTATTTTTTTGTTTTTTAATTATGTTAATATCTGGCAGATATTCCTGAAATTTAGTGATTCTAAGTAAAGTGAGTTTAAAAAGGTGTTAGTATTAACCAGATAATTAATTATTATAACGGTGTTCCAACGAGTATCCTTATTTCCTTTGGTAAAAATGATACGTGCTGCCGTAGATTGAACGTTATTGGATGCTTATGTAAAATAAGCTTTGAGTAATTTTAATTACACATAGTAGTCTGTAGTGTATACGAAAATATTTTACTACCTCTTTTTCAAAAATTGCTTGTATTTGGCTTTACTTATAAAAGAAATGAACATGCATGTTGAAAAATTAATTATATTACAAAAATATTTAACATCACATTTCTTCTTTTCCTGTATGAAACAGCTAGGTGAGCAACATTTTATTAAATATGCTGATTTGGTTCTTAAAAAAAATTCCCTTACATTCACATATTTGTTTCAAAATTACACTGTGATGTGTGGAATAAAATGAGTAAAAAAAAAGAAAATAGTAAAAATTAATCTTCTTGATCACACGGCAAGCTGAGAGTTTGTATTTATTTAATTTATTAATTTAAAAATTGTATAAGTTTGTAATCCTTCAAAAATGGTGTTAGATATAATTAAATGACCTTAATAAGATTTTATGTTGGGATTTTGATAGTAGTATTAGCATTCACTTTGGTGAGAGGAAGCATTATTTTTACGAAGCAAATGTTTTATTACGTTTCAAATATTTGAAATATTGTCAAAATAGTACTGAATTGGTAATTTGAATTATTATTGTTATAATATTGGAGGAATTTTTTATATTTTAATTTTTTTTGTTTTTCGTTGTTTATAATTTTTTATTTAAAAATAACTGATCTATATTAAACTAGTAATGTGTAAGTTCTCTATCTACCTTACAATCCTCTGTCTACATCGCCTCTTATACACGTGTTTAAAGTCCAAATAACAACTGGTTTTTATCATTAGGTTCTAACACAAGTTGAGTAAAATTTCATACAGCATATAATTTGCACATGTTTACTGTTTAAATTTTTTTTTCATTACATTACAGACATTTACATGAATTTGAAAAACATATTGTAATCAATGAATAATTTTTTTTAAATTTATATAAAAATTGACTCGCTAAAAAGAAATTAATTTTTATACGAAAAAACTTGAGAACAATCTATCTAAAAATGTATAATAGTAAATAATAAGTGTGTTTCATGAAATAATAAATTGGACTAGATATATATTAATGCTATTGAAGAAAAACGTAAAACACTGAAGTGATGACATTTATGGAAAATTGAGAAATTCCAGATAATTGCTTACTTGAATGACGAAAAGCAGCAGAAG
Organism: Lycorma delicatula; assembly: GCF_047948215.1. NCBI lineage: Eukaryota > Metazoa > Arthropoda > Insecta > Hemiptera > Fulgoridae > Lycorma > Lycorma delicatula. The sequence goes on along the minus strand of NC_134455.1, from coordinate 41,053,750 downwards.
CTGACAAATTTTGGTTTTGTTTCGCAAATGAACCACCTCATTGCCTGCGTGAACCACCCTGCATCCCATTGACTGTGAAGTTCACTTCACTAATTGCCTAAAGACACTCATGAAATCAGAGCAAACAATTACAAGTTGAATTGTTGGACGAATTATATTTAAACTTTTTGGTTTATTAATTGTAAAAAGCTCGGCGATGGAAATAATGGCGTTGCTGGGTAGGCCAATCATGTATGTTCTGTTACCAATCACAAAAGCACAATCCAGAGAGTTGAAGTTTTAAGACCCATCCGTATAATCTATATCGTCAGGATTAAGGCTATTTATAATATTATAAAATCTGTTTCGCAAAATAACCGTATTTGTTTGTTTATTATACTGATATACCAGTAATTAACGAGAAAATACCGCAAGAGGTAATAACATGGAACAACAGTAAGGACTAGAGGTAATTGTAAATTTAGAGCTGATGCAAGGCGATGACCTCTGATGCCTAGTGGAGCAGTAGATCTCGGCTGTTCTTGGTATCGAATGAGATTTTGGTTAGAGAAAAACGTATCAAAGGTTTGATGATTTCGTTGCGCTTTAATACGAGCTACGGAATTGCAGATCATTCGGTTCCATCTACTCGAAATGGATTGCTCACCGCTTTCCACCAGTAGGCTTATCACAGGGTTTGAACGAAGAGGACCTGTAGCAAGACGGATGAATGAACGAGGGACAGACAGAATCTAGCATTCTAAGAGCGGTTGATCAGCGGAAAAATAAGCCACACAGTCGTAGTCCAAGCGGGAACGGACTAGAGCTTACTTTGAAGTAAACTTATGAGATCCATATAGAACCGGTTTCTTTGTATAATTTTTAATAATTTCGGGATTCCGTTCTTTTGCACTTTCTAATTCTCGTTATAGCACTTTATTAATTAATTAATCCTTTTATGAAATGACCAAGCCTATTTGGTTTTCTACTAGCATTAATCCAATTAAGTTCTTATCCTTGTATACGAAATACAAACTTATTCCCTTTCGATACTTATTTTTCACTTCTCCAGGACCCATATTTCAAATTCCTAGTTTTTATTCTACAAGACAATTTTCCAAGCAATATCGCTACTTTACCATTAGCATTTTACTAATTTTTTTTTTTTTTTTTTCACTAAACAAAAATAGCCATTGTCACTGAAGATTTCGTTTTATTTAGGCTTTCAAAAGTTTCTGTTAACGTCATAAATAAACAATATTCTTGTTCATTTCTTCCTTATTTTGTACAGAAATTCACTTGTTTCTATTTTCGTATACCACATTACTTTTTTTTTGTTAGTATTCATTTTCATTCTATATTGTGATATGTCTTCTAATTTAGAAATTTTCCTTTTAATATAATTTACTTCTTCTTTTAGAAACACCACGTCATTTTCGTACCTCAAGCAATTTATTTTTATTTCGCCATTGTTGATAAGAATAAAGTCAACATAAATATTAAACAATATATAGATAAACAATGGACTTTCTGTTTATGCTTTTCCTAAATAAAAATACTTCCTTAATGTCTATAATACTCGTCGGATTAAGATAAACCTTGGCTCTTTAGATGATCTAATTCTCATTTAGTTGATTTAATTATTTTAATATTTTTCCAATCTATTGTATTACTTTTCATATTCGATTAATTTATTTCATTTGCAGCATTCTAATACTTCTTCCATATCTATAATATACGTATATATTTTTTCCTCCTTTGTATGACGTAAAATAAAAGGTATTTTTAACCAATTCCACTTTATTTTCGTGAGGGCTATCTGAATCCAGATTGGTGTTTACTGACTATTTGCTACATTTTTAACTTAATCGTCTGTTTCGAATCTGAAAAATCTTGCTGCGTGAAAACATAAACTAATTACTCTGTAATCTTTACACTTTAACGAACCGTATTTCTAGAAATTACAATCATTATTGTTTTAATAAAATCTTTTTAACATACCCCCTGCAGTATATCGCATTTCATAATTTAGCAACTACCAGTAATCCTACGCTTTTATAACCCTTTGGCAACCCACTGTTTTCCATTTTATCTTTTAATAATTAAAAACTTAACTAACGGCTTTAGTATTGCTATTAAAGTTTCCTCGATGGATGTACTCTTCCTTTGTTTACTATCGATTGACCTTCCATTTTTTTACCTACGGCCGTATTCTAAATTCCCTATGTACACTTACGACACAAGCAAATCCTTTGTTTCATTTCTGCCCTGGCATTAATACTCTTACCATAGCAAAAATCCTTTTTTGTACAAATTTGACTTCATTTTTTGAAAACTATTGTGCGTGGAAAAAACATTCCTTAAATTTTTTCTAAAACTCTTTTTACAATATTGATTTGAACCTTTTGTATAATTATGATAATAAGATTTTTCAGGGAAGACTTCATACTTAAGTATTATAAAAAATATGTGCATTTTAAATTCCTTTAATTTAATATATTTTTCCTTAACGACGACTTTGATTCTTATTCAGGAAAATAATTTTTTTTTGTTTCCTTGCTTGTGGTAGGTAAGATTGTTAGGTAAAGTGTAAGCCCCTGCGAAACAATATGCCGGTAATGAGTATTTTTTCAATAATGCCGATATTTTAAATAAATCATGTTGTTTTTAAGACAATATATTGGGTTAAAATAGTGCTAATAAGTAATAAGAGCAACTCGTAATACGGTTTTCAATTATATAACATATTTACTTCATCACTGCATTAGATACAGGCTATTTTTTGAAATAAAAATTTACATTTTCGTAATGTAGAAATACATTCAATTTCAAAATGAGAACTACATCGTTTTAAATGAATTTTTAGGTGTAGCTAACAATAAAACCAATTTTATTTTGAATGAGTTATATGTGTATTATGATTAAATAACTGTTATTTAATGAACCGTATTTTGAATTGGGCAACTTACTAGTTATTTAATAATTTTATGTGGATAGCAAAACTGTTCTTCTATTAAATTGCTATGACAAAAAATATTGAATTGTGGATTTTTTCCATTCGTAACTAAAGTCATTCAGTGGAAGCGCTATCAACAAATCTAAATTTAATTGTGTTTTTTAATGTGGACTGTTAAACATTTTTATTTCTGTTCTAGAAATTTTAAGTTTGATGAGAATGAAGTTTTTTGGTATTATTTTTTTTTATATTTCACGTATTAAAACCCATATGTATTCAGGCACACTCACATCGTTTCTTGGTGTTATATTTCATATAATACCATGACATAGGTGTATATGAAATATTACACTCGTTACCTCTCACCAATCCTTTTTCAGTATTTTTCCACGAAACTTTGATTTACTTAAGTATTACATTGCAGTTTAATTAAACTCGCTATAAACTGCAAAAACAAGCTACGACAAAATGATTTGTTAAACATATTCAGAATTTCACAATAAGAACAAAACATTTTCATGTACTTAAAAATTCTAACGTTATATTTAGTATAAAAGAAATTCAAATATTTTGAAGAAATACAAAAAATTGAATTTTCCCATTTTATATCCGAACACTGTAATATAGAATCTTAAAATATTTTGACTGAAGCACTTAATGATATAAAAAAAAAATTAACTTTTTTTCTAATCAAGTTATTTTAAAAAAACATAGTGAAAAATTATAACTTTCTTTACTTAAAAAATTATTTAACTTCATTCAAAAAATATTTGAATGAATTTTAAATTATTATTTACATAATATGTTAATGTTGTACATGCAAACAATTTTACTTTAAACTGGAAAGTAATCTTTTATTTTACAACAGTTTTAAAGAATTAAATTCACATTTTAAATCCTTTCCTAAATTTTCTAAAAAGGTTACAATTTTTATTTCTTCATAAATGTAATGGAATTATTCCATAGAAAATTTCTGATACAATAAAAACCAGCAGTTAGGTGGATAGAAGTTGTTTTTAATCGTTGAGAACTACTGAACGACTATTACACGTATTTTTGAAAACATTTTAAACTGCATTGGTTTTAATATATTTTCTGAAAATTTTTCGATACGATGATATATAAGGACTGAAATAATACGGAATGATTTTTGTCAGAAGTGACCTACGTATTTATTTAAATGTCAATAATAACATATTACCCGCAGGGTTAGTCTATTGATTAAACTCGGCGTCACTAAATCAGCTAATTTTCAAAGTCGATAGTTCTACGGTTTGAGTCATTTTAAAGACCCTTATAGATTTCAATGCTAGACTGTGGATTCCGGTATTGTTTGGTGGATTTCATAACCATAAATCTCGAGAGTGGTATACCTGAGTCTGTTCCAAACTGCATGTTTACAGATATATTTACACTAACATTACATAACATCTCCAGCTAGGTCAGACCTCACAAGCCTGTAGCCTATTGAATTTACCTACACAAACACAGTCAGACCCGACAGTAGCTAGAAACGTGGTTGAAGGAAACAAACAACAAAATATATTATGTAAAAAATAATGGTTATAAACTCATTTAAATATTTTTTTTTTCAATAATAATAATAATAATAATAATAATAATAATAGAAATAATAGTTTTTAAAAAAAAAATTGTAGATTTTGAAACACAATTTATGTTCATAAGTTTTTGGGTTAATATACTAGGAAGTAATGGAAGTCCACTTTACCAAGAAATAATACATGTTTTCGTCAGTGTTAAAAAAAAGGTGCTCATTTAAATAAATTAACTTTTAGAAAAATAAGTCATGTCCTTCCAGTTATCGTCCTGTACTCTTGACCAGTACCCTGTGCAAGTTGATGGAACGTATGGTAAACCGCCGTCTATTGTGGTATTTTGAGAGAAATGTCCTAATTGCGGTTGAGCAATGCGGTTTCCGGCAAGTTAGATCGACTATCGATTATGTAGTTGCCCTAGAATCTCTTATTTAAAACACCTTCGCCAACGCCTGGTTGAGGTATTTTTTGATATGCAAAAGACGTATGACACGACTTGGAGGAGAAAAATTCTAAATAATCTTCTTGAGTAGAGTGAAGAAGTAAATCTCCTTGCATTTATCAGGGTTTTCCTCAGCAGTCGGAACGACGATATCCGAAAGTTTCACGCTAGAAAACAGAATTCCACAGGGAAATGTCCAAGAGTTACCTTATTGGCCGTTGCCATAAATAGTATAACAAACTGCGTGCAAAAACCCGTTATGTGTTCTTTATTTGTTGACAATTTCTCAATTTAAGTAACATCTAGAACTTTAGCATCTAGCGAGAGGCTGCTCCAAAATACAATAACCCGTTTAAAATCGTGGTGTAAAACGACTGTATTTATGTTTTCTCCGGAGAAAACGAAATGCATCTGTTTTTCACGCGAGAGAAAATACTGACCCTCAAGTGGTTTTACGTGGTGAACCAGTTGAAGCATGAATATAGGCTAAATTTCTAGAAATGTGGTTTGACCAATAACTATGTGGGTAACACATTTAAAGGAGCTGAAGGTAAAACGTTTAAAAATATTGGACACTGACAGTTTCATATAATACTCAATGGGGAACTGAGTATGAACGTTGCGCTTTTATCAGTCTAGTCCCAGGGTCGGCAACCTGCGGCTCGCGAGCCACATGCGGCTCTTTGGATGTGAAGCTGCGGCTCTTTAGTTCCATACGAAAATATTATTTATTTTATCAAAGAAAAAAAACATTTAAAAATCGTTCTGAATCGATTAACGAGGATTAGGCTCCGATTCTATCTCTTTCCCCGCTTGTACTCGCTTTTCACCGCGCCCCTCCCCAGTGACACGCGTCGTCACTGTCCGTCAGAAGCTTTCAAATGACGCCGTCGTCGGATGTTTCTATGTAGGTTTTAATTCGCTTTCGACGCAAGACAATTTGGCGTCTTCACCAGTGCTTTGGCTGTGACGTATAGTTTGTTGTTTCAAGTAAAAGAGTTAGAAGCGAATTATCTTCACAAAGTTATGTATGTACATATATATAATAATAATAATAAAAAACCGAAGTAAAGATAGGTAACATAATAAGGATTATATTTTTAAAATACATATTATACATATTTTTTTCCAAATAAGATAACTAACTACTTTTTTGAAGCCAATATAAATTGTCAAAAAAGAAACAAAGTACTATTGTTGAATATTACCGCGAAAGTGTTTTTATTAAAATATATATTTAATAAATTACCTATTTTATTATTTATCTATTTTATAGCTTTTATTATTTAAAAATTAGCATTAAAATAATAATTATAAGTGTAAGTACCTATAAATTGTTATTTAATAAACCTATTTTCGAAAAAATTTTGTGGCTCTTTATAAACTTTGAAATTTTGTAAATTGTAATTTTTGACTCTTCTGACTCAAAAGGTTGCCGACCCCTGGTCTAGTCCGTTTATTAAACAAAAAATATATTTTAAAATACAGCAAATGTCTATAAATACTTATTCGAAAACATTGTTATAAAAACTGCGCCACGCTTTTATTTAACTAAATATTTCATTACATTTAATTTTAAAATTTAATAATTATTACATTTATTATTTTTTATTGACTGGTTATTTATTAGATATTTATATAATTTATTTTTTACTTTTCTGTGCATATTTATATTTGTTAATACATTATATTTTTTTTTTTAAATTCTCAATTTGATTTAATTCTTATATTTTACTTTTTAGAGGGTTTTTCTAATTTTTTTCCTTTTTTTTATTAATTTTAATGTTAATATTAGTTAAATAAAAGCTTTTTTAAAAAATATTTTTTTATATGTAATCAAATATATTTTTGTAATGTTTTTTTGTATTTTTTTATCATCTACAATTGCTTGGAAAGGTAGAAATTCTATTCAGCGGCTTTCTTAGGCATACAGTAAGCCTTTGATAAAGTCTGGCTGTTAGGCCTTCTTAACACATTAAAATTGAGTCGTCTCAAATATTATTTAACGTTACATTACAAATTTCCACACTTTCTACATTCATTCCGACGTTCCTTAAGCTACAATCCTGAGAGGATTTGCTCGTGATCTTTAACCTTTACTGGGGACCTTCCCATCTCAGACTACGCCACAGTTGTGTTCTTTGCACGCGACACAGTATTCCTAGCAGTTGACAATGACACGGCCCTCGTCGTCCACCAAGGTACAGTTGGCTTTCGACCTCATCATAGATTGGTTACACGTATGAATAATAAAGGTGAACCCAGCTAAGTCAAATCACGTGGTATTCACCTTGAGGAGTCAAGCGGTTTGGGCTAAACATCAACTGCATTTCAATGGAATTGTTACTGATGCAGTAGTAAATTTAATTCACCGAGATAGCAATAGAAAATTAATTTCCTATTACAGCGTTTCTCAACCTGAAGGTCGCGGTGATTTGAGAGAGGAGTCGCAAAATTAGCGTACAAATTTACACGTAAAAAATAATGAAATCATTTCATGAGAAAAATATCATTTATTACAAACGGTTTAATTATTTTAAAAGTACACATTTAAAGGAAATAATCAGAAGTTGCGTTTGTTTTCCGTTCAGAAGTTTCTCCAAACGTGGATCTATATTAGAAACACACAAAAGCAAATTTTTTTCAAGCGATAACAGGATCGTATTATTTAGTTTTGAGCGCAACCATAGAAGAAAAACCCTTTTCATGGAGATAATACGTGGCGAAAGGGATCAGTACTTTCAATATTATTTTCTGTAACAAAATTTTCATATTCATTTTGACGAGCAAGCCAAAACGTTTTTACATCTTCCTGAACTGTAGTCGTAAAGTTTTATCAGCTGACATTTCGATGAACTGGTTCTAAATTTCAACTTGTAACTTAGCAGCAACAACAGTTTCAGTTAATGTTTGTAGTACTCATCTCGTGGAGAAATCCTTTTTATCATCTGGGATAAATTTGACTCCACCAGACGAATTTTTACCTCACGCAAATGCATCTTCATGTTATCCAAACCGTAGTGAATAGTGTTTTTTTATCTAAATTTTTCTCAATATTATCGAAAATGTCGGAAAACATATAAAAACTTTTCTTTTGAAGGTGAATAATCCAGAAATCAAGTTGAATGAAAGCATGAAATTTGTCTGTCATTAATTAAATGTATTTATCACTCCTAAATTCAATTCAAGTCATCCATTATTGTGTAAAAACATTCAGAATGGCGTATGTTTATTGTGGAAAATTATTATTAATTCATCTCTCAATTCCAATAACCAGGTTAACACTTTCACCCGCGACAACCAAATTAGTTCTGTATAGAAAAGAAGAGATTTTTTCTTTTCGACCATTTGATCATATAATTTGCAAACAGCCTAGATAAAGGTGTATACCTAGATACCGAACGGTGCTTACAATAGAGCTAAGGGTTAAAAGTGAAACCTTTACTCAGTTTATTGCATAAACTAGCTATAAAAAAATACCATTACAATTAGAAATAACTACTTTCACTAAATCCATTTTCTCCTCATGTGCTTTACGTTTCTCGCAGCTTTAAAAACCTATTAGGTAGAGCAAAGGAATAAATTTACAAGTCCCTCTCTGTAGGAAACCGTGTCTTACGCATCATTTCTTTTTGTTTATTTGGGAAATAATTATGATTACGATTAAGAAATTATTAGTTAATTATAAATTTTTATAATTTCATAAAAGCTTTTAATAATGACTAAAATTGACATTCAAACTTCACTTTTCAGCTATCAATTAGACCATTAAAGATAGAGTTTATTAAAAATAATAAATTTATAAATTTAACAACTAAATACTTGAAGTATATACTGGGTTTAAAAGCATTGGCAACAGAAGCTTAGCATTCCATCATTTAACTATTATTTGATCTGTTTGAAAATAGTTTTATTCAAATTTTAAGTGTTTGGTATTCTTCTGAATCTAACAATTAGTAATTTTTTTTTTTTTAATTTATGTATGTTTCTTCGCAGACACATTAATTTACAACCGGCTAGTGGAATACTAAGAAAGGTTTAGTTCTAATATAACATTTCTTAAAACTTTTTAGAAGATTTTAAGATTTTTCTTAATTTACTTGGTCGTAGTTTTTTTTATAGCTTTCATGAACGCATTATTTACAATTTAAAATACTTTTTGTACTATTTGTTTTGGTGAGTCAGAGGAACCCCATTTACGGAAAGAGTTCCGGACTCGCACCAGGTTCCGCAAGATCTTGTTTAAATGCGTATGTTTACCTCGCCCTACCGACAAAACCTCCTAATCTCACCACCGCTCCCTCCCGTGGTTGGACCGGCAATAAAGCATCACTCAGCACCGGGAGACGCGCGGACGAATGATGACTCTGCGAGAGGCATCCTTCAACCATCGCTCTCCAGTCCTTTTCTTCATCTCTTACACAGGACTTTGTTTAGGTAATTTATTCTTCTCCTGCTCATCCTCTACCTCCTCCTTTTCTCTGTTTCCTTAGACCGAAGTGTCGCCCCAGTGAATTCCTCAACTGCCCTCCTGTTGTCCTCCGAGTTTAGCATATACGTCTTCAGATCTCCCAGTTCTAGGCCACTGATGCCAGCACGTCCACGGTGTTCTTCCCACTCCGGACAGTGTAACAGCGTGTGCTCTATTGTGTCTTGGGCATCACATTACATACATTTGGGTAACTCCCGCCTGCAAGTACCATACAAGAATGACTCAAAAGTGACATGACCCGTCATCAGCTGTGGAAGGATGACACTTCGAACACCGAAGAAAGCATCAATAATAGCCTTCCTTGCTGAAAAATTGAAAGTGTTTCCTGAATTGAAGCTTTTCATCAAGCATGATACCCAAATATTTCTGAACAGTGACATGCCTTATCGGAAAGCCGTCTATCACGACTCGCCGATGACGGTTCGTGGCTAGACGATCTTTAAAAAATATCATAGTGGTTTTCTCGGAACTGAAACCCATGTTATGTTGAAGGTTCAACAACTGAGATCCTTACATGCCTGTGTCGCTCTGAGCTCTATGTCGGCACGCGAGTTACACTCGACCAGCAGCAAACCACCTTCGGCAAACGCCACGATGCGGCAACCACTGGTCATCCACAATCGCATGAGAAAATCGAACTCAACAACCCAGACGAGTGGACCTAGAACACTTTCCTGTAGACAACCTTTTGACAGGGTCTTTCCTACTACGAGCCGCCGTCACGAAGAATAACGGTTCTGTCGCTGAAATAGCTCGAGAAAGTTCTAATCTTATTTTGCGTGAAACCACGCTACTGCAGTTGAAACAAGGCAGTGATGCCTTGTTTCCACAAGGTATTGATGGCTACCTCTTCCGCCCAGACTTCTTCACTACCTGAAATCCTACTTCTTGCATGCCCAGAGGTTCCCTAATTCTGACTAGCCATGACAAACGCAATTCTCGCTAACTTCCTCCTATGTAAATATTTGGGCAAGCCCACAGATGTAACGACTGCCCACAGCGAGCACGGGCAACTGTAGTCCTAATATATTCTCCTGACACTCTTCGTACCTCTTAACAGCTTCTTGATCAGTTATAAAATAACTACGGATTACGGCTTCGTTATTTAAAGAACGCCAGTAGGAATAAAGGGTCTATTTCGTTACGTTACAGGGGCTTGCGACCAGAAGTCGTTGCCACCTCTTCACGGTGAGGCGGGTACACGTTCATAGAAATCTGTGCCTTATACAACACAAATGAGGAGCAGAATGTGAATCTTAATATATAATGCTTAACAGCAGCCGCAGAATCCAATTAGTACACGTTTAAACTGTCGGAAGTACACACGCTACCGACAGCCAATAACACCAACAGCAATCCAAGAAAGCCACAGAATTCTCTGGAAACGCATTCGAGGGACCAGAGAATATTTCACCATATCAACAAGGTCTCCCATGGTGCATGACTAACCAGGTCCTTGAACACTTTGGCCGTCACTTGACCCTCTCTGCTGGACCGTCGTAGACGTTGCATTAGCCTCCTATTTTGTTGAAGGTCGATACGCATTTGTACCACCGATGCCGTCCACCAGAAAACTGGTTTATGATTTCTACGTTTACTTGCTGTACGGGGTTGTCTTTGACAACCTTCTGCAGGGCCTCAGGTGACAACTGAAGCTCATATCTTAGTTTGTGAATTTCTAGACCACGGTGTCCACGTGGTGATCACACAATTTTGGAGGTAGTCCACGGTCCTTAACTTTGAATGATGGTCCTGCACCTACAGTATAGAGGAGGATGGTCACTATCAGTATCATCTATTAGCACCCTTCAGGTACACAAATCTTGATTTCATCTTCCATCCAAAATAGTTAAATCCAAGATAGATGTGTGCCCTCTGGCCTTATAAGTAGGCGTCCCGTCATCATTAATACAATAAAGCCCAATCATATGCATCAATTCGGTAAGGACTTCTCCCCGCCTGTTTGTGTAAGCATTTCCTGTCCTCAACGGTTTTGCAGTTGAAGTCCTTCATAAGAATAATTTTCCTAGTTGCTCGGATTACTGCTTCTTCCAACTGGATCATGAATTTCTCATATTGAACGATGTCACAATTCGGGCATATATATGGAGCACAGCATCTGCAAGTTCAACCGATACTAGCCGGTTTCCTTCTCAAATAACCGCCAGCCCAGTTTGCAACCGACATTCAGAATGGCAACATCGCCCCTCTTCTCAGCGCTCCAATCTTTCCTGACAGCAACGGCCTAATTCAGTTCAGAGGTCACAATGAAATCGACGTCATATCGTCCCGCTATTTCCTCGACTAAGACATGAGAAAGAGGACTTCTTTTGGCATTAGTTAGCAATATTTTCATTTCGCAGATATATGGCACCCTGTGCCTCCAGTGCGTTGTAGCCCGTCTCTGATGTTCTCCTGGCCTTAAAGTGCCCAACCTTACCACAATTAAAACATGACCTACTCCTGTCCGGACCATCGCATTTAGCGGCCTTATGACCTACCTCACAAAATCTGTAGCATTTCTTTATATCTTCGCTAGGAGCAAAAAGGCAAGAGACCCAGCCAATCCTTACCCTATCACTCTGACAAAATTTATCTGCTATCCTAGATGGCACCAGTAGCGTAGCAATCCTAGTACTTCCGTACGACGGCCTTAGGTCAAGCCCCGGAACTAATCCGCTTCCTAGATAACGGTCTAGGCCGTTTCCGCTTCCTAGACCGTTATCAAACCCAGAGCAGTCATTATCTCCTCCTCCGTAGAATGTGCATCAATATCCTTAATGCACAATTTCTTGGTTTGTAATCTGCTCGTATAGGTAACCTCGATTCCGTCCGCAATCCTTTTCTGTAGTCTCTCCTCACCTTGCCCCTCATCCTTTACCCTACAGGATTATGTCTTGTTTGTATCAACATAATAACTTATGCATGAGTAAATTAAAATTTTATAACGATGAATATTTTTAAAGCAGTCGCATATTTCTACGCCATTCTATAAACGTTATACGTTTATATCAGAGCTACCAGATATTCTATAAATTGCATTCAAAAATAATAATGAGGTCAGCCTCATTATTATCTTTGAGGTTTTTGTAATAAATATTTGCTTCTTGCAGCTGGATCATGAATTCCTCATATTGGATGATGTCATAATTCAAGCATATATATGGTCCTGTGAGCACAGCATCTGCGAGTTCGACCGATACTAGGCCGCTTCCCCTCTCAAACAACCGCCAACCCAGTCTGCAACCGACAACCCGATTTGGCTGTATTCTTCGACTAAATTGTTTTTTTCTACCAGCTTGCAGGCAACGTTGCCGGCATAGTATGCTTTATTGGTTATGGGAAATACCACAGTTTATAAATAACGATCTAAAAAAAGTAACAAATATTATTTAATAAAATATTGTAGATAGTTAATAAATAAAATATTGCTTATTAGTTATGATCAGCAAAACGTAGCGTTCCGCTGCTTATTTTTATTTCATTTCCAACTTTACATTTTGCACAGCAAGACAGGATTATTTTTCAGTTCCATTGATTTGTTTTTCCACGTGAATATTTTACATATTATTGCAAACGAGAAATATAAAGAAACAATATGTAAACATTAAAATTAAAAATTAAATATCCCTTTACAATGTTATAAAAAATATTTAATTCAAACTGCGATGTGAATATAAATTTAGTAAATTTTTAATGATTGAAGTTCAACAACAGTCAGTCATTGCAGTAATCAAATTTACGTTATGTGAATTGTAGTTGAAACTTTGTTAAATGATTAATTAAGTTGTAATTTTTTCCAGTTAAAAATGTAGAAAATTTAATTCTGAAAAGACTTACCTAAATTTCTTAAGAAAAAATTGAATACAGTATATTGAAATTTACCTTTATTAAAAAAAAAACTGGCTGAATTGTGAAAAAAATGTTACAGATGAAATAAATAATTTTGGCCGTAGGTTGGAAACAGATTTTAACATAAAATGTAATTTAACTTTGAAAAAACGGAAAACTGGCATTAGGAATTAGTGAAGGCGTTTATTAATTAGCTTCAAAGTTGTTCGAAATAGTTCCTACTTTGTTCAATACGTGAATTTGCTCGACGAATCCATTTTTTTCTAGCGCGTCTCATAAGGTTAGAAGTATTCTTAATAGTTTCCGCAGCTTCTATTATGCGATTCTTTAGTTATTCTTGTGTGTTAATCAGTTTCGAATAAACAATTGACTTATATCCAATTCTATAGAAAAACGTCTGAGGCATGAGATCGGGAGATCGTGGTGGCTATTTCACTGATCCGTATCGACCAATCTATTGTCTATCCTATATATTATTTAACTGATCCTTTACATTATTAGAAATATGATAAACAAGAAATATAGCTTGAGGACTTCTTTTTTGCATCGTAATAGTTTCTATTGTAAAACTTACAGTAAATCATAGATATTTTGAATTACATTATACAAAAAAAACTTTTTATGTTCCTTTCAATACTTCTACAAATTCATAGATTTTATCGACAATGTTTTTATCAATATTGCAAGCCGAGTGTCACTATAAAATAAAAAAAAGCTTGTTTACAAGGAGTTTCATAAAGCGATCATTTTATTATCTTCCGGGCGAATACAGATAGAATAGCTATGATAATAAGGAAGATGTGGTGATTAAGGCAAATCTTTCAGTTTTAGAGTCCAACAAGTTCATATAGACTAAAAAAAAAAAAAACATATAAATTTGTATCTATTTTCGTACGTATGGACGTATGGATATATGTGGGTTGCAGTGCTTTTGGCCTTGTGTCAGAACTGACAAACCGATTTTGTTCTTTTGTTCTTCTTTCCTTCGGCTTAAATATTTTTAAAAATTATACTTTATATATATATATAGAACTTACTGTAAAGAAACTATTCATGTTTTTGAAATATAGATCCCTAAAATGGAAAATATTGACCTAAAATGGAAATTTTTTGAAATGAAATGATTTTTTTTTCTTATTTTAGCCTATATTGAACTGATGTAACGACTCGACCTAACAGAGGACCCAGGTCTGAATCCCGGTCAGGCATGGCATTTCTCACATGCTATAAAAAAAAAATTGTTATTTAGTAACGATGCAAGAGGTCGTAAGCCTGTTATTACTATGACAAAAAACAAATAAGAACTTTTATAATATTATTTTTAATTTTTTTTAATAATCTTTCTTCATCACTTAAAGGGCTACTTAAATTAAATTAACATATATTCCGAATCCAAAGTGAGAAGAAATTTTTTTTCATTACGTTCATGGTAGTTTTACTTTAGTTTTTATTATTTTTCCACAAATCCCTTCATTTTTTTTATAAAATCAGACCATTATGTTTGAATTCTAAATATTTCTGGCGAAGGTGGAAAGTTATAATAGCCTACGTACCATTTTTAAAATATGAATAGGATTTAGAATAAAGATTCAAATAATTTTATTTAATTTATTTCATTATTTTACTTTTCTTATGAGCACAACTAACAAAGGGATGGGCGACTTTGAATTAATAATTTATTTATTTTAATAGATACATAAAAATTATTTTTAAGATATTTTAACTAACTTATTGTTAAGGCAAAAGCATCATTAGAATAGGTTAACGTTTTTCTACAACTTTGTTTGAAAAATAAGAAAATGCAAGGAAAACTATAAAATAATATAGAGACTGTATCTATAACAATGACTTTGTTTGTTACAGAATGTCACATCCTTGTTCTAGCCTAAATCGTGTGGAAATAACAGCACTTCTTCATTTGAATTTTTGCTGGTTAGTTTTCTTCCGTTGTTCCTACATTAAACCCGTAATTTTGGCTTATAATTCAATAACTCTAATATGGAATTTTATAAAACGGCGAAATGAGATTGCAAATCTGATCAGTAAGATCGACATAATGATTAATTTTTCTACCCTCTTCTTACTTAATTTGGTGATTGTATTTCATTAAAACCTTTAATAAAGTTTTGTTTTTTTTCAATAATCAACGGGGCGTTTTAATTTTGAAACAAGTACGCTCATGTTGGCTACTGATGTCATCTACATAAAAGTATAACTAGATTAGGTAGAAAGTAATAAAATTAATTGGCCTACGGTTTTATAGTGGTGAACTGTAAATATAATTTTTTTCTATGAAATAGAACTTACGTTGCATAAAAATATATCTTACTGGTAACAATATTCATAGATGTATATTGTTGGTTGTTTATAACAGCTCTACAGTAAATATCTTATAATCTAACTTGATTTATAATGAAGTTAATAAGTTAATTCTAAAAAAAAACACAATCAAAACGAAAAAAAATGGTAACTATGAAGTCAATCGATCAAATCTACTGGTTATAAAAAAAGCCCAGTAACTAAACGCCTTAAATTTCACTTATTCATTATTTTAAAAGGGCAGATTTTTATAAAAGATTCTAACGAAAATGAAAGCAGTATGGTTGAAGTCCAAAGTGAAATAAAAATATACATAAATTTACTGGCGCAATAACCGGTATTTTACTATGTTCTGAAATAATCTGTATAAAGTGACAATGACTAATATGAAGTTGACAGTTTGACAGAAAAAGTAAATGGCAAAATATTACTTTTTTTAAAATTGGGATGCCATAAAGGTTTAATCGTACTGAATACTCACTGTGAATATATCTATCAGTGTTACTTCGGTTGTGATTATACCCTATGGAAATAATTACTACGTAAAAGGTTAGTATGTATATATCGTTGAAATGTTTACATTTGGTAAAATGCAAGTGCATTAGAGCTGGGAAAAATCACAATCGGTTAAAAGGCAGCTGGATAATTAGTTAAAGATCCCTGACTAAATTTTACTTTCATACGAAGCGAAACTTATAAGTACTCTATATTATATATATTTAATTATACCTACAAAGCCAGTACTAAAGTCAGTATTTATTTTTCCATAGATCCCTCTGGAGTGCTCTGTGGAATTTTCTCCCGGCAATTAGGTGCTGTAACAGCAGCGGAATATTTCTTGAAACTCTTCTTGGAATCAAATCTTGTACAACCCTTCTGGCATAAAACTTGAAAATAAATAATTTAATCACTTTCATATTTAGACGTTTACAACTTGTAGATCCTATTATGACTAGAAGGTTCTGAAAATGTACCTCCGTATTGGTAGCCTACGTCGGGTAACGTGATGATCTAACATATTATCTAACATAATTATTAACGTTTTTATTCTTGTGTTGGACATTCTTTGTGTTGGACAGAAACAACATCTTATTTTATTTTACCGTTCTAGATTGAACAGCAAGAACAGATTTTTTTTTTTTTTTTTAACCTCCGGGGCCACAGTTAAGCATTACTGTACAGAGGATGAAATGAATGATTTTAGCGTGTGAAAAATGCCATGCCTGACCGGGATTCGAACCCGGAACCTCCGGTTGAAAGGCCGAGACGCTACCACTCGCGCCACAGAGGCAGGCAAGAACAGATTTGCAATAAATAAAATTCACAAAAACGAAATAATATGCTTCTGATCTTATCGCCACAGGTATCAAAATTTATCTAGCAAATGAACTAGAAGATCGAAAATTTAGAAAATAAAAAAAAAATTTGAAATTGTAGAAAATTTTGGATGTAAAGTGGTATGCTCTAACTTCGCTACCTGAATAAAAGAATTATAATATATTTTTTGGAAATTTTAAAATTTTACAGATAATGATGCACGTAAACATATGATATGTAATAATACAAAGAGAAACAGTAGGAAGTTAACAAATACTTTTATTTATATAAGTAGAATTTGCCGAGTAATAAATAATTTTTTAATTAATTTATTTTTTCTAAAAGGAATGATCATAAAGTTGATCTGCTTAGCTTGACTTCAGTCCGTATCATGAACAATGATCATGTCTACTTTATAAGCAAGACTGGACATTATAAGTAAGACATTTTTCAATATGTAAATCGGACAACTGATCTAATATAGGGAGTGATCATGCAACAATGCAATCAAATCTATTACTTGTAAAAGAAAATTTAAAATAAATTTTAGAGGTTATTAAATAATTCAATGTATTCAAATATTGAAGTAAAAAATTGGGAGTCGGTGTAGAAAATGAAGAAATAAAAATGTAATGGTTCTACCAAAATGATACTTACGTTAAACCAAATTATTAGGAACACGAGAGCAAAAATATAATGAAATTAAAATATTTTTACAGAAAACTAAGTAAAAATAAGTCAGACGATTAACCACAACAACAAGTTTTAAAAAATGAAAAAACGGAAGAAATTAGAAAAGGAATCGTACGAGAAAAATTTTATTTTATTAAAATCTAAAAATTAATTATCCTAAAGTATTTATAAAAATATATAATAAGAAGAGAATAACGAATTTAAAAAAAACTATAGAAAAAAGGAAAATTTTTAAACGTTGCAGGAGTCGAGAGCAAGTAGGACAACAAAATTATTTCAAAGAGGCATCAATGAGTGGAGAAAAGAGGCTAAAGAAGTAGTGATTATTGTTTGCTTGTAGACCATCATAAAGTTGTTAAAGTTAGAGTACAAAGTCGAGAATAAAGAAGGAGAGTGAAATAAAGACGAAGAACGTTCTTTTAATGACAGACGAGCTGAACTGGAAGAAGAGGTACTCCGTAGGATATATATAGAAATTGAAAGATAGTAAAGCAGATGAATTGAACAGTATAACTAATGAAAAGATAAAGACTAGAAAAAATACTTTGACTGAATCATCGCGATGATATTTAACACATTTTTGAAAAATAATATAATACCAGAATAATGGTTAAGAACAAAGTGAAAAGGTAATTTAAAAATCAATACGAATTATCGGTTTATTATCAATGTATCCTGTCTGAAATGTGACTGTGTATATTAACTTCTCGCTTGAAATGGGTGATGAAGTTTTGACTAAAAATGTTCAAAAATTATATTATAGTTCGTTAAATAAGTTTAAGAAGTCTACTTTTAAGTTTGATATTTATAAAATGACGATTGTTTTATTGGGTTACGTATTAGGTTTGCTCAAACAGAATTGAGAATTTCTGTAAATCCCTGCATTTTGCACTGTTCCATCAAAGAAGTACCATTCATCTTGAACACATTGTTCCAATTTGGCAATGTTTACTCAACATGTACCTTTATTAACATGAAGCTATTCATAAATTGAATTCTTTGCATGTGTATGTAACAATATTAGAATACTATATTTTTTCGTCCGTAAATTACCCAAGAAATTATGATTTAAACTGGTGTTTAGTAGAAATTAAAATTACAAAGATATATATTTAGTATTTTTAAATTCCTTATATCAGAGTTCCTGAGGTGCGCTGTAAGAACGAAAGTATGGTAATCAGTCAAAAAATGGAGTATGGATTTTTTGTTATTTCTCATGTTTCATGATCCAGGGACCCCAAAAAACAAAAACAGGAGAGGACAGTGTTCGTATAAATGTATGTTTGCACGTACGTGCGAACATACATTTATAAAGAAAGCGTATATACATTCATTCATAAAGAAAACAAATTGTCAACTACATAGCAGTTTTTAGAGTATTTTTAGAACAGTAAACTGGTCTGTAAATTGTAACAATAACAAATTTGAACAGAAACTTGAATAAGTGATATTTATTATCTTTTTTGCTCTAAATCTTAAAATTAAATCAGTTTTTTCCATCAACCAACGAAGTTTAGTTACACGCCGTTCAAAAATTATGAAATAATATGAAAGTATAAAAATGACCAAGTTCATAGATGTAATAGATTTTGTATTATATTATATATATTTTCCATAGTCATATTTTATTTTGTTTATTAAACAAAATAAACTTTATAGCTTAAAACCGATAACTGTAACAGATAAAACAAACCTTTAATTTTTAGAACTGGAGTGTGGAAACTAATAAATTACTTCTTCCTGTTGTATATAGTAAGATCCTCTGTAGAAACCTACAGTAGTTACTCATCATCAATTCATGCATTTAGTAAGGTGGCACTGTTCTATTTGCAATACATCCTGATGGTAGCATTCTCCCTGCCCAACATTTACAGCACCCAAATTTGTTGGGAAAGAGTAAAGATGGCACTGCAAAATATAATGGTGGATTCGAGTCAACGCCCGGATTGCGGAACTGATGATACAGTGGACCACGTCCTCTACGTCTGTCCCCGATATGAGGTCGAACGGTCACGAGCTGTTAGAGAACTTGAAAGAATACATTCCTTTCTGAATCTCCGTACCAACTGGTGATCCGCGAGGAATAGTTTATAGTGGCTGGTTTTCTTCGCGCCCTTGCAATGTGTAGGTCTGTAGAGGGAGTTTAATCGAGGTACTCGATCGTGGTAGAATCCCAGGTGGCTAGGGTTTCGGCTTAGGCATCGGATTGGTTGAAGCTAAGCGCTGTGGCATCGATGCCACGGTTAAATCGGTACTGTTTGTGATTCAATTTGGGGCTCCCGCTGATGTGGGGGGGATGCGCCGCCGGGGTATGGTAGCCCGTGCGACCGGTGACAGTCCTGATCGTGACTTGGTAATGCCACGCGAGACACCATGATGGGACCAGATAATGGTGCGGCTCCTGCTCGGACAGGAAGAGGTTGCGTTCCCCTTGTTAGGTGACCTAAACTGGTCGACTTATTTCGGTGTAGGTCTGAATTTCTATGTTGCGTAAAACACAATTTTGATTGGTATTAGTGTACCACTGATTTAATTTTAAACTCGTTCGTTTTATGAGGCATTCACAGTCACGAACGGTGCTATCAAATCTGTATTACGTGCGAAGTCCGCGCTTCCGCGGTTTCGGATAGTAATTTTGAGGGAATCATGTTAGGTTGGATGTGAGTGTGGTTGAGGCCTGCGTGAAGGTGAAATTTGTTATGAAATTGTTGATGAAAATCTCTGCCGAGGCATTTACATCGGTGGCATTCCGATCGAGGCCTGGCTGATGACTGTGAGATGTTATCAGTTAGAGAGTCTAAAGACGACCTCTGGTAAAGCCCCTCAGAGCTTGGAACGTAGGGGGTGGTGTGGCGACCGGTAACGTAACAAGATGTGTGTCTTCCCCGTACGTGGTTGGGATACTGTTAAAAAAAAAAAATCAGGCAACCTAAATTTTTATAATTAATTTTGTTTAAAAGGATCACTATTTTTTGCTTTCTTATTTCCAAGAAAACCGTGAAATACTTTTTTAAATTACTACCATGGCGCCATCCCTGTATATAAATTGTCAAAATTTTCCTCACTCAGTAAATTTTTAATTTAATGTAAAATGAATATTTCTCCTTTAAAATACATAAAATATTTAAATTCTTCTATTTATTTATTCGGTACTTTTACAAGATTTTTTCATTAACCCAGTTTTATTAAGAAAGTGGCAAAACAACATGCTGAGGGTTGACTAATGAAACATACTTATTATTTTATCCGAGAGTGAAATATTTTTGGACAATCTTTAACCCCATAATATTCACTTGTTGCTCGATGTCCCGCAAACATAATAAAGCCATCTTATAGATTGCGAAGAAGACAATAACATTGAGATCGCATCAGATACGCTATTAGTGGTCGTAGTAATTTACATCTTTCAAAATTAAAGACTTACTTTCATATGTCACTTTCATTCCAATTGCGTGCTCTAACATTAATATTTGAATTATGCAGTAGCACTATTTTTAAGCTTGTTTTTGAGGAATCAATGAATAACCGCCAGTCATCAGCCTTATAAACAATACCCAGATCAGACATCAAACCTTCTACATCAATACAGGAACAGATAAAATATATTATTTATATATATATATATATATATATTTATAATTATTATTACTATTATTATATTTATATATTTTTTGCATTTTTTTTTAATTTATTTTATAGTAAAGTATTTCATCAAGTCTTTATTTCTGATTTTTAAGCAAGAAAATTTGGTATCCTTAGTCAATAAATTCCACTCCTTTAAACGTGAATCTAGAAGTTCTGCTGGCTGTTTTGATAAATTCAACTAACGTACTAAATCGTTAAGGTTCATTTGTGAATCTATTAGGTTATATTTGATTTTTCATATGAAATCTTCGTCTCTTAAAGCTTATTTCGCGGCAGTATTTTATGAACAATTCTCTTCAGAATTTAAAATCTCCTGCCAGGAAGCTGAGGCTGATGGTATAGGTAAATAGTCTCCACGAGCACAATTGGTGTTGTAACCGATGGACCATTTGTGTTACATATTACTTTTATTTTTTGAAGAAAACCAGTAACATTCGTTTTAGCAAAAGTAGAAGTCGTCATAATGATTTGTTGGTTAGCCCCAAACCAGAAGTATCGAAAAAATAAATGCTACTCTTTCCCTTGTAACCACCCTAGTAAGCATGATCTTAACATAACATCAAATACGCATTATATGCGCCCATTCTTTATCTCGATCTCTCAATGGACAGTTAAAATAAATAAGCGTAAGAAGATTTCATCAAATTAAAAAATGGCCTACGCTGACTCTTTATAGGGAACTCAACACTTTCATGAAAAGAATTTTCACTACGATCGTTTGAAGAATTTTTTTAATAATGCTTTTGACGGCTCATCATATAAATATAACCTGACGTAAAATAAAAAAAGATAAAAACTATATAAATACTTCGTTAATTTATAAAAATATACTGAAATTTATTAAACGTAAAAACTTAAGGACAGTAACTAACTCAACTCGCGCAATTTAATATGTACTACCGTACACAATTTTTACCACCATTGACTTTATCTGCATCGATTTAAATTGAGTGTTTACAAAGAGATGAATATTCTGAGAGGACTCATTTGTTAAATTGTTATTGCAATGATGTCATATATTTGATGCAGCGTTTATTTATTCTGCTACTACATAATGCACAAAATTCCAGATCTTTTCTATTAGGCGAAAAAAAAATGACATAATAGGGATAAATTTAAATAAATCAAAAACGTAGCTTGTTAGAACATTTCTGATTATAATTTAATTTTCATCATAAAAAACTTGTTAATAAAACACTAATCAACAAATCTGTTACAAACATTGCGTAGACAGTGTAATTACAGTAAAACTGAACGACGTAGAATTAGACTTGTAATGAAAATACTCGTTCATTCTTATTTTTATTAAAATAGTTGTAATATCGATAAAAACATTTAATTTATTCTTTGATCACCTCAACGATTAGAAAATAAAAAATTAGAAATAGAGCTCTCTGTAAATTACCTTCATTAAACTGTGCTTCCAAAACCACTTTCTCTCAGTGTAACTAATACAAATGGTGGTAAAAACTGTGTGCGATAATACGTGTTAAATTGTTCGAATTGGTTTATTCCAGTTCAGTTTATGTATATTATGAACTTGCAAACTCTATAATGATTTAATTATATAGTTACATATAATTAGCCGGCAAAGTTACTTAAGATTGGAGTTACAGTTGGTACTCAATGAAGCTAATCTGAAGAACAATAATTCAACTATACCGACTAGACTCATTTTTATTATTTATAAGATGAAGATTTATATGTGACTTTTTTTACACCGTTTATGTACATGTACTTTAAAGTAGTTACAAATCTCATTAACATTCGAATGGTATATTTGACCTTTTTTATTATCCTTTTTTCTCATCAATTTTATTTTTGGCAAACTATTTTTTTTATAAAATTTAAATGTATGATTTTTGTCATCGTAACTTTAAGAAGTATGATATTATTATATTAGAGACGACAAAGTTTCTACGGTTTGTCGAAAACAGGGAAATTATACATTCAACATATTTTTTGATAGTTAGTAAAAACTTATTCATACATATGTTGTCATTTTATCTAATTTAAATAATTTTATGTACAATAAATGGTTTTGTTGATTGGAAAATGAAAACCGATAAAAAATTTAAGGGAAGGCCAAATGTTTTATCATAAAAAAAAGTTTATTTATTAACTAAAAGAAAAAAAATCATTCAGCCCTTTCAAATTTAATAAAGCCATGTTTCGTATTGTACGTAATTATACTTTTTGAATATTACCTTTGAAGCAACTATTTGGCTTTTGTGAATGACTTGAGAATGGCGTTACATAAAAATAGTTAGATTTCTATTTGAATACTAGATCTTGGATACGGGTGTTCTTTGGCGGTTGGGTTTCAATTAACCACATACCTCAGAAATGGTCGACCTGAGAATGTATAAGACTGACATCCATTTTTCCAGAGTACTGTTTTAATGTTTACAGATTCACAAGCTGGAGCACTTGAATTGATGCTATAAAAAACCATAAAGAGAATTAAAATAATAAACAGAAATATTTTTAAGTTTGTGGTATAGTTACCATACTGTATCATTTTGTTAATAACGGTTTCGATAATTCTTTAGACTAACACGTTTGTTTTATTTGTTTACACCATTAAGAGTTTTCATAGTAACCCGTATAAATTGTCGGTTAGGCGGGAAATAATATGAAAGAATTTTTTTTAATCTGCTAATAGGAGAGGTTTACAGTTCAACGCACTATGTTACTTTGAACCAAATGAACCGATCGGGATATTTTAGTTTGTAATACTACTTTAGTATTTCCATTGTAAAGTGTTTCCTAGTAACAGAAGTAAGAATTGTTGAAACGGTAACTAAAATGTCTACATAGGAGATTTGAAAGTTTATACGAAGTGCGACAATAAAGTAATGAGTCTAATGTGAAAAAAATGTTGCTTACCGTTTTAGTCATGTTTAGTGTTGTCTCCTTCAAAGTAGTTTCCCTCTGATTGCACACACTTATTCCAGCGCTTCTGCCATTGACGGTAACATTTCTGTAACTCATCTTCTGTAATATCCTCCAAGACCCTCGTCTCAACTTTTTGGGCATCTTGTGTTGTTTAAAAATGGTGTCCCTTGACCGCCATTTTGACTCTTCGAAATAGAAAAAAGTCGCAAGGAGCGATATCTGGTGAATAAGGTGGCTGTGGTAGTACTGAAATTTGTTTTGAGGTTAAAAATTGCTGTACTGACAGAGCTAAATGGGATGGCGCATTATCGTGATGCAGAATCCAATTATCAGCAATGTTGGCACGGACACGAAGAACTCGTTTACGAAGTCTTTCTAAAATTTCTTTGTAGAAATATCGGTTAATTGTTTGTCCAGGAGGCACCCGCTCTTTATGAACAATTCCCTTGTAATCGAAGAAGCACACAAGCATGCATTTCACTTTTGACTTTGACATGCGAGCTTTGTTTTTTTGGTCTGGGTGATCCCTTTAAGCACCATTGAGTTGCATCAATGTGCCGCTTGGACTAGAAGTAGCTTATAGACCAAGGTCAAAGATGGTGTGCCTACGCAAGCTGCAGGGTTGCCACATCTTGCAAAGAAAAATCAGTCTCATTACTTTATTGTCGCACCTCGTATATGTATATAATAATTATAATAAATATATATATATTTATACACCAGTATATAATTGTTTTCACTTGTCATCATTGCATAACTTAACCATAATATATTATTCTGGTATTCAAAAAATGTTCGTGCAATAATTTATGAAAACGAGTGAAAGTCAGAGGTGAAGATAGGTACCTAGCTAGGTAGGTAAATAAAAAATTATATCTCATATACCTCATTCCTGAGAACGTTCGTTCACTTTTAACAGCTAATTAACCTTGCTTCTCTGAACACGTTTACTTATTTTTATCCAAATGCAAGTTCCTCAACTATCTGTTCTTTTGAAACGCTTTTCAATATAACCTTTTTTGTTACTTGTTTTTAAGCTTTTTATATTTACCGCTCAATATTTTCAACAAAATTATACATCAATTTCAAATAAACAAAATAAAAAAAAAATCAACTCCCACAACTTTTACTTTTTGACTTCAATTTCAAAAATTCAGAAATTAAAGGAGAATTGAGTAAATTTCATTTACTATTTTATTTATTATTAATTTTAATGTGTTTTTAAAATAAATAATTTAATATTCCGGAAAATGTTTACAGCAGTATAATGTGAAGTTATTTGCAAAATAATAACTTTAAAAAATCAATATTTTCTGTCAATGATTGATTATATATTTTATTCGTATAATATTTTGACTTCTAATTGTTTTAAATTTTAACCAAATTGCATTAAAATAAGAAATTTGGTGACAATCTTCTCACCGGAAAAATTAAAAAAAAAGTTTTTTTTTACTACAGATATTTCATTTCAGAGGTTTTATTTACGTTTTCTCCCCATTTTGATTACTTAAAATTTTAATTAACTTTTATTTAATTATTAAATTTTAACTTGGCTCACAAAAGTTTTTGCTAACAATTGAGTTATTCTTTCTTTTAAATATTCAGTTAGAAATATATATTAGAATTACATTATCTTACAACTTATAACATTCTGCCAAGAATAAGTTGACGTCTGTTTCGGATTGCTGTAGATATTTCAAAAGAGATTTAAATATTTCAAAAGGGGGTTTAATAACTGCCCCCATCAGAATAAGAAATTAGTTCCAAATTATATAATCATATATTTTTGAGAAGTGTCATAGTATTTAAAACTTTCTTTAGTTAACTCTTATTATATTCGTTAAATTGGACACGGTAATTCATATACACTTTCAAATGCATATGAACTGTCTTTTCATCAGTAACATCAGCATGCATAATAAAAACAATTTGATATGAAAAATTATTTTGTTTTATAAATATTTGTATTTTTTACATATTTAATCTTGTTTACATCATCTATTATTAAAAAAATAATCAACGTAAAGTAGGATATATATATATATATATATATATATATATATATATATAATAATGTAAATATACAGATAGGTCTGTATATATATAATTTTGTTTAACATACCACTTGATGTTTTAGGTTGTTTATACTTTTTTATCAGTGTAAAATTCACGATTTTTCCGTAGTAAGATTTCTTTCTCTTTTTCAGATTTTTAAATAGGTTTATATTTTCTAATTCATTTTATTTTATTATTCTCTAATTATTTAATTTATTTAAGAAAATAAAGAATTTGGTATTATTATTTGTTAAAACCTTAATTCAGTATCATTTTGAAGCTTTATTGTCATTCATTTGAATGTTGAATTTATTACACAAACTAACGAATTTCATACAGTTATCTTGGTTTTATTGTAAATTAAATGGATTATGAAAGTAAGGTGTGGGTTAATCGATATTAATTGTAAGCAGTGGTTTAGAGATGTAAATATTCGCTGTTCTTTATGTAATACATAAGAACAAGAGTTTAGTTTTCATTTTTTGCTCGATGCCTAATGCATTTTTCATATTGCTGCTCGATGACTTATGCTCAACGAGTGAGGAGTGGGTGGCTAGGGTCAATCGTGCTATCACGTGATTTTTTACATACCATTTGAGAGGAAAGGACTCGGTTATGCCTATTGCAGGAATGCATGGCATTGTAGATGGGAATAAGTTTGGGAGTTCAGTTATTAACTGCTTACGACCTCAATTGAAAGTGATTATAATGTTATGTATGGTGATGTAGCAGTACTTCATCGTAATATTGATGACGATGTTTCTTCTTACGTTCTGCCAGAGTTCCGGTGCTTTAAGTTAAGGTTGATGAACTTAAAGAATTTTTTTTTTTGTCTTCAGTCATTTGACTGGTTTGATGCAGCTCTCCAAGATTCCCTATCTAGTCCTAGTCGTTTCATTTCAGTATACCCTCTACATCCTACATCCCTAACAATTTGTTTTACATATTCCAAACGTGGCCTGCCTACACAATTTTTCCCTTCTACCTGTCCTTCCAATATTAAAGCGACTATTCCAGGATGCTTTAGTATGTGGCCTATAAGTCTGTCTCTTCTTTTAACTATATTTTTCCAAATGCTTCTTTCTTCATCTATTTGCCGCAATACCTCTTCATTTGTCACTTTATCCACCCATCTGATTTTTAACATTTTCCTATAGCACCGCATTTCAAAAGCTTCTAATCTTTTCTTCTCAGATACTCCGATCGTCCAAGTTTCACTTCCATATAAAGCGACACTCCAAACATACACTTTCAAAAATTTTTTCCTGACATTTAAATTAATTTTTGATGTAAACAAATTATATTTCTGACTGATGGCTCGTTTCGCTTGTGCTATTCGACATTTTTTATCGCTCCTGCTTCGACCATCTTTAGTAATTGTACTTCCCAAATAACAAAATTCTTCTACCTCCATAATCTTTTCTCCTCCTATTTTCAAATTCAGCGGTCAATCTTTGTTATTTCTACTACATTTCATTACTTTTGTTTTGTACTTGTTTATTTTCATGCGATAGTTCTTGCGTAGGACTTCATCTATGCCGTTCATTGTTTCTTCTAACTCCTTTTTACTCTCAGCTAGAATTACTATATCATCAGCAAATCGTGGCATCTTTATCTTTTCACCTTGTACTGTTACTCCGAATCTAAATTGTTCTTCAACTACATTTCATTACTTTTGTTTTGTTACTTAAAGAATAAAGAATTCAAAGGTATTATCTTTGAACATATAAAAAAAAAGTAAAATATAACTTTATTGTAAAAAAGATAATCGTTTGTTCCGAAGACGATAAGCATCGCAAGGTAGCAAGAGCAATAACAATGCATTATTTTTGTATTTAGTAATATTTTACCTTTTTTTATTATTCTACTATGACCACTAAGTAGTAGTATTTGTCTATTACGTCCTAATCAGCTCTTCTTTTCCCAAGCTCGTATATATTGAATATTTTTTTTTATTTATGGCGACATGGTAAGTATAATATCAATAGTAAATAAAATAAAGATAAATATTATGTAGTCAAACAGAGACCCACGCCACTCGATAAGAGATTTTAGATGTTTCCTTCAAAGGCTATGTCTCCTTCCACCGACGAGGATATGTAAGGTGGTTGGCCGCTTCTTTGAGTACAGAATGGATTTCTGGAGGTTTGAAGAAAGGAGCTTAAAAAGATTGGATATCAAAATTGTATGTGCACGTATGATTACAACCCATACACATCTCATAGAAAGTACATCGACATACATAAAAAAAGATAACGCAATTCCTACTTCAATTAATTAGTTGTTTCAAGTTAAGCCCTATCATTGCTTCAGTCTTTTTCCCAAATCATACCAAGGTTGTCTGATTATCCTGCTGTGCACTTATTTCCCTTAGTTTTTCAGCTGCCTATCACTTCAGTCCGTCTAAGATGGTAAAGAGTGATCTTACTGGATGGCGGAGATGAATCTTTAAAAAAATATATATATTATATTTTGGTTTTAAGGTATGTAACCTTTACACTGAAAGTTGTTATAAAAACTGTACTGTCAATTACAGTGGCTGGAGCGGTTGGGAGTAATCATCTCATTGTCTGGCCACCGAGGAGCCAGGCCTTACCCTGTTAGATTACTATCTGTTTGGACTTGTGGAAGGAGGGCAGTAAATATTTCGGTATTCTTCAGTAGAAGAAATAACAGCTGCGGTAGTCGAAATTTTGCACAAAATTCACCATAACACATTGTCGAAAGCTGTTAATGAAGTTTTCATTTCAGGGGAGGGACTACCTACATTTTACTTAACAGTCTGCGATGTCCTTACGATATTGTTAACACAGTTAACTTTGGCGCTGATTAAACCTTTCATAATTAATTACCATCAAAAATTATATTTTGTACTTTATTTTATTTTTATTTTTTTCTAAATCAATTACGCCGTTGAACTTAGTTGAATTCGGTAAAAAATAAATTATTTCCAGAATTAAGAGTAAGAAAATTATTAAATAATTTAATTAATCTTACCTGAAAGTAATTTTTGAATAGAATTTTGATAACATCTGAAGGATTTTTAGTTTAAATCTAAAAAATAATTCAATAATAATTATCAAAGCATTATTGATGGCAATATTTTTACATATCTCCCTTCAAAGGCTTGCGTAATCTCTGCATGCCTTCTTACACGTTGATCTTATTGCACTTGATTGATCGAATCGGTAATATGCTGTTATAAATTTTGTTTTATAATTTTTCTAGGATAATTGTAGTAGACTCATTCAAAGGCGAAAACGTTTTTAAAGACTGACCATTCGAAAAATTTTCAATGCTACATTATCTGATTCATTAGATTTAAATGATGTATCGGAGTTCTTTTATTTGCGTAGTCAAACTTTAATTTTTTTATTGCCATTTTTTTTTAATTTCATCTATGAAAAAAATATATAAGAACAACTAGAATGAATAATTTAACTTCCCATTGGAGAGAATATCACGTGTTGATTCTGACAACAACGTCGACTTAGTAATAGAATCCTTCCCACTAACCCATTTCTCCTTTATCGTCTATCTTGGAAAATTATTTTTAAACTTTACGGCCGCTATTTTTAAACTTTATAAAAAATCGTTAAAGAAATAACGATCCGTCTAAAAGCATGAAGGTTTACTAAAAAATCTCGTAAAATAAAAGCACTTGCTCAGTCGTAACTACATATAAACAGAAGAAACGCCAAGAAGACGATTTATAAAAACTAATTACTATTTATGTTACATTATTTGAATAACTGTAGAACAAATTGAGATAGTAAATATATTTTTTTTTTATTGTTTTTTCTCATCACAAAAAAGTAATCGATTTTTTTTCTCCCACTCTAAACCTGTCAGCTCATATCTTATTTTACATTAATTATCTAAAATAAAACAAGTTTAATAAGTGTATTATTTCAACAACGAAAACGTTTATTGAATAACTGGTTCTATTTATCATTTTTTTATTATATTGATATTCACTAACTGCCACAGATATGCATATACAGTAATTTATTATTGAGAAATATGATGACGTAAACTGCAGAATATAATTTATAATTTACGTATGTTTTATAATTCATATTTAATAATTATCTTTATCCTTGGTCTAATAAATCTTCATTTATGAAACATAATGCACTTTAAACATGTTTACGTTAATTGAATTTAATTTTATTATTGGTATTAATTGTATTACATTTTTTAATCGTATTATTATTATTTTTTTAAAATGATTATTCGTGTAATTTAATACTTCAGTCGGTTGAGTTTCTTATTTTAGGTATTTTATTATGTCTATAGTAAATTTTGCCATTCATTGTTTCTTCTAAATCCTTTTTATTCTCGGCTAGAATTACTATATCATCAGCAAATCATAGCATCCTTATCTTTTCATCTTGTACTGTTACTCCGGATCTAAATTATTCTTTAACATCATTAACTTCTAGTTGTAGGTAAAGATTAGAAAGTAACGGGGATAGGGAATACCCTTGTCGGACTTCTATATTTTTTATGGCTTCTTTCTTGTGTTCTACAATTGTTGTTGTTGCTGTTTGGTTCCTGTAAATGTTAGCAATTGTTCTTCTATCTCTGAACTTGAACGGTATTTTTTTTAAATTGCTGAACGTTTATTCCAATCTACGTTGTCAAATGCCTTTTCTAGGTCTATAAATGCCAAGTATGTTTATTTGCTTTTCTTTAATCTTCCTTCTACTATTAAGCTGAGCGCTAAAATTGCTTCCCTTGTCCGTATACTTTTCCTGAAACCAAATTGGTCTTTTCCTAACACATCTTCCACTTTTGTCTCAATTCTTCTGTACAGAATTCTAGTTAAAATTTTTTATTCATGACTAGTTAAACTAATTGCTCTGCATTCTTCACATTTTTCTGCTACTGCTTTCTTTGGTATCATGACTATAACACGCTTTTTGAAGTCTAATGGAACTTCCCCTTTTTCGTAAATATTATACACCAGTTTATATAATCTACCTATCGCTTCCTCATCTGCACTGCGAAGTAAATCTGTAGTATCCCGTCTATCTCAGGAGCCTTTCTACCATTCCAAACTTTTAATGCTCTCTTAAATTCAGATCTCAGTATTGTTTCTCCTCTTTCATCCTCTTCTACTTACTTTTCTTCCTCTATAACATCATTTTCTAATTCATTTCCTCCGTATAACTCTTCAATATATTCTACACACTATTGACTTTTTCCTTTCGTATTATAAATTACTGTACAATCTTTGTTTAGCACATCATTATATTTAATTTATGTACCCCAAAATTTTCCTAACTTTCCTGTATGCTCCGTCTACTTTACACATGATCATTTCTCTTTCTACTTCTAAACACTTTTATTTAATCCACTCTTCCTTCTCTAGTTTGTACTTCCTGTTTATAGTACTTCTTAATTGTCGATAATTCCTTTTACTTTCTTGATCACTACCATTCTTATATTTTCTACATTCATCCATCAGCTGCAATATACCGTCTGAAATCCAGGGTTTTCTACTAGTTCTCTTTGTTCCGCCTATGTTTGCTTCTGCTGATTTAAGAATTTCCAATTTTACATTCTCCCATAGTTTTTCTACATTTTCTACCTATTTTTTTACTCAGACCTCTTGCAATGTCCTTCTCAAAAACCTTCTTTAAATCCTCTTCCTCAAGCGTCTCTAAATTCCACAGATTCATCTGTGATTTTTAAACCCCAATCTACATTCATTATCACTAAATTATAGTCACTATCAATGTCTGCTCCGGATAAGCTTTGCAGTCGACGAGTTGATTTCTAAATCTTTGCTTAAATATGGTATAATATATCTGATACCTTGCAGTACCACCTGGCTATTTTCATGTGCATATTCTTCCGTTAGATTTTTAAACTGCGTTGTTAGCAATTACTAAATTATACTTTGTGCAAAACTCAATAAGTCGGTCCATTCCTTCATTCCTTTTGCCCAGCCCACAATATTTCCTTCCTTGACTTTTTCAATGTTTGCATTCCAATCTCCAGCTCTTATTAAATTTTCATCCCCTTTTATGTGTTTAATTGCTTCGTCAATTTCTTCGTGAACAGACACTACCTCATCCATCACCATCATCATGGTCACTAGTAGGCGTATAGACGTTAATAATCGTTGTCGGTTTATGTTTTGATTTTATTCTTATTACAATGATTCTATCGCTATGCATTTTGAAATACTCTACTCTCTTTCCTATCTTCTTGTTCATTACGGAACCTACTCCCGCCTGCCCATTATTTAAAACCGATTAATTATTCTAAAATAACCTGAACAAAAGTTGTTTTCTTCTTCCCACTGACTCTCGCTAATTCCTATTACATGAACATTTATCCTATCCATTTCTCTCTTTAAATTTTCTAACCTACCTATCTTTTTTAGACTTCTAACATTCCACGCTACTACTCGTAGAATGTTATTTTTTAATTTCTTGGTGACTCCTTTCTCAGTAGTTTACCTCCGGAATATTCTACCAAGGAAGGCCCTCTACCAAAAAATGCAGAGAGTTACATTTTGTTTGAAATAAAAAAGTTTTCCATTGCTTTCAGCTGCGCAGTACTCAGAAGATTAAATGATTTTGATGTGGCTGTTTAAGTTCTCCTGATCTACGCTCTTAACAACTACTGAAAGGGCTGCTGCCCCCTTTTAGAAATCATTCCTTAGTCTGCCTCTCAATTGATACCTCTTCAATATGATTGCACCTTCGGTCCAGCTACTGGGTATCACTGAACACTCAAGCCCCCTCTACAATAAAAACAATGAATAAACAATCATAAAACCAGCCCTCAATTTATAAACATTCTTTATAAATAGAATATAAATTTATCAAGTCTGATTAGAAAGAAAAGAAAACACAGCAACTGGAGGCATATAAATTATGGAGTTCGTTAGAACTTCGTCAGTAAGAGGCGACGACGTCAGCAAACTACGTTTACAGTTCTAAACATGACCTTACCTAACGGTGAAATGTAAATGGGAAAAGAAATTAAAAAATGTGCTTGAAAACAATATATTCCAGTTCAATAAGATTAGTAACAAAGAATACTTCCAAAAAATACCTGGAATTTTGCTAGACAACGTTTTTATTTCCATTTGATGAACCGCGAGACTCATTTTTAATGATGACTTTACGAATCGTGCCGCTAGATAGCAGTATTGATAATACCAAATAGCATACAAAAACTATATAATGTATTTTAAATGATAAAATTTAAAAGAAAATATACTGCAAAATGTTTTAATTGTAAATGCTATAATTTAAATGAAAGTACTGAAGATGAAAAACTTTTTTAATTCCCATCACTTCTTCCAAGAAAAACAAAATCATTTGTATTAAAAGAGATTACACTAGTTTTATTAACAAAGGAATAAATAAAACAGAAATAAATTCGATTCCTAAAATCGAATTTAACAATAAAAATCTATAGTTACACTTACAAAGTGTAACTTTGCTTAACTATTGCACTTAGTAAGTGCAATATTACATCAGGATTTTCGATTCATAAAGGTCATTACACTAGTTTTATTAAAAAAGGAAAAAATATGGTATGAACTAAATTATACGACTACCAACAAAACAAATTGGCCGTGAAATTCAATTTGTTTGTTCTCAGGCAGTAAATTTTAATAACAAATCCATAAGATAGCAATCAGTAATTCATAAAAAAAAACTAAAAGAATTATCTAACAAAACGCACTGATATACAAAAAAATTACAACGAAATTGTAAAACGTACGGTCTCGCAGATATCATTTCCTTCGCTCAAAAAACAAATATTTGTGTAATATAAATAAAACTGTTTTTAACAAAACGATACTGATATCAAAAAAAGGTAAGACATGTCTACTATCAAAATCCGTTATTAATTTTCTTTAAAAAAATAATACATATTAATTATATGTAGTAAACAATAGATATACAGTAACAGATAATAAATAATGTTTAAGCGTTACATATAATGAGCAAAAAAAAAAAAGGAAAAAATTTGTTACAAAACTCTTACCGGCCCGATTTCATTTATATGTAAAACATATCACATTTACAGGAACAATACAATTTCTTATGATTATTCGTTATTTAATAAATGAAAAGAATTATAAATATCTCTGGGTTCACAGCGGAAAAATGTATGTAAAAATAAGTTCAACGTATTTATAAGTATTTTTTGAGCTTTTTAATACTTGAATGAAGAAAGTTATATTAGACTGTTAGATTTCCATTTAAATATATTTTGCCATCACCAGTTCCACCAATTTCACTATTTTTCTCAATTTTCTTTATATTTCATAACAAGTCTCTAATCACCGTATCATGAAACTAAACAATAACAGCATAAACAGAATTTTTTTTTTGTGAACGAAAGTCTATTCGCAGCAATTACAACGGATTCAGAAACGCTAATTCCCACTTTTTTGCTAACACTTTTATAATGTTCCCTAAATTTTCAGAACCATCACCAGCCGTTTGTTCTTCCTTACTGTGGATTTCTAAATTAAATCACCTACCATACTGATCCAGTCTGTTCAATTTAATTTCTAAATCATTAATTTTAACACCCTTGTCAGCACACTCCACTAGTAATTTGTTAATCTTTGTTTCATTATCACCCACTTTTTTAGTATTATTAACAACCTGAACCTTTACTCCCTCATTTGATTTAACTAATTCCATAATTTCATTTTTAAGTTAGCTCAATGATTCAACTGGCAATTCATTTTTTTAAATTTAATAAATCATTTAAGATCAAACTTAAATTTTGGTACCTGGCGGTGGGAATGTGCTGGAGCGCCTACAACTTATAAAATGCTATGCTACTTTTTAATATAAGACGTACATCTATATGTATTTTGCAAAAGTCCAGAACAAACAAGATGAGAAGAATGTTTGCATCCATGACATTTAACCTGATCTTCTTCAGTTGGCAGTGGCTTGTTACAGGTTATACAGACAGCCAACATTTTACATTAGTTTCAACTTAATTTGATATAAACTACTTATTAATACACCGCTTACTTTCGCAGGAAGTCTAAAAGTTAGACAAAATGAGAGTAATAAAGAGAATGACCTGTGTGAGAGTGTAGAGAGGTAGAAAGAATGCTCGCTTAATACATTAAACTAGTCTCGCATCAGGTGCTCGCTTAATACACTAGCCTAGCCTCGCACGCCTTGCCTCACACCCATGCCGCACTTCACCAAGCGGCGTCGGACGATCTTGAATTTTTGCTTCAATGCTTATTTTTTAACGGAAATTTACATTAGGTTTCCGTTTGAAATAATGAATTTTGCCGGCATATGTGATTTTATAATTCCTAGCCCGTAGCTCCGTAACGGTTATGTTTAGGAAAAAACCCAAGAACATAAATTATCTTAAAATACTATTTTTAACTCAAAAATTGAGTAAAAATGTGTTGTTTACATTTGAGATAATGAAGTACGCCACCATTTTGGAAAAAAGGTGAAGATTTCAAAAATGGTAAAACTGTATTATTTTTTTAATATAGGGAAATTCTACGGTATGTTGTATGATTTGATTTCTCATAAATCTTATTGTTTCTGATATCCTAAAGGTGGCCCTCTTGAGTTGATAAACTTGTATCGTTTTTAAGGACCACTGATATTAGCAATTCATAGTCGAATTACGTTTTTCTGGATAACTTCCAAATTGCACGTCCTATTTCGACTACTCGAACTGAAAATTCCTTTTCTCTCTACAAACCTACAGTGATAGTATGTTAAAAAAATATTAAATTTTAGTAGTCTGTAATTGTGCTGTCAATTATTGTACATGGTTGGGGGTCACCGTATATTACCTTGCGTTTTCTCAGCATGTTCATTAGTTAAATAAATAATGTATTATTTATTTCTGAAAATGTATTTCTGATAATGACCTGATAGTACAGAATTTCAAGAATGAAGGTTTTAGTGTAACCCACTGGCTTAATATAATATAGAATTATTAATGCAATAGTAAATCTACCTTGTTGTTATTTGGTTAGCATTCAAAATCAACATATCTCCCTGACATGAAAGATTGGATTACTGAAGAACATTTTAAAAAAAAGTAACGTCAACGATATGGGTTGGCCTTAAGCATTCAAAGTTTGCAATCCAATTCGGACGGAAGGTTCCATTAATTTTAATCCTATTTATTTTCGATTACCATCTTACATGAGAAAACATTGAGAAAACAAGTTTGAACTCGAATAATCAAAATAAAGCTGCTCTTAGGAGTTTATTTCAACTGTAATTTTTATTTGAAAAGGTAATATTTATAAAAATGATTTCCAGATATTTTATAAACCACTAAAACTATTTTGATAATACAAACTTCTTTGTGATAAGAGCAATTAATTTGATATGTTTTATTAAACCTTTTTTCCTCAGCAATCTTGGAATAATCATAACCACAAATTTCCTCTTAAATATAAATATAAATTCATTTTTTTTAATTCGAGACAAAAATTTTAATGTTTTACTGCAATTTTTTCAAGCAATTTTTTAAAAATTCAAATTATATGGTTGAAAACATTGTTCATCTATCAAATAAAACAACAATATTTATGCATATCGTAGGTAATAACGAACCAAATCTGTATTAGTAGAGGGTTACCCTTGTCACAGGTTTACGTACCAAGATCCATGATTTTAAACTGCAATCTTGTTTTCCTAGTTTAATATAATTTTCCTAAAGGAAACCTAATTAAAGGACAGAATAATTAATAGCTTCTATTATAATGGTTTTATCTACTACTCGATGATACTAATAAGGAATTTAATAAAGATACGTTTGATTACGGTCATAGAAAAAGTGGATTGCAGATTGCTATAAAGTTTTATTTTCAGGCCGAATGCTTTTCATTTGAAGTTCTCTAGTTATGATTGTGTAAGCGTTAAAGTATTTTATACAAGGTAAAATTATTTTTATTAATGTTTTTATCCCTCATTCTCAAGTCTGATCACATATTTTAAAATGATCTCGTATTTTACTTTATTTCATTGACTCTTTTATGTCTTATCCTAAGAAGGCTATGATATAAAAAATATATTGCTTAGTTATCTCTGAATATCTACTGTTGTTCATCGCAGAACTTATTTAGCTACCATTACGTCAAATGAAGTTAGTTTAAATTATACTCTCACAAGTAATTTAATTAAGGAATTTGTTTAATGCAACAATGTGAGTACATTAAAGGATCTGCAATTGACTTGATTGTCGATCACTGGAAACAAATATAATATAGCTTTCTTTAAAGTTTCTTATAATTTCTATTATTCTGAAGAAAATATAATTCTTCCTGCACTTAAACTAAAAGAGATTTTTAGGGAAGAGATTTTCGGTGATTTATCTTTATCTATTTTTGACGTAAATTGAACTCATATATTTACGTGGTCATATGTTATTCACACATGATTAACAGACCACTCTCATAGACACTCAACATAGACTGTTATAGTAGATTTCGTTTAAATCTACTACAGCGTACTCTTTTCAAGTCTGCATTTATTAATTTCCAACAATTATGATAAGGAATTAAAAGAGTTATGAATTTTAAAAATGAAAAATTATTTATTATACACAAAACGAGTTTAAGTTCAATTAAAATTAAACAACTAAAAATGTTCGGTATGTGTAAATAGTAGGCATACTAATAAAGTGTAAGAAGAAACTTTTACATTAATGTTTTTGTACATATTTTAGACATATATTTGAGTTGGATCTCAAGCATTTGTTGACTATATTTTAATCAGTGTACTATACATATGCTAATAAACCTGTTAACCAAACACTGATTTATTGCTGATAACTCAAACTTGTGGATTACTGGTACGATGGCAGGTGAGACACTAAAGCAATAAAATTTTTGAAAGATTCTGTGAAGAATGTAAGAATACTTCAGAGAATTCAGTATTACTTCTGTTTCAGTACAATTTCAGTATTCATAGTAATGTTTTGTAAACTGATTTTTCAAATATTAAATTTTTCTTACTTTTCTACCAGCTGCGAAAATATCTATTTGTTGTTGTTGAAATGAATATTTCAACACTGAGCTCATTCTTCAATGAGCTCAATTCTTGAATATTTCTACTATAAAATAATAACTTTAAATTTTGTGATAAAAAGTATATTCGTCTTAATATTATCTCTGATAACACAAGCCTTTTAAAGAAGTCAATTCAGTACGACACATACAAATTCTATTTACTAAAATACTATATCTTCTAAAAAATAATAAAATATGGAAAGCATAAAACTTAGTAGTTTCAGTTCGAAATAAATTTAAATTACTATTCCCAATAATAGTTCAAACGACCGAATTTGGAATTCAAGTAATCTGTCATCTGGCACCCTAACACCTTCAGAATCATAGATATGAAACAAAGCTCAGTTCAGACTTACCAACAGACCCTTACAGACCCTTGACAAGAGTCTGGAAACTTTTCAGATGCATCCAACTTCAGGAAATTGTGTAAAATAAATTTTTACTCACACAATCTGTGAAAATCTGATTTAAAATTTTTCAGTAATAACACAAAACCTAAAAATTCCTATCAACCTTAAATTCAAACACATATTATTTTTATATTATAATAAATTGTTATATTACAATAATATATCTTACATTCTATTAAAATATATCTTATCTAGCGAAAAAGGTACACCTCATCTTTTTTTACTGAATTCGCTGAACGATTAAGTTCGTTTCCTGGTGGAACTGTGATTTTAATTTTTTTCTCAAAGTAAATTCTAGCAAGAAATTTGCATTTCAGTTAGAGTTTTCTAGTAATAACAATCACATTTCTCAAATCTGTGTGAAGAATTTTGCTTTAGTAAACTGTGATTAGTTGGATAGAGGGAAAATTTTGACTAGAGCGAGTTCATTTTCTTGTACATATGATACCCGAAAAATTGTGGGTTTTGTATTCTTGTATTTCAATACCAGAAAGTTTTTTTAAATGTGTAATTGCACCAATAAAACCTTAAATATTTTATTTATGAAATAAAATATATTATGCGACATTTCGTTTATTCCATATCATTCTTATATCTACTTCTAATGCGATCTCATATCTTACTTTTTATTTTTTAACGATACAAAGTAAAATCTCAATTATTCATAATTTTTTTGAAAACGCCTAATATAGGAAGGTTCACTTTCGTGACCATAAATGTCGTTTAGAAAAATCTCCGTGAAAACATATATGTGATTTGCGGTATCACTTTTTTACAATACTTTGTAATTTTTTTTTTTTCATTGAAGGGAATGGATGTAAGAAATGTTAGGGTTCCATAACTGGTGTTCCTAATCGATTGGCTTTAAAACCCAAAGAATGCGTTTCATAAGTGTAAAAAACAAATCTCTAAACACATAATGAAGCTAAGCTTAAAGACAGTGCTTCTTTACATGTATTTTACTGGTCTATTTTCTTTAATTAACCAAAAACTTAAATTTAATAGCTACAAAACAGATTTCTACAAGGCGGGAAATAAATATTTATTATATTTTTCTTCAATAAGAATTAATTTTTATTTAGGATACCTACGTTTACTGAAAAATTTGAGTATATTTTAGCGTTTACTGTTGCTACAGTAACATTGCCGCTGAAAAAATAATATTAGAAATAAGATATCACTACCAACAAATTAAAATAATATTTTATACAGCATACGTTTTAGAATGAACAGTTTACTTTGGGGCAAAATTATGCGTAGGATTGAAGCAACAATCGTTTAATAAGGCATCCGTAATGGTAATTGTTTTGTCATTAAAATTCTTGAAACATATGGCTTACGAGTTTTTTCCAATATTGGGTTTCACTGAAAGAATTTCATTTCGGTCCTCAAGTTTTCAGATAATGTGTTACATTACTACACATACAATACTTATTCTAATACCTCCTGTATCTATGAAGATTATCATCTTCAAAATGTAAAGAAATGTCTAGTTTTATTTCCGGTAGATGTTTTAACTGCTATATTTGCGCAGATTAGGTTTCGAATGAGAGTAAATTTACTTCCATACACGCACTAATTTTGGTAAAGCTTAACTCCATGAACATCATTATTCCTTAAATATTCATCCTGCTATTAATTCATAATTTTTACAAATTAAATCGATAGTAAAATATAACAAAAAACAAGTAAAAAGGTAATATTCAATCTGAATTTAAAATTGTAATTTTTAATGATTGAACTACTAACATAAAAATAAGAAAAACAAACAGTTTATATTTAGTACTGCCAGAAATAAAAATTTATAAAAAAATAAGCTATATTCTTCTAATATTAGTTACGATTTATATTAAATTGGTTCTTTTAATTTTACTTTAGTTAAAATTTGTTATCATTCAATTAATATAATGGATTTTTCAACAAAAAAAAGGAATAGAATTAACAGATGACATTAATGAAATGTTAATTAACTTTTATTGAGTGTGAGCTAAAGCTGTTTGAAAATCGGAGTTTTTATATTGTTTCTTACCTTAAGTTAATTATGAATATATACTGATTATACTCGTAAGAATGTATTAAGGAGAAAAATTCCCTTGACATATAATAATCTGAAAATACGTAATAATGAATTAAATCAATGAATCACCTAAAAACCATTTGAATTTTATTTCACATGATTTTGTACTCAGGTTAACTAAAGAGAATTACAATACAGATACTAGCAGGGTTTTCTTTACAAAATAACAGAAGAATCCTAAAGAAAGCACCAAGGGTAAAATGGAGAACCCTTCTTTTTAAATGTATTAAAAATTAATTATAATGGAGGAAAAATAATTAGGTTCACTGCCAGTCACCCACCCTTTCATACACATACACGCTTGCGCGGGCCCACGATGGTTCACTTATGTCTACTGTAAATTTATTTTAGTCTTCAAAATAAAAAAAATTAATAAGATCTATTGTACAACATTCGATGTGCAGTAGATGGATATGTTTAAAAATTATGCTTATAAATTTCTTGTAATAAAAAATATAAAGATTTTTCTAGTAAATATCTTTACTAAAAAATAACCCCCTTTTTTATTTTGTTTACTCAGCTCTGCAGAGGCATTAAAAATTAAGAGATTAAAAAAAATACTTACAATGTACTAGATGAACTTAATACTTCTAAAAAGAATTACACAGATTTTTGAAATAGGGCATTTGATTATTTGTATTTAAAAAGTTACTAACTTTTTAAATATCTTTACCTGCAGTTTTCTGGATGA
Source organism: Lycorma delicatula (assembly GCF_047948215.1). Lineage (NCBI taxonomy): Eukaryota > Metazoa > Arthropoda > Insecta > Hemiptera > Fulgoridae > Lycorma > Lycorma delicatula. Next base: position 41,012,310 of record NC_134455.1, on the reverse strand, counting down.
AATTCATGTGTTATAATATTTTTTCTAAAAATTCAATAAACTCATTCTACTGAAGCAGTAGTTGATAGTTTCCCAATAAAAATTTTATTAGATCATTATTTTATAATATTATTTTCCAATAAGCGTTTGTAACATATTTTTTGTAATTAATTCTGAAATCTATATATTGTACGTAAATAACCCATCAATATCCAACATTAGGTGATTCTAGACAAAAACCAGTGCAGTAACAATACATAGTCATTATGAAAATCGTGTGTTTTCATTTCATTTGTATGCTTAATCATTAAATGAATATTACGATATTATTACATTAATCGGCAAAAGTACAATATATTTCCGCGGAAACCACGGATTCCCTGCTGGGTTCCCAGCTGCCTCAGCTGTGACCTGCCGATCGGCCTCTTAGGTTGGAAGGGGTCAGTTACCAGATCCTTTGCTAGCCCTACCACGTCTTCCAAGCAATCTCTTCCGATTTCTCCATCACGGCTTCTTATTGAAAAAGTACACTGAATATACCGTCAGATAGTATAATAAAACCGCGGCACCAAACCAAGTAGGGTCAGCAATATACTACGGGCAAAGCTGCCTGTTCTTACACAACCCCGCTCGAAGGTCAAAAGCAAAGATGCTCCTAATGCAATGACCATCCGCGTGGTTGGAGGAAATCGCTTCCCGTACCTGTCAGTGAATCACAAATATATTGGTTTCACGAACGTACGAATATGGAAACAGATAATACAAAGGAACCGTCCTTATTTAGCCGAAAGTGAGAACACACTACGCAGCTGTCTAGTTATAAAATTTACAGTTACGCAGGTTGACTAACCGCCATTTATCGTGTACATCCCCAAAGACGAGAACGTAGAGACACTGCTCTTGCAAAAAGTATTAAAATAGCTATCGGTAGTCCAACGCAAATTTACAGTACGGGACCAGAGGCCGAGAAACGATGGGGTTAAGACATAGTTAACTCCCATCTTTCGACGAAGCCCATATCCATGCAACTACTTTTGAGATAATGGACTGACAAATGCCTCTACGGCTATCAGGCATCTAGTCTCCTCCTCGTCACGCAATTTTGGATATCATATTTTGTGATACAACATTGAATCTGGACTATAACCAACCTATTGGCATTACGATCGTAAGATGGTAACTGATCTGCATAAAGATATTAGGAGTAATTACGATTCCACATCCAACTTCTCACCGACTATCTTACCGGTTAGCACGATGATTATAAGAAATAAGAGTTCTCCAATCACATATAATAATAAGACAAGACAGGGATTGGGTAGACAGTGTTATCTTTAGAAGTACCTATGAAATGTAAAGTTGATACGTGTGATTAATACCTTAATCATATATTGTAACGTATTATATATTAATACATGGCATATTATTCTAATTTCATATATTATAAAGCTTACAAAGACCAGTTCGTCCAGAGTTCAGTCTGATTAAAATCTATATACACACGCGCGGACGCGAAAGCCCACATGAGTAAAGAAAAAAATTCACAAGACAATGAATAATATTTTAAAAAGTAAATAATTTAGAAAGCCCGTCTATTTCAAAATGTTCTTAAGATATTTTCAGCTGAATATCAATATAATTTCATATTCTCATATGAAATATAAATTATTAACTTTCAAGGTTTTCTTATCGGTGAACAAGATTAATCGAATAAAAAAACCTTTACTGCTTTCATCATGTGTAATTACTACAAAAATTATTTTTGAATCACTAACATTATTTTTCATGAACTGTCTTGTAACCTTAATTTTTGTCGGTATTATTTTTTGAATATCATAAAAGGCACAAATTAAAATACATGGTTTTACATTATAGCTGCTACACCAGCAACTTTACAAACGAAAAGGGGTAATTGACCTACAATACTTCAGTTCAAAAAAAATTGTTTATTTTGTTTGAAAGTGGTTTTATAAACAATCATTTCTTTAACCCAAGTGTTAAATCAAGAAACCAACATTTTGGAAGAATTTATACACTTTTCAAATTTTTTCAGAGGTAATAATTTTTTTTGTCGATTTCAGAAGCTTCCAAGGTTGTAAAAATATTGAAGTAAACATACTCATTAAGATTAAGATCGAGCGTAATTTTGATGTTATTAAAACAAGAAAACTAATTTTATGAATTCAGCACACGGAGAAGAAGTAAATATTTCAATATCTCGTAGAACATATATATATATATATTCTATATGAATAAAATTATTATTATTTTAAAAAGAAATTATTTTTTCTGTAAACGAACATGTTATTTGTTATTTATTTGGGGAAAGATCTTATAAAAGAATTGGTAAATTATTAAAGTTAAATCACATGGGGTACGTTGTTCATATTTCTAGACTCAAAAACAAATCTGAGAATATGAAATATACAGCTTTGCGGTCCATTTTATATTTGGAAACTTTTTGTGATATTTTGAGTGAGCTCCACTTTATTGTTTCGTGTAAAAAAATTCAACAGTGAGCTAAATATAAATCTTAAATAAAATATATTATTTCTGTCTCGATGCGTAATTATTTCATTAATCAATTTTAGTGTTGTATAAAATTATTTACGTTTATATACAAAACATCTAACAACATTAGGTTGTGATAAATAAAATTACTTATTTTTATTGCTAAGGAAGAATTAATGTAACTTAGTTTATGCGTGAACGTAACTTAACAAAGAGTATCTTGTCTTTTATCTCTTGTTTCGTATGACTTCACATGTATTATAAAAAAATGAAAATCTTCATTTGTTTTCTGATTTATTGAGTTTACATTTTACAAGGTAAAGTATGGTTATCGTTTCGCTTTTTTGTTGAGTTTTCTTTATGCTCCATATCACTCATTTTCTAAGCTTATTAACTTTAACTGTAACTCATTAGACTCAACTGTAACATGGTTGTCCGATCTATATTCATTTCCTTCAAATAAAACGTACTAACTAAACAGCTATGTAGGTAAATAATCTCTCTAACTTTTTTTTTAAAGCACTTTTATTATAAAACTTATAATGAGAAACTCGTGAAAAAGGGATTAAAATATGCAATAAGAAGAATTAATTTTTCAAAAAAGTTCTATATCCCTGACAAATGATAAAGAAAACTAAGAAGTAGATATCATTTTAACGTGCAAGGAATATCATTAAATGTACGACCCTAGAACAACGATTAAAAAATATTCGGTTATTCGATTATTTATTACCTATAAGTATTCTGTACTACCAGGAATAAAAATATATATTACCAAAATGAAATTTATTTACCTTAAAAATTACTGTAATATAAAACATACTTCAATGCAAACGTACTTGTAAATGTTATTCAGCGAAGGAAACGGTTATTATTTCTGTTGTTTTTCTCTTTTTATCTCCGACATACTGTGACCGTTACGGGTAATCAACCATTGGGCTCTACGTAAATTGATACTACATGAATATTTATATTATCCCGTTTGTATTCTGTTATACTGCAAGAGGTTTATGACAGATAAATATTAATTTTCCCAAATTTCATTTGTGTAATTTTATACAAAAAGTATCTTTAAATAAAGTCTCGTTTTCATCACTAGATGATTAGGTAACTTATTAAAGACAGATGATTAATTAAAATATTAGGTATGGTAGTAGTCGAATACAAAAATAATTATCTTCACTAATGGGCTGATACTACAATTTACATGAAAGATAACATTTGACGTATGCGCATTGATCATATACTCATAAAAAGAGCAACCTCAATTCCTCTGATGTTGCAAGTCGAAAGCACAATGATAAGCGATCCTTAAAACATTCTCTAACAAAGAATAGAAATACACTGGAAAAAACTAGTAAAATTCGAAACATGATACTGTTTTGTAACAGATGACCAGTATGAGAAATCAAGACGATGATGAGAAAAGCTCTTCAATTTACGCGCTAATATAAAAAACAACTTTAATAAATTTACAGAAAATTTGCGAGAATGCGAGAAGACTGAGAAGTGTACTGAAAGCATTATCTTCATTCAAACTTTAAAACGGACATGGTAATATGACAGTGTTACCAAAAGCGCCTGACTAGCGCAGGTTAAATTTTGAGCTCTTTTAAAAGAATAATACGTATAATTTCAGAGTTTACTTGTTCGTTATTTGCTTGGATTCAACAAGTAAAGCGTAAGCTAGTCGTACCGTTTCAAATGTCGAGCGAATCATGTTTACGGTAAACTATTTTATGTAAATTTTTACATAAATAGCAAAGAATAATACATAGGAAATGCAAAAATATTATTTCAAACTAGAAGATAGGGAAATTACAACCTACAATTTTTCTTTTTCGTGAATATAATTTATAGGTAATGAACTTGATAATAATGAACATTAAAAAATGTTTTCAAGGTGTTGTAATTAACAGTAATCGTTCTGCAAATTATCCTGTTGACTGCTGACCTCAATTATTTAATTATAATATTACAAGAAAATAAAATTTTAAAAATTCAAACGAGTCTAATATCAAATGTTACATATTTAAAAAAAAGTATTTAGTCGAATAGATGATACTTAAAAAATTGCGATAAAAAAATTACTCAAACGGACAAAATTTTACTTAGTGTTATTAATTCACTGTTACGAAGGGTATTTGTCAAATATATGGAAAACTTACCGCCCATCCGATCTGAAAAGAAAAATTAAAATTAGTAAAATTCATTCCTTTCAGAGTTTTATTAAAAATAAAAATTAGTATTCAGAAGTAAATATTCTGAATATCACAGTTACTCACATGTTATTTTATGTCTTGTTATTTTTAATACTTGTTATTTTTTATCTGATATTACTGGAAGAGTAGTTGTAGATCAAGCACATCCTCACACAACCCATAGTAGGGTAAATATAAGAAGTTAGATTTTGATAGTTTGTAGTTCAATTTATGAATTTTTTCACTAATTTAAATTTGGGATACTTTTTCTTAGCATCATAACGTAATTGGCGTCAGTCGTAAGGATATCAATGAGCTTAATACCTGAAATACAAGGACCGCCTTTCGAGAGACATCCTACAGACATCAATCGCAGTTGACAATAGGAGATGCTAGGCGCTCAACAAAATATTCCTATGACATTTGTACCTAATTCAATGAGATCAGACAGGTGCAGCACATATAATTACATATACTCTTATGTAGACCATGTATTGTTCTGAAATTAACTCCCAATCCAGGTGAACTGCTGTTGCCTTGAATGTTGCCTCAAGTCGGTGTTTTGCATCCGTACGAGAGACAACCTCTTCTTCGGACAGGCGATGATTTATATATCACATACAATGACTCGAGGCCTTCTTTAAGTTTCTGATCAACCTAGAACTACGTTTTACTAACGGCAGATTCTTAAATTACTAATATCCTCTTTGTCTTCCACTACCACTTCCCTAATATCCTTTATGTTCCTAATTTTCATACGTGATCTCTTCCCCTGAAGGGCAGTGTGAAATTCTTCTCTAATTTCTTTAATTGTTTTTTTGAGCACTCCTTCCTGTTTAGCTAACAAGTTAAGCTGCTTGCTGGCTAAGCTGACCACCCGCTTGTCTTTAAACAAGTAGCGTTTCCGCTCCTCCCTAATAGACACAGGCTCTGGTACCGGGACTGAATCTGCTTGTTTAACTATAAGCTCTTTAAATTCAGTTGGCTTAGAGACAAGCGTCTCAAATCTATTTGCCGAAACAGATAACATTGACTTGAATTCATAAAGTATCGGAGTCACTCACCTGCCAACCGCTGCAGAAGCGCCTGCGAGGGCCTTCAAGAAACCCCAACACATTGTTCCTTTTTGTTCAGGTTGTTTCTCAAATGGAGCTGCTAGTATGACAGAACTAACGAAATCACCAGCCTTAACAAAATCACTAATTAGACTGTTTTATGGCATCTGGGTGGACGTACCTGCCTGACTAGTTTGGCTTTCGTCATCGTAGGAGAAGGAAACATCCTCCCTACAATCGTTTTGATTTCTAACCCTTAGACTCTACAATCGATATCTTTGCCAATACTTCCCTAAGTAAACAAAATAAGCTGTCCTAATCTACCTACTTACTTTCTGATATCTATTACTTTGTCGTGTAAACCCACAAATGTGACAACTGCCCGCGGCTAGATATGGGCAGTCAAAAAGGTGATTGTCCTACTCTCTTTATTCACACCTCTTAGCTGCTGCTGAATCGTTTACACAAGTGCAAGCATTTATGAAAACACTGATTATGGCCCCCTCTCTGAAAAGAGCGCCAGCAAGACTAGGATGAGCCCTACCTGGGCGAACCATTACTTGTTACAGAGTACTTACACCAACAGTCGTTGCCACGTGCCTTGTAGAGCAAAATCTTTATCGCTTTACAAAGCTCTTTATGAGGCGATATATATATATATATATATATATATATATATATATATTTATAAAATTATATACAAAAATCAACCATTCAAATTTGAAGTCTAACCTTTATAAGTAAGGCTATTAAAATTATTACTTTTCATTTGAAAATGTTTAATTTTTCTGGAAAACACCACGTTTAACTAAATGGAACGTTTTTAACCTTACTTCAGCCATAATAAGGTTAAATTTGGTGTTTATTACTTCAGATATTTGATTTAAAATGTGTTTGCTTATTGGAAAAGGGATCATACAATTTTAATCCCAAATATACTGTTTTATTTTCTTTTTAATGGTAAAGAAACATTATTAGCATAAACAAAATCACAATAAACAAATTTAGAAATTCTTTTGCCATAATCATTTCATAAACTACTTTTCTTCTACCTAGTAATTAAAATTCAAACCATTCCTTATAGTTTCCTCTTAGTAGAGCGAAATATAAACTTTTTTATAGGATAACAATCATAAGAGTAAAATGCCTTAGACCGGTAGAGAAAATATCAATATTTATATACTAAATAAAATCAGGGAGAATATAAATGAAAGATCCAAAGAACTTATAGTAATAGTTTTCTAAAAATAGAGTAATGAGTAGAATATAGTTTGAGAAATACGAATGTAAAAAAGTAAAAAGTAAAGTGAATCGATAGAAGAGTAAATAAGATATTAACGAGTTATGATAAATAGAAGAAAGTAATAATAATTGCTAAATAACTTGCAAAAGAACCTCTAAATAACGAATACTAAACAGTTAAATCATGCAAAAGATCAATATAAGAATTTGATTTTCTATCGAATCCCATTACCAAAACTGATGAAAAATTATATAAAAAAAATCCCTCGTAAAACAGTATACATTGGATTAGAAGAGTCAAAAAAAATTTCAGCTTAGGCTTTATTTTAGTTTTGTAAAGAAAACAAATTCTCATATCATATACCAACCACGAAATTAAAAAAAAAAGGAAGAAATCATATCCATATGCGATAACAATAAATATCCATGCAATTTTAGTAGTACATAAAACCGCATCAAGTACCATCAAATTAAAGTATTGACATAAATATTACTCCTACATTAATGAATGAATGAATATCTTTAGATCCAAATCTATGCCAAAAAATTAGTCAGGGAATTGGTATAATTATGATTAGACCTATATTTTTTTTATAATTTTACAGTTCTAGACAAATTTTTTCTTGTAGACAAGAACAGTAAAAATAGCTTTCAACATTTCATGAGATTTTCAATGAAATAAATGCATATAAAAAACTTATGATTAGCAGATGTTGGGCGACAGATAGTTCACACAGAATCTTAATAAAATTAACTTTAGTTCCTTATGAGTTTAGATTTTAGTTAACGAATGAATATGCTGAAATCAAAAGAATCAGATGGTAACAAAATTCAGATAAATTACGAAAAACAATTGCTAGATTTCATGTATGTCTATTTTTACAGAACATTTGTATCGCTTAAAGAAATTTTCTGTGAACAAAAAAGCTAAGACACTATATCATCAGCAACATTATCGCCAAACTTGAAGGAAAATTTCTCATTAGTTTGGGAAGTTAAGTCACCTACCTCGTTATTCACTGATTTAAAATTATTTTTCATTTCGTAATCTGGAATGGAAAAGGTATTTTTTTTAAATATGTTTGTGATGGAAGTATAAACACAGAACTTATTTAGTGCTTTATACTTACCTACAAATTCATTATTTGTGTTCTTCATGGAATCTATTACAAAATGTTAATATTTGCATCGATGGTAGTACAACTTTATAATCCAGCTGTAATTATTTCGATGGACCAATCAAATATAAACCTCATATTCAAGCTACATTTTATCAAACTCGTTATTCTAATTTACGATCCGTTTCATGATTAATTCTCTCAAGTAAATCTTCCATACTGTTATTTGAGGAATTTACCTTTCCATGTTTCCGTAGATGGTGAAATCAGTTTCATATCATAATACATATGAAATTTCTTCTTGTCTTTTTTTTTTAGAAATAAAAAATAATAATAATCTTTACGACATCAGTGGAACAAGGAGTTGACAGTGATATGCGTTATCATTTTAATTAGTAAAAAAATGTTACCAATTTTCAAAGCAGACGGGCTGCAGTGTGGGTGACATTGTTCAAATTATTGCCAGGATATAAAAGGAGAAGGAAATATTCTTTTTGTAGAAATGTAGAATAGAAATTATATTTACGTAAAAATTAGAGGGAAAATTATGTAGAAAGAAATACGATTTTGTGTGTGTGTGTGTGTGTGTGTGTGTGTGTGTGTGTGTGTGTGTGTGTGTGTGTGTGTGGTGTGTGTGAGAGAGAGAGAGAGTGAATGAGAAAGAATGATAGAACTAGTAAGAGAGAAAAAGAGAGAATATTATAAATAAAATGAAGACCAGTGTGGATTGATTTATTGTCGTTCTCTGTTCTGAAAAACTTAGAAGATTTTGCGCTACTTTTGCTTTCGCAGTCCATAGGCAACTATCCCTTCCCATGTGTGTTTTTTCACACACATGCAATAGTCCAATTTGCATAGTTTTGAAGAGAGAGTACTAATGACTTTCAACAATGTAATTAAAAATTTACAAAGAAATAGTTTATCTATCATCTACTTAATACCGGCAAGAATAATCAAATTATTTTTCAGACCAGAAAATAAATTTATTCAATGTGTTTGCTAGACGGTATTAATAGCTCATAGAAAAAGATTGTAATTGAAAATTTTCATCCGAAAAAGAATTTGTGTTAAAAGAAAATAATTTTCTGAAAAAATTTATCTGATTAGCTAAGTAAAATGTTAAAATTAAATAGATTAAGGTGGAAAAAGTATACAAGCATAAAGTTAGTAAACACAAATGTTAAAATAAAGAAGATTTTATAATTGATAAATATAATCATTAAATATAAAAAAAATTAATAAATTACCACATTTCATGATTATAGTTAAGCCCTCTATTAAATCTATTCCTTATAACTATTCTCTAACAGTTTAGTAAACGTAAATAAAGGTGAGATAAAAATTAAGGGTGCCTAATTGAATGAGACGATGAATACAGAAAATAAAATGGACGGATTAAATAAATGGATATGTTCTTTATAAGAAAAATTGCAAATATAAGGCTACCACTTATAATTTCCAGGAAATAATCCTTTCTTATCGTACTGCGAAAAGAAACTTTTATAACAGCAGAATTGAGGGGGTCAGTTACCGGGGGAGATAAAGCTGTCATTGTCAAGAGAAAAATGAACAATTCTCTTAAAAGAAAATAAAATTATCAAACCAGGATAAGAATGAAAAAAGAAAACGGAGATGTAGCTTAAGATAAAATGCCTTAATTACATAACGATATATTCTATTCTTGCATATTCATGTGTATCTTCAAAGTTATAAAAGCAGCTTAACTTAATTGGTTTTAAAGACAATTTGCATTATCTATACAACAAAACAAATATTTATTTTTTATTTTTATGATTTTGCCTAAACATCAGTTTAAATAATAGTTATCTGATTAATTTAAGTCCTTTCGTCCATGAGCGAGTGATTTTATTTTCAATATAATACACTATACAATCTCTCCAAATCTGAATGTCTATTTGATCTTTTGAAGTGTACTATTGTAACCAATAATTACAAATGTAAAATACAGAAATTTATTTGAAATCGTCTTTAATTCTTTTATGGCGCCCTGAAAAGGACCGTTTTTGTCGTAGATTGGCTTCGAGAAGCTCGTTGTAATTACAAACCTTATGGTAGCCCCGAGAAGGGCTGTTATCATCGAATGGCTTCGACGGCTCGTAATTCATAACCTTGTGGTGGCTATGGAAAAGGCCATTTTTTGCGTTAGCTCTGAGAAGAGCTTGTAGGTTCGGAAGCTGGTCTCCGGCAAAGTCGGGGAGTTGCGGCTCGTTCATTGAAGTAAGACCGAGCTTCCCATCAGCGACAGTTTGGTCCCCATTACATCGTGGCAGTGGCCCTCAGAAAATAGAAGTACGGTAAATAGATGAATGTGGTATCTAGTAAAATATTAAAACCGATTATCAAGATTTTGAATGATTACTTAATTCAGTAGAGAATTTCAGCAAGATCCTTGCAGGGGCGACGTATATAAATGTACAATGACTTATTATAAATTAACTTCCGGACTCATTACATAGCAGACGGTATTTTTTGTTTGTATTATAGAGCGTATTTTTATGATAAACCAGTTACCAAAAAGTCAATTGTTTTAAGTACATTGAGATTTTCTTGGATAAAGAAAGTAGTATTATAGCATTTTAAAAATATCTATTTACTTCTATTACTTTCTGATATCTCAGTTAATTTAAGAATAACACAGAGTACATTGCTGTATTACTGAATTTAAAAAAAAAAAATGCAACATTATTAAAGATTGAAAAGTGTACTTGTGAAATTTTAATTTTTCTCAAAGCATCAGTAGTGCTTAAATAGGCGCCTTGTTCCACTACCCAATCCCGTTGCAATATTCTTGTCAATTTACAGGTTCAAAAATCTTAGAATTTCCTTTTTTCCCTGTGGGAAATTCCTTTTTCCCTCATCCTGTTGGATCAAGAGATATGAAATTCCACAGGATAGACATCATAATTATTTTTTTCACTGTAAACATTAATTATTTCAAAAGTTGGTAGCACATCAGCTGTTGTCGTCGTCAGTTATGACGTGTGACGTCAAGGATGAGCGGTAGAATTAAATAAATAAATAATACGGGACGCTGTTGACTGACGCCTTAAACCAATCAGCTACAGCGGGCTTCCTGAGATATAAAGGAAAATATATCGCGCGGGCGAGAGTACCTAACGTCATCTTGTAATGTCACAATCCGATTTAATTCTTTCTTCATTTTTGTACATGTGTGTGTGTGTGTGTGTGTGTGTGTGTGTGTGTGTGTGTGTGTGTGTGTGTGCGTGTGTGTGTGTGCGTGCGTGCGTGTGTGTGTGTGTGTGTGTGTGTTTGAAAATATGTGTGTGAATGAAGGTAAAGCCTACGCACGCGCAACATCTGATCGGTTTAACCAAGTTAAAATGAAGACACATTACAAGAGTTGAAAACCCAAGTATTTATTATAAATTAAATATTAATTATTTAGTAATTTTTTAAGATATATATAAGAGATTAATTAGAGACATCCTAATTAATCTCAGAGATTAAGTAATCTATTTATAAATACCTCGAGGACGATCTTCGACGCTGCGACGGGTCACCACGAGATTTGTAAACGAGGAGGCGATGTATGCGCAGTCGTACGCGTGCGTGCATTAGCGGATATCCTTAATATGTTTGTACAACTTATTGGTAAATATAACTGAAAGCAATACGATTCATTGTCCGAAGAATCACAGTCGTACAAGATGATACAAATACGAACGTCATCGTGTTGTGCAAATATTTTTCTCATATCAAACAATATGTAACCTATACCGATATGAAGATCGTCCAACGTCTTGTTCGGTAGTTTCTTGAGAAAACAATCTTTATCGTTGAAAACATTAATAAACGATACGGCATCCATCATCAAACTCGAATGATTGACTAGAGGTTAGGTGTAGATATTTATTTCACTTTCTACATTTCCCCACTCGTCTCGGCAATTTTACAAAATAACTGGTAGAGTTCGTTGTCATCGTTAACTCTACAAGCAAACGGAGGACTGTCCCATAGTAATTCGAATTTGTTTTTGCACAACGACTTAAGTTTCTTCATGTTTCCACATCAATTCCCAAGAGCACAAGTATTCGGGTAGCCCACGATCGCAAAGTCGAATTTCTTAAAACCAATTGCATGACTCTTCATCACAGTGCTCGACAAACATTATAAAACAATCTTTACATACATACGATTCAACCAATCTCAATTCCTTAATTAAGTCGGTAAAAGCCTTTTCAATAACCATTAAATCTGACAAATTTTTGTACAAAAAAATTCGTCTTTGTAACAGTTAAACATACGATTCGTTTTTTATGATTCTATATTTTCATTTCTTTTATCTTCTTCTCTAAAAATTTACAGATATCACCCTCAATCACCACAATCCAATCGGTGATGCCCGAAAACGCGTATTCGATATCTTCTATGTTCATCTACGCGGTATGCGAAACAGTAGTGTATTCGGTAAAGTGCGGGTCTCTTAGGTTATTGAATTCTGGAACAGTACAGATAAAATATCCTTTGTATAGCTTAAGTTTGTGATCGGACCGCCTGGTAAGAAAGACACCAACCATGTTGACATCTTCATGGCCTCACCCATGAATGATAGCCTGCTTCATAACCGATTGTTTAATATACCTCCAAAATAGAATATCTGCACATTCCGTCAATAGTATTCATCTTCAACCCATCAAGATATTATTGCAACCCGCTGTGAATATCATCATAGGTGGCGTTGTAATTGAAACTTACTCTAACATTATTGAAACGATCTACATCAATGTTTGTACTTAAAGCGTGCAGAAACGTTGCGTTCACAATTTTCATCAGAATTCGCAATGTTATTACCCGACAATGCAGGAAAAATATAACTAACCAACTGATGAGGCTATATCAACATCCATCGTTAAACAGTGACTACGTTCAATCAGATTCCTTTTATTGGTTGCATTTACACACTACCCTGGAGGTAACCACCTTATCGTGTTGAGACTTTTTTTTTTGCATGAGTGAAATTCAAAAGGCCTACTATAAAACACTCGAATATTTTTTTGTATTTTTATATTTTTTGGAATTTTTAAAAAATTTTTATACTTTTTTAATTTATTCTTACAGTCTTTTTCTTGCAAATGTTTGTATTTGTTCCAACGCAAGAAGAAATAGTATTCCAGGCATTAACGCTTTAGTTATAAATGAGACCTCTAGCCAAAGATGTGGACACATTAGCATCTTGTAGACTGAGCTCTATAGCTGTAGTCTTCGTTTTCCAATAGACTCAAATGAAAGCGGAATATTTTCCGTGATGCAGTTTTTACAATGTGGTATATTGTGCAAGTTAATGTGCGGTTCCTTTCCCCAATAACATTTTAGGCACACTTCGTTGGAAGAACAGTAATAACCGATGTTAGCCAATCGGTCTTCTGCGTTTGTATTTTCAAACCGACGCAAACGATCTGCTTCTCTGACCAAATCCAACGGCTTTTTACGTAACTTAAACCATTCCATGTAGAAACATCAAGTTTTTAACGCGAATTTTTCACTTGTGTAGAGGTTGTGATACTGATGATTTACAATGTAATTCTAACTCGTTTTCAGTGCATCTTCCGGTATCATCCGAATATTTTTATGAAATTGACGAAGGCATTCGGATTTTTCCGAATGTACAACCCCTTGATGTACATAGTAGCGAATTTTGAAAAAAAATTTCATAATATTTCCACTGTATTCAGCCTAACTGAAATTCCAATTGATTTTGTGAATACTTCTCTCCAACCATGCAGCCATCCATCGGTATTTCGATTTCAACTCGGACCTCGGGTACGGTGAACGAAAATGAGGAATCTCATAACATCCATCACCACCGCCGATAGCGAGTTTTTTTAACTATAAACTCATTGCAATTATCGAGGATGCCGGATATTCTGTTACTCCTTCCATGATTAACGCTAAACTCCGAATGAGGTCCGACGTGCCTTTTCTTTATTACTACATAAGTAGCTGTATGATGGGAGTTAACTCCGCAACCTTCACAACGATGATGGAGTAAAAATAACCCAAATTACACAAGCTTTTTCACTATTCCGGTCAGTGGAGTGTACGTTACAATATTATCGTGAATAATCAGAGCGTAGACAGCCGTACTGGCCGGAATATTATTTTGGTTTCACAAACGATACGTACGTCGACGGTTTCCATTTTACGCGATTCGTTCTGCTTGAAACAATCGATTACGATCAACGGTACATTATTTTAGAATTCTGTTAAATTGTGAGCTGGAATCTGCTTAATTGATAGGAATCTTCTGACTTCATCCTGTACATTATCGTACGGATAGTATTGTGAATTCAAATACAGTCGTACGTTTACCGACTCACACTTATAGAAATTAATCAAATCCTTTGCGGTTTTATTTTTTCTATCAGTTTGTAAACGGAATATCAGATATCTTGGTTTCTCCGTTTGCGAACACGTCTTAACCGTCGGAGGATGTATGTTTGTTTTGGTAAACCAAGATACTCATGGATCTGCCATGTATGAAAAGCAATCGCCAGTGATCTATCTCGTTCTACTAATTTCAAAAATTGTAATCATATTGAATCGGTGACGTAAATATATGGAATTTTTCATGCCACCTTCGTCACCTTCAACTCAAATTCAGGTGCCTTGTTCGAAAATACAAGTCACTGTAAGATCTAAGCTAAACAAATTCTTGTTTAAAGTTTAATATTATGTGTTTATAGTCTTCAACGTATCCCATCACCATACACAGAGGCATTTAGAAGCAAAATCGTCCCGTGTTTTCAATTAAAATTAATTTTTCTGGCACGTTAAACTTCCACCTGAAGTTTTTCAAAATATTTTTCTTAATTTTAAGCCACGACAGAATATTTCTTATTGTCGTTGTAATTCCCTCCTTTTGAACGCGACACAATTCCTTTCCGTTTATTTCATATCGTGTCCTCGTTTGTTTCATATCCTCGAATAGAAACGGAACCACGTTGTTAGTCAGTGTTAATTCCACCGCATTTTTTTCACCATTCGTAGTCAATGTACCTTCGACCATTAATAATATTTAACATGGTAACGTGTACAAGTCTTGTTGGTGAATCGGTATCTGGATTTCACCGTTGTTGTTATTACGGGTATGATATTAAACTGAGTGATGTGTTATCATATGAAACACATTCACCAACTTCCAACATGTCCACCGCTGCGGTCATTATGATTCACTCTAAAACCGGGTTTGAGAAGGAACAACACGTTCAGCAATTTTAACGCTCTGGTGTTCAAACGGTTTTCGTACCGTACTGCTGTAGTATATTAGTCCCATCTTCTTATTTTCGTCTTAAATATAATTTCACGGTTATGGTCTATCCGTGCAAATTTATCAGTTTTCTATTCTGATCGGAAAACTTTACACTGATCTCATTTATATTTTTTGTATTAACCGATAACTATATTATATTCTTTGGCGATTCGATTATTTTGAAAGCTGGCGGTACGCTTAGTGTGAATCCATGCAACATGTGACCTTCTGTTCCGTTTGTATAGGAACCTCATATAAGATTGCATTTGACAAGTACGGTTTCGATGTTGTTAGTGACAACCGGTTTTGATGACGTGTGCTATATATTCGGTAGTAGACACGTTTCTCTAATCCCAATAGTGATGCCAATCTATCTTCCAACATTAGGTCAATCGTAGCCTTGCATTTAATTTCACACTTTAGTGTATTGTTATTCGATGGAATTACTAAGGTTATTTCGTGTTTTGTTTTAATTCATCGCTTAATGCTTCAGCTATATCATCTACCTCGTACGATCCGGTCGGTAGTCCCCACCTGGATCTTTTCTTTTTAACAGGTAAAACGGTAAACAAGTAGTCGATGCCCTCTTCCGCATTAATTATCGAGTTTTATGTGGTTAGGTTTATCATCACCAATTCCTACTCACCATTGGTTAGATCTTATGCTGGTAAGAAGATAGTGTGTAATAACATGTATGTCCGCTTATACAGGGCAGAACATGATGATGATGTTTAGATAGATCTGAAAGGCTCCTGGAATAGACGGAATCCCTGTAGAATTACTGCGCAGTGCAGCTGAGGAAGCGATTGATAGATTATACAAACTGGTGTGTAATATTTATGAAAAAGGGAATTTCCATCAGACTTCAAAAAAAGTGTTATAGTTATGATACCAAAGAAAGCAGGGGCAGATAAATGTGAAGAATACAGAACAATTAGTTTAACTAGTCATGCATCAAAAATCTTAACTAGAATTTTATACAGAAGAATTGAGAGGAGAGTGGAAGAAGTGTTAGGAGAAGACCAATTTGGTTTCAGGAAAAGTATAGGGACAAGGGAAGCAATTTTAGGCCTCAGATTAATAGTAGAAGGAAGATTAAAGAAAAACAAACCGACATACTTGGCGTTTATAGACCTAGAAAAGGCTTTCGATAACGTAGACTGGAATAAAATGTTGAGCATTTAAAAAAAATTAGGGTTCAAATACAGAGATAGAAGAACAATTGCTAACATGTACAGGAACCAAACAGCAACAATAACAATTGAAGAACATAAGAAACAAGCCCTAATAAGAAAGGGAGTCCGACAAGGATGTTCCCTATCGCCGTTACTTTGTAATCTTTACATGGAACTAGCAGTTAATGATGTTAAACAACAATTTAGATTCGGAGTAACAGTACAAGGTGAAAAGATAAAGATGCTACGATTTGCTGATGATATAGTAATTCTAGCCGAGAGTAAAAAGGATTTAGGAGAAACAATGAACGGCATAGATGAAGTCCTACGCAAGAACTATCGCATTAAAATAAACAAGAACAAAACAAAAGTAATGAGATGTATTAGAAATAACAAAGATGGACCGCTGAATGTGAAAATAGGAGGAGAAAAGATTATGGAGGTAGAAGAATTTTGTTATTTGGGAAGTAAAATTACTAAAGATGGACGAAGCAGGACCGATATAAAATGCCGAATAGCACAAGCTAAACAAGCCTTCAGTAAGAAATATAATTTGTTTACATCAAAAATTAATTTAAACGTCAGGAAAAGATTTTTGAAAGTGTATGTTTGGAGTGTCGCTTTATATGGAAGTGAAACTTGGACGATCGGAGTATCTGAGAAGAAAAGATTAGAAGCTTTTGAAATGCGGTGCTATAGGAGAATGTTAAAAATCAGATGGGTGGATAAAGTGACAAATGAAGAGGTATTGCGGCAAATAGATGAAGAAAGAAGCATTTGGAAAAATATAGTTAAATGAAGAGACGGACTTATAAGTCTGTCCTTAGTATGTGGCCTATAGGCCACATACTAAGGCATCCTGGAATAGTCGCTTTAATATTGGAAGGACAGGTAGAAGGGAAAAATTGTGTAGGCAGGCCACGTTTGGAGTATGTAAAACAAATTGTTGGGGATTTAGGATGTAGAGGGTATACTGAAATGAAACGACTAGCACTAGATAGGGAATCTTGGAGAGCTGCATCAAACCAGTCAAATGACTGAAGACAAAAAAAAAAAACTTATCGAATAATTAACTTAAAAATTTGATCGATCAAAAATAATAATAAAAATAAGTTAATATTTGTACAAGGTAGCTTACGTTACCTGAGAAATCTTCCTCATTTTGCTTTTATTGTTGTTGACATAATTATTTTAAGATGTTAGAAAAAAAAAATCATATATTTATATAAAAGCCTGTGATTTCGATAGAAGTAAACACCAATTTTTCTTTTGTTAGTATATTCAGGTAGTTGCTTTTTTATTAATAAATTCTATGCAAGATGATAAATATACGTTACAACTGAATAAATATCTCGAAATCCCAGAACAATTTATTTTTTAAATTCAAGATATGAAGTAAGGATAACCGACTTACGTATCCCATGCTAAATTTAATAAATCAATAATCATTCATCACAAAAGAAAACCTCTGGGTTCAGGTAACCCATTATTTATATATGTAACTGAATTCAGCTATCATTTAAAATATTTGAAATTATTGAGAAATATCTCAGCCGATCTGAACCGTTAATATTTACCGTTCAATAATAAATTATCAGAAAAAAACTACAATAGTAGTTTAAATAGAATTTTACTCCTTTCTTTTATACAGGAATGCCATGCCTAATCCGTAAAAAAAAATTATAATAAATACATATTAGGTTAAAAACATTTAACATATATAACTTAATTTTTGTATGCGTTAGTAGGCTTTACACTTTCTTTAAAAATAGCAGGCTAATTAATAAATCATCGAAATTATTAATTTGCCAGTAATTTTATAAGGATGTTGTTCTAAATCTTAATTCTCAAGAATTTTCTGGAATAGAAATACATGTTATCCGTAAAAGTTTTAAAAGTAACCATGCAGTTTTTCTATAAATTCTTCAATTAAATGTTAAAATTTTGTACGAGAAAAGAAATTCAGCATACAAATTAAAGGGCTGCATTATATCTTAACAAATTAAATAAAGAATTTTTTAAAGATTGTTATGTATAACTTTTGAACATATTTCATACATATTATCGGAAGATATTTAAAAAATATATTCCCGTAGTCAACTGGTTCGAAATCTAACCAGTTAATTTTTTTAGCTTTAAATATTATTTATTCATTTAATTCTATCGCTCACCTGTCACACGTCATAGCAGATGAATACAGCAGCTAATGTTATACCAACCTTTGCAATAAATAATTCATATTTACAGCGAAAAAAATAATTACCTTTGCTACCTTGTGGAATTTCAAATACCCGGTCCCACAGGATGAGGGAAAAGTGAATCTCCCACAAGGTAAAAGGTAATTCCAAGATGGTCGCTCTTGTCACGTGATCAGAATCTGAGCGATATTGGCTAGTGGAGCCAGGCGCCTATTTAAGCACTACTAGAATCTTTTTTAATGACTGTAAGAGGGCTTGGAAGGGATTATGGAAATAAGTTTAATGGTAAATTAACTTGGCTAAAGGTATTTTAGAAAGTTAATTACGTCAAAAATATTTACATTATCAACCATCAACAATTAGTAATATATATTTATGAAAAAAAAAGTAATTCTACTCAAATTTATTTATCAAAACGTCTAAAACCATGTAAGCTACGTGAAGATTGTGTAGCATGTTTACTGCCTACATAGTCTTCAACCTAGGTTTAAAATTTTTTTAAGATAACTTTTAAGTTAACATGCTCAAATATTTAAGCGATGTCAAATGGAAAGGTTTTGCATCATTTCAACCGTCAATCCACTCTTCGTTTCCATTTTGCAGTATGGTAAATATTTGGTAGAGTTTCAAAGGAGCGAGTGAATGTACACATATGAGAAACTCCTTTAGAAGTGTGAATGAATACTAAATGTTTCCTGCGTTTGACAAAGAGGAGAAATGCCAGCTATTGTAACAAGTTCCCTAAGCACAGAATTCGTATCAGACTTCTCCTTTTACTTGCTATATTTGATTTTGATTTGATTTACAATATAATCATTGTCTTTAATATCATTTGTCTTAAATAGCTTTACATTTTTCTTTACACTTGGGATAAAGTTTTAGGGGAAGTGGTACTTATCAGTAACACTTATCTTAAATCATTAGCTTGACCTTAATGTGAGTAAAAACTATTTCTGACGGGGTAGTAAAAAGGATTTTATATTATTTTATAACAAGCTACTGTCATCACTAATTGTACACACCTTTTTACAACATTTATTGTAACTTATCATTTATAAGTAAATAAATATATAAAATTTATTTTGATAAGGAATCAAGTGATAGTGCTGTTCTAAGGAAGAAATTTGTTTCACTGTTCTGTTTGATGCCTATCAAAAAAACACTGATGAAATAGCTGCTAACAAATAAGTTCCTATATAAACCGTCAATGCAAAATATTGCCCTGCGTTCCACGCAGAACATTTCATCATACTTCAACAAAATTCAGCGAAGATACCTTTAGGGGAAGATATTAATATAAAACTAATGGATTCATCTATAACGTAATTATATTTTATTATTATTTAGATGTATACACACTATGTTTTTATAATTTATTCATTTCTCCCTCGGACCTTGAATCTGCCTAACTCGATAATATGTTAAAACATAGGAGTGTCTATTTTAATTTCCCAGTATACATTTTAATGCTACAATAATTATCTCTTAATGATTGCGAAATCAGGAACTGATCACTATCAATATTTTAACTGCAAATTTCTCTCCTGCAGCATTTTAAATATTTGTTTCTAGCAAATAGAAAAATTAAAGCAAGCTGTAATATAGTTATTAAAAATAAGTTATTTAAATTTTTACGTATACATTTTAATAATTTATTTATTTTAATGTTTTTTCTCTTCTTAATTTCCTTGTTATTTTCATTTTCAAAACACTCTATACCCGATCTTTGACACGATCCCAATATTCCTCTTCAATATGGCTATTCTAGCTATTTTACCAGGAAAGTGTTAGAATACCAATAACTGATTTAAAAATAAATAAATAAATTAGGAATTAGAGGAATAAATCTTTTATTTATGAGTTAAAAAAAGGATGTCCTAAAGATAATAAAAACACCACTTAGCTAAAACAAATCAAAATTGTCATGATACTTTTTTTCATACTCCTCATGTAACATCTTTGGCACAAACATTCAAATTTAAAATATTTACATGTATATATATATATATAAAACATTAGGAAAATATGTTTAAATAAAGTGCAGAACGTCTAATTAAATAACTGATTAATGAAGGGTACAAATAATGCAAGTATACATTATAAAATAGTATAAATAAATTTGATGAATATTAATTAAACGTAAAATGCCACATATGCAGTAGATGAATAGCAGCGTAACAGTAGTAGTAGAAACACTCCCAAGTATATCAAAAATGTTTCAAAATTAGATCCACCTGAATGTTGTGTTCTTGATTTTGGCAGAATTGGAACCCTGGGTATCGTGTCCAGTAAATCTGTTTTCATAGTCTCTAATCTTTTGTGGTAAATCTGTGGTCATAGTCTCTAATATCCAATTTATGTACAAGTTTGCAGTTAATTTAAGAGTGATCGATATAAAAATTTGTCGGTTAATACACTCATTTCATTTTATATTCATGATAGAAATTTAATTCCAATACAATTTATATACTTCCAGATCCAGATAAATTTAGAAATATTCTACCGACAATGAGAGGGAAGGTTTTGTTCAGTTTTCAATGGAGATATCATCAAAATCTTGGTTTAACAGACCTAATAAGAGAGGACTCATTTTCTACCAGATCTTTTAAACCAGGATTCAACGTCATATTAAATATAACCACTGGTCAGCCGATGATGGTAATTAATTACGTACTGAATAATCTATCGCTTCTAATTGTAGGTAGAAAAATCAATTTTAAAAATATCTAAATTAAAAAATTTAGAATGGTAAAATATTATCCGGAGTTCAATTTTGTACGTAATTTCCCCCAAAAAAAAAATATATATATATATATATATATATATTAGTAGTGCTAGACACATCCAACTCAATATATACTCTTCCGACTTTGTGAGTATATAAAACTATATAAATGCTGTATGCTGTGTTCGATCATTAAAAAAACAATAGGATAATAATAATCTTAAAAAAAACCGTAATTATTCGAGTACACCCCGCCCACGAATAAGCCCCACACCTCGATTTTCCGGACCGAAAATCTAAAAAAAAAATCTTGTATATACCGGTATTTTAAAGTGCAACAGATATGATAAAAAAATACGTAAATAAGAAAATATTCAGAAAGTAAAGCACTTAATTCGTTCATTAAATTTCAATATTAATATTAATTAATAATTAATTAGTTCAGAATTTTTAGGCCAGTAAAACGAAAAGAAAGTATCATGTTGAAAAGGATCATTTCAATAAAATGTTTAATATTGGATTTTATTTTTAGTTAATCACTGTCACTGTCAATGTCTGTAGAAGAGTTACCGGTATTCTCCACATCGCTCTGCCAAAGGTGATCATCTTCACTACCATCAAGTTCATTAGATATTCCGCATTTATAAACTTACCTGGTGCGAATCGTAACACTTTTTTCACCTTTTTTATTTTTATTATTTTTTATTTTTTACGGGCATCGACTACTAAGGTCATTAGCCCCCGTCACATTCTTAAAGGAAATATCACCATCAGGATCGTCATATGTAGGGTTGTATAGGGCCCTTACATTTTATTTAAAAACACAAACTACACAGAAACATTAAAAACACCACAAAAACAAAAACAAAACAACACTTATGGGATGTAAAGGGACTCAAAATTAAAATTTGATACAAAATTCTCAAAGAAGATAAAAGCAAAACTATAAAAACAATACCATACATTCTGTCAGTGTTTTATTACAAACACCGCATATTGGTCTCTCTTCGCCGGTTAACAAATGTGAATTTGTTAATCGCGTGTGACCGATTCTAAGTCTGGTCACAGCTACTTTTTCTCGGCGAGTCAACTTCACGTCGCTTTTCCATTTATATGGAAAGGTTAACTTTTGTTAACTCAGTTAACAAAATTAACTGAGTTTAATTTTGTATTTAAACTCCTCCATTCAGTATTCAACTTGTTTTTAACTACGTTAGTTAGACAGTTTTTAACATCTGCCACTCTTACAGGAAATGCATCCAAATCATCGCAGACTGTTGCCTTTCTGGCAGCTTCGTCTGCGCTCTCATTACCTGTGATACCAGCATGCCCTGGAGTCCATACAAATACACATCGCTATCCTCGTTGATTTAAAACGTATAAAATAGACAGGATGTTTGAAATTAGGACATCCTTAATGTTTTTGTTCTGAATTGCAATAAGTGCACTTAGAGAATCGGAACATATTAGCACTCTCTCTTCGCAATGATGTTCTGTGAAGCGAAGAGCTTGCTGAATGGCAGTTAGTTCTGCCGTATAAACACTGACCATATATGGCAGTTTCCAACAATGGGCTTCTCCATTTACATATATGGAGCATCCAACACCATGTTCGGTTTTAGAACCGTCAGTATAAATTCTAATATGTTCTTCGTAACTACTGATGGTTGCCAAAAACTCCTGTTGGATGATCAATGCTGGCTTCTTTTTTATTTCTCCCTGAGAGAGATCCAACCTTGTATTTACTCCTGGCAAAAGCCATGGCGATATTTCTCTTGTAGAAATTGCTATTGTATCTGGAATAGCAATTTCGTATTTTCTTCTTAATTCGTGGTACCTAATTCCGGCTGGTTTGGAATAGGTAGCACGACGTTCATATACTGCAGCCATTGGATGATTCATGAAAAGTTTATTATTTATATGAGCAGGATAAGCCCATACGTTTGCTGCATATCTTAACAAAAGGATCTCTCTTCTATAATGTGGTGGCATTATTCCGGCTTCGGACATTAGACTAGTCGTCGAACTTGTGCGGAAAGCGCCTATCGCATTTCTAATTCTGCTATTATAAATTACGTCTAACTTTCTTAAATGCGACTTCCTAGCGGATTAATATACAATACATCCGTAGTCTAGTTTCGATTGAACCAATGCCTTATACAGTGTTGCACTTTGAAAGTATCTCATTTACTCCAACTTCTAAACATTTAAATAAATCTTTTGGAAGTTAATCTACTCCTGTTTATTTCCTATTCGTCACGTCTTAAATAGCTTGTATAATTGTAGATCTCATAATGGGTGGGTTTTTTCTTTTACATAATTTTTTCTTCCACCTCAGCTTCCGCGTTTCACGTTTCCTTTTCCCTACATACAGGTCCTCTATTTACTTTCCATTCTTTTTTATTTCATCTTTGTTATACACTTTTGCCTTCATTCTTATCAATTTTATGAGTAAGATTTCTTTTATTCTCTGTGGCGTTTTATTCATTCATTTACAGCATCTCATACTTTTCTTTTCTATATCATTTATGTCTACATTCTTCTTTTAGCCACCTTTTCCTAGCTATGTGTATGTGTCTCTTTGTTATTCAATCTTCGATAGATTCGTCTGTTATATTCTCCATATTTATTTTTTATTTTATTCTTAAATTTTTGAAGAAGAAAACAAATTCCCGCAAGGGTTAATTGCCCGGATGCCTTCATAGAAACCGATTCCTTTCTCTGCAGCTTCCCTCGTAGAAGATTTTATCCTCCATCTTTATTTTGATCTTTTCTTTTTTCTTCACTTTTTTTAATGATTTCTTGAGTTACCCTAGAGTTCATTGCCCAGATGTTTTCATAGAAACCGATACCTTTTTCTGTGTGAGCTTCACACACAAAATTTTTTACTTGACCACATTTCCACTTCCATTTCTTAACAGCATTTCTGTATCTATTTTCAACCAAAAAAATGATTTGAAAGCGAGATCCATCTGTTGGTCTTGTCCAAGTATATCTTCTTCTTTTATGATTCTTAATGTATCCGTAATGAACAAATCCTTCGCTTGACAAAACTCAACCAGCCTGTCTCTTTCATTTCATGTTTCCAACGCGAACCTGCCGAATTTGTTTAAAATTATAATTTTAAACCAAAATAACGAATCATTTTATATCATTTTAAAATTATGTAGAAACAAAATGTTGTCGTCTCTTTTTGAAGTATCAAAGCAACCCATAACCGTATAGTTTCGACGCTTTGAAACTTTTTCCGCTAATTCTCTTTTTTTCTAATAACCCTTTGGTTAGTATACTGTAGTTTAGATATTACCCATCAGATAATTGTCCTCTGACGTTAGAACAGGTGACCCAGTTGGTCAATCAATTGGTGCGCCTTGCCCTTTCTAGTTATTCTTATCTAATATTTAAATAATATAATATTAAAATAATATCTTCCTGTTTGAAATTAAAATAATTCTAACCTCTTCTTGACAAACATGAAGAGGAGCCCCGTCATGCTGAAAAATCAACTTTTGTCTCGTTAGTAGTGGAACGTCTTCTAAAGAGGTGGTAAATTATTTTCTTAGAAATTTAATTATACATTTTCTGTAAGGCAATCATCAAAAAAATAAATTATCTATTTAATTTGCTCGTTAATAATTCAACAAAAAACAATAATACGAAAACTGTTGAAAAACTATTTTCTTCTCCAGGTCAAAAAAAAGCCTATCCAAGAAACTGGGTGTCTTGAATTCAGTGAGAAAAATTTGGATTTAGTGGAAGTTTTCTAGATAATAAATCATTAGTCACGGATTATGTATTGAATGTAGAGGGGAAAAAATTCTTTACGAAGTATTAGCCATAATTTACTGCATGACAAACCAGTGCGATTTTAATATTTACTACTACTAATTCCTAAGTTTACTCTGCTGAATTACGTTCTATTCTTCACTGATATGACGTTATTCTTGCTTGATGTTTGACAGAATATGAACATAAAGGATAAGAAAAGGTTATGCGTAAACCCAGAAATACTGAAGCGAAAGTTCCGGATTTGTAGTCCTTCCATTAGAGAATCATTGTTGATATTCACAGTTTGCAGCTATCGTACATGTATTTCCATATCCGTTAAACATATTGCATTTTCATATTGTTAATTTAATAAAATGAAACAAAATTTTTAGAATGTGATTCTCAAATTAACTCTTATTAGTTTTAAATAATGAATTTTCGTTTCGGAATACTATTAACATACATAAATGAAATTCAAATAATGGTATTAACTATCGTCTTATTAATTTTTTTACAAATTAACGATTTTTTTTCTAGACATTTTCACATACTGAAATGATTTATATTTTGGTTAAAATATAATTTAGATCTTTGTCCCACTTTTTGGTTTTTTGTTTATAAAGAAAGTTGAATTTCTTAAACTCATGTTTAGATGACGTTAATTGCATAGATTTTGTCAAAGTTATTTTTTTTTAAAAAAATCACAAGTCATAAGAAATAATATAGTATCAAAAAGTAATAAAAGTTTTCAATTTTTCTCAATTTAACGTTTTATTCAAAGGGAATAATTTCTTCAAAAAGATTGTGTTTTTGATAGAAAAAGACCTGTTTTTTTAGGACATTTTATGGAACTTTGTTAGATGAAAAGGAAAAACTTAATTCCAAATAAAAAATGTATAAATTAAAAGGGAAAATTTGGCTTTTTTCATAAACCAAGTAGTTGAATGTAGCTTTTGTTAACAATATTTCATACGTTAACATAGTACAAAACCTTGCAAAGGTTTTGTACTCGAGTATTTTCATTAAGAGTTTTATTTCCTGGAATTGAAATAAAGGGAATAAATAAACTTTTAGCTATCTTAGATTGTATTTTGTGTAGCGACCATTCTTCGATAAAAACTAAATAGTTTTTGATAGAATAATGAATACGATTGCATATACTAAAGAAAAAAAACTTTGGAATTATACTACCGGGTTTAACTTGATTCATTTAACTTTAATTTTTAATATTTTTTTTAAAAAAACGAATCTTTATTCGATACTAATACTTTAAACAAATATTTACCGAATTCTGCACTTATGTAAATGATGTAAAAGCTTCTCAGTATTCAAATAAAAATGAGCTACACGCCTGAAAACTCACAAAAAATGATATCTCAAATGATGTAAACGTTTAAAATAATTCTAAACATTCACTTGGTGGTTTCATCTTTCAATATCGCAGTTTATAAGAATAAGTTATCTGACGTAAGATAAATGTCAACCCTGAAAATATAAATTAAAAAATATAAAAATAGAAATTCTCAAGAAGAAAGGAATTTCATGTTAATATTTTTTTTCAATATTATGATCAAAAGTCCACTTTTCAAACTTTTCACGAAATCATATTCTGTATTTTTTTTTTTTTTGTTTCCATCTTCAGCGTTTAAATTATTCTAACAACCATTCATATATTATAATACATATATTACGTATTATATTACTTAACCTATTACATATATTTACACATATAGCATTGTTTATGCTAATTAGATTTTTATCATTATTAAAAGTGATCTTAATAATTGCAGTCCTGAACAAATAATAATATCCTAAACAAATATAATAGGATATAAATTTATTTTTATTCTTCCAGTTTAACAGTGTAAGTATTATAAATAAATATTTTTGTTTTAGAAGAAATTTATTTCTGCTTTGCATGTCGTTAAGACTAAAACGATGGTAGAACACTATTTCTATCAAAAAAATTTGATGGGGACACCACATGACCAGCTTGTACGCCTATTAAATTACATGTATTTAAAGTTATTTCATTTGAAAGTGAGATACGATCGATAAAAATTAATTGTGCAGTTACACAATAGCTTAAATATTAGTTTTTATTAACATCAAATATTATACAATTATTAATTCAACAATCTTAGTTGAAATATTAGGAAAGAATAAAGTCCCTATATTACTCGTATTAGCAGATCAGTATTAATCATATCTTCGTGAGTTGCTGATTAACAAAAGTTTCAGATTTCTGGTGTGTCGTATAAATAAAAGTTAATATTTAAACTATTCCGTTTAGTGAACTCCTGTATACCGGTTACAAATGTTAATTTAGACTTTACGGTGTAAAATATTCAGTTTTTATTGTTGGATTATTTGGTGAAAAATCAAAAATGTAAAAGAAACAATCATATATGAAAAATAAAGATAATATGAAGATATGTTTCTTAGAACAAAAAGAAGATGTATGTGAAAAGAAAGAAAATGTTAAAACCTAAGAAAGAATAAAAAAATGATAAAAATAAAGAGGAAGAAAACTTTAAGACCAAGGAAAGAAGAAAAAGATTATGAGAGGATGATGAATATAAAGAAAAAGAAAATTTGAAAGGTAGAGAACTTGTACACAAATTAAGATCAGAAGAATAATATCAAACCAAAAAGAAATTAAATGACTGGCAACAGAAAAATTAAATAAATGGAATGATGATCGACACCGACTAAGAGAGAATATTGTCCGATAATATCAGAACGGTAATGAACCATTCAAAAAAATTACAATGAAATTGTAAACCGTACAGTAAGAGTCTTGCAAATATCATTTCTTCCGCTCAAAAAATAAAAATTTCTGTAATATAAATAAAACTGTTTTTAAAAAAATAATACTGATATCAAAAAAAGGTATGACATTACATTTCTATTAATTTAGAAATTTGTTTAAAAAAGTACATGTTAAATATATCTAATAGACAACAGATAATAAACAATGTTAAGTGTTCCATATAATAAGCAAAAAATAGAATAATTTGTTATAAAATAATTACCGGCCCGATTTAATTTATTGAACAACGAATAATACATACAACATTAATATAATACAATTCATATGATTATTCGTTGGATAATAAATGAAATCGGGCCAGTAACAGTTTGTTACGAATTTTTATATATTTTGCTTATCGTATGGAACGCTTAAACGTTGTTTATTGTTTATTGTCTACTACATATATTTAACATGTATTTTTTTAAAAATAAAATTCTTAACTTTTTTATATTAGTATAATTTTGTTAAAAACAGTTTTATTTATATTACCGAATTTTTTTTTTGAGCAGAAGAAATGATAACCTTTTTCCTGTTAAGCCTCCGGGAATTCCCTTTCAGGTCTTACTTCAGAGGATGAATGAAAATTATCGACCATTCCTGAGATGTGTGGTTAATTGAAACCCAACCACCAAACAACACCGGTATCGATAATCTAGTATTCAAATGCGTATATAAGTAACTAACTGCCTTTACTAGGACTTGAACACTGGAACTCTCGACTTCCAAATCTACCGTTTTGGGTAGATCTGTGTTTTGACAACTAGATCAACCCGGTATGTAAAGGAAGAAATTATATCTTTTTTCTTCTCTGGTTAGAGGAGTAGTCTCGTTTACAGACAAATTATCGGGCTCGCTAACAGGGTCCGTAGATGTTATGGCGTATGTAGTCTGCGCCCTACCGACTAAACCTTCATCACCTCACCCTTCCCTTCCCGGGGCCAGAAACCGCATTTAAGCATAAGTCAGCCCCAGAAGTTGCCTTCGAGCTCAGTGTGTTCAGAGTTTCCGTGCATCATCACTGTCACACACCCATGCAAGCATGAACGAACTCCATCTTTGCAGAGGGCTGTCTGTCCTCCATTCGCTCTCCAGGCCGTCAGCTCCATCCTTCAGCTCATTTCTTGAGGTCGTCGCTGGTCTTCTGTGTTCTGCTGGACGGTCCACCTGTTATTATGGACTTCTCATTTTAGTTGAGTCAGCCAAGGCACTCTAGACATGTTTGCATCCCGTTTCTTCTCACTATCTGTTCTGCTGATTCAGTTCAGAATCTTATCTTACGGTTTACAATTTCATTGTAATTTTTTAGAATGTCACTGCGTTTTGTTAGATTATTATTCTATTTTTCTTTATGAATTACCGATTGTTATGTTATGTATTTAGTATTAAAGCGTTTGGCCTTTCTCGAGCAAACAAATATACATTTTTTTAATTTTACGGGGAAATATTCTTTGTTAATAGTCATATCACTCTTATTGATACCATATTTTTCCTTTTGTAAAAAACTAGTAATGTAATATTGCACTTATTTCTTAGGAGGGTTATAAATATAACCCTCGATTTTTATCGTTAAATTCGATTTCATTTATTAAACAACGAATAATACATACAACATTAGCATAATACAATTCTTATGATTATTCGTTGGATAATAAATGAAATCGGGCCAGTAAGAGTTTTGTTACGAATTTTTTATATATTTTGCCAATCGAATTTATTTCTATCTTATATATTCCTTTTTAATAAAACTAGTATAATCTCTTGTAAACTAATACTTTTACTTTTTTAAAGAAGTTTTGGAAATTAAAAAAATTGTATCATCTTGAGTACTTTCATTTCCATAAGAACATTTACTATTAAAACAAGTTGTAGTATATTTTCTTTTAAATTTTATAATTTGAAGTAGATTATCAAGCTCTATACGCTACCTAATACTATCAAGTACTGCTATTTGGCGCGATTCGTAAAATCGCCTTAAAAAATAAAAAATAAAGTTACATATTTGACTGCCGCCAATCATCACATGAAAAAGAAAGTTTTCTAACAAACTTCTAGGTATTTTTTGAAAGTATTTTTTATCACAAATCTAACTGAACTAAAACACAATTTTTTCATGCTTATTTTATAATATCTCATCCCATTTTCATTTTACTGTTTGGTTAGGTCATGTTTAGAACTGTAAACGTAGTTCGCACAGTAAATATCAACGCCGCTCCGCTGTTGAATGCACGGGTACGTCTGCGCCTCTTAGTTTACAATACTCAACGCAATGTTTCCCGATGCAACGGTCACAATGACCAGGATCATCCTCGAGATATGCCTCTACTTTATTTTTTCGTTATATTTTATATGAAGTTATTAAATTCTTAATATTTAATCTGTAAAAATGATTGGGTTGGCAACCCTGTGTAATTTCAAATCCCCAGGTCCAACAGGACGAGAAAAAGGTAATTTGCTACAACGAAAAAGGGGAATTCCAAGATGATGGGAAAAAGTTAGGTTAGGTTAGATTAGAGCATGGTTGTAAGAGTGTAATGGTAAGAGGTGTGGTGGGTGTTTGTGTGTGTTTGCGGGGGGTTTGTGGTAAAGGTTTTGTGGGAGACTTGGGGGGGGGGTTGTTAAGGGGGTGTGTGGGGAATGTGGTAAATGGTGTGGTAAGGTGTAATGAGTGAGTCTGGGTAGGGGAAAGGGGACGAAGCCTGACATGGGAAGGGGGCGGTGAGAGTCAAGTAACCAGAATCCTGCTCTCTGATTTGCCGATGACCCCTTAGCTGTATTTTAGCACTGCTAATATTTCCGGATATCTGTGATCTGTTGGATCGAGAGTACTACACCTGATGATTGCAAAAGTTAGTTTTCAATCTACTAATCAATATCTCACTTGAATTTTGAAAATCGGATGGTTGTTTCTAGAGAAATTATAAAAATACATATTGCACCTTCCAAAACAGCACCGTAGGAGCACCCCGTTTGTTACCAGTTGAATGTGATGATTGGTATTGGATTGATTTAGCCTTGCACGAGGTGCTTACATCACTTTACCACTCTAGCCTCACACGCATCTTCATGGGAAAACGATTATTATTAAACAGAAAGTTTTAAAATCATTTAATATTATCTTATTTAACGTAAATTTAATTCTATTATTTTGTAATATTATTCATTAGGTTGACTTGAATCTTTCAGTTCAAACCCAGCTAACATAGTGATAGAGGCTCCAAGTTCACAGTTCATTAATTCAATACATTAAATTTTGTACTTCAACTGGCAAATCTCCCACTATATATATATACACACACACACACACACACACACACACACACACACACACACACACATAAACATACATTTATTTATATTTATATATTTATTCAGCCTGTGACACTCCGGAAACGTATAGATTTCATATAACTAAATCAGTTTGGCTGTTGAGCTGCTACTCGTAGAACTAATATACCGTACATACATGCTAAAGAGATTACATTCCATTTTGGACAGTCATGTAATAATAAACTTAATTCGGTAATATTTGTTTATATATGTATATATATAAATAAGTAAATTTAATATTTATTAGTGCCTATATATTTATCAAGCATCTGATATAACCCGCGAAATTGGTAATTGAAGGCATTCTAAAACATTACTTCCAGTTAAATATATTACAAAGCAAGTGATAATTCATAAAAATAAAGCACGTCATGAAAATTTTAGAAGCGAGGAAAAACTGAAATCTGAACAAAGTCACTCTAACACATTAATCATACAAACTGAAAATGAAAAAGGGGAAAATTATACATAGCTCAAATATCCTAACAGAAATGTAATGTGCGTAATTAAATATTGCACAAATTTGAAGCACACTCATACATGCGCACACGCATGCAAGTATAATTTCCTTTTCCTCCTAGTAAAATTAAAAAAAAAAAAAAATTAAATTTAAATATCTCCAACCGAAAATTCAAATTTTCTATTCTGTAGAAAGAATAGAAATAAAAAAGTTATAGAAAAACATTTAATTCTAAAGCAATTGTTTATTAATGGTAAATGATTAATTCTATTCAACAATATAAGATTTCAAATTGATAATGAACTTATAATAATACATAGTATAACCAACGAAATATCTTTTGTTTTCAAAGCCATACGTCAAAAATATATATATAATATTAACATTATGCATAAAAAAATTCTTTCTAGAGAAGAATAATTAATTGGAGCGGTAAGTAAATATAGTGGAGAATGTTTTGAACAATACATTTAATAATAGGTTTGTTTTATTTTTATTTTTATTTATTTTTTTAAAGCAGCTATTTAATTTATAGAATATCTGTTTTTAAGTGTTGGTAATATCAAAAACAGTTTTGGTTTTAGTTTAAGATTCATTATTTCTTACAAAAAGATGATTTTTCTAAAAAGGAAGTTGGTTTAATTTTGTTTTGTTATATTGATTTTCTTGTCGATGAAGATTTGAAATACAGAATATCTAGAAAAATGAGTCTGGAGCTTAGTTTTTTTATTATTTACCTAAATTATTTGTTATAGCTGAACTCTAGCACTCTCTCTTCTTCTGTTTAGCCTCCGGACCACCGTATAACTTGAGGATAAATGACAATCATGTGTAAGTGTAGTCTTGTACACTCTCAGGTTGACCATTCCTGAGATGTGTGGTTAATTGAAACCCAACGAACACAAGGTAACTACGATCTAGTATTGAGATCCGTATAAGAGATCCACCTGTTCTAGGACTTGAACCTTAGAACTCTCGACTTCGCAATCAGCAGATTTGCGATGACTAGTTCACCACTAGACCTAGACCAACCGACGAGTTAGTGGATAGTGTAAGACTAACTACATCCGTATGAAACATCTGATAAATGATTTTAAGAATTAAAAAATACAGAATTTTAAATAAAGATGGTATTATTTGCATCGTCGACATAGTCAAACAAAACATTGTTAGGTACTTTTTATGAATATTTTTTTTTAAACCAGTTAGTGAGAGCCAAGGTTGTTTACAACCTATCATCCATCATTAACTTAAGGTGGTAAAAAATAACTAAGAGTAATATACTCCTCAACACATCTTGTTTTCCCCACAATTTCTGAAGTATCAAATTTTTTCACAATTAATCTATTATATAACAGAATTTATTTTTGACTTCAGTCATTTGACTGGTTTGATGCAGCTCTCCAAGATTCCCTAACTAGTGCTAGTCATTTCATTACAGTATACACCCTACATCCTACATCCCTAAAAATTAGGGATGTCTAATCCCTAATTTTTCATCCTAATCAAGATTAGGTAGTTCTTGCGTAGGACTTCATCTATGCCGTTCATTATTGATTCTAAATCTTTTTTACTCTCAGCTAGAATTAACATATCATCAGCAAATCGTAGCATCTTTATATTTTCACCTTGTACTGTAACTCCAGATGTAAATTGTTCTTTAACATTATCATAGCTAGTGCTATGTTTAAAGATTAAACAGTAATAGGGATACGGAGCATCCTTGTCGGACTCCCTTTCTTATTACCGCTTCCTTCTTAAGTACTTCAATTATTACTGTTGCTATTTGTTTCCTATAAATTTTAGCAATGTTCTTCTATCTTTGTACTTGAACGGGTGTTTTTAAATTGCTGAACATTTATACCAGTCTACTTTATCGAATGCCTTTTCTACGTCTATAAATGTCAAGTATGTTGGTTTGTTTTTCTTTAATCTTACTTCTACTATTAAGCTGAGCGCTAAAATTCTTCCCGTGTCCGTATACTTTACCGGAAACCAAATTGGTATTTTCCTAACACATCTTCCACTTTTGTCTCAATTCTTTTGTACAGAATTCTAGTTAAAATTTTTGATGCATGACTAGTTAAACTAATTGTTCTGTATTCTTCACATTTTTCTGCTACTGCTTTCTTTGGTATCATGAATATAACACGCTTTTTGAAGTCTGACGGAACTTCCCCTTTTTTGTAAATATTATACACCAGTTTATATAATCTATCTATTGCTTCCTCATCTGCACTGCGCAGTAATTCTACAGGTATTCCGTCCATTCCAGGAGCCTTTCTGCCATTCAAATCTTTTAATGTTCTCTTAAATTCAGATCTCAGTATTGTTTCTTCCTTTCATCCTCTTCGACTTCCTCTTCTTCCTGTATAACATCATTTTCTAATTAATTTCCTCCGTATAACTATTTAATATATTCCACCCACCTATGGACTTTGACTTCGTATTATGAATCGGTGTACAATCTTTATTAAACATATTAGATTTTAATTTATGTACCCTAAAATTTTCCTTCACTTTCCTGTACCCTCCGTCTGTTTTACCAATGATCATTTTACTTTCTACTCTTTTTACTTCAGCACACGCTTCTTTAATCCATTCTCCATTCGTTAGTTTGCACTTTCTCTTTATAGTACTACTTAATTGTCGATAGTTCCTTTAACGTTCTTCATCACTAGCATTCTTATATTTACTACGTTCATCCATCAGCTGCACTATATCGTCTGAAATCCAGGGTTTTCTACCAATTCTATTTGTTCCGCCTTTGTTTAATTCTGCTGATTTAAGAATTTCCTTTTTTACATTCTCTCATACTTTGTCTATATTTTCTACCTTTTTTGTTTTTACTCAGACCTCTTGCGATGTCCTCCTCAAAAATCTTCTTTACCTCCTCTTCCTCAAGCTTCTCTAAATTCCACATTCATCTGACACCTTTTCTTCAGGTTTTTAAACCCCAATCTACATTTCATTATCACCAAATTATGGTCGCTCTCAATGTCTGCTCCAAGGTAAGCTTAGTCGAGTTGATTTCTAAATCTTTGTTTTACCATGATTTAATCTGATACCTTGCAGTATCACATGGCTTTTTCTATTTGTTATTTCTTCTGTTACGATTTTTAAACTGGCTGTTGACAAATACTAAATTATACTTCGTGCAAAACTCTATAAGTCCGTCCCCTCTTTCATTCCTTTTGCCCAGCCCATATTCACCCACTATATTTCCTTCCTTGCCTTTTCCAGTACTTGCATTCCAATCTCCAACTATTATTAAATATTTATTCCTTTTTATGTGTTTAATTGCTTCGTCAATTTCTTCGTATACACACTCAACCTCATCATCATCATGGGCGCTTATAGGCATATACACGTTAACAATCGTTGTCGGTTTAGGTTTTGAATTTATCCTTATTACAATAATTTCATCAGGAAGAGAGTACTCTACTCTCTTCCCTATCTTCTTGTTCGTTACTAAACCTACTCCTGCCTGCCCATTATTTAAAGCTGAGTTAATTATTTTAATATCCACTTACCAAAAGACGTTTTCTTCTTCCCACCGAACCTCTCTAATTCGTACTACATCTACATTTATCCTATCCATTTTCTCATTAAATTTTTTAACCTACCAATCTTTCTTAGACTTCTAATATTACACGCTCCTACTCGTATAGGATGGATAGTCCAGTACGACCCGGACGCCCTGCCAGCTGCGGAACCGAAATTTTCGTCCACGGGGTATAGTCGGGGGGCCGAGACTCCCCGACTATACCCCGAAGATCAGTGAAATGGAAAAGGTTGTATGAAACTCTCCAACGTGATTACAGGCCAGCGCATCCTGAACTCCTGTTCACACCGGATGAAAATTACGACACGGTCGAGCGCATCAGATCATCAATGACAGAGTATCTGAAAAACAGCTCTACGGAAAAGACCACGAGGCCTATCCGAAATGATCTCTTACGCTATTGCAGAGAAGCACCGACTAAGGAGGAAATACCGAATCACCCTGTCCCCCGATGATAAAAGGGCTTTCTATATTCAAATGGAAATAGTGAAACAGCTGCTGGCACAACATCGAAAGGATTCGTGGAACGAATACCTCGCCTCGGTTTCAGACGACCACTCCTCGGTGTTCAGGCTAAACAAAAAACTACGAGAAAGAAAGAAGCCCTGCCTACCGGTTGTGGGGAAACGAGGCCTTCTAGCATATTCGGAGGCGGACAGGGTGGAGGTTTTCGCCGACAACCTTGAAAACCAATTTACTCTAAACCCCCTTCGGACCCGAACGACGACAACACAACATCGGTGGAATCCTTCCTCGTAGATTATTTAGCACAGGTGGAGGACGCCCCACTAGAAATACACCAAGTCACTGCGGCGGAGGTTTCCATAGCAATCAAAGCCACAAGCCCCCGACAAGTCTCCGGGTGTTGATAAAATCAATGTCCGCGCATTCCAGAATGTTCCACCCGCTTTTGTAGCGATCATAACCACAATATTCACGTCAAGTTTGTATGTTCGATATTTTCCGAATTGATGGTATGCCTACCCAAACCTGGGAAAAGTCTGCTCTTTCCCCAGAATTACAGGCCGATCTCCTTATTACCAGTGTTGTCAAAGCTATTTGAAAGGATTTTCCTGGAGAGACTTAGGCGACATTTGGGAACAGAAGTGTGGCCTGAGAAATGTCGGTTCAGGGAGGGCCACTCGACGACTCTCCAACAGGTTAAAATAATCGACAGTCTTGTCGGAGGCTTAAACAGAAAAACTGTAATCCCGACCGTTTTTCTAGATGTGGCTAAAGCCTTTGACAAAGTATGGCATAGCGGCTTGCTATATAAACTCGCACATACGACGATTTTTCTGTCGCTATGTCAGATTGATACGGTCTTATTTGTTGTACCAATTCGTTGTACGCGTAGGGGAACAATCTCCTCCACCAGAGACGTAGCCGCTGGAGTCCCCCAAGGAGCAGTGCTTTCACCGTTCTTTTGCACGGCCTACGTCAACGATATGCCGCTGTCGGAAGGAGTCAAAACCGTCTATACGCAGACGACACGGCATATTATTATGAATTCAGTAGAGTAGATTAAGCGATCGAGAGACTCCAAAGGCAATTGGATCTAGTAGAGTCATGACTCGAAATGTGGAGAATCAAGATCAACGGTGAAAAGTCGGTTGCAGTGATGTTCATATACAAGACAAGTGCTCCAGCCAGGCAGCTGGAAATCTCAGGAGAGAAAATTCCTTTGGGAAAACAGTCAAGTAACTGGGAGTAGTATTGGATAAACGGCTTATCTTAGCAGAACATGTTAAATATGTGATCCAGAGGGCAAAGGCCGTCATGCCCTCACTATACCCACTACTAAACAGTACCAGCCCATATCCACTGGGGACCAAACTGATCATTTTTCAACTATAAGTCCTGCCGATTCTATCATATGCTTACCGGCTTGGGGAGCTTTGTTGAACTCCACGCCTCAAGAGATATTAGAAGCCGTCCAAAACATAGCGTGGCAGACGATACCGGCCGCGAAAGTGACCCTTTTCAAAAATAAATTTTGTTAAAACTATAAAAACCTAGACAACACCCCACACCGTTCCACGAAGAGACCTGACTCATATGCTGACTCATACGCTGACTCATACTGACTCATATGCTGACTCTCCGGAGAGAGTCGCATATGCTGACTCTCTCCGGAGAAGGGGGAGCATTGCTCCCTCCAAATAACTAGGGCCTCGGTAGGCGTATTCCTGATGGGCGTAACATCGTAACAACGTTAGTACTGAAAGGACTTCAGCGGACGGACTGACGGAGAATCACACCGGGGTACTAGACTCAAACGCTTAGTCTTCCACTGTCAGAACCAGCAAATAAATTTCACGCTGGTCCATACGGATAGGAAAAAAATTACCAAATCCGTCCATAAATAAATCTTAAAATTAATAACCGCTACTAAATAACCGATGAAACCCGTCCGATAATAGAAAGAAACAGGAGCAAGGGACATTGTACAGGCTCTGCGATCTTTAGGGAAAAATATTGAAACTCCCGCCATTCTTGCGTTCCGTTCCGTTCCGATTCATAGAATGCTATTTTTTTAATTTTCTGGCGACCGCTTCCTTAGTAGTCCCCACCCGGAGATCCGAACGGGGGACTAGTTTACCTCCAAAATATTTTACCAAGGAAGGCGCCTCCTTCTTTGTTATATGAGAATGTAGAGTGCTACATTTTCTTGGAAAAAATCAGCTGTAGTTTTCCATTGCTTTCAGCTGCGCAGTACTCAGAAGATTGAGTGATGTTGATATGGCCGTTTAAGTCGTCCTGACCTACGCCCTTAACAATTACTGAAAGAGTTACTGCCCACTTTCAGGAATCATTCCTTAGTCTGGCTCTCAACAGATACCTCTCCTATAATGGTGCACCTTCGCACCAGCTACTATGTATCACTGGACACTCAAGTCCCCTCACCATCGGCAAGGTCTCATGATTCGTAGAGGGAGTTTACAGAATTAAGCGGCGGAAATCGATTAGAAAATAATGTGTTTTGTATTCATTCTATAGTATTGTACCAGTTATTAACGGCAGGTAATGTTAGAACTACATTAATTAAGAAAGGGAATATATCTTTTCTTAGTATTTCAAAATAATATCTTTTATTGCGTAAGGAATTTCGTAAAATATTTTTGAAATTATTCTAACAAAACAGATTTTTACTTCCTGTACGAAGTAAAGGAAATATTGTAATCGTGAAAAACTTCGGTTTCAGATCTCAACGGAAATATCATTTTGACAATCCCTGAATCCATTTGGACTAGTTTCGGCGTGACGTGTATACGTACGTATGTATGTATTTACTAATATATCTCGGTTAACTCAAAAACATTTAGCCGTAGGATGTTGAAATTTTGGATTTAGGACTGTTGTAACATCTAGTTGTGCTCCTCCCCTTTTGATTACAATCAACTAGACTAAAAGTGGCCAAAATATCCCAAAATCCGAAAAAATTTGGATTTGGGACTTTTTATTAACTGCCCTCATTGAGAGTTTTTCAACGATACATCACAAGTTGTACTTATTTTCATTGGTTCCAGAGTTATAGCCAAATAGAATTTTAATTAATGAAATATTTGGATCTTACAAGGGGATAGCACATCGGTTTGAATTTGACTTCAGCTCGTTTTTTTTAAATTAAATATATTGATTTATTAATAATTATTAATCTATGATTCTAAAAAAAAAAAAAATTCAATACATAATAAGTCAATATTAATAATAATAATTAAAAATATGAAAAATGTAGAAGTTATTAATGAGATTATGTACGTTTATTTTTTAAAAAAATGGGTGTATGTAATTAAATAGGCTTTGAAGGAAGTCATGTGGTGTCCACATAAATTTTTTTTCTGTTGTACATATCGCAATTTATTTTTGCTCATTCGATTAGACTACTTTAGATTTCGTTGTATGTTCTCTCTTTTCTTCAAACTTGTTTCTGTTGTTTCCAGTACTCTTCATATTTTTGTTAGTGCTTAATCTGCTATTTGTAAATTTTCTGGAGCTGTTCCTTTTTTTTCATTTTCATATAATTTGAAATCCAAAATTATTTATCTAAACTCTCTCTATTTTATATGTTGTTATGTCTTTCCAATTTTTATTTAATTTTTCTAGGTACGGTTTACTTTTCAGTACCACCCTAAATTTGTCTTTCAATATTAGTAAAAGTACAAAATTTTTTTTCTAAGCCTATTCTCATTCATTCTATAAGTATGGCCTCATTTACCTCATTTTTCTTTTCCGCATTTCCGTTTCCAAATATTGTATTTCTTAGTAAATTTCTTGTACTTCAGATGATTTTATTATTAAAGCAATTTTTGGAAATTTTCTTTTAAGTTTAAAAAATCTTTGTACTTATATATTTTATAAGTAAACAAATGAATTAATAAGTTATATGAAAATACCTTATTGGACAATTAAAATTTCTCATATGGAAATTATCACATAATTATAAATGTTTAATTACAAAATAATTTCATAAAAAATTGTCTGTAGAAAATAATTTAAAAAATCTTATATTCAGAAATATTTATAATATTCCTTTTATTTGTGTAAGAAAAACTATTTGAAGGCAAATGTCAGTTTATGTCTTTTATTTCATGCTACTCTACTCTACAAGAAAGAAATGCAATGTAAATAAAAGTTTATACCTCTAAAGAATATAGTTTCCATCGTTGCTTGAGTAATTTTTCTTTAGAAATAAGGTTTTTATCCAACATTATCTTACAAAATAAATCATACAAAAAAGGATATTAAATAAATAGTAAAAAAAGATCTTGCAGAAGTTTTGTGCAAGAAGACCAACTTTTCGTTAATTTAAAATGTTTTTTTTTTTTTTTTTTGGTAGATACCGTATATAAAAAACCCTCAACGTTTCAACTTTCAGAATCATAACGAAAGACTGTTCTCACTTTTCCCGCTGATATTTTTTCGACCTTAAATAGAGCGTAATTCAAAGACGACTCAACTAATTTTAATCAAATTATCCCATGAACAACTTCAGATAGACTACTACAGTATTTCTAAATTTGATTGAAAATTTTCTAGTTGTTTCGGTGATTTTCGAGACATAAATTTCTACAAATATGCCTGTATACGTATTTATTTAATTATTACAAATGCTTGAAATTTTATCAAAAGCCATTAATTTCGTACTCGCCAATAAATATTTCCAACAGATATTCCTTTACAATTTTTAAAATAATCACATTCAAATGACACATATGCCTCTCTCTCTCACACTCTCTATCTCTCTCTCTCTCTCTATATATATATATATATATATATATATATATATATATATATACACACATCTTTATATATTTATACATATAATGAATAAGGAAACTCCAAACTAAGTGAATGGTATTTTCATACTTCTATTAGTTTATTATTATTATTCTAAAGAAGAGAATGGACAGGAGAGTTTTGTTAGTAGAGAAAATCGAAGAACGACAACATACTTGGTAAGGTCTTGTGAGTCGATTGGAGGAAAGTAGAATACCTTGGAAAGTCTGGTCATGGGTTCCAGTTAGTCGAAGGAAGAGGTAGAATTCAGGTGAAAATGGATGAATTGAATTGTGGAGTCCATGGATAAGAAAGACGTAGTGGAGGATGAGGTGTTTGACTGAGGAAATTGGCGTTTTGGGGTTGCAGTAAATGGCCTTATGCTATAAACAAAACTCTC
Organism: Lycorma delicatula; assembly: GCF_047948215.1. NCBI lineage: Eukaryota > Metazoa > Arthropoda > Insecta > Hemiptera > Fulgoridae > Lycorma > Lycorma delicatula. Next base: position 40,971,200 of record NC_134455.1, on the reverse strand, counting down.
TAAATAAATAAATAAAATAAACTAGATTTTTGTCAAATTATTATAAACCATGTAATTAAATTTACAGTCTAGAGTGAAATAATATTTAGAAAAAAACGATAAATTTTCTACTCTAAAGTAGAATTTTCCAAGGGGATATAGAGTTATATTTATGAAATAATTAATTATTTTTTATTGATTATGTATTTGAGGACTACGTAAATAATTCATTTGATAAGGCTGTCGTATCAAGGTTGCACTTTTTTAGAAAGAAAATATGAAAGTTGAGGTGTATGCTAAAATCATTTCTTCTATTCTACCATTGTCGCTGGATTCCTATCAACCATTTACCTTTTCCTATTTTGAGGAATATTAAATTTTCATAAGTCATCTGACATCAGGTAAACATAATATGAGCTATAATTAATAAAAACGATAAATTCTTACTGGTTGTTAAATTTTATTGACAACAAAATTAAGTAATGTATTTAGTCTCGCAGATAACATTAAAATATTACATTTAAAAACTTTTATATCATTTTGAAAATAGAAAATTCAAACGTTATCTAGTTATTCAGTGAACTCGCGTGTTATTTAGAAAAAGTAGTAATTCTGTATCTTTTCTTCACTCGCTGCAAGATACATTCCGTATTTCCCTACCTTATTGTATAAGTACGAATGCAAGTAACGAACAAATATTTAATAATTACATCAATTTTGTACATTGTATGTTACAAAGATAATATCGTGTAATCAATTTATCATGCAAATATTTGGCGCATAAATTAGTTATTTATTGGTTGCCTTTATATTTCTAATTTCGTTATTTTGTCTTGTTATTAATTTTATCCTCCTCTATGAATCATGAGACCTTGCCGTTGGTGAGGGGGCTTGAGTGCTCAGAGATACAGAGTAGCTGGACCGAAGGTGCAACCATATCGGAGAGGTATCAGTTGAGAGCCAGACTAAGGAATGATTCCTGAAAGAGGGCAGCAGCTCTTTCAGTAGTTGTTAGGGGCGTGAGTCACAATGACTTAAACGGCCATATCAACATCACTCAGTCCTCTGAGTACTGCGCAGCTGAAAACAAAGGAAAACTACAGCTGTTTTTTTTTCCAAGAAAATGTGGCTCTCTGTACTTTCACATAGCAATAATGGAGGCGCCGTCCTTGGTAAAATATTCCGGAGGTAAACTAGTCCCCCGTTCGGATCTCCGGGTGGGGACTACTAAGGAAGGGGTCACCAGAAAATTAAAAAATAACATTCTACGAGTCGGAGCGTGGAATTTTAGAAGCTTAAAAATGGTTGGTAGGCTAGAAAATTTAAAAAGGGAAATGGATAGGATAAATGTGGATATAGTAGGAATTAGTGAGGTGAGGTGGGAAGAGGAAGGCGACTTTTGGTCAGGTGATTTTAGAGTAATTAACTCAGCGTCAAATAATGGACAGGCAGGAGTAGGTTTCGTGATGAACAAGAAGATAGGGAGGAGAGTGGAGTATTTCAAGACGCGTAGCGATAGAATCATTGTAATAAGGATAAAATCAAAACCTAAACCGACAACGATTGTTAACGTCTATATGCCTACAAGCGCCCATGATGATGATGAGGTAGAGTGTGTATACGAAGAGATTGATGAAGCAATTAAACACCTAAAAACAGATGAAAATTTAATAATAGTTGGAGATTGGAATGCAAGCATTGGAAAAGGCAAGGAAGGAAATATAGTGGGTGAATACGGGCTGGGCAAAAGGAATGAAAGAGGGGACCGACTCATAGAGTTTTTCACGAAGTATAATTTAGTAATTGCCAACACCCAATTTAAAAATCATAATAGAAGAATATACACTTGGAAAAAGCCAGGCGATACTGCAAGGTATCACATAGATTATATCATGGTTAAACAAAGATTTAGAAATCAACTCGTTGACTGCAAAACTTACCCTGGAGCAGACATTTATAGCGACCATAATTTGGTGATAATGAAATGTAGATTGGGGTTTAAAAACCTGAAGAAAAGGTGTCAGATGAATCGGTGGAATTTAGAGAAGCTTGAGGAAGAGGAGGTAAAGAAGATTTTTGAGGAGGACATCGCAAGAGGTCTGAGTAAAAAAGATAAGGTAGAAAATGTAGAAGAAGAATGGGAGAATGTTAAAAAGGAAATTCTTAAATCAGCAGAAGCAAACTTAGGCGGAATAAAGAGAACCGGTAGAAAACCTTGGGTTTCAGACGATATATTGCAGCTGATGGATGAACGTAGAAAATATAAGAATGCTAGTGATGAAGAAAGTAAAAGGAACTATCGGAAATTAAGAAATGCTATAAACAGGAAGTGCAAACTGGTGAAAGAAGAGTGGATTAAAGAAAAGTGTTCAGAAGTGGAAAGAGAAATGAACATTGGTAAAATAGACGGAGCATACAGGAAAGTTAAGGAAAATTTTGGGGTACATAAATTAAAATCTAATAATGTGTTAAACAAAGATCGTACACCAATATATAATACGAAAGGTAAAGTCGATAGATGGGTGGAATATATTGAAGAGTTATACGGAGGAAATGAGTTAGAAAATGGTGTTATAGAGGAAGAAGAGGAAGTTGAGGAGGATGAAATGGGAGAAACAATACTGAGATCTGAATTTAAGAGCGCATTAAAAGATTTAAATGGCAGAAAGGCTCCTGGAGTAGACGGAATACCTGTAGAATTACTGCGCAGTGCAGGTGAGGAAGCGATTGATAGATTATACAAACTGGTATGTAATATTTATGAAAATGGGGAATTTCCATCAGACTTCAAAAAAAGTGTTATAGTTATGATACCAAAGAAAGCAGGGGCAGATAAATGTGAAGAATACAGAACAATTAGTTTAACTAGTCATGAATCACAAAATCTTAACTTGAATTCTATACAGAAGAATTGAGAGGAGAGTGGAAGAAGTGTTAGGAGAAGACCAATTTGGTTTCAGGAAAAGTATAGGCACAAGGGAAGCAATTTTAGGCCTCGGATTAATAGTAGAAGGAAGATTAAAGAAAAACAAACCAACATACTTGGCGTTTATAGACATAGAAAAGGCATTCGACAACGTAGACTGGAGTAAAATTTTCAGCATTTTAAAAAAATTAGGGTTCAAATACAGAGATAGAAGAACAATTGCTAACATGTACAGGAACCAAACAGCAACAGTAACAATTGAAGAACATAAGAAAGAAGCCGTAATAAGAAAGGGTGTCCGACAAGGATGTTCCCTATCTCCGTTACTTTTTAATCTTTACATGGAACTAGCAGTTAATGATGTTAAAGAACAATTTAGATTCGGAGTAACAGTACAAGGTGAAAAGATAAAGATGCTACGATTTGCTGGTGATATAGTAATTCTAGCCGAGAGTAAAAAGGATTTAGAAGAAACAATGAAGTCCTACGCAAGAACTATCGCATGAAAATAAACAAGAAGAAAACAAATGTAATGAAATGTAGCAGAAATAAAAAGATGGACCACTGAATGTGAAAATAGGAGGAGAAAAGATTATGGAGGCAGAAGAATTTTGTTATTTGGGAAGTAGGATTACTAACGATGGACGAAGTACGAGCGATATAAAATGCCGAATAGCACAAGCTAAACGAGCCTTCAGTAAGAAATATAATTTGTTTACATCAAAAATGAATTTAAATGTCAGGAAGAGATTTTTGAAAGTGTATGTTTGGAGTGTCGCTTTATATGGAAGTGAAACTTGGACAATCGGAGTATCTGAGAAGAAACGATTAGAAGCTTTTGAAATGTGGCGCTATAGGAGAATGTTAAAAATCAGATGGGTGGATAAAGTGACAAATGAAGAGGTATTGCGGCAAATAGATGAAGAAAGAAGCATTTGGAAAAATATAGTTAAAAGAAGAGACACACTTAGGCTACATACTAAGGCATCCTGGAATAGTCCCTTTAATATTGGAAGGACAGGTATAAGGGAAAAATTGTGTAGGCAGGCCACGTTTGGAATATATAAAACAAATTGTTAGGGATGTTGGATGTAGAGAGTATACTGAAATGAAACGACTAGCACTAGATAGGGAATCTTGGAGAGCTGCATCAAACCAGTCAAATGACTGAAGACAAAAGAAAGAGAGAGAGATTAATTTTATTTTGGTTTTATAGTTTTACATTATTTTTCTAATAATAACGTAAAAGATAGTTATTTTTCAAGATAATTTAAATTTGGAAAGCCCATACTTTTTTTATCCATGGGGATTAAATATAAAGAATGTCTGGAAGACTTACATCTGGTAGTATTTCCTAGAAAATTATTGGATATATTTGTTTCGCAGCGTAAAGAACCAATTTGACAACAAAAATATACTTGTGACAAAAAGTTTCTTTCGTCAATTTCATTAATCTACGGCGTGATCTGGAAATATGAGCTTCAAATATCTTTCTTCGTTTCCTACTCAGTAAACGTTCTTCATTTCCTGTTCAATTGTCCACTGTGACGAATATAAATCCATAAAAATCTTTTTCTTTGAAGGCTAATCTAGATAAATTAGGTGATAATTTTGTAAAAGTTCTGTCTGATGAAAATTTTCAACTACAAGGCAAGAAAAATGACTTCGAAAACAATGATCAGCAACTAAAATACATTTATTGGCTAAATTAATACGCTATATTTAATTGGCTAAATTTAATACGTTTATTGGCTAAAGATGAAACTGGTGGCGATAACCAAATCCTTCAAACGTTTAATACTGGAAACTAATTCCCTGCAACAACGAGTAAGAGAAAACTAGGGCTATACGTCTTTTAGACTGGTAAGGGAATCCCCGATAGATGTAACCAAGTATACAATAGTTATAATATTATTGTTCTCCTTAACATGAAGAAAAAGTAAAAGAAAAATATTTTTTTCTTTCTGACAGCTATGGAAGAGCTAGTTCTTATATTGAGCAACCATTCCATACTAATCATTTAGTGGGTTAAGTTTATGCCATGGTAAAATGAAGGGTATTACGATCAAACGTAACTCGTCGTAATGTTGATAAGCAATAGGTGTATTTATAGGCGGGGAGGAGTGATAGGAAACAAGAAGAGAGATTGTGATAGAGAGATGGATTTATCTTGCTGAGTAGTGTGTTCTATTGATGAAAACAAATTTTGTGGTGTCAGAACCTCCTTTATTAATCCTGATTTTATATCGATTTACCGGTTCCAATTGAAGTGCAAAATTATAATTTTATCCGTTTTGTCATTTCATGCAATTTCGATCCACAAGAAATTTGTTATATTATTGTCTATATGAACCTGAATATTAAGAAATATAGCTACGAAATATAGAAGCTGCTATATTTTAATTTTAATAGAAACTGTAAGAAACTTACTATCATTCCTGTTGGAAAAATAATTTCTTGCTTACCCAAAACACAAAATCAATCTACGAAAACTGACACAAAAATCTAAAACGCAGCGATCCTGCTTTTAGTGGAGTATGTTAAATATACAAATATATTTTAGACTGTGATTGTTTAGATCAGTAAAGTAACGATATTTTTAAACAAAAATAAAACAAATTATTTACTTCATTGTTCAGTAATATTATATAATTATTAAGTCATAAAAAGTTAATTGAATTTAACGATAAAGTTTTAGTAGAAAATGTTTTTTTTATTTCATGACGTGTTAGTGGGAGATTAGATATTAAATGATATCAGATTGGGTGTATAGAATTTAATGCTATACGACTATACATGCAATGGGTAAAAGATACCTACCAACGAAGGAAAGAGCATTTTATACGTAGGACGTAAGGCTGCTGAGATCGTTACGTTGAAATATAAGGGACATTTGGTGCAGCTGTAAGTCCGTTCCTCTTTCCCATCCCCGAGCTCTACAAAACCCTTTAAAAACTCTGTACCTTCTTCCTCCTTAAATCTTCTTCTTCTTCGTTTATCTCTCATCCACCATTAAGAAAAGCTCTGTTATAATACCGTTTTTATAGTAATTACCATTACAGAAACAATACAAAGATAGTAACAAGAATAAAAATAAATCGCTTAATATTTATCAAATAATTGAAAATAATCGGTCGAGAGATATTTAACGCTTTTATTTTTTATGAAAAAAATTAAATATAAAATACCTAGTGAAACAGTAATAAATAAAAAAATTGTTAATAAACTTCTACGACAAAATTTTAAAGCTATCTAATTTTAGTCACAATTCCTTAAATAGCGTTTAGAATTTCTTTTCTGGCGTTTATTTTTCCATGTAACTAGCTTTTTTCCAAAAGCGTATCATATACTGAAATATGAATATTTGTTTTTCATTAATTACGTTCAGTAGAATTTAATATTAATAGATAGTAATCGTTGCTTTTTTTTTAGAGTTTCTCAATAAACCAGATATTACTCTTTTATAATTTAATTTTTATTGATCGATACTATTTACTTCATGTTTATAGGAAAAAAAGAGTCATATAACAATCATAAACTCATCGTTCCATAATTACAGTATTTTTCCCTAACATACATCCGATAGGGGAAGACACCCACCTTGTGACGATTCCGTTCGCTTCACCAATACCCCCATTTCTAGCTCTGATGGACTTTAATGGAGGTCTTCTTTGACTGGGCTCTAATGGTGGTCATCCTTTGACCCTCTAACTTTTTACATCTCACAATAATAAGCCAGGCCACGTTGAGATGCCACCTATGTAAATGTCTCGATAGACATATACATCAGTGATTTATAACTGAATTTTGTCTTCGCTCAGGCCCTAATCCTGACATCTTCAATGTCCTACATCATGCCCTGTGAACTAGCTAACCGAGTAAGCACAAATCTCACAACCCAAAAGCACAAACCCCACGCTTAGTTATACACAAATCTGGAAGTAAAAATATCATAATATTCGAGGCAAATGAATAAATAACATACCACCAGAAATGTTGTTCGCCACAACGAAATTTATACCTACTTCCCTTGGTGAACTCAACTTTCAGTTCATACTCCTGACTTTGTTTCATTAACGGACTCCGATAAGTTTTACCAGGGAGAGGCGGACAGACTTCCTGATGCCACTAAGCTCAGTCGCAGTCCCGCGTGACATTTACTTTCACTTATTACCAACGTTGAGATGGCACTACACCTCACGCTGCATGGGAATCCATGCTCTCGGCAGTGCAGGCGTCGTTCCGCTGACAGCTAACATTATAGCAATAATCACCACTACCTTTACTGACTATCTGTAGCTTGATGCAAACACACCTACCTCCGGCCAGCCAACTACCTAGGCGGACCCTAGCCGTCCGGGGTTCTATTCTATTAATACCCATTCAGTCGTTCTGCTCAGGGCGAGGAAACAGAGGAACCCCAGCCAGAATCATTTTAATAATTAATATCTTAAAAATACTAGTGTAAGGCACTATCCGCAATCAGTGCTAATGATATATACTAGTCCGTCCACCTCGTTTACTAAAATTTAATAACATAAAAACTATGAAAGTTTTCAAACTCCGCACTCATACGATTGTTAAATAGACATTCTTGTATAGTTTAATTAACTAATCACTCCGATAAATTCAATATGGCACCTGGTAGAGGTGCTAAATATCACGAAGATTGGCAAATGGCCGTCATCTGTCACTGAAACTCAATCTCGCTATCCGATAATGTGAACTAGGACAAAATGTTCATGACACTCAAAAAGAGAGAGATCAGATAGAAAAATTGAAGAATCATCTGGATCTTGCATAGAAATGAGGAGGCAATCGTCAGAATGGGAGGAGATCAAGAAAGAGTAAAATGTATGAAGTGGTATGACAGGGTTGTCGATTGTCATCTACTTTGTTTAACTCTTATGTACAGCAGGCATTAAATCAAGTGAGGGAAAAAGTCAGAGTGGGCATTAGCATCCACGAAGAGAAAATTGATATGCTACAATTTACGGATGACATTTCCGTGATCACAGATAATGAAAAGGACATGATTGACATTATTGAAAAAATGGACGTCATATTTACTAAAGATTCCAACGTCAGAATAAACTGAACAAAAACCAAAACAAAGGTATGAATTCTGGTATATAAAAGTACACAGATTATACTGAACGGTGAAACTCTCCAACATACTAACGAATTTAAATACCTAGGTAGTTCAATTACGCCGGATGGGAAAATTTTCAAGGAAATAAAAATGAGAATTGCGTAGCAAGAACAGCCTTTAACAGGAAGAAACACTTGTTTTGTACTATAAACATAATTTTGCATATAAGGAAACAACTTTTAAAACGTACGTATGAAAAGTAGTTCTGTACGGTAGCGAAAGTTGCTTTATCAAAACTGCAAATAAAAGGAAGCTGTAGGCCTATGAAATGTGGTACTACAAGCGGAATGCTTAGGATTAGGTCGATTGACAGACTTACAAATAACGCAGTACTTAGCCGAATGAATGAAGAACGGAAGTTCATGAATATACTCACAAAGAGAAGAGATGCGCTATTAGGCCACATACTACGACACAACGGGCTGCTCCAAATTATCGTTAAGGGAGTGATTGAAGGGAAGAATCATCGGGGGTGAGGAACGTTGGAGTATATCAAACTGATTATGAGGGATATGAACTGTGAAAACTATGTCGAGCTGAAAAGAAAAACTCAGGATAGAGGATTTAGGAGACTTGCTTCCAACCAATCACAACATTGAATACCAAAGAGAGAGAGAGAGAGAGAGAAAAGGTACTCTTAATTTACTAGAAAAAGCATATTTGTTAATCGTAAAACAAACAAAAGTCATACTAAATTTTCTCGCATAAACAGTATAAAATGATAAGAATTTTTTTTATGCTTATGCAGTCAAAAAAATGTTGATATAGTAAAATCTATGGTAAAGAAATATCACATGAGTCTTCACTCGGAAGGATTTTTATTTAAGGTTACAAAAGCACTCCGATTTACCTAAAATTCATTTTTATCCGCTCTTGCAATATTACAAAGATAGATTTTTTTCATATCAATAAAAATAAAAAAAATGCCATCGATGAATTCCTGTTTCTCTAAATATAACCTAAGGGAATCTCATACAAAATGAAAATTGACTAAGGCCGATTTTGTTATTTAAAAGTTTAAGCTTATCTTATGTAACGTACAAGGCAATTTTTTCTTATTTTACCTCTGTATTTCTGTTCTAAATGCATTTTAGATGGTAATACAAGTACTTTACTTACCACACCTAATCTATAAATCTATAAATAAATTATAATTAAACATTGATAATCATTATTATAATAATAATTATTAGTAATGTTGGTATATTAACAAACATTAAATTATTTAATCAAATTATAATCTAATTTAATGCGTTTATTTAATCACTTTTCTTTTTTTTTCGCTTAAAAAATATAATTTTTTTATAATCATTGTATTAATATCATTATTTAGTTATATAATCTTAATAATTATAGTAAATTTTATGAAACATTTTTCTTCTGTTTCCCATTATATCTAACAAAATATTTCATTCATTTTACAATTTCAATTTTCCTTTTTAATAACTAAAAGTTATCGAGGTTTTCTCACCAAATTTTATAGCCAAAAATATAATCGTGACGATACCGATATATTTTTTCTTTCCTTTTCCGTGGGGAGCTTAAAATTTTCAGTGCTGTAATTATTTCTCAGAATTTTTGTGTTAATATATTTTTAAAGAATCTTTTGCAGCGATATATTAATCGATTTATTATTAATAATTTATTTATTATATCATTTTAAAGGAGTATTTTATATTACAGACGGACCTAAAAACTCTTCAAATATTTTGCTGTAAAATCATTCGATCTTAAAACGAAGTTTTAAAAATTTAAATGTTCTCTTTTTAGGTTTTCCATATTTATGAACGATCTCGCCTGAAGACCGTTAACACGTTGTGGTAGATTTTAGAACGAGATTGGACTGTACGTTCATAGGTGATGAATTGAAACAACGCCTTTGTGCTTCTTGAATTATTATTTAATTTGTTGTCGTCTTGACATTTCGATAACATACAACTGAACTCAACAACGCATGTAAGACTGAATAACATGACTTAATAGCATGTAAGTACAGGACTAATATAATCATTCATCCGAACATATCCATCCGGATTAAATGTGGAACACGACCGCTCCGGATTAAATGTGGCGAATGAGATAGAAGTCGCTGCTACGTAATAATGACCTCTCCTTGCGGTATTATGATGTAGGACATCACGTGATCAGATCGCCTGACCAAACTCTTGTAGGAGAGCCCTAGCCCTCGCTAGGTAGCAGCACCCGACGGCACAAGTGGAACGGAACACCATTTTTAATTTTTAACTTTCCTTGTAGAGATTCTGCTAGGCAGCTGTTCCTACTATTTCCTCTTCTATTTCAACTCATCTTCTACGGGAAGACCGTTTGGCTTCCTCCTAGAAGTTTACATTTCCTTCATGTTTTCCAACTTTTAAGTATACATTTGCATAAATATTCCATTTCTACTTAGATTTTCTTTAATACCTGTAATTTTCCTTAATTTACCTGAGTTACTGTTTTAAATTTTTTCATATAATTCATACCGTAATACTTTCTAAATCTTCTTTAGATAGGGATTCAATTGCAAGCCATTATAGATTATCTTCATCAAATTACCAAATTTGTTTATTTTCATATAATACTAGGTTACCCCCGTCTCTATTTTACCCACGATAACAATGTGGCTTATCACCCGCAATATCTTTTTAATAGCAAATTTATTTGTTTATAAATAAGAATTATGAAATCAAGAACATTGTTTTTAGATTTTCATTAAAATCCTGTTAAATCGGTAAATAAAAATGTTTGTTAAAAATATAGAACCAATATATGATAATCAACAAATTGTTGACCAATGCTTAAATAAAGAATCACAAAAAAAGAAATATTAGAACATTGAACAATCATTGTTAGCCCAATCCTACTTTTTAAAGAACTGAAATAATCAAATATAAACTTATAAGTAAAAGCCTAATAAATATAAAGAAAAAATGTATTGTAATCCCCAATTTAGCACCCCCGTCACGGCTTTGCCTGGGCATTATGGTTGCTTGCGTTTACCGTGGCGGTCAGGGAATATTTACCCGGTCATGGGTCTGCCCCTTGGACCCCGCTGTGTTCATTAAACTCATGCTTGTGAGAATAATAATGATGAATAAAAATTAAAGCCGGTTCAATTTGTAAAAATATGTGTATTATAATTTCTACAGAGCAACATTTTGGTGAGTACGGCACACGAAACTTTGACTGATCTAACAATGTGGATTCAAAACAGTCGGAAACCATAATTATAACACGTTACTCGTACGAAGTAAGGATAAAAATGTATTTTTCCTAGTTCTTAGCGTTGCCCGGCAAACACCACTAGAACGAGACCGTACTTCGTTTTGTATTTTTTTTTGTAATTTTTAAATAATTTTTATGGTTTTAGTCGAGTAACCGGAGGAAAGTGCAGCCAGTAGCGTTGCAAATAGTGTCAGAGTGACTGTATTGGTTGAGCCACCGTCGCAGCCCTTAAAAAAATCGAAATTTAAAAGAACCCGAAAATGGTTTTTGTATATTTATCTAAAGAGTAATTGCAAGCCCCAGTCTAGTGTATATCTTGTTTAGTGTAGTAGAAAATGGGGAAAATTAAGTAACTTTTCAAATTTTACTTTCTCGTCTTGATAGGGCTATACCAGAGCTGTAGCTCTAGAAGGGAAATAACGTATTGTAATATGTCCAGTATGGGCGTATGCAGTTTTTTTATCTTTCTTCACTATCTTCAAGGTCCAATTTCAAAAAAAATTAAATTGATTTTTTGATATTTTCATTAAAATTTTATACACCAAAAATAAAGTTTTCCGAGAAATTCCAAAAAAATAACGGAGTTAAAAAAAAATTTCAAAATTCATTTTAGCCCTTAAAACTCGGAATTTCAAAAATCCTTTCTTAGCGTGCACTTTCACCGTAAGAAGATCATGTACACAAATTTTCATCAATTTATCTTCAGTAGGATTTTCGCTGGGCTCTGCTGAAGCAATCAGTCAGTCATTAGAAGTTGCTTTATAGGCACAAATATTATATATATATATATATATATATATATATAATTTAATTATATTAATATATTAGATTACCAAATTTGTTATTTAGTAATAACACATAACAGAAGGTAGATAATTTTATGGTATTTCGTTCTATTCTTAATTAATTATTTAATTCTCTGTTAACACTCTGTTAAATAAATGTAACCATGTAATCTTACTTTTTTTAGATTTTCGTAAAGCTTTTGATACGTTAGACCATCATAAACTTTTAGATGCCCTAAATAAGCTAGGGTTTAATGGCCCTTTTAATAATATGCTACAAAACTATTTAAGTAACAGAAAACTTATTGTTAAAATTAAAGATAAATATAGTGATAGATACGAAACGGATAGTGGCGTGCCTCAAGGGTCTATCTTGGGCCCAACACTTTTTAATCTGTACGTTAATGATATGTCTAACGCGATCTCTAATTCATGTCTGTTGCAATACGCTGATGATAGTGTTTTAGCATTTGGACATAAGCGATTGGAAGAAGCAGAGTTTTTAATGCAAGAAGATTTTAATAATCTATTAAAGTGGCTTCATGACAAAGGCCTAATTATTAACGCTAAAAAAACTACTGTTTTACATGTAAGATCTCCTTATCTTCAATCCCAAAGACCGATAAAAATTATTTGTCATACATGTGACTGTATAAAAAATTACCACATAAATTGTAATTGTGAACATCTCCAGAATGCTGACAAATACAAATATTTGGGTGTACATTTTGACTCTTTTTTTTAGATGGGATCACCATATAAAACATATATGTAAAAATTTAAGAGTGGTTGCTATGAAATTCCACCACATCTCACCCCTATTACCGATTCACTGTAAACGCTTACTCTATTCATCCTTGTTTGAATCTGTTATTCGATACGGCTTGACAACATGGGGATCAGCCGCAGACTATCTCATAAATAAAATAAATTTAATACAAAATTGGGTCCTCAAAGATATTGCTCTTTATGATTCTGATAACAATTATGACACTAATTTAAATAATCTTACAAGGTTTCTGTCAGTTAGAGGTCTATTTAAATTCTTAATTATTTTTAAGAACTTTTACAACAGTGAATACAGGGTAAATGTAGAAAGTGGATACAATTTGAGAGCAATGAGCTTTATCACAGATAGATATAATAATACTTACGGTAAACGATTAAAGAAGTACGTTGTTCCTGCATTACTTAATTCTTTACCGAATCACCTCAATAATGTAAAAATGAAAAAAAAATGATTTAAAAAAACTTCTCATCGAGTGGGCATTAATTATAACGTAATAGGTACTAACAGGATTCATGTTGGATTTATACTGGCAGTCCAGACAATTATAACATGATTATAGTTATTATTTTAATGTTGATAATTATTGTAAATCAATAAATAACGTATTGTTGAATGGTTAAAGCTTAGTTATTTATTTTCTTTATGTAATTGTTGCAACAAGATATTAATTGTGTAATTCGTTGTTGTAATTAAGTATAGTTTTGTTTCTTGAATATTATTTTAGTTACTAAATCTAATACATTACAATTATTAAAGAAATAATTTATTCATTAGTTATTAAATATTTAGTCTAATTTTGTAAAATTAATTTTTATAATTGTACTACTATTATAAGTATTATAAAACTAATAATTTCTTTAGTTGTTACATAAAATTGGTTATTACATTAACCACTTAATAATGTAATAATACTCTTTAGTATATCTGTCGACAGACTTAGGTCTTACGGATGATCATGTAAGTTTTAAATTGTAAATAAATAAATAAAAAAAATAAAAAAACACTCTTAACTTCATTCATTCATTAAAAGGCTTCTTTGTTTTTCTTCCATTATTAAAGGAAGATGTTTTTGTTCAACTTCTATTTCATGGCATATTTTATATTCAGCCGAAGTTCATAAGCACTATTCCATTTAAAATAGTTTGATACATTAGATAACTTCTGTTCTACTCACTGCTTTGCAGCTATTATTTTTCGGGTAAAATTTAATTACTTTCGTAATTCTTTTAAAGTCTTCAATGCTATTCCATTTCAGCTAGAAGAAGTTAATCATCACTATCAATGTTGATCACTTGCAAAACCAGTATCGTCTTTTTAAAGAAATTCAAAATCATTCTTTACAATTTTATATCCTTTTCATCTACAGACAATTTCACGTATTTATGAGTTGAAACGGAGTATTTTTCAATGAAAATTTTATTTTCCCTAGAAAACACAATAATCTTTTTTTCCTTTAATTATTTGTGGCCAGTGCCCAATTGTTTACCATTATTTATTTTTTCAACCAGTCCCTCTGCTACCATTCTTCCCTTATTATCCTAAAATAACATTTACCTTCCTCACTTTATATATTATTTTATTATATCATCCTACTCTTGACTCTTTTAGTGTACACGCTTCTTTTATAATCAATCGTTTTGGTTCATTTCTATCCTGAGAGCAACTATCTTAACATAAGTAAAAATCAAGCTTTATGTATACTTTTTTATTTGCTGATTACGACTGATTTCTAAACTATTTATTTCTGTGTTATTTCTTGAAATAACACAGTTATTTCAAGGTTGAATTATCATCATTCTTAACCTCATTATTTTCCTTCAATCTGCTTACTAATTATTCCATTGCTGTTTATTTTCGCCCAAGAAATTACAAATTAAAACAATTTGATTTGCCTGCTTTCAGACGTTTACCTACATTTCCATTTACTTATATTACACTTTACATCTTATTACCTATATTTACATTTTACATCTCTCACTGCTATGGAATTCTTTCTAGGAGATGACGTTACCCTACGTCTTATGCTGCTTTCCTCAGAGATCCGAATACAAAGCTACTCGTATATTACTTCTGATACTTCAACAGAAGAAGATTATGCCATCTTACTAATATTATAGAATGATTGGATCCCTTAAGCTTACCTCTTAAATCAAACGGCTTTATCGGGAATAGAAGCTAATTTTATCCTCTCATCACATATAGAATAAAAGCTTTTTTGAAGTCGCCTACAATAGGGAAAAAGACTCTTGAGAAAAGCAGAATACACAATTTTATTGAAAATAAATCAAACCAAATAAAATATAAAGTAAAATAAAATAGAATGCTTTCTTCTCGAACGTTGCTGTCCTCTTACATTTTAAAACGTATTTTAACCAATTTTTTTAATTTAATAAAACACACTTATCAGTTTTATTAACACGATGTTACAAAGTCTATCTGTTCAGTTTTAATGTACAGTTATAATGTAAAATCGTTTTAAATTTAATCTAAAAATTACAAGATATAATTAGTTTAATAAAATAAAATACATTTCAGGTAATTTTAATCGTACCTTTATTCACAATTGTCATAGAAGAACGACAATATTTATAGATTATATTTTATATTATGCAGTGCTCGCCGAATTGTGATTAAAGAAATCAATTTTTGTAAATTATGTATTTTCAATTTTTAAAATGTATATCAGAGAAATATATCGTTGTCTGTATCCTTCACATTCATCACGTAAAATATCTTTTGATACTTAACGGAATGAAATAAAAGATTTAAACTGCTATCTAGAATCTTAAGAACTGCATTTCCAATAAACTTATTTTTTATTTCTTACTAGTGGACCCGGCCATGCCTTACTATTGCTAAATTTGAGTGTATTAATTAGATAAATTTTGTGTTATTTTGGCAAATTATATTACGAAAATGATAAAATGCACAATATTAATTTACTATTAGTTTTCTTTCTTTCTTGCTACGATCCCCGGAACGATTACCACAGTTCAAACCTCATCAATCTCAATATTACATAAATCTTAAAAAAATAATAAATAAACGACCTAAAACTTCTTTTACTAAATTTAATGGTATCGTCTGCATCGATTGTTATTATTATTTATATCGATCGTAGTCTACGTCAATATCGACTTCCTAAGACAGTTATTTCATTTAAATATTAAATAATTATTTTGAAACTAATAACATATAAACACCCCCGGAACAAATAATAATGAACTGTGAAATTTTCAGCGAAATCGGTTGAATAGTTTTTGAATTATCAGTGAACAGACAAAACGAAGAATGTCTTTTATTTTTATAGATTTATGGTATGAAGTTAATGAATTATTTTGATATGTTAATGTATTATCTTTTTAGTTTCAATTTTAGTAAAAAATTTCTAAAATTTTCGAGGCATAAACACAACACATTTCCGTAGCGTGAAGCTATTTAGTGTATTATCTCGCAAATTACATTTACATGTGTTTTGAATACTGATTTGTGTTATAGTTGTTTTTTTTTTTTTTTAACTGAAATTTTTACGGGCATCGACTGCTAAGGTCATTAGCCCTCGTCACATTCTTTAAAAGAAATTATTATCTCCATCAGGATCTTCATATGTAAGGGTGTAAAGGGCCCTTTCATTTTATTTAAAAACACAAACTTCACAATAAACATTAAGACATAGAAGACAAGGACAATCACAAACACTTACGGGGTGTAAAGGGCCCCGATATTAAAATTTGAGATAGGTTCTCAAAAGACCATAAAAATTAAAAATTCAGCTTATCAATACCATATCTTCCTTTCTTTCTTCTACGAGTCTCGTTTATAGTTTGTTTAACCACCCTCGGGGAGACTATAACCGCCGTTGAGCAGTATATCAGTCGCGCCAGGTTGCCGTGGCAGTTGATTCCTTCTTATAAACAGGCTATAGGCATGCACGGCATACATACATAGCCTCGCGCCCTCAATCCACCCTTGAGGGTCCCCCATGACATCGTCGGACACACCCCGACTCACTGCTCTTGAGTGCAGGTGAGCCAAAATGGCCTAGGCAAGAGGGCTTCCTCCCGTCACTATACGTGCCACGCTTCGAGACTCCCTTATATGTATATATAATACTACCGCTTAGAGTATCTTTTACCACAGCTTTAAACCTCCATATTATAGACTTTTAAGAAGTCCACTGGCGTTTAAAAATGCAACTATATTTGCTTCATTTCCATTATCCAGATCAGCACTAATATTATTTGTAAGACGGAACCTCTTTCTGAGGTCCTCATATATGGTACACTCTTCTATTAGATGCTTGATTGTCAGTGTTTTATTACAAACACCGCACATTGGTCTTACTTCGCCGGTTAACAAATATAAATTTGTTAATCGCGTGTGATCGATCTAAGTCTGGTCACCGCTACTTGTTCACGGCGAGTCAACTTAAAGTCGCTTTTCCATTTATAAGGAGAAGTTTTTACTGAGTTTAATTTTGTAATCTTAGTTTCATAGTTGTTTTTGGATCTTAATGTAATACTTTGTATTGTAAAAACTTTAATGAATTTTGCTGTGAACATGTATAATATTATTACTATAATGATTCTTATATACTACATTTTTTAAGTATATTGAGAACTGTGAAGGAGAAAAAAAGGATAAATTTTTCTTAAAAAATGAATTTTGAATATTTTAATAGTTAATTAGTAGTAACATCCATTTTAATTAAAATATAATTATGTATTTATGTAAAATATCTATTAAACAAAAAAAAAATCGTACAGATTTATTTGAAAAAGTTTTCTAAAGAATATTAATAATAGGTGCCGACCTCTGTCACCGAGTAGATAAACTCTCGGCATTTCGTGCAGAGATCCCAGGTTCAGATCCCGGTCAGGCATGACATCTTTACATAAACTACGACCGTAGCTGTTGTTTTCCGCTATTTCATAAAAAAAATATATATGTAGACGGAATTTATAAAAGGTATAAAAAAAATATTCATAACAATAAAAAATTTATGTTGTGAAAGACAAAAATAAAGAGTAATTTTCTATAATTTCAGCTTCAGAAAATATTTAAGCCAATAATATCTCACTTGATTCTGTTACATTTTAATCAAACTTCTTATGGGTTTGCTTATTCTTGAAATAAATGCTTAGAAAAACAACATTATATTATAGTAATAATTATTTTTCATATTAGACTATGGTATTGTTATTTCATTGTCAAATTCACCTTCTAGTACAGTCTACATATCATAAACGTAGATTCGAATAAAATAAAAAGCAAAATAAAAATTCAATTCTTATTGTAGGTTAAATCTTGAAAATTACTTCCCGCAAAATATCAGCTTCAGTCTTTTATTGCGAATGAGGTTTTTAGGGTACTTGACATTTTAACATTTCTTAGAGTGATATATGCCTTTGTAAGTGGCAAATCGTAACAGTTTCATTTACACGTAGAGTAAATTAACAAACGTTTTACATACGTAAAATATAGTTTAATTTTTTACGGTGTTTTAAGAGACCACATCTTCATCTGTTGCATTTAATTACGTTTTATATTATAAAATCCTATTTTATTTTCCAGATAGATTTACTCCTTTTCGTTGCGGTTGCCAATATTTTAATGGATTCATTAAATTTCGGACACAATGATAGACTTTCAATTACAAATAAATATTTTAAATTTAAGCAGTAATTATATACATCTTTATATGAAAGAAAATTAAATTCTCAATATTATGACTGAATAATGCTTTAGATTACCTACCAAATAAAATACAGTGCTACAATACACCAAAAAAATATTAAAATTAAATTTAAAAAATCAAATTAAGTTGACATAGTTTTCTCCTTAATCTCTTAATAATCAAAATTACAAAAATATACTTCATTACCTATCAAACTTGATTGACTTGCCATTTTTTTCACAAGCACTTCAGTAAATGTAGTATGTAACAAACTCCGAAATTCAGTTATATCTACAAGACTGCATGACCAACTTTAATAATTCCAACTGCTTATTTTTTACCATGTTGAGTGTTACTTGCAAAAAAAATTTGAACGCTCGAAAATTCAGTTATCCGTTATTTTTTGAAATTTAGTTATATCTCCGGAACGGTACGACCGATTTTAAAAATTCAAACAGCGTATTTGTTAGCAGTACAAGGGCTAATGTTTGCAAACAAAAGATATACTCTCGACCATCCGGTTGTCCAACTATGTATACTCATATGTATAAATATATATAAAAAAGAAGTTAATTTCTTTGAAATCCAAGATTAAGGACCCATAGGTATAGAAAAAAATTTCATTCGGCAAAAAGTTTCTATTTATTGAAAGAGAAACTTTCGAAGTTTTTAAAACTTTTCTACACCCAATATTAAAGCGGTAAACAACGAAAGTTTACTGAGAAATCGCTATTGGGTACAGATATTCTTAAAAATTGAAGAATGTTCTCCATGAAAATGTCTTTTTAGATGCACATCTTTGTCCGTAAGTTACGGATCAATAAATAGAGCTGTAGCTAAAAAATCACTACAGTAATTTTATCGCGGTGAAATTATAATAAAACATTTTATGAAAGATTATTTTGTGATCACTAATAATGAAAAAAATAATATCAGATAACAATATCAGTAAAATGTGTTAATAATAACACGTTTTTTTTGAAGTACGTTGAAATCGAAAACAACTGAATTTGTAACATAAAATAATCAATATATATTGTGAAAATAATTTATGTTTAATGATTCTTTAAGGTGCAAAATTTTAGTTGTGCTTAGTCCTCTTTCATGGTGCTAAGCTTTAATTGTGATTGGTAATATTAATGAGATTGTGATAGTTGTTTGAATTCATCAACATTCAAAATAAATAATCATCGAATTTAAAAATTTCGTGGTATTTTATAAGTTGAATTTTTTAAGTCTGTTGGTTACATTGAATTGAAAATTTTATTATTTTAATTCGAATTTTCCATTCACATTTTTCAATCAACTTTTCTTGATCTTTTTTTTCTTTAAAGTTTAAAGTATTTTTGCCACTTACCGTTTATAAAATTAAATTGATATGACTACCAATACTACTTTTTCGAAGTAGTATTGGTAGGACAAATGAAAACCAGCAAACAATTGTAAGGAACCGCACTCGATTGAATGAAACATCAAGATCCAGGTTCGATTACAGGTTGAAAGAGTATAAATTGATAACGGCGTAGAGGTACGATACGATCCAGCTATTATGATTTCTTAAAAATCACTATAACAAGTTCGTCGCGGCGAAATGCTAATATTTATTTTATTAAAATATTTCAGTAGAATACTTAATATTCTCACTAACGTGAGGATACGAACGTTTCCTCTGGTAAGACGAACAGGCGAGCAAGGTAAACCCTGATCGGCTAGTATTTAATAAAATTATATATATATATATATTATTGCATAGTATATGGATTATTACATATATATAATATACGAGTATATACTTATCCAAAATGTCTCGCCGGTTATATATTCCGTCTCTTAATTTTTCGATGTGAATGATTCTAAAATTATAAATATTTTAAATCGAATCGACAATGTGAAATAACTATATTACTGCACGCCTGAAACGTTATAGGTAAAAGCATTCCTCAATGTAGTAGTAGAACAAGGTAAGTTACAGCTTTAAAAACCCACAACATCGCCTGAAGGTCTGAGAGAACATGTAATTATTTCTGAAGTAAAGCGTATGTAAAGGAAAAATAATTTAAGTAAACTGTCTTAAAATCATGCAACTCTAAAAAAGAAGGAACCCTATCAGTAACCACACACACACATAGTTAGTCAGAAATGAACATAAATTTACACATATACACATAATGTTTATCAGTTTAATAATATTTATGTAATATATGTAAAATACAATTTTTATTTTATATCGTACTAGCTATAAGATTTTCATCGTAATTTTACGATTAATAGTATCATATCAAGAAAATGTTTACTTTAACGATTATATTTCAAAAGCAGAAATTATTACTACTTCTACTATTATTCTGTAAATTTTATTACGTGTGAAAACTTATTTTTTCCTGACTTCCTGTATATAACGCAGCTCTAATAATGTTGACCCCCTGCAGAAAAAAGATTATAACAAAAAACAATTACCAGTAAATCGCTGATCTCCGTAAGGGGAGTGATAGTGACTCGGTCTTTTATCGGAGATCCCGGGTTTGAATTCCAATTAGGCATGACATTTTCATACCCTACAAAATTTCCATTTCATATTCCCACAAAAATGCTTCGCGCTTATATAGTGAAGTAATCACAAAAACAAAAAAAAAATAATATAAAATTTGTATGCCTCTATAAATCACGATAAATTAAATATGCATTTGGTAAGGCAGTTTAATAAAATTTAAAATGTTAATCCTTGTACTAAAAAACAACGATTCTTACAGTCAAGAAATAACTTTGGAGCAGGTCATCAAAAAGGCTTAGTTTCGTTAAAACTCTAAATAGAAACTCTTTTTAGGAAGAAAGTTTTTATTAAAAGTGCACTGATGGCGATTAAGGTCTGAACTATTACAATATATCATTCCTAGTAATCTATCAGTTTTAGACTGCTACTATTTTATAAATTATTGTTGTAGATAGATAGAAAGTTTTCGGTGAAAATTAAGTATTCATTCCTCTCCAATTTGTACACGGTATGATGAGATTAGCTAGGTTGAATATTCTGGAGATAAGAAAATAGGGATAGAGAGGCTTTTTAAATGTTGCATTAAACGATTACTCCGTAACAGTAAATTCGTTCCACAAACATTTCTATGAAAATATTGAATAGTTATAAGTATTAAGAGGTAAATACAGATTACGAGGAGAGTATAAAAAACGTCAAATAAAGTAAAAGAAAGAACATAACAAGACAAAAATTGAATAAGAAATATAATTGTCGGCTAAAGTAATTGTAATTATTTTACATTGGATAACACAAAAATAATTTGAACAGTCCCATACAAATTACGCCTTGCAGATGCATTAGGAGTTTCCGTTTTTATTGAAACAATCTTGAGTACTTTTATTACAAGGGTTATTATATTTTCCATATTCATTTATATCTGTACACAGGCTAAACTTGTAAAGTGGAAACGCATGTATTATTATGTTTAGAAATTTCCATTTAGTTTTTACAGATTGTAAAGAAAATATTGTACTTTACAGCAAAGTAATATTTTTATATTTTCCCATTTTAGTATTGTAATTTAATAAGAAAGTACATTTTAAACAATATCCGTTACGGAAATACATAGCGTCTTAAAATTAGAATTTTTATTCCATAACAACGTTTCTTATTAATTATGTAGAGTGTAGATACGGATTAGAAATAAATGCTGTCTGCTGATTATAAACAATATCATTTGTGGAATCCAATAAAAATATGCATTTATTTCTGTAGAACACTGCGAGTTAAAAACTTACTAAAGCTGATTCATATACAAACTCAGCACTAGTATCGAAATAGTCTAAATATTCTAGTATATTTTTAGTTCATCACCATGAACACATTTAACAATGGTTAGATGTGACAATTTTTAATTCATTTTTTCATCATGTCGACCGATGAAGATAATTTTATTTCATTTGTTAAAAGGAAGTTTCTCTAATGTTCCGTTTTAAAATTTCTTACAGGTAAATTAATGGTAAAATATTACTTAAATATTGTTATATTTTAAAGATATGTTACACACACATTCTACAATGAATATATAAATAAATATAGACACATATATATATATAGATATTTACATATCATTTTATTAATTACTAGCCGGTCAGAGCTCGCTTCGTTCGCCCGTTTGTCTAACCAGAGGACTCTGCCTCCTGGACCCTCTCTCTCTCTTTTTCCTGTTTAGCCTCCGGTAACTACCGTTTAGATAATACTTCAGAGGATGAATGAGGATGATATGTATGAGTGTGAATGAAGTGTAGTCTTGTACATTCTCAGTTCGACTATTCCTGAGATGTGTGGTTAATTGAAACCCAACCACCAAAGAACACCGGTATCCACGATCTAGTATTCAAATCCGTGTAAAAATAACTGGCTTTACTAGGACTTGAACGCTGCAACTCTCGACTTCCAAATCGGCTGATTTGGAAGCCTCCTGGACCCTCGAACGTTCGTATCCTCACGTTTTTGAGAATATTAAGTATTATAATAAATATTTTAATAAAATAAATATTAATATTTCTCCGCGATGAACTTGTAATGATTTTTTATAAATCATAACAGTTGGATCGCATTTTGACCCTACGCCGCTATCAACTGTTCTTTCAACAGGTTCTTTTATTCAAAGGTTCTTTCAACCTGTAATCGGACCTAGATATCGATGTTTCATTCAATCGAGTACGGTTTCTTACAATTGTTTGCTGGTTTTGACTTGTCCTACCAGTACTACATTTTTGCATATAAATTTAATTTTATAAAAAGAAAGTGGAAAAATATTTTTAACTTCAAAGAAAAAAAAATCAAGAAAAATTAATTTAAAAAATGAAGGGAAAATTCGAATTAAAATAAATGATATTTTCAATTCAGTGGAATCAATAGACTTAAAAAAATTCAAATTGTAAAATACCACGAAATTTTTCAATTCGATGATTATATGACATACATATATATATACGAGTATATATAAAAATATAATACTGCTGGGGGGAGTTGGGTGTTTCCGATAATATGAGAATGGTATACATGCTGGTGGGAGAGAACCAATAGGATTTAGTTTTTCAGAGCTTGTTATATATTGCATTTACTCAAGTGTTAGTAAAATAAAAGGCACATCAATCAAGTTTGATTGGTAATGAAGTGTATTTTTGTAATTTTGATCTTTAAAAGACCAAAGTGAGAAACCTCATGTAAACTTAATTTGTTTTTTTTATATTAATTTTAATGTTTTCTTCGTGTACTGTTGTATTGTATTTTATTTTATTTTATTTGTGATTAGCCCTGTCCAATCTGCTTGTCCGTGTATAAAGTAAGAAATTATTTTAATGAAACTGCTAGATAATTTCCTTTGCCTGACTGAAATTTTTCTATATATTTAGATAAAATATTAGCGCCTAAGTCGCTTTGATTTTATGTTAATTTTTTTACAATCTTTACTGGTTTGAATTATGTGTTTTAAGAAGAGAATTTTTTCCAAATAGCAATTACAAGCTTAAACAGCCATTGAAAAAATGCCGACAACTGGTCGCCGTTGATAAAAAAAAAACCATTGGAAGTGTACAAGTATAAAAAGATTAAAATTTATGAATTTAATACGTCATATTTTTTAATGATGTTCGTGAGATTCACTTTTAGTAAATCGACGAAGGTTAAAAAATAATCATAAAAAGGAAGTTTTCCTTTATATTTCCTGTTCATATTCTTAAGGACATTTCGCAATCAAGTGGCATTGGATATATTAATGAAAGAAGATAAGTAATTCAGGAATAAAATAAGCTATTTTACAATGTTTAATTTCTTACTAAATTCCAAATTCATTTGGTAAAATTGATCTGGTGTAGTTATTAAAATGTTTGTTTGATTTGAAGATAAATTACTAGTAAAAACACCATACCTCCCAAGGAAGGTGTAAATTAAGTACAGCGTGAATTATAACATAACGCAAAAATATAAAATAAAAAGTAAAACTAAAATGCTCGTTGGGCCTAACAATTTGTATAAGTTTTCCTTTTCTTTTTATTTGTACTATCTATTTTCAATATCTTTTTTGTCCTGACTAGTAACTTGTAAATTAATAATTATTCAGCGTTAACTTACAAGGTAGGCTATTATTTAATTATTCCTAAAATTCACTAGTTTCATTAGAATATAATGGTTCACCCCTATACTTTATGTACCGATTGTCTTCACTTAACTTTTTTTATGAAGTGAAAAATATCCTGCGGGTATCTTTAAGGTTTACTTGGAAAGAGCCAGTTTTGTGCCAGTTTTCTTAAAGGAAATGGAAAATAAACGTACAAATATATTAAATTATAGTTAATTTTTTAAATTATTACCTCACCTTGCAATACTATTTAACTAAATTTGTTCAGTAATTCTCAGGGCTGAATGTAAATAATTTTACAATATAAAAGGAATGATAAATATTAAAGTTGAATTTGCACCAATAAGTCCAATAAATCGGTACATAATATAACTTTAAGATATTATTTACAAATGGCAGTATAATTTTATCATAAAATCGTAGTGAAAATTTCAAAGTAGTATAATTTAATTTTATTATTTACTTATTACTTTTTAAAATTATCAAAATAACTAATCCACTGAACATATATATTTTACAATAAACTAATCAAAAAAACATTAAAACAATGTTGAAAAAAGCTCACTGTTTTAAGTAGGGTCAAAAGTATTGTTTTTGATAGTGAGGATCTCATTTTATTTCGTTTATTACATTTTTAGATGATTGAGAAGGTGATAGTAACAGTGTACCAATATTATAAACAAAATTATAAATCTAAAATAAAATTTGTTAAAGAACAAACCATCGTGAATTTCCAAATAATTTAAAGGAATGTAATGAAATAGAGAATAGTGGCCAAGACAGCTTACTTTGAGCAATCTTTTATTTTCAGATCCTTTTCGTGGCTATATACAATTAATTAATTGATTGTTTTATATTTAAATATACTATTTTGCTTCTTAATATTATCCCATTTTTCGAGGTCAAGTGTCCATTTACAAAACATACACATTTTCAGTACTTCTTTCAATGTCCGTTTATTAATAGTTCTTACTAGCCCAGTTTCATCTTTGTCACGGATTCCCAACCTGAATTCACGTTATTCTTCTGTAACAGTATATTCCATTTTTTATGAAAAAAAAAATCTGATGTGGGTATCACATAACTTCCTTGTGAAGTTACTACACAAGGAAGTCTACATGTACACATTTTTTTAAAATGAAAAGTACATAAAATTTTATTTCATTAATAACTTCTGATATTCTTTCATTTTTTTTTTATTATTATTATTTATTGCATTTCTTTTTTTTAATCAGAGGTTAATAATTATTAATAAATCAATATATTTAAATAAAAAAAAAGTTAAAAATATAGATGAAGTTAAAACGCCGAAACTAGTCAAAATGGATTCAGGGTGGTCAAAATGGATATTTCTGTTGAAATCTGAAAACCGAAATTTTTCGCGATGGCAGTATTTTCTTTACTTCGAAGTAATGAATGATCTCTGAACCCTTTCGTTCAGAATTTAGGCAAAAACCCCTTTAGAATGTAAAATCAAATTAATTTTCTTGTAAAAATCACACTTTCCTGCATCATACTTCTTAGGGTTTAGACATCTTCTGGCTTTAGCCTATTGCAGATGGCACTAATGTCAGTTTCACGGTGTTACAGTATAGCGCATAATTCTTCTTCACTAATGTATAATCACTTCTATTCGTAATTTTTGTATCAGCACAGTTTTTTCATTATTCATATATAATGTGGCTGTATAACTTCTGATTTTAGGATTTCGATCTCTATTCCTTTTCCTTCAAATTTTTCTAAACTTCTACGGAATTTCCCATTATATTTTTATTAAATTGCTATGGTTTCTCCATCGATACGACTGGGTTTAATTCATATGTAATACCCGATCTAAATCTTTTATATCTGTCCATTCTTTTGATAGTTATTTTTCATTTGTTTTTTTTTATTCCACTATTAATTCATTGTTAAATTTTGCTCTTTTCTTTTGCATCTTCCTGTTCTTGTATATTTTTTCAAACATTAATCTAATAATCCATGCTGTCTTTATGTCTTCATGTAACGAACCCAGTCTTTTCATCTATTGATGTTAAATCAAAATTCTTTAAAATTTTTGTCTTCTACATTTCTTATCTTAAAGTCTTGTACTAACTTCTTCTTTACTAACTTTCTACAAATTAATTTTTTGCAGGTTTCATCTGGTAATTTCCTTTTCTGTATTAACTATACTATTTTTTCTTATAATAGAATCATTGTCAATATCATGTTCCGACAATCCATTCGCTTATTCTACAGTACTACTAGATTTTCTCAATTTATACAGCCAATTTTGTATATATTTTATCTTCTGATGGTACTTTTTTTTTTAATCCAATTATTTGTAATAAAAATGTAGTTTTCTCTACAATCACCAAAACTCTTTTCCCTTTCATTATTTTACTTTACATTACTTTACTGAAGTTTAAATAAAATTTGTTTCTAGGTAAGGAATTTAATTTACAATTCTATTTAAAGATAAGTTAAAAAATTATTTAAGCGATAATAAATTTAAAGAAAATGTAGATATAGGAAAATTAAATAAAAATGAAAATTTTGTAATGATAAAAGAAAAAAAAAATGTAGCGTAGTATATAATACATTTTTATTTTATCTAACATGTAACTCTTTATCCCTCCACCAAACTTGTTAACGAAAAGGTGGCTTTTCTACCTCTCATCTGGAAGTTTCAAAGTTTAAATCCCAGTCAGACTTCGACTGTTCCTTGCGGTAATGTAGCCGTAATTGGAAGTTGTCTGTTCTTGCAAACACAATTGAATAATATAAAAAAAAAAAATGCTATTGTACTGTTATTCAGTTTTATTATTACGTAGCTGTTAGGTGCCTAGTGACGAAACACTTAAGTGGTTTTTTTTTTGTTTTCGCTATCGAGGAGGAATATATGTTAGGTGTTTGGTGAGATCTTTACAATTAATTCATGCTGAAAAAGGTGTGTTCTTAATGAATTTTCCAGTCCTTAAATTAAGAGATCTTTTTTCTGGCCTGATTAAACCTAGGGAGTAGAAATTAAAACCAATCAATTTTCATTTCATTATGCCATCATGTCTCATTATTCTTACCCTAACTGTGTAATTCTAAATATTTATTATAAACAATGCAACGCTTTTTAAAAGAAGTTGAAAAACTATTGTATTAATCGTTAGTTGAGAGTTGATGTTTATTGATGATACATTTTGTATTAGATCTATATAGATTTCACAGTAACAAATAGTTTCCATTTCTTCTGCCCGTTTAGAATTTAACAATTAATTTATTTTATATAAATTTTCGAAATACAGTAATTCATACTACCTTAGTTGTATGTTGCACAGGACCTATCCTGTATAAATCTTTTTGATGAGAATATAATTTTCTTGACAAATATAAAAATTCCATAATGTAGTTTAATAAAAAGAGTTTCCTTCTATAAGACATAAAAAATTCTATTTTAATAAAAAAACCTTGGTAAAATTTTAAAAAACATTGGTAAAATAGCTTTAATTTAATTAATTTCATAAATATCTTATTATTTAATAATAATTCTCTTTTTGAAATGGGAATTTAAAACTATAGCTCCGTTTTGTTCATTATTTTGAAATTATCAATTATGAGTATCTTGAAAAAATATTTCCTAAATAAATAAAAAAATATTTGACATACATTAATGAAAACACTAGAATATAATCTTTAAAAATCGTAGAAAATGAATTGAATTTAGAAAGTCGTTTGCTTTTATAACTTACTAGCATTATAAAGGTAAATAATTTTACACTATAACTGAAATACATTAGTGAGAACATGACTATTAATGAATATCTGTTCACATAGACTTTTTAAGAAGTAGAAAACTGGTACGCTTATGTTTAAAAAGAGGGATCCAGAAAAACTTAATAGTAGCAATAGTTTTAAAGGCAAAATGTGCTTCCTCTCGTAGACTCTTTATTGCTATACGTGCAGCTGGGACTCCAAATTAACAATCTAGCTTCCCATTCTTTAGTCTAGTACAGTCTCTTTCCAAATAGACATCTTACCCATCTACACTGCTTTGAAAGCCTGGTAAATGTAAATGCAGGAAACTTAACCAAACTAACACACGCGTTTAAAATAAAATAAAAAAATTGTTAACTTTAATTAAAAACTTGTATAATGTATTTTTATATCATTTTCCGTAGAAATATTTGCTGATTAGATAAAACTACTAACTACCCAACTGCTAATACATGTACTACAACAGCACAGAATTATACGCTGTATAATTATTTGCACTGTATTCAATTATTAAACAGGGGAAAATTGTATTAATATTAACTAGCATTCCTATCACAACATTAAATGTAAATATATTATGATTCTGTAAATAATAAAACACTCATGAAGTTACCCCGGTAAATAATAACCCATTGTAAATATTTTCAAATAAAACCCGTTCTCAAAATTATACCAGTTTACCTATTTTTTATCTGTCAAAAGATGCGTTTATCTTTTACACCCCCACATCTGCCGATAATTAAGTTAACAACTAGTGAAATGGTAAAATTCGTGAATACTAGATTTAATGATAATATTCTATAATTTTCTTTTCTCAGTTAAATAGATAGAATTAATCAAGTTTCCTGCGTAAGATATTTTCCCATATTTAAAAGGTAAAATATTTTTAAGGACACAATTAAAATCACGTAGATGTTTTACCTGATTTTCATTATCATCAGGTAGCTGAAGAATCTTTAGAAATAGAATTTTACTGAAGGATATTGTAAATATAACAGTTTAGAAGGTTTTGCACTCAAATTATCAAAAATTAGGTTCCAAGCAGGAAGAAATCATTCATTTGATAATACTCTGTACTCCTTCATTCTTCCTGTAGAGGTTTTTCTTGTGCTATCAATTTCGCTATTGTCATGCTGTTTACCATTCATTCGGTATAAAAAATGTTTGTACAAAAGGCCACTTATAAAGTGTTTTTTATAACGCCTGTGAAATGTTTATGGAGATAAGCATCAGCATTCTTTTAATATGCTTTATAGTAAAGTTCTAGGAAACAGTTCATATTCACCTGATCCAATCTCATACCAGTTATTTATGCATTCTTTTCACTGCACCTGATAATGGCACCATTCCATATTTTTTTGATCTGTAGGAAGATTTTTTGCTTCAATATAGCATAATTTAGGACTGTTAGTAGTATAGAGATGAGAATTCTGGGACAATCTTGACCTTGGACCTACAGGTCAAGGTCGAGGACGAGGGTCTAGGTCAGAAGTCAGAGGTCAAAGGTCAGGTCAGGTCAAAGGTCAGGTCAGGACCAAAGTTCAAAGTCAAAGTTCAAGACCTGCAGTTTATTCGGCTGTAGTGGGGGAGCGCTGGATTGGTATATATATATAGCGCGTTATCCTATCAATAGCATACTTCGACGAAGTGAGCCATAACTACTATTGCTACTACTGCAGCAGCCACTACAACTACTACTACTACTGATAAGGTGAGTCGAATTTTTTAACATAGAGTGCGGATACCTGGTGGTGTTAACGAATCGCTCGTATAGCTTTTAATCAGAGTGAGGATACCTGGCGGTGTTAACGAAGCACTCATACGTAAAAAGGTGGCGACGTTTTAATTTTTAAAATTCTGTCGCATAGGCATGTTGAGGGTAGTGCGGGAAAGTTGTAATAATAAGGAGAATCTTCCACCTAATACCCAACTAGACAGCGCTAGTGATTTGCGAGATGTGGAGCGTATTCAGTCTGCTGAGGCGGTGATTTACCCCCGCAGGAGACATATGCAATCGCATACCAAGTAATGTGCGAGATAGAAGGATGTGTCATATTCGTATTTAGACAAAGTAAGTTTTATTTTATACCAAAATCGATAACGAAATATTTTAATTTCTATTTTCAATAATTTTTTCTTTTTGCAGATGCAGGCAGAAACAGTAAAAATGTTAAATGATCCACACGTTATACCTCTAAGTACATTAAACGTTGGAAAAGAATATCATTTTCATAAAGTAACGGTGGAGGATTCGCAGTTTGGATGTAAACAGCTGGTTCTCTGGATAGACGATTAAAAAGTATACCTACCTAAACGATATTATGATAGAGTGAATGATGAAATAATAAAAGACATAAATATTAGCGGTATAATGATCTACAAAGGAGCAGTAGACATTTCTGGTGGGAAGACGAAACATGTAGTTGAGTTTAAGTAAAAATGTAAAAAGAAATTGTTTAAATAATGAGTATTTATAAATGAACTAGTTTTAATGTAATGATATTAACTACAAAAAATTCATAAATAAAATATATGAAGGATTTACACATAAAATTATTAATAGTACTATTTTACATAAAATAAATCTTTCACAAACTAGTTTTTGTAAAATAATTTATGTAACACTTTAATTGTATCATTAAATAAATATTTTATCATTCTAATTTAAACTGTTAGTTTTATTTTATTTTTCCTCTTTGCAACCGAACGAATAAAGGTCAATTGATGGCTTTTTAACCTAAATTATTTTATTTATCTGACTAAGCGGAAACTACATTTATGTAAGCGAACAAATAAATTAGCCTCTTTTTAACCTCTATTGTTTTATTTAATGATTATTTAAACTACATTTACGTCAATTGATGGCTTTATAACCTTAATTATTTTATTTATTTAACTAAGCGGACAATCTCTGTTTTTTTTATTTATCGAACTAGTTTACTAAAATAATATTTATATAAATTGATGATCTCTGAACTTTATTGTTCTTAATTTAAAGGACATGATTATTTTAACTGTATTTACGTCAATTGCTGACTTTTTAACCGTAATCATTTTAATTATCTGCCTAAGCGGACAAATAAGAGTCGCTGTGATAACGCAATTAATTAGTTTTAGTGCCCTTTTTTACCTCTATTGTTTTCTTTATCATACTGGTTAACTAAAATAATATTTACATCATTCGATAGCCTTTGAACCTTTCTTGTTCTTAATCAAAATAACATAATATTTTAACTGAATTTACGTCAAATGTATTTATCTGTTATAATTATTCTATTGTTTTATTTATAATTCGTTTATTACTACCATATTTGGACTTATATATTAAATAATTTGTTTTAAGTTTACCTGATAACTATAACTGTTTTCATATAAATAAGAGCAAAATCTTCATCAAATTCATAATACTTTCTACAACTGAAGAGGAATCATATTTACTACAATAGTTTCTTTATTTTCATCGAGCTAGTTGCTTCGTTTAAATTGTAAGTAATTTTTTTGATTTTATAAATTTTTTACTTTAATTAACTATAAGTTAAATTTATTTTAGAAAAACGAATTTTTTATTCTATTTTTCCTTATATAAATTCAAAAATTTAAATATCTCTTCAATTTTTATTTTATTTTATACATAAAAAAAATACTGTGATGGAAGAAATATTTATTATTTACATGTCATCTACAGATCTATTCGATTAGTTATATAGAAAAATAGTTAGGGTATGTACGATGATAAAAAAAAATCAGTAGAGGAATATATATTTATTTATACAAAATCATTACAAATTTAACATAATCTTAATTTACATTTTTCTATTTCTATTTTCCTTATATAACAAAATCATTACAAATTTAACATAATCTTAATTTACATTTTTCTATTTCTATTTTTCCTTATATAAATTCATATTTTAAGTCTAATGGAAGAAATATTTATTATTTACAAATCGTCTATAGATCTATTTGACATATTCTACTTATAGAAAAATAGTAAACATTATATGTATGATAGTAAAATAAAAATTAGTAGAAAGTTATATTAATGGTCTGATTTTCTCAGCAGTACTAATACATTTAGAAAAGAATTAACTAAACCATCATTAGATATGCTATCTGCTAGATATAAAGATAGTCCTATGCTATTTGCTAAATATAAACATACTTCTGTTACAAACTATTATCCTACAGGAGAGTATTAATACTATATTGGAAAGATGTCCTTTTTTCATATCGATAACTAACATACTATTTACTAAATATAAACATGGTCTTAATCCAAACTATTATTTTACAGGTAGACTATTAATATTATACTTGAAAGATGTTCTTTCTCTCATATCGATAACTAATTCAATTTTTTTTGTTTTTCAGAAAAAATGCAGAACAATAACAACAACAATAACGTCGACAACAATAACAACAACGATGGCAATATTCGAGCGATGAAGGAGTGGCTGCTGTTGGCTGAGATGGCCTTAGCTCAGTTGCGGTACAGGCTGGATGAGAAGCAGAGAAGAAGAGCGGCGCCTCTGCCATCAACAATAACATCATCGACCCCAGCATCTCATCCATACGAAAGAGCAGCAAATAGGATGTCGCCGCGACCTACCCCAACAACATCTGGGGTAAGGAAGACAAGGTCACCGTGGCTGTCAACCCCAACAACATCTTCGGTAAGGACGATGAGAACGACGCCTTATTTATCATCAACAACCTCGTACTCATCGCTCCTTATGTCTTTTGCGATTGCGGAGGCTGCTGCAATAGCTAAAACAGCAACAACAACAACAACAACAACCGCACCACCAACGCTAAGGTAATCGTATTAAGTCCTACGACCGCCGCGCAGGAGGGAACGCAGGCGTCAACAACAATAACAACAACGGCGCCTGCGGCTACTGCACAAATAACTCCTGCGACATCCTCACCTTCAACCTCCTCCATCGCCACTAAAACATCTACAGACACGCAGACGCCTCCGCATTGGATTGAACCATGCTTCATGAATAATGAAGTGAGCGGAAATTTAAAATAATTGAAAGAAAGGTTGCTAATCTCGCTCGATATACGGGAAAGATTAGCAATCGACAAAAAATAATGGCAAAATGTTCTAGTTGCGCACATGCTTGTAACCTACCATCAGTCGAAAAAGTGGGTGAGCCCAACCTGGAGCCGAATGTGGTGAGATCTCTACCAATGTTGGTAGACGCGGCAGAGGATGCGGACGGCTCATCAGAGCCAGCATGTGCCGCGTTACCGCAGGTGGGGGTTAGCGTCGACCCCACCAAGCGAGACGAGCAGCAACTGCGGCGAGCTACCTCCAGTAGCAACTTTAGCTTCGAGGTAGTACCACCCCCCTCCATGAGGCTTTCTGAGTCTACGCAGGAGGAGGAGGAGAATGATAATCCGTCTCTCTTCGCCAGGCTTTCTTAGCTAATGCCGGAGGAGGACTTTGACGCTATTTTAAGACATATGTTATAAGCGGGGGCGACTGAGTGTTTATATATCTATATATTTTTTTATTTTTATATATATATTTTTATTATTTTTTATTTATTATTTATTTTATTATTTTTTATTTGTTTTTTATTTTTTTATTTATATATTAATATATTTTTATTTTATATGTATAATTTATATAATTTTTTTATTTTGAAAATTTTATTTTATTTAACTACTATTCTTTTACTTAACATTATTTTTTATATAAAATTATCAGTACTATTGTATTTAATGAGATAAAAAATAAACAAATATGGTAAGAAAACAAAACACAGTGCTCTATCTATATTCTGGAATATAAGCTAATGAATTTAGTGCTTTAATACAATATCATTTTCTAAATATAAATTATGAGTACTAACATAACATAGCGCTCTATTAATCTAATAAATATACACTGGAATATAAGCTACTGAATTTAGTGCTTATCCTCTCAAATTTTCATTTTAAAAGAAATGCAACACCGTGCTCTATTAAATAAATTTTATTAAAACAATACAAACTAATCTAGTAAATATTAATTGGAATATAAGCTGAACAATTTTTACTACTATCCTTTCATTTAACTACATTATTATCTATATAAACAAAAAAAGTTTGAAATCTCTATAATCTAGTCAATATGCGCCGGAATATAAGCTGGTGAATTTAGCGGTTAAATACACCATTCCTTTCATATTGTTCGATGTGTAATTTATGATTTGATGAAAATGATCACAGACCATGAACTACATCTAATAGTATTAACGAATAATTTATTATCACAATTAAACCGCTAAGTCTAATTTAATATTTAGCAATATCATCAACGTACCTTAGTGACAGTATTGAAAATCTGCCGATAAACAAGAAGAGAGTTAATGTTTCATATCATTTCTTGCAAAAATAGAAAAAATGGTATTAATGCACACAGTAATTTTGAATGAGAGTTCTAATTTACAAACTACACTATTTATTGTTCTTGATGATTGATGAGTATAGAACCATAGCATTCGATCATTGGCTTTTCATACGTTAGCTCGATTAAGACGTTGTATTTTATAGAACTATAGCATTCAACCGACTCGGACAGCAACGTGAACGATATCAAACAGGTCAAATTTGAAGGAAAGCAGAGCGGATATCTTAGTCTTTCATGTTTATTATCCTCCGGGACAACAGTTAGGTATTGCTTCAGAGGACGATATGAATTGTCACACGTGTGAAAGATACTGATAGTTTTTCTATGAAGTGAAAACAAATGTTAATGAGATATATAAGAAAGATAAAAAATGTTCC
This sequence comes from Lycorma delicatula, assembly GCF_047948215.1. Lineage (NCBI taxonomy): Eukaryota > Metazoa > Arthropoda > Insecta > Hemiptera > Fulgoridae > Lycorma > Lycorma delicatula. The sequence continues at coordinate 40,936,020 of NC_134455.1, read as the reverse complement.
TGAAATACTTCAACACATCTGACTACCTAACAACACACTACTTGTCATTTATCGAATAATAAAATAGGAAAGAAAAGGAAGTATTGTATTCGCAAATTCAGATTTCGGTGGGTATATCCCAATTTGATCATCTCTGAATCAAATTACAAAATGCGAAGTCTAGGATTAGTCAGGAAAAAACAAAAACTGTAAAATAATGTAAATATTTACAATAATCTTATTTAGGATCAGAGTATTAATTCACATCCGAAATTACTATGTGCATTAATGGCTATTTTTTTCTGTATAGATTGATATGAAAATTAACTCTCTTGTTTATCGGTCGATTTTCAACCTCGCCATTAAGGTATGTTAATGATGTTGCTAAAATAGTGTAACAATAAAGTTATCCCCTAAAACAATTAGCCCTGATAGTACTTATCAGATGTACTTCGCGAGCTGCATTTAATTTCTTCTTTGCCAACCGTAGTTCGCATGCTCACTCTTTTCTCACTAACTAGTCTGATCGAGGAATTCATCTAGCAAATTACGTAACGAAATCTGTTGATTGATCGTTGCATCTGTTGAAGTTACTATCACTACCAAAGGGATACTGCTAATGTTATATGTGTTTGAGGGAATTGAAACTGAAGAAGTAGTAACTGCAGTACTATTCCTCTCCAACAGTCGAGTTGGAGCAGAGTTGTTTATAGAAGTATTCGTAAGATTATCCATATTTCTCCTCTCCTCTATTCGAATGGGAGTAGTAGTAGTATTAATCACAGGTTTTACTACGTTTGCTGTATTATTTTTTGCATTAGTGTCTATATTACGTGTAGGATGCCTTGCATTATTAATTATGTCTCTATATTGAGGTGTGGAAGTATCTTTCTGAATATTAATGCTACTTCTATTTCCATCAACTTCTTAATGCAAACGTGAAAATGATGCAGAGGCAGTGTTCGATATATCACAAATTGATGCTGTATTTGCAACATTTACCCCTACATCTTCTTTTCCAGCTGGAATCTCGCAACATTTCCTTCTCTTATTCTTGATCACTCTTAAGTATCTTCTGGACAGCATCTTCATTCACTAAACTAATTATTTTCCTATAGTCTACTACTAAGTTTTTTAAAAATTACTACATTCATCATCAGAAATCCATTAATCCTCAACTACATTCATATAATTCCTGCTAAAGAGATATTCAATATTTTCATTATTATTTCTACGCTTCTTTATATAAATCACACCATCTGATTTAACTGAATCAGTGCTAGGAGTAATAGACGATGAAATAGATTCATCCGTAATGTCAATTAATTGAGGAGTAGGTCCTGGAATAAATTCCACATCAGAATTTACACTTTCCCCACACTCGAATCCTAACCAACTTCTATAGTTACGTTCAAACTCTTCAATTATTTCTTCATAATTCAACAGTTCTCTGCTTATCCACTCGCTATTTTCATAACCCACACCTTCCCACTTTATAATGTAAAATACGTGATACCGAGATGAATCTTTCTATTAAGAATTCCTTCAATATCAACTTCATCAAAGCTTTCTGCCGTTAGAGTCATTTCTAGGAAATCTTCACTCATTAAAGTTCGGTGTAAAAACGTTCGCAATCTGTAACAAAAATAAAATATATTAAAATAATGAATTTATCGATTTATATAAGACAGACACCTCCCTCACCATTTTGCAGCAATTGGTGACGGCCTTGGGAACCGTTACGTATTAATACGCAGTGGTTTAAGGTGTCTGAGTGTATGTAAGTGTGCGTGTAATATGTTTTTGTTAAATGAGAATGTATGTGATAGATGATGTGATGTAAGTGCGTACATGGTATGTTGTACATAATCATAATAACACAATAATATGATAGAATATAGTATGGAAAATAGTTGTAGATGTCGGACATCATTCCCTACATCTATTATGTAATCAATGGAGTATTTTTTTAATCGCGAGAGTTTAGTATCTACTACCCCTATGCGGCAATGCGGCAACAACATTTAACAGCGATGAAATATGTACACATTTCCGTGCTTCGGAGAAAATATGCAGTCCATCACATCGTCATAATTTTCCAATCTATACCCTACCCACTAGTCAATTCATTATGATAACATGTTCTCATACAGTCTTTTAAGCTTTAGCGGCTTATCACAAATTCCATATGCCATTGTATTCTTCCGATCAACAGCCATTCTTATCGTCATAGTTGCATAGCGCTAGTTTATTGGTGATGATTGTATCAACAGTATGCTTATTTGAACGAAATAACACCATATTCTTATACAGCAGTACATCGGGCTCTTAAAAACAACGCTTGTAATCATCGAAAATCATATTTTTCTTCACAACATTCTTTTTAACGCCTTTCGCTTTCTTTTTCACTACATCATCACCAGTTTTAAATGAGTACATTTTCGCCCTTAACTCTAGTTTTAAATGAGTACATTTTCGCCCTTAACTCTTTAATTGGAACGCCATTACACTCATCTTTATTTGCCCAGCACCTTTTTGTTAACTAGTGAAAACCAAGGGTGATTAGTTGGATAATCGGAAGTATCAAACAAACATATTAATTTAGGATCATCTACTATGTCTTTATAAAAATCGGAAGAAGAATGTCAGAGAAAAAACAATCAGTGTCCATATATACCAAATCTATATTATTACTATACTTACACCTCATTATATCATAGTGAAAATTATACATTATAGTTTTACTTAACTCTAGAACTGCTAACCCTACATATATAGTCTTATCTAACTTTAGATTTGTCTTCTGCATCTGAACCGCACACAAATTTTTGGCATAGATTAGTATATCTTGAAATGTAGGTTTCGCGATAAGCTCCATCAACCTCTTTTCTGATGAAACCAATTCTAGATTAATACGTTTACATACGTTCTCCTTGTATTTTCCAAAGACGTCATTATTCATTAACTTGAAGAAATCCTTCTCAAAAATGTTTTTTGCAGCGTGTCTGTTAGCAGTATTCAGCTGAATGTACGACTTCATTTAGGGCTTCTGAGAGAATTAGATCACTCTATGAACCTTAGTTATAATAAAACCATGTTCAACAAACTGTGTCAAGTTGATGTAATAACATACATATCTCTTCTTTGGCAGCAAAGTAGTCAGAAGTTTAAGCTGATTGGAGCCTGGCGGTTTTCCATTTTTGGCAAAAAATGGTAGGCCATTATGTTGTTCGTGAAGCTCATTTTGATACTCTATATCTACTTCTAATATGAATCTTACATCAGAATCATCTGCAATATCCAGAATGAAATCGTTCGCTGTAGCCAACTTCTTTTCATGCATCCATTCGAAGTCTTTATAGGGCAGGTTTCTACTCATAGCCCAACCGTAGAGGTTATTTTCATCAATATACATCAGATAATTAATAATCGAGTTACAATCGTAACCCTCTACATACGGATTAATTGCTATGGCACGTTTTTTCAACACAAGTTGTTATTCCGCCTCGTATACCCTTCTCTAGAAACATGTAAATATCATAGTCAATAATAAGATCATGCTCAACTTCAGGCTTCAATAACATGGCATCGAATGCGAATCCTGGAGCAGTATAGTAGTGAGCGCAATCTAATCCATACTCCCTAATACATAGACTTCTAAAACTTTCAAACACATTGGCTAACAGAAGCACATCACATCTGTGATAAAGATTGCTGTATTCGCCTAAATTCTTGATATTAAAGTGATCCCACATCTTTCTCCCTCTTTCATACTCATCATTAGATATGTGCTCTCCAGTCAATTTTCTGTAAAACCTTTCTTTCGATGGTAAAGCTGTTTCATCGAGAATATGCCATCCTGTAGTATATTCATACGGATATATCCCCTTCTTCATCACAAAGGGAAGATCAACATCGCTGAAGAATTTGCGTAAATGTTTAAATAAATCGGATAGGAGGTTCTTTACTAGGTTATTCAAACTTTCACCCATAAATCGAAATGAGTTCAAAAATCGCACTGATAAGTTTTTCGTACTAGATTTACTGAATGTGATATATTTTTCTGTAGTATTAGCTACTACATTTATTCTATTTTCATTATAGCCTAATTCCTTCACTATAAAATGGAAATCATACTTAGAACTATTATGAAAGAAAATTGGGATAGATTTCTGACTCGACCGCCTGAAGTAAGATTTTCAACATAGAGCAGCTCGATACCTACCAGTTAAATGGCGGTGGTCTCTAACAGGACTATCTGAAAATGGTTCTAGACATAACTCACAGCATGATTTCGATTCAAAAGATTATCTATCCTCTTCAGTAAATGACATTTTTATGTTAGCTTGTAGCAGCTCGTCTAACGGTTGAAGGATGGATTTGAGAGTATTAATGAAATGTTTTGCAGCATCTATACCTCTGTACAGCAGCGGTTCAGACGGAATAGCCCTTCTAACTACTTCTGGTAAAGAGGCATGAGTGATGAAATATAGGCAATAACTCATTGGTATATGTTTTTCCGAAATCAATGTGAAAGAGGATGAGGATGTGGGGGATGCGCCAATAGAGGATAGCAAACATTCAAAGTCGGCATAAGCTACTATCAGCACGGGCAATTTATGATGACTTTTAAATTTCAATGTAGGCGCTCGGCCATCTTTTTTGGGATTAGGCAAACAAAATTATCCTACAGAAATTATTGTTTCTACACAACTCTAGATGCTCACCCAACTTTGATTGATCATTATAGAATGTGAAATATCTTCTACAGATGTTTATTTTCCTATTATGCTTTGTGAGCTGAGATCTAATCAATCTTTCAAAGTTTTCTATATAGCAATAATGGAGTTTTCCTTCAGAGTGAAGAAGAAGAAGGTCAAAATGTTCCTTTTTCTCACTATCGCAAACTATTAAAGGTTCTGCTTCTTTACTACTAAGCTCGTACAGATTGATTGTTGTATTATTTCCTCGAGCGAAGATTTTTATCTGATATATGTTGGTAGGGAAATCTACCAGACTGAAGACGAACTTAATAATAAGTTTGAAATAGCGCGCATTTACTCGTTCCCTATGCGGTCCATCGAATAACCCATCATTCGGTACATCGAATAACCCATTTGAAGCAAAAACCATCTTCATTTTTAGGATTTATTATCGCATGTTTAATGGAAATAGAATGAGGTAGAGGGATGAACGATGAAGATCTTAGCGGAACATAGCGGTTTATTTTCACAACCAAACCGTCTATGCTGTGTAGAGCCCATCCGCTACCTTTACTAACGAATATTTCTTCTTCATATAAAAGGTTATTAATAGATAGATCAACGGATTCCTCGCTCAAAAATCGTAAATTCTTCGTCTTAAATGTAATATCTCTATACTGGAATATTATCTCTTTATAATATGTGCACTCTAATAACAAATTGAATTTAATTGGACCTAAACGATTGAAAGCCTCTAATAAAAGCTCACGCAGTTTAACTTTTTGCGCATTTAAGAAATTTGGAATATCTACAGCCATATTATTTTTATAGTAAAATGTTAATAGGTTGCAGGCGAATGCGTACTCCATTTCCGCAAACTGGTTTATAGTATCGACATATGACAGTCCCGCTTTTTTTTTGTGTCGAATTCCATCTGAAATCAACAATGACATTATATATATATTAGATAAAATTTACCTTTTTTAAATCTTACTAATGCTTCACTTCTGAATCGGTAATAGATTTCCTCTCCGAATCGTATTAAGCCGATTTCATAATGATATGAAGAAGTGATAACATGGAGGTCATGTTAGCATGCTAACGTGCAGGCTTTCTAAAAAAGCCTGAAAAAGCGTGCAGGCTAGCGTGCCGGCTTTTTTTATTGTGCTTTTTTTGCATGTATTTGCAACAGCTTCTTTACCAATCATCCCAATCGCTTTCTTCATTCTCTTCTCTTACAGGGATGCGGATAATACCACGTCGCAGCCCATCGAAATTGATTGTGAGGAATGGAGCATGCGTCATCATCTCCATGATCTACTCATAGCCCCCGCTTACAGATAGGGATCAAGAGGCTCCTCAACATCCGCTGCAAGCCCTATAACGCGCTCTACTATTATCGGTTCACCACATCCGTCATTATCACATGGATGGAGCACATGCGGTGACCGTATATCTTCATCAATTTCAAAAACCGTATGGAAGCACTCATCCTCTATTCGAAGATTTCTGCTCGAGTTTCGAGAGCTTGCGCGGCCGATGAGAGTCTGCAAGGTGATATATTCGTTATTGCACAAATCCTTCGGAATGCATAACCCAGGCAACATTAAGAATGCGCGTACGAGATTTGGGCGGATAGGGCACTTGCATAGTATTATGCAGTTTTCACCATCTGCATGAGCGATTGGTTGCCGGAGGTTTAAGAGGAGTGCAGGTTCGGGTGTGGGTGTGAATGAAAAGGGTAAAGTAGCTCCTTCAGACGAGCTGGTAGAGGGAACCGCCTCGACACGAGGACAAGGTGCAACCCTAGCTACCACTCGAACGATGTTCGGAGCGGAGTTTCTGGCTACACCCTGCGTCTGTCCTCTCTCCACTCTCGCATTAGTTTCAATGTCCTTGGAGATTTGCGGTTTCTTTACGCTTACATTCACATCTGCCAGTTTAGAAATTCTAAACTCTTTGGATGGAATCATCCGTAAGCAGGCTATGAACTATGCGGACTTGAGGGGGTTTGTTATCATCTTCATCAAAATTTATCATTATGCATAGTTTGCCTTTTTTTACTGAGATTGCGGCCATCTGAAAAAACACATAGTCCATTTTAGATTTTATGATGTGCACTACATAAATACTTCATCTAAAAAACTAAGAGTTCGCTTCATTAAAACCGCCAGACATCCGCACTAAAATTAAAAGTTACACGAGCGCTTCGTTAACAGGGCCACGTATCCGCCTCTGATTAAAAGCTACATGAGCGCTTCGTTAACACCGCTACGTATCCGCACTCTGATTAAAAACTACACGAGCGCTTCGTTAACACCGTCTTGCTTTTACTCGTTCCAGTTCTAGTGACAGAATTAATAGATCACCTGTAAATGCGTTCGCTCGTGTTTTTCCCGTGCTTCTTATTTTGAAGTTTTTATTAGTGTTTTGTGTTATTTGATTATTTTACGTTTTTCTGTTCTTTATTGTTGTTTTTTTCAGTGTTGTATTTTACTACTGATTTTTCCGTTCGTTTTGTTTTATTTATCTACCATAACCAAGTACTGTTTGCTTGGTTACACAGTATTGATTTACTAAGAGACAGTTTAGATCTCCGTTTACCTTCGGATTATATCGTCTATAAAGTAGATTTTTATAACAATAATTTTATTTAAATTTTTTTTATAACGTATATATATATTACTTGATATAGATTTGGATTATAATTATTTGATATGGCAGATCCAGGCAGACTTGAGGGCGACGTCTGGATCGATGAGGAGGGAAACTTTCCTGTTACGGGACGGACATCCTGCTGGCGGGGAGGGCTGGAGTCACCGTGCAGGAAGTTCTGCCTGACAGCAGTGGTGGTAAAAGTATTGAAGGGATGGTTGTAGCAAATATTCGACGTTCTGATCGCCTGCTTTCAAGAAGTAGGTCGAAAAAGACTGGAGAGGCTTTGTTCGACGCCAGAAGAGAGTTGTTGACTCGTCTTGTTCATCCGTCTGGGACTAAGAAATTTACTTTCCGTCTCTCCCAACAGGGTTGGATGACGACCATGATGATGGACAGGGATCGATTAAGCATGGAGAGAACCGTCAACTTCCCTCCAGCACCTGAGGGAAAGAAGTCACGAATGGAGTTCCCTATATTCCGCCGAGTAGGCCTCTAACTTGGAGAGATACGAGTCGTCGATGGACGTTTCCAGTATGGGGGAAGAAGGATCTGCCGGACGATGGCGTGTAGTAAGTAAACAGTCGGCTCTTGTGAAACAGAAATGTTTTGCTCACAATATGAGGCTTCTCTTTCGTGATGTGAGTGAGCTGAATGTGTTGGTCCGACAAAACTCGACAACTAAGATCGAAGTTAAGGAGTGCTCCGGAGACATGTACAAAGCGTTCGTAGGTTGGAGTCTTTTGAGGAAGTTTTTTAGGCTGGCTAGAAGAGAGACTTCAGGGGCGACAAAATGTTCGTCCAAGTGTAAAGGACGAAGCCATGCAGACTTACCAGATTTTCTCTGAGGGGGCTACTCAAAATCGGGATGGGGGATTGGAACGAGCTACGACTTGGTCGCTTGAGGTGCTGCGGCGGGCGGTCGAAGATGGGTCCCTGATGTCTATCTTGAACGGCTGATATTTAGGGGCTGGCCCGAGGACATCTTCCGGTCCTCCACCTTTGTTGAGGGTAATGACAGTTTGGAAGATTAGCTCCGCATGAGTTGTTGACATTCCATCCGCATGAGCGGTTGGAATACTACAACTGTACAACCAGAGAGTCCGCCGACTACTACAGTTGTAGTCATGGTGGAGTACGAACCTTTTCAGATCTTCTCCGATCGGTGAAAGGTACAGTTTCACCAGGGAAAACAGAAGTCCTCTCCGTCCGGTACGGCCAATGGAGGACCTCCACCTACGAGTTCGGGAGGACATTGGCGAGGCGGACCAACTCAGCACGGATATTATCGAAAAGGTGGAGGGTGCTACTATGGTAGGGGCCGCAGAAGAACCACGTTCTGATTATGGACGTGGATGCTCTCACGTCACAGGATGAATTTCTTTGGGTGCTTCGCAAGATGATAGGTGATTTGGTCACTATTGACGTCCTGTCAATGCGGCCGGCTTACGGCTCCAGTCAGGTTGTTACATTGGCAGTGCCGCCAATCCTGACGGGGAAACTACTGTCTGATGGACGAGTTTGAATTGAATGTGTGGCCTGTCGAGGGATGTAGCGTACATCGGACGACCTATGCTTCAGTTGTTGGAATTCAGGCCACAGGGCCAAGTTCTGTTCTGGCGCAGAAGAAAGCGGCCACTGCTTTACATGTGGTAAGGCTGGCCATTTACGTGAGGACCGCCAGCAGAACCCTAAGTGCTTATCCTGTAAGTCACATGGTCATGCGTCCGGGGATCAGAGATCCAAGATGGCTCCATCGGCATCTGGAACTGCTTATTCGTGGGAACATCATGGTATTTCTGACGCTCAGCCCCAATCAGGAGAAGGTGGGAGGCCCTCCGTCTCCCGCTTGCGATAATCGGTTGGGAACTCCCTTGCAGTAGCGTTGGGGGAAAAGTAAGACCTAGTCCTGGTGGGGGATCCTTTCGGGGGTTCCCGACGAGGTAGTCAGAGGCTATGGCACCCCTCGGAGCTGAATTTGTGTTTTGTTGCGGGTCCGGCTCCGGTAGACGGGGGAAAAAAGGAGGAGAAAAAAATTCTAGTGACAATCCCTTTACCACCTATCTTGGTAACACAGTTACGAAACCACTGTATTTACGCAAGATTTCATTATTTCTAGTTGTAATTCAAGAAAAAAGATACGTATTAACTTATTAAGATAGTTAGTTATAGGGATTATCACTATAATTGGACGAGTAAATTATACCACGCAAATTACCAAATGTCTGAATATAGCAGAAGCAGACTTTAAAGCAATCTGGCAGTGTTTGCGTTGTTTTTGATCGCACTGCTTAACATATGGAGAACAGTTACAAATTTTCCAGATTTTAAAATAAATTTCAGATATAGTTGTGCTTCAACTTTTAACTGAATATTCTTTGACGAAAATTAACAAAAATAAAAACTGTTCTAAACGTTTCTCAGTAATTTTTATCGTGCAAGTAATGTTAAAATATTGAAATAATAGTAGCAATTTCAGTGGAGAGTACAAATAAATAAAATATCACAGAATTCTCATTTAACTAATAATATAACACTTTCCTTATATTAGAGCATCTAATAATCACTGTGTAACGAAAAAACCGTGCCCAATGAATGAGATGTATGTAGACGTTGTACTATTAAATTTTTGTTATTATTATTATAACAATCATTAATATTTTCTCTTATACATCCTCAACCTTCCATATGGACCTATATTCGGCCTGTTTGGGTAATTTTAGGTGTTAATAATTTTGCATAAAAGTATTCTTATTTTTGTTGGTATGTAATGAGAATCTCCGGTGTCTCAACTATGTTGGGTATATTGGGAAATCTTATATTTCCTAAAAATTTTTTATTTAGTTTAATATACATTTTTTTATATATCAGTACTTTTATATATTATTTAAATTGGTAATAAATATACCTTTAAATTTAAAAATGCATTCACTGTAATTTTTAATTTAAAGTTTTGGTAAAACATTTATTTTTAAATATTTAAAAAATAAATATTATCAGTTTTACTTTAGAATTTTTTTTCTTATGAAGTTTTCTAAATTAAATAAATTCCCTTAGAGCGCTAAACCATTTTAAGACAATTCTTAGTAAGTAAATCTATAGGTAAGATCATTTTTTTTAGATATAAGAGATTTTAAAAGTTGAGTATATCCCCTTTGGCTATTCACTTTATAACGTTATTTCCTTCAATCTCTGGGACTGTTATAAGTGGCTGGAATAATCAATTTGTAGCATAGTTGGTAGGAGATGGAATTTGCCCTTTTGCTCTCGCTAGGCTAGACGAGTTTTAATTTTCCAATGATTACGTAGTTTAAAATGTGCAAAAACATTGTTGAAATTAAAGAGAGGTCTCTTTTTATATTAAAAAATAAATAAAAAATATTTTCTAGTGTGTAAGCTAATTTTTTTCTTTTTTTCCGAAAAATAGAGTTTATATGTAATTAGTTATTTAATATCAATTTTTAAAACGGAAATGATGGTTTTAAAAGATTAAAACTATAATATTTGTTTTCATGTGCCAAATCGTACCAATTAAAAGTAATTACTGCGTTACAGAAAGATTACTATGTGCAAACTAAATTTTTTTTTGTAAAGTAGCAGATATGGTAACGACCACATAGGTTACAAGTAGTGTCATAAATCTCAATTTTTTTTTACATCTTCTACAACCAGGCAAGTTTCGCACTTATGCCATCATTCCGTACGTCTCTTACTTCATACTTCATATGAGACGTTGAATTGAATATTTGTTTTGTTTGTTTTTTTTTTATTATATTTTTAATTGTAAGATGAAAATCACTAAAACCGTATCATTTACTTCAATATACGTAGATTTTTTTTATGACAATACTGAATGTTTCTTAGTAATTTTTACTTCCTTGTACGAAGTAAAGGAAGTATTGCGATGAAAAATTTTGGTTTTTAGATTTCAACGGTAATATCCATTTTGAACATCCCTGAATCCATTTTCACTAGTTTTGGCGTGACGTCTGTACATACTTGTACAGACGTTACATGTAACTCGCATAAATCAAAAACGATTAGCCGTAGTATGTTGAATTTTTTTATTTAGGACTGTTGTATCATCTAGTTATGCACCTCCCCTTTTGATTACAATCTACTATACCAAAGGTTTCCTAAAAAGCCTAAAATCTAACAAAATTTGGATTTTAGACTTTTTCGTAACTGAAAAATAAGTCCTCATTGAGAGCTTTTCAACGATGTATCATAAGCGGTACTTATTTTCATTGGTTCCATAGTTATAGCCAAATAAAATTTTAATTAATGAAATATTTGGATCTTACGGTTCAAATCAAACTTAATTTTCTTTATTTTTAATTTATTTTTTTAAAGATAACTAAAAAGTGATTTAAAAGTAGACCCCCACAAGAACAACATATACACTGAGGTACACATGCCCGATCTTTAATAGATTGCAGTTCCTATCTTTTAGCTCATTTCTCTCCTGATATTGTCGGACAATATTTTCCCTAAGTTGGAATTGGTCATCATTTCTTTTATTTGTCTTCGGTTGCCAGTCGTTTAATCGCTCTTTCGTTTGATATAACTCTTCTGATCTTAATTTTTCTGCACGTACTCTAGTTTTCAAATTTTCTTTCTCATTATATTCATCATTCTCTCTTAATCTTTTTATTCTTTCTTTCCTTGGTCTTAAAGTTTACTTCCTATTTATATTTATCATTTTTTTATTCTTTCCTTGTTCTTAACATTTTCTTCTTCATATTCATCTTCTTTTCGTTTTTTTGAGATTTCTTCAAGTTACCTTTCTTTTTCCTGTATGATTGTTTCTTTTTATTTATGATTGTTCACCAAATAACTCAGTAATAAAAACTGAATATTTTACACCGTAAGGTCAAAATTAACATTTGTAATCAGTATACAGGAGTTCACTAAACGGAATAGTTTAATTATTATTAACTTTTATTTATATGACACACCAAAAATCTGAAACTCTTGTTAATGAGCAACTCATGAAGATACAAATAATACTGATCTAGTAATACTAGTAATAAAGGTACTTTTACTCTATCCTAATACATGTAAGAATATTGGATTAATAATTGTATAAATATTTGATGTTAATAAAAAATAATACATAAGCTACTGTGTTACTAATTCTTTAATAAAGAGGACTTTATTAAAGAATTGGAGGATGGTAGCTCACTTTCAAATGAAATAAGTTTAAATGAAGTGCAGCAAAAAATGTTTATGTGCAATTTAATAGGCGTACAAGGAATTCATGTGGTGTCCAAATCAGAATATTTAGGTATTTGTAGTTTGATAACGTGAATTTTTATTTATTAGTATTATTATTCTCAAAAGATGAGGATAACGATTACAGCGATAGCCCTGGCTTATTTTTAATGTCCCCAAATTTTTTTAAACATTATGTTATCAGTCATTTTTTGAATGTTAGTTTAAGGGAAAAAATTAAACTTTTTAATAATAAAATAAAGATTATTATAATTTCGTACAAATGTATTAGTAAGTAAAAGAAAAAGTAATTGTTCCATATTTTATACTGCTATTTCATGTCCTCATCTGTTGAGAGTTCACCGAATTCTCTATAATAAAAGCTCGGTATTAAAGTAATTTTTTTATGTTTTATTTAGTTAATTTCCTTTTACTTTTTTATATAATTTGATATTTATTTTTTAGGTATATAACAAGACTTTGTTAATTACATGGGAAAATAAATATATGGGAAATGTTCGTTGAAATTTAAGCTGATATGCAAAGTCTGACATTCACATTTTGACGAATTACATATGTATTACACTTTTTCTCCTTATCAAACTGGTAATAATTAATCATTCACTGCATTCTTTATATTCTAGATTTTTACATTTCTAACACCTTACAATAAGGAATGTGGTAGGTTATTTGCCATAAAAAATTTAAAACTTCTTAAAAACTGTCTGACCAATGAGAACAATCAAAATATTACTATGTTTTTTTTTAAAATGTAGTATACATTAGTAATTAGAAAAGAGAATACGGCGTCACGAACCAATAGTATGGTAGTATCTTGGTTCTGTGAAAGGCTTCCTTTCCCCATCTTGGAATTTCCCTATTCATTTTCCCTCGCAGTGTTGCCAACTTAATTTTGTTTTTTGTACTTTAAATACCATCTAATTATACTAATCTGTAAATTTGTGACGTCATCGACAGGCACGAGAAATAAGTAATTTTTAAAATGAAAAGGTAACTGAAGTTCTCGAACTTGGTCGACCGGTGAATCCGAAGAGTAATCATTAGCCTGCACAACATCGGAATCTCATGCATCGTTTATTCAAGTTCTGTGCTACATAGACGATATTTCTTTGTACTTAATAAAATCTGTTTTTAATAAAATAGAGAGCGTCCCACCCGGTGATGATCCTAGCTACTGCACCGAGAGGAATGAATCAACGCAAATAATGTCCTCACTATCAGAGGACAGCCACAAAGAGAGGAACAGCACCCCGCTCTATTTTTACCGTTCCAGTTTTGATGCACGACTGGGCGTGAAAGAGACTAGCGTCTCTTCTGCGCTGTATTGGGGGAATTCACGATTGCAATCGCACTAGACGCCGAGACATTGATGCCGTGGGCACAAAAATTATGTGCACAATATACACCAACGCAAGCTTTCCCTTATGCTGCGTGTCAGCATAAGGGAAACAACGTCACACTTTGATATCAGAAGACCAACTGAGAAAGAATGACATAAGTCGCGGAACCTCTCCTCTTTCGGTTTGGGATTGTATCATCTGACCACGACGATCAACGCAGTCTTGATCTAGTCGCTTGAAAACGTTTATCACCGATTTATATAGCCGACTATTTCATTATTCCTGTTTTGGATTTAATAAGTTGAACATAAATGTCATAAGACGTGTCATGAGATGGACAAGGCGTGGATTTATAAAATACATGTCACGAGTAATAGGATTTTTAGTCAACATCTAATAACTGTAAGTTGACAATATTTTTTGATTTAAAATTAGTAGTGCTGAAACTAAAATAATTTTTGTTGGTATTTTATAGAAAACGTTCTTTATAGTTGACATTCATTTTTTTCAGAGATAAAGAATGACGAAACCTTCAAGTTATTCACACCATCAACAACAACATGATTCTCGTCAGGTGACATCTGTAGAACTTCAACATAGGAGATCTTATGTACGTACTTCACATGCTGAAAATAAATATTCTGACTCACCTGAGAGAAGAGATACTTCAATGTAAATATTAAATGGTAAGCGGAATCACCACCATGAAATTGTGTGAGTTAATATGACTGTGTGGTTTTGGATAATAATATTTATAAATTGAGTGTGGAGAAAGTTTAATGAATATTATTTATTCAATGTACCGCGATAAAGCTTTCCATTATTTTCATTTTGTTACGGTACATTGCTGCTAACCTGGAGATGGTAAAGACAACACGTCTTTACCATCTTTACCATAATAGGCAGTGAAGATGACATTCACAAATGTTTATCTCTCCTGCTAAACTAAGACCGTCTTCATTATCGATAAGAGCGACGACCAGTTACAACACTGGGTCAAATGTGTGTAAAATATGAACGATACCTTGAAAAAATTCGTCCAAAATAATAGCGGTTTAACAGAGAGTAATGGCCAATATAAAGAGTTAAATGGTTTGTTGATTTAAATTGTACCGGCCACTCTAAAAAGCCATCGTGTCATATGTAGAGTTACCGTCAAATACAGTTAAGAAACAAGAAGTTGTAAACATAAGAAACCCCTACGACCAGAAATGAAACGTAATCTTTGGTCAGTCTTGTCATTTTTTTATTATCACACGGTCATTACTGAGCTTTCGCTTAAGTAATCGACGAAGGGTTAGTAAACATTGCAGTTATTGAATAACCCGTATGGGTTAGAAATAACGATCGGTATGAGTGGCAGAATGCAGTTATCAGTGAGAACGTTTACGGTTACGAAGGAAAAACGGATCGGATTTATCCGATTATTGTAACTGAATGCCGTACTCAAATTTATACAACTCACCTGTTGCTAACTGGAGCAGTTTCACTAATGTTTGAGTCCCTCTCGCCTTTTTTCTTGTCTCACCAATAACTCCCTTTACTACATGCACCTCTTCTGCTCATGTAATCCACTCGTTGCCAAAGAAAATTTAGATAAGCACTTTTTTAAGCGTCAGATCACGCCAGGCAAAGAATAAAGATGCCTGACTCCGATAAGGAAAGAAAATGAATGATGATATTTAGCGACTACTTCCTCATACTCTGAATTCTCTAGTTCTCGGTGTGTACGCCGAATGAGTCGTTTATCGACTCATAGCGGCTGGACACCACCCGCCCTGAAGCCGAACACCACTCTCATCGACAATATGGCCCAACATATTCCGTTCGATTACTGTTATATAATCGTAGAAATATGTTTGTAGGGAATGTTCTTATCTCTCTTGTAGTATACCGAGTCGCGGTGTAGACAATAATTTGGTAGAAAGATTCTGCATAAGATGCTTGCGCTCGGTAAACGACTGGACAAAAATATGATGGCCGAAAAGCCAGTTGTAATAACACGGAAAGACGCGATGGTATTCGATGGAGAAATGGTGTATTTCTTGTGTCATTAATAGCTACTATATGATCGCGTACACCATTATTCATACACTACATAAATGTTTCTCCGCTCCTGTCATAATGAATGCAACTAATCTGCACGCAGATTCCGGAATTGTTTCACAACCTAAGCGGATATGACAGCCAGCATATCGTACAGGCTTATAAAAATAAAGGGAAAATACTAAAATTAGTTTCATCGCCAATTCATCCGAACGATTGCAGTCGCTGTCCACGGGTCCAGTTAGACTGGACTCTTTACAATTCTTCTCCTAATCGGTGGAAAAAAGTACCGATATCTTTGTAAATGATTGACGACTGAGACAAGAGGGTGATTACCATATTCACGCAGACAAATAAAACGGACCTACTGATCCGTAAATGGGTATACCCGTACTAGTCTTGGCTGACGTTAAAATGTTTACGATACCAAAGTACCACCTCGTTCGGCATATTACAATTTAATGAACTCGTTAAGTTTCTAAATTTGATCCTTGTCACTTTTACTTCACCCCTGATTTCATTTGGAACGCTATGCTAATATCTACCCGACCATTTCTGCAACTGTTGCCTGACATCAATGTG
Source organism: Lycorma delicatula (assembly GCF_047948215.1). Lineage (NCBI taxonomy): Eukaryota > Metazoa > Arthropoda > Insecta > Hemiptera > Fulgoridae > Lycorma > Lycorma delicatula. The sequence goes on along the minus strand of NC_134455.1, from coordinate 40,919,480 downwards.
AATTTCTTATTGAAAAAATGTTGAAGAAAAGGTGTAGCCATGATTTCAAACAGGTTCTCTAAAGCCAAAAATCCTGAAACTTCTCACTAGTACAACCCTTCACAAACAGCTTTTTCGATTCCATTCCTATGTTCGCAATAACTTGGTGAATCGATATGGTTAAGTGAAGAGGAAATCGAAAAGCTCGACATTCAATCTGTTGTTGAGGTACCTCTGTTATCGGAACGAGTTGCACCACTGAAGTTCTTTCTGAAATTCGGGTTTCTGAAAGTAAAATACCGACTAATAATATAATTTCACCGTACGCAACTCAAGTAAAGAGATGACACGCCAAACAATGTCTGACGACACTGACAGACAAATAAAGTTTCGTACTTCATTTTATAAACTTCAAAATAGAAACTACACTCGGAATGAAAGTTATAAAAATACATAACATAACATAATGTTCTCGATCTCCCTGGTTACGTACATACATCAACTTAAACACCCAACGGCAAACAGCGGCACGTAATACGCTTGAAATCTACTTTTTTAAACTAATAAGCAATACGGCATACGGAAGATCCTTGAAAAACTTAAGGAACTTTGTAAACTTTCAACCGGTCACTAACAAATGCAAAATGAATAAGGTGATAAAAACAACAAGAGTAAAGACTTGGTATATATACAATACCGATGTTTTCGGAGTGAGTCTGAAAATACAGAAATAATGCTTAATCATCCAGTCTACATTGAATTATATTCTACTTAAGATTGAAGCAGAATATATACGAATATAACATTTTTATTCCTTGGTTGAGGCATACACTCCTATCACAATCCCTGCTACCAAACTACAGATCGAAACTAAAAATTATTCTTCACTTTTACTTTACCTAATCAAAAATTTTCAGTGTTCACAAAACTGTTTGGTATTTTTTTAAGGTATGGTTATACATGATAAATGTCAATATATCTAACAGTTATGTAGGATTTAAAAATTTAAAAAAAGTTAAAATAAAAGATAAATTCATAAACAATAAAAAAACAAAAACGAAAGGAACTCACTCGTATTCCTGAAAATCTATGCACGGTCCTTGTATTGAAAATTAATTTATAAGATTAAAAATTAACACACATAAACTAAACAATTAACATAATCCTACATTAAACAACTGAAATCAGAGTATACTCTAACTGATATTACCTCAACGGGTTCCAATAAGCCAAAATTAAGTAACATCTGTTGATGAAGTTAACAGATGAGCAACCACTAGTTTAATTATGTATTATTATCACTCTTTAGGTTAGCCGCACACGTTCAGTTTACCGGAAGAGAACACATTAAAGACCTAGGTTGGAAGACCGGAATTCAGAGAGGAAAGAAAACCCATGACAGCAAACGTTATGGTTACATAATTACGCTTGAAATAGATTGAGTTGTAGTAAAAGTTGAATATAAAATTGTAACTTTCGTGTAATTTTATGTAAAATCCTTTTTTTTTCAATAATTATGGCTTCAATTTTGTTTGGCTTGTTTATGAAATCAAAAAATTAGATTAAGATTAAATTACTATCTTTTAAACTAGTTTCTTAAAAATATATTATTTATATTAAGCAAACCCTTCATTATTTGCACGAAGGTGTTTTATAGTTATTATTTTTAAATTAATCTTCTCAATAAATATTTTATAACTATATGATAATATAAATGATTGAAATTCAAACGAAATCAAAAGCTATGTGTATGATAATATATTGTTGATTTTAGAGATATAGAAAAATTTTATTATGAGATTCTGTTTTAAAAAGTAATATTTCGCACTTCGTTCAATACATTAACAATAGTGTATTTGTATCAGAATAATGTCCATCTTTATATACTGATGAATATGGAAGTTTTTCCCTCTTCCTCACTGAGAGATAGATTCAGTTATCTGCTCCACCCAGAAATATTCTCTCTTTTCATATCATCCCTCTACCATATCATCGCATATTAATACATTTATTGACACAAGTTCGCACTTTGGTTAATGCAGAGAACTATATACTTCCTCTTTAGTTAGTTTGTGTCGAATTTTGCATGATACCGTTAAAACTGGTTGTATCCGAGTTCCGTTATCAATATGGTAAATTTCTATCTTGTTTAAATTTATGCCTATTGCACCAATGACAATCTTAAGGTTGATACCTGTTGTGAATTATGTAACTTTTTTTAATTTCCTAAAGGAGTTATTATATATTACTTTTATTTTACACGTGCGCGCACACACATACACTCATAAATTGGTACTTGCGAGTGTATTTTTGTGTGCGGGTAACAGAAGTATTTAATTCCATATACTTTTTGTTGAATCCTCTTTCAATCTTTTATTGAATGTTTCATGAATAAAATCGATGTATTTCAAGCTGCATGTTGTTGTTCTTGAATGTCTCTTAATCTTGTAATTCTCTTCAATATTGAAATTACATCTTAAGGCCCTGAGAAATAAAATGTTTTTTTTTTAAATTTGTTCTTTAAAATACATACAGAAACATATAATATTTAATGATGCACATTAAAGTACTAAACGTAACTTGAAAATAATTTCTTCAACAAATATATTTGATTTCAAGTAAAATAAAGAACTACGAAAGAGATATTGTATTAAAACAACTGTTTATGTTTGTTAAAAAAACATTAATTTAACAAACGTAAAAAATTGTTACTGAATACTTTGTAGTATTAAATAAATAAATCGTACATAAAATGTTAAAATTAATTACATTATACAGTCTATATCGTAGAAAATATTTATTCCATGTGACAGGTGAATGATAACACTGTTACGTTTAGAGTTTATTAAGTCTAGAGAAAATGTACGGTTTTTGTCAACTATAAATATAGTTATGTTCTTTTATGGAATGAAGGTAGAACGAATAAATTAGGATAAAATGAAAACATAGATTGATGATTTTCTTTTGTCAGATTATGATCCTTTTAAACGTAAAGAAATAAAACTAACCTCCCATTGCTTCATAGCTGATATTCAGTTACTTTAAAACATACCACATCAACAGTTACATAGACTGTAATAAATAAATGTAATATATAGTTTCTCATTTGGACTTTGTAGAGACCAAATAATAACATCTCATTTAGATATATTATTCTCTTTGGCACTATTGATATCCGATATAGAAAGGAAAGAAATAGTTTCAGCAGAAAATTGTAAAGAATAGAGTATCCTTTATTCCACGAAGGACTCCGTATAATATTGTTAACAATTTTCTACAATTAGGTAATTATTTGACAATGTTTTTAAATAGGTATTTATTTACAATCCACCACCAATCGATTCTAATTTCATAGATTATAAAGCTTACCAAAACCAATTCGTCTAGAGTTCAGGCTGGTAAAAAACTAAACACACTAGCGCGCGCACGCTAGCACACAGGAATAAAAAAACAAATACACATGGTAATGAATAATATTTTAAAAAGCTAACAAATCTTTGTATTACATATGTTCTTAAGATGCTCTCGGCTGTTTAAAATAAATGATCAACTTTCAAGGTTTGTTATTGATGAACAAGATTCGACTAATCCAATAAAAGACTAATTTGTTTCTTTTAATTTATTTATTTGTTTTTCTGTCCTCTTCCGTTATCCTTATGGCTTCTTTTTCTTCTTCTTCTTCTTCTTATTATTATTATTATTTTTCGACCACTAAATTTATCTGTCATGAACAGGCTGTAACCGTTATTTTTTGCCGTCACTGTTAATTATTTTTACTTTTTAAACCCCTAAGGCACAAATTAAAAAAGATGTGTTTAAATAATAACTGCCTTATCAGCGATTTTACAAACAAAATAGGTGGTTGATTTTTTTTCCAGGGCGAAAAACGCTTTCGCATTACCCTCGCCCGAACAATATATTTGTTGTTTATATACATATATATATATATATATATATATATATATAATACTGTTGTATATATTTTTTCAATTTAAAAATTGACAATTAAAATTAGGATAGTTGAGACTGATCTACAATATTACTCAGTCCACTCGATTAAATTTCTTTGGAAATGGTTATATATGCAATAACTTCTTTAACTAAAAGCACAGAAATAATTTTCGACATTTATTATTTAAATCGCTTTCTCTGCTTTTTTCAATAATTAAGATAATTTATTAAACAGTTTGTTATTTCTTTGAATAAGCATTTTCATGATTTTTTTAATCTAACAAAATATTTTGCCAATATATGAATAAACACTTTTAATTCAAAGTTCTTTTTGAAATAAAGGAAATTAAAAAAATGCTGTTCTAAAAATTAAAATTGCTGTTTTAAAACTTTGTCAGAGTTAATAATTTTTCAGTCGGTTTCAGCAGCTCCCAAAGTGTTAAAAGTTTTAAAGTAAAACATTTCATTGAGCTCAAGTGTAATTTGGATGTTATTAGAACAAGAAAACTCATTTTTCCAGACAAATGATTTATTATTCCATTAAAACCTAATTTCTCAATTTTTAATTATGTACGTGTAAGATGTTAGAGTATTTTATGAATTCAGATCATACAGAAGAAGTAAATACTACAACAGCTCATATAACTTAAAATGATATTATATGCTGTACGAATACAATCTTCATTATTATTTTAATAAAGAAGATTATTTTTTTTTTAATTTTATTGTATTGATTGGATGCAAGTTCTTTTATAAGAATTGGTTAAAAATTAAAGATAAATATTACTGTTTGCTTTGTTCATATTTCTCGATTTAAAAATAAATCTGACAAAATGAAATATAACTCCAAGGTTCATTTAAATTTTATAACTTATTTTTATATTTTGAATGAGCACCATGAGATAATATTATTTTTAACGGAAATATACGTCGGATTACGTAAATAACTAACTTTAAAAAACTTAGCATAAGATACAAAAAACGAGTGTACAAAGACAAAGTAGCAGTTACAGAGACTGTTATGGAGGCTCCCAAGCCTCCTGCTACTGAGGTGGCCTCTAAACCTCAGAGGCCACAAAAAATCACACAGGGGGGGCGAGTATCCCCCCTTCCGCAGGCGGTGACCGGTGCTACCCCCGTGACGGGGGGCGGCCAGGTTGCCGCCTCTCAATCGGCGCCTGAAACCAGCGCCGATCCATGCCCGTCGTCGTCGGCGGCTTCGGTGGTCTCCGATTCGGAGACCGGAAGCTACAAGACCGTGAACGCGATGCTGTTCGCAGCATGGAGAAGAAAAGAAAAAAAGGATGGCCGAAGGGAAAACCTAGGCTATAATTTAATTTAAAATCAGCGAGTCCATTGTACAATGGAACATCAACGGATGTTTTTCAAACATCCATGAGCTCCAACGCTTGGTAAGTGATGTATACCCGATTTGTATATGTCTGCAAGAAACGCATTTCAGCCGAAATGAAAAATTTAAATTAAAAGGATATGATACATTCCGGCGAGATCAAACGCCAAATATAAGAGTTAGAGATGGAGTAGCCATACTAACATCGACCAGAGCTACCGCCAAAGCTGTTGATCTACGTACAAACCTGCAAGTGGTCGCCATTAGAATGAAGCGTCCGCTTCAGGTCACTGTTTGCAGCATATACATGTCGAATTTTCATTGGAAGGAGGATGACATAGCGCGACTAATTTCTGAGCTTCCCCCACCTATTTTACTGGTGGGTGATTTTAATGCTCATAATTCTCTTTGGGGATCGGACTGAGTAGATCCACGTGGAAGAGAATTGGAAAGGTTACTGATGAATTCTGAACTTATGCTTTTAAACTACGGGACAGGAACCTTTTTCAATGCCAGAGATGGATCAACGTCCTGTATAGATCTTGCACTGATAAGCGGATCGATAGCACCGAGGTACAGCTTCCATGTTTTAGACGATTTGCATGGAAGCGATCATTTCCCGGTGCAAATTGTAATTGTAACAAGAAAAACATATCCCATCTCTAAAAGATGGTTGTTTGAAAAGGCAGATTGGATGAGCTTCACAGCTAGAACGATACTCCCTGAAACGACTCCCTGAAACGACCAAGAAACCCGTTCCATGGTGGAACGATGAAATAAGTGAAGCTATTAAAAGAAAGAAAAGGGCGTATAACGCCTTCAAGAAATGTCCTACCCTACAAAATCTTATCCCCTTTAAAAAATACAGGGCGTATGCAAAACGTCTCATGATTCACTCGAAGAAACGATCCTGGCAGCAATTCGTGTCATCCATCGACAGAACCACTACTGCATCAGATGTTTGGAGGAAAGTGAAGGCGATTTGTGGGCGTAAAAATGTTGCTCCCATAACTAGCCTTCAAGATGAAGAAGAAATAAAAGACACTCCAAACGAAATCGCAGAGCTATTGTCCAATCACTTCGAGAAGGCCAGCTAAACGGCCAACTACGAGAAAGGTTTTCGGACCAAAAAAGAAGAACTTGAAGGTCTACTAAATTTTAGAACTGAGTATAATTACTCATATAATGTACCATTTAAAATAGAAGAATTCAGAAATCAGGCAACACAGCTGCTGGTCCGGATGAAATCCATTAAAATATGATCAGGCAGCTGAATACCACGGCAAAACGCAAATTATTAGAACTTTTTAATCAAATATAGGGGGATGGAATGTACCCGCAGCAGTGGAAAAAAGCACATGTTGTTCCAGTACCAAAGAAAAATAAAAATTTAATAGATCTCAATAGCTATCGTCTTATCTCCTTGACGTGCGCAATGGGAAAAATATTCGAAAAAATGATTAATAATCGACTCGTTTGGATTTTGAAAAAAGAAAACCTGATATCACCGTATCAAGCAGATTTTCGGCAATACCATTCTACCACCGATCAAATGATCAACTTAGAGAACATTATATATAACAGCTTTATTACAAGGAAACATTGTGTCGGAGTCTTCTTTGTTCTTCAGAAGGCTTTCCATATGACCTGGCGTCATGGCATAATGCTCCAGATATATGAATGGGGCATTCGTCGTGGCAAACTGCCAATCTTACTGAGCAACTATAATAATGACCGTACTTTCCAAGTACGTGTCAACAACGAATATTCATCTGTAAAAATCTTGGAAAATGTCATACCACAAGGTTCACCGCTGAGCGGTACCTTGTTTATGATCGCCATTAATAAATTGATATTAGCCATTCCAGCAGAAATCAGCAAAAGCGTCTATGTTGATGATTTGGCAATTGTGTATGCCAGCAACAAGACTGATATGGTGATATACAAATTGCAACGGGCGATCGACGCCTTAAACGAAGTTGCGAGGAAGAATGGATTCCAATTTTCACCAGAAAAAACGTGCAGTGTACACTTCTGTAGGAAGAGAATTCCTCATCAAAGTCCTGCGTTGACAATTGGTGATAATCCAATACAATATAAAGACAACGTAAGATATTTAGGACTAGTATTAGATAAATCCCTTACGTTGGGATTACACATATAGGACTTAAGTGTTAGATGCAAAAAAGCCCTAAACATTATCAAATGTTCATCGAATATCAATTGGGGCTGAGATAAAGAGATATTATTGAGACTCTATAAGGCATTGGTTCAATTGAAACTAGACTACGGATGTATTGTATATTCATCCGCTAGGAAGTCGCATTTCAGAAAGTTACAAAAATTCATAATTGCAGAATTAGAAATGTGGCAGGCGCTTTCCGCACAAGTCTAATGTCCGAAGCCCGTATAATGCCACTACATTATAGAAGAGAGATCCTTTTGTTAAGCAAACGTATGGGCTTACCCTGCCCATATAAATAATAAACTTTTCAACAACCATCCTATGGCTGCATTATACTAACGTCGTGCTACCTATTCCAGACCAGCCGGAATTAGGTAGCACGAATTAAGAAGTAAATACGAAATTGCTATTCCAGATACATTAGCAATTTCTACTAGAGAAATACCGCCATGGCTCTTGCCAGCGGTAAATACAAGGTTGGATCTCTCTCAGGGAGAAATAAAAAAGAAGCCAGCAGTGATCATCCAACAGGAATTTTTGGCAACCGTCAGTAGTTACGAAGAACATATTAGAATTTATACTGACGGTTCTAAAACCGAACATGGTGTTGGATGCTCCATATATGTAAATGGAGAAGCCCGTTGTTGGAAACTGCCAGATATGGTCAGTGTTTATACGGCAGAACTTACTGCCATTCAGCAAGCTCTTCGCTTCAAAGAATATTATTGCGAAGAGAGAGTGCTAATTTGTTCGGATTCTCTAAGTGCACTTGTTGCAATTCGGAACAAAAACATTAAGGATGTCCTAATTTCAAACATCCTGTCTATTTAATACGTTTTAAATCAACGAGGACAGCGATGCGTATTTGTATGCACTCCAGGACATGCTGGTATTATAGGCAATGAGAGCGCAGCCGAAGCTGCCAGAAAGGCAACAGTCTGCGATGATTTGGATGCCTTTCCTGTAAGAGTGGCAGATGTTAAAAACTGTCTAACTAACGTAGTTAAAAACAAGTGGAATACTGAATGGAGGAGTTTAAATACAAAATTAAACTCAGTTAAAACTTCTCCATATAAATTGAAAAGCGACGTGAAGTTGACTCGCCGAGAACAAGTACCTGTGACCAGACTTAGAATCGGTCACACGCGATTAACAAATTCATATTTGTTAACCGGCGAAGAGAGACCAATGTGCGTTGTTTGTAATAAAACACTGACAGTCAAGCATCTAATAGAAGAGTGTACCATATATGAGGACCTCAGAAAGAGGTTCCGTCTTAGAAATGATATTACTGGTGATCTGGATAATGGAAATGAAGAAAAGGTAGTTGCTTTTTTACACGCCAGTGGACTTCTTAGAAGTCTGTAAAAGTGTAAAATTTAAAGCTGTGATAAAGCGTCTGTAAGAGGTAGTTTCATTTTTTTATATATGTGAGTCTCGAAGCGTGGCACGTATAGTGACGGGAGGTAGCCCTCTTGCCTAGGCTACCCTGGCTCGTCTGCATTCAAGAGCAGTGAGTCGGGGTATGTCCAAGGATGACATGGGGGACCCTTAAGGGTGGACTGAGGGCTTGAGGCTATGGGTAAGTGCAATGGCTGCCTGTAGCCTGTTTATAAGGAGTCAACTGCCACGGCATCCTGGCGCGACTAATATACTGCTTCACGGCGGTTCTTGTCGCCCCGAGGGTGCTAAAATTAACAACTAAACGAGATGAGTATAAGAAAATAAATGGAATGGTATGGTATTGTTTTTATAGTTTTACTTTTATCTTTTTTGAGAATTTTATCTCAAATTTTAATTTTTTTAAAAGTGTTGTTTTGTTTTTGTGGTGTTTAATGTTTCTGTGTAGTTTGTGTTTTTAAATAAAATGTAAGGGCCTATTACACCTTTACATATGACCATCCTCATGGTGATACTAATTTCCTTTAAGAATGTGACGAGGGCTAATGACCTTAGTAGTCGATGCTCGTAAAAATACACAAAAAATAAAAAATTTAAAATAGACCCAATAATGTAAGGATTATTTTATGTCTTTAAATGATTTCATTGAATTATTAGTTATATAGATGCATAATTATTTAAAAATAATGCACGACTAATTATTTACGAATAGAAAAAACTAATCAACTATATACAATTTAAAAAAAAAATTCATATTTTAAGTATTAAACCAAAATAGACCTCATTGGTCTGTAACACATGTTACTTGCAATTTACTGCCACATGGCAGGAAAACAGGAATGGATTCAGAACTTGTCTTAGGGTATTTCCAAATATAACTAAAATACAGCAATAGAAATAAACAGTAAATCTATTTAGTTTCTGAAAATCTTTTGTGTGCTGGTGACTTTCTCGTAATTCTCCTCTTAGAAAATAGATCTCAAAAATTCTGAAAACAAAACCAATATATTTCATCGGTAGCTGTGTTCCTGCACATAACTCGGACCGATATAGAATCAGATTTATAAAATCAAGCAACATTTTGAATATTTCTCTATAATTAAACTTGTGTAATGTCACATTCTTCCTCCTGTTACCAAATTAAACGAAATTATCTGACTCCTCTAATTATTTTTCTACCAGTATAGCATGAAAATCATCATCTTTACGATCCTTACTTAATCTAAATGTAGTTCATTAAAAATTAACTCTTCTATAAACAAATATTGAATTTACTTTGCGCTGTCAATTAAGATACTTTTCATAATTAGGTGACATTTCGTAGCCTACAGTCCCAGTACGTACTATGCTCGTATACTGTTAATACTATTTGAGCGTGACGGAGCCGTCAGATAAACACGGACAAATCCTGTAAAACAAAAAAACATATTTTACGCTGTTAAGAAATGTTTAATAATTGAAAGTTAGTCGATTGAATTTTGTAAAATATGAGGGCTAGATTACATTTAATATTAACTTATGTCCTGCATTACGTACGTAAATGTAAATGGAATATCGACACTTCTATGATAAGCACGACAGAAGCCAACGTAGATAATTACCACAATAATACTAACAGTACATATTTTGTAAAATAGTTCTTATCATTATAACCAGGAAAACAAACTTCTGTCACCCAAATTTTTAAGAGGGATACATTGTCTTAGCGATAATTAAAAGAATATCTTTAGCATATTTCAAAAGAAATGAAGTGATCCTTTATTTTTATAAACACAACGTTTCTGAAGATTGATAATTGCTTTGATGCCAGCAACGAATATCTGTAATGAGTACAAATATTAATAATAATAATCATAAAATAATAATAATAAAATTCCATTACTCGTTTTAATTTATTTATTTTTCAGTAAAACTGCGATATATAAAATAAAGGTAAATTAGTAATTGTGTAGACGTTTGGTAAAAGGGTAGATTAATGGATATTTTCAGTGAATATTTGTGGATAATGATTAACATACTGAGGCTCAAATCATATTTAGGTTTTAAGAGAACCGTATTTTTATTTCTAAAAACAAGTATGAAATCTGTCGGTCGATAAAAGCTTATGTTTGCAAAAAAGATAACTTTCCTTAAATTTAATATGAGAGTAATTTTTTTCTATGTTAAAAGGAAGTTTTGTATTGTTTTTGAACAGAAAATCTCCGCTGTAGTATTTTATTTAACTACTGTCGTAAATTATAAAGGATTATAGTAGGCTAAAAGACACAAAATGTTTAAAATTGGATGTCTGTGTATCTAAACTGTCACTTTAATTATTTTCTGAGAATTAACTCCCGTGTTTTCGGCTCTCACATATAAATTTAAATATATTAACATTAATCTGTTCCTCTACTTTTATCTTACTCTCTAAGTACACATAGCGCTAGAAAATGTAGTAATTCCATTGGGATTATGCTAAAATTATATCTCCGATGAAGGCTACAAGCTGATAGTATTTCTGCGATTAATCAAGTGTAATCGTTTTTTAACCATGCATGTGAATATTTAGTGATAATCAGAAAATTATATTTAGTATTTTGAAATTAATTATCATGAACTATTTTATTTTACTCTTTTGAGAAGATTCTACTTCTTGTTTAACAAACTCAATTTCTTGTCTTCTCACAGTTGATAAAAATGTTTGGTTGTCAAAATTAATCTGTTTAATATTAAGTATCGAAATTACAACCGTAAACGTCTTACCTTTTAAATTATTCAGAAACTGTTTTTTTTAAACGTTATTTTTGTAAATTGCTTAAAAACTTACTTTAATAAACATCTAGATAAAGTATTTTTTTTATTGGATGCATTATAATACAATACATACATATTATAAAATGCCAAAAAAGTATATTAGGCCCACTGAAATGCATTTGTACCAATCACAGTTTCAAAATGATATCATAAGGATATTTACATAAATATTTTCAATAAATTTTGTTTTGAATAAAAAACTATACAATAAAATAGGCTATCTTGTGTTTGGTCCGATCCTTCTACAGATATTTTTTTTTAAATAACAAGCAGTTATGAAATATACCTCTGGAGATTTACACCTTTACGCATTCCTAAAATATTTTATCCCGTTATTGCAAATTTATAGATCGGACCGGAGAAGTATTGTGCTTGGCATTATTACCGTGTTATGGTTGAACTAGATTCTTCTACCCTCTTGTAGGAAAGTTGGGACCCAACTCATTACTATATGTCATAAGTTTTGGTCTTCTACTGACGGGATGGTACCTTAGGAAACTAGAAATCTAGTGAAAGATAATGAACATAATATGAAAATATAAAAAATAAAAATTACATTGTATAAACTGGGTTGGGGAGAAATAAATTTACTATACTTATAGAACAATGCACTTGTGGATAATATAATCTGCTAACGAAAGACTATAAGTTAATCTAAATAACAATGAAGATAAAATCTAGTTCTTCTTGTAGAAATTTCTGACAATGGCCTAAAAACTAATATGGAAATTGAAATAAACGTTAATAAAGTAAAATTTTCGTCAAGTAAAACAATTTTTTACATACTGGAATATTACAAAAAAATATTAAAATGTAAATACAAAAAAATCATATTAATCTATAAAAAAATTCTAAACAATAAAACTTGAATGATAAAAATCGGTTCAGTATTTATTAAAAGACTGAGGTTTGAAAATTCAACAATGTTGAATAAAATTTTACTTGTAGTTAACAGGGATTTGAATAAATAAATTATAAAATCATGTTTAAAAATGTACAATTTTTTTTTTGGAAAGGAAGCCTAAATGAATCATAGATACTTTCTTTCTCGTTCTAACGAAAAAAATTACAAAATTGGAAATCTTATAACATAATGGTCGAGTACATCTTATAGTAAAAATTTAACCTGAAATCTGAGAATTGGTTTAGAAATTCAGGAGTGAACAACGTATAAAATTTTTTATGAAGACTAGGTCTACTTTGACATAATTTCTATTGAAGAACTAACTTTGACTTTTATACTTCTTGACTGTAGCCTTAATATAACTGAAATAAAATTAAAATAGAAGTAAAATTGTAAAAAGAATAATAATAAAGAGGAAAGGTCAGCCAAAATGAAACGCTAAACACTATGAAAAATATTATTCCACTAAAAGAAGACAATCTTAATTAGTCCCGCTTATTTTCAGATGTATCAGGTATATCCCAGTCATACAAAGAACTAGAAAATATTAGAAAAAAAATTAACTTTCCCATTTCTTTTGGAAACCATTTACACTTACTTACGGTAAAATAAATAAGGTATCTTTGTACTTATATCGTCAATACATTAATTTATTTGTCAACATATCAACTCATTTGAATTTTGTAAAAGGATAAATAATGTTTAATTAATAAGGTTAAAAATTAAAAAATTACTACCCTACGTAGTGGTTGCTTGGATAAGGTTTATATGTATTTTGAATGAAAAATACTCTTAAAAAGTTAGATTAGAAGGAAGGAAAGTAAATAACATAAGGTTAGCACTGACATAGTACTTTTGCAGTTGATTAGGTTATTCAACTATATGCATCTAAATTAGAGTATATAGTACGGAAGTGAATATTAGAAGAACAATTATAATTCGATACGTGGCTATAAACCAATGAATTGTTAACAAATGAAGGAAGTGTCTAGAAAAGAAACGGTAGACGTAAAATGGTAAAATATGATTGCAAATATACAAATTTAATAAAAAGTTATAAATTCTTAAGGGAGCATGATACTTCCTAAGGAACGGTTATTCAAAATTAGTAAAATTTGAATAAGTGGGTAATGAAATGTTATGTTTCGAGTGTAATGCTAAGTTCAAGCCTTTAGTTTTTACATTATAAAATGATCAAGTGGGTTATAAAAATACAGGAACATTATAAGCACTAGTATATTATACTGCAAAAATTGGTCAAACTTTTTGTTAGCAGTCTATTTAGCAATGCATTTCATTTGATTAATAAAAGCAACGATGTCAATTGCTATAGATCGTATTCCAAACGCCCTCCCTTATTACAATATCGGCAAAAGCAATCTTTCCAACTAGTTACAGGTAGACTCGGCGAGTATTTCTGTACGGGTGTAAACATGACTATTAGAAACAATAGAAAAAGAAAGAAACAACAGAAACGTGTAATGGATTTTAAATGTTATGTGAAAGGACTGGTGAAGGTTAAATTGACCGATAAAGTAAAAGAAGAATTAGCGGTTTTGATAGTGAAACTGAATAACCAGAAACAATGCAGAATAGGAATCATGAACCCTATAGGGGAAGACTTGCCGTATGACGATGTCGGTCGCCAAACCAATCCCTCCGTTCATAGCAGTGTTGGACTAATCGGAGGGAATAATCAGAAGCAATTCAGAATAGGAATCATAACTAGCTGTATCCTATCAATAGAAGAGAAGGGTTGATTATACAATGCAGGTAAGTTCAACTGATGAAACAAAAAATGCAGGCGGTTAAACAGTAAAAATTACACACTGTATAAGGACGTATGAGTTCCAGTAACTCAATATTTTAGATACGAACAAAATAGAATGAATGGAAAGAAAAAAGGGTCATAGTTAAACGCATACGGCTCAGGAAAGATTACCGTTATGTGATACTTTTGTTTTAATTAATTTATTTATTCAATTTGTTTTAAAAAAGATTTTATATATATATATGTATATATATATATATTACAATTTAGTTTTAAATATAATAAAAAAATTCTCACATAAAAACACAGGAAAGTAAATTACGTTGGCCATTGCCGTTCATCTTATAATTAAAAGGAAAAGTTAATAATTAACGTAGGACCTACCTACCTACCTGACAGCAGTAAAGAAAGAAAAATTTCTAATTTACTTACACAATGAATCCTACTACATACCTGGCAAATTCATTTTTGCATTTTGTGAGCCAGAACGAAAAACTCATTTTAAACTTGTTGGCCGTCATCGTTGTATGAACAAGTACAATACTTGAAAAAACAAATTTTATTACAAAAACCTTGACAGTTTTAAAGGGTTAATTTAAATGAAATAAAACTGAAATAAATATATCTAATAAAATATGACATGGAAATCAATTTAAAAATTTGTTTCCTATCATGAATCAACATTATTGTTGCATATATCAGGAACATTATTTTATTTATTCCTATTATGAATTTCCATGTCGTGAAAATATTAGAATTATTTCCTATATTTTCATTTTTATATAACTAATCTTACCGACATCAAAGTTAACAGCATATTGTACTTAAAATATTTTCAACGATTAAATTCTGTTTTTAATTGTCAATAATTTCATTTAAAATAATTGATAAATTAAAAAATAAACAAATTTTCGTTAAGCGGAGATTAATAATAACGAAACCAGTTATTTTAACTGAAATTTTTAGTTTGAAAGTTGACTACGTTTAAAATAATTTTTAATATTGAAAAAGAAATATATTTCTAATAAAATGACGTAAAATAAATACTACTTAAAGAATTTTTAAATCGTCGAAATATGAATAGGATTTGTGGTTATCATTCAAATAAATCAACATCTATTGATTGAAATACTTCATTTATTACTTTCATATACAGTGTATCTCTTTGATAAATTACTCGTATTAGATGCATTGAATTATTTAAATTTTCCAATTTCTACAAGAAATATAAAAAGAAATCACATTTATTTTAAGTTAATTATTTTTTTGTATTTTTTGAAAAGTCTAAAATCAGTAGATAAAAGATATTCTAAATAATTATAATAATTATTCCAAAAATTCTAGAATGTAATCTGAGTTTTGTGTAAAATTATCTATATTTATATACAAGCTAAATAAAAACGTTAAGTTGTAATAAATAAAATTCTTTTTTTTTCTAAAGATGAATTAAATTTATATTATGCTTCAATTTAAATTAAGAAAGAATTTATTATTTATCACTTTTTACGTATGACTTCAAATTTTCTATTATATTATATATATATATATATATATATATTAAATCAAAACCTAATTAGTTTTGTAATTTATTGAGATTATATTTCACAATGTTTTAAAACTGGTTATCGTATTGTTTTTTGTTTTGTTGAGTTTTGTTTCTGCTCCATATTATTCATACGACTCAATTTTAACATATTTGTAGGACTTTCTGTGTCTTTACTTCCTTGTATGAAATAAAGAATGTATTGTGATTGCTAAAATTTTGGTTTTCAGATTTCAACGGAACTATCGATTTTGACCATCCCTGAATCCATTTTGACTACTTTCGACGAGACGTCTGTACGTATGTATTTCGCATAACTCGAAAACTGTTAGCAGTAGAATACTGAAATTTTGGATTTAGAACTGTTGTAACATCTAGTTGTGCAGATCCCATTTTCGTTCCAATCGTTTGGATCAATAGTGTCCAAAAAAGCCCAAAATTCAAAAGCTTTGGATTTTGGACTTTTTCTTAACTACAGTAATAAGCCCGCATTGACAATTTTTCAACGATAAATTGAAAATGGTTTTTCATATGTGGTACTTATTTTCATTGGTTCCAGAGTTATAGAGTTAGTTTTTTTTGTTGTGTAGTACCGTTTTGGTCAGCTTCCATACCATTAATTCTGACATTAATTACCAGTTTATTGTTTGTGTCTGTTTTTATTTTATTTAATTTAAACATTTTCCATGCGTTTTTATTTTTTCATTACTATTTGTTGTAAATTTAATTATTCTTCGTTTTTATTTAATAGTTGTAAGTATAGCTTACGGTTGCTAAGGCACATTAGTTACCTACTGATTTACCAACTGAAGGTACTTAGTTACTCAACTGATTTATATTTATATTACTTGTTTATGTGCAACTTATAAATAAATATATTTTTATTTATTTTTTTGTCAGCTATTTGATGCGAAGAAATTTTGGTGTGAAAAATTCCCTCACGCAGTGTTAGTTATTTGTAATTATAAATGAACGTAATCGAACTGGAGTTACGTGGAATTCACTCCTGCGGAAAAGTAGCGTTCTAGTAGGACGCCAGGTGTCCGTGAGGTCCTTTCGGGCGACAGCGGCACTGATAGTGCGTCGAGCTGCGACTGTGCTAATTGTACCAATCGCCGGTTGGTAGCCCGGCAATTAGACTGCCAGATGGAAGTCTGTGCGGGTGGACGTATCCGATCGTCAGCAGCGGGTTGAGGCCCGGTATATGGAGTCGAGCGATATTGATTTTAGTGAAAGTGACATTGAGCCCTCTCCACTGCTGGTTTCTTTTTTTGAGAGAATTGAGGGTCCATCAGCGGGAAAGTCATCAAAACGCAGTTTGCGGCTCTCCCCCCTGACGGTGGTGGAGCAGAAGAAGCCTCGTGCAGCTGGGAAGTCTGGTCAGGGCGTTGGTGGGTCGGCTCCGACGGGGGAGCCGAATAGCTTGGCGAGAAGGAAGGGATGTTTCTCTTACAACCTTTGTTGTCTTCTTAAACATGTCTGTGACCTGAGGAGTTAGTGGGCACTCACATTAAGACGAAGAAGGAAATCAAAGACTGTTCCTTCAAAATGGGTATCATGTGTTTATGGTTAAAAGGTTTTGGAACGTCCTGGAGGAACAAGCCTCTGAGGGCAAGAGGAGGCCAGTGGAGGCTGTGACGGTGGCCACCCAAACGCCGGTGGTGATGGAATCGAGAGCCGTCCAGACAGAGGACTGTGGCTCCACTTTGGGGTCAACCCTTCACATGGACGTACGGCAAGCACTGAACAAGGGGATGGATTATGGACATCTTCCTCGTTCGATTTTTCATCGATGACCCAAGAAGGCGTTTGTAACTACTGAAATTTTTGAAAGTTGCTGGTGCTGATGAACTAGCCTGGGTGGTGGAGTTGGCATAGGTTGCGGAATCTTGGGCTGATTAAAAGATGTTGAGGAGATGCCCTGGGTGAGGCCGATTCTCTGGTCGGGCTCGCTGCGGACGGGCCAGGTAGTCACTCATAGTACTCGAACCGAGGACATGGCTGGTGGAGCGGTAGCAGTGGATGGAATGAACGTCATGGCAGCAATTAATTCTTCCGACGGTGAGGAGCGGTTGCTCTCGCGTATATTGGAGTCCGATGTTAAGGCAATAAATATTGCACATGGTTGAAGGAACCATAGTCACAGCAGGTAGGAGCGTTCACTTAATCATTACGGACGTTGTCGCTCTTACCTCAGATTTGGTGCGTGAGATGCACAGCACTGTTGGTGATTTGGTTACCATCGATGTCCTCTCCCTGAGGGCGTCATATGGCGAAAAAAAATTGCAACGGTGGCGGTCGCTCCTCTGCTGGCGACAGAATTATTGAAGGTTGGTCTAATTAGTGTCAGGTGGGTGTCTTGTCGGGTGTTCAGGAGGTCCGACGAAGAACGGTGCTATAGATGTTGGGGTAGAGGGAGACGGGCGGGGACTTGCGGTGGTCCTGATAGAAGAAGGCGATATTGTGAAGCTGAGGAGCATCTCCGTAATGAATGTCCAGGTGAGGCTAAGTGGTAGCCCTGCAATGCTCGTGGGGCCGTGGCTGCAGGGCCGGCGGCCGGAAATGAATCCTGTCGTATTCACTCTTGGAATGAATTTAGGTTTGGGACAGGCCTGTCCAGGAGGGGTGGGCCGCTTAGGTATTTCACACAGTTGATCCAGTAGCTGCGAAGAGATGCAAAGAGTGTCAGGAGAATACAGAAGGTCTCCAGCGGCCTGTGGCTCGCTGCGGGTAGTCGTCACGCTTATAATTTTGTGTCCAATATATCTGAATAGAAGGAATACAATGAGCTTTTTGTTTGTATACTGTTAGGTCAGGGAATCTTCGATCATGAGTGAATTTAGAAAGATTGTTAAGAAGCCTAGCCGGAGGAGGGAGCCGGAGCTTTTTCCTTCGACCTCCTCAAATACTAGTTTTGACAATGATGGTTCAGAAGTGGACATAGGAATGACCACCCGGGAAGGTATGAATCCACTCACTGAAGAGTTTTCGCAATCCGGGGGCAGGCCTGGCAGCTCTGCCCCGTTGGCCCATGATGTTTTGGCAGACCTAGATAGCTTTTTTTTTATCTAGTAAACCTTGGGGTTTCCTGTACAAGTGAAGCTACCAAGAGGAGATTATTGCCTTGCCTTGAATTCTTCGGAGCAGCTTTCACAGCTCTCATTGAAGGTTTTAAAAATCTTGCCTTAAAGACTAAAAAACTAACTTTAGTTTATAAACCGGCCCCAGCCCCAATGCAGCTGCGTAGGTATGCTGAGCTGGTTAGGAGCGGATGTGAAACTAGCCAGTCCAAGAAATCTGAGGTTGAGTTGTCAGCAGAGCGGAGGCTCGACTGTGTCCAGCAGTCACTTAAAGAAAGACCTCCAGGTTCCCCTTCGGAGTGACCGGAAAGGTCTTAAAAGGTTTTTTTCAGGTACAAATATTGGCATCACCATTGGTAGGGACATCCCTGGCACGGTCCTTTACTAGTCTATAGTCAAGGACAGTTCTAGAGATCATTGGTTGATACATTTTTAAATAGTGGATGAGGTGCCCGACGGCCATGAGGGACACTTTCCTGTTTACCGAAGGCGCTCCCTGATCGGAAGGCGGAGTAGCCGAAAATTTCCTCTTTGTTGGTGTTCTCGAGACCTTGACGGCTGCCATTAGATATGCTGGCAGAAAATTTCACTTCTGCAGTGGCGGCGACGGCTGAAGCCGCCATTCCTAGTGGCACTGTCCGGTAACGTATATCAAGTTGGAGGTCTCGGAATCCGACAGAAATGAAGCAGTCTGTGAATCAACTCAGAAGGGCTGCTTACCGAAAGGGTGATCCCGATCGTCATGCGGTCATAACTGCAGATTACCGCAGAATGAGGGCTAGGTATTTTCATAGCATTAGGTTCTCCTAGCGGAATTCCTGGCGCTCCTTGGTTCAAGAAGCAAGGGAATAAGAGACCCTTGGGGCGTTGTGTATAGAGCCCTTTGACACAAACGCAGGAAAGATGTTCTCTTGTCAGCTTTGTCAAGCCGTGAGGGTGTGGTAATTGATATGAACCGTGTCCTTAATATTTTGGTGAATGATTACTCCCGGATGACAATATGCTAGGTGAAGTTTCACACCTCCGTCGTCTCAGGCAGGAAGTCGCGATTTTTGAGACCGATTTACAATCTTTTAAGATCAATGAGGTTAAGTGCTCCAGCTGACCTCTAGTATGGCATGGTACAAGGCCTCCGGATATGATTGTGTCACAGAGGAGCTCCTTGTCCGAGCGCTTCCAGTAGCTCATGGTCCTCTAACTAAAATATAAATAGGTTGCTATTCGCCGGCAATTTTCCGGCGTGTTAGAAGCGTGGAGACTTGGTGTTAATGTTCAAAGATGGCGACGAAGACCCTACTGTTTGTTCTTCTACCAAGAAGATACTTTCGAACCCGAGGTACTTTTGAACCTGAACATACTTTATACGCTGGCCTGCCATTTTTTTTTTTTTTTTTTTTTTTTTTTGGGGCGAAAAACGGTTGAACGTTATCATCGCCCGGAAAATAAATAAATAGACAAATAAATAAAAATAATTTAAGGTTTTTAGATAACATTAAAACTTAAAACTACTATCACAGAAACAAAATCCGGAATGGGTGTAAAAGGCCCATTCTCGGATAACAAAAACACTAATATGCAACTTAAAACTATGTTAAAAACTATCACATTAAAAATAAATAAAACTTAAAACTAAAGAAGGAGATAAAACTTAAAACTATTACGTTTACAGTCTTACAACTAATATCACAAAAATCTTACAACTAATATCACAGACGAATTTAAAAAACAAACAAAAAAACAAAAAAAATTACGAAAGAATACATACTTATTAAATTTTTTGCATTAACCCTATACTACGTAAAAATATAAACATCCGGTTTAAAACCTCCTTATCGTCATGCAAGATACCACGGATGTTTCTGGGTAGTTTAAATTTACGACGCAATGCCGCATAACATATGCAGTCCACGAGTATGTGGCGCACAGTCACGCGGCAGTTGCATCTTGCGCATAGAGGTGGTTGTCCTCTTGTAAACAGGTACTCGTGTGTGACTCTCGTGTGTCCTATCCGCAATCGACAGAGAACTACTTCCTCACGCCGGGGTTTTCTGTATGAGGAGTTCCATGGTAATACAGAATCTTTAATCTGACGGAGTTTATTATCGACGGTAGCTGTCCAATCACCTTGCCACCTTGTTCTTAATAATTGTTTTACATAGTTAATGAAATCAGAAGTAGCAACTCGGGTGGTGAAAGGAGGCTGGTTACATGCTTCTTTGGCAGCGGAACCTGCATGTTCATTACCTGGAATCCCTACGTGGCTAGGGACCCAGCAAAAACTTAATTCTGTGTTGCGATTATTCAACTCAGCGATTGCGTTGTAAATTTCAATGACGATAGGATGTTTGGAATAAAAGTTTTTTAAGGCTTGGAGAGCACTACACGAGTCACTGCAAATAAGAATTTTTCTATATTTAGGGTTAATGATGTTTAGAGCCTTATTTATAGCGTATAGTTCAGCGGTAAACACACTCGTAATACCGGGTAGACCAAACATATAAGTTCTCTCATTAACAACAAATGCACACCCAACTGTATCGTTTTGTTTCGATCCATCAGTGTATACAACCGCGTCTGGTTTCATCTTGGAGAGAACACACTGAAACATTTGCTGAAAGACAATAGATGGTGTTGATTGTTTATTGTATGTGGTCAGGTCAAAATTAAAATTTATAAGGTTTATTCTCCACGGAGGATATGAGCAAGGATATATAGGAAAGAATGACGGTTTGTCAACATTTATATGCTGCAGCAGACGCCAGGTACGGATACCTACCGGTGCAGTACGACGTGGATGGTCCTCATACTTTCTTAGATTAGGATTTCTAAAGACTGACTCAAGAGCCGGGTGATTTGGTTGTCCTCTGAGACGAGCAAAATAAGATAATAAGAGCTGGTCTCGTCTATCCCAAAGTGATGGTTCACCACAGTCTACCAGTAAGCTTGCGACAGGACTAGATCTAAACGCGCCTGTGGCAAGCCGAAGGAAAGCATGATGTACACTATCCAGCATTTTAAGCACGGTTTGACGAGCTGGTGAGTAGGCCACACAACGGTAATCTAAACGGGAGCGAACAAAGGAATAGTAAAAACGTATCATACATGATCTATCGGCTCCCCAGTTGGTGTTAGTAAGGACTCGCATCATATCTAAAATTTTGGAACATTTTGTTTTCAATTCTTTTAAATGTTTGACCCAAGTAAGACGACTATCAAAAATTAAACCTAAAAACTTAACGTAATTAGAGATAGTAATAGTCTCACCGTTCAGAAAAATTTGCGGAATAGAAGGGTTTCGTAGCCGAGAAAAAACTACACATTTTGTTTTTTCGGATGAAAATGTGAAACCAGTAATCCTGGATCAAGCTTCAAGGTGATATATAGTGTTCTGCAGTAGTCTCTCTGCTGTAGGTGCCGAACGGCTTGCAATGTAGGTAGCAAAGTCGTCAGCAAATAGAGAGCATGAGACAGGAGCCTGAACACATTTGGTAAGGCCTGCCATCAAAACACGGACACGCCGGCTCACTTCCAAACAGCCTTTGAGGTGCATCATTGTTGTCTTTCCCGGGCTAAACGATATCCTGTGTTGATGGCCCCACAGCTGAAACATTCTGCAAGCTCGACTGGCTCGGAGTTCACCCTCCCTCCACGAGCTTCCTTCAACCAGCAGGAGACATAGTCTTCATAAGCCACGATACAACAGCCGCTGAAAAAATTTCAGCCGCAGGAGTGAATCAAATTCCACCACCTACAATAATGGACCCAACACAGTGCCTTGGGGACATCCTTTAGACAACCTCATGGCTGCCCCGGCGGAGCAGCACATCACGATGACTGTGGTAAGTTTGTATAACTTGCAATTCACTTACAATACATTCTCTTTCTAAATAGCAGAAGGCTAACATTGATAATTAAGTTCTCCGGAATCCAGAGAAATTCCTAGAATATTTTCCGTCTCATTAGTTGTTACCACACTCATCACACGGAGTGTGGCATTTCCCGTATCCTTTCCGGGACGAAACCCATACTGATTGTCCATCAACAACCTTTGCGAGGTTAACCTTTCATTTATACAAAGATAAAAAAGCTTTCCAAAGACCTTGCCAATAACCGGAAGTAACGTCAGAGGCCTTTACGACGAACTAACAAGTGGCGACAAGCATACTTGTCGCCACCTTTAAACAACAATTTCACAACCCCCTTCTTACAACACACAGGGAAGTATCCTCCAAACAACAATTTAATTGATATACTGTGACAACTCTCACACTCACCCCAACTGTGTGTCCCAAGCACACCGGAGCGAACAAGCTCCGCTGTTATTCCATCAAAGCCTGGGGCCTTACGTTAGAGCCAAACAAAAAAAAAACAGAATATTATATTTGTTAAAGGTGAGGAATAAATTTATGAAAAAAATTGTAGAAATATTCGTTCGTAGCTTAAGATTTAATTCGATTTTCTCTAAATCTAACACCCCGACCAATCAAGGTAAAAAAGAACGTAATGATTTTCAAATAGCTTTTCTTTGTTTAAGGTCCGGGGTTTATAATTTTTGAGAATTGTAGATATTTTTAGATAGGCCTATAAAACATGATATAGAGAAAAATTAAAAACTAAAAAAGCTGTATTAAAACCGAAGGAAGAAAGAGCAAAAGACAAAAGAATACATAATTTATAATTCAATTTTAAGAGCTGGGGGTTGATTATTTTGAAAAAAGGTTTTTTGATCTATTTATATAATCTAGGTATAAAATTTGCCAAAGTGCCTTTTTCTAAAGTGCCTCTGAAGAAAACCGAAATGTTTTTTTCGCGATATCCGTAATTCCCTTAAAGAATTTTGAGAAATAATTAACATGATTAATACTTCACTTTAGAATTTCTTGAGCGAAAATTTGGAGAAATTAGTTTCGGTCAAACTGAGATATAAGGCCAAAAGCGTGCGACACAATTTCCGACATATGTACGCATATACACATTTATATAGATACATATTATTTTGTAAATGAACTAGATGAACCCTAAAATGTAAGATTTGAAATACCAGTTACACTATTTTGATATGATCATCATATATATCCTTTCCACATAGCTATTCCAGCTATATTAGCCTACATATTTTTCAACAGGCATTTAATTTCTTCTTGGAGTCAAATCGGGATTGCATGACTGATAATCCAGCAATTCAAAACTGAAATCTTAAAGGTAAACATTTTTATTATGGGTATATAAGGACAATCGTTACATTAAAAATCAAACCTTTTAAAAAATTAACACACCTTTCGGACTTGATTTTACCTTCAGTGATAGCAGTGGCAGAGCCGTTTTCACTTTTCATGGTTTCACTATTAGGAGTGAAGTAAATAAATACTGATCTTTTATAGGACAGAATATTGTCATAATTAACTATCAAGCTGATGACCTAAGTACTATAGAGATGAGAGTTCTGTGACAACCTTGACCTTGGAACTCCAGGTCAAGACCGAGGGCGAGGGTCAAGGTCAAAGGTCAAATGTCAAATACCAGTTCAAAGATCAGGCCAAAGGTCAAATGTCAGGTCAAGGTCAGGACCAAATTTCAAGGTCAAAGTCCAAGACCTGCAGTTTATTCGGCTCTGGTAGGGGAACGCTGGATTGGTATATATAGTGCGCGTTTTCCTATCGATAGCATATTTCGACGAAGTGAGCCTTAAGTACTATTGCTACTACTACTACTGCAGCAGCTACTACTACTACGAACACTACTACTACTACTGACAAGGTGAGTCGAATTTTTTAACATAGAGTGCGGATTCCCCAGCGGTGTTAACGAAGCACTCATAGCCTTTAATCAGAGTGCGGATACCTAGCAGTGTTAACGAAGCACTCATAGCTTTTAATCAGAGTGCGGATACCTGGCGGTGTTAACCAAGCGCTCGTGTAGCTTTTAATCGGGGCGAGGATACCTTTCGGTGTTAACGAAGCGCTCGTGTAGCTTTAATCAGAGCGCGAATACCTAGCGGTGTTAACGAAGCGTCTGTATAGTTTTTAATTACAGCGCGGAAACCTAGCGGTGCTAACGAAGCGCTCGTGTAGCTTTTAATCAAAGCGTGGATGTCTGGCGGTTTTAATGAAGCGAACTCTTATTTTTTAGATGAAATATTGATGTAGTGCACATCATAAAATCTAAAATAGACTATGTACTTTTCAGATGGCCGCAATCTCAGTAAAAAAGGCAAACGATGCATAATGATAAATTTTAAATGAAGAGGATAACAAACATTCTGAAGTCCGCGTAGCTCATAGCCTGCTTACGGATAATTCAACCCAAATTAGAATTTCCACATCGGCAGATATGAATGTAAGCGTAAAGAAACCTCAAATCTCCACAGACATTGATGCTAACGCGAGAGTGGTGAGAGGGCAGGCGCAGGGTGTAGCCGGAAACTCCGGTCCGAAAATCGTTCGAGCGTTAGCTAGGGTTGCACCTTGTCCACGTGTCGAGGCAGTCCCATCTACTAGCCCGTCTGAAGGAGCTGCATTACCACTTTCATTAACGACCACACCCACACCCGCACCTGCAGCCCTCCTAAACCTCCGTCAACCAATCGCTCATGCGGATGGTGAAAACTGCATATTTTCTCTGATGATGGACTGCATATTTTCTCCGAAGCACGGAATTGCATACATATTTCGTCGCTGTTAAATGTTGTTGCCGCATTGGGGTAGTAGATTCTAAACTCATGCGATTAAAAAGTACTCCATCACTGAAATATTAGATGTAGGGAATGATGTCCGAAATCTACAACTATTTTCCATACTATATTCTATCATATTATTGTATCATTATGATTATGTACAACAAACCATCTACGCACTTACATCACAACACCTATCATATACATTCTCATTACCAAAAAAACATATTATACGCACACCTACATAAACTCTGACACCTTAATCCACTGCGTATTAATACGTAACGGTTTCCAAGGCCGTCACCAATTGGTGCAAAATGTTGAGGTAGGTATCTGTCTTATGTAAAATAATAAATTCATTATTTTAATATATTTTCTTTTTTTACAGATTGCGAACTTTTTTACAACTATCATTAATGAGTGAAAGCTTCCTAGAATTGATTCTAACGGCTGAAAGCTTTGATGAAGTTGATATTGAAGGAATTCTCGATAGAAAGACTGTACTCGATGTCACGTATTACCTAATAAAGTGAGAAGGTCTGGGATATGAAAATAGCGAGTGGATAAGCAGGGAACTGTTGAATTGTGAAAAACTGATTGATGAGTTTGATCGTACCTATAGAAGGTGGTTAGGTCGAGTGTGGGGAAAGTGTAAATTCTGCTGTGGAATTTATTCCAGAGCCATTAATTGACATTACCGATGAATCTATTTCATCATCTTTTACTCCTAGCACTGATTCAGATAAATCAGATAGTGTGATTTATATAAAGAACCATAGAAATAAAAATGGAAATATTGAATATCTCTTCAGCAAAAGTATATGTATGTAGTTGAGGATGAATGGATTTCTGAAGATGAATGTAGTATTTTAAAAACTTAGTAGTAGACTATTGGAAAATAATTAGTTTAGTGAATTAAGATGCTGTCCAGAACCGCAATATTGGGGAAATTAAATAGAATCGCACATGCGATAGATAAAGAGCAGGGTGCTATAGATGAATTGAGGAAAGATATACGGTCTGAAATTTGAGCGACAACTATAGATTTAGACAGCAGCGGAAGTGATGAGGATAATTTATCTTTGCATTATACTTAATAATGGAGAAGAATAAAGGGATAAAACAGAACAAACAGATTTGAGTTAAAAAAATCGAATGATGACTACAGATCTAATTAGTGCTGAAAGTAATGATGATTTAACTTCGGATAAAACACATCTAACATTAGCAGTATTCTTTTGGTAGGGATAGTAACTTCAACAGATGCAACGATCAATCAACAGATTGCATTACGCAATTTGCTCGATGAGTTCCTCGACAGACTAGTTAGTGAGAAAAGAGTGAGCATGCGAACTACGGTTGGTAAAGAAGAAATTAGACGCAGCTCGCGAACTACATCTTGTAATTACTATCAGAGCTAATGGTTTTAGCGGATAATTTTATTGTTACACTATTTTAGCAACATCATTAACATACGTTAATGGCGAGGTCGAACATCGGCCGATAAGCAAGAAGAGAGTTAATTTTCATATCACCAAATGCAGAAAAAAAATGGCTGTTAATTCACATAGTAATTTTGGATGTGAATTCGAATTTTCAGAATTAATCCTCCGATCATAAATAAGATTATTGTAAATAACTACATTATTTTACAGTTCTTCTTTTTTCCTGACTAATCCTAGATTCCATTTGTAATTTGATTCAGAGATTGTCAAAATGGGATATTCCCACCGAAATCTGAATTTCGTGAATACAATACTTCTTTTTCTTTCCTATTTATTATTCGATAAATGACAAGTAGTGTGTTGTTAGGCAAACAGATGTTTTTAAGTATTTCAGGTACATTTTTACCTTTCTTACATATCTCATCAACATTCGTTTCCACTTCATAGAAAAACCATCTCTATCTTTCACACGTGCGACAATTCATTCATATTGTCCTCTAAAGCAATACCTAACTGTGGCCCCGGAGTATAAACAAGAAAAAAGACTAAGATATCCGCTCTGCTTATTTTCAAAATTGGTCTCTTCGCGAGCCAATGACTCGAATGCTGCTTCTATAGAGTGTTCGATATAATTCCCTTTGCTCACTGAATGGGTTGATTGATATGGTTCTATAAAATACAACATCTTAATCAAGCTGTCGTGCGAAAAGCCGTTGGTTGATGAGTATAGAGACATTTGCTTCAATACAAAAAACTTTGCGGTCATCAACGTGAACGATATCGAACACTGGATAGAAGCAGCATTCGAGTCATTGCTTCGCGAAGAGACCAATTTGAAGGTAAGCAGAACAGATAAGCTGGGCCTTTTTTCTTGGTTAACCTTTGGAGCCGCAGTTAGTTATTGCTTCAGAGGTCGATATTAATTAATTGTTGCGTGTGTGAAAGATAGTGATAGTTTTTATGAAGTGGAAACGAATGTTGATGAGATCTATAAGAAAGGTAAAACTGTTCCTGAAATACTTCATCACATCCAACAACCTAACAACCTACTACTTGTCATTTATCGAATAATAAATAAGACCGAAAAAGAAGTATTGCAATCGCTAAATATTCAGATTTCAGCGGGAATATCCCAGCCGACGACCATCTTTGAAACAAATTACAAATGCGGAATCTAGGGGAGTCGGGAAAAAACAATAACAGTAAATAGTGTAGTTTGCGATAATCTTATTTATAATCAGAGGTTTAATTTTGTAAATTCGATCTCTCATTCAAAAATACTATGTGCATTAATAGCATTTTTTTTCTGCAAGAAGTGATATGAAACATTAACTCTCTTCTTGTTTATCGACTGATTTTTAACTCTTTCTTTAAGGTACGTTGATGATATTGCTAAATATTAAATTAGACTTAGCGGTTTAATTGTGATAATAAATTATTCGTTAATACTATTAGATGTAGTTCATGGTCTGTGATCATTTTCATGAAATCATAAATTACACATCGAACATTATGAAAGGAATGCTGTATTCAAGTGCTAAATTCACCAGCTTATATTCCGACGCATATTGACTAGATTATAGAGATTTCAAACTTTTTTTGTTTATATAGATAATAATGTAGTTAAATGAAAGGATAGTAGTAAAAATTCTTAAGCTTATATTCCAACGCATATTTACTAGATTAGTTTGTATTGCTTTATTAAAATTTATTTAATAGAGCACGGTGTTGCGTTTCTTTTAAAATGAAAATTTGAGAGGATAAGCACTAAATTCAGCAGCTTTTATTCCAGTGTATATTAAATTAATAGAGCACTATGTTTTCTAATAGTACTCATAATTTTATATAGAAAATGATATTATATTCAAGCACTAAATTCATTAGCTTATATTCCAGTGTATATTTATTAGATTAATAGAGCGCTATGTTATGTTAGTACTCATAATTTATATATAGAAAATAACATTGTATTAAAGTACTAAATTCAGTAGCTTATATTCCAGTATATAGATTAATAGAGCACTGTGCTATGTTTTCTTACCATATTTTTTTATTTTTCTATCTCAATAAATACAATAGTACTGATAAATTTATATAGCAAATAATGTTAAGTGAAAGGATTGTAACAAAATAAAATAAAATTTTCAAATTAAAAAATTTATTTAAATTAAATAAACACATAAAATAAAAGTATATTGATATATAATTTAAAATAATAAAAATAAATTAAAAATATTAAAAATAAATATATAAAAATAAAAATTATATAGATATGTATAAACACGCAGTCGCCCCTGCTTATAACATGTCTTAAAATAGCGTCAAAGTCCTCCTCCGGCATAGGCTCAGAAAGCCTGGCGGAGAGAGGCGGATTACCATTCTCATCCTCCTCCTGCGTAGACTCAGAAAGCCTGTGGGAGGGGAGTGGTACTACCTTGAAGCTAAAATTGCTACTGGAGGTAGCCCGCCAAAGTTGCTGCTCGTCTCGCCTGGTGGGGTCGACACTAAACCCCACCTGCGGTAACGCGACACATGCTGGCTCTGTTGAACCGCCCGCATCCTGTGCCGCGTCTACCAACATTGGTAAAGACCTCACCTCAGTCGGCTCCGGGTTGAGCTCGCCCACTCTTTCGACCGATGGTAGGTTACAAGCATGTGCGCAACTAGAACATTTTGCCATTGTTTTCTGTCGATTGCTAATCTTTCCCGTATATCGAGCGAGATTAGATATGTTTCTTTCAATTATATTAAATTTCTCGCTCACTTTATCATTCATGCGGCATGGTTCAATCCCATGCGGAGGTGTCTGCGTTTCTGAAGATGTTTTAGCAGCGATGGAGGAGGTTGAAGGTGACGATGTCGCAGGAGTTATTCGTTCAGTAGCCGTAGGTGCCGTCGTTGTTGTTGTTGATGTTGTTGTCCACGCCTACGCTCGCTCCTGCGCAGCGGTCTTAGGACTTAATACGATTACCGGAGGCGTTGGTGGTGCGGTTGTTGCGGCTATTGCAGCAGCCTCCGCAATCGCAAAAGACCTAAGGAGCGAGAATATGACGTCGTTGATGATAAATAATGCGTCGTTCTTATCGTCCTTAACCCAGATGTTGTTGGAGTTCACCGCCGCGGCGACCTCGTCATCCTTACCCCCAATGTTGTTGGGGTTGGTCGCGGTGACATCCTCTTTGCTGCTCTTTCGTATGGATGAGATGGTAGGGTCGATGATGGTAATGTTGCAGCAGAGGCGCCGCTCTTCGTCTCTTCTCTTCATCCAGCCTCTGCAGCAACAGACCTAAAACCATCTCAGCCATTAGCAGCCTCTCCTCCATCGCTTGAATATTGCCATCGATGACGTCGTTGTTGTTATTGTTGTTGGCGTTGTTGTTGCTGTTTTTCTGCATTTTTCTGAAAAACAAAAATAAATTAGTTATCGATATGAGAAAATGGACATCTTTCAAATATAGTATTAATAGTCTACCTGTAAAATAATAGTTTTGATTAAGACCATGTTTATATCTAGTAAATAGTATGTTAGTTTTCGATAAGAAAAAAGGACATCTTTCCAATATAGTATTAATACTCAACCTGTAAGATAATAGTTTGGATTAGAAGTATGTTTATATTTGGCAAATAGCATAGGACTATGTTTATATCTAGCAAATAGCATATCTGATGATAGTTTAGTTAAGTCTTTTCTAAATATATTAGTACTGCTGAGAAAATCACACCAATAATATATCTTTCTACTAATTTTTATTTTACTATCATACATATAATCTTAACGTTTTTTTATAAGTAGAATATGTCAAATAAATCTATAGACGATTTGTAAATAATAAATATTGCTTCTATTAGACTTAAAATATGAATTTATATAAGGAAAATAGAAATAGAAAAATGTAAATTAAGTTTATGTTAAATCTGTAATGATTTTGTATAAATAAATATATATTCCTCTACTGATTTTTATTTTTTACCATCGTACATATCCTAACTTTTTTCTATAAGTAAATTATAACCGACCGAATAGATCAGTAGATGAGATGTAAATAATAAATATTTCTTCCATCAGAGTATTTTCTTTATGTATAAAATAAAAAAAAATATGAAGACATACTTAAATTTTGAATTTATATTAGGAAAAATAAAATTAAAAATTCGCTTTTCTAAAATAAATTTAACTAATGATTAATTAAAGTAAAAAATTTATAAAAATCAAAATTTTACTTTCAATTTAAACGAAGCAAGTAGCTCGATGGAAATATAAACTATTGTGGTAAAATATGTGATTATTTTTCAGTTGTAGAAAGTATTATGAATTTGATGAAGATTTTTCTCTTAATTATATGAACAGTTATAGTTATCAGTTAAACTTAAAACAATTAATTTAATTTATAAACCCAAATATGGTAGTACTAAACGAATGATAAATAAAACATTAGAATAATTATAACAGATAAATACATTTGACGTAAATGCAGTTAAAATAATTATGTCCTTTTAATTAAGAACAATAAAGGTTCAAAGTCTATCGAATGATGTAAATATTATTTAGTAAACTAGTATGATAAATAAAACAATAGAGGTTAAAAAGGCGCTACGTTTTACTCAATTCTGATAAAATTAATTAGTTACATAACGTCAAAAGCGCTAATTTATTTGTTCGATTAGTCAGATAAGTAAAATAATTAAGGTTAAAAGTCATCAATTGACGTAAACGTAGTTACAATAATCATGTTCTTTAAATTAAGAACAATAAATTTCAGAGATCATCAATTGTTTTAAATATTATTTTAATAAACTAGTATGATAAACAACAGAGGTTAAAAAAGTGCTACGTATTTAGCTAATTCTGATAAAACTAATTGGTTGCATTATCATTGACTTTTATTTGTCTGCTTAGTCAGATAAATAAAATAATTAAGGTTATAAGCCGCCAATTGACGTAAATGTAGTTTAAATAATCATTAAATAAAACAATAGAGGTTAAAAAGGCGTTAATTTATTCGTTCGCTTAGTGAGATAAATAAAATAATTAAGGTTAAAAGTCATCAATTGGCGTAAATGTAGTTAAAATAATCATGCCTTTAAATGAAGAACAATAAAATTTAAAAAGCCATCAATTGACTATATTCATTAGGTTGCAAAAATGAACATATAATAAAACTATACAAATTAAATTAGAATGAAGAACATTTATTTAATGATACAATAAAAGTGTTACGTAAATTATTTTACAAAACTAGTATGTGAAAGATTTATTTTATGTAAAATAGTACTAATTTTTGCAGTTATTATCATTACATTAAAACTAGTTCATTTATAAATACTCTTTATTTAAACAATTTCTTTTTACATTTTTACCTAAACTCAACTACATGTTTCGTCTTCTTTCCCAGAAATCTCTACTGCTCCTTTGTAGATCATTATACCGCCATTATTTATGTCTTTTATTATTTCATCATTCCCTCCATCATAATATCACTTAGGTAGGTATACGTTATAATCGTCTATCCAGAGAACCAGCTGTTTACATCCAAACTGCGAATCCTCCACCGTTACTTTATGAAAATGATATTCCTTTCCAAGTTTTAAGTATTTAGAGGTACAATGTGTGGGTAATTTAACATTTTTACTGTTTCTGCCTGCATCTGCAAAAAGAAAAAATAAATGAAAGTAGAAACGAAAAATATTTTCGTTTTCGATTTGGTATAAAATGTAAACTTACTTTATCTAAATACGAATAGGTAACATCCTTCTATCTCGCACATTAACTGGTACGCGAGTGCATGTCCACATATGCCTCCTGTGGGGGTAAATCACCGTCTCAGCAGACTGAATACTCTCCACACCTCGCAAATCACTAGTGCTGTCTAGTTGCGGGATTAGGTGGAAAATTATCCTAATTATCATTTCTTTCCCGCACTGCCCTCAACATGCCTATTCGATGGAATTTAAACAATTAAAACGTCGCCACCTTTAAAATCTACTCGAGCGCTTCGTTAACACCGCAAGGTATCCGCGCCCCAATTAAAAGCTACACGAGCGCTTTGTTTATACCGCCAGGTATCTCACTCTGATTAAAAGCTATTAGTTCTTCGTTAACACCACTAGGTAATCCGCACTTTATGTTAAAAATTCGACTCACCTTGTCAGTAGTTGTAGTAGTAGTAGTGGCTGCTGTAGTAGTAGTAGTAGTAGCAATAGTACTTATGGCTCACTTCGTGGATGTATGCTATCGATAGGAAAACGCGCACTACATATACCAATCCAGCGCTTCTCCACCACAGCCGAATAAATTGCAGGTCTTGAACTTTGGTCCTGACCTTGGCCTTTGACCTGACCAGTGACCTTTGGTCCGACCTTTGATCTGACCTGTGACATGACCTTTGACCTGACCTGTGACATGACCTTTGACTTGACCTGTGATATGACCTTTGACCTTTGGGCATTGACCATGACCCTCGCCCTCGGCCTTGACCCGGAGTTCAAAGGTCAAGGTTGTCCCAGAACTCTTATCTCTATACTACTGTTCTAACTTTTAGTTCATCGAAGGAATAAGTCCATTATTTTTAACCGATAAGTCCATTTAACGATCTTTATTCCAAACAACTTCTTATCGTTAAAACTAATTTACCAATCTTCTCGTTTCATCTCTTCTAAAATGAGAGGGCAATGCATTAATTTCCCTTAGTGAAATCGGACAAAGATACATTCATCTTAAATTAATTTTTAAACATAGACACAAACAGCTGAAAACGAAACGATACTTCAAATCAACGGATTGTAGATGATAATTTTTAATTAATATTACAGAATCAGATGTTTCACGAAATTTGATGTGGACACCAAATGAGCTCCTTGTACGACTATTAAATTACATACACACATTCTTAAAAGTACGTAATATTTTATTTCACTAATAACTTCTGATTATTTTTCATATTTTTTACTGGAAATTTTTTTTTACAATCACGCGTTAATAATTATTAAATCAATATATTTAAACTAAAAAAAATTAAATAAAAAGTAAAGCAAAAGGCGATGAAGTTTTGTTCTAACTGATGTGCCTTCCCTCACTTAGTAGTGTGCTTTTCTGAAATAATTTATTTTTACTGATAATATAGGAGTGTTCATTGATTTCAATGACTTTTTAATTCATTAAAAGTTTGTAGGGAAATAAATTCAATTCGGATCGTGAATAGTTGTTATTTATAATTTGCGTTGTTTATTTTGGCTAAGTTCCCGTTACAACCCATTTTGTGTATTATTCTCAATTCTTCTATGATGGACCTTTGCCATACTTTACATTTTTGGTAGGAACTCAGGGAACAATAAATATCTTGGATGTTGGCTTTTAAAATCTGTTGATTGTAAACAAATATCTTTATGAATAAGCATGAAAAGGAGTTTGAATTTATCTTTCGTGCCAAGTAAAAATTTATTTCTACTAATATTTAATAATAGTAATAATAAGAATAATAATAATAAAATAATTTTTTTGCCACTTTCCAATACAACATTGCAAAAAAATACAATATATGATACTACTAATCGAGTATACGGCATGCAACAGAACAGCTTAAAAATTTAGTACGTTGTACTTGTAGCTGGTGGAAATATTGAAACCATCAGGTCACCCAATATGAGATTCCATGAATGTAAATTTCTTTCCGTGACAGGAATGAAAAGTCACTCTCAATCCTCTCATTTATCATTGGAAAATTGAATCTATGCTTCATTTTAAACATAAAACCCATTCTCGTTAATAGTGACTATGATTGAACTAATAATCAACACTCTTTAACTCAAAAAAACTTTTTATAAATAAATATATTCCTTCATAATTTTCGGAACCGCTGATTTTGCTCATACATATAAAAAAAAT
Source organism: Lycorma delicatula (assembly GCF_047948215.1). Classification (NCBI taxonomy): domain Eukaryota; kingdom Metazoa; phylum Arthropoda; class Insecta; order Hemiptera; family Fulgoridae; genus Lycorma; species Lycorma delicatula. The sequence continues at coordinate 40,884,522 of NC_134455.1, read as the reverse complement.
TATCTTTCTATTCTTTATGATTGATTTGCTGTCGTACTCTTTATTCATTACTTCCGATTAGGTACGGCAGTATAATTGTATATTGTTTTAATATAAAATTATGCGTAATATAAAGTTAACATACGACTTAGGATCATACATATAACCAACAACTTATGTATTGCTGTTAATGCCATATATATATATATACTTCTCTTCAGAATTATTAACTATTAGTTCCTGGTATGGATTTACGCTCGCCTATTATTTTTGATGAATGTTGATTTTAATATATACTTTTATATGTTAACACTTACTTATAGAAAACATTAATTTATATACATAAAAATGAATGTTTGTTTGTCTGTATGTCTCTTATGCCTTCCTAAACCGTTCATCCGATAGCGGTGAAACATTGGGGAATGGTTGGACGCATGCCAGGGAAGGTTTCTGAATTAGTTTGGACCCGCTAGGTGGCGCTGGCGTCGAGATATTTCGAAAAATTGTATTTATGGTCCGATTTGGTTCATATTCAGAATATGAATATTAGTTACGTGAAAAGAAATGTTTTTGCAAAAGCTATACCCGCTAGGTGGAAACGGTGTCGAGATATTTACGAAACAAACAAACAAATATACAAACAGGCTTTTTTATTCTATATATATATATATATATATTTAAAAGGCATTTTCGTACGTGTGTCCGCTAAAGGCCAAAAAACTAATGGACCGATTTACGCGTGGGCAAAAGGGGAAAAGGTGGAAAGAGAAAAGGGGAAAACGGGAAAGGGGAAAAAGGAAACCGCGAGGAGGGTGAGGGAGAAGTTGGAAAGGGAAAAGGGGAAAAAGAATAAGAAGTGAAAGGTAAAATTTGTCAAGTTCAGTTTTTAATTTTTTTATCAAATTTTCAATTTTGTTCATTTAAACACTCTCTCTCCTACTCTCTCTCACTCTCTCTCTCTCTATGTATATAGAAATAGCGAAGCATTGCCGGGTTTGCTAGTTATTTTATAAAAATAATGGTATAAAACTTAAATTTTTCACGGAGTGTTTTCTTTTAAAAAATAATGTGAAACCATATTTATTTCCTAAATTGTCCAAATATCAATATAATAAAAAAAAACCTGACAATACAGTTGTAGGCTTTTTTTTCACAGTTGTAGGACAGTTGATTTCTACAACTGCGGGTTGTTTGTTTCTGGTGCACGGCTTAATCACACAACTTAATTAAAAATATTTATCGTTTTATTTAAATGTAATATTTTTTCGTTTATTTAATTCAATGATTCTGACTACAGCACACGTGCATACCGTATTTAATTCGGGCAGATGTGCGGTATAATAGCGACGGACGGCACTAACTAATCCAATGTAATTTCACAACATTCATAGAACAAATTTCGCTTGTACGATCGGCAGACTGATGTAACCACGAAGCTTAACCCACCAGGTAACGAGTCAACTGGGAGATCTAGTTCAAGACCCAGAAACAAGGGGTTACTTTTTTACACTTCAAATATTATTAATTTATTTAATTCTACCCCTCATCTGCGACATCACAACATAGAAGTAGTTTAAAGGATTTTTGAGGGTAGAGTTTCGTTTTTTCAAAGTTTTTTTTGCAGATATTGTTATTTTTAATTGCTAACTGATGTGTCTAAAAAATTTGACCTTAAGCGAAATCTCGAGATACTGAGGGTGACCTTACTCTACAGCCTTAACCCCTCCCTTGACCTTTTAAGTTGAAAATTTAATGGCATCAATGGCCCATATATAAAAGTCTATCCGAGTTTGGTTTAAATCGGTCCAATTGTTCTAAAGATATGAGATGATTTAGAGGCAGATAACGAACACACACACACGTATATAAAAACATTAACATCCGGAAAATTTCCATCCGGTTTTTGGGTTTTTTAGAAATCAAAACGTCAAGAACCGGTGATAACCGCAAATCCCCAAATTGTACCGATTACAATACTTTCTTTTCTAGAGCTATATTTCGCTATAGCGCTATCTGGACGGGAAAATTAAAAATGATTTTGTTATTATCTTTTTTTTAATATTAAAATTATGTTTTTGTTTAATTTAATGTAATATTGATATGCAATCCAACATTGTTGAAAAAAGGAACAAAACATTTTCCGTAAACGTCAAATTAATCAACATATTCCTAATAATGCTGATAACTTTTATTACGCCGATACAGTACGACAATATAAAATTAAACTATTGTATCTGATCAGTAAACGTAATATTACCATAGTAAATCAGTCATAAACTACAGTAAGATAATTCTTTTTTATATGCATGAGGAAAATCTGCGGTTCCGCATCCAGCTAATCCTGAAAATACAGTGAGTAGTTGATCGTCTTGTAACAGTATGTCCCTTTACTGTATGATTTTTTTTTTCCTATGAAAATATTATACATTACAGGAATAGAAGTTTTTTTTTTTCTGCGCGTGTGTTTTGTTTCTTTTGTTTCAGAAACGGGAGAGACGTGGGTGTGGAACGAAATCGTAGTGCCGTCTTGGGAAACGGCCTTTCTTCCTTAATCCTGCCATTCTAAAATAAAATAAAAGTCAAAAACTTTTTTTTTTTCGTGTGTGTTCTGTTTCTTTTGTTGCAGATAGCAACAGCCACCACAATAAACAAATGGTTTCTTCACTGCGGCCACGCGGTCCCCCCAACCCCTTCCCGGACACACGTGTGTCTGGAGATTAATAATTATTTGCAGTAAATAATTTCTGTTTACTTCTTCTAAGAAAATCGCCGCCCCAAAACCGCGATCGCGAATAGGTATCACCATTTTGTAAGTTCCCTATTACCTTTCCTTTCAAGAAAGAAGAAAGAGGGAACGAGCCCAGCAGCCATCACCCCAGCAGCCACCTGCCCAGCAGCCACTGACAGCACGGAAAAAGGAAGAAACCTGCACTTTCCCCCGTTCAGCCCTTCGGGGCCTCGGGAATTTTAAGGTTAACGGTATGTAACTTCGGTTACTACCAATTCTCGGAAAGTGCAGGCTAAAGAAGAATGAGGAGGTCATCGGAAGAAGAAGAGGGAGAAGAAGAAGATGAAGAAGAAGGAAGACCCTCCACTCGTCCCAACATCACGGACTGGAGTCCGGAACAGAGCCCAGCAGAGATGCGTCCTGGAAGGCAGCCATACCAGAAGTGGATGAAGAACTTCTACACAACCTCTCCTTTAAAACTTACAAGTTAAATAAAATAAACCAGCAATTGCGACTCCTCCGGAGTAGGGGTCGCATTGCTCCCTCCTGATAGTTAGTGCCCCGTTGTGGCGTATTCCTGCTAGCCTATGAAGCGTTAGCACCGAAAGGACTTCAGTGGACGGTCTGAAGGGGAATTACGTCGGGAGGACAGGCTTTATAAGCCTAGCCTTCCGCGGTCGGCCCATAAAATGGGTTCGATAACGCTGGTTCAACAACGGATTGGAATGCAACTAAATCAGTCTTAAAATCACTAAATAATAAACAAAACTTGAAAAATTAGACCCGCCATTTAAAATAACCTTTTTAAAAGACAAGCCCGATTAGAATCATCCAGCAGCAAGGGACTCTGTCCAGGTTCTGCGATAAGTAGGGATAAATAAACTACCGCCAACTTTGCATTCCATTCCATTCCGGAATAGAAGTTGTAAAAGAAAAATAGTTTAAAAAATCTCAATGGATTATTATTTTTGATTTTACAAGTTGTTTTTTGGATGTGACAAATATGTCACATTATGAAGTAAATAAAATATCTGATGGGTATGTAACAAATGAATGAAGATGCAAAACGTTAAAGTAAGCAATTTATTTATTCATTGAAAAATTCATGTATACCTTAAAATTTTTAAAATCCAAATGTAAAAAGTATTCTAAAAAAAAAATAAACATAAAAAAGGTATAAAAATTAAATTTTCAAAAATCTGAAAACAATAATTTGAGTATCATAACATCTAAAAAAATATGTATATAAAAATCTTTAAATAAATGATAATTATTGTTTATAAATAAATGAAAAACCTTTAAAAAATCTTTGTAATGATTACATTACATGAAATTTATTTAAAACAGTTATCTTCATTTAGACATAGATTTAATTTGCACTTTTCACATATAATAACAGGTTTTTCAATTACAGCCATTCATGTTGCAATGCTAACGCACTTCATTCCAAATCGGCCAGTGCCCAAAATCATCTTTATTAATTCTTTCACTGGTATTGTTGATATATTGTGTCTTCGCCTTTTTGCTGCTAAGATTGCCTCCACCCCATCAAATGTCTTCCTCTCTTTGGCATAACTTTGCCACCCATTTTGCAGAGAACTATGACTATTTATTCTCTAAATTAAGCTAGGGGTTTGTTGTCTTCTTCCCCTTTAGCATTAGCCACTCTTACATAAAGAAGCCAATTGGAGATTGTAACATTAAATAAATGATAAATAATCTCACATACCACTTTTTTACGCCTTATAATGGAACGCTTTAAATGGAATTTATCTTGTCCACACTTCCCATGTGTTTGTTACATTCACATACAGCCTGGGAACATTAACTTTTTCATAAACCTTTTTATTTTTACTGTATTTTTCAGTTACTGTAGGTAGTCCATTTCTAATGTACGTTGAGAGTAAATTTACATATTTGTTGTTTTTTCCACATAATACAAGATGCAGTTATATTAACAATCTGCACAAATTTCAGCTATATACCCACGTTATTTTTCTTACAGTTCGGTTGATGGTAATGGGTAGTCAGGAATCCTATCTTTTCTGACCATCCCAAGTGGATGTATGTTTCTTTTTTCCAAGTACACCGACAAAGGTATACTGTTATAAAAATTATCAAAGAATAATTTACATTCTAACTGATAGGGAATGAAGCAAGCAAGTCTTACTACTTCGTGTGCTCTTGCAACTAAATCAGGCTCATCTGCAATTCTTCCCAACTTATCATTCTCTTGCCAGTGTACCTTTCAGAATCATATGCATATCCACTTACGCCACTTAAAACAAACAACTTATAACCCCATTTATATTGTAATATTGCCATAAACAATATTTCACTTTATTTGCACAAAGCTGCTCGTCAACACAGAGTGTCTGTTCGATGCAACTCTCTTAAACCTTGATTTTAATACTTCTGTAATTGACCTCAGTTTATGTTGACGATCATGTCCAAGATTCCCGTGCAGGATTGCTTTTTCATTATCATTAAAATGTAAATTTTGTTAGATGAACTCAAACTGTTCCATACTCATACATTCTTTGATAGTTTCATTCCCAACATTTTCACTCCAGTATTTCTGGAGACTGGGTAAATGAAATAAAGACAAAGGTGTACAAATTTCTAAAAACTTATTTACTTGGATATCAGTAATTATCTTTCTACTATTTGGATTTTTTTGTGTAATAAACAACTCTGATTCTTCTACAATTTTTTTTCATCAATAAAAAAAATACTAAAAAAATAAATATGGTGAATCTAAACTCAATATTTCCTTATTGAGTTTCTCGTTACTTTTTTTAAATGGAAAACTTTGCATAATGATGCATGCCATGGAATGCATGGTTTATCTGTTTCTTTTGCTTACTGGTTTTTTTTTTGTTGGAAGTTTTCTTTCCCAAATAAAAGGAGACTGTTTTCCCTTGACCTTCATATAGTTCTGTTTTTTTTTGGCTTCTTTTTTTTCTTTATTGGGTCCATCCTGAATTTTTTATTCTTTTTGTTAGTGGTTTTATTCTTGGACTTTATTTTTCTTACACCACCAGTCTTTTTTCACAAATTTTTTTGATAGCTAACTTATTCAGAGATACTGAAGAAAGCTTAGCTCCTATATCAGTTTCATTTTGATAAGCAGAAGTTGATGAATCTGTGTGGACAAGTGGTGTATTCTCTGGAAAAGGCTCATCTCTAGTATTATCTTCTTGTTGACAAGTGGAAGTTGATGCGACTGAATGGACAAACGATGAGTTTTTTAGTATATGCCCATCTCCTGGGTCAGGTTTTTTTCACAACCAGAAGTTGATATGACAAGTTTGAAGAGTATGAGTTCTTCTTCTTCATCATCAGCTAACAATAAAAAAATGATGATTAGATGGATAAGGAATTAAAAACAGAGGTAAAGTATTTCTTCTTTTTTCTTTTGTCTTCATCTTCTTGATCACTAGAAAATTTAATGTTATCTGGGTTGTTATTTTCATCATCACAACAGTCTTCGTTCACATCAGATGGTGGGAACAGATAACCATAATATCATCATCATTCACAAATAAAAAGAACAATAGGGTAAATAAAGACTAACCAATTTTAGTATCATTTATTTAGTGTTAGAATTTTTTTTTTGACACCGATCACTGAAGGACCATGTCAAATAGTACATTTCTTTTTAGTTTCTAGTTTCCAACATTGACTCATTCTTTCACCGCACTCTTTCTTTTTGCCTTGCTTCTTTCTTCTGACCATTTTAGTATTTTCATGGCATAGATTTTCTATGTCACATTCGAGTTTGTATTGATCATAATACATAATATTCCATATGTAGCACAACCAATTAACTACAGTTATAACACCATGAAAATACTGTACCATATATTGAACATTTAAAAAAAAATTAATTCCATTATGAAAAACTATTAATTATTTATATATTGATTATAATACTGTAACTTCATAGCTTTGGGAATGCAGTAATATTTATACCAACAACAGAAGACAGCTAAATTCACTACTTTTATATACTGGGATTTTAGAAATCACAAACTTATGTGAAACCATAACCTCAAATAGCAGACACTATTCCAGCTGGCAAGTGGTGCAACCTGGTGAAGAAACAATAAACAACAATGGCTGTCTGTTGCCCCTGCTAAGGGATAACATGTATTAAATTAAGTTATCCTAATACTTCTCAATAGAAAAAATAAAAAAATTGTTGTGCCATACATGGCTCTCTATGAAGGAAGTAGATATTATAATCTGCTACAACATATAAAAGTACATAGTAAGACTCCTTAAAGAACTATTCATTACGTAATACACTCACCAGCACATTCATTCTCTCTCTCTCTCTCTTATGTCCATAAACAATAACAGCTCTATCAATTCAGACATTTCTAAAGTTTTGTTAGGTAAATATGAAATTGTTGAAAAGATTCCTTTATCTTCACAGTATTACTTAATTCAACTAGAATGATATTTCTAAAAGTGCCTTACAAGATTATGTTTTTTTACTATTTACTGATATTTATATAATTTTACAGAGATTTATCAAATTCCAATTCTTAATCGTAATTTCCTCTGCAATAATCATAAACTCCATTTTCCCACTACAATAATCATTAAGTTAATATACTCATCAACTTTTATCTCTTTCATTCAATATAAGGCAATATCACTGCTATGAGAAAAATATTGTGGTTGTCTTATTTTCCCAAAATTTTCTCTTATTTTTGTAAATAAATCTGTTTCTTAAACAACTTAATTGTACCAGATAAAGTATATAATAAACAACAAATAATTTGGAATTTTAATAAGTAAACATTTAATATATTCAACAGGGAAGACCTTCTTAAACATTATTTACTAACTCTCCTAATTAATGGGTAGCAAGATAACAGAATAAAAAAAGAGTGACATTATAAGGAAATGGACTGGACAGGTAGGTAATAAGAAAACAAAAGAAATTTATATTGAATACCCAACTCCAAAGAGTTAAACAAAATAGGGACATAGAAACTGTAAATATTAGAAACTTGAAATGTGAGAGGTACAAATAAATGAGTTACCACTTGAAGAGACATCTTTCACTCATAAAAGTAAGTGAAAATGATTAAAGAAATGCGCTCATTGAAACTGAACACTATTTCTCACATTTTCCTGGTAGATATGTCTGGAAGTCAATGGGAGATAACATCAACACTTGTGACAAGCTACCTTTTAAATTGACTCATGTACTTTCTTCTCCTACTGAGGTATTGGTGTATAAAGAATGATTGATTAATGGGTTGGGCATTAATCTAATATTTGACAGGCATGACTAACACTGAATACTTTGTTTATTTGTTCTTTCTTCTGTGTCAAGTAGATTTCATTTCAATGAAAGAAAAAACCTTTGCTTGTTCTTGTGCAATCCCAATTTCACATGCAGTAGGTGGTCAATCCTATCAATTGAACCAATGTAAATCTAAACCAAAACCCTTTATAACAACTGTGTTTTTTTTTAAATGGCTAATTTTATTAGACAACTGCAGAATGAGAAGATTATAACAAACTTTTACATAGTTTATGTTTATCATGTTCTTTACTGTTTTAATAGGACAAATTTCCATTACATTACTGCATGAAGCACTTAGGTAAGCACTCTTTTTGAGAAAGTGCTTAAAGAATAAAGAAAGTATTTTTTTAGTATTTTCGTTCCTGTATTTAAAACTACAGGAAAGATGTCAGTAACTTTCTTGAAGTTGACAAGTGAAGAGATTTCTAATTGATGAGATAACTTCTGTAATTTTATCTTCTGAGAAGGAAACCCTAGCTCTGATGAGGGTATGTCATATATGTTATCGTTCAACTTTAAAAATTCATTTTTTATTTTATTTTTTGATAGGAGCTATTTTCAAATTATTTGACCTCTTATTGATTGTATGCTATCTGTTGAGTGAACTCTTACTTTTCAAAAGCTGACTAACATTTCTTTCAGATGTTTGTTTATTCAAATGCACTAAAAGAGGATAATGTTGATCTTAATTATGTTTACTTCAGTCCAATGAACTTTAGGTCACATTAATTAATATACCTCATTAATTTCTTATGTTTATAAAGGCAAGTAACAGGAGGTCACTATTCAAAATTTAAAGTGTTTTGTATACTATAAGTGTGCAGGATTTATTTAAATGAATTTTGTAGGGTACAAAATCTGCCAAGGCTGACCTAGTATGATCAAGAAATGTTTCAGATGTAAGGCAGAGCCTCTCTGATGTTTCATCAAAGAGATCAGCTTTCCCTTTTTTTGAACAATACATTTTCATGAGTGATTATCTTAGCTGAAAAAATAATATTAAAAATCTTCACATGATTTTACGTAAATATTGCCTTTTGACATGATAAAACATATGAAAGTTTTGTAAATCTTTCTTCCTTGCTGAATAATTTTTAAACAAACTTCTCTTGCCATATATTAAAAAGAATTCCAATAATATGTGTTTCTTTTATACCTGCATCTTCATTGTAGCTCACTGACACCATTTTTTTCTCTTTACAGAAGAATTTTACAGCTCTTGAATTAATTCTTTCCCCGCATTTCTTTCACCTCCAAATACCTCTCCGGTATGCACTATAAAGCTGTTACCATACTTAAATATCACCCGGTGTAAAAATTTGTAAAATATTTTACAATTTAATTAAAAAATTGATTCCTTTACCAAAAATTGCAAAAATATTTTGTATTTAGATAAACCACAGGTAATATTAAAAGTATTAAAAGGACCAAATTATCAGGAACGAGACATAGAAATACGTTTTCAATAGCGGTATATTATACCCTAAAAATATCCGCTCACTGCCGCTTCTCTAGTAAGTATGGTTAAAATCTGATATAGCATATGATACTCTCATATTTACTTTTGTAGAATCTGTATTTAATTAATTATATATTTCAAGCTTTTGGTGTTGTTACAGCCTCTTTAAAAAACAATTCGAAGCTGCGCAAAGAAATGATGTATTTTAAACTCTTTAGGTTTTTACCAGCAGAAATCCTCTTTACTCGGATTTAATCTGCATCACTTGAAAAATATAATAAAAAAATTCAATCATTATGAATTATACAAAACGTTAACCTCCTATTATACTACCAATTCAACGTCAATAAACTTAATTCCCTGATATAGGCTGCCTACATAAAAAATGACATTATCATTCACCTCAGTCAGCACCAATGCGTTTAAAAGAAAATTATTCAATATAATAAAAAACTTATTCCCACAATATTTTACGAATTGGCCGAATATATATATATATATATATATATATATATATATTAATAAATTAAATATTTAGATATATATTTATACTGATCAATCATATTACGTAAACCGTCAATTCGAGAACTGAAGGCATTCTAAAACATCACGGCATTTCCAGTTAAATCAATCAGAAAGCAATTGATAATTAATTAAAATAAAGCGTTTCATGAAAATTTTAAAAGGAAGAGGAGACCTGAAATCAGAAAAAAGTTACTAATTACACAAAATGAGTGACAATGAAAAAAATTATATAGAGCTCAAATAGCCTAATTAAAATATAATGTGCACAACTTAATATAACACATGTTATAAACTCACATAATCATGCGCTCATAGGCGAAATTGTAATACATCTCCCAATCCCAGTAAACATTAAAAAATAAATTTTAAGTAGAATAAAGAAGTAAAAAAGAAAATTCATACTCTATAAAAAAAAAAATTGAAATCAATTATTGATTACTTCTAACAAATAATTAATACTAGCTAACAATAAAATATTCCAAATCTATATAAATAAAAATGTAAATGTTCGTTTGTTCAAAATTTTAATTCTCTGAAAATTCTTCATCGATTACTATGAAATTTTGACACAACGTTGCATTCGAGTATGCGCGTGTTTTTATATACCTACTATTTATATACCTAAGATGTTACACTTGTCACAGATAAAAATATGTTTTTTCGAAAAACAGAGCTATCTGTTGGACGTAAAAGCAACACACGCTATACTAAATATTTTACGATTCTATTTCAATGTTTCCGATATGTGTGTTCGCTAGAAACTAAAAAACTACCGGAACAATTTACAGTGGGAAAAAAGGGAGAAGGGAAAAAATCGGGAAAGATGAATAGGGAAAAATCGGAAAAGGGAAAATAAAAAAAGGTAAAAGGGAGGAAAATGGAAAAAAGAAAAAAGGGGAAAACGGGGAAAAGTAACAACGAAAAAAGGAAATGGGAAGGGGAAAGGAAAAGAGGAAAAGAAAAATAGAAGGAAAGGGAAATGTAGAGGAAAAGGGGAAATGGGGAAGGGAAAAGGGAATTTGGTAAAAAAAAAGTGGGAAATAGGAAAATGAGAAAAAGGGGAAAAAGAAAGAGGGAAAGGGAATAGGGAATGAGGAAAACATTAAATTTTGTGAAGTTCCCAACCCCGTAGGGAGAAGACACACACCTTGTGATGTTACCGGTGGCCACACCACCCTCTCTGTTCCAAGCCCTGAGGGGTTTTACCGGAAGTCGTCTTTAGACCCTCTAACTGATTACATCTCACAGTCATCAGCCAGGCCTCGGTCGAGATGACAGCGATGTACATGTCTCGACAGACATTTGTATCAGTAAAATACAAATTAAATTTTGCCTTCACGCGGGGTCTACTAGTTTAAAATAAAATCATCAGAAAACATAGCATAATGGTTGTAGATATCAATAACAATAAATTTAAATAATGGTAATAATATTAAAATGAAATATATTGCAAAGAAAATTATAAGAAATTTAAGCATTTTAGAAACTATCATCATTATCATTATTTTTTGAGTAATGTGTCTATATGTTCCTGTCTCCGTCCCATGTTAGGTAGTAACTACATTCAAATTTTAAAAACAGAATGCTTCCAAAGGAAGCATCCCTTCGTATGGTCTTTAAATGAATTTGATATCAAACTTATTAGATGTTTGTTCTTAATTCGTTTTGAGGTTTTAATAGTGAACCCACGATCCGTATTATGGAATTATGTTATATTTATGATTATTAATTTTATCCAGGCTATGTAATAAAAGAATAATGAACAAAATATAATGTAACAAGACCGGTCGGTATAACGGACCTGAATAACGGACCCTACCGATTGAGAAGAAAGTAGTAGAAAATGTAATAATGGTAGGAATCTAGAAAGCGGCTAAAAGAAACCCTTTTAGTAAATATAACAGGCCCGTTTAATAATCGTCGTTTGTAATACTGCCCACTGACACACCTAATCAGGTGTTGTTTCGTAAGAAGAGTTGCCGGACAAGAGAAGAACTTTCATGGGAAGGTATGAGGACGTACGATCATTCTCATCCTTCGAACTGGGTCCGGTAAGACAGGTAAAGAGGATAGGAGTACAAATACTCCGGGAAAGGCCAGTTGAAATCAGTCTAAGAAAGACGATATAATAGTCTGCGAGGTCAGTTCTGCAATATGTAAGTCTGCGAGAAAGTGCTATGATAGAGGAGTTTTGAGAGTTTGAAGCGAGGGGATTCTAAGAGGTCAGTGAAGGAGCGAATTTCTAGTGAAATAGGTTCGACGCGATGAAGGTAATGTCACACAGTAATTCCAATACATGAAAACAAGAACTGGTTCGGCTAGTTACGATTAGACTATCAAAGAGATAATGTACTAAATTTCATTCATAAATTGTTAGGGTAGTTTTATTAGTGAACAACAACGGTTTTTACTGTGAAAGAATTTTATACTTACCTATTGAACTACTGTTGTTAATACATGATAAATGGAAAAGCGACTTTAAGCTGACTCGCCGTGAACAAGTAGCGGTGACCAGACTTAGAATCGGTCACACGCGATTAACAAATTTATATTTGTTAACCGGCGAAGTGAGACCAATGTGCGGTGTTTGTAATAAAACACTGACAATCAAGCATCTTATAGAAGAGTGTACCATATATGAGGACCTCAGAAAGAGGTTCCGTCTTAGAAATAATATTAGTGCTGATCTGGATAATGGAAATGAAGAAAATATAGTTGCATTTTTACACGCCAGTGGACTTCTTAAAAGTCTATAAAATGGAAGTTTAAAGCTGTGGTAAAAGATACTCTGTGATTAAATAATCTCTAAGCGGTAGTTTTATATATATATATATATATAAGAAAGAAAAGGTATTGATAAGTTGAAATTTTAATTTCATGGTCTTTTGAGAACCTTATCTCAAATTTTAATATTGGGGCCCTTTACACCCCGTAAGTGTTTGTGATTGTCCTTGTCTTTAAGGTCTTAATGTTTATTGTGAAATTTGTGTTTTTAAATAAAATGTAAGGGCCCTTTACACCCTTACATATGACGATCCTGATGGAGATAATAATTTCTTTTAAAGAATGTGACGAGGGCTAATGACCTTAGCAGTCGATGCCCGTAAAAATTCAGTTAAAAAAAAAAAAAAATACATGATAAGTGTGGTCAAAAGTGTTAAGTCTAGCGGTCATGCTAATGTCTTTTATCGATGGGACTGAATTATATTTAACAATCTTTGAATAAATCCTGACGATTACTTTAAATTCTGTTTTGTATGTAATCACTTTCTTTTTTTATTATTATTATTACTATTATTGTGGTTGTAGTTGTTATTACTATGATTGTAATTTGTTTATTATTTATATTTATTATTATTTCGCTGTTGCCATTATTGTCATTATCCTAATTATTACTGTGAGTTGCTTATTATTTATTATTATTATTAGCCCACACTTTCACAGCTTTAAGTTTGGCCGGTTACATTTCTTAAACTCGGAGTAATTTATACCAACGAGATAAGGCCTTCCGGGCAACATGGCAGGTTTCAATTATCACGCTCCTTTGTATTAATTGAAAGACCCACGCGCTATCACGCTCCTTTGTATTAGCGCGTGGGTCTTCCACTGGATCTTCAGTTTTTCAAGACTGTTGTGCAAAATAGATGGTATTAATCCCTCAGCAGATATAATTATTAGGATTATATAAACTTCTTTTTGATTCTACATTTCTGTAATTTAAAAAGCAAGTTCTGTATATTTCCGCAGGTTCTCATTGTGTTTAGCGTTGATGTTTTACTTGATGGAATGGCTACGTCTATTAGGTAAGTTACTTTTCCCTTTTATCAACTACTACTATATCTGGCTTATTACAGTTGATGGGTTTTGCTGTAATAATTTCCTGGTTCTAGAAAACTATTGCGTTGTTATTCTCCAAAAACGAGGCCGGCTGATAAGAATAGTAGGACCCTTTTTGAAACTCTAACTTGTATCTATTGCAGAGTTCTATGTGTACAATTTTTGCCAGATGATTTTATAATCATTTATAACAAAGTAAATCACAACAGTAACTTTAGAATAACATACTGCAGCTTTGAAGAATCTTCACGGGCAGTAAAAAGATATGAAATTATAAATACCATTTATAAATAGATTTTATTTATTTATATATGTTATTTATAACAAATAAAATAAATTATAAAAATAAAATCAGGATTCAGATTTAAGATTGAGCTTGTAGTAAATGAGATTGGTCGTATTATCAGTGAGGAATTCAATGAAATTAAAAGACTTAATGTTTATTTTAATGCTAAAAATTCAGCTAACTGCGTTTTATTAACGGTGAGTACATTTACGAATATAATAGGTATTAGATACGGCATTTAAATAAGCGGCAAAACAAGACAATACTATCTACTTCCAGTTGATATAAAAGCGTTTAAATTAAAATATCAAATGAAAAACTAAGAAATAATATTTAGATGTTTAAAAAGATATTTAGATGTAAACTAATTTTTTTACTTAAAAGGGTAAGTTCATGAACTGTTGAGGACGTTAAACATCAAGTAAATTAGTTAGGTTTAAAATTTAACAGAAAAAATAATTGGCGTACATATCAACTGGTAGCCAAATGAAAAGGATTTTTTTACATTTTAAAATGTTCTTATAAATCACTGTTTAGTTAAGTTACACGAGTTACTTACATAAACCATCGAGACCTTTACAAATATGAGTGATTACCCTTCTTTAGTTGGTAAAGTATTTAATTAATAAAGAATATAATTTAAAGTTTTTCTTAGTTAATTCGCACATGCTGATGGAATGGTAAATTTTTTTTTAATTTCTTAAAATTAGTCTGACAGTAATTATTTGTTTACTTAATCTAATTTGAAATATAAGTTTGTCACCTAAACATTTAAAATTAAAATTTTGTACATTAAATTAATGTACTAAACTTGCTAATTTGTATTTTTTTTTATAATTTTGAAGAATTTTGACTTATGATTACCCCCGTGAAAATATTGCAAACTTATTACTCTTAGAAGTGTTCAGCCAAAAAAAAAAAAAAAAATAGGAACATAAAGTTACAAAATATCAACTAAATCCCAGTTATAACCTAATCAACATTTTACACACGTTCTTTCATAAAATGAAATTTAATCATCTGAGAATAAAAAAAATGTTTTTCATAATAAAACAAAATTCACTTAAAAATAAAATTTAGATAATCTTTACAATGTTTCCTTACGAGGTTTTTTTTGATAACGTACTAAATCATTGCATTTTTCTGTTAAACAGATGAATAAATGTGGTTTCCGAAAGACCTCAACAAAAGTAATAAAATAATAATTGCATCGAAACTCATTACTTGATCTTGTTCAAAAAATAGATCCTGTTATACACTGTTGTGTTTTACAAATTATAATTACTGATGTTCATAATTGTTAACATGTCGGTAAACTAATTATTTACCGACACGATTATTAAATTAATAATTTGTGAATCACGTAAAAGATTTATTAATAAACATACATCAGTAATTTTTCAAAATAATGTTTGTCGAATGTATTTAAAAAACTAAGTATACAATAATAACAAATTTCAATTGTAAAAATTAATGAAATTCATTATCAGCACATTGATATGAACTCAAAATCTTTCGGCTTACTTGAAAGCCATCATCAGAAGCCTGACAGTCATGAATGTTTTACATTTTAACTGTGATCTTTTAAATTTTTGATTTTAATGCAATAATTTTTTCTCCTGATGATGACTTTCAAGTACGCCGAAAGATCTTCAGTTCATATCAATAAGCTGATAAGATGGATTTTATTAATTTTTAATATTATTTATTTAATATATGAGCCGTACTATGTTCGGGAAATTAAATTTCAATATATTCTGTAACATACACTCAGCTGGACAGTAAGCAAAAAATATAACCATCCAGAAATTAGAAGATAATAAATAATAATATTCGTTGTTCGACATTTAAAATCTATAAAATTTTATTTTCTTTATTACTGTTACACAAATTTTATGTTTATTGTTCTAGTTTAATTATTTCACCACTGAAATAGTGAATTGTACACTATCCGAATAAACTTTATTTCTACATTATGACAACTTAGCTTCAATTTTTTCTTAAATTTTCTACAATGAAAAAATTTTTATTGTTTTATAAATTATTATACTGTAGTTTACTCATAACAAAAAACAAGTTCGGTGTAACTTATTGAATAGCTTACAGGTATTTTGTATTAATTGTAAGCTTTTTTGCGACTTCATTTTCGTGCATGGTTGTTTCCAAATAGGTAGTCTTCATTTCACGCAACAGTGCTCAATAAGTTATTTATGCCTTGTAGTAAATGTAAAATGTACATGGATAAGGTAGAATTTACTCTTTTGACCAAACATTCATTATATTTTCATTATATGATAAAGATTGTTGCGGCCAATGCTTAACAATACCGTTTAACAGATTATATCTTATATTTAGTAGCCGAGTAGATTTATTTTTATTATAATTTCATTTGTTTATATCTAAGTAACAGACCTATGGTAGCAATGAATAAATTCTTACGCATTTTAATTTTAAATTTCTAAGCAAATCTCTAAGAATATTTTTTAATTCAGTTACTGGCAATATTTGAATATTCAAATTTAAATCTTAAGTCACAATTTACGAAAACGTTCATGCGTTTGTTTTCAGTACGCAGTCGAAAATGCAAACACCTTAGTGTTGCTATTTTCAAATATAGAGAAGAAAAATATTGCCTAATATCAGGTCACAATATATATATATATTTTTTTTTTTTCAGGAATAACCATGAATATTTTATAATAGTGCAGATCTTGCTTTAAAAAGAATAGACTATTTTATGAAGAAACTAAACACGCGTAAAAGAAATAAAAAAAATAAGACTAAAATTAAAATTTACGGATTTTTAAATAAAAGATTCCATTTTAATATTAATTCCTCTAATATAGATAATAGAATTGTTTTCAGGTAAAGTAATGATAATTCCCTATCGGTCATTTATCAAGAAATAATTATATCAGCTCATGGATGTTCATTTAAAAATTAAACGTAAAATTGTCTGCCTACTCTACATAAGAACATTTCAGAAATGTAAGTAAATCTCCCATACAATTATTTTTTTGACACCAACTATCTCATAGCAGACTCTCTTTTAGCAGCATAGACTCTTTTTTTGACTCTCTTATAGCAGCATAGATTCTGGTGGGAACATCTGTGTTCTGATTAGAACTAAGATAACAGCTTATATGATGAAAAAAATTTGAAAAATAATTGCTTTATCTAAAAATGTTTGTATGTTAAATTTATTTAAATTCTATAATAAATACTAAATAACTTGTTTCAAGCTAAGTGACCTTAATTTTTTTTTTTTTAAATTAATGTCGGCTCCGACAAAGAAAGCCGTTTTATTTTTTGTTGAAAGAACATTATTTATTGCTGTTCATTGTCTTTTTCAAGACTGCATCGTGTAAATATATTTTTGGGTATTTTTAAAGTTAGATATCCATCTAGAATAAAAAAAAAACCTGCAAGAACCTTTTATATCAAGAAATACAAAATATAACTACAAAAATTTAAAGCGACAGCCAGTCACATTGAACGTTATTATTCAAAGCCACTTTGATTAACTGAAATGGTATTATCCAGTATGTGGCACGATTACATTGGAAATATTCATTTTATGCCTTTATAGCAGCAGTGTCTGAAAATCATGGTAAATAATTATTTTTTAAGTATGTTTAATAATTATTATTTGTGGATTTATGGTTTAAGAAGTGAAATTTAAAGAGAAACTTACTTTACTTATTTGTTTACTTACTTAGTTGTTTACATCAAAAATTAATTTAAATGTCAGGAAAAGATTTTTGAAAGTGTATGTTTGGAGTGTCGCTTTATATGGAAGTGAAACTTGGACAATCGGAGTATCTGAGAAGAAAAGGTTAGAAGCTTTTGAAATGTGGTGCTATAGGAGAAT